>NC_060046.1:8887500-10212500 GCF_905333055.1 Maniola jurtina | reverse complement strand
AAGGCTTATTTATGCACCGCTGCATCAGAGGTCGTCAAACTACTAGTTTTCCAATGTTTACTACAACCGTTGCCAAAACGGAACATGACGAATGAAAGCAAGCGCGTGCATTGGTGACACATACACACCTACACGAGAACTAAAATAGTCCTTCACATCTAATAATACAGTAGCTTGTGAACCTAATTACTTTTTAGCTCTTCTTGGAAGAAGCTAGTAGGTAGGTACATTGACATAACAGAAGCTTAGAAAAGCAACCGAGCAGCTGGCGAACAAAAAGTTGTATTATGCTTCTGATCGGGTTCCAGCCCGAAGGGCGCCAACGGGACTCTATTACTAAGCCTCCGCTACCCGTCCGTCCGTCTGTCTGTTTGTCAGCGAGCTGTATCTCCGTAAGAGGTAGAATTGAAATTTTGTATTTTTATTGCCGCTATACCAACAAATAATAAAAACTCAAAATGACCGCCATGAAAAAGAAAAATTAAAAAGTGTTATTTCTTGTACGATGCTACGCAGCCCTACGTGTGTGAGTCTGATTCGCACTGACCGATTTTATTTTAATCCGGACGTTATTGGCCAACTTACTGCATATTTCGAAATCACATCCAAAACAGCCTAAAACTGTGCTAAAATTCACTCCTAAATTAGTGATATCTATCAAAAGGGTAAAATTATAGAAAAGTTTCAATATCTTTCAATCTCTTTTTAGTATTCCTCTAAAAATTTCAATAACGCCGCATCGGAGCAACGGATCAAACGGATTTTTTGCACGAATATAGTTAATGTCCTGAAGAGTGATGTGGATATAGGCTACTTTTTATCCTGGAAAATCAAACAGTTTTGATTTAACCATCAGCCAGTAGTTCATAACTGAGACGATTTTAATCCATACTAATAGGTATTATACATACATTAGAAAGTGTGCCTGTCTGTTCGTCTGTCTACTAACTTTTCACGGCCCAACAGTTTAACCGATTTTGACAAATTTTCGTACGCAGTTAGCTTATATCCCGGGGAAGGACATAGGCTACTTTTTATCCCTGAAAATCAAAGGGTTTCCATGGGATTTTTAAAAACCCAAATCCACGTGGACGAAGTCGCGAGAATCCTCTAGTACACAATATTCGTATTCATGAATGATCACAGTTCTTATGTAAATCCTATTAAGGTGACATCACATGAGCGCGAACAAATAAGGAGAGCAATTTATTTGACTGTGGGCGGAACTGCGCCGTATATTATGGAAGTGGATCAGATTTTAATGGGTATGACTAAGTATGGAAATAGGTAGGTTAGGTTTTGAATCCTTATAATGTTAATTCCCAAAATGTTGAATCTTAAAACAAAAAAAAAAAGGAATCAAAGATTGTTAATTACGTTTAAGCATATGTGAATTAAAAGCTTACTTAGCAAACAACTCTGTATAGTTTTATTTTCTTGTTACATCAGCGATTACGGTAAAACGATGAAGGCTCCTTAGATGTTTAACAAGATTAAGTAATATTGTTATATTTTTCATCCGGCGACTGCATTCACAATTCTTATCACTACCCATATTATAAATGCGAAAACGTGTTTGTTTGTTGATTTGTCTTCAATCCAACGTCGCAACGGATCGATATGGTTTTTTTCGTGATTATAGTTAAAAACTTGAAGAGTGCAGAATACTTTTTATTGCGAAAAAACAAAGAGTTCCCACGGGATTTTTAAAAAACGATATCCACGCCGACGAAGTTGCGAGCATCAGCAAGTTAGGTAAATAAAAACTGGCCTTGAAGATGACTATAGTGCTATAATACAATCTCGGTCAACCCCAGAACAAAAAGAAGTGAAACAAAATGCCTCATTGTCTCACGCTGCTGACGAAGTCACGGACACCCAGTATCCACTCGGTGATCGATACTTCACGGAGCATAACCTTCGTCTTCCCCGAGTGTAATATTTAGGCCAAGGTTTCCTCGTTTACTGTTTATTATCGTGTTGTATCAAGTCTCCGCGAGGTGCTGTCCTATAGAAGCCTTATTAGGCTTTTGTAATGGCCGTAAGCTGATTACCCTATAATTTTACCTTCCTTATGCATTTAATACTACTTAATTGGTAATTACTTTTACTACATTACATTACTGTAGACCGTATAGCCGTGATAGCGTAGTGGTTAAGACGTCCTCCTAATCTGGAGGTCGGGGGTTCGTTCCCGGGCACGCACATCTAACTTTTTGGAGTTATGTGCGTTTTAAGCAATTAAATATGAGAGCCTCGATAGCTCAACGGTTGAAGAGCGGACTGAACTCCGAAAGGTCGGCGGTTCAAACCTCACCCGTTGGACTACTGTCGTACCCACTCCTGGCACAAGCTGTACACTTTATTGGAGGGGAAAGGGGAGTGTTAGTCATGATTAGCATATCTAATATTCTTTTAAAAGAAAGCTTTATCGGTGAAGGAAAACTTTGTGATGAAACCTGCATGCCTGAGTTCTCCATTATGTTCTCAAAGGTGTCTGAAGTCTGCCAATCCGCACTCTGCTCATACTGAGACGAGACCCGTACTCTGTAGTGATGCGGCGATCATGAGTGATGATGACGGTTACTTTAGATGTGAAACATTGAAGTACAATGTATGAGGAGGGCGATGATTATCATTGCAATCAAATTCATAGGTAGTTAGAGCGCTGCAGTAGTCAAATACTGCAGCATCTTGCTGAGGCAGAGCCCTTTTAGCTCACAGACACAACAATAGTTTAATAGTATTTTTCAGTTTTAAGTTTAATTAATATTTAAGTTTAATTGTATCTTTATTCTTTATTTTATTCCTATTTTTTTGTGATAATCGAGCTAAATAAACTTTTTATCTTTTTATTTATTTACTTCTGCAGAATCATCGATCTCATTCGTTATTGTGAACATAATCTTTGTTACCTAAATATAAAGTTTATTTATTTACGGTTCGCAGGTGACAGTGTGCATGATAGAAACTCAACCCGGCTGTCCTTTGTTCTAACATGTACTTGAATCTTGATGTCGTCTTAGTCTGAATTATTTTACTAGAGGACACCCGACGTGTGCTACTACGCTTAAAAAAGAATGTGCCTGATACATTGTATGGCTTAAAACTATTTTTACATTATTGCCTTTCTAATTAAACCAGTAAGTCTATACATAGGTAGAAACTAGAAACTTTTTTAATGTTTTATATGCATATATTATGTATGTAATATGTATAGACAAGTGTTGTGTTATGTCAATAATTAAGAAGACCGAAACTGCGCACATAATCGTAAAAACAAGTTTGTCAAAGAATCCGGAAGAATACCCATAAGTGTTATAAGGCGTCGAAACTCGAGGTCATTTAGGGTTGAGGTAACTAAGTCTTGAGCGTAAAAAAGCTGAGTTTGAAAAGGAAGTCTATTGAATGCTGAGATTCATTTTCGATTTCGAAATGCGTAGGCACTGTTCCGGTGTATAGAAATTCTGTGGAACAAGGATTATTGGGATCTCAAGCTTTTAAAGACATCTAGAGTGCCTTTCTCTATTGCACTTAGGGTGTGATTTTTTATCTTTGCAACCTTAGATTAACTATTGATACTAATCCTTAATCAAAGGCGAAATGCAAATTAACTAAACGAAAAAATGTAGACCATATTGAGTAAATATGTATGTATGAAAATAAGCCATTAAATATTAAAGAATTTCATTTCAACATATGTATATGTGCACACTATTAGGTTACAAATAGAACTGATAAGGCATACCTACTCTGCATCTGCTATGTACATTTACGAATGTAAGGTGATTCACTGTTACTTTTATCGCGAATCAAGCCGTAAAAGGCCGTAAGCGAATATTTATTTTTGTTTTGGTAATAAACTAAAAACAAAATAAGTATACTATACATATAAGACTATATTCTATTCATTTGCTAATTTCAAACATTTTTGCCATAGATTTGAATACATTACTTATATAATGTATTGCTCGATTTCGATATATGTACTTGATACGCCTGACTGATTGAAAAATCCTATTACAATATAAAGGATTATTTAAATGTTAAGAAAGCTTGGGAATGAGTTGTTAAACAGCTTTGATATTTCTAGTAAAGTATAAGTTTTTTTGTTAATTGGTGATGATAAAAAAATAATACCTGGCTGAGTTTTTAGTGGGCTCTTCTCAGACTTGGGCGCGTTTGGAACCCTCGTAGCTTTTTAGCATCACTAAATCATTGTTTGAAAATCAGAAAGTGTACAATAGTACCAAATTTGAATAAATAACTTTGACTTTGACTG
Organism: Maniola jurtina; assembly: GCF_905333055.1. NCBI lineage: Eukaryota > Metazoa > Arthropoda > Insecta > Lepidoptera > Nymphalidae > Maniola > Maniola jurtina. Next base: position 10,208,218 of record NC_060046.1, on the reverse strand, counting down.
AGGTACTGTACTGAGTAGTGTGTACCTACAATATGCATCTTGTTAATTAATGCATGTTAAGTAATTTTTGCAATATTTCGCAGAGAGTAAAGTAAGTACAGGCGCTCGCGCTAGTATAATAAGGTAATGGGTACAATATAATAGGATTACCGATTATAATAATTATTATTACCGATTAATAGATGGATAGTTCTGTTTGGCATACGAGGTTGCTAGGTAGGTGCCTTCCTGTCATTCACCTCAGAGAAAGTTGAATTGATTTCACATGGTCAGTAATCGTTGTACATACTTAATATATCTAGATGGAAATCATGGTGGAACTTCGAGAGCTAGTTTTTTTTACGAAACTTGTATATTATGTAACTGCAGGTTTAAGATAACAAAGTTAAGAATCTCTAGTATTATCAGGAAAAAACGAGTGTGTCTGTATGTTGATTGCAAGTTGCAACACGCAAGAATCACTGGCTAGATCGGAACAGAACTTACGCAGCTCAAAAATATTCAACACATACCTATGGAGTGAAGCGGTGTTAAGGCGAGCCTTTTTTGAAAACAACTTCAATTTATTAACTTAGGTATAGCATGGTGCTTGTCTTTTCAGTCTCTTCCATGGACAAGAACCAAAAGCATAATGTGGTATAATCCAATAACATGCAGCATGCAATATGCATCGCCCGCCCTCCCACTGCTAAACATGCAGGAAAAACCAGCGATAAACAAAAGAGTAAAGTGGGCGGGTGAAGCATATTGCATGTTACAAACAAGCATACAAAATAAATAAATAAATGTTGTATGTTGCATCATACAAATCTGTCTGTTTAAGCGGATTTTAGCAAATTAAGTTCCATGTCCTATGAAGTAAGGTCTAAGTTAAGGTTTAAATTAAGTTCCATGTATATCATGGACTTCCGCAAAGTAATATCTGCTTCTATACAACATTCTTTGCAGGAAGTGTTTTTGTTTATACCATTTCCACTGTATTTTAAAGCAAATACAGTTGGGTTTAAAGTAGTTATCAAAACAGATGGTACGCCTTGGCTCCATTCCACTCTGTAAGTGTGCATTGTACCTTTGGATAAAACTTAAAATCAAAATTCATTCAATTACATGTTATCTTTAAAAATACACCAGTCTCATTTTATTAACTGCTACAAACTATTATGACTAATAGCACTTAATTCCTTTCTATGAGGATTGTTATCATTGACTGATAACATCTTGTTGTCTATTTGTCCCTACAAACCAGTCAGTTATCAATAATGTCCTTCAGACTTTCTGTTTTACAGACATTGCGATGACCATGATTGCCCGCATGGATTTAGGTTTTGAAAAACTTGTGGGAACTCTAACTTTGTGGGATAAACAGTAATCTATGGAAATAAAGTAGATTAACCTTATGCCTGCAACTTCCTCCACTTGAAATAAGGTTTTTAAAACTCTGGTTGGAAAATAGAAATGGAAACTTTGATTTTCCAGGTCCAAAATAGTGTTTTCCCCAAATGCAAGCTATCTCTGTACCAAATTACATCAAAATTAGTAAAACGGATGGAGCGTGAAGAGCTAGCAAACACATTTTTCCTATACATGAATATATATAGAATTACAGATTAAATATTTATGGGGCCTGAAGGGTGTGAACGAGACCCTATTACTAAACCTCTGCTGTTGATCCACCTGTAACTATGTTTATTGGTCCATCCGTCCGTCTGTCTGTTTGATTGTCGGCGGGCTGTAACTCATGAACCATAATAGGTAGAGTCGAGATTTTCAGTGTGTGACCACAACGAAATGTGGGCTGTATTTTTGCTCTGATTTCAAAAGCTAAGTCAGTGTTTTGTTTTTTATAAGTAACACAAAAACAGAATTTGAATCTACATAAATTTTCGCAATAATAAAGACTAAGGAAGTTATAATATAAGGAAAAACAATCGTTTAAGTTAAGTAACATGAATAAAGAACCTGTACTAATTAAAAATTCGCCTTACGACGGACAGTGAATTTAAAAACGTATTGTAAAGTGGCCGAGCAGATTTTAATGATGACACTCTATTAGCGCTCAAGGTTATACGGAACTCAATTTCATGGACGTTTCCTCGTGTTTATTAGAAAGTTTTACATTAAAGCATTAGCTAAAAGAAAAATCTGTTTACGTCTATTGCTGTAATACACTTTGGTAACCGATATAACAAGCAGGTGTTAAAAATATTGTGCGTAAGAAATAATTATTATTTACCTTTGAGGGCTTGAATGCTCCGTTTCAGTGACTTATTATCCATAAAACACCTTAACACACTTTAAAAACGGTACACTTGTTGTAAATAATGCAAATCACTTGTTTTATTTACAATTTAACAATATTTACAAATAGACCACTTTCCACACAGCGAAGCACTTGTGAAAAACCATAGACTAAATGTTATAAGGAAGTTTGTGAAATGTTCAATCTGAAAAAGTTGTCGATTTGTAAAATAATTTCAAGGATGAAATAAATTAAATAGTACAAGTAATTTAATAATCAGTTAACATTGCAAAAATATTATATGAAAATAGGTACATTGATTGCTTTTGATATGACGTGATGACGATGTTATCGATATTCGAGACATTTATTTCTTCTCGCTCTATGTCACAACATTCTCTATGGTAATAATGTTGTCAGCTTTTAAAAATTACCCCACTTTTTGGAAAAACTTAAATAATACTAATTTATAGCAAAAACAATTTTTGGAAGTTACATTATTAAGAAGTTTTTGGTAAAATTATTAAGATAAATTGCTATGGCTAACTAAACTCCCATTATTTAGAAGGGTCAATAATAGTTATTGTTATTTGTTTTTAATATTAGAAGTTTTTTTGCTGACTACATGTTGAAACTTATTCGTCTCATAATATTTATTATGCGTGCATATTATCGTTAGTGCGTTATTAGTTATACCCGATTATTGGATTAAAATGCATTATTTATTTGAAGTGCAAATTTGTGAACGTGATTTATAATTTTAAAAATCCTTTATTCTTGATAATAATGTTGAATTACTGATTTGAAATTGAATATAATATTATTTTTGATAAAATATTAATAAGGGTAATTAAGTCTCATTCATATAGCAGCATTGGATTTAATTTCCGCTTCCAGCCAGGGCTGCTCGCACAGAAATACATCAGTGGCTGAAGGGAAATGTATGATTGAACAGCTTCATACATTTCATTTCATATAAAGCGAAAGCTACTGACCTACGTGGGCGGTATCAAAACATTGCATACGATTCGCATGACCACGGACTATTTACATTAGAATAAATAACATTAACTGAATACCAATAAATTGTGCATTTTTAATATTAAATACAAATGTGGAGTGAAAGGTTCTAAGTGAAATTTGATAGATACTATATTTTACATTTATTGACTGATCTGTTTCTGTAACTTATTGGAAAAATGACAGCCTCTACAATGATTGAGCTGGAATCCTGGATAATCTATCAGTGTGTTCTCAATGAGTGCCATGTCTCCGGTTCATGTATGTATTTTGTAAAATATATTAAGAATTATAAACCTACACTAAAATTATTAATAGGCACTTATCAAGTATATGCTAATAAAATATAATGTTTTAATATTCTGAAAAATAAAGTATAATAATATATATTTTATGTATTGAATATTTAATTTAGTTATTCATTATTACGTATTAAAATATTTAAATGCATCTATTGTACAAACCCTATTAGGTACCTACTTGAAAAATTTATTTTTAAACCACAATAATATTATACACAACAGTTTATTAACTGAGGAGAAAAAATAAAATGACTAAAATATTATTGCTAATAAACAAGGTCTTTATTGCAACATGTGGTCGCGACTCGCGAGGTTTGCTAAACAATAAACATCCGAACACTTAATTAATGTTAATTAGCGATGATCTTTTTATATTAATGTATATCTACCTAGGTACTCATAAGTTTTAATGGATTTTTTCTGGATTATGTCTTATCGGTAATATAAGAATCTAATTTATAATCAACCCTAATAGGGAGTTTCGATTTTTTTTTAATTGGCAATTCTGACATTGATTTATCGATGTTTTAATGCATATGGGGGCCCATCACTATGAATATTTTTGAATTTTATTAGAATGTATTTTTTCAAAAGTTAGGTATTGTATGAAAAATGTTCTACATAATTTAAGTAATTACGAGTAGGTAATTGTCTACATAATTTAAAATATACAAAACATTTATTATTATTTATGTAGGTACATAAGTTTATTTATCTACCTAGTCAACTTCGAAAGTCCTTTTTCCAATAATTATTATTATTTTCCAACTCGGTACCAATGTTACTTCACATTACGCCCGTTAAATTCAAACAGGTTTGAGAATTCGTTCGAGTCCCACTAATAAATAGTAACTAAGTTATAAGATGAAATTCGTTTAACTGCTAACTAGGTAGGTACATTTTCTGAGAATAATAGAATATTACTGTAATTAATTGATTAATGTTATTAAGAGGCCCCTTTTTTACTTTCAAATGAGGCAGTGTTCAGAATACTGTTGCAATGTAAGCTGTACCTACTATATTCTGCTATCGTTTTGGAAATTAAACGAAGCTTGTAAGGATAATAATAATATATTGCTTTAGACTAAGTATACCTAGTATGTTAATAGAAGTCTGCGGTTCTTCGAATAGTTTTAAGTACCAAAGTTTGAAGAGTTAATACAGTTAACGATCGGACGATCGTGAAACTAGACCGTTAGTCGAGACAAGGGTTGCCATATTATGATGCAAAATGCGGAATTGGGACCCAAGAAATATATTATGTAGGTACATACTACATACCTATGGTAGGGCACTCCTTCGACGGTTCCGCGTAACTCTATCTCTCATGAAAGAGAGAGCTTACTTGATAGAAAGGGAGACGCTTATTTATTTTTGGGCTGCAGTGTGCGAGCTGAATTGCACTTTATTGCATCGTTACAAGAGTCGCTATTTCCTAGATCCTGAATCTGTACCGTACCTACTGAAGATACTCTGAAGTATTTGTGGTAGGGATACCGTGAAGCGAAACCCTCAGTCAGTTCAGATACAGAAGAGAGCTTAATACCGAAAACCGTTTCCTGACTTTCTTTCTGATTTGTCCTTCCAAAATCGAATTGATTCCTTTTAAAACGGAGAACTTTGCTTTTCCGATTTCGATTTTCAGTTTTCCGATTCGGTAGAGAGATTTTTTCCTTTACCTATCGGTAAAGGAAAAATTCTCTCCTATTATTATATTATAGGAATAATAATAATAATTTATTAAATTCTCCCTTTTGAAAGGGAACGCTCTTGGAAGGAGAAATTCAGAAGATTTCCATTAGTGTAGGAATAGTAGTATTTAGTCTAAAGACCGGTAAATTAGTATTTTGCGTTTGTTGCCCGATACTACAAGTTTTAGTGTGAAATATTTCATTGCTAGTTGCTACTAATAACTTTAATTAGGTACTTAATATATTTTAATTGTAGCAGATAGAGCCAGAGCTACAAACTTACCTTCTTTCTTATTAGCATGGATCGATTCATCTAAAATGGGTTTAAAAACAGCAGTACAATATTGTATTACCAAAGGACTAATCCAGATAAAACCAGACGAATGGCTCCCCTAGCTATAAGTCTACACTGCGTATGAAAACGTGTGCGGTGAATCGATTCTTCCGTCACACCTCAACGTTTTCAAGGACACGAGCCCTGGGCCCTGGCCCTTGTCCTTGTGTCCCTGGGGCATTTAATAAAATATTGAGCAGCATTAAGTTACTGTAATTAGTATTTAAGTGATGGTAGGTAGGTAATTATGTCCCAAGATTTGTAGTTACGTAGAAATAACATAGCGGCTACTGAATTGCGTAACTGTTAAGTAGATATTATAATTATAATACCTACATAATATCAGGTTCTAAATACGTATTTAGTACATAATAATAGGCAGAAATATCAACGTAAAAAGCGGTATACGGGTTTTCTATTCGAGGGGTCCGGGGTTCAATACCGGGCACGCACCTCAAACTTTCGAACTTAATATGAGTGTTAATGTGAGGCTTTAAACGCTGAAGGAAAACATTGTGAGGAAGCCTGCATGCCTGAAAGAATAGAATAGATTTTTATTCAAGTAGACTTTTACAAGTGCTTTTGAAAGTTCTCCATAATATTCTCAAAGGTTTACTCGTACTTTGTCAGCGTGGTAGACTAATGGCCTAACTCTCCTAATTCTGAGAGCAGTCCTGTGCTCAGTAGGGAGCCAGCGATGGGTTAATGATGATTTTCGAACGACAATAGATTTACCTTAGCTACCTAGGTATAAAACTTTGTAGAATCGGATGCTAAGTTTCATCAAACCACATGCGTTTTCAGCCAGGATGTTCTTCTCATTTCCATGCTCTTGTTATGTTATGCCGTGTCCTCTTTACTCCAAACTCTTCAATGTGTGGGCCACATAATCCTGAGGCTCTAGATCTAGAGTCTAGTTTTAGGTTAACTTTAAAAGTGAGAGTACTCACTTTTACTATGTTGAGATTTGAAACCTTCCTCTCGTCGTCCGAGTCTTTGTTACGTTGTGGGTAAAAAGAACAAAATAAATATTCTAATAGGAGATAGCGGGAACCTTACACTTTCCTGCTCAATAAACACATAAGTTCGTGAAACAAAGTTCGGTAGGTAGGTCTGCGAAATGTTTGTTTCGCAAACGCGACACGTGCGAAACGTGATCTTCGCTAAAGACGCAATCACGCTCCCTTTACGAAGTAAACAGAAACATCGGAGGTACAAAGTTACAAAGGTAGAGCCGAGAGCCCTTAGCATAAAGAACGAAGACTACCGTAGAAGTTTGACAGTTACAGCCTTTAGGTGGCTACAGTGGAAAATCGCAATTACTTCTAAGGACGCCTTCGCCGCAAAGTGCCGCACGGAGGCAGCGCGCCCGCATCGCTGCAGCCGCGCTCAGCCTCAGGGCAGCATCAATGTATAGTTTGGCAACTAAGAGGGAACTAATAAACAAACAAACTAAAACACGTACACACACACACACACACGAAGACAGACACACACACACACCCATACTGTTCTGTTGTTAACGAGTTCAAATTCAGTCAAGTAATTTCAATAATGTACTTCTGTTATCCCAAGAAATATGGTTGTTATTTCTTAAAGTATCTACTTGCCGAAACTCTCTCAATATTTATTATTCCTGTAACAGATGTTCCCTTGTTGAGTCTGCCTCACTCCTTCAAACTTTGAGCGTCCCCTCTGTGTACATTTGGCTCAAATTGCTTCTGCGTGGAGATTATCCTTGCAAAAGTTTTAAACTGCCCAAAATGAGATTTTTTTACATTTTTGGAGACAAAAGGTTTGTTTAGCGATGTGTACCTATAATATATTAAAGCTGTTTCAATCTTTCTTATTTACAAGCAAGCGTAAGATGCCCGCGACTAGACGATTCGGTTTTTTAAAAATCCCGTAGGAACTCTTACTTTTCCGGAATGTCGATTTCCGGGATGCAAACTATCTCTGTAGGTACTTACCGAATTTCGTATAAATCGGTTAAGCGTATGAGCTTTTAAGAATCCCATGGGAACTCTTTAATTTTTCAAGATAAAAAGTACCTAGCTTATGTCCGTCCTCGGGATGTAAGCTAACTCTGTACCTCTCATCAAAATCGGTCTATCTCTTGGGCCGTGAAAAGCTAGCAGACAGACAGACACACAGATATTTAAATCCTTTGGCAAGCTAAATGCCTATATGTAGTTCTACACATTGGATCAGCGCAGGGTTCTAAGTTTTACATTTCTCTCTTCACGTATAGAGGGAAGGCCAATCTTCGAACAGTGGATCATTATTGGGCTGACGAATTCTACCAATAGGAATTTCTAAAAATCCTTTCTTAGTGGAGAGAACCTCTTACATACAAAATCACAAGCTTCTAAATCGAGTTTTACGTTGATATTAAAACAAATAGTTTTGACCTTCCATCGCCAGTACATAAGCGTACATGTAGGCATGATAATGCGAAGGATTCTCAGGAATGTGGAAAATGAATGGAGGCCCGAACGCCGAGGGTAGGAGTTATGAATAAGTATGCCTAACTTTACAACTAGACATTCCGAGGCGCTTGTTCGATCTTATATTGTCCTTCGGAATAAGTACCCTCATCCTAGTCTATGCATTATATATTCGAGGTTTGTTTTAATCGATTTTGAGTGGGAAAAGTGACATCAATATCGATGTATCGATTGTTGGATCGACACTAATCATCATCGTCGTCATTGTCAACCGATAGACGTCTACTGCTGGTCATAGTTCTCTTGTAGGGACTTCCACACGCCACGGTATTGCGCCGCCTGAATCCAGCGGCTTCGTTTGACTTTTTCATGATATATTTTTTTTGATGTCGTCTGTCAACCTAGTGGACGATCTGCCAACGCTGCTCTTTTCGGTACGAGATCGCTATTCTAGTACTGGGTGGGACCCCGATGTCTTTCATCTGGATTTTCAAACTATAATTATATTATGTACTAGCTGATGCCCGCAGCTTCGCCCGCGTGGATTGGTCAGATCCCCTGCAGCATCAGGATTGAGGAGTTGGACTCCAAATTTTTTATGAAACAATGTCGCAAAGTTCCTCTATCGATTAAAAAAGAAATGACGCAAATCGGTTCAGAAATCTCGGAGATTTCGGTGTACATAGGTAGAAAAACACAACTCCCTTTTTGAAAGTCGGTTAAAAAGTAGCCTATTTTACGCCCTGGTCAATCCTCTACTTGCCTGTGAAAGTCCCGTCAAAATCGGTTCAGCCATTCCAAAGATTAGCCTTTTCAAACAGACAGACAGACAGACAGACAGACAGACAGACAAAAATTTTAAAAACGTGTGATTCAGTTATGGTATCGTTCAAATAACCATATGAGCTTAATATGAGGTAGTTATTTCGAAATTACAGACAGACACTCCAATTTTATTTATTAGTATAGATTATTGCAAATACATAGAATGTTAGAAAACAGCAACTGCCGAGTTTCTTAGTGGTCCTTCTCGGTAGGCAAGGCATTCCGAACCAGTAGTAAATGCATATTATTTTGACGATTCAAAAGTAGATACATGTGAACGTTTACTAGACATAGACATTAGACATAATATTATATTAGAATAAAAAAATCTTTTTGTTATTTCTATCATGTAGGGCGTACCGTCTTTACCTAACAGATGTGTGGTATGAGGCGTGTGTTCGATTATTCTGTTCATTCTCCAGGAATGACGATTCGATATGCATCAATGGAAATGTTCGATGTTTGTATTTCGATTTTATAGCATAGATAGGACATCGGTAGCGGTACGCGCCACATATGGGTCTAATAAACTTCCATATACACAAAGATATGGCTCGAGGCGCTTCCATTTTGGACTGCATCATCTCCACCAGACCGTTAATTTTATATTTTTTGCTAACGCGGTGGATTCATAACTTTTTCCAGACTTTTTATTTTTATAGTCAAACTGCCTGTGCTCATATTTTTTTACCGAAATACCTACCAGCCGAAGACTCGTCTGAACTGTTCAAGAAATTAGCTGGAGATTCTAAAAATTTGACATTAATCGATTGACATTTGCTAATTATACAAGTGCCCTTTTAAAACATCGAACATCGAACTCGGCGGCCATTGTTATAAAAATATCAAGAATACAAGATGTCTTCGCAGCCGGCGAGGCAGGTGTACAAACAGCTGTTCTTAGTTCTTAAAGCGTTAACAGATATGCCAACTTCATCACAGATTTTGGTCGCCTGACCAATCCATACTAATATTATAAATGCGAAAGTGTGTCTGTCTGTCTGTCTGTCTGCTACCTTTTCACGACCCAACAGTGTAACCGATTCTGACGAAATTTGGTACAGGGTTAGCTTATATCCCAGGGACGGATATAGACTACTTTTTATCCCGGAAAATCAAAGAGTTCCCACGGGATTCCTAAGACCCATTCACTTAACTGATTTGTATGTTTGATATCGAAGGAACTTGCGTCCCTGTAATCGAAATAGGCAACTTTTTATCTCGAAAAATCAAACAGTTCCCACGGGATCTATAAAAATCTAAATCCACGCGGACGAAGTCGCGGGCATCCTCTGGTTGGTAATAATAATTGTGCTAGCAGTGACATTCAGCTTAAGTGCGCTACTGTAATATGCTTGGTATTTTTTTCTTGGGGAAATACTCATGGATGCCTCCACGCCCGGAGAACGTCGGACTCTTACGCCTAGGTAAAACCCCACGGTGTTCTACGCATCGCCTGGTGGTTGGACCCGTAGTCCAAGCGGGACCAACTTGTATATTTAATTAGACTTAACAAGTACAGTATTCACCTGCAAAAGCATTATTATGAGACCTTATAATTTCTGAACAAATTCTTTGCTCCCTTTCCGTCACATAGATAACTGATAGAAGCAATAGTTAGTCCCACTCAGCCTCTGATATACATATACATATATAGAACTTATAATAAACTAAGACTTACGTTTGTAACGTGTTGGCAGTAGTCTTGTTGGCACATCTGTAGAGGTTTTAATGTAACGGTCTTCGTCCCTACTGCAGAAAGGGAATAATGTGATAATATAACTACGTAATGCGTGATCCTGTACATACGGGGTTTTTATTTACCTGCGAAATAGCTTCGACTCCTTATTAGGGTCAAGAAAGGGTGAAAAGGTTTTCGTTTTCTGATATTTCAAAAGAAATACGATAGGTTAGAATTGTATCGAAGAGGGTAGTCTCTACCTCTCTGAAATGTAGAGCGATTTATAAATCGAATCAATTTAATCATACGATCCGATTATTGATAGGTTATGCGTTGTTTTTGCTAAAAAATAAAAATAGAAAACTGGGTGCTCTATATTTTTCCTAATAGGTATACCTACCAGTTAACCTTGTTCCAATCCCTATGGTAATAAAATCTAAAACATGAAAGAGATATTATCTTCCTAAAAGTAGACGTTATATAAATAGGACTATGTAGATATTATAGAATTACATTATCCTTTTAAAAAGAATATTATTTCCTAAAAACTTAAACGAAGTTATCATATTTATCTAGGTAGGTACATATAATCTTAGGAAAATGTATTCATAGGTAAATATTATTTTTCATTTCATAAGTAAGAGATTCATGTTCGAGGAACAATTAATTTAATTTATAGAGTACATTAAAGCCAGGGTAATCTAACAAAATAATAAATGGAAAACTAGAAGCGAAATTAAAATTAAACATCCACTACGCTACGGTCTCTTGTATAAAAGCACTAGAATAGATTGGATTTCATTTTTAATATGTCGACATTTCAGCCGTTTTCCAGTCTACTTTAATATTTAAGAGGGCTCACTCCGTCACTCGTTTCATACAATCGTAGTTCCAATTTGATTTGAATATTAAGCAACCAAAGTCCATGAAATTGTGCAGACATATTCTAGAAACTAATATCTATGTCTGTGGTTTTCCAGATTTCTGTTAAAATATTCGGTTTCAAAGTTACGCGGTCTTAAAAAATTTCATACAACTCTTTGATCCCCTGTAATTTTAAAACTACATATTTTTAGAAAAATCGAAAACACCACAGACACAGATATTAGTTTCTAGAATATGTCTGCAAAATTTCATGGACTTTGGTTGCTTAATATTGAAATGAAATTGAAACTACGATTGTATGAAACGAGTGACGGAGAGAGCCCTGTTAAGACTGGCAGCTTTACAGCGGCGACGCCTGTGAAATATTCAACAAGGACATCCGACGGTTTAGATCATTCTCGAAACCTGAACAAATACGAGTCAATTTCCTTGTAACTTGTACAATACTTTGTGAGTCGGAAATTGCGATCTCAGCGGTATAGTAAATGATTCTCTTAAAATTAAAAGGAGTTTCCAGGTTTTCCTGATTTTCCGGGATAAAAAGAAGTCCATGTCCGTCTCAGGGATGCAAACGATCTCTCTACTAAATATTATCAAAATCACTCAAAATTTAAATCTTAACTGTTGGGTCGTGAAGTGCTAGCAGACAGACAGACAGACACACTTTCGACACACAATATTAGTATGGATAGTATGGATATGGATTTAGATTATATTTCCAACGGATGACCCGTGAAAGATAACAGACGGACACACTTTTGCATCATCTTAGTATAAATAATTGTGAATCTCATGCTGTACCTACGGATCTTAGTATGAATAATTGTGGATCCGATGCTGTAGGTACTTGTCGGTGCCAATTAATATAATAATAGCCTCGTTAGTGGAACCCTGGTTTAATAAAGGTAGACGTAATATTATGAACACACGTCTGACTGAAATTAATAATAGAGCTGCTTGTTAGGCAAACAGACTGTTGAGTCACATCAACTGATAAATCCTGGCCGTTGTGCGTTATTAATATTAACTAACAAAATGTCGTCCGGAGTATTGAAATTAAATTCATTACCTTACGCAGTTTGTTGATCACGGTTACCTACTTAAATACGGAGCTTATTAATTAATATAGATTTTCTATACTGTATCTCTATATAAAATCAATTAATCATGGTAAGTTACCAAAGGACACAGTATGACAGGTACAAGGGTTTTTCAAAATTTTTGCCTTAAGTCACAAAAATGAAACAAAAATGAAGTGCATAACAAAAATGCATACCTTAACGAAGATATAACAAAAATGAAACATTAGAGCTGTGTCACACTACATATTATTTTGTCACTTTTTGAAATAACTATACTTTATCCACGGAGAGAAGTTAATATAGGGCTCCCTTTGTTATATAATCCCATACAAATGACAAAAACAAAAAGTCAGTAAGCAACCTTTTGAATGACCAGCCAATCACAAACCGCCTATGTTTTCCGTACTACTCTAACCCCAGAAACAAGTTAGTTACAGGAGAAATAGACAGTATGGAATTGGTTGGTTTTTGCTAATTTTACAAGAAATATGTCAGTTTATAACGGTTATATTATAACGTACCTACCTAAAATCTAGATTCAATCCAGTAACTGACGGTGTCGGTCGCTAAGCCAAACATCGTCTTTACAAGGAAACCGGTATAATGATTCAAGTGAATGAATCATGCGCGGTCAATTCAACAATCACTCGCTATGTATAATTGACGTTGGTATTTACGTAGGAAGAGAACGTTTTTGTGTACGTACATAACAAGTAACTAGATAGATGTATTAAAGAAACGCATAAAGAATCTGCTTTTATTCTTCTCCTCAGTTAGAATACCTAAACAAAGAAAACTTTCTTTCTATGGACACAACGTAATAGTCGAATTTTCTTTCTCATGAGTAGTCTTTGAAGATAAGATTTTAGGCAAATGGTTTCTAGGTCTATATGCTTTAGCCGTGATAGCTTAGTGGTTAGGACGTCTTCCTTCTATTTGGGAGATCGGGAGTTACATCCCGGGCACGCACTTCTGATTATTCGGAGTTTTACGCGTTTTAAGCTTTTAAATATCACTGGATTTAACGGTGAAGGAAAACATCGTGAGGAAAACTTCCATGCCTGAGACTTCTCAAAGGAGTGTGAAGTCTGCCAAGCCGCACTTTGGCAGCGTGTAGGACTATGACCAAACCTTTCTCATTTAGAAGACCCGTGCTCAGTAATGAGCTGATGGGCTGACCATGATGATGGGCTACCTGGGCTTTGCCTAGATATCCTTAATGAAAATATTCTGACTTTATTTCAAAGGTAGCACACGATCGATAGTCAATTTAGTGTACAACCTTTTTACCCCCGACCCAAAAAGAGGGGTGTTATAAGTTTGACATGTGTATCTGTGTATCTGTCTGTGGCATCGTAGCTCCTAAACTAATGAACCGATATTAATTTAGTTTTTTTTTTGTTTGAAAGGCGGCTTGATCGAGAGTGTTCTTAGCTATAATTCAAGAAAATTGGTTTAGCCGTTTGAAAATTATCAGCTCTCTTCTAGTTACTGTAACCTTCACTTGTCGGGGGTGTTATAAATTTTTAATTTACACTAACTTGTCAAAAGTCAAAATGTACGATCTATCGTAGGTATATAGGTGTATCTACATAACTGGTTTGTGTTGTTGAATGCCAGTGCGACATAAAAGCCAATTTGCCAAACCTCCATTAGGCAGTATAATCAATTAACCGGCTCCACCGGCTGCATGCCGTTATGTTACAGTTGCCTTGATTTGATACTAATTGATGGAATTCGGCATGTTACAACCATGGATACGATATTTACGTGTATAATAATGATCAACCCATTGCCGGTTCACTACTGAGCACGGGTTTCCTGTTAGAATGAGAATATCAGCTATTATTATGTACTCGTATATTAAATTAGTTCCACGAGAAGCTTTGTCTAGACTAAACTCTAGGCTATTCTCGAATAGGTAGCCTGCATGTTAGTACCTATAGTGTACACCTAGGTAAGTCTGTGTTGCAGACATAATAAATTCAAACTCTAAAGTTACATCGATAAAACAGTTCGTCGGTAAGCTGGCTATAGTCACGAAACGGAGGGTGGCCGACTTAATTAATGTTGAGTTTACCAACATGTTGTCATAGCGATGGAAAAACCACGGCTTTGCCATAAAGGTTTGGACAGATACGACGCGCGACGGCAGGGGTAACACGTGGCGGCAATGATATCAAGGTAGTAAAAAATAATAATATGGCCCCTACTAAACGCCATATTGAAATAAATAAAAAAATGAAAGTAACTATTAACTATTTGCTTTTGGACTATGAAATGATGTATCCCTGTCAAATTCCTACCGTTGCCATTTATGTCTGGTTTTGGAGCCTGAAATATGCAATGTTTAACGCAGTGTTAATAGCAGGCAAGCAGGCACACCCATTTATTACATACAATACTAGCTGATACCCGCGACTTCGTTCGCGTGGATGTAGGTTTTTTAAAATTCCCGTGGGAACTCTTTGATTTTCCAGGATAAAAAGTAGCCTATGTGCTAATCCAGGGTATAATCTATCTCCATTCTAAATTTCAGCCCAATCCGTCTAGTAGTTTTTGCTTGAAGGAGTAACAAACACACACACACACACACACACACACACATACAAACTTTCTCCTTTATAATATTAGTGTGAAGTGTGATACATGAAACTGTATGAAGGCGTGAGAAGCGTGTACAAACCGGGCTGCTACCGTTAGGCCCGATTTCTACCTAAGCGGAGCAGAGAGGAAATGCATATAATCCACCAATCAGACTTTAAAAGATGACGAGATGATTTTTTCACGTCATTTATTATGAATCTGATTGGTCGACTGAACACATCTCTTGTCCTCTCCGCTAAGGTGGATAACGGGCCTTGTGCGCTCCTGATGTGTTTCATACAGTCCCTATTGTATGACACGTTTCGCCGTCGCACATAATATGATTTGTCCAGACCCTAATTATTTGGTTTACCTTCTATTATGTACAGGTTGGTACGAGCAAGTGTGAGTTCTTAGAAAGTGCGGGCTTATACTGGGGTATATTGTGTACACAAGTATATACAGACTGTAATAGCTTTTGCCAAACCCCAAAAAGTTTGAGAGGATTAATTTTATGAGACATGGAATATTTGTTATGCTGAAAAAATTGTGTTATAGATACTGACGACATGGGAGTTGAAATTAGAACTCTCTCTATTTTTTTTAAACTCCCTACAAATGACTATTTCGCTTTTCATTTGTCTATTCCCCGGGAAAAATCTTTAAAACAGTTAAGCCGATTTTAACGGAATTTAACGCAAGCAGGTAGGGGATTATACAGGAAATCATCAAGGGTACTTTTTTCGTATATGTATAAAGAATTCCTACGGGATTTTTAAAAACCTCAATAATTTGCAGACACATAATGTTGTAAGGTAGCAAAAACAAAATCAACAGTGGAAAATTCGTAGACACAAGTTCACTTCTAAACGACTATAATATCAGTCATAACGTCTTCAACTTATTGTAAATAAAGTCCCACGGTTTTACTCGTCTCGAAAGTTTTGTGAAATTATATTCGCCTGTCTCGTTCAATACATTATCATGAATCATGATATTACGTTTGTACGCTTCAATTAGATAATCTCGCTGTGTTATAGATATTATAATGATATCATTGGGCATGTCATAGTATGTATCATGCTGAACTTCCGTTGTTAGTAATATTAGGAAGAGCTTACGGTTTCCTTACAGTTTAGTCAATTTTATAAACATTTCAGTACAATTCGGAACGTTGGAGTATCACTACCCATATTACGTATTATAAAATGTGAAAGTGTGTTTATTGCTTTATTGGTTGATGAACTTCAATCACGTCGCAAAACGGAGCAACGATTGGCGTGATTTTTTACACATATACAGTTAAAGACCTGAGGAGTGCCGTAGGCTACTTTATATCTCGGAAAATCAATGAGTTCCCACTGGATTTAAAAATCTAAATTCACGCGGACGAAGTCGCGGACATCAGGAAGTTAACAATAACTTGCTTTCCGTGTCTACTTAGGCACCAGCCTACTTTTATGTTAATTTGTCGCAAAAAAGTGTTTTTGTGTAAATTTGTGTGTGAACTGTGCATCTAATTAGGTAGGCACCTCTGTTTTAAGGGAAGTGTGTGTGCTAAAGAGCTAACTCATAAAAAAAACAATAACTAGTTAAGGCATCCAGAAAACCCTTATGTATAGGTAGGTAAGAGTAGATTATTATTTATGCATGTTATTATTTATATTATTTATGTATATATTTATTTGTGTATGTGTGTGTTATGTATTATTTATGTGCCTTAAAAGGCATAGTTTAATTGAGTCGAACTAAACTGAAAAGAAAATCTTTAAATCTTTACTCTACATACCGGCGCGTTGTACCTACCTACTTATTTACATAGTGCAAAAGACACAGCAGGTAAAATACTTAAATACCACTTAAAACTTCAAACATCTAAAGTGACTTAACAAGTTTACTCGTCACAAAGTTGTTAAACAAGATTTTGCACTAATGCTGCGAGCAGCGCGCTTTTACGCCTTTAATTTAAGATTCAGTAGAATGAATTAAGTGTATAATACGCGACATATCGAGATGGCAATCGGGGTATGAGGCGGGGGACACCCCGCAAACCCGCACGTCAAAAATCATGGTCGATAGAAGTTTATGTCTATTTTACAGGAAAAATAAAACCAATGCTTTAAATAATACCCATATAGTTTAATTTGATAATAACAATTATAAACCTTCACAAACAAACTTAGTTTTGCGTATCGTTAAAAAAAGTGATTCCCGCTTTACTTCTTTTGTAATACGGGACCCTCGGTGCGCGAGTCTGACTCGCACTTGGCCGGGTTGTTTCGCTTTCTTTAAATAAATCCAAACTAATTCATAATATCCATTACCCGTTTTTTATAAAATTTGATAGAGACATAGCTTGCGTCTCGCTACCGGAGACTAACATACCTACAGGTAGGCTATGTTGTCTCTACCACATTAAACGTATAGACTATGAAAAGTTAACAGACAGACAGAAATCCACACTTTCGCATTTATATGTATAAGGATGTAATATTAATTAGTATGGAAATGGAAAATATTAAAACTATGTTTTTATAGTTCTTATTACCGCTGAGTGCAATGCTAATCAGGTTTTAAATAAGTAAATATTTACTAAAGGCATAAGCAAGTGCATCTAAACCCAGTCAGCGGAACAGTGAGACAGCCAAGAAATTGAATATTCTCACGCACGTGCAACTAATCATGTATTATTAAAACATTAATTAAAAGTACCTATCGATTACCGTTTGTGGGTTGTAGTAGACTAAGAGCCAGTGCGTGCCAGACCTTCCTTATTTTATAAAAGCTAAAAGTTTATCTGCGTATTGGCACCAACACAGGGAGAATTAATGATCAGCGGTTCAGGGTTAATCTTTAAATTATGGACTAAACTCATACTTTTTACATGACAGTTGACACAAGAGCTACAACGGCAAGTGAGATCTCAAAATGTGTAGCTAATACTCCAAAAAAAAAATTCAAAATATTTTTATTTAATTAACCTTTTACAAGTACTTTTGAAGCATCCAGTGCATCTACCACTGGTTCGGAATGCCTTTCCTACCGTGAAGAACCAGCAAGAAACTCGGCGGTTGCTCTTTTTAAAGATTTGATATAATACAATAGTTTGCCATGTATAAAAGTAACTGAAGGCTCGCGCATTGCTGGAGCGAGCTGCAGGTCAAATCTACGCTTTTTTATCATTTACACAATTGGTCCAAAATTGGTCGCGGATTGAACTTCTAAAAGATTATACCCATTCCCACAAAATGAATTTTGGACCTTCCTGAGGCGGAGCGTAGGAGTCAGAAGCCTGTTACAATGTCTAGTTAGCCTATTATGTAGACCACCAATTTGCTTGTAACTAAGGATATTTTGTCTTACAAAAATAATGTGGACTCGTGTTGTTTCTGGCGATTTTTAATCAGGATATTGCCCTTAACGTTGAACCTTTCAAAATTCAAATAATATTATGACCAAATGTACTAAACAAGGCACCTGCGTTGCATCAGTGTATTTTTATCCTCTCTTAATGACTCATGGAGTTATAATCCCCGGCTGAAGGCATTTATTCTCAGAACTGGTCAAACTGCAGTCACGAGATAACTTATAAAATACAGAAGTGTAAAATATTTATGTTTTAATTACTTACCTACTGGTGTGTGTAATCCTAGTGATGCAGGGCGTAGATTTAGAGAATTCGGAAAACTGGAAAAACTCCTAAGTATTTTAATTGCAGTTAATTCAGTTATTCAGGCTCATTCAGTTGTACACAATTTCTAAACAATTATCCACCAAAATTAATATAATCAATTCTATCTGTAATCTGTTGACAAGTTGCTAGGCAACGGTGCTATTTGTTAAAAGTTGTAGGTAGGGTCTATTTAGGTAGAGTGTTAAAATTATCACAGAATGTGTACTTAGTTCTATTAATGCTATAACAACAAATAAAAAACCATAAAATTAAGAAAATTAAAAAGTGTTATTTCTTATACCTATGATCAACGATGGTACGAAGCGAATCCGACACTTGACCGATTTTTTATTTTACAAATAACGTTCTAAAGCGCGAATTAAATAAAATAGCGCAGTAGTAAGCATCAATGCTTTTTGCATGTTTGGGGTACGTTCGATTCTGTAAGTAGGTATAATCTATACATATAATAAAATTGTAGAAAAGTGGTGTCTGTTCTGTACAATGGAAATATATAAAAAAAAAGTAGCAGGGGTTGTTATTATATCGATGCCGAACCCGAAATTGTAATTAATTTTTTTTTTGTCTATTTGTCTGTGTGTTTGTGCACGCTAATATCAGAAACGGCTTATTCGATTTAGATACGGTTTTCACTAATATATTGTAGTAAGCTTCACTTAACATTTAGTGTTTATTTCATGTCAATCGGTTCATAAATAAAAAAGTTATGTCAATTTAAAGAATCACGGCGAACATTTTTAACGTACAGACAGAGTATATGCTGCCCGAAAAGTCACTATTCCACGCGAACGAAGTCGCGGGCACAGCTAGTACCTAATATAGTATATAATATAGGATACAATTGAGCAAGATCCTAAGTAATCGATTTCATGCAGTATCAACATACATTTTCTTCTGAGTGCAAAACATACTGATGAATATACATACACACACCTTAGCAAACGATAAACATTTTCACAATGCACTTTAGCTGTTTGCCTGTTTACAAAGCACTCCATCTGCCCTAACATATCAACGGGCATACTTGCTACATTTATTTCTTGCGAGGGTTGATGCTTGATAATGGTTTTTAGGTCATCGTGGTCATGTTTCATATGAAAGTAGACTTTAATAATAAAACAAACAATCCGATCGATAACAAAGTAAGTTAATAAAAACTTAAATCTTGTATTATGTGAAATTATGTCTCTGTTGCCTTTCATGGCCCATCAGCTTAACCAATTTTAAAGGATACAGGAATAACAATGTGGGGATAGGTAACTTAGTGCCCGGAAAATCGAAGAGCTCTCATTTAATATTTTATGCCGTGATTATAGGCATCTTGGCACGAAGAGTCGGCTACCGGAAACTATAGATTTTTATAAAATTTCCACAAGTCTAGGGCGGGCGGGAACAGCCGAGTGACTGAAATGCGATTTTTATCGATAAAATAGAGTTAAATACCTCATGGTTCAGTATTTACTTCCTTTAAATATACATATTAGCTTTCTTTACATCTACAAAAATAGGTTTATTTTCCCGGGACAAAATTATTCTAAGTATATAATATTATAGATCCTAATATACTCGTAATATTATAATGTGAAAGTGTGCATGTTTGGATGTTTGTTACTCAATCACGCAAAAACTACTGGACGGATTTGACTGAAATTTGAGAGATAGATTATACCCTGGATTAACACATAGGCTACTTTTTATCCCGGAAAATCAAAGAGTTCCCGCGGGATTTTGATAAACGTAAATCGACGCGGACGAAGTCGCGGGCTTCAGCTAGTATTATATAAGAATCCGGCTATAATCACGTGTTTAGTTGACGTTAGCCTGACTAGTTCTTAATGGATTAATAATGGAAATCTCTCACGACGAAGCGAAAAATCGTAGGTCTATGGTTTAAACACTAAAATACCGAAATATTTCTGCCAAGAAGTCACAAACAGACACAATTTCAGCTTTAATATGTTTTAGTATTGATTATATAATCCATACTTAACATCCATTACCTAAGTTGGATAATATTTTTTTTATATATCGTAATTTTATTATTATCGCGCTTTGCGCTATAAAAGTCTGCAATATTGTGTTGTAAGAACTAAAAATAGTTCCCCTACACGTTCCTGCCTTTCTATCCCTAGCACAAAAAGACTACTTATCTGTGACGGCCCTTATAATAAATTAGGCGGAAAACGACGTGCGTCTGCATTTTGTTGTAAAGCAAGCAACTATGGAAATTCGACTCTGCTGTCTATAAAATAGAGTTAACATTTCTCTGTTGAATGTATCGTCATGTCCACTTCACACAATAATTTGGATGTACGAGTTGTACGTTCTTTGCGACAAATGAACGTCTTAAAAACTAGGTATGTGTTGAGAGCAAGGCAGTTTTGAGCGGAACCTTTTTTACAACAACGATTATCTTCACATAAATAGTTGACCTGGGACTCACGATTATCAACTTTACAGCTCAATAGTTTTAATGGTTACTTGTTTTAATACAAATTACAAAATCTTAAAAAGGGAGTAGGTAGGTAACGAAAATCGGAAAATGATCTTGCAATACTTATTTGACCGAGGTCTATGTGGGCTTGAAGACTTGGTCACACAAATCGCGTTGCCGACACGTGAAGGCAACGTCTGGTAGACGGATTCTAGAGGAATGGAGTAGTCAAGGATTCTGTATAAATGTTAGTAATCTTAAAACTATTTATCTTTGATCCTAAAACTATATGTAAGACGGATTGGTCAGCACATGCACCATATGACAATGGTTTCGGTACTCACAATCAAACCTGTCAGAGGATGCCATTAGTATCAGCTAGCCCTTTAGAACTACAACTCGTCTTGAAGGTTACAAGAGGTAGTCAAGTAGTCGTATTGCCTAATTAGCAGACCGTTAACTGTTCCTTAGAGAACATTAGACTCGTTTATATTGCTTATGGCGCTATTAAAGTGTTGTTTAAGATCATTATTATGAAGTTATTATGATACTTGTTAAAGTTACTACACTAAATTGTATGTATTCTGAAGATGTTTTAACTTTGACACCTTGCTGGCAAAATTTCTCGAGATTTTATGCAGGTTTCTTTATGTGAACTTGGGTTTTGCAAATTAGATGTTATTCTTCAGAATATAGCGGCAACAGAAATATACAATCTGAAAATGTGAACTCTCTACTTATTACGATTCATGAGATACACTGTGCTGACAGACAGATGGATGGACGGACAACGAAGGCTTAGTAATTTGGTCCCGTTAGCACCCTATAAGTACGGAACCCTAAAAATTGGTGCGAAAGTATTGAATCACACTGTCACACTAATTTTATAAAGGCGAAAGTTTGTGTGTATGTATTACTCCTTCACGCAATAACTAGCAGACGGATTTGGCTGAATTTGGAGTGGAGATAGATAATATGCTGGATTAGCATATAGGCTACTTTTTATCCCGGAAAATCAAAGAGTTCCCACGGGATTTCGAAAAACCTAAATCCACGCGGGCGAAGTTGCGGGCATCGGCTAGTACATGCATAAAGGCGACATCAGGCCACAGATCAGGCTATTTCCTCGTATAATATAACACCTATTTATACCCTTTTATCTACGTTCGCCCGGATGCGGTAAAAAGAGGAGATCCTTACGCCACATGTGTGAACGCGTTCACACTTCCCAGCTTCAAAGCGGGTGTCAGTCCATATTATAATAGTGATATCTTATAAATAGCTTTTTAGTGCAGCTTATTAGCACGAAATACAAAGCATAGAGCTGGTAATTTTATCCTGCTATTGCAAATGCAATGCAGGCATTCCCAACCAGTTAAGTAAATGCATTTGACGATTCAAAAGTACTTGTAAAAGTTTAATTGAGTAAAAAATATTTTGATTTCATTCAATTTGAATGCTTACAAAATAAGTTAAATAGAAAAGTAAATCATAGTAATTCAGGATTCAAAATCATTTGTTAATATTTATTTGAATAAAATCTTTCTATTTCTAATGACGAAAACTCTGGGGCAGCCGCTTAAAAATATTGAAGCTTTTTAGCAATAGTTACCAGATACGATATATATACGTACAATTTATTAAGTTGTGCTGGAGCGTTGGGCTTTGGTGTAGTATTTAACTACCTGGTGTCTCCTGGTTAGTCCTCATAGTGAAAATATTTCTTACCAATCAATAAATTTTAGCTACAAGCTAGTTCGAACTTGCGTTTTATAAAAATAAAAAAGTATTTATAGTGAAAGATAAAAATATTACTTACCCTATTTAGACCGATACACCGTAAACACTATCATCATATTAAACATCGCAACCTATCGCCGGCCCACTACTGAGCACAGGTCTCTCTCAGAATAAAAGTATTGTGAATGACCTATGTGAATATTATGGGAAGCTCTGAAACACGCAGGTTTCCTCACGATTTTTCTTTCACCGTTAAAACAAGTGATCGAGTTTTGGACCATCTGAATCGGAGACAGAAAGTAGACGCTATATAGCCAAAACCACAAAACCTATACGCCCTTTTTATGAGGAAATCTACAGACGAATAAGGCCCAAAGCCGTTCAGACGTACGTCACAATGCGGATATAAATGTATGTAATAGTTTCCCAAGATTCAGTCAAGCCTGAGGGTGTTGGTTAGTAAAATCGAAACCGTGTAAGTACCTAAGGCTTAAGGCGTAGTTTCGTAAATCATACGCAATATACCTAGATACAATGTTACGAAGCCTAACAAACTTTGTTGTTTCCAACTTGCAGCTATTTGAATAACGTCTTCCTCGATTATCTACAATCTTTTGTGATTTGTTTACCGACTAGTTTAAGTTGAATTAACACCAGCTTAATCCATACTAATATTAAATGTGAAAGTGGGTCTGTCCGTCTATCCGCCAGCTTTTCTTGACGAAAGATCAGAGATAGCTTACATCCCGGAGAAGGTCATAGTTTTGTATCTCGGAAAGTTTAGTTCCCATAGGATTTTTAGAACCCAAATCCAGGCGGTGGGTCTCGGGAATCATCTAATATTAATGCGAAATGCATCTAGCAGAAATGCCTTTGCGAAAGTGTGTCATTCTGTCCCAGCTGTCTTTTCACGGCCCAGTAGGGATAGTTTACATCCCGGAGACGGACGCAGGCTCCTTTTTATCCCGGAAACGAATCTAATCAATCAAAAAGTTGTCACGGGATTAAAAAACCTAAAGCCATATGGATGAAGTCGCGGGCATTAATTTAAATTCAAATTCAAAATGTTTTTATATAGTATAGTGTGTATTAAATAATGAATTTATCCCTATTCCATTCCATTCCAATTAATTCTCCGTCAAACTAAATTTACTTTACAATCCTTTAAGATTTATTTGTATACCAGTCTAGACCTAGATTATATTCTTAGCCTATGGCCCCTAGTTCTTGCTTTCTTGGGTCAAGTTAGAGGGATATTATATTTTGCTTAGTGACCCAAATTCATAATACTTGATTTTTACTTTTTCTACTAACGGTATGTGTCCTTGATACACATACCGTTAGTAGAAAAAGTAAAAATAATGTAATAATAATATTAGTTTATTTTATTGTTTTTTTTTTGTGTTTTACTAATTACTAATATATTTTATTTGAATTATCTACTTATGTTTTTTTTATTTTTCTTTTGTTTTATTTTGTTCGTTTCTTTTGTTTACAGGCGCTGCTCATTAGGCCAGTTGTTTTAGCGACGAGTTTTTTTTAATTTCCTTCATGGTAGCCACTTGTAAGTTTTTTATTTCATTTATTATTATTTTATTTTATTTTATTTTATTTGTGTTTTTTTCTTAAGTAGGCAACGTATAGGTACGTAATAATATAGGTATATAATACATATCTTTGATAAAGCATCTTTAAAATGTTGCACAAAAAATCACTCGCTCTTTTATCTTGTTTCATATCATAAATGCGAAAGTGTGTGTTATTTGTTGTTTTGTCCTTCAATCACGTCGTTTGTTTTTGTTTTAATGCCCGGGGAGACGAATTGGGCAACTGTATTCTATAATGTCTCCTCAGGTATTTTTAATCAATAAATAATAATATCATCAAAATATTTCACAAATAAAATATGGAAGAAGAGAACAGTCGTGTAGTTTTAAATTAGAACAACTGCAGCATGATAGGACAACTTTAATTGCAATTAAACTCAGTCAGTTATGAAAAACGTAGTTGAAAACAAACTAATTAAAACATTTTGCAATAGCATCGTTGTAGGAGCTTCTAGGTATTTAACCTCTTTTTACGATGTTCGTGAAAAACAAGTGGCACGTTTTCTTCGCTTTTTATCATCCGTGAAGGGAGAAGCAATTTCGAAGCCACGTTTTGGCGAGGCGATAGAAAAAAGAATGGCGTTGTAACGTGAACTGAAATTGAATGTATGTCACGTAATGTTACTTAGTTTAGTATCATAAGTTGATTACGTTTTTTTCACGATTATTAACGCGAATTCTGAAGTTTTTTTTGGGTACATTACGAAGAAGAGTGGTACAATCGATCACCTCATGGTACAAGGTCAAATGTATGTAGATTGCTGGTAGAATACAAACACGATATGTCTTACTCGAATCCCCTTTATTACTAATACTTACAGGCTAACAATATATTCTTAAACTACTGCACCTCACAGATGGCAAGTCCACGTGGTTATTCCCTAACTAGATGGACGGATTTAAAAAAATTCGCAAAGAAACGCCTTGCACGTATATTGCCGCATGCAAAATTCGCTAGAGGGAGATTATAATTTAAGCTCTGGTTTCCTCCAAAAGCGGTGCCATCATGTAGCGGCCATAATACAGCGGTGAATGACGTCACTAGAACGTTGTCTATGTAAACAATATGGCGCGGTTTCCTAGATAACGGTAATTGACACCGTAACGTCAAAAAGCGGTACCGCCATTTGCATGACGGCCGTCTTGTCGATGTCGAAGTGTCTGTCAACGTTTTTTTCGTAGCGGTGAAGGTATTTTCAAGCGTAATATTAATTTGCGTGCCATTTTAAAATATTTATTGTTCAAAATGAGTTTCATCAACTGGACCAGCGAGGATGATGAAACTTTAATTGATTTTGTGCGGGTTCATGATGTGCTATATAATGTAAAATATAAAGACTAGACTATTTTCGTCTTCTGATGATTGTTCATCTTCCAAATATACGAGTAACGCTAAATCAAGTTCGTCCATTTTCAACCATTAACACGTATTTTGTGGTCTGTTCACCGTAATAAAACGGTTTAATGCAGTCTCGAACACTCCACATGTTTACGGCCGTCTTTTTGCAATCATCTTATTGCGTCCGTTTAAAAACGGCACCGCTGTTGGAGGAAACCATAGCTTTACTGTCAAGACAAGAGTGAACGAATGTTATGCCCTTTGCTGATCAACGATGGGGAGACTGGCTAAAGAAACAGTGAATTTGTGTTTTGTGTGTAAAAAACAAATCACAAGCCGATGTACGTGCCAACTGCCAAGTGCCAACGGTCGTTGAATGAAGGATGCAATAAGACCGTGTAATATAAAAGTGACTGAGAAGGAAAGTGACCCTGGCCTAAGCCGGGACGAACGTTAAGAAAAAGGTTAACCATGTAACATGATTAATTTCTCTTTCCCCTCCAAAGCTGAACGTCCTAGCTAAAGACGAATTATAAAACCGATTATGACACGTTGAATTGTGTTCCAAAGAAGTTATAATACGTTTATATTCCAAACTAGCTGATGCCCGCGACTTGGTCCGCGTGGATTTAGGCATTTTAATATCCCGTAGGAACTCTTTAATTTTCTGGGATAAAAAGTAGACCATAGTTTAATCTAGGGTATAATCTATCTCCGTTGTTCCAAATTTCAGCCAAACCTGTCCTGTAGTTTTTGCGTGAAAGAGTAACAAACATACACTCAAACTTTCGCCTTTATAATGTTAGTGTGATATAGGTAAATGATATAGTAGGTAAGTAAGTATAGTTACGTAGTACTATTATAATTTTATTCTGTGATACCTACCTACCGGGCCTACCGGTACCGGGGGTTACCGGGGTGATGTGCCTACCGGGAAATCGCTAGGTCACGGTATCACGCCAAGTCATAAGTAAAGTAACACCATGCAAAGCTGAGCGTCAAGGCCGCACCTACCCACGCCTTGACCGCCGGAAATCGGGACACGACATGTGAGGTGGAACCATTGATTTTAGAAGCGCCCGGTGGAACTGTCAATTATAGCTGCGTAAAGGTCATAGAGGCATAAAAGCACTGCTTATCATAACTCAATGCTTCTTTTCATTATGACCTGCCAGGTTAAAAAAGTTGCTCCTACCTAAATGCATTTAGAGCCTCAATAGCTCAACCGGTAAAAGAGTGGACTGAAAACCGAAAGGTCGACGGTTCAAACCCCGCCCGTTGCACTATTGTCGTACCTACTCCTAGCACAAGCCTGACGCTTAGTTGGAGAGGAAAGGGGAATATTAGTCATTTAACATGGCTAATATTCTTTGAATAAAAAAAAAAATGCCTACCCAGTCTTTACACCCTATGCAAGCCACTCTCATTAGTATACCTACTAGGTACTTATTAGGTTCTTCTATACTAATTTAAGAAGCTGTGATAGTTAGTAGTTATACTTCCTTTTGGTTTTGCCGTAGTCGGGTAATAAATAAAATATGTTACATCCAGCTACAGATTCTTCACCACCGGGCTCGGTGTATCAAAAATTTAACAGGCGTGTCGGGTTTCGCGACTTAATTTCATCGAGGGTCGTTGACAGTGAACTTTCGATATTCGGCACTCTATTTACACTATACGACTAAGTAGATGTTACGACTGCGATACGATATCGGTTTATTTATTGACTATCGAACTAAATTCAGAGCTGCTCAACGTTCGTAACGCTTCAACGTGGCTAATTCTGTTATTTATAGGTCTAAATTGTATGCTGTCATTTTTCGCATAAAGCATATAAAATGGAGAGCAATATGATTAGACCTGTCACTTTAATGAGTCCAAATTCGACTGTCATCTATATGCCATCAATGGCCAATGTTCACTTCACATCACCATCATCGGACTAATGGTACCATAATCATTTATTGGCCTCCAAACCAAACGTGTGTAAAATTTAAACTCAATTGGACAATCGGAAGTAGCCAAAAATTTGGTCCAATATCTGAGGGAATTGGAAAATTCTGTTCCAATGACAACATACGAACAAGGCATCCAAAGCTTTTATGAAGAAATTCGTCGTATCGTATATATCTAAAAGTCCCTGTTAACTTGAACATAATTCGAAAGGGCTCTGGGTTGGGAATATTACTTGTTCCTATTGTGTGGTTTATGGGCCAATGATCTTTATTAATTTAGCCTGCGAATTCAACCGCGTCGAGTAAGGTTTTTTTTTATTCCCGTACTCTGTACAAACTCTTTTGTTTTTCCGGGATTAATAGTAGCCTAGGAGGGATCTCCTTACATAATTCTCTACCTACCTATTAAAACAACATGAAGACGTCATCTAGTCCAAAGAAGTCGTGAAATCCTCCAAATGAAACAAGTTATAAAAGTCGGAAGCGCAAAAACATGTTTTATATGTATCTCGGTTATGGGAAAGTGTTAAAACCGTGGGACATCAGTCATCACCTGCGCTAAAGATTGGAAACTAGATATTGTTATATGTACACATATGGTATTTTGTGGTTTTTTAAATACGCTTTTCTATTCGACGATAATTTAGGCATTGACTGCGACCTCACCTGATGGTAAGTGATGATACTAATATAGCCTAGCAGCTGACATTGTTAGGTAAGTAATCAATTGCATCATCTATCGATCGTTGCTATTTGTAAAAAATTGAATGGTCTTTTTAACAACAATAAACTTATCAACAGATTACGAATAGGTTGATTATTATTATACAAATATTATTAAGGCGAAAGTTTGTGTGTATGTGTGTGTGTATGTTTGTTACACCTTCATGCAAAAACTACTCGACGGATCTGGCTGGGAATGGAGATAGATAATATCCTGGATTAGCACATAGGCTACTTTTTATCCCGGAAAATCAAAGAGTTCCCACGGGATTTCGAAAAACCTAAATCCACGCGGGCGAAGTTGCGGGCATCGGCTATTTACTATTAATTTCGGCTGTTAGATGTAACGAGCAACCTGAAAGATATGTGGTATTTATTATTAAGCCCTTACAGGTGTCTATGCAGTATCATTACGAAATGCTAAATCGTTTGGCATAACAGCTTTGTTGTATGGTGGCAATTACCCACGCGTATCGGCATCTATTTACAAGTGTAAATTAAAATTTAAAACACCCTCGACAAGTGAAGGTTACAGTAACTAGAAAAGAGCTGATAACTTTCAAATGGCTGAACCGATTTTCTTGGATTATAGCTAAGAACACTCTCGATCAAGCCACCTCTCAAACGAAAAAAAACTAAATTAAAATCGGTTCATTCGTTTAGGCGCTACGATGTCACAGACAGATACACAGATACACACGTCAAACTTATAACACCCAACTTTTTGGGTCGGGGGTTAAAAAGAAGATTGAAACGGCATCTATTAGGTAGGCGCGCTCCAACTATCATTTGTCACTCATCACTCATATTACTCTTACTTTTAGGTCTCTCCAGAGTAATTTTTTTCTTGACAATGTCATTGTTAAATTTCCCACACTTAGTAGGCAAGAGTTCTTAGGATATGAACGTGTAGGTAATGTAACAAAGCAGGTCGACCGTGTCAAGGATACGACATGTTCCAGTTTCTAGGGTTACTTGTTCTAACCGGATTAGCAAGTTATACGTGAGTATCCTATTATGTTCTAGCGGCAGAAGATTAGTGTGGGAATCGAATCTTGAGTAGGGAGATGAGAGAACATTGAAATGTTATGTGGAGAGACGGTGCTTTCGGTTTAGTTTTCTAGTGCCATTTTATACCTACTATACCTACTTGTTAGCTGGATATTTGTAAGTAAATAATCCCCTTTTATACCCTTTCATATTATGATACCCCACTTGGTATAGTTATCTTAGTTTGAAAATTGAAACACTTTTAATTTTTTTTAAATGATGTAACCACAAATTTGCGGTTTTCAGATTTATTCCTGTATTTGTGCTATAAGACCTACCTACCTGCCAAATTTCATGGTTCTAGGACAACGGGAAATACCCTATAGGTTTCTTGACAGACAGACAACAAAGTAATCCTATAAGGGTTCCGTTTTTCCTTTTGAGGTACGGAACCCTAAAAATTGCAATATTTTATATTCACAAAAAATGTTAAAATCATAATTAGGAGCTCAGTCCCCGCTTGTCTTAATTAAAGCAGGGGTCAACAACCGAGCAAGCTGGACAATTTGGGACTTTTAACAATTGTCCTTTGTTTAATCCAACTATATTCTAGGTACTGCTCTAAATTTACCACTACCCAGTATCCATACTAACATTTGTGCGTTTTACGAAGTTAGGTACGTAAGAAGTATATAGGTAATATGCTTTTAAGCAATTAAATATCACTTGCTTTAACTGCGAAGAAACATCATGAAGAAACTTGCACTACTGAGAGTTCTCCATAATGTTGTCAAAGGTGTGTGAAGTTTGCCAATCCGCATACCGCTAATTTGTGAAGAGAACCATGCTAATAGGCCGATGATAGATTGATCATGGTGATGACGATACCCATACCTACTAATTTTACTAATGCGAATGTCTGTCTGTCTATCTGTTACATTTTGAGTTTTGACGGACCATCGTTAAACCGAATATGACAAAAAACACCCACAGAGATAGCCTGCGTCCCGGCGATGGACGGAAATTTTGTCCCGGAAAATCAAAGAGTTCCCGTGGGATGTATTTTAATAACTTAAATCCTTGCGGACAAAGACAAGGGAATTATCCAGTACCTACCCATATATTTATTTTTCTCCTTCTTGTCTAATATTTCTTCTCAGAAACTACTTCAAATAAAACCGTATTGCATAAAGACGTATCAGTTAATGGAGTTTAACTTGTCCCCGCCCGCGTAACCGATATACATCTCGAGTTAATTGGACACAGCATTGTTGGAGAATTGTGTCGCCGCTTAGATGCACTAAGGAGGTTACTGACTTTCAAAGCTTATTGAGTCCCTACCGAAGATCGCTACCCATATTATAAAATTAAATGTTAATGTGTTTGTTTGTTGGGTTATAAGTTTGTTGGTTTGTCCTTCAATCACGTTGCAACGGAGCAACGGATCGATGTGATTATTGCATTCCTTTTTTTTTTAAAGAATTTCCCCTTTCCCCTCCAACTAAGCCTTAAGCTTGTGCTAGGAGTGGGTACGACAATAGTGCAACAGGTGGGGTTTGAACCGCCAACCTTTCAGATTTCAGTCCGCTCCTATAACCGTTGAGCTATTGAGGCTTTTGCATTGTTATCGTAGAGAGTGACAGAGCTACTTTTCAACTCGAAAAATATGTAAAAGAATTCCTAAGGAATTTTTAAAATCCTAAATCTAGACTAGACTTCTAGTTCTAAACACATAAATACGTTGCTTGTGGTTTTCTAACAGATACCTATGTGTATCGAATTCTTTCTGTATGATTGAGTTGTTAAAAATAATACGGCGAAACGCTTTTCTGGTTGGTTTAGGTAGGTATTAAAAAGTAACTATTGTAAGTAACTATTGTACCTAGTATACTTACTGTATATTGTATTTCCATGAATTTACCGCATATTTCTTAGTTAGTTCAAAATATATATTCCAGGTAATATACAGTTTCCCGTGCACCGTATAACTTCGTTTCCTGCAGAATCTCGCGCAAGGCAAATCATAACAAATAAGTTCATTTGCAGAAAACCCGTGTTGTATATTACGATATAAATGCTCTGTCATGCACACTGCTTGCGTCTGCTTAGTTTTAGCTATTTTCCTGGTAAATGCCTGCTAAATTCTATTTTATCTTAGCAGATTTTAAAGGCGAACAAATCGCTTCTCGTATATAAAAACGTAAAAGACGCGTTGTTCATGACTTTCTTAGTGCGAACTAAATTAACAATTATTAAGTGTGAGATAAGTGAATTTGATTGATTAATTAAATTAAACTTCTTCATTGCTTAATACTATGACAAATAATAAAAATACAAGACTTAAAAATAAAGATTTAAATCAATGATTTGGAATATTGTAAAAACTTCATCATTATTATCATCATTTTCAGCCCTAAGGACAGGCCTCGTCTCAGAATGAGAAAGGCGTAGGTCACCCATCATGCTGGCTGAGCGTGGATTGTCAGATTTCAGATACATATTATGGAAAACGTGTGGAGAACTTACTGACATACCGTTCGTTGCGTATGGAAATACCGCTATGTGTAAAATCACAAGTTTTCAGAAGACCTTTTTAAATTTAATTTTTTTGAAAAAATATGATTTACGTTTAGGTCAAAATCACATAGCTAAAAAGATTATCTCTTGAACTAGCACGACATGCTCCAGAACGGGTTTCTACATATGCACACGCCTTTTAAAATGACATCAAAAACGATAATAAAAAAATCAAAAATCAAATCATCAAAACCTATCAATCAAATCAAAAAAATCAAAAATCATCGTAGCGGATTTTGCATGCGCAGCGACGATACAATTTTCCTCACGTTTTCCTTCACCGTTACTTCGCTGTACTTCCCATAGTTTTGCTTCGTTGTACTCCGCTTCGAATCTGAAAATCTGAAGCGAAGCGAAAAAAATATCGCCTCGCTTATTGTCCGACCGAATGTTGTGTTGTCACGTGCTATCGTGCTAGCGCGTGCAATTGTTGCAATCCGCGAGTATTGAACGCGGGTAATGACACCAGCGGGTCCGCTGTTTGAATAGCAATTCAATCGGTAATTGTATGTAGAAATTGTATCCACTATCCGGATATCTAGAGGCTTGTTTTGTTATCTAAGTGAGAATGTCATTTTACGAGATATGAACTTCTTTTCAAAGAAAAGGTTCTCGAGGGATCATTAAAGAATTCCATCTAGACTTTGTAGGTATACAAAATACATAATCCTCATATAAATAATCAAATACATAATCGGGTTACCTGGGAGAGATCACTCTGGTGATAAGGTCGCCCTTTGTATTTGTATAAGTGTATCATTTAGGTATTATTGTCTTTGCATTTTTGTACAATAAAGTTGTTTGAATAAAATAAATAAATAAATAATCCATACTTCCATACTTATATTAATATTAATATTATAAATGCGAAAGTGTGTCTGTCTGTCTGCTACCTTTTCACGGCCCAACAGTGTAACCGATTCTGACGAAATTTGGTACAGGGTTAGCTTATATTCCGGGGACGGACATAGGCTACTTTTCATCCCGGAAAATCAAAGAGTTCACGCGGGATTCCTAAAGACCCATCCACATAACCGATTTGTATGAAAGGTACCGAAGTAGCTTGCGTCTCTACATATAATCGAAATAGGCAACTTTTTATCCTGGAAAATCAAACAGTTCCCACGGGATCTATTAAAATCTAAATCCCCGCGGACGAAGTCGCGGGCATCCTCTAGTTATTAATATTATGTACATTGTACAGTTAGCAACAAAGCTAGGTTTGCACTCTTCCACAGTCGATTATACTGGCGAGTGCAAACCTGGCTTTGTTGCTGACTGCACCTAATCTCGCGACGTCTAGGATTTCCAGAGCTCGATTGCAGCTACAATGTCACGATCACAATCACTTTTGATTGTTTTTTTAACCTCTATTACAATAGGCGGCTGTTTCCTGCGATAAACGATTGTCGGAGACGTTTGTTAGTTAATTTTACATAAAAAAAAAACGTAAAATTAACTCTTCTGTCAAAGGTCTGATTGGTTGATGCTCAAGCACTCTCCAAGTGAACTTTAGGTACCTACAAATGCGAAAATTCACGTCGATCCGTTGCTCCGTTGCGATGTGATTGAAAGACAAACGAACAAACGAACACACTTTCGCATTTATAATATTGGTAGCGATTAGTATGAATTTAATAGAAAACAGTGATGATATGGGGTTTCCATTATAAAAATTGCACACACCATCCCCTGAGTCAGGGATACATTATACTTAGTTATTTGATCCCCATGTTTCATGGTACGATACGGGGAAGGCTTTCAACTTGACATTGCTTCTCTGCCTGATTGTGTGGGAACCGCCAAGGCCGCGCCGACATGCGATATGCTAATATAATTTAGATTGCGGGTTCCGCCCAAACCTGTACCTATGATACCACCTATTTGAAGAATTAACCTAGATACTCGTATAGAAAACAGGGGGAATCACCGATAGCCTAAATTCACAATGACGACTGAACCCCGCCAGGACGAATGTTTTTGCTTAATAACTGGGTTATTTCCCTTTTTCAATAAAAATGGTAATTTCTCCAGTTGTTGTAAATTCGATTGTTTACATCTTTGGAAACTAAACGGCAATAAAATGACAAAATATCAAGTTACCTATCTCGTTTATAAAGAAGATGTCACATACGTAGGTATAGTATTAAAAGCGCTACAATTTGGATCTCTGCGATTTTTTTCCATGAACCGACATTTTAATTTCAATAAGGTCAAAGTACATACCTGTAGAAAAAGCCCAGTAAAACCTTCACTCAATACACAAGGGAGGTTGATGGTGTATTAAGGAAATTACTTTGCTGACTTAGCGTTTATATCAGACAAGGGCAGGTATTGATAGATGGGTATGGAAAGCTTATAAGCTCCAAGGACAAGTAGTATCCGATGTGTATATAGCTACTATATGTTGTAAATAATACCCGCGACTTTGTCAGCTTGGATTTAGGTTTTTTAAATCCTGTGGGTATTCTTCGATTTTCTGGTATAAATCTTAGACTATTTTGGTCATCGGGATGTAAGAATTAGGTAAACAGATGGGTCCATAAAAACCTGTTGGAACTTTTTGATTGTCCGGGTTAAAAAGTAACTTACGCCACTCTCCTCGCCTTTAACTATATGCAAAAAATCACGTCGATCCATTGCTCCGTTGTAGCGTGATTGAAGGACAAACCAACAAACAAAAACCTTTCGTTGGCACGACACATAATACATACATAATATACTGTTTAAGTTAAGTTAGTTTTTAAGTTTTATATTTTAAATTTTATATTTTAGGGTTTATATTTTTTATTTTTATTTTTTTTTATTTTTAGTTTTGTATAAGCGTCTTTATTTGTAATACTATGTTTATGTGTCGGTTTCAACGAATAAATTTTATTCTATTCTATTCTATTCTATTCTAAAAATATTTTCGCATTTATAACTTGGGTAGTGATAGTTTAATATGTAATAATATGTATAAATAAAGTACCTAAGTACTGTGGGCTAAATAAGCGCCAGCTCCCTTCAAGCTCATTCCCGTGTAGCGTGGACCAACTTCAATAATGTAGGTATTTTGATCTTCAGTTATATCCTAACTCTTCAAAAAACATGGCTTGAAAATCAAATGACTGAAAGAAAAATTTTCTTTATAAAATATAGTAAGTCGTCGGCCACAATCAGACGGAATTGTAAGGAATAATTTAAAAAAAAAGGTAGGTAACTATAAGTGCATAAATAAAATACTATCACTGAAGTAGAGCATCGTATAAATAAGCTGAATTCCTGAAAACTGTATATGAGTCGCCCCCATAAACTGAATTCGTCATTATTTAATTTGGTTCTTTTTATTGTGCCTACTGTCTGCTTTGTGACTCACGGTACCTAAATGATAGCGTTTTGTTAAAGACTAGTTCGTATTTACCTATTCTGAAAAAAGAAACTGTTTTCAAGGAAACTCCCATCGGCTAGCCTATAGCCACATAATATTTATTTATTTATTTTTTATTATAATACATAATCGCTTTTTGATTATTAATATATTGTAATGAAGTAATATTTATTCGTATTCATTAATGAAATCATGAATTCCAATTAGGTACAATAACAGATTACACTATAACAATATTCGATATAAGTAGATAGAATCTTTAAAGAAGTGGCTCAGTTATTTAAAAATAGGTTTTATTTAGACACACAAACACACATAACTATAAATCTTACCACAAACTTACTCTACAATCTCTACTGTGTCGTACTTAAATAACATAACCACCTACCTATTATGTAATAATGATTCATCCTTCAATGGCAACTCTGTATGCAAACTTGCAAGATAGCTCAGTTTTAAAGGACTGATCCTTACTGACTCGAAGAGAACCTAAGTAATTAGAAAACAAGGTATATTATGATGTTAGTTCTGTGATGACGATCATGACCCTATCATGATGACGATCACGATAGGGTCATGTCATCATATCATGATGATAGCGACTCTGGGTAACTACTTAGAAATACGGCTAAGAGTCCATCAGGGTTTGACCCTGACTTAATACCGGAAACAATAGGTCGAAGAAAACCTATACAATAAGTACTGAGTACCTACTAAGAAGGTTTCATGTAAAACAAGCGGCAGCCCTGAAATAAACTGCGTATAAATTTAAATGAACTCAAAAAGGTGATAACGCTGTTATTGTCGTAATTACAAGGACAATTAAGCCCAATTTAGACTTGTGTGACTCATTTATAACCATTAGTACCTACCAACTTCAAACTTATTAGAACTATCTATATGCCCGCAAAGTTTGAACTGTTCATATATACGAGCTATTAACTTCCAAGGTACGTCAGCGGTTACAAACCTATTTGTATTTTCCT
Organism: Maniola jurtina; assembly: GCF_905333055.1. Lineage (NCBI taxonomy): Eukaryota > Metazoa > Arthropoda > Insecta > Lepidoptera > Nymphalidae > Maniola > Maniola jurtina. The sequence continues at coordinate 10,171,711 of NC_060046.1, read as the reverse complement.
TCAGTAATAGATTACTCCTAGATTAATTTCGGTTAGGACCTATCCGAGATAACATAGTCGCTAATAAGAAAGCTCAGTTACTTAGTGGACGACGGACAGAGCTATGGCTTAGAGTTTCTCTACGTGATCAAATGAGGGGATCCGTAGAAGAACGATTTGCGAAGCTGAATTGGCAATGGCCCTATATACACATTGACATTGTACAAGAGACTTATGTCCAGTTGACGATGAAGATAGCATAATCTAAAAAGAGTTTTGGTAAAAGACTAATAAGTTCAACTGCAACCAAAAAGCACGCGTGGAAAATTGAAAAGGGTTTTCGAACATTAGTAAACGTCAAGGTAGCCCTAATGGACGTTTAAATAGCTATTCCCTTCGCAACAACCCATAAAAATATGGGTAGGTTTCACAATATCAGATTACTATTTGTAAGGGAGAAAGAGTGAATCGGGCTTTATGTGAGCTTTGAATAATCGGAAGCTTTTAGGCAAGCACTATATCGCAACGCGCTAGTCTGCATCATTAATTTCCATCAGACTTCAATGAAACGGTTGTTTACTGTAGGTGCATCTATTTCTATAAATAGATACACTATTCAGGCATAGAACATTAGTACTACGTATACACTATACAGCTATACAAAGGTGTGATAGCCTAGTGGTTAAGAGGTTAGCCTTCTATTCGGGAGGTCGGGGTGTCAACCCCCGGGGCGCTCCTCTAAAGTTACGGAATATACAATTAAATATCACTGACTTTACCGGTGAAGGAAAATATCGTGAGGAAACCTGTACGCCTGAGAATTCTCCATAACGTTCTCAAAGGTATGTGAACTCTACCAATACGCACTTGGCCAGCGTAACGGGTTATGACCTAAATCTATAGTAGGTATCGTATAGTTTTGTTGTAGTTTCGTAATTCGTAGTATTTAGTAGTAATAGTTTATTTATTTACTTAATTGTATTGATGAATTTTTAACGACAAAGTTGCATGGCAGCAAATAGTTAGTTTTTGAAACGGGCAACTACTTGTTTCTTACCGGCTCTTATCTTGCTTTCAGAATCGTTGTAAGATATATGTAAAATAATGCAGAGGTTAATCAACTTTGCCAGAGCCAGACGCGAATATCATTAATGCGATTTTAATTTGCATACCATGATGAATATCCCGCGGTAAAGTTCAACGACTTTACAGGTATTGGAAAGGACCTTTGCTAAATGATGTCCTGTACATAAATCATTTAGACGCCTTAGATAAAAGATTAAATACCTTAGAGAAGATGGACATTTTTCAGATTAATTATATCTGGTTTGTAACTTAAATAAATGAGCATTAAGTATGCATTTTTCGGAGATATATATTCTATATTTTCTCGGCTTATCATAACTTCCAAAATTAAGATAAGTTGGTAGTAGATACATGCATTTGAACGAAATACGATCTACTTCTCTCAATTCTCGGCTGAGTTTAAGGTCAAGTGTCTTATGAAAGATCGACTCCATTTCTATATTTAGATACGATTCAGTTGAATACTGGTTTTATAATGAGACCAAACTCCTAATATCCGTCACTATAATTATTGAAAGTCATTATAAATGAAAGAGGCACTTGAATTAGTACCTAAGCTATGAAAAAGAAAGATTTTTCATACCTAAAACATACTCTTCTTTGATCTGAATCTGAAAGACTATCTGTTTGTTGAAACAAAGCTTTTAAACACTGCAGAAGCGCTGCACAGCACAGGTTCTAGCGGGTTAAAAAAACTAAGTCCATGCAGACACGCCACGGGATTATAAACAAAATCTATGAAGTCACTCTGTATGTACACTGATATCTCCGAGATATCTGAACCGATTTGCGTATTTTTTTTAATCGTTAAGGAAACTTTGCGACATTGTTCCATAAAAAATTTGGATTCCAACTCGTCAATCCTGATGCTGAAGGGGATCTGACCAATCCACGCGGGCGAAGCTGCGGGCATCATCTAGTGTTCAATTTTGATGAAATAATCTGTTGTTACAGCGATGGAGGGCGGCGCGTGGTGCGCTCGCGACATCTCGCTGCGCGCACAGAAGAAGTTCCTCTCGAGGGTCGGCGGCGCTGCCAGCGCTCGCTCGCTCGTCCTCGACGAACACGCGGCTAAGCTCCTAGACCAGGTTTGAGACCCTTAGCTTTTTGTAGGACTCCGTATCTCCAGAGAAAAAAGAACCCTTATAAGATTACTTCGTTGTCTTTCTGTTTGTCTGGCAAGACTTGCCAAGAGAACCAAAACCTACAGGGTACTTCCCGTCGATTTCACGCCGTAAAGTATCTTGCTACTCGAATTAACCATCTTGTCGAGTTTTTGCGAAGCGTCGAGTGAGTTGCGACGTCCTTTATGGTTTTTTAATTTTTGATGCTCAAGGTTTTTTGTGTCTAGCCTTGTCTTATTATGGTACAAGTCATGCTCGCATGGAATGGTGCCAAGAATACAGGCTGATAAAATTAACCGGCTCTTACATCACCTGAAATGTCTGATTTTTAGCACTAAGACTCCATGGCCCCAGGGTAGTCACGGCAAACGGAAAAAAAAAAGTTTTTATGGTTTTGAGTTTCAACCTTTATTCTATTACGAATATATAAATAAAATTACGAGTAAGTATGTGTTTCTATTTCAGTTCCTTACAGTGCTCCGTGAGCGTGTAGAGAAGCGCGAGGCAGAGAAGCTGGTGAAGCATGTGATCAAGTCGGCGGTGAAGCTGGGCGTGCTGCGGCGGCACGGCCAGCTGTCGGCGGCGGACGAGCGCGCGCTCGCGGCTTTCCGCTCCAAGTTCCACGTAAGCATCTATTAAAAGTTATAATACTGACCTTGGTCTGGAGGCTAGCTTACTTGGCTGTAATCGTGTCCCTTGTCGATTAGCTTCCGTCCATCGGTATCCTCGGCTCATGGTTGTCAGTATCCTTTTTCAATTATTGGTTCTTCTTCTGCAGCATTTGTAATGCACAATAATGAGTTGCCAGTGCTGGTTGCTAGCAACTTCTTCTCCTGGATCCATTGCCTTTCTCCTTTCCTTTCTCCTCCTCGACATCGTAACGAAATTGGAACGCTCTCTTTTTCTCAACCGAATTACATTGGCGATCTAACAGAGGCGCTTGTAATTACTCGGAACGATGTTCCACGGACTTCTTCTTTTCTTTGATCCTGAGATAGGTAAAAGTTGAGGTTTTCTGTCAGCAAATTCTTAGCCGCAGCTAAGAGGAGCAAAGTAGGTGATTTTACATCCCCGTTCCCCAAAGAACTCTTGAAACCGTTGGTTCTGCACCTGATCTCTCCATTCGTGTCGTGTCAGATGCTATATTGTTCTCCTGAAAATAGAGGTAGCTACGTAAGAGATATTATTTAGGCGTGTTTTGTGTACACCCTAATATTTCTCTCGTTGTTCGCTCCATCTCCAGCAGAGCATTACGTAATAAAAGCAAAATTAAATACATATTTTATTAGAGAATGAAAAACATTTCCTAGAAGAGATTAAATTCATTATTGTGACAAAGAAAATGTACATTTTCAGACGGTGTTAATGGCAGTGGTTTCGTTCTGCGAGGTGGACTTCTCCTATGATCGTGGCTTCCTCCAAGATGCTCTTCGCGATTCCCACCAGTCACTGAAGTAACTATTATTTCTCTTTATAAAATCCATTTCATAACTTTATCTTAAGTCCCCACGCTAGTAGTTGCATCCAAGACTTAAAATTTGTTTGTATGAACTAGCAAGCACGTACTATGAAATTTCAAGCAATGCTGAAACATATTAGATGATAATAATTCGTTTCTTTTCTTGTACAGGTCGGTGGTAGAGAGACACTTATCAGACAAATCAGTCTCCAGGTTGGCAGGAGTATTTGCACTAGCCTCAAGAGGTGATCTCCTCGACTCCCTATTCGCGGGACAAATCGATGAGAACGTCCTCAAACTCACCAGGATGCTTCGGAAAGAACTGGACAGGGGACTGCTATAATCCGACAAAATGAGAAACTATGTGCCGTCCTACTCAAAACCCGTGCGTACCTACCATCTTAAATCGGTCTTCTAGGACTTGATTTTCGTCTTACGCTTCGATAATGGGATCACTTACATCGTTATCTTCACAAATGAAGGTTTCATTACAACGTCAAGGTAGATATTCTTGCACGTGTTTTGACATTAGTATCGCTTCGGGCCTGCAATTCACTTGCACTGACGCATTTTATTTATTTTGAACGCTCTCTAAACTAGAAAATCATGAAAATAAACGGCTTAAATTGGATAATGCGGTTATGTTTAGACAACTGTCGAGACTGTCTTGAATACTCAAGTAAGACGATTTATGTTCTCTACTTATATCGGCTATACTTTATTCTTAGGTATTTGGAATTATTCTCAAAGATACAAGACTTATTGAAACAAACACTGTCTATCGGCCGGTTAGGGTTTGTACCAACTTTCCGATTTCCTTATTTATGAGGAAAATAAATTGTATAAGGAGGATATTATTATGGCTATTTAAATGATATTGAAAGGTTTATTGACAAACATTATTAAAAAGAATGAATAAATGAATTATAAATTAGACAAATTAATAACGTACAATTTATAATTTAGTGTCCAATTTTATATTAACATGCGTGAATAAAAATGTATGTTTAGAATATATTAAGAAAACTTGCCGTACCTATAATATTTGCCAGTATCCAAAAATGCCCACAATTCCTGACATAATGTTAATTTGAACCTTGCCCTGTTTTAGCCTGTATTTAATTTTATTATTTGTAGTTTCGATGTAAATAATATAAATGTACCTAGTTTAATGTGATGACGTATTTGTACATTGAATGGTTAGTGGTTTAAGGCAATATATTGACCGTTACCAAAACAATAAATTAATATTACTCTAATGATAAGCAATTTTAACAATAAACTTATTTTTAGTTATATTTAAGTGATATTTCAACTTGTTTTAAGTTTATTTGATTAACATACCTACTTAGTCTGACAATAATATTTTATTTTGGATATAATTATTTATATCTTAAAAAAAAAAACTAAATTTTTATGCATATTTAAGTGATATCTTGAATTTTGTTAATATGCGAATCACGGATGTAACCGATTCGATATTATATGGCCGTTTTTAGGGTTCCGTTTCAAAGGCTGCCAACGGGGCCCTATTACCTACTAAGCTCCGCTACCCGTCCGTCCGTCCGTCGGTCTGTCAGCGGGTTGTATCTCGTGAACCGTAATAGGCAGAGAATCGCAAAGATGAAATTTCCACAGAATGTATTACCGCTATAACAACAAAATTAATAAAAATTTAAAAATGGCTGCCATGAAAATAAAAAAAAAGTGTTTTTCTAGTATCTACGCTGGGAAGGAACCCTTTGCATGCGAATCTGACCCGCACTTGACGGATTTTTTTGTAAGCGCAACACGCGTAACATTCTTAGGAGCCTAAGTAAAAATCAGTCAATAGGCACGTACCAAGGTAAATATTTGTTCATTGCTGGAATATAAATTGATCGCAACATGATACCTATAACCTACCTACACAAACATGACAAAATAATGTTTTTTCTTACCTACTAAATAGTATATAAGAATATTTCTGGTATAAATGAATAATTAAGTAACTACTCTATCGTACTTATACTGTAAAAACTTTAAATATAATTCCCAGAACAATCTAAACTTTTACAAACGTATTAACTTCTAGCTCTTCTTATCTTCTTCTCTACACTTATATTAAAAAAAAATGACTATTTTTCCGAAATCTACTTTCTGTACTAAATCACAACACAAAATTAGAATTTTTAAATAATAGATCTACCTACGTTTAAAAAGGCGTAAGAATTCGGACCAAAACTTTGTTATCTAGCATAGTTCAAGCATATCTAAACCGATACCATATCCATCTTTTTTAGCAATAAACTTAATTAATTTTAACGATTATTTTTGAAAATCTATACAAGTAGCCACAATTTACACGTTTGCACAATACTTGCCACGTAAGTAGTTAAGATGCATTTAGACAATCCAATGGATTATAATACAAAACATTAATTAATATGATAATTAATATCATAGAATCTTATTTTTTATAAGTATTTAGTTCTAAACTAGTTTTACCTTCTCAAAATACCTTTTTTTTTAACTGAAAAATACCGTAAAACCAAGATTACTCGAGTAAAATTCAAAGCTAGCATTTAAAGATAAGTTTTTTCAGCTGTAAAAATCTTTGTAACGTCAGCTAGATAATATCAAAGAGACGTCCTGTATAGTTGTATTAAAATGACAATATAATTGTATAATGTATAAATAAAAGCATTTTTAATATAAGCTTGAAACGTATCGTATCGACTCTCTACTTTGATTCAAACTCATTTATTGGTGGCTGAGAAATCACTATGTGGAAATTAGATATTATTTTGGATATTCCGTCGAAGGAATCCCGGATTCAATCCCGGGCACACACCTCTAACTTTTCAGAGTTATGTGAATAATTAAACCTGCCTGAGAGTTCTCTATAATGCTCTCAAAAGTCTGTGAAGTATTTTTATCCGCACTTGGTCAGCGTGATGGATTATGGCCTAAAACCCTTAACTCTTCTTAATCGTGAGAGACGCGAGGCTATGGGTTGAGATGATGTCTATCTTTCCGTATAAATGATGCTCTAAATGCGAGAACCAACTCTCTCAGCTTTTTAAGCCGCCATAAATATTGAATTGAACTATAGTGTTTCTCATTTGATGTTATTAATTAATAGTATTGTCTCTCTTGTATCAGCTGAATACTGAATACTTTAACCTTTAAGAGCGTTTTAAAGTTTTTTGTCGTTATTATATGGGGAAATGCCAGGAACGTCATAATGCCACAAACGTAAGGCCTTCTAAGATGCTTTTCAGAATTCGGGGGTTATAATTTGGCTGCATCCGCGTAAAAATCAGTTTTAACCTTTGGTTTTAACAGAACATCAAAATTAATGTCAAACCTGGTTTAACCTGTTAAAATTAATTAACGATCTGCAAAATAACAAACGTGGGCTGAAATTATGGCCTCATTTACGGGAAAAATTTATTTTAGATCGGGTTTCAATATTCAATCTATCTGGTATCTGACAATATCGAAGTCCGTACGTAGCAACGTTGTAATTTGTCAAAAATCTGTATATTTTTTGACAAATAGCAACGTCTGCAGATAGATTGAATATTGAAACCGGATGCTAATTTTTTTAATTTTAAATGATTAATTATACGCAGATGTTTCAGTAGTAAAAGCTAAAATGAAAAACCGGCATGACAAATGACAATTCTTACTGTAGAATTAAGTAAATGTGCTGAATTTCATGTGTTTTAATAATTTATATGTTTGATGTGTTAGTTTATATGTACCCACTATCTAATGGATGGTTTAGTATAGTCATATCAAATGTGTGGAAAACCATTTTATAATTCAAAATTCAACAAGGACACATCTCTCAAAAAGTCTAAATAAGGACATATCTTGAAATATCTCTTCTCTTTTAAGTATTTAAAATAAGTAAATAGAAATGCAAACCTAGGTTACTTCATATTATGTTCCTACATACAATTGCTACCCAATACCCATAATATGAATGCGAAAAATGTGTTTGTTGGTGTATTGGGTTGTCTTTTAACCACGTCACAACGGATCGACGTGATTATTTGCATCGGTATAGTTAAAGCCCTGGAAATTGACACGGGCTACTTTATATCCCAGAAAGTCAAAGAGTTCTCACGGGATTTTTAAAAACCACACAAATGAAGTCGCAGGCATCAGCTAGTCACTTATCATTGTGCTTAACCACAAAAGTTTAAGTTTGCAAGACCGCGTTGGATTCTGTGAAATAGCGATAGATTTTAGAGCGGTTACGCACTCATCCGATCCGAGTCCTTGAAAATACGGATATGAAAAACTTGGATCGAACTCGGATATTGCTTACGCACTAATCCGATCTCTGATCCAAATCCAAGCTATTCAGTGGACATCTTTGATATATCTAGGTCATACATCCGATTTAAATCCGAGATATTCTCAAGGATGAAGGAAGATGGAGCTAGTGCGTAAGCTACCATAGTTCTATATGACTAATTGGGATCGTAATTTAACGGATTCGGGTTGGATGTAATGGCCCTTAATTATGTGTTATTTTTATGCAATTAAATAATTAGGTGTAACTATAATCTGTGTTTATAGCAGTTCTATAACATTGTTCGTTGGATCTCACCTCTATCTCGTTCGTACTCACGACACAATAGCTACCTACTCGATGGTGAAAGTTGTGTTAATTGTATAATTACTTATTTTCAAGTTTGTTAAGCTGTGTTATATGTACTAAGATTTGATATCAAATATACAATTGAGGAATAAACTTTTTTTTATTTCTTACCGAGTTTCAAATTCCTGTTGGAGTAGATTTTCCGCCAAAATTTTCTTTCAAAAATTCGACACTCATATTATAATGGGTGTCGATTTTTAACCGACTTCAAAAAAAGGAGGAGGTTCTCAATTCGTCGGAATCTTTTTTTTTATTAATAAATTATATTTTGGTGGTAAGATTGGTTAGTTTACCTACAGGCTTGCATCTTACGTCTTCTACTTCTAGACCTGATTTGAATAACTGAGCAAAACATTTCCAACTGTGCTAAGTACCTAATTGTAAATTCAAACCAGAACCAGAACCTTTCATCTTGCAGAAAAACCTACTGCACTCTTGGATAAAAAGTAGGTACCTAAGTCATATTTGTAAGAATCCTGAAGAGTAAGTAGATTTTATACCAACCATCCAGTACTGCGAATTACGTTACGGTCTGCTTTATTTTGAAACCATAAAAATTACTAGGAAAAGATAGTTGAGGATAAATAAAACGTACAATTATTGTGAAAGCACCAGTCAATAATTTATTTACTAAAATTCCTTAGTAAGTATACAAATCTGATATTTTGGTGAAGTGTATGTATTTCGGTACTAAAAGTGCTGGACTTTGCAATCAATCATATTCTTATGAATTATCACAACGGAGTACGAGAGACATACATCTCAAAATACATTTAGGGTAGCCTTCGAATGTAAGCGAAAGCTAAGCTTAAAATTGAAAAATTAATAGCTGAGTAAGTCAAACGGATTATAAAGGTGTAAGTTATTTGGTGCGTATGAATCAATACAGGCTGCGTAATTGATCTCGTGCGTATGAATACAACCTGCGTACTCTAAACGCAGATTGTATGACGTTACGAATTGCGTTTACTGAAAGCACAGCGCCGTTTGCATATTATGTGTACATGCGTTACGTTCATAATGTTCATATGCACCTTTCAGCTGAAAGTATCAGTATTGGCACGTCTGATTCTTGTCATTTTTTTAATACAAATAAAAAATATCAAACTGTCCTTCTACTCCTAGTCCTACCAACTCCTAGTCTTTTATAATGTGCTCTCAAAGCTCCTAGTACCTTCCTTCTAGGGCCTAAATCATGTTCACTTAGAACGTGACATCGTTTCCAAAATAATAGCATTTCTATATTAAATTAAACCTGTTTTATCAATAGCAAATAATTGATATCAGACATGGCTATTTTCCTGACTTCCTATAACCTGTTGCGATAATTCATAAGATACCTATTTTGTACAGCTAATACTAAACCATGGCAGGAGACAATTTTCACATTATAATTGTGATTTGAATGATCCATAAATTGATTAACTACCCTGGAAGATATTCGGTATTATTAGTACTACGGCTGTAACTAGTTTCCCCGATTTCATCGACGTTTTTCAAATTCTTCTTTCTGAGAGAATAAATTCTTTTTCTGTGACAAAACGTCCGTCTTCGAAATGTAGAATAGAACCTAGATATCATTGTGCTAAGTTTCACCAAAGTCTGCTATGTATCTAGGCGAATCTAGCGAGGTTAAGTCGTGAAAAAATGAACAAAAAGGCAGACAAGCTTTAACTTTTTACCGTTTTAAAACTATGTAATAACAGTCAGATTCTTTATAGCTAGTCTCCTGCTATGGTATAGCATGTGCAGTGAGTTTGTAGCTTAATTGTTGTTATAATGTTGCATTGATTTTTGCATCTACTACATTCATAAACATTTACAAATTTTAAAACATATAGAGTTGGAAAACAAAAAACACGGTTCACTTAAGTTTACACATACAATACCTTAACACTAAAGAGTAGAACATACCTATTCGTTACAGTTACAATTCGATGAATATTTACAAAATACTTTACGCATCATTTAATACGAAAGAGACCTAACTCAAAAATTTCGTGATATTGAAAATAATGTAGACGTACTTAATCAAAATCTACTTGCCCACTCTCTATACGATTCAAATAATTACAAAGAGCGATATACTTAGATAAGCATTCGTTCTGAAATGTCTTTGTCACGAGTGAGTCTGATTTCAACATTTTTTTTAAAATTACAATTCGTTTCGATAGAGAGTAGCTTTCATGATCGTTTGTTGGAATGTAGAAGTATGGAGTATTATATATTATATAAACATATGTATGTATGTATGGAGTAATATATGTATATATAAACACAAATTTATATCTCAACTCCATACATAAGTTCTTAAAGATTTATTTTTTGAGATTTATTACTTACATTATTAATGTTATATTAATTCCATTAAATTGCGTATTTAAACACTAATTTTAAGTCTAACATCTACTTAATATTAAACATTAAAGAATAACCAACATAATAAAATTCAAATTACACTTTATCCGGTGTATTCATATTTTTATTTACAGAAAAATAAATAATTGTTATGTTACAAAAAAGGTCATTTCTATAATATAACGAAAAAATACACTTTATAGTTAAATTTTTAATTGTACATAATACATAGTTTATGCAAGCAAATGGCTGGGGAATTAGAATAAAGAAATTTTACGATTATTTTTTTGATAAATATTAATGACAGTCAAGAAATTAATTATTACTATCAATAAAGATTCCTTATTGTTGCTACAATACAAAATAGTAACACCAATAAGTCTAATAGATTATACGTATTAACATATTCCTGGTCACCGACTACATAAAGACGTCATTAAATCTAAATGGAAGGGGGTGCTATTGTGGTGGTGGGATTTTTGGATGTAGGTATGATCTACGTTGAAATGTAAAGCTTGGCTTACATTCACCTACAATTCTCCTGCAAAATTTATGACGTCACGTTCGGTATGTATTATGAACGAGTATAGCGTATGACGTACCTATGCCTATCATTATGAGTAAAATACTGTCTTTAAGATATATCATGAATGTCGAATGCGTGTATGTGGACAGCAACAACATTTTATAGTATGACAATGTGTTGTGCTAAAGGTATAGAAAACTCTAGAAGTAGCTAGAAGAATCTGTATGATTTGCGACTATAAGGTACAAGTGACTACAAAGCTCGAAGCCTCGTCGAATGAGCCGTTACACATATATTATTTAAACCTAAAGTTAAAGTTAACCACTAGCGTTAGTATAAAATAGATTTTTGTCCCTATAACCTAACTGTAAGTACATAATAATATATTAAGAGCTAATATTCAATTTGAGTATTACATTATATTTTTAAATTCAACATCAATTTTGCTATTATTTCAAAAATATTAGGGATTAGTTACTTGATTGTAAATTCTAAATAGTTTTATAAATGAAAAGTTTTTCAGACATTTAATAGCAAAAATGATAATGAATTCTTAAACGTAAAAAAATCTATATACTTTTCATGATTGAAATACTGTAGAACTCAAGAATTTCTTTTTAATTAAACTTGACATGACTTTGTTCACACAATTGTTTTTACTTTTGGTAAAATAAAAAAATATAACCTCCGAAACGGTTTTGTGAAGATACTAAGCTGAATATAATTCTCTTTCTTATATTATAGTTATTTAATACAACAGTGTCTTAATAATAATCAAAATACCACTAATATCAAAATAATAGCTTCGCTGGAAAAAATGGCGCTTAACAAAGATGGTGCAAAATATTAAACTTCTGCCAAAAATACGTTAAGAATTATAAAAAGAGTTAGTAATAAAGCAATGGAAAGTTTTTCAAGTCCAATTTATAGCTATACACATAAAAATAGTCTTACAATAAAAGCGAAATTTATTAAGCTTTATTATCGAGATAATATGTTTTGAAGTCACAAATTAAGGATAAATAATTTATTAGTAAACCGCATTTATTTATTCCCATTTATTAATAGTATAAAAAATTGTTTTTTGTATCAATTGTTACGTCTCTAACAATTAGATATGTAAAAATTTTAATTCATTGAAAATAGAGCAAAGACCATTGTTCCAATTTCTAAAAGTATACTAACCTTACAATATTTTCGATTACTCCTTCATGAAATCACCCTCACACAGATTATATCGCCGCTTTAACATATACCATGACGTCGTGACGTAGTATCATCATGTAATACGCTCTTGCTAAAGGAGTAAAGATAAATATTGTTTATTAATCTTTAATTATTTAATTCTTAAAATTAAGCATCTAATTTTTGTGACACAATTAACGGACATTTGAAAATGTGCGTTTTCGAAAATTTCAAAGAACAAAGGACATCGAGTAAACATACTAATTTGTAACGAAATAAATTTCATCTATCTAATACAAAATATCACTACATTTAAATTTTAAATTACCGCTAAAGAAACCGTTTACCTGTTTCTGGACTTTGGCTAACATAAATTCCCACTTACCCGTATTTTTTCCGCAATACTGCGGATGATTTTAATGATTCAATGATTGTGCATGTGGCGATAATAAAGTGACCTATGAAATTAATATGATTTTTATATCCAACCCGTGTGGGTAGAGATCTCAAAAATTATATATTTTGCTTTAGGTCACTTTAGTTCTGAATGTGCTATTTTTTTATTCTGTAATTTTAAATAGGTTTAATTTTTCAATTTTATTTACGGTCGTAGGTACCTAATTCCATTGCTACAACTCCACTGATACACAAAAATGCGTACTTACGTAAATGTGAAATTTTTTGAGTTTATACGCTATTACCCGTTCTAGTATTTGGCCGCGATTGCATCAAGACAATCATTTAGAAGACATCGTCTCAAAGTCTTCGACCAATGTGTACGAAACGAACTGCATATTATAACTTTGTAGCTCAGAGGCGGGCGAGCAGTGGAGGTAGCCTGGGCCGAACATACCGTTTGATTATATCGGAAAAACCTCGGTCACTGACGGCAGAACTAGCCAGGCTGCCACACGAGGCTGCGCCCAGTTCGGATTCGTTATTCAGCTTTTACATGAAATACGCATAGAAAATGTTTGCATAAGCAGCTTACGCTATTAGGCAGCCCTAAATAGTTATTTGAAGAACAATATAATAATATCTAGGGCGGTAGGGTGTATTTTTAAATTGCAATGAGACAACCAGAACTTGTAGATTTCTAAGGACCAATCGCTAACACACAGAACCAATGCACAGTATAAATGTATGAATCAGCAAGTTACACCACCACATTAGACGGCCCCAGATACTTGGAGAAGATCAAAGGCAGGCTCGAGGGCCGCAGCGCTAGGGGGTATCTGTTGTGGGCCGGCGGTGGTTGCGTGGGTATGGGTACGGGGTCAGTGGGAAGTAGCTCGGCTCACTCCTTCAGCTTGTGCCAGTCCGCGATCTGGCGGCGCGGGGCCGCTTGCACCTCGCGCCAGTGGTGTCGGGCGCTGCCGGTGCCCTCGGCTCCTAGCTCCAGGCGACCGATCACCTGCAGAAAACAAATCCTATAGCTTTACAAGAAACTCCAGCGACACGATGGTTGAGTTTGCTATTGAGGGCAGTCGAAAAAAAAGATTCTGACGAATTGAGAACCTCCTCCTTTTTTCGAAGCCGGTTAAAAACGAAAGTTTTATCGAACACCAGGTTGAGGGTGCGTTTCTTCTTACTTACATCTTTTAGTTTCCGGTATGTGACACTATACGCGTTGGAAGAAGTTTTCTCTTCGCTAGATTCGTCACTCCGACCAACTAAGCTAACTCTACTAACCTAAAAAGTCGCTTATGGAGTCATGTCGTCGAAAGCTGGAGAACCCTCACCTCGTTCTTAGTGACGCGGTCCCAGTCCAGCACGAGAAGTTCCAGTGACACGTGATCGAGCGTTGCGTTGGGAGCGGCTGGAACCTCGAACACGAAGGATTCGTTGAATACCGGGTTGAGAGTGCGTTTCTTTACATGGGTCTTCTTCTTTGCGATGCGCTGCCCGTTGTATAGCAAGTACATCTTCACGTAACTGTAAGGGAGAAACATTCAGCTGATGAGTTGAACAGCTTATCTATCATTCTTTTATCTTAGGCTCCATAAAATATGCGCTCCTTACTCCTACCCACACGGGCCACAACGCCAGTTACAGCCACGTACCAAATTTCTAATGAAAAAAAGTTTAGTATTATGTGCTATCATGAAAGTTATGTTTTTGGATGATTTCACTAAAATTTCTTGTGGCAAAAAGGTTAGCCTATACAAAATGTGTGTGTAAGTAGGAGGGTTCCTGAAATAATTATACTGTGCTGTTGACGTTACAGTTAAGTCTCCTTTACCATTCTTACACCAAGGAGCCAGAGTGAACTAATATGAAGGAGCTATCTGAGTTAAATCACAAACTAAAGAGGTACTTCATACAGTCAGTCGACGGAAACGTCTAAACCGAGCAGCAGGAGAAGGGACACCGAACAGCAAAAATTGGCAAAGCACACTCTAATAAATTATTTTGCTTAGCAGTTAATTCTTCGTTCAAGTGTATGGATGCTACGATTTAAGACCGTAAATCCGGCTCGTTCACAAACATATCAAGGGCGTCGCGTCGTTTCAATGTATTTATTTATGCTATGGTTGAATGCTAGTTCGCTTGGTATAGACCGAGAAATATCAAGGTAATCTTACGGGTCAGCAAGGCCAGTGACGTCCATCTTAGGCAGGTTGCGTGCCTTCAGCAGCACCACGGTGAGGCGCGCGGCGGCGGGCTGCCAGCACAGTGACACCAGCACCTCCCCGCGACCCACGCTGCGCATCTGTGAGTGGAAGGCAAGAAGATCAGAGAAGGGTTTAGGATATCATCTGCCACGCTGGCCAAGTGCGAGTATACTTCACACACCTCCACGAGCATTATGGAGAACTCTCAGGCATGCAGGTATCCTCACGATGTTTTCCTTCACCGTTAAAGCATGTGATAATTGCATCCGAAAAGTTAGAAGTGCGTGCCTGGGATCGAACCCTCGATCGAAAGCCAGTGCTGGGGGGTGGGGGGGAGGGGCACTGGCTTTTTAACCACAAGGCAATCACTACTTAATTACTAAGTACTAGCTTTAATAAGTCAAATCCCTTACCTTGAGACTCCTGGGTTGTATCTCTCGGCACAGTGCCATGGCCTCACCGCTGTGCAGCTGCAGCGTCGACAGCGGGGAGACCACTTCACCGATAATCTCGTCGCGAGAGTATCTGTGGTAAGAAGAATTGTTGAAAGTTGTTCAACATTAGTTGAGTACAGAACCCCCTTATTGGTACGTGACAATGCTTTTACCTTGGAAGTCCACAGTATAAGGTACAAACTTTATAATGAAGTGATATAAGGGCATCGCAGAGCATGCAATACTTCAATGAATTCGGACACAAACCTCTAACAAAATCTTTTACATCGTCAAGGATCCTTAACCTATTTTTACCACATACTTCTCTTAAAGTATTTCGCAAATCGCAATAAATTCTCCTAAACGATGGAGACGAAAATGATTGTCGACATATTATACTCGTATCATTAAGATATAACTTAATACGTTTAATAGATGGTGATCTGTCATTTTTATTGGTCTGCCTATGTTCTGTCTTCTGTGTTGATTTAGAACAATAATCGGAACAACGTAGAGGGATATGCATCCATTGTCTAAATAACATTGTTACCTATCAAAGCTCAAGACGACAAAGTGTAGCGTGATAGCGGAAAGCTGGTGCGGCGCGATGCCGTAGAATGTGAAGTCCTCATCGTACACGGGGCATCGGGTCTTGCGTACCACCCTGAAACACATGAATCAATAAATAAGTAAATACTTCTGAAGGAATGGTCACTTTCGTATAGTGTGTACAAGAGGAAGGTACCATTTTTTTTTACAGCCTAGCGCTTGACCGCAATCAGACCTGCTAGCAAGTGATGATGCAGCCTAAGATGGAGCGCGCTTTCCTAGAAGTTGCCTATTCACTCTTGACTTGAAGGTACCCATATTAAAAGTGGAAGAGAAAACTGATGCCGGAAGGGCGTTCCATATCATAGCGGCTTGAATTAGAAACGAGGAAGCAAATCGCTTCGTACGTGTCCGAGGAATTTCAACTACGTACAGATACGTACATAGCAGGTTCCTGCGATTCACTTAGATACTAGGATCCAGTGTGGAGAATAAATCATTGAAAAGATAATAGTGAGTATGCTTTAGTTTTATTGGGAACAGGCAGGTCACGTAGCTGTCTAAGAACCGCTCGACGAAAGATTCTTGAAGAGCGATTGCGTCTCGACAAGCGTATCGGACGCCCTTCGATCGAGTAGACAAGCGATGATATCCGAAAAGTACTTAACTGGCAATGATTGGATGTTTTGAACCTTATATGTCTTGTTTAATAAAACTTTTTGCATGATGACGACAAATAAATGTTGTATAGAATCAGGCGTTGGAAATCCTTGTCCATATACACGGAACCAAATCAAAAGTAACTAGGCAATTTTAGGCACTGTAAGGTCTACATCTCCTGAGGATGCACCGGTGTCGGGGCGAAACGTAGGTCGAGTGGTTTGTCTGGTTTAGCGGATAATAGCAAATTAAACTTTTGGTTCCTTGAAGACTGGGGATGGAGTACTGAAAATGAAACGGATGTATGTCCAATAGCACTCTGGATGCATAGTGACTGATGATAATGTTAAACCTCTGTATAGAACGGATAAAAGCCCACCTGGTCTTGACCTTGTGCTGTTTGTCTGGCAACAGCTGCAGCTTGACGTACGGGTCGGGTCCCGCGGGCTCGCGGCCAGGCAGACCCTGGCATGATACCACCGACACCACCAGAGCGCTCTTCTCATTTTCATATCTACGGGAAAATGACAAACATAAAATTCAAATCACGATCTTACAGTGAAAAACTATGAAATACTTAAAACTGAAGCAATGTGGGTTTCAAAATACTAGCCTGAGAACTTGAGAAGAACCCCATAACAAAGG
The DNA here is from genome assembly GCF_905333055.1 of Maniola jurtina. Taxonomy (NCBI): domain Eukaryota; kingdom Metazoa; phylum Arthropoda; class Insecta; order Lepidoptera; family Nymphalidae; genus Maniola; species Maniola jurtina. Next base: position 10,154,434 of record NC_060046.1, on the reverse strand, counting down.
CCAAAATATATGCATAGCAATCGTATTTTTGATGGTTAGTTAAAATCCTAAAACGCTAGTGGTGGCGCTTCCAATATCAATGGTCAAAATGTGTATTGCATAAAAAAATTACGTATCGGAAAAATATTAGTAAGTAAGAACTCAAGCATCCTCTTTGCCGGTCAAAGTACGGCTAAAATGGGAAAGATAACGAATCCTCGAAGAAACTTTCCAGTGCCTAAATTACGTAGATACGTACGTACGTTCTAGACAGTAACCAAAAACAAATATTCTTAGATAAAAAAGGATTAGAATTAATTTATTAATCTCAATAGACATGATTTAATACTTCTCTTCTGGAAATAGACTTTGTTGTGTGAAATGTTAATGCCCAGTTAAATATGAGCAGGAAGTGTTAAAAATAGCAATAAAAATAGCTTCAGAACGTTGTTCATGAAAAACTGTGGATTAGAGATGGGATATTTTTGGCTATTGACTCGACTATCTTTTATAGCGAACTATTTTAGAAAAATCGGGTACGTTTAGGAAATCAATTAAAGTTTAATTATAATTTATCTATAATGTCAGGAAATACAGAAAGGCCTATGAAAAACTGCGGGTATAAGTAGTTACATATTATAACTTATTTTTTATTATAATTCCTGCGCAATTGGCTATGCTCTAGGTATGAAGATTGGCCGCCGTAGCCGAAATTCGGTCGGAAGGGTATTATATTACTAATCCTGGTGTATCCATAAATAAAATACTCAGATATATTATTATGAGATATACTAAACAGTCTTGTAAACTTGTTAGATATTATGAATAGTGTTCACGCCTCCTACAGTGAACTAGAATACGCCGTTACAGCTTTTATCAGAGCGACGACGACTGACTGGCGACGGGATTCATGTAAAAATGTTAACATACTTTCATAGAACAAGATATCTGCACTGTTACTATTGAATCTTAGAATACGAGTAGAGAGGACAGCATAAAGAGCAACAAGAAATTTATTCTAGCATTTTAAAAACGATATTATTTAGTCTTAGTTTTCTATTTCAAAAAATAGGGCTTCAATTATGTTACTACGTCGTATTCTTCGCTAAAACTCTGTGCGATTTTGTCCTAATTATAAATTACTAAAGGATGCCCGCGACTTCGTCCGCTTGGATTTAGATTTTTATAGATCCCGTGGGAACTGTTTGATTTTCCGGGATAAAAAGTTGCCTATTTCGAGTCGTAATATCTGAACCGACCGTGGATTTCCCAGGTTATTTAATCGTGTTGGTAACTGTACCAACTTACACAGTACTGTGTAAGTTAAACTTGTATCTCCAAAATAATTGGCATATTTTCCATACGTTTTCCGATATCACGGAACATCAAGCGGTATCTGTGTTACGGCTGAGTTTACGACACCGTACAATGTCGCCGTAAAACGAGGCATTATGTGGCGACCGCCCTGAAGGTTGTCATTATGTAACTTCATACATATACATACATTTTTTACTTCTATGTAATCTTATTTTAAGCTGCTTAGTTAAACTTGCCAAACTCGAATCCCCAAACAAATTGGCATGTTTTCCATACATTTTTTGATATCACGGAACATGAAGCGGTATCTCTTCTCTCTGGGCTGGTTTCCGCACTTAAAAAGCGGTATCTCTATCACGGCTGAGTTTACGACGCCGTACAATGTCGCCGTGAAACGAGGCATTATGTGGCGACTGTCCTGAAGGCTGTCATTATGGCATGTACATTTGTTTACTTCTATGTAATCTAATTCTTAGCTGCTTAGTTAAACTTGTTGAACTTGAATCTTCAAATAAATTGGCATATTTTCCATACACTTTCCGATATCACGGAACATCAAGCGGTATCTCTGTTACGGCTGAGTTTACGACACCGTACAATGTCACCGTAAAGCGAGGCATTATATGGCGACCGTTCTGAAGGCTGTCATTATGTAACTTTAAAGTCGGTGGCATATACACTTGTTTACTTCTATGTAATCTGATTCTAAGCTGCTTAGTTAGATACAGAATAAATTCGCGGTCACAGGCATATTAAATACTAGAGCTGATGCTCGCGACTTTACCCGCGTGGACGTAGATTTTTTAAAATCTAGCGGGAACTCTTCGATTTTGTGGGATGGGTGTAGTAACTCATGTGTTAATTCAGGATATAAGCTATATCCAATCTAAATTCAAGCCAAGTCTGCTCAGTCATTGTTGCGTTAAGGAGTAACAAACATACTTCTATATTTACAATATTAATAAGAATTTAATTATTATAATTAAATTTATTTCAGTTTTTAATTCAATATTATTATATTTAATTTCAGTTTATATTTAAGTTAATTTTTAACCCCCGACCCAAAAAGAGGGGTGTTATAAGTTTGACGTGTGTATCTGTGTATCTGTGTGTCTGTGTATCTGTGTGTCTGTGTATCTGTGTATCTGTGTATCTGTGTATCTGTGTATCTGTGTATCTGTCTGTGGCATCGTAGCGCCTAAACGAATGAACCGATTTTAATTTAGTTTTTTTTGTTTGAAAGGTGGCTTGATCGAGAGTGTTCTTAGCTATAATCCAAAAAAATTGGTGCAGCCATTTAAGAGTTATCAGCTCTTTTCAAGTTTTCTTGTAGAAAAGAAGGTTACATAACCGTTAGGTTCATAATATTATGCCAATTGACAAATGTCAAGCTGTCAAGATGGACGTTGCCTTGATACATAATTATTTATTTGAAAATGATGTTTTGGAAAACTCTGATACTCTGGATCGTAGGCGCGGAATAGTCCAAGAAAATCGGTTCAGCCGTTTGAAAGTTATCAGGTATTTTCGGTCTTTTCTAGTTACTGTATCCTTCACTTGTCGGGGGTGTTATAAATTTTTAATTTACACTTGTATAGAATGTTCAGTTATTTATTGGTTACCTAATTCGTTTTAATAAATTATATTCAATAGAAATTATGATTAGTACCTAGGTACTGCACTTACTGAAATATTATTATGATTAGTACCAGGTACAAGCACTTACTGAAATATAGTTACGTGTGAATGAAATTGAATCCCACTAGGCTATTGATGTAGTAAATTGCGTTTCATCTTAACAAATCACGTTGTTTATAAAAGCCAAACGCAATTACGGAGGAGGACAATTATTGATAAATCTATTAGCGACCCCTGAACCTCCCCCCGTGTATATAGGGGATGACAGAGCGTGGGTGATAGCCAGGGCTGCCACTCGTATACCATTATTATTGTACTTTTTGAAAGAAAAAAAGGAAACAATTTATTTATTCTATAGCGTTTACAGCCATTTTGGTGAAAGCAAGTGATATTTATTTGCTTAAAACTCACTTAACTCCATTAAGTTAAGGTTAGGTTAGGTTAGGTTGTACGTGCCCGTTATCGAACTCCGAACTTCTCCCGAACAGAAAACCGACGCGATGACTTAACTACTGGTTTATCACCTCTTCAGGTACGTGCGAAATCTTAACTTTCCAGTCTAAGTTGTATGGTTGGGTTGTACGTTGATATATTATCATCTGATAAATTTCTCCTTCTATATTTATCAAGACTAGCCTCCGATAGAAGCCGATGGAAAAAATTAATCCGCGCGAGGTTACAAGAACACCAGGCCCACGATCTTCAGAAATGAAGGAACGGCTAGAGGGAGTAAATGTCTCTCTAGTAAATGTCTATCTAGATTAAAATTAAACGTGGCAACCCTAGACTATATCGCGCGGCTCAAATACAGACAGCGACGTAGGTACCTCGATATCGATTTTGCGGCGAACATATGCGGACGGCTGTCGATTGTAATCATGTGGTAATCATACATTTCGATTAGATCTAACGTATGATGGTGTAGGTACTAGGGTTAACAGGGCTCTCTCCGTCACTCGTTTCAAACAATCGTAGTTCCAATTTCATTTGAATATTAAGCAACCAAAGTCCATGAAATTTTGCAGACATATTCTAGAAACTAATATCTGTCTGTGGTGTTTTAGATTTTTTCTAAAAATATGTAGTTTTAAAATTACAGGGGCTCAAAGATTTGTATGAAAATTTTTAAGACCGCGTAACTTTGAAACCGAATATTTTAACAGAAATCTGGAAAACCACAGACATAGATATTAGTTTCTAGAATATGTCTGCAAAATTTCATGGACTTTGGTTGCTTAATATTCAAATGAAATTGGAACTACGATTGTATGAAACGAGTGACGGAGAGAGCCCTCTTAACAAGGAACACCATAAAATCTATAGATACGCATGGAAAAATGATTCGTTTTGATATACCTACCTGTCGATGGTTTTTGTCAACCCATAGAAGTGGGGTAAATTTTTTTATAGGTACACCAGTATTCAGTACAAAACTCTAAACAATGACTTTTTATTTGTTGCGCAAAAAAGTTGAAAAAAAAAAACTTTTTTCATGAGAACTACTTACGTAATACGTTGTTTTGAAAATGAGAACTTTTCACACAATTTATATGAGTCATTTTTAGTGAAATTAACGTCGATTAGCTTTGATATGTTGATACTAATAACTTTTCAATTCAGAAGATTCAATACATGGTAATTATTCGTATTACTTTACCCCTTTACCTACTAAATACGTTTTTATTTGAAAAATGTTCCTCCTCCCAAGTCTTAGCACTAATGATTAAAAAATATGATTTCTGAGAAATTAAGTTTCAAATTATCAAAGCTTGCGCATAAAATACCCCTATTCAAGAAACGCTGCCTATTTCAAAGTGCATACAAGTTTGCCGACTCTACATAAAGACTGTCACTCTGTACTATTTATGCACCGAGTCATGAATCCTTCATGCGCCCCGGCTAGATGTAGGTACTCCTAGCACGGCTAGGCGGGCGGAGGGCGGGCGGTATCTAAAAGATTCATCAAATTTTTCGATATTCTAAACTTGTGAGTCTATCCTATTTTTAACCCCCGACCCAAAAAGAGGGGCGTTATAAGTTTGACGTGTGTATCTGTGTATCTGTCTGTGGCATCGTAGCTCCTAAACTAATGAACCGATTGTAATTTATTTTTTTGGTTTGAAAGGTGGCTTGATCGAGAGTGTTCTTAGCTATAATCCAAGAAAATCGGTTCAGCCGTTTGAAAGTTATCAGCTCTTTTTTAGTAACTGCAACCTTCACTTGCCGGCGGGGGTGTTATAAATTTTTAATTTACACTTGTTTACTTCAAATATAATATTATGTTGTATTTATTTCTATTTAATATGCTATTAAAGATAACAAATTATTTACATCATTTCAAAACAAGCAACATTTCTGGCTAAAATTGGGTTAAAATATGCATATTGCGTCCTATCCGAAGATTGATAATATGATCTGTCTAAAGAAGCAAGTAAGTTATTCATAAAATATTATGTACACTGTACAGCCTTTTCTTAGCTATTTTTAAGAACATTACTTTTATGAAGTATTCAACACTTGACGTCAAAGGATAAATTAAATTCCATTATCGCTAAAAAGATTCGATTTACCTATGTAGGTTCATTCAATTTCAAGCCTATGTTGAGCCAGACGAAAACATACAAAATTTATATTCCGTAAAGCATTATTTACGCGTGAGCAACATATAATACGACCTTGCGACATGCCACAGGGCCGCACTATGTACGAGTACGTACCTAGAGTCGTCGGTAGAGTGTAGACTGTCGTACCGTAAAATCGAGTATATTACGGTACGTATACGGTACGGTATTGGTATAAATGTATATGGTATACCATATACCATATACATTTATATATATTGGTATAAATGTATATGGTATACCATATACCATATACATTTATACCAATTTTACATCACAATATTGTCTCAGCAAAAAATAGACTGCCGCAAAATTAATATTTCCATTGGTAGCATGCTGCATTGTGGCATGTTGTTGCTCCGACGGAAAACAGCCCCTAAAAATCTACTAGGATTTCTTTCTCTGATATAAAATATAACAAATATCATAAAAAGATACACAGGTTTGATATCTACCAGTTTTCCTCTTATTCCTTTTATGAGTAGGTATAAATTGCTACGATCTTTAATCTATTTTTGTATTAGATAACTTCGACGCCTACCTAGTACCTACGTACCTTATAAGAACCACAGTAGCGGAAAATGTTCTTCTTTTTAAATGAGAAAAAAAGCTCCGTTTACCTTAAATTGCTTTTCATTTATCGTTGTAACGCTTTGATTTACATTGATTACTAGTTCTTATTGAACAAACAAAGTTATTTTCAATTTATTTTTTTGAATTAGGTAACAAAAAATTTCCCATTTTGTTTCGATTACGACATGAAACAAATAGTATCTACTTACCTGGAAAACTCCGGATTATATAAAAAGAATTGCATAACAATATGACTACTGTCCAAAGATCGAATAGGAAAATTGTATTGGTCATGAATTAACAATTTGTATTTTAGCTGCTTATATATTCTTGAAAACAGAGCTCTTATAAAAATCTTGGCGGGGGGAGGCTCTGGAGCTGCTGGCAAGTGTGAACTATTTTCCATGAAGTAACCACTCCTGTGGGACTTCGTCTGCGATGGCGTTTGCTGGCGCGCGTGCTATGCTTGTTTGGAGTGTTTTTTTTTGTTAAGAGTGGCTGGTTTATGTGTTAGTTGGTGTTTTTTGGTGATGGAACTGACTGGGAAGCGCTCTAAAGGGGCGCCGCGCGTATGTCGGTGGGCGCCGGCGCAGACGGAGTCCATACTTGTATAAATTCAATAACTTGAAAATATCACAAACTTGACATTGGCTAATCAGAGTAAAGCCAGATTTAAAGAAAAAAAAAAAACCACTCCTGTTTAGAGTGTCAGCTTACCGCAACTTGAAGTGCAGATCGCCAAGTTTGCCGTCGCTGACCGTCTCAGGCTCGATTGGTTTGGGTTTCTCAGTGGCATTGGCATCGGCAAGCTCTTTGCTCAGAGGTGCAGGCTCTGGTGCTGTTGGCGAGTGTGGACTGTTGGCACCAGAAGGCTAAGGAGAAAAAAACAATTATGTTATTTGCATAGTAAAAAATAAGTGCACAGTGCACAGCGCCTGAAATTTAATTCATCTAAAAGTTTGTTTGGTCGAACAAAAAGTTAGAAGACTTAATAATTCACGTTCTGGACGTAATCCTTTCTGAATTAATACTTTCCTCAAATTCTTAGATTTATACGATTTGTCTCCACTATACTCCGACCGCAGTGAAGACCAATCCTTAATCTAAGCTCAAATCGAATCGAATTTTCTTTGGCCGAACTCGGAAATGAAAACGCTATCGTTCGCAAGAATGTGTTTCTCCTGAACGGGATGGAGTGTGTACTTAGTCGTATGGTGTATTAGGTGGTAGATACGCCGACACTAGGTCTTTAAGTCTTAGTGATTTATCGAGACTCCATATACTTTGAGATAGAGCACCACGTGGCCCGTCCTCTGGCACTTGTTTTCGTGACAGTTGTATATTCTCACTCACCGGATTATTAGGGGGCTGTGGTTGCGGTGGCGACGCGACTGGTTGCGGGGCGGTTGCGGTTGGTGACGGGGATTTGCGCAGGTAGTGTGTGGCTGAGCCAGGCGACCGCACTGCAGTTGCACGACGAGGTGGCTGGAATACTAGCGCCTTGTCTGGGCCTCGCTTCCCTCCTGTGAAGAAGCAAAATAAGCTACAAATATCATACATTTACCTAACGATTGATTTTTTTGATTTGTGTATTGTTTCGTTCGGTTTTAGTCGGTGTTAGATTGCGCTTTTCTGCGCAAACGAATTTAGCCGATGCAAGATATAAAAGTGGTATAGTACTGTACCGATGCCTTCGCCAATGCCTAGCAATGTCTTACCAAGTTTGTGAGCAAGTGCAGCGCGGCGGCGGGCGACCCAGCACGCGAAAGCAGCCACGATGGACGCGACGACCGCCGCTGCGCCCACCACCAGTATCCAGAACGTTGCGCTGTGCCATTCACCCGCTATAACAACAAAATATAAACCACTAGAAGATGCCCGCGACTTAGGTTTTTAAAGATCCCGTGCAGACTGTTTGATTTTCTGGGATAAAGAGTGGCCAATACCAATTACAGGGACGCAATATAAATCAGTTAAGCGGATGGCTCTTTAGGAATCCCGTGGGAACTCTTTGATTTTCCGGGATAAAAAGTCCGTCCCCGGGATATAAGCTAACTCTATCCCTCGTCAAAATCGGTTAAACTGATGGACCGTGAAAAGGTAGCAGTCAGACAGACACCCTTTCGTATTTATAATATTAGTTATGGATTATATTTGCACGGAAGCGGTGTGTGACCGTAACAATAGGAGGATTTTCCTACAAACGGGTGTCATGCTCGGGGCCTATTTAGTGTGATGTTCCGTCAGGCAGGTACGTATCGCGTGATTGCTACTATGATTCTTTCGTATGAATGTGAGAAGCACCATCGGGTGTCAATTGTGGTGATCGCCACATATTCTAGAAGATAATGATATTCTATCATCCCCACCCCTGATACTCTATACAAGCGAACTGCTGTTACTACTACCGGACCATCGACCTGTCCACACACGATTTGTGTCTGTGGATAACTGAGGTTTTGAGTGAAGCCATTTGAACGGCACAATGACAACGCCAAACGTACTCGTAAGTTTAGTAAACATTAGTGCTTTCCTCTTGCCTTGGCCAGACACTCACAACTACTAACACAACAGTATTGTTTTAATCTGTATTTCAGATCTAACTACAAACCCGATGCGTGACGTGAGTGGAGTTTCGTATTTCAAATCTGTTTCTTCCATAATTTAACGGTTCTTTTGGACCAATTTCTATGCTACTGATTCTTAAGAATCAGAAAAAGAAATACCATTCAGTTTTGCAACACCAAGTGTTTCAGCTGAATATCTGAAACTTAATATTGTATTCGTGTCGATCTTTCATAACGACACTTGACCTTAAACTCCGTCGAGGGCTGAGCGGGAGTTACTCGGAGTAGTACAATTCAGTATGCGGCGAAATATTAAAATATTCCAAACTGAATTTATTAAACCACACAGAATTGAGTACCTAATATTTTAACAGGCTTTTATAATATTTTTGATTACCAGCACTATTTTGGTCATGACCTGTCGATTTATAACACCATATAATTAAGTATTTATTTCATTTATAATAAAACGTTTAGTAAATTATTCAAACAAAAACAATAGCAAAATAATCCCATTAAGATTTAAGTTTTCTTTGTAGTGTTTAAAGTAATGTTTAAATGGGGTTCTAGATAAATGGAGAATCATAATCCTTAGTCATTCATAACTAATCACAAAAGAAAATATGACCTAAATTCAGCCTACATTCATCAGGCGAGCTCGGAGGACTATAGAATTTGGTAGGTACTCTTATACAAGGCTGAAAAAACAAAAGGCCTGTATTTATTAAATACATAGAGCTGATGCTTTTGTTCTGAGATTATGAGCTTAATATTTAGTACTTAGATAGAAATTATACAGAATCATTCTCAAAGGTTTATGAAGTCTGTCAACTTGCACTGGGCCAGCATGGTGGGCCATGGCCTCATTCTGAGAGGGTTCTGGGTTGATGATGATGATGATGACCTACAGATCGAACCGCTGAGTCCAGAAACTAAAGACATGGAGGCTCATTTGATTTATATTATAGCGTAAACCCTCACTAACAAAGAATTATGTATGAAAAATTTCATTTCATCTATGGTTACATATAAATTTCTAATAAAACCTTGGTAAGTATATAATTTGATTTCTCAACGTTCTTTTAAAACAACTTCTTTTCCACAGAGGCGTAGCTGTGATTAAAGCATAGGTTAATTTAATAGGTTATATTTGGTTAATTACAAGCTAAAATGGGAATTGCTGTATGAGAATGCAAATAGGTAACTAAAAACATAATATGAAAGATATTTTGTTCGGTAGGTATTGCCTTAAATAAACTTTTAGTAAAATAAACTCATAAAAGTCCCGATGCAAAGCACTTTTGGAAGAAAATACAAGAATACAAGATTGGAACTGAGGCGGTCGGGAGTCAAGGGAACAGCTGCTTATCAAACTACGAGATCGAGAAAAATAGTGCAAGAGATAGCCGTCTAAAACATATTAGGTAGGATTCGTCCAAGTAGGTAGGTAGGTTTTCTGACAACGTATCAGCGAAAAAACTGTTAAAAAAAATTCTAAATAAAAAAATGTTTAAAATGGTTATTTTAAATAAAAATACATGTTTCAAATATTTGTGTTAACTTTTAACGACTGTTTTAAACTTAATTCTTTTAAATAATGCCAATTTTGCTACGTATTGAACAAAGGCGTGGCTACGTTTCAGGAGCTTCTATTTTCTAGGGAAACAATAGAAATTGGATCGATCAAAAGTGTATCTGACCTCAAAATGGCTATAGACAATTTACACTTGAACGAACTTGGTAGTAGGTAATTCAGATAGTTTTAAATCCCTATATTATCAATTAATAACATTCTATGAATGTATAAGTAGGTACTTCTACGTTCTGTAAATTACTTGAAGTTATGGCATCGTTCACTGCGACTTTTTACCCGACTACTTGTAACGAAAGGGTACAGCCACTACATGTGCGTATCTAGAACACGATTCTGAATCGCGACAGTAAAGTAGCGATACAGAATTGTGTGTGCAGTACAGTACAGGCCAGCGACGCATGGCTACAGCAGCTGTATCGTGATCTTTTTGCGGCTGTATCCCTGCAAAATGTCGCGGCAGGCGATGTCGCACGTTCCAGTTAAAAAGACGTAAATCTGAAGTGCAAGGTTACATTACGAACTGTCGTGCCAAGGCTACGTGCCTAGATGTCAATCTGACAACTTGGCACGTAGTTACGTAGCACGTACTAGGTAGCCAAGGTGACAGATCTTCGTCTGTGTTGGAACTGACTGGGAAGCGTTCTAAAGGGGTGCCGCGCGTGTGTCGGCAAGCGCCGGCACAGACGAAGTCCATACTGATAGAGTTTCCCTAACTTGTAAATAACTACAAAATTGACATTGGCTAATCTTTGTAAAGCCAGACGAGAGAGAAAAAAAAGGTTGATTGAGACGACCTTTGACCGAGACTATAAAATGACGATAAATAAAGCTCGCCTGTAATAGGATTATGGGTTAAATAGACAACGCGTGCGGAAACGTTAATCTTATTATGGTACTAGGGTGTAGTTTAGTAATACCGTTAGTGTACCATAAGCCTTATAAAATCTGATGGCACATCGACCTAAAGTTAATTTTGGACTTCGTAAAAAGACGCTATTAAATTCTAAAACTTATCAGTTAATCAGTAAGTAAATATTTATGTATAATTAAAACGATTATATTAGGTATAAATAAAATCGACCAAGATCCGGATAGAACTTGATAACAAACTCTATATCTTATTTTATCTGTTATCTTATTTTTGTGGCACCAAATAAACAGTTTTTTTTTTCTTTCTTTCTATATGGAACTCACCCGCAAAAACGACATTGTTTGTTTATAAAATAATTTTAGTTCAAGTAAGGTAGTAAGGAGTAACGAAATACGAACTGTGCAAGATCAACTTGCACTTGTCTGATTGTTCGTAATTCGTAATAATTTATCGCTAGCTCGAATAGAGAGCATAATAAGTGACATATAATATGTAAACGACTGCATTTATCATTTTCCATTAAAAAGGACCATTCGACCACGGCATTTCGAAAAAGCATCACTTTTCTTTCAAGATTTTCAACAAGTACTAAATACAAGTTTCAGGAGCAAAAAGTCTAGAAAAGAAAGTTCTGTGTACTGGAGTGACTCTTGCTCTTTAAAAACATTTTGTTGTTGAAATAAATTTCTAGGAAAGTCAAAAATAAAGACAGTTTTTCCTTCTGAGAAAATGTATTTACTTTTGAAAATTATTTAGTCATTTCTTCTTTGAATGCTATTGTCATTGTATACTTTTAAACTATTAAGTATAAGTAAAGTATATATAATTATTTACATGGGTGGTGATTTTATATTAAACTAGCGAACACCTCCATCTTCGCCCGACGAAAATATTAATCACCTGGTTATTCCTTATCTACATTTAAAATGGGTTCAGCTATCTAGGTCGGGTTGGACTTTAATGAGTCAGACAATAAGTGAGTCAGGACTTTTCTTTTTTTTTAAACTGTATTGATTCTCCTTCCATGATTGGCAGCTGTTAGGATGTCATGGATAAACATGCATCATGTTTTTTTTACCCGACTACGGCAAAGCCGAAAGGAAGGGCTATGATTTTTTATACCCTTTCTTATAAGAACTTTAATTGTTGAAAATATTAAAATAAAAATTAAAGCTAACCTTATCTAACTACTGTAAGAAACATCATTCCCGCGTCGAATGGAGTGGCTGCATTTCCGTGAATAAGTACCTAGTTTAAAAAAAATTTTGGCTGATAGATATATTCATCTGGGTTATTCACCGTTAGGTACAATTTAATCGTTATCAGCGTTAGATAGCAACCGCAAGTAGGTAACAATAAACAAATAATCACACACTTTTCCCGTTATTATACGTTTTGAATCGCTGATGATTCAAATGTAGAAGTGTCATTACATTATACGATATATCGGAAACGCAAGCCGATCTGATGTCGCTTAATGTAATATTTGCATAATTGTAGATAATATTATATAGAGCATTTGAAATATTTACGTTAATCTGTGATTTTAAAAAATCGTACAAATACGCATGACCCTGAAGAAACAACGGTGCAAGATTTTTTTAGCATCAGTAATATTGTTATAGTATAAGTTACACTTTAAAAAATCGAAGCGTCCGATGCAGCAGAAACTCGCTGCTGACATCTTAATATAATATGATTTTTTGTTCTGAAGAATATTTAAGTGTGCCTCTTGAAGCTCTGGTGAATCATCACCAGTGAACGCGTTATGTTTATACAAAAAGTCACATTCGAGGCGCATTCCTATCATTGTGGTTATAATTAAAGGATGAATTTATAATTGCAATATTCATAGATGCAGAGAAAATTGTGTGGTTCAGCAATCTGTAAGGCTGTTCAGGTAAATTTGTCGTGTATTATAAAATTTCGATTTTAATTACATTCAATCAATTAAAGAATTGACCTTCTTGCGTTTACTGCTGGTTTTCTCGAGAGTGCGCCATCATACATGGCCTTCCGCCTTCGACTCCCTACTACCTTCTGTAAGTCCAGCGTCTTGGAGGTCACCCTACACTGCATTTCCTAGTACGAGGTCTCCACTCCCTACGAATACGTCAGCCCTAGCGGTCACCAGTTCTGCGACAGACATGGCCAGCCCACTGTCACTTCAGCTTGTTAATTCGTTGAGCTAAATCCGTCACTTTGGTCCTTCTTACAGATTTCCTCGTCACGGACTTTGTCCCTCAGAGAAACACCCAACATAGCTGACTCCATAGCACGCTGAGCAATTTTGAACTTTAATTATTTTGCATTATCTTTACTTATCCAATATTTCATGCCTCCTAGTACCATATCAACCTATAGCGATCCAATGAAAGCTAAATATCTGATGATGAAGTTGGATCGTATCGAATAGTGTAAAAACGCTCCAAAAGTACTCGTACCTATGTTTAAGATTATTGTAAGTATATAAGAGTGAACCATTTCACTCGGTCCATTCGTATCAACACATTCTCAATAGCACATAGTGCATTTCTTTTGTTAGCTACAAACTACACTCGCGTACAATATGAGGGTCTGCATTGTTCTGCCCATGTTAGTGCTGGCCGCAATAGTGGTGGAGTGTTCGCACACATTCATGGGCACCAACGTGCACAGACTGCTGGTCTTCCATCGCGAAGTGAAGTACAGTGGGAACACGTTCACCAAGCGTATAGAGTATCTGAACTACACTATACCAGCTACCTTCGGTTATGCACGGACTATTCAGGTAATTTTTAAAAATATTTATAATTTTTTTTAAAACGTGGAGAGGCAGGTCATGTTTGTCGCAGAACCAACGACCGATGGGCCAGACTGTTCTGGAGTAGAGACCACGTATCGGTAAACACAGTGTAGGATGACACCTAGCCAGCAGAACTGATGACCTGAAGACGGTGGCGGGAAGCGGTTGGATGAGGAAGGTGGAGAATCGTTTTTCTCTTTAAAAGGTCTTTGTCCAGCAGTGGAAGCATACAAGCTGATGGATTGGATTGATTAGTAATTTTTTTAATAGTTTCGTGGTATGAGGACGGACTGAAATCCAAAATTCAACGCGATGGATTATAGGCGAACTGTTACACGGACTATTCAGATAAAGTGGGTGTAGCAATGTAATAATTTTATAATTTTATTTATTCAGCATTTTATCGTCGTCTTTCAACGCATCACCAGCCCACTACAGAGCACGGGTCTTACCTAAGAATGCGAAGGGTTTAGGCCATAGTCTACCACGTCCGGATTTCCTCATTTAAAAGACTTCATTTATGGAAATACTAGCTGATGCCCGCGACTTCGTTACCGTAGATATAGGTTTTTAAAAATCCCGTGAACTCATTGATTTTCCGGGATAAAAGTAGTCTATGTATTAATCCAGGGTGTAACGTAAACCGGAACGTAGTCGCGTCACTTCACCGCTCTCGCTCTGACAGGTCTATGCCTGTCAGCTACTATCGATGGCTAAATTAACTCTGGACGTGCCAACGTACTGATTTCACTTTACAACGTACATTTTGTGTTCTAATTTTGTGTATTCGGTCTCTCTGTGTGTCATTTGGAACCCTAGTCCCTTTATAAGTTTGTTAACAGAGCTCTCTCCGTCACTTACTCCATACAATCGTAGTTCCCATTTCATTTGAATATTAAGCAACCAAAGTCCATGAAATTTTGCAGACATAGTCTAGAAACTAATATCTGTGTCTGTGGTGTTTTAGATTTTTCTAAAAATATGTAGTTTTAAAATTACAGGGGCTCAAAGATTTGTATTTTTCTTTAAAAAAAGGCCCAACTTTGTGCTCGTTTTTCTAGACAACGAAGCAATTTAATGAAATTTGGAAAAACCACAGACCTAGAAAATTTAATGAATATTATGTAGTAAAAAAATTATCGTTATATATTTTATATTGTTATAATTATGTGGGAACTACGAAAACCAGAAATTACACCCAGAAATCTTGAAAATTTCGTGCTGTCTCGATTTGTGCAAGCGGGGTGGTGAAGTGCGGGGGACGACACGTGAAACTGACAGAAACTGACAGTCTAAACACACGGGCCACATTTAGACTGCACCCAACGAAACGAAACTTGTCGATAGGTCTAACTAAATACACTGGTACATTTCAACTTGCGTTAGACGTATGCGTTACCTACCGTTATGCGTAGACGTTGCCTGTAGATAAAAATATGTCTCATGTTTGCTGGCAATAGCGCATGCATCAAACCCTGCAAGTTGCAACTCTCTTGCAACCTATTCCTCACGCAATACGCACAGCTTTAATATTATAATTTTTGACAATGTATACTATATGTAATGCCATATCACAGGTCACTCTCTGATTTATTGCTAACAATTTACTTCCAAATGCAAAGAAATCTAAGTGTGTTGAATTCACACTGCCCAATACCAGGACCTTAAATGACATAAATTCATTGATAAATAATCATATGTTGAAAATAAAGGAGAACCCCGTGTTTCTCGGTATAATGTTAGATGCAAAGCTTCTATGGAACACCCACATATCAACACTTGATGGTAAACTCGGCTCTGCTGCTTACACTGTTAGAAAAAATTCGACAGGTACTGACGTGGAAACTGCAAAAATTGTATATTTTGCTTATTTATACTGTATTATGTCTTATGGACTCTTGCTATGAGATAAAGCGGTAGATATTGAGAAAAAAATGTATTACAGAAAAGGACAGGACGTGCAATTTATAATTTAAAACCGCGCGCTGCCATACAATAAAAATATAAGGAAATAAGTACCTTATCTATTATCTAATAGTAGCTTCTAAATATATTTACAACTAGCTAATGCCCGCAGCTTCGCTCGCGTGGATTTAGGTTTTTAAAAATCCCGATCCTTTCATTTCCCAGAACAAAAGTTGCCTCTCCGTAATAGCCCGTCCCCGGGATGCAACTTGTTTCTGTATCACGTAAGAATATTCAAACGGATGATCCTTTTCAAATCCCGAGGGAGAACCAGGATTTAGGAATGCAATTTCTTACAGCATCAGGGTTGAGGTCAACGACAAAGTATTTACTTGGTATTACCTTCAATATCAATTAATAATCGACACTTTTTAAATCCCATTAGCTTTAGTAGTCAGGTCCCCTGCAACATCAGGATTGAGGAGTTGGAATCCAAATTTTTTATTGAACAATGTCGCAAACTTTCTTTATCGATTAAAAAAACTAGCCAAAATTACGCAGTTAGGTTACCTGCCAAATTTCATGGTTTTGAGTCAACGGGAAGTACCCTAGAGGTTTTCTTGACACACTCGACAGACGGAGAGATAGACAACAAAGTGATCCTATAAGAGTTCTGTTTTTCGCTTTGAGGTACGAAACCCTAGAAACGTAGGAACGGCATTCCGAACCAGTGGTAAATTTTTCTGACCAAAAAACACTTTGAAGTTTACCTAAAAGTTTACAGGAATAAAAATTTATCATTGTACTCCATTCCATTTCATTCTATTCCATTCTGTTCAAAGATAAATAGATTATAAAAATATTTGTCACCGAAACAATAATTTACGATACATCAACCAATATCAATTTTACTGATGACAATCTGACTATTACCAAAGTGAACGACTACTTTCATTATTGTTGGAATACTGGCATTACTTTACATTAATACTGTATTTATCAACCAGCCACTATCTCTTCTGTACTATTTTTAGGGTTCCTCACGCACCGAAGGTTCCGTACTCGGGTATTTTTCATTGACATTTGCACGATATATCAAAAAACATTTAAGTATGCATAAAAATAAATGAAAATCTGTTTTAGAATGTTCACGTAAAGCTCTTTCATATGATATTCCACTTGATATCTTACTTTGAAAATTGAACTAATTATTTATTTGTTAATGAACACATTTTAATATTTTTTGTGATGTAACCACAAATTCACGGTTTTCGGATTTTTTCCTTTACTTTTGCTATAAGACCTACCTACCCGCCAAATTTCATGATTCTAGGTCAACGGGAAGTAGGTAGGTATCCTATAGGTTTTCTTAACAGACACGACACACGGACAGACAGACAGACAACAAAGTGATCCTATAAGGGATCGTTTTCTCTCTGGAAGTACGGAATCCTAAAAATATACTAATACTTGAAACTTTTTATTTGTGCAGGGTATTCTCGCTTACGACCTGAACAACAGTTCGTCAGCCAACGTGACTGCCGGCGGCCTGGGGTACCCCTTCGTATCGCTTCGTATGAAGAGCGAGCGAAGGAAAGACATACGATACGATGTGTACATTTACGCTTAGACCGAGGAAATGTACTTGACTAAACTAAAGCACTTATAGAATAAAAGCAATGAATAATAAAATTAAGTTAAATTTCTAAAAATTAAGTAACAAATATTTATTTTATTTTCTCCCTTTACATAAGGTCATAAGTTGAACTCGCACACAAGGGGTTCAGTACTATCGTACCAGAATAACACTTTTTAATATATTTTTTGTGCTGTACTCACAAATTCACGGGTTTCATTCAGATTTTTCCTTTTAGGTACTTATGCTACTTACCTAATTTCATGACTCTAAGTCAACGGGACTCTATAGAGTTTGATACCCTTGACGAGTCTTGACAGACAGAAACGCAGACAGACGGACGGACAGAGAACGAAGTGATCCTGTAAGGGTTCCTTTTTTTCTCTGGACCCTAACCCTAAAAAGTCCCTAAAAAAGAAAATAACCCTAAAAAAACTAAAAATACAAAATGAATGTCGCTATTTAAACAACTGATAAGCATTACAGTATGCTTTGGTAGGGTCACGGACAAGTTTTATCAAAAACACTATTTTTCAACATGAAACGATGTAATGCGGGTAAGTACCTACCTATTTCGTAAAGTAAAACGTATTTTACGGAGGATAATAAAGTTGGAAATTTACTCCACGAGACAGAGGTCGACAGGTGCCGTAAAAGCGTCTGCGACTTGTAAGGCCTAGCCCGCACAGCGATTTTTCTTCTCGCAATTTTTACTCGCGCGATTTATTTTCAACGTGAGCCATATTGGCTTTTTTTATCTCATTTATCTCTTAACATTTGATTTAATATTAAAACACAGGCGGTTAAAGGGAACCGTGTGCAACACATATTACTTCTATTGACGGTTAAAGTTTAACCGATGACCGTAACATAACTTTAACCTCCTCTCATGCAACTGGAACTTAGGGAGTAAGGAAAATAGCATTAGTATTTTCCTTAGTTTATTATATCAAAGTTTACGTCGCAAAAGACAATTTGCGCATACTAGTTCAGTATTTAAATTAGGTTAGGTTTTAAGGTAGGTTTTCGCCTTTCAATGCCATAAAAATGATCCTAAAGATACCTAATTACCTTTTTGAAGAACTCAAATTTTTTCTTAACTTTTAATAAACTTAATATTACTTTAGCCCATTAGTTTTATTGGAATTGGATGCAAATCGCTCGGGAACAAATCTTTTAATCCTCTTATCGCAACCAAATTAATTATGGCTCGATCTCCATTAGGAAATGAATTTTAATACACAGACAGACAGAAAACAAAGTGATCCCATAAGGGTTCCATTTTTTCCTTTTGAGGTACGGAACCCTAAAAAAGAAGTAGGCACCTAAATTATCTATTAGGAAGACACCTATAGACTAGATTTTTTAATTGAAAACTGATTTGCTCTTTACATTCAACTTTAGTGATAATTATGTTCTCACTAGGTAGGTAACTCTAGGTATATCGTATCTATTTCCGATTGTAAATATGTATGCGACTACCCAGACCCTTTACGCCCTGTGAAATAGGAATGTTAATTTTGAGGAAGTGAATCTGTTTTCCTCATTTGAATAATTCTGCTGTTTGTTTGTTGTTGAACAAAGCGGAACAGCATGTGGAACTTTAGATCGCTTATCAGAGCTTTTTGTAAGAGAATTTCGTTTATTACTTTGACGTTTGCTTGTGGCATCGTACGCATGTAGAGTCGAGGTAGGTAGTCTTTTAAGGTCGATTTACACCAATTGCGTTATGCAGCACGTACACGTGACACGTGCGTAGTGAAGCGCGTAAACCTCTAACACACTGGGTTACGTATACGTCCGCGCTTTACGCAAGCGCGTGCCATGTTTCATACAGTTCCATACATTACAGCGCAATGGTACGCACTACGTCTACGCTTACGCAGCCTGTGTGAACGAGTTATAACCAAGTTTTAAAAAGGAGAAACTGAGTGACATATTAAAACAGCTCGAACTGTTATTATGAGTGACATATTAAATTAAAGTACAGCTCGAACTGTTATATTTTATTGTTATGTTCGAGTTCTACCTATCATAGGTAAAGTACCCATTACAACATGTAGAACTATTTCTTAACTATTTCTTGTTTGTTATTCATTTAAGCTTACCCTATTTGTTTAGTTGATAACGTAAATGTGTTTCAAAAGAACATGAACAAATAGTAAATACACTCCTGTGTACATATTGCCGATTGCGTATTTTCGTTGCGTGTAATGAGGATAAAGGCTAAACAACCTAAACTACCTTAAAAAATAAGGTTTAGCCGTTTCCAAGATTAACGCGTTCAATCAGACAGACAGACAAAAATTTTAAGAACGTGTGATTCAGTTATGGTACAGTTTAAATAACCATACGAGCTTAATAATATGAGGCAGTTATTTCTAAATTACAGACAGATACTTCAATTTTTTTAGTTAATTAATTAATAGGTATAGCTATAACGAATATCCTGTGGGTTTGTAACATATTCACTGACCTTTACAATACATAATACAAAACCTACTTAAACAACCACAATAGGTACCACACAATAGGTTACATAGTGAAGGACGAAAGGACCTACGCAGGATTATAAGCAAGGCCTTCGTATAAATAAAATATGACAAAAATGTTGGAAGCAGATGTCTGTTGCTGTAATTGGGAGCAATTTATATTAAAATATTTTTACGTCTGTAAGTAGGATTTGATTATTATAAGCGGAGATAGCTTAGTGTTTAAGAATTTCAGCCTCTTATTTGGGAGGTCCAAAGTTTGATCTCGGGCACATTCATTTAACTTTTCGGATTTTAATCACTTGCTATGACGTTGTGGGAAAACATTGCGAGGAAACGGAGCAAAAAGTAAACGAAATCCATAGATTGAACATGCTAAATACCTATAGTTTAAAGACCTAGACCCTAGGTAGCTACGTAGCTACTCGATACTATAAATAATTAAATAATTCGTTTGTTGTCACGTCAGTCATGTTAAAGTAAAAAGTAATGAATAACTTAGTCTAAAAATAAAATAATAAAGGAAGAACACTTGAGCCCTCTCTTTTCCTACTTATACCTAATTATCCACTAACTACCTGTTTGTTTGTGAGTTATGACGAATCTACAGGAATCTATAGTAAAGATATGACTCATAGTCATAAAATCAATTGTTACCTAGGTAGATAGGTACTTAGATATCGCATGATGAGCACTTTTTCCAATCGTTTCAAAATAATAGTCAGTGTAATGATTAATCACTTCAAGTACCTATCATACAATTAATTTCATAAATGATAAGCATCACAATGATTTCATGGAAAATGTGCAAATATCTAACTCTATGTACCTACCTATTTACCTACATAAAAATTACTTACTCTCTTACTTGAACTCTATCAGAAAAAATGTCATTTTCTGACCTGGGTCATCTTTTATTGTATTCACAGCCCACCTAGTGCTTAGACCTTTAATAACCTAGACTATGAAGTAAACAATTAGTACCTTATAAATAGACTTTAAAAATAATCGGATTAAGTAAAGGGCACGGATTAGCAAAACAAAAAAGACTATAACCATATTACCACCCACGACACTGGCTGCTCTTAGAATAGTTCTAGTCTATCTATAGAGTATGCTGCATGAATTATGAATCTGGTTCAGCGCTCATACTCTAGCATTGTATAAAATCATACAAGTATAAAGTTATAAGCAAAATTACATCGTTCTCGGAAATCATATACCTACTATTGCCGTCATTACTAATATTATAAATGTGAAATATAAATGTGAATTTTGCTCGTTTGTCCTTCAATCACACCGCTAAGGAGCAATGGATCGACGGAATTTTCGGCATGGATAGGAAGACGGAGGACTGACCTAGGCTACTTTTTATTCCGGTAAATCAAAGAGTTTCCCCACGGGATTTTTAAAAACCTAAATTCACGAGGGTAGTCGCGGGAATTATACTTAGTATTTATACATAGTACTTAGTATTTAGTAAAAAAGAACTTACATATGTACTTGAGTAGATATTAAGTAACCAATATGTTTTGATATTTTTAAAACTAATTATGTACTTACATAATAAATTAGGTATAATCTTTCTCTCATTTTCCAAATAAAATTCAGAAGACGGTCTATTGTACCGCGTGCCGTTCCAATATACCTAAGTACGTAGCATTTCCATTTTCCAAATCACTAGACTATGACGTAAAAGGCCTTTCACTAATCAATCCAAAGATACAGAGAATGTGATGAAAGAAGAAAACCCAACAAAAACATTTTATACAAAAGTTACATTGGCTCGAGGCACATGAAATAATAATAAAAGCATATTAAGATCTTGCTAAAGGCAGTTCAAAGATGTAGAGAGAGACCAAATGTGATAAAATAACTTCTTAGAAAGTTCAAAAAATATATAAAATAGGTACTAAAATATCAAGTCCTTGAGGAACGTGTAATTAATGAAAGTTTAACAAGTTTTTTCATAAAATACAGAAAATACAGAATAAAGAAATACGCGAAATTTCATCTTAAATGCCGTCTAGAATTCTCCAGAGGCCGTAGAATTAAAACTTGTAGAACAAATCGGTAAGAGGTTCCAATAAGAGGTACAATATTACTAAGCGTTATAACTATTGATCGCAAAATTAATACAGTACCATTCTATATTGTCACCACAAACCCCAATAGAAAATGTAGTCTAATTAAAGAAACTAATGTAATAGTTAACGTAGAGTCATTACAAAAGATAATCATCACCATAATCAAGTTGGATTAATAGATACATGCTTCACCATAATGGACTTTGTAATTGCGCATCATTATTGGATTGTTAGACTTTATAAAAACTGTACATATATTCATACAGAGCTTAATTCTCTAAAAAAAACAGCATAAAACCTTATTCTACGAGTATGTCGTACCTACTGGCTACTACTTTGGTTGAATCATAGATATAACAGTCATAAGATGGTGTTTGCTATAGAGTGTATTGAATCATTAAAATCTAGAAATGGGGAAAAAACCAACTAATCTTCTGTAAACAACGTAGTCTTATTGAAAAATAATTTTCATGATGTTTTATTGATACTTATAGGTATATTATTTCTCCATAATTGACTTTGTAATTGCGCGTCATTATTCCATATAGTCACCTATAATTTGTAAAAACTATAGGTACTCCTTCAGTTTATTGTTTAGAAACAACAGCAGAATAATTCTGTATGTAGCTACAAAATTGTTTTACTCTCAACTCGTAGATATAAGATTCATAAGATGGGTTTTGCTATGGTGTGTATTGCTTACCGGATTCGATTGGTGCGATGTCCGGTCCATCGCGAGGTGAAAGGATCTTCATAGTGATCGCTCCTGGCAGAACGCTACTTGAGACCGACACCTTGAAGCTTTACTTCAAACGAGAACCAAAGAAACCGTGTATTTCTATATTAAAACGCGAAAATCGTATCACCCAACAGGCTGTTGTCCCTACTGCACTATCGATTATATTAAGAGGGTAGTCGCGCACGCGTTTTGGGGGTTCCCACGCACATGCGCTGGTCTATGCGACGACGGAAAGACGTCATTTGACAGTTGACAGCAGTAACGTACTTCCTTTGTCAGTATCTGAAACCTTTGAATGGGGCTCTGTTTTCCATGCCCATTCATCTAGCATTCATACAGGTTTCCTTCGGGGGTAACTGTACCTTGTTGTTGCTCTATAATGGATTCTATTCTAAAGCTAACTATAAAAATGCAAACAGCGCATCCTTTATCATGATTATATCATTATCGTAATGATTTTGTCAGTATTTCCCTAATATTTTGTATAGTAGGTAAATAATATTATGTTCTATCTATAATCATTGGGTTATTTTTTCTCTCGTCTGGCTTTACAAAGATTAGCCAATGTCAAGTTTGTAGTTATTTGTAATAAGTTAGGGAAATTATACAAGTATGGACCCCGTCTGTGCCGGCGCTCACCGACACACGCACGGCACCCCCTTAGAGCGCTTTCCAGTCAGTTTTAACAAAAAAAACACTTCAAAAAGGCAAAGCACGCCCGCCAGCTAACACCAACACAGACGAAGTCCCAATCATTGGGTTATAGATAGAACTTATTTTACTATACCAATTGGATAGAACATAATGAGGGAAATCGTGGAGGAGGCCAAGAACGACAAAGAGAACGTATAGCACAGAAGAATAAGTAAGGTATGTCAATTGGCAATAATACCTGTTAGCTTTTATAAAGTTTATAAGCTTTTGTAACATTTAGCGATCAAATAAATATAATAGACCAGATGATACCCGTAACTTAGTCGATGTACGTTTTTAAATATCCCGTTGATTTTATTTTTAGAGGTAAAAATATGTTACCTATTTCCATCTCTGGGATGCAAGCAAACTCTTTCGTCACAAGTGTAAATTAAAAATAACACCCCCGACAAGTGTAGGTTACAGTAACTAGAAAAGAGCTGATAACTTTCAAACGGCTGAACCGATTTTCTTGGATTATAGCTAAGAACACTCTCGATCAAGCCGCCTTTCAAACAAAAAAATAATTAAATTCGGTTCATTAGTTTAGGAGCTACGATGCCACAGACAGATACACACATACACAGATACACACGTCAAAGTTAAAACACCCCTCTTTTTGGGTCGGGGATTTGTTTTTGTAGATTTGTTCAATATTGCGTAGTGACTAGTATGTAAGGAAAATCAAACCCGAATATAACAATAGTTGTTATAAATTATTTTATTGAAAATCGTAAATAAATTTACATATCATATTATCAAATATAATATTAATAAATATTACATCACGAGTACATAAAGTAATTCGCGTAGCGGCGATGGAAGCGCTTTCTTTATCAGGTGAATGTTGGGATGTGAATGTAAGGGTGCGTCTAGTAGCCAGCCAGCTCGGCGAAGGTGGAGTCCATCTCGTCGGCCAAGCTCTTGTACCGGTCCTTGTTGATGCCCAACTCGTCTGTGTAACACAAACGTCATTAGTTCCACTCGTATATAAAATAGACGCAATAACTACCGCTAAAGCATATACCACTACCACTGCGTTAGTCCAATTTGTTTGCAACCGGAAGGAAAAATATTGACAAGAAACGGAGTTTCAAAAACTAGCAAGCGTAAATTAAAAATTTATAACACCCCCGACAAGTGAAGGTTACAGTAACTAGACAAGACCGAAAAGACCTGATAACTTTCAAACGGCTGAACTGATTTTCTTGAACTATTCCGCGCCTACTATCTAAAGTATCTGAGTTTTCCAAAACATCATTTTCAAATAAATAATTATGTATTTAAGCAACGTCCATCTTGACAGCTTGACATTTGTCAATTGACATAATATTATGAACCTAACGGTGATCTAACCTTCTTTTCTACAAGAAAACTAGAAAAGAGCTGATAACTCTTAAATGGCTCAACCAATTTTTTTGGATTATAGCTAAGAACACTCTCGATCAAGCCACCTTTCAAACAAAAAAAAGTAAATTAAAATCGGTTCATTCGTTTAGGCGCTACGATGCCACAGACAGATACACAGATACACAGACACACACGTCAAACTTATAACACCCCTCTTTTTGGGTCGGGGGTTAAAAAGGAGTAAAGCTGAGCCGCAGCGTCTTTCTTTATAACAACTCAAACTAAGCTTTATTTAGTTCTCCATAAAGGTGTGGCGTGCGGCGCAGTACGCGCCCTCCGTGTTTTCAGTAAACCAAGTCAAAAGTACATAAAGCTGAGTTTAAGATTTTATCAGAAACATTCGGCACTCCACTCCATCAGTTTTCATATACAAATAAGTACATGAGTAACAAAAAACAACTGCCTCGTTTCTCTTCGTTTTTCAAACAAGTCTGTGGATACTAAATAGAAATGAAATTGCTAAAAAATTTCAACACGATGATTCGCTGACCTCTAGTAATTAAAATACAAGAAATAATATAAGAATGAAACATTATTAATTTTGTTAAATAAACAATCTCTTTTAAAAGATATAATTATTGCACGAGCAAGGTATAGCTTTAATAAAACTGTTTTAGGATTAAAGAGTTTAAATAATACAAAATACCTTGAAAGCATTGATCCACGGCGGTAACAGCAAAGCGAAAGACATTAGTCACGACACAGAAAGCTGGGCTGAACTACGATTTCTAAAGGATTGCCTAAAATGCTGTAGGTATCAGAATAAATGGCGATTTTATTAGACCCTGTTACCCTAACGGGGTATGGCTTGACACCTTTCGAATAGCTTTACTTACAAAATGTTGGAAACAATAAGGAAACTATGAGCAAAGAAATCGTGAGGCAAACAATTAAGCCTGTTAGCGTCAATCCTCTAAATATCGATGATAAGGTTAGTTAGTGAGAAATTGAAATTATAAGCGATCCTAGATTAAATGGGTTAAGAGATGAGGTTTGGTCATAAGATGAACAGATAACTGATATTAAATATGGAGATTAAATGGGCAGTAGTTAGGTAAGTTCGGCAATTAATGGCAATGCAATTTAGGTTGGTACGGAATACGGATTCGTTGGGATGGTATCGACTTAGTCTAAATGTAAGGAATTGATTAGTATCCGGTAAGCTCAGCGAATGTGCTGTCCAAGTCATCGCATATCGCCTTGTATTTCTCCTTGTCGTTGAACAATGTGTCTGAAATTTTGTTATTTGTAGATTAGTTTTTAACGCACCTGAAACTTTTGATAGAAAAGCATGAGACAGTTAATTAGAACGTTTTTATTAATTAAAAAGCTTCGTCATTTTTCAGTAGAAGCGTTCCCTTGTTTTAATAATTGTTAGGGTTACAGATTTGAACCAAAAAATATTAGAATAAGTCAAAAGTAAAAAGAAAGTATTTTTGAGACTGCTGAGCTCAGAGTGTAACTTTAGCTTTTCAAGTTAACTGTTCGTAAATCTGCCAAATTGTATGAAGATACAAGAGATATCAAATTACGATGTTTTCCCTTCCATTCCAGTCCATACTAAAAATAACATATTTACGTACAGTTAACGTTGTTTTCGAAAGTACCACTAGAGCCAAAATATATACTCTCGTAAAACAAATTTTGCAAAGAGATAAATTCAAGAATATCCCACTTGTAAAGGCAAAGAAAACTTTTATTGTATTTATGGTTAGTGCTCCAAGGTTACCTTCGAGCCTGTCGACCTCCTTTTGCAGTTTCTTGACAGTCTTCTCGGCGTACTCAGCGCGAGCCTCGGCCTCCTTCAATTTGACAGTGAGGGTCTTCAGCTGCTTTTTGAATTCTTCTACACGCTGGTTGGCCTTTTCTTCGGATACTTCCAAAGATTTAAGCGAGTTACCTACGACCTATGGACAAGAAGAACAAATTTTCAAAAAACTGATATTATTTATTTGAAAACGTTTAAGGTTCACTCTTTTCTGTTGTCTTCTATGTTATGTTCTATATAAATCGGGCTTAACAAATGGTTTAATGGTTTACCTAATAAAATTTGTCCAACTAAACTTACTTTCAATTCTTCCTCAAGTTCTGAGATCTTGGCATCACCAGACTTGACACGGTCTTCAGCTACTTCAAGTTCGTCTTCAACGAAGGCCAGCTTACGTGAAACCTGTGTTTGTAACAATACGGTAAGTAAAAGCTAAATACTTTCATATTTCAAAATTCCATTTCTTGATTTATAAAAAAAAAGGTTTAGATAAAGCCATGTCATGCTATCGTCATTATTGTCTCAACAGACATTCATAAATGGATATACATTATACTTTTTATTTCTTCCAATGATAGAAAAAGAACATGATCTAGTGCAGCGACTTCAACTAGAAGATTTTTAGAGACTCTCTTAGCTCACTAGTTTATGCCATACTCTATATTTTCAAGGTATCTGACTTGCATCGCCCGTAGTACTTAAAGCGCATAAACCCGAATTTCCAATGCACGCTACCCTGTTTTGCCGAACGCCTTCACAGAAAACATCCCCTTTTCCAGCTTTGTTGGCAAGTATCACTTACTTCGTCAGACTTGCCGTCAGCATCCTCAGCGAGGAGACGGGCTTCCTTCAATTGGTTTGTGAGTTGGTCCATACGCTCCTCGTCTTGCTGTGACCTGTTCTCCAATACTTTGCACATACTGAAATAGAAACAAACCCATTAATGACTGAACTGAAAATGTTACATTATTTCAATTTGAATTAAACCCCGAATTCCATTGAGGTTGTCAAAGCCAAATTGAATATACTTGATATTTTGAAATTAAAACATCTAAAAACCATTCTGCAAGAAATTTTATCTATTTATACGCAAAAAATTTGATCTTCTTCAGTTGTTCCTTCCTCCCAAGGAAGTTCCGACGGGATTTAAAACCTACATCCACGCGAACGAAATCGCGGTCATACATAAAATAAGATTTCTGTTTACCGGTTGTTCTCGTCAGCGGCCTGTTGAGCCTCCAGAAGTTTCTGTTGGGCGGTGCCCGACCTCTCCTCAGACTTCTCGAGGTCCTCCTCAATCTGCTGCACCTTCCTGTTTTGTGAGGCGACCTCCGCCTCAGTAGCGGCCAGCTGCTTCTCCTTCTCCTCTAAGTCTTTGTTGGCTTGCTCGAGCTTGTTCTTGTTTAGGACAAGATCTTCTTCTACTTGGGCAAGTTTCTTCTGGAGTTCACGGACTTCCTCGTTTACCTGGAATATGGAACATAAGAATGGTTTTAATTACTGTATCCTGAGTGTAAGATATTATATTCAAAGTCGTAACACCCCAGCTATACTAATAATGTCCGAGTTCTTTATGTATTATTTAAGGTTTAGGGTCTAAACAAAAGAACTACATTTAGACTGAAAGTTAACTGAAAAATTGCAGTTATGTTAATTACATATTTATTGCTCCTTGCGCGATTTTTTAAAACGTTTAATAAAATTCTCACCTTTTCGGCACGGAGGTTGGCATCCCTGGCCTGCTGTTCGCAGGTATCTGCCTTGTCCATGGCATTGTCCTTCTCCAGCTTCATCGCCTGCATCTTCTTCTTGATCGCGTCCATGGTGGCGGCTTTTTGTTTCTACGGTGCGGTTGAAAATATACGCCAGCTACTGGCCTGTAATGAAAATAATAAATATTGATGAAGTTATAGCTTGGTCCGCAATCCACATTAAACGCGACAGCCTTGTGAGGCATTGCTTTGGGCGGCAGTCGAGTTGGTACGGACGAGCCCTGTCTGAGGCAAAAGTGCAGCACGGCAACGATTACGTCTACACCAACCACGCTGCCGATGCCGTCAAGGGAAAGCTCTTATTGCCTGCTTGCGCTTAGTTGGGACTGAGGACCTTGTAAAAATGTCCATTATTATACTTATATATTTTCATCGACGGCTTTTCAGAACCGGGTTTCAGTGCACACATTTATATTTTAGCGATATGGCTGACGATTTGACTTATAAAGTCGGTAGAGATGTTCCATCTTACCAACAATGTTGATAGAGTTCAAACATCTGTGTGTATACGCAGTGCAAACCACACAGGGTTTCAGCCAGTGTTCTAAACCAAGTTGTACATTTGCTGTACCTAGTTTAATCATTTGTTTGTTAAAATTACGAGTAGGTTAGGTGTATAACTGAATTCCTAAATATGATTTTGACGTCTCTTGGAGTAGAAGTAAGTAGTGTATCTCCGTATCTGTATTATATATAAAGGATATAATATTTTCTACTAAGTACATAAAGGTTACCCAGGTACCCTACCTACTAGGAGGGCTTGATGTGCGTAGCCGGAACAACCAATGGTGGATGGAGAATCGATCAAGATTTTAGGAGTTCGATGTAATTGTGCTATGAAAACTGATGTTTGCACATGCTTATAGTATATTAACTTATTTTTAACCCGAAAAATGTTTGGCAAACCCATTACTACATAGAACTCCGGCGAAAATAGGCGGTGCACGTATATTCGAGCAATTTAATTCTGTATCAGTAGAATCTTGGCCCACTGCCAGATTATCAGATGCACTGTGTAGGACAGTTAACCCGTCCGCTTTATGTCCCTTATATTAACCGGTAACCTATATTCATTGAACTTTGTTTCTGTGTAATCGTGTTGTGGGTTAACGACTTGTTAACTATTATTTTTTATAATTTTAACTCATAACTTCGCATTTTTTATTTATTTATAGGACTTCGTAAGTATCTCTACTTCATGATTTATTATCTCGCTTGATCCTAACTATTAAAATCATTATAGACTACCTCAACTGCCCTGCGCTGCAAAATCTGTACTGTGATGTGCTACGCCTCAGTTTTATGGCCGCCTTTTGTTTGTGGCCGATTCACACCAATTGCGTATGCAGCACGTACACGTGACACGTGCGTAGTGACGCGCGTGAACCATAGACGTAGCTACACGCATTATGTCTACGTAAACGTTCACGCCACGCAAGCGGCGCAATGGTGCGAACTACTTCAACGTTTACGCAGCCTGTGTGAACGAGCTCAGCTTCCGTGAATTTCCTACACTCACTCAGGTGAGTTCAACTATTTAGTCCCAGTAATTCAACTGCATCTAAATCCTTTTAAGAGTTGAACTAAACTGGGAGAAGTCTCACAAATTCAACGGTATGAACTAATCAGTTGAACTAACTGTGGGGACGAGCGACCTATCTATAGTCTATACATTTTCCGATCGAGCATGTTTGCTTGCTATGTTTTCATTTACCTACCGGGTGAACGAACTATGTTCGCTCACATGCTGTTTGAAACACCAAGTAAAAACGCAAAAAACGCAAAAAAGATTGTGGAAATCGGTTCTGGATTGTTAGTTATGAAGTAAAATAGACAAAAACTTTGATCCGTCACCCCAAACAAACCCTAATGTATTTCGGGATAAGAACTACCTATCTAGTATGTTATCTTGAAGTATTAGCTATAGGTAAGTATGCCAAGTTATGTTTATATCCGTTCAGTAGGTTCAGCGTGAAGTGTGCACAGGACAGACAGACAGATAGACAGACAGATTTTAGTTACAAAAAAGTTCTTGATATTATTTGTGTTTCCTTCTATTAAAATTTTCAAAATATATATTTTGATATACAGGAATCGTTCAGTTACAAGTTTTACTATAAATAAGTAAATCAGCCTATGTACCTAACCAGACTGTCATATCATATCAAAATGTAATCATAATTCTTGAGTTGTCAAAGAGTGAATTAACTTACCACACTTATATTACATACGATATACATACAATACGATACGATTTTTTATAGATTGAATTCGGTAGATTGGTCCTCGGTATTAAATGGAGTGTATGGAATACGAAATGGATGAACAAGCGTCGCGCTTAGCTTAACTTATCTTTAACTCTCCTGGAAGCTAAAGAAGAAAATGTATGAACCCTATTGATGGGTTTCACTATGGATCGTAACGAAGGAAGTGCGTGAAATTACCGTAGATTAAGCTTCGCCTAGATAGATACTGCGATAAGTTGTGCATGGTGCCATTTTTAGCTTGACTTACATTTCCTTACATATTGTTATTCGATTAGTAGGTTCTAGTGCTTGTAAAGATAATGTATCATCAAAAAGGAAAACATAGGGATATAGATATACCTACTATAGAGGAGCTAGGTTGGTGTTTATTTTACTGTTAAAAATCATTGCTTTAAGGTCATAAACCAGAAAAAAACACGCAAGAACGTTTGTTGGAGAAAAGACCACCCACATCTAACCTTAAGAAACCCATTGGGAAATTTAACATCTGGAAAATGCGAAAATATCGGGCGGTGCCGCATGACGTGATTATATTTTTGGCCGGCTGTCAAGTGTTACCGATATTGTTAACCGAAATAAGAATCCCGACGGGAACAGCTGTTGAACGTCTGCGGAATTTATTCCTGTAGAAATTCCTCACAATGACGTAATATATCACCGCGTCTTTATCAGTAGAACTACAGCTAATGATTTTATTCAAATTTTCAAAATTCCTTTCTAAGTGAGGGGTCTCTGTTAAAGAAAGAAATAAGAACTAATTACTTATACGTGCCAGAAGAAATAACTAAAGTTTCTAGACCCAGCAGTTTGTATGTCAGTCAGTTTTCCTTTTATTCCAGATAGCTGTAGTTACAAACATTTCCTAAAAGTTCTATCATTACTAATCCTAAAGTATTATTGTTTTATTTATTATTTGTTTTACCATACTGAAAGTAATTGATTTTAAATCTGAACTTGTATTGTATCTTAAGAGGGCTCTCTCCGTCACTCGTTTCCACTCGTTTCATACAATCGTAGTTCCAATTTCATTTGAATATTAAGCAACCAAAGTCCATGAAATTTTGCACATATATTCTAGAAACTAATATCTATGTCTGTGGTTTTCCAGATTTCTGTTAAAATATTCGGTTTCAAAGTTACGCGGTCTTAAAATTTTCATACAAATCTTTGAGCCCCTGTAATTTTAAAACTACATATTTTTAGAAAAATCTAAAACACCACAGACACAGATATTAGTTTCTAGAATATGTCTGCAAAATTTCATGGACTTTGGTTGCTTAACATTCAAATGAAATTGGAACTACGATTGTATGAAACGAGTGGAAACGAGTGACGGAGAGAGCCCTGTTAATTAAAATAATTTCATTTCTTAGAAAACAAGCAGACAAATATTTGAGCTCTAACAATTCGGTAACCGCAGTCACTCAGTAAACTCTAACAGTATTATTTTGCAAGGTATCACAATCTTGAATCATAAAACAAAATTGAAATTCATGTTACGTCTGTTTTAAAAATCTTTAAGAATTATACCGTTCGTCGGAAATTTTTGGAAATATTTGAAAACTTATATAAATTAGAGCTTCTAGAACTGTAAAAAATACAACCTTATCTATTTTTTTGTTTTTCCATA
Organism: Maniola jurtina; assembly: GCF_905333055.1. Classification (NCBI taxonomy): domain Eukaryota; kingdom Metazoa; phylum Arthropoda; class Insecta; order Lepidoptera; family Nymphalidae; genus Maniola; species Maniola jurtina. Next base: position 10,122,090 of record NC_060046.1, on the reverse strand, counting down.
TCATTTATACAAGTACAACCTAAGCTCAATCAGTCATTCAGTTTATAAGTTTGATTTAAAGTTTAATTAATAGCTTAAAAGCGTGAAGTCAGTAGGTAAAGCGTGAAAATGGCAGTTTTATGTGAATTAAATTTCCAGCCTCCAACTCATAATCAGAAAAGTTCCAGAATATGAGCACATAGTATGAAGGCATATTATTGTAAATTGAATATGTACTTGAAAAGAGCAACCGCCGAGTTTCTTGCTGGTTCTTCTCGGTAGGAACGGCATTCCGAACCAGTGGTAGATTTTTTTGACGATTCAAAAGCACTTGTAAAAGTGAATAAAAACATTTTGAATTTTGAAGTTAGAAACAAAAAATTATTATTATGACTATTGGACAACCAATTATTAAATAGGTTGTAGGTACACCAATATAATGTTTAGGTAGTTGCGCTTGTAATGAACTGCACAGGGAGAGAAAATATTCACACAAAAAATAACTTTGTTTCTAATTAAGTAATCATTCTTCGTTTTGATTTACCAGTAGATACCCATATTATTGTATGAATAATTGAAAGGGGGAGTAATAATGAATACGTTGCACAGAGAGAAATACGGAACCCTACTTTATGCATATCTACATGACACGCACTTGTCCTACGCACGCACCCCTAAGAATAAATTGATAAAGGTTGCTTCCGTGTCAAAATAGTTGTCAGACTTTGGCTCCTTCAGGTTATTGTTAAAAAGCATCAAGTAGACCATAAGATAACTTGAAAAACAATGGCATATTGTAAAAAGCAGTCAAAGTTTAAAAGCGTAAAAATCCAGCCGTCACTTGAATAGTAAATTAGGTTCCTATATACCTAGTTGCAATAACATTTTATACGACTCGACTTTGATTAAATTAGATTGAATCATTCATTTTAATATCCATAAAATCCTGAATAATATATAGGGATAGATGGAACGCAGTATTATGTGATTTGTATGTGAGCGTTGTATGAGGGTATAGTGTGACATGTCATCATTAATTTCATTGCTAAATGCGGCCCGAGTAACGAGACACCTGCACGCACGGTGCAGGCGTCCCAATTCGACGATAATCGGGCCACGTCTGCGTATAAATAAAATTTGTGGCAGTTTCCACATATCGCTAAATAAATACCGATAGCGACTGGCCGCAAATAGGCCGGGAGCAAACGCTATTTTCTATTTTCAGCGCACTGAAACCCGAGTCACTCCAAGCGGCGACGGGGAGGACGCACCACTCCGTTTCACGTTTAAACTTAAGTTAACGCAACACTCAACGGTTAAGCTTGGATAGCCACTGCACTGCACTTTCACCGTCACTAGCTGGGGCAGATGCCGTGCCGTGGGTATCCAGGCTCAGCAGCGGCACTCACCTAGCGAGCTGTTCACACGGCGGAGCGACACGCACTAAGCCGCGCGCCCGCCCTGCGCTCGCGCCGCCCGCCCGCACTATTTTCGGTGCCAAAAATCCAGGATTCCGATCCGCCATCGCAATCGCGACGCGCTCTCACTCCCACATCGACGGCCGCTGCTTCCGCGCCCATATGAATGTTAAACCATTGTTTAGGTATACCTTCATCATCATCAGCAAACATCAACCCATTGCCGGCCCGCTACTGAGCTCGAGTCTCCTCTCGAAATTAAAAGGGCTTAGGCCGTAGTCCACCAGACAGATGCTGATTGGTAGACTTCACACACATTTGAAAATTTTATGGAAAACTTTGCATGCAGATTTCCTCACGAAATTTTCCTTCAGCGTTAAAAGGAAGTGATATTTCTCTCATTATAACTCCGAAAAGTTACTGGTGTTTACCCATACGCGGAAATATTATATAGTCTCGTAGAGTAGTTAAATTAGGTGTCTCGAGGAAAAAAGCACTCTATAAGTACATAGGGTATTCAAACTCTGTTCATTTCTTCCCTGTCCTTGAAATTCTTTATGAATTCCATACCTACTTAGTTATGTATGGAATTTCCAAGCAGGAATGCTACAAGGCGTCCTTTGTATTAGCTGACTAAACCACATTCCCCGCACAGACTTTTGGACTTCCACATTTCGTTTAGACATGATTTTAATACGTAAGTAGGCAAATATATTTGACTTAAGAAAATAGGTACCTTTTACAATATTAAGAATTTTGAAGGGCTTAGGTAGAATCGTTATGGCATAATGGTAAGAGCACTAAAATCCTGGTGGTAAGTGATGATCAGTCTAAGATAGAAGCACATAGAAGTGGATTAACCTCTAAAAAAGGTATGACAATTTTTATCAAATCCATACCCCTTCACGCGGCATTTCTCAGAACGCTAAATCGCCTGGTTAACCGTAGGTATTTTTTGGCTGTACTAAATCCTGGCCAAAGCTTCCCACAAACTACACTTGAATTTAGAAATACAGTATACATTCCCAAATTGGCCTCGCCGGGAATCGAACCCGAGACTTATAAGTCCAAAAATACTACGCCAGAATTTTTCGAGTAAACATCTCATATCGATAATGTAAATGAAACTTGCAGGTCGACGTCACAGGCTAAATATATCAGTAAGTAATAAATATGCGATGACGTCATCACCCTCTACAGAGTTTGTCTGTCTACGGAGTTTGTAGACAGTTGCTACGCAAGCGCTACGATTTCAGAATAACTTTATGTTTATCTCAAACAAATTTTTAAAGTTTTTAGCACGTTTTCAGATTTAATCATCATAATTTGATGTGTGAAACGATGGGAATGACATGTAGGCTACCTATAAAAGCCTCGTAAAAATATTAGAATTAAACAAAACTTTACGTACTGTACGTATTATAAATAGGCTTTAATATTAGACCGACAGGATTGTTCAATAAAACAACTTTATTCATTTTGTAAAAACGTATATTATCAGAATTAATTCAAGAATCAAACAGTCATTTAAGCTGTTAACACACCTCGTAGATATAAAAGCTTAATATACAGAAATTAAGGAGTATACCTAACCTACATTGCTACAAGGGTTGAGTTTAGAGTTGTTATACATAATATATATAAAAGTCTCACGCAGTTCTCACTTATATTTAAGAGGGCTCTCTCCGTCACTCGTTTCATACAATCGTAGTTCCAATTTCATTTGAATATTAAGCAACCAAAGTCCATGATATTTTGCAGACATATTTTAGAAACTAATATCTATATCTGTGGTTTTCCAGATTTATGTTAAAATATTCGGTTTCAAAGTTACGCGGTCTTAAAAATTTTCATACAAATCTTTGAGCCCCTGTAATTTTAAAACTACATATTTTTAGAATAATCTAAAACACCACAGACACAGATATTAGTTTCTAGAATATGTCTGCAAAATTTCATGGACTTTGGTTGCTTAATATTCAAATAAAATTGGAACTACGATTGTATGAAACGAGTGACGGAGAGAGCCCTGTTAATTTGACAAGCTTGATATACGGATTAAACAACTGTATCATTGGAAAAATACTAATTTCGTATTATTAAACGTTTTATGTTTAGGTACTATAGATATGTGTTTCAAGGCAGTAGCAGAGTGAACTAGAGTGAGGAAACTCTCAGTTTTAATCCTGAATCGACCTCTATCAGAGTTCACGACAGTTGGGGAACTTCTAGATAAACTTAGAGGTTTTGACGTCACTAGAAGACGTCAAATGTTAGTACATTTGACGCAGGTAGGCCTAAAGTAAAACTATTTTTTATGCCTCGACCTAAAAAGACGGCTGTTATAAGTTTAACGTGTGTATCTGTCTGTGGCATCGTAGCTCCTAAACGAATAAAACCGATTTTTATTTAGTTTTTTTTTTAAAGGTGGCTTGATCAAGAGTTTTCTTAGCTATAATCCAAGAAAATCGGTTCAGCCGTTTGAAAGTTATCAGTTCTTTTCTAGTTACTGAAACATACACTTGTCGGGGGTGTTATAAATTTTTAATTAAGGTAGGTACACTTGTCTTGATTTTACATCAACATATCGTTGATTCAAAATCAAACCGAGAGTTTTTTCACTCTAGTTCACTCTTGCCTCTGTCAAAATATTAGGCTAGGGGCAGGAAACTTGTAACAAAGCATCGAGGCTTCATCTACACTTGCAGGCGTCAAATGTTACCTACACTGACGCTAGGTAGGCTATATCAAACGACTAGGTTTCTTTGATTTCACGTCGAAAACATCCCGAATGGACGTGTCAGATTTTACGAATATGGTGGTCGTGGTCTGACATGAATTATGCCTTTCTTTATATATCTATCCGTGACTAAGAGTATATAGGTACGTTAACCTGCCCGGATATGACACGGCTGGTTTTTGGTAGAGTCTAATATACATCGTCTCTTAATATACTCGTCTCAATTATACGCGATGAGTTTGAAAAACTACAAGCATACATTTTTGTATAGAAAGAGTACGATTTTTATTTTGACTCGTCAACTTTATAAGTCTTGTATTATATCGGGTCACTGGTCACAACGCTTGGGGTAAATATGCTTTGGCTCTTAGTTTGAATACAAAGATGAGTGATAATAGTAATTTTTATAGAAGGAATTTCCAAAGATTCCTGTGGGTACCTATAGCTTATTAAAAAAAAATCTATGATGTAGGTAACTAATTACGAGAGATGACGAACTCAGATTTAAGAGAGCCTAGTAAGGAGCTAATCGCGTAACCTAGGTACAATCAGCATAGGTTTCGTTTGGAACTCTTGATAAATAAATAATAACATAAATATTGATACAGTTGTTTATTTCTCGTCTCTATAAAATGATGTAGAAAATCTATTTTTACATTTTCAAATGATCGATTGATACAAAATTTATCTTAACGTAAGTTTAGTATGGACTACATATGGACTAAGAGCCCGCGAGGGCCAGATCTTCGTTATTTTATAAAAGCTAAAAGTTTTTCTGCTTATTATCCGCAGCACAGGGAGGAACGATCAGTGACAGTTTGGATCATGGTGGCTTTGGGAGATAAGATAACACGTAAAAAAAGGTTAAGAAATCTTACGTCAAAGTATTAGGTAAGTGTAATTTTTTTTTATATATTCTTCGGAATAGTATTAGAAATCACGTCATGCGTTGCCAGACACTTAGTATCGTAGCAACTCCCTGCCAGAAGCCCTTTAACAATTTATTAAACTTTTAGGACGTTTGGAAGGGAGTTCTCACGAGATTTAAGTTTATAAAATAAAAAAAATTATACTTTATACTTTGACGTAAGATTTTTTACACCTTTTTTACATATTATTACCCAAAGCCACCATGAGCTAAACTTCATAGACACTGATCGTTCCTTCCTATGTTGCAATACGCAGAGAAATTTTCAGCTTTTATAAAATAACAAAGGTTTGGCCCTCGCAGGCTCTTATTTTAATAATATAAACCTAAATGATTTTTTTATATTCATTTGAATACTGTAATTAAACATAGTAGACATTAGGTATACTTAAATTAAGGTGGATAATAATAATTATTGATCAGAAAAATATCTTAGATCAGCGCAGTTATATTGCAATTCATTGTTATTCAAAAACGGCAGTGTTTATGAAAAATAAAATACATAATAGACAATTTTCTTATACAATATTTTTTTTTTATTAAATATCTTTTTATTTTTCACACAACTTTGTCAATCACACATAGTTTTACATGAAAAGCTTCCTTGGGCGAAAGCGTACCTAAATAAGCCTTTCTTTACTAATCTTTAAGACTAGCAAATCGACGTAAAAAGTAGGCAAACATTAGAAACTATAGGTACAGCCTTTTATTCTGATGTATACTTTTGTTTAGCTCTAGTACCTACGTAGTTTTGAATTGGTACCAAGTTTATCATTACATTTTTAACCGATTTCATTTTCAAGCTTTCAAGGCACACTTAACTATTTCGATCAAGATTTTTATTATTGCTTGCCGTTTGCTTTTGCAACGAAATCATTATAATAAAAACAAGTAGGTACATAGGTACCTACGTTTGATTTTAAGTACGTAAATATTACTTTTTTTTACTTAAAAACATAACGTAAAAAATCATAGAGACAGCAAAATCCATTTATTACAATCATCATGTGCACTGCGCAAATTATACAAAAGCAATTTTCCCGCATTTCATAGTTTTCAAGATGGTGGGCCAAGCAGTTTCCCGCCATTTCAGCTTTTCAAGATGGCGGACATTACCTATGCTCTCGTTTGGTTTAATAACCTGAAAGATCAGCAAACGTCTGGTCGACTTCATCCACGATAACTTTGTATTTACTTCTTTCTTCGATGACTTCATCTGTTGAAATGTTAGGTGAACGTTAGTACGAAAAGATATTAGTAGAGACATTAGTGTGTGACGGTTCAAAAGGATAGGACGATTAGGAATTGGCACAGTAACCAAAAACAACTTGAGCAAATAGCGGCGTTGGAGGAAAGTTGATGCATCACATTAAACAACAATCAACCAATCGCCGTAGATCCCCTCATGGTCCGTCAGACCTAAAAATTCACTACGGCGTATTTTTCAAGTTGTTTGTTGGGATTATGGGATGAGGTTATTTAAAAAAATATCCAACCAGTAACAGCGTAGGTACAAGACTCATCAATTGTACAGGTGGAAGTATTTGTTCCCTGAGGCAAGGATGTGTTCATTGTACGACTCCAACCATGTGGTTTTCTTGCTAAGGTAAGGTAAGCCTACCTACTAAAAATTGCAATATAACATAACTTTATTTGCAGTAGATATAGGAAGATTTTAAGAAACAGTAATGTCAAAGGATGTGTAACGATCTAATCAAATACTTTTTAACTACCTACATCACTAATTATTATCTATTGCTCGTTACTTTATTTTAGGCGACGACTCCTGCGTTTCTTCGAATGATCTTTTTAGAGTGGAATGGCTTCCCAGCATCCACTTTGTAGGTGTAGGTAGATAGAAAATTCACAAAAAAGCCTTTTTCTATAATCTAGAGCGACGTTCCATTTTAAATTGCATCATTAGGGCACATCATTTAACGTAGAAAAAATAGCATCAAATGTATTTACTACTTTTTTTTTTCAATTTTCAATAGCAATTTTTATCAAAATGAAAATTAAGCATCTGAACCATGCGTTGCTATTTCTAATATGCAACTAAGTGAGAACAACATATTTGCTGCCTGCTACTTGTTTATAGTTTCTAGCAAATACGTCATGTCGGCAGCGAGTTTAAATAACTTCGAGTGCATAAGCATAAGAAATGAAGCATCTAATTCAATTACCTTACCACAAAGAACTAGATAATAAGCAATACACGTCACAAAAGTTGAAAATCAAATCAGGACTGCAAGGATTCAAGTCCAAGCTAATCTCAAATTATTGAAAATTATAAAACTTTTCAATTGAATATCAACTTTTGTAACTGTTAACGTAAAAGGGTTTTCAAATAATACACAAGCATTTTAAAATAATAAATTATTTTATTTTAAATTAAAATTGAAAATAAATACCGTCATTAAAAGTAGATGTAATACTTTAAATTAGGAGTGTAAAATATAAATTAAAATACGTCTATACATATTCGCGGGCGGGTGGAAACGCCGGCGCACCACAGGCCCAAGGTTCGAAGCCAAGGGTCCAGGTTATTCCTTGAGGATGAGTTCAACAAAGGCGGTGTCCAGGTCATCACCGATGTCCTTGTATTTCTCCTTCTCGGCGACGAGCTCGTCTGGACATTTATAATAAATTAATGCAACTCGAAAAATTACACCAAGTACCAATTTATGAGCAACTTTGTCATTAGGTAATGATCGAAGAACTTGAATAAGGACTGTAAATTGTAATTCCTTTTACCATAAAATGCAACAGTAGGGGTCTGAATGTAAATTTATGGTTGTCACTTGTTAGGTTAGAGCAAAAAGTGTCAGAACTTTACGGAAACTGCAGGATTCGAACCTACGAAAAATCCTAACAGGCCTAATCCTAAAATCATGAATACTGTGTTACATACTTATTCTTAGTAATTAATTATTGGTATACCTATGTAGAGGTAGATTCACCTTCTCGTTTGTCTTCAGAATATAAGTCTAGTAAGTAATTATGTATCTCAAACAAAACATTTGATAATGTGAACATACATTTTGTGTAAAACAATCTCGTGTCATTAACTCATCCATACAAATTTTCAATTAAACAATCTTCGTTTCTCATAACTACTCTTACAAGTCAAGTTCGGAAGCATAAAATTAGGTTTAGCGTCAAAATGTAAGAAGTTGTGTAATATTATAAAGTATTTAAAAAATGCTTACATGTTGCCATCCTGGTTATTCCGAAGCCATGCGTCGGATTTCGCTTTATTAAGCCCTAAGTTCTGCTTAAAAATCGCATCGGCGACACTTTCAAATTCATGCAGAAAGCGTTGACTACCGATTTTTTTTTTTTGGGGTAATATGAAAAAAATGTAGATGTGATGGGATATTTTTACTGGTCCGTATTAAATGCACATGGAAAGCGTAAGACGATAAGCGTTATGCGGCGCCGGCGTCAGTGGCAGCGCGGGCAGCGGTCGCAGCCGCCCGTCACGGCCGTCGAGATGCCCAGCTCCTTAAAGGCCACGTCCAGCTCCACGCCGATATTTTGGAATAGCTCCTTGCCGGCGATCAGATCGTCTGCGAAGGCCGGCCCGGTCAGTTGCCTCACTCGTATTAGTCCGTTAAAAACACGCATGCGTTTCGAATCACTAAAAGTGGGAGCAATTAAACGCTATTCCACCAGCTAAGATTTGTTGCGATTTATTTTTACATGACAAAAAAAAATCCGTTTACTATATAATTCGGTGTGACATGTTAAAGGATAAGAAGCTGGAGGAATGGGCGAGATATCGTAAGTTGGAAATAAAGTTATTCGGCGGGGGCAGGTTCAGCAGGGGCGGCTTCGGCAGGGGCCGCTTCAGCAGGGGGGGCCTCTGCAGCAGGGGGGGCCTCTGCAGCAGGGGGTGCCTCTGCAGGAGGCGCCTCGGCCGGGGGAGCGGGCTCGGCGGGGGCGGGCGCGGGGGCGGGCTCCGCGGGCGGCGGCGGGGGAGCGGGAGTTGTTTCCGCGGGCGGCGGCGGCGGAGGGCTGTGCTCCTTGGGCGGCGGCGGCGGCGGAGCGTTCTTCTTCGCCTCGAGCCGCCGCTTGGCCCTCTCTATTTGCTTGTCCGTGGGGTCGACGCCCGGGATGAGTTCCACGACCGTGTCGTCGATGTCGTCGCCGATGTCATTGAACCTCTCCTTTTCGTTGATCAGGTCATCTGCAGAAGCCACGACCGTCAGCTCGCCTCACAGTGTCATGCGTTAACGTCCATGCCTGGCTACTTCTCTACTGGGGTTTCGGGGCGTCTTCCGGGGCGGTCCGAGTGAGCGCGTGGGCCATGCGTTAATTCCATGCTTCGGAAAAGGTTCACTGGTTCCTTCCATGCTTCGCTATATCGAATAGCGATTTGGAATCGAAGGAGTTTCTTCGTGGCCCAAAGAATACTTTGACCTCTCGGCGGGAGCATGCGTTAGCACTGTTTTGGGTACTGGTTACAACCATGGAGCTACTATCATGACCCGTGCTTCATTCATCGGATGATATTTACAATTCTGAATGATCGTCTCGTTTTCTCGAAATATAAGATTACTTTGATGAATTTTATTAAATTGTTATTACTTTATGAAATTCGTGTAGGTAAAGTTTGTAATATAGCTGGTGGAATAATTAGTTTTAAGGATGAAAGGTTCAGACGGATTAGTAAAAAAAGACAAGGGTTAAAAATAATAATATAATATATTTATAAACACTTGTGTTAGAATACTCTTAAAATCATTAATTTATTTTTCACGAACTTATCTATTTTTTATTAATCGATAACATTTCAAAAAAGACGGATTACCCCCGGTCGATTATTTTAAATTACATTTTCAGAATCTGTATTCTTCATAAGGAGTCATTCCAGAAACGCAAAGCTCTAAGGAATTGCCAGCTTGTTTGCATTTCGGCATTGCTAATGTAACGTGTTCTACATCTAATAATTATCTGTCATTATTCATAGATTAATTTTAATAAATAACAACGGAAACTATGACACAAGAAAAAGAAACATTCTCGAAACCATATACATAGAATATCAGATACTTCAATATCATAAATCAAGCATATTCTCATAAATATCATTATTTTACGTGTTACCATCACTCATTAAATAAAAATAACTAATCTCTTTCCTAGTATTAAGTAAATAAAAAGTTCATAATAAATCGCAAACAGTGCACTCCCCAATAAAACTAAAATTATGTTCATCGAAATCGCTTAGCAAGCTATCCTTAGGAATGTTCCTATGTTAATAATATTGTCTTTCATAAAAACTATCGATTTAGAAAAGAGTATTTACGACTCGTTTTGGTCCCATTAATGGAATGTCGAAATATCTTATCAATAATTTAAATATTACCGTACATCAACACGATTCAAATACGGTCGCGTTTTTACAAATGACTATATGACGAAATGAGGAATTACACTTAGTGGCATACGGGACAAAAAATTAGTAAACTGTGTAGGTATGAAATTAAAAAATTGCACATGGCAGTGGTGTCGTAGCGAACACTCGATCTTGACGTTACATAAAAGCGGCTGGCAATACTTTATACTCTAGTAACATCTAGTCACCCGCCCGCCTCACTTGCGAATTAACTAGTCATATCAATAAAAAAATCATATCAAAAAATAAAATAAGGAAAAAAATCAAAAGTAAAAAATCAATAAATAACACGAGAGTTCATTCATTCCGGCTCAAAAAGCCCGCGTTTCATAAGACTAAAAATACGCTTTTGTAATGGCCACCCGTCGGCTGTCAAAAGTGACAGAAGCCATTTAGAGAGCCGGCTAGTGAGGTGCGTATTCATTACTCGATATCGATAATGGGTGAAGTGAGTCGGGCGGGTTAGAGGGGGCATGTTCACATGTTCTGGATGTCGTGGAGCGTGGCCTCCATTTCCTCCTGCAGAACTTTGCTCTTTTCGCGCTCGGCCACCAGATCGTCTGCAAGATCGGACGCGGCCACGGTAAGTCACACACACCACTATACTTGAAACGAATATTCTCGATATTTGAAAGCAAAACTATTTTTTATTTCTAAAGTTATAGATTATTTAAATTTTTTTTACTACAAATACACTAGCAGTACATCAAAATAAAGATTTAATTTACTTGTCTAAAAAATTCCATTGTTGGCAAAAATAAATGATTTTAATTAACCTAATTTCTTATAATTAAACTAATTTCTTGCTTAAGTAAGAAAAAACAAACAATGATATCATTGTTTATCAATGTTGATGCATTTATTTCAAGGACATCGAGAATATTCGAACCAGGTGGTTAGGGCAAAAAAACAACATTTAAATAAAACCATGCAGAAAACAAAATAAATCGAAAAACTACAACGACAGTTCGAGCAGTCTAGCAGGAAACATTTAAACTCCATGCTAACAAATAATATCCTACACAACTGTGAATATATCTATAACTTTGACATTTTTCGGTAATTTATTTTCTCAGTTGCGTATTAAACAAATTAAAAACTAAATGTTACTGTGAAATTAAGAAAGTATTAAGCTAGAATTATAGCGAAATGAAAAGTAAAGAAGCTTTAAACTCTATAGTACAGCTTTGTAACTCAAAAACACAGCTCAAATGATGGCTGAGATGGTTTAAGTGCGTTTATATCCAAAGCTTTGGTTATTTATCAAACATTAACGTTTTTGCAACTTGACTTCAGAGGTAATTTGAAATTCAACTTATCCGACTGCTGTACTCGATAATATACTTGTTCTACCTGTAGAACTTGAAACTAAATATCCAGATTTAATTTTTTAACAATTGCGTAAGTCTAATTTTAGATTTTTTATAAAATTCCTACAATAATTTTAACGAAATGTAATAAAAAAATATTACCTTCAAGCCTGTCGACCTCCTTCTGGAGTTTTTGCACAGAGCGCTCAGCAAATTCAGCGCGAGCTTCAGCCTGTAAACATTTAAGAAATGAATTAATAGGTGACCTTGAAATAAATAGCCTTTTTTCTGATATTTTTTCAAATATGTACTGACTTTACCAAAAACTATAAGTGAATTGTAATTATTACTACTATTGCTATGATGTACAAATAAAGAATATTTTACTTTTATATAACATAACAAAACAGAAAAAAGGCTATTTTCGTAACATCAAAATTCCATGCAAGATATTTTCATTATTTATTTTTTACGTTAATTTACCTTAGTTAATTAAAATAATAACAATAAAATTTCTTTAAGTTTTACAATCAAAAAATTGGAATTTGTTAAATTCACAAAAAAATAAGAATATCACAAAAACATTTAAAAACTACAACTCAAGCGCCACACATCATGCAAATTACCTTTACCAAAAGCAGCTAAGTGCCGAACTGAGGCTATAATTTAACACAATATACAATTTTACCCCTTATAACAAAAAATGTAAATAAATATGAAAATAATGTTATGTACAAAGAAATAAGGCAAGTAGCTTTGGTCTCCTTTACGTTATAAAAAGTTTATGATACATTTATAAATGACAGATCGAATGTGTTTTCAATTTTGTTTGATTTTTTTTAAGACCAAAATTACAAAAGTAAACAGTAACTTTTTCATGTAAGTACCTTAATTTAAATAAATGATTTTCTATGTGCACAAAAAAATCAAGTGCAAGAAATTCAAAAAGTATAGGTATTTAATTTATTTTACTGTCATTCGAAAGCCATACGATAATAATGATCTCAGTGTTTACAGGTAAAAGTAAGATAAATGATAAACTGTCGTAAATGTAATTGATATATTATTATAAACAGTTTTATCTGTCTAATGTGTTGCCGAGACCAAAGCTACCGCCAGTACAGAGACTTACTTGCGTCAGTTTCTGCGAGAGGCTGTGAATCTTATCCTCGACGTGATCACGGGACGCCATCGCCTAGCCACACATACTAATTACTTAGCAAGCCACCGGCATGCTAGCGCCCGTATTGTGACTGTACGCCATGGACTTATAATCTTTACTTTTAAATGATTTTTAAATGGCCATGTCTGGCAAACGATATACGGAGATGGAATTGAAAATGATGATAATAAGTAGTGATAAAAGAGAGAATTCTATCAAAGTAACGAATTGTTAAGAAGGATTCGTTATAGATAAAACGATTGAAGCATAATTTGACCCCTTTATAAAAAAAGATCGAGTAAATATTCCGAAATAAAAAGATATGATGTAATTAAATATGGAACTGCACAATTCAGATAAATAGTAAAAAGGATAGTAGGAAAAAGGAATAATCCTTAGAAAAAAAAAAGTGTCAAGATTCATATAATACAAAATGATAACATACAAGAAGATAAAGCTTTACTAGACTGCGTGATAAATAAGAAATCAAAAGCGTACGATCACGAAACAGGCGCAAATTATATACATAAATAATAAATACAGGAATAAAATTATTCACAGGTAAAAGTAAAATAATGATAACCTCTAAAATAATATTATGAAGATACATAGATGAAGCACCAACCGCGGTCAGCCACTCGACTACACAAACCTACACCACTGAATTAGCCCTTCTCACCAACTTGTTAGCACGGATAGATACAGAGATCTCAAGAAACAAGGACAAAGAGGGGCTATTTCATGAAACACAGATTGGCAATGAGCGTGGTTCAACACTACAACCACAACCAGATATATCTAAAGATTCCTTCGCTGCAGCCGTCGTTACCTCTTTGAGCTGCGCGTCGAGCAGTTTCACCTGACCCTCGTATGTTTCTTCCCTTTGTGTCGCCTGCGATTATTTTTTGTTAACGAAAGTACACAAATAAAACAGCGAAAACGAAAACTCCATGCAGTATCATACAGTGCCACAGTATAGTTCAATTTACAACAGCAACACTGTCCGATACCAGTACGAAGATTATTAGAAAAAAACTAAAACAACATAACTGTTAAAGGAAAACGTACACAACAACTAAGAGTACGAAATCGAAGAAATAAAATAGGAAATGGTTATACTCGCACTACGTTTCACGCTCAATATATCACAAAAGGTTTCGGCTGTGGCTTTGATAACCATTGAAAATTACAGGCTATCAAAAATATTTGGATTCAGGTTGCGTTACGAAATGTACCGACTCGGAGGCTATTTTTTTATGATTAATTGAGCATGAACAGTACACTAGAGGGAGTGTGCGGCATAATGCAGTTAGGCAAGCGTACAAAACACTCGCACAAATGAACCGATCTCGTTCGCATCACACCTCCTTTAGGCGGGTTGTGAGGGTTTTGATCTGATTTTTGTACTCCTCTTCACGTTGGTTGGCCTGTTAGGAACGGTACTCATTAATTACTTTAGTACTCATTCTGTCATTCTAGTTTCTACGGTAGAACATAAGATCCAAATTAAACGTCATTTTTCATAACGTAGCAGACATTAAATACCTCGAATACGTATCTGGTTGGTGCATCATAATCAAGTTTCACTTTAACTCCAATCAATTATTCAACTATTTTAATTTTATGGTCATTAGCATAGATTCCTAGCCTGAATCAGTAATTGAAACTAGCTCTTATAGAAATAACAATAGGGTATTTGTTTGCATATTAACCTTTTCCTCGGAGACTTCTAGGGATTTCAGGTTGTTACCGACCACGCGAAGCTCTTCTTCAAGCTCGACGATTTTGCTGAAATAAATAGAAGAGACAAATAAATTTCATCTATTAAAAATTTCTATAAGTATATTGTTATTAATTTAATTAAAAATCTGGGGTATAGGTTTATTAAATACTACCATACCCCTTCCAAGTTAACCCGCTTCCATCTTAGACTGCATCATCACTTACCACCAGGTGAGATTGCAGACAATCTCGCCTGCAATCTCACCTGATTGCAGGCAGACTTGTGGATGAATGGACTAAAAAAATTTATCTTGGCTAAGGTCTTTAATATGATTTTTTTTTTCACATTTTAATGAATCACGAATGAAAACAAAGGATTTTATAGTTTAAAGTGTCCATCATTAAAGTAATGAACCTGACCCAAATACTTGTCAATTTAGATAAAAAATTCAATAGTGTGTACAGTAGTTATGTGTCTGGTTATCATGCTGTTTATATTTATATTTTTGTTGACAGTTAACTTTATTACATGAAATATTTTTTTGTTTGTCAACAAATTCATGCTAAATTTAAAAGTAGGATTACTCTATGAAGTTTTTAAAAAATCTGTTTAATATACATTCTGGATCTTTTCCAGCTTATATTAAATATTTTGTAGACCAGAAACGACAACACTTTTTGCAGAAATGTGTGTCCACTAGCAATAAAACTTGCTGAAGTAAGCTCTAGAATGTCACTTGCACCTCACTTGTATTGTGTAAACACTCACAGCAAGTCAATTTCTACAAAATTCACATTGATATGCCAATAACAGTTGACATCTACAAGTTGTATTGCTAGTCGACACTTAGCTTTGTGACTTAGCTTAGAGACAATACCATCAATTTACACATAATTTTAATATAAGCAACTTATTTTTTTTTATGAAAAATGTCAGTAGGTATACGATACTGCTTGTTTTTTTGTCATTTAACAAGCGTATTACTATTCACAGAATAATAAAATTCCACCGTTGAGTAGTCATTTTACATAATTCATTCTAATTTGCGCATAATAGGGCTTCTTATCCGTTATTTAAGTTATTCTATTCGCGAGACAATAAGTTCTACTTATGTATATCAATCCAATTACGAAGTAACACGTCTTTATTACGGAATAAACATATTTGTGTTTTATTCACTATAAATACAGGCAATAAAAGTGACTTTACGGTTATCGTTAAACTTTGACCATCAATAAAATCGAAATGGGTTATTCAAGTAAGGGATTGGACTAATTCAATTTCAATAAATCGGATTAAAGGTTAATCTGCTAGAATTTATATGCAAATGATATTTAAAATTTACAATAAGTTCAGCATTTTTTTATCGGTAACTCTAGTTTACATCTCTAATGATGATAAATGCTGATAGGTGTATGATATCCCATTCAATTTAATATCAATGCCCGAAACGGAATGTATAATGTACGACTTCACATAAATACAAACAGGCTTTTTGGCATATTAAGCAGAAAAATAGCTATTGGATAAATCTTTTTCATACTAAATAGTTTGCAATAATTATTTTGTGACACAAAATCTTGTCCAATAGAACATTCGTTTATATTATGTTCGTACAAAAGTTTTTTCTGTATTGAATCAGTCAACCAAGACATAAGTCCGAATCAAAAGATCTAACTAGACTTGTGAGTTGTGACACTACAGTATTTCTATTGCCATTATGAACAAATTTTTATTGATTTTGAATGTTGTTGCTTCAAGAATGTATCCAAAACTTCTACATTAAGATTTAAGACTGTGACTTAGAAAAAACCTGTGTTTTTTACTAATTCGCTTTATCTTATCATATAATATATTATTGTAACATTTAAATATTGGAACTAATATTGCCTTTCATATTATGTACGTTTATTTTAAATGCTGTTGTTTAATTTTACAAATATGTTGTCGTTTATGGTTTTGTGTTAAAGCGTTTTGTTAGATCTACATTCTACCCATTTACAATATGGCCGTCTATTATAATCAAGACAATTCATTTTGATCGAACATCATGATGTCAATGTATAGTCGACAGTAAAACATCGATACTTGTCATACCGAAGACGCAACGTACATCCCTATACTTTGTTCCGTTTATGATAAAATACATAAGGGGAATTACCTACCATATTTAAATATTTTCGAGTGTTCTTTAAATAGATGGAAGAGCACAAAAATAATTATTATGTAAATAATAATAATCTTTTGTTTATAAAACAAAATGAAGATAAAATATGTACATAATTTCATTTAAGCTAAAACTTGATTAAAAAAGAAACGAATTTTTTTCTATGCGATGTGCTTTAAAATTTGGTAGAAAAGATTAGATTCATTTTAACATACATAATTATATAGACGGCTATATTCTAAATGGAAATTGTTATAGTTAGCACCACAAAAGCTGACCGAGTTTGGCGATCAATCAATTTTATTGTATATCTGAGGTGTGCTGCGCCGAGCGAAAAAAAAAATTCATGCGTTCCGTATCAACAGCACAATCTACAAGAGTATTCTGTATCGTTTTTCGCTATACAAAATTAGGAACTAATAGTCAAAATGGATTTTCGCGTAAGAGTCTGTACTCTGAGCGATCGCGAGCGACGCTCGTAAAAGGTAACTAAATGTCAAAAACTTTATGAAATAGGTCTCTTTGGCGACTAGTTAACATTCCCGGTTGGCTAATCATGAACTGTTTGAGGACAGACCGCTAGTGCGACCAAATAATCGTTTATTGCCAAAAATGATACAGAATATTCCTACTTGCAATAATCGCCTGCTTTTCAAGTTTCGTGGTACGACTTATGACATAGATCATAATAATTAGATCTTATCCTAGAATAGGTAGGTAAGTATATAAGCAAGCTATAGAGCGCTCATATCGCTCATGAGTCACTAAGCAGATGTTCTTGTATAGTGCCGGCAAACAACTTGAACCCTAAGCGGCATACTGGGGAAAAGTTGGCGAATCCCCGAAGCGTCGACTTATCAACTAATGGCCAGTGCCGACTGATCAACCAATTACGTGCACTCGCAATTCGCCAACCAATCACGTCAACATTCAAGTTGTTTGCCGGGCACGACGCGTTAAGACAGTGCTGCGCCATGATTTTAGCGTGAATCCATATCGATGAACGAGTTATAGCACCTTAGCTTAGTCAAAATTTTTAAATCTTCGACAGCAACGCAGACCATAATATGATAGGTTGATAATCTCTAAGGCGCTCTCTATAACTAGCTCATATTCTCTCTATGCGATATACTCACCATTCGCTCTGCTCTGCGCGCTCCTCGGCCCGCTCGAGGTCTTGTTCCATCAGCACGAGCTTGCGCGCCACCTAGCGCCGGCCGAGCGTTAGTACACGCCCACGCACACACACACAACACACACTACGCTACGCTCGTCCATCGCCGCTCTCGACTCAACGCTTTGATGGTGCAGTGCGTGACTACTAGGCGACTACTGGATTTGTGATTTATTTTTACAGTACAGCCTTATGTCCAACGGCTAGGCAAGACCTTCACTGTCTGATAGGAGAGAGGGATAATTTTTCACCATGTCAAAGATAGTGCTTCACTACAATGTCATCTGATGATGTGACGGTGCAGTTTCAATCTGTTAGGTATGGCAAAGACTCATACCCCTAAATCATTGCTAGAAAGGCATTAAACATGGTGCAAAGTAGTGAGGGAAAGGTTTAGTTATTTAGGCTTGCTAGTTCAATTACTCTTTAAACCAGTTTGTAAATGAAATGTGGTCTTATTCGTTGATAAGACCATAATTATTTTTTTTGGAGTTGTATTACTAAGTTTGTTGACTGAAAGTTAGGCCAAAAAGCATTTTTTTTTTTAACTTGGTTCATTTGACATGGCTTGCTTATAAATTATCCGCAAAAGCAACACAAAACAACAAATTATTTAAAAAAAAACAGGATCACACAAAGCGGGTAGTCGAGAGCGGCGTCCGAACTCAGTAAAATAAAAACGAGGGTTGTCCCAAAACATTTAAGCTTTAAGTTTTAGTTTCAGTAATATTTATTAACATATAATATCTAAGTGCTATCTAGTGCGTTATTATATTCGTTATGTGATGTGTGCGCTTGCATATGTGCGGCACGCATACGGCCAGTAATTCTGGTGTAATGCGGTGCATATCTGAAAACGAAAATTGCCCTATACCACACATATTTCCTGGCACAGACTAGCCTACGGCCACGAAGATGATACACACACTAAAGAACAGAAATTTAGTCGGGACACGGACATGATAGTATACATCGCTCGAGAAATATCCATGAGATGGGGCAACCCTTGTTTTGTTTTAGCTATACAGGAGAGTGGCGCTTGCAGCACGCGCTGCGGTGCAAGGGCCACTGGCCTGCGCGAACTTAAATATTAATCGTAAATCAAAACTCAAATTAATGTAAATAAACAACACCTATGCGTTATAATCATGACTGATGCTAATAAAAATAAAATGTAATGTCACCACCTCGGCTTCTATCCCGTAGACGACCTAAAATGGGCATGCAAAAACAACAGCGACGGCCGATGTTAGGATCGATGTCGATAATACGAGTTACGGTGCAGCAATGTTAAGAATGCAAATGAACAACCATGCAAAAACTGTGGCGAAAACTTGCTAAACGAATCCCCGAGCTCACCGCACTCTCTCAATGTTACCTGATACACCGGACAAAAATATGCTTGAAGGCGCTTGAACGCAACGCATCAGAAAAGTTTACAGGCATATCAGTAATACAGGTCGAGCGTAACGGGAGCTCGCGGCTAATTCAATGGAAACCTACGATTCACCAGTCTCGGCGCGCTCCTCGGCGCGCTCCAGGTCCGCCTCTACCATGGCGAGCTTACGAGCCACCTGGAGACATGACACCGTGTGAGAAACTTGCGAAATCCCTTGTACGTGCACAAAGTAAAAATGTCAGCGTTATTATGTACTTCGTCGAACTCTTAAGCAACTGCACCCTTCATATATGGCAGTAATACTTATGTAACGACGTATGCGAGGCATAAACTGGTCGGTCCTTATAAGGGAAAGAAACGTACGGTCATGTACGATACTTCTCCATTTTCGGACTGACTTTTAAGACTACCTTCACTACGCAGGGTCATATGTCAGGGGAATTAGGACAGTATTATTGAAACCATCTGTCCACCACATGTTATATTTTCGCATCGTGACAGGGGAATGTGTTAAAATATTATGAATTTGAAACTGGATAATGTGGTACCTTATCGGAGTGTGATAACTCCGTAAGCAATTCCAGAACGCTTTATCAAAACTGAAGTCTATATAACAATGATAACATGCTACACGAACAACTTGAAAGTATATTAGTGTAATCAAATTTTGGCTAAGACTCTGGTGTTAGTAATGATAATGAATTTACAACAGAAGAAAAAATTTAACACAGACTTCAATCGAAATAAGTAAGAAAAAATTAGGGAGCGTTATTATCTCATCGGAGTGTATTAAAAATTCTGTACAGGAATAGTATCACTCGAAGTCGTCAGATCACAAAACATATCATACCTGCATCTGAATTGAAATAGCTCAGATCTTTAGCGTTTATGATTTATAAAATGTTAACACTGATAAAAATGATGCAGGAGAAATATTTATAATCAAGTATGCGCTGGAAAGCAAAACAAGGGTAAACCAAACAACACCACAACTCAAAGACCTCATCGTATTTCTTGTCGGCTTCTTCAGCGAGGAACCTGGCTTCCTTCAGCTGATTCTCCAGGGCGTCCATGCGCTCTTCATCAGCCAACGACCTGTTCTCGAGGATCTTGCGGGCACTGCACCCCATAACATTTATATAAGTTTCGGTTCAGAAAAAAACAATTTTATATCGATCGTATCAAGGGTGACCCGAGAGTTAGAAGACATGCAAGGGACAGAACAACAAGGAACGATTAAAGCGACATACAACCTGTGGAACTGCAATGCTGTGGAGAAAATCGTAGAATCAGCACGCATCTTTTGAATCATCGGAAAGAATGTGTGTGTGTCATCAAAATATATTCTTAGACGATACGTGCTGTTTCAAGGCATCCATATATAATAAAACATTTAATATTTGAAGATACTCCTACTTTGAATCAGAATAATAATTCTAACTCAAATTAGGAGTAACTTCTTCATTTGAAATCTGAAACACTAGTGAAAAACAGTTTTTGTAATAAATAACATTTCACACAGTAAATTATGAAAAGTATTTGACTGCATAGTGAGTGTTTTTGATTTCAAGTATAATTATTTTGTGTTGTTATACGCTAGATTGACATTTTTATAAAATTTTCTAGTTTAAATTTCAAAATAATATAACGGCCCTTGAAACCTTCATTGAATAATAAAGATTGATCTGAAGGCAGTTCGACCAAGCCTAGTCCCAGTAGTTACGTGTCAAGGTCTACTGATTTAATTTAACATATTGATGTCAAATGGGTGTTCTAGAAAAATTCAAGTTCAAGAGGTGTACTAGCTCTTTCTTCATGTATTACAAAATAAAGGACAGCAGATTTACTTTAAGTTTTTAATTAATGCAATATCAGAAAGACATCAGCCAAATGCATTTACGAAATCCAAGTAGGCACATAAATACGGCAGCCGTCGTTAACAACGAAATGAGCGTTTCGAAATAAAAAGTGATATTAAAAATAAGAATATGATATTTAAATAACGTTCAGTGATTTCAGTAATTACATTTTGAAATAAAGTATTGACATTTATGGGTATTTAAAGTAACAACTCTACTTCGTAATAAATGTTATGCAATAAAAATTAAAGAACTTTTTACTTTGACGCTAAAGTGTAAGCCTTCGCTGTTTATCTGTTTGTTTGTCTGTCTGCCTGTCTGTCAGCGGGCTGTAGGTAATCTCATGAACCATAATAAAGAGTTGAATTTTTCACAGTGTGTATTTGTATTGTCGCTATAACAATTCAAAAAATCAAAATCTTTAAATGAGAAATAAAATAAAAAAATTCAAAAACGTTAAAATACATAAAAATTAAAAAGAATTAAAAAGTGTTATTTCTTGCACGATGGTACGGAAACTTTCGTGTGCAAGTCCGACTCGCACTTGGCCGATTTAAAAAAAACCAGTCGAACGTATAACAACACGTAACCAAAAACTTCTATGTGCCTATAGGTATATAGAAGTCTTTGTAGGTAACGAAGCTATTGCATCAACAGACGTTCACCTCTTCGTATTTCTTGTCAGATTCCTCTGCGATGAGCTTGGCCTGTGCCAGTTGCGCTTCCAAGATGGCGACGCGGTCGTCCTCCATATTGGTTCGGTTCTCCAGCGCCTTGCGTATTCTGGTTAGTGCGGGGCCAAACACATGCGTGTTATAACATCGATATCGAAAAAAGTATATCATGGAAAAGGGTTTTTTTTGAATTATTTTTTTAAAACTATATTCTTGGCTTCGACAGTAACTAATAATGAGTAACTCATATTTATATTACTTTAACTAGACTTTTTAAATGATTTTAAGAAAAAAGTTACTCAGACGATTTTTTTGTAAACTAATTTTGAAGTTTGTTGAAAATGTGAAATTCCAATGAATCATACATTCATTGAAATTTCGAGTACTATCGTAAACAAGAATATTTCAGAAAGATAAGGAAACTCGTAAAGACTGAATAGGTAAAAAAAGAAAAATGTTCAGAGCTGATAAAAACACGAAAAACAAAAAGTAAGACTAGGTTATGAACTAATAATAACACTCATGCACACAATATAATTATTAACTAGAAACAGAAAATTCAATAGGTAGATCGATTATTTAAAATTAAAAAAAAAATGTATTACAAAAATAAAACATTAAGTACTTTTTAAAATCATTTAAAAGATACAGTGTAAAACTACTAGTGGTAATATAATAAAAAGATTAAAATCTACTTTTACTACGCTTTCTGGCTTATCGGTGAATCGGCGTGCTAAATAATTATCTCGTTTCATCGCGTTTACATTGCCTTCGTAAGCCCTAGGCGGTGAAAACTTTAATTCACAACCTTGAGACAGGTGTGTTACGGGTCTTAGTGCTGTACGCATACGTAAATATATCGATGACGGAGTAACATGGCGCGGGCTACGCTGTTTGGTGTCACGCTATTTAAAAACGTCTGGATTTCATCTCAAGGTCGTCCACGCGGACCCTTTCGGGTCCCGGGGTGACTGGTCAGGGCGATGGCCCTCTTCAGTGGTGGCTACGCCGCCTGCGACTGCGGGCGGGGCACGGGGTTGGACCACTGGTCTGGGTGTCAATTCCGGATTGTCATGTCCGGTAGTGGCCGCACGGCAGTGCGATCGAGCCCGCGGATGTTCGCGAGCGATCGGCTACTGCGGCGGCGTGGGATGTCCTTGAGGCTAGCGCCCGCGGCTCGGCGAGGTCGAGCCCGCCGGCGATGTTCCGGCGAGCGCCCGTCAGCCAGCGGCGGGGAAGCAGTGGTGACTATTCAGGTGGTCAGGTCACGTGGTAGACCTAACTTGTCCGGCGGACGCCGATGGTATGGCGCGATGCCCCGCAGGTGCTGGGCTTGCGCTCCATCAGCGCGCGCGAACATCGAGGTGCTCAGGCGGCGAACGTGGTCGTCGAGGCTCTCCATGCGCAGGTCCCTGGAGATGACCGCGTTCCGTACGAAGCGTGGAGCTCCGGCGATGGTGCGGAGCGCTAGCGACTGCTGCGCCCGCAGCGACTTGCGGTCCGTTTCGCTTAGTAGCGCGTACCAAGCTGGGGCCGCGTAAGTGAGTCGCGTGCGGACGTACGTCTTGTAGACGCACAGCCTCGTACGGAGATGCAGGTGGGACGCCAGCACTGGGCGCAAGAGAGCCCGTGCGGCGCGCGTCTGCGTGACCACGTTCTTCACGTGGGATCGCATCTTGAGTCCCCTATCGATGGTTACCCCCAGGTATTTGGCCGAGGGCGTCCACTCGATGGTCTCTCCTAAGAGCGATACCCGTGGCGGCGGGGCAGTCCGCCCGAAGGATACCGCCTGAGTCTTCGCCACGTTGACCTTCAGCCTCCAGTCATTCAGCCAAGCGGGAAGTGCATCCAGTGCACGCTGCATTTTGATCGCCGCGTGCGGTCCATTGATCGACTTTGTTATGAATGCAGCGTCGTCGGCGTACAACGCCAGCATGGCGTCGCCGACCACTGGGATGTCGTCCGTGTATCTGCCATAGCAGACGGGCGACAGGCAGCTTCCCTGAGGCACACCGGCTCGGATGGGGCGCTCCGTGGACAGGGCGTCTTCAACCGCCACTTGAAATCGCCTGTCTTGCAAAAAGGTGGCCACAGTCTTGACTACTCGACGAGGAATAGTAGACGTGGACAGCTTGTAGATGAGCCCGGTGTGCCAGACGCGATCGAACGCCTTCTCCATGTCGAGGAATACTGCAATGCACCGCTCTCGCTTGTTCATGGCGGCAGCGAGGTGGTGCAGTACCCTCGAGACTTGGAGCGTGGTAGAGTGTTCGGCACGGAAACCGAACTGTTCGTCGCGTGGCTGAATATGAGGCGTGATGTGCAGCAACAGCAACTTCTCGAAGACTTTCGAGATCGTCGACAGCAGCGTGATGGGACGGTAGCTCCCAGGCTGCATGATGTTTTTCCCCTGCTTCGGAATCATGATGACTCGGCCGAGCTTCCACGACGATGGGAAGTGCCCGGTGCGGAGTATCCCGTTGAATAGCCGCGTCAACGTCGCGATTGCTCGCGGGGGTAGGTGACGCAGGGCTTCGTTGGTGACTCGATCGGGGCCGGGCGCTTTGCGCAGTTTAGTTCGTCGAATCATCCGAAGGACTTGTCCAGGGGAAAATACGACGGGGTCTTCCGTCGGCGCTATCGGCGACTCGAAGTATGCCTCCAAGTGTCGCTCGATGGCTTCTTCGTGCTGCACATCTGTGGTCGGGTTCGGGGTGAACTGCGTCTCCAGGTGGTCCGCAAAGATCTCCGCTCGGTCCTCGGCACGGTAACGCGGGGTTCCGTCACCGGCCAGGAGGGGCCTAATCGGAGGCGGTTTCCCGGAGAGTCGGCGGCAAAGGCGGTGGATGCCGGACCAGTCATCGCCGGCTCGCTCGATGGTCATATGCCAAGACTCGTCAGCGATAGTTTGTAACGCTTCCGAGATCTTGGCGGCCAGAGCGTTGAGCCGCGTCTTCATGGTCGGGCACCGCTGGTTTTGCCATGTCCGGCGCAGTTTCCTCTTCTCCTCCAGCATCGCTTGGATGTAGGATGGGAGCTGGCGTGGTTTTCGCATGGCTGCAGCGTCGAGTCTGGACTCTCGAAGCGCGGTGGACATAGTCGCGCTGAGGTCCTCGGCGAGTCGGTCGACGTCTGCAGGGCTCTCCACTCTGAAGGACGGCGAATGCTTGGCCATGTGTTCGGCGAAGATTCGCCAGTCCTGGCGATGCTTTGGCGGAGGGAGAAGAGAAGTCATCGGCGTTGTCTTCAGCGTCAAGAGGACTGGTTGGTGGTCGGAGATGAGGTGGTCATCCAGTACGTCTAACGTCGGCGTGGCGGACAAGCCACAGGTGACGGCTATGTCGATGACGTCAGGCGTATATGCTGCGGCGTACGGGTAGTGCGTCGGGACCTCTGGCCCCAGCACCACGTACCCGTGGCGGTCTGCATCGTCCAGGAGGCGTCTGCCGTCCGGACACACGTGGTTGGAATTCCACGCCGTGTGTTTCGCGTTGAAGTCCCCGGCGATAATCGTGGGCAGTGGCGAGTCCAGCAAGGTGTGGACGTCAGTCACTGCGAGGCGATTCGTCGGCGGCTTGTAAAAGGCGAACACACGGGTGGGTTGGCGGTCAATGCAGACCTCCACGCCCAGTGCGTAGGTCGTCTGCAGCTGAGGTACTGGCAGCACTTGGTGGATGACATTCCGACGGACCAAAACTGCTAATCCCCGGTAAGCAGTCCCGATCGGCGAGGCGTGGTCCTCCCGGTAGACGTGGTATCCCGAAAAGTTCAACCGGTCTACTGGTCTGAGGTGAGTCTCGTTGATCAGGCCGATGTCCACTCGACGCTGAGACATCAGGTTCTTGAAAAGACGGGCTTTTTGTGACGAAAGCCCGTCGGCATTCCAGAATGCCACACGGAGCTCACTCAGAGCTGCAGAGCTCCATGATGCAGGCGAGGATCAGCGGGGCTGGATCACGCTGCTCCTGGATTGCCAACAGAACCTGGTGTAGGGTGCCGATGACTTTGGTAAGTCTGGAGTCCAAGTGGCCGGGGGCCGGCTGAGGTGCCGGGCGCGGCGCGCCCTTCCGCTTCGCCTTCGTCTCCCTCGCGGGAGCGGCGACCACGGTGGGCTTGGACTGGGCGGCTGGCGGCGCGGGTGCAGCCGCCGTCGGGCGCTTGGTAGGAGGCTGTGGCGCGGCGGGAGCCGCGGATGCGGCCGCCGTCGGGCGCTTGGCAGAGGGCTGTGGCGCGGCCGGCGCCGTGTCATGGCGCGGCTGCGCGCGCTTGCCACGTCTGCGGCGGCGCTTGCGGCCCGGTTGCTGCTGTGGCTGGTTGGCGGCAGCCATGAGCGAGCCGGGTGCGTTGGCCTCGGTTGTCGAGGCGGCGGCGGCGGCGCGCGCCGGTGCGGTGCGCGCGACAGTGCCCGCCCTACGGTTCCGCAGCTCCTTGCGGAACACGGGGCAGTTGGCGTTGTTCGCCGTGTGCGCGTCGCCACAATTGGCGCACGTCGGTGGCTCCTCCTTGGGGCGCGGACAGTCCCTGGCTGCGTGGTTCCCCGCACAGGCCACGCAGACTATGGGTCGGTGACAATTCACCGAGCTGTGCCGCCACTGCTGGCACCTGTGGCATTGGGCGGGCCCCTTCCTGCCACGCCAGGCCTCAATAGTGATGCCGGGCATACAGAGGAGCTCGTGCACCTCGTATATGCCCGGTGTGATGTCTGGTGCCCGCTGCAGCTGCGCGAACATGAGGCATCCAGGCCTGCCTGGGCGCGCGGGGATCGTCCTCACGTGCTCGGGGACGTATCCGAGCTCTCGCAGCTCTGCCTCGACGAGCTCCGGCTCTGTGTTCGCCGGCAGACCGCGGATCGCGACTTTGAGGCTCCTTTCAGCCGGCAGCGAGTAGCAGAACCAGGAGATTCCGCTGGCGCTCTCCAGCTGCGTAAGGTAGCGCTGGATGGCGCGGAACTCCTGGTCCGACTTGGGTATAAAGCGGACACCCTTGCCAAATGGGCGTCCGTTGGGAGCATGGCCGAGGAGCCTCTTCAGCTCGCGGAAGTGAGTGGGCCAGTCCGGCAGCACCTCCACGATCAGCGGAGGGTAGCGGGCGGCCTTCGGCTTCGGCGTCTTGCTGGGGTCGACGGTGGCGGCGGCGGCGGGCGCGGGCGCAGGAGCGCGCACTGGAGCGGTGCCCGACGGGGTCGTCTTGGGCCTCTTTGCAGCGGCCGCGGCAGCTGCGTAGGAGGGGCCGGGCTCACTCGCCGGCGCGGTCTCCATGGGTTCCGGAGACAGGGCCGGCATATTTGGTGGAGTGAAGGCCGGTGTTTTCTCTCCTCTCCTTTGCGGCGGAGAGGGAAAACGGCCCACAGCAATGTTGTCCTGTGGGGCCGGGAAGCGCGGCGCGTGCGGCGACGGAGAGAGAGTCGCCGGCGCGGCGGGTTGGAGAGATGCGCGCGGCGCGGCGGTCGGTGTGGCCGCGGACGCGGGCGCGGGTACGGCGCGCGGGGCGGCGCTCACGTCAGCGCGAGACGCGGCCGCTCTCGGGTCGGCGCGGGACGGCACGGCGACAGGCGGCGCGGCCGCGCGCGGGTCGTGGCGAGGCGCCACAGCGCGAAAATCGGTGCGGGGCGCGGGGGCGCGCGGGTCGGCGGCGCGTGGGTCGGCTGGGCTAGCCGGCCAGGCGATGGCCGGCAGCGATGAGGCCGGGGAGGATGGAGCCGGCGAAAGTGCGAGTGGGCTCGCGGCGAAGGATTCTTCGCCGGCGCCGACTGCTGGACTGTTCATGGCTGCTGCAGCGCGGGCGGCGAGGGTTGCCTGGCCCGATGCAATGATGGCCTCCAGGGTGTCCGACGATCGGACGAACACCCTGCGGCGGATGGGGCGCGGGCGCGTCGCGCGGCGCTGCGGAAGCGGCGGTGGTGGCATAATGCACTTTCCGCGCGTTACCACCGGCTTCTTGAACGCATGCGCACAGCGCGAGTCGCGGACGCGAGAGCGCTATCGGAGCGCTGGCGGACGAAACGGTGGCGGTCCTTGCCTGGCGTGAGCCCGAGACAAGGGTGTCGGCACGTCGACCCCACCGGCCCAGCTCCCGGGGCTTGCCGCTTGTGGCAGACCGGGAGACTAGACCGGGAAGCACGAACGCGTGAGTCCGAACCACCCCCGCTGGACGCAGTGAGTTTCGGACAGGCAAGTCGCGAAAGTGGTCCGAAAGACTGTAGGCGGGCTCCGAACGCCGGTGCGCAAACGATTCGAGCGCACTCGACGGCAGACGGGCTCGTTTCCGTCTGGATTTTATCCTACACCGGCCCACTTATAGTTCGCGACAGGTCTACATGGCAATCAGAGAGAGGACGCCCCGCACACCCGCATGTCACCCGTGCTAACTCGGTTCGGGATAGCGCGGGTAACGTGGGGGTGGTGTACGAGGCGTCCCCCGGCCTCATATCCCGATTGCCATGTCAACCTGTCGCGAACTAAAGGTACAAATTAGTTATAATTACGTTGCAACGGTATGTGATAGGTAAACGTGTGGTCTTTTTTGCTTAAACTATGCCAATACCTACTACAAAATTATCGGGTCAAAAAATCGAAAAAATTGTGATTGATTTATCCTACTAATTTAGTAAAAAAAGTTTGGCTGCTAGAGGAACTAAGTCAAGCTAATTTGATTTGAACTATTCAAACCATCATTATGCTAACAAATGGATGAAGATTTGTTTATTTGTCAGAAATAATTAAGTATTGCTGATAGCCGTGAGTAGATTAGATACGTACTGCATCAAGATATAATGCATGGGACTGCAGTAGGTACTTACTTCAATCAAAAAATCATTATCAAATTATTTCTTGGAATCTAGATAATATAAGCAACGTACTAATAAGGATTTATAAATTAAAAAACCTATGACTAATAACTTACATTCTCTAAAATCTAAACGGTATAATTTGGAAGAAGTATAGCAGTTTTTATTCAGCCTATACCCCTAATTTAAATCTGACAATTTAGCTTCATTTTTAATTGGAGGAGGCTTCTCAATTCAACGTGATATTTTTCTACTCCATCCGATTTCTCTGAGACTTTTGGGCCTATTTGTTTTTTTATTCGTTACATGCCTCACTTTAAAGTATCCACCAAGATTGCCCATTAAATACCTATCTGGAATTTACGAGTGTATCTAGAATGCTAGGCTTAGGTACAAAGCCAAACATTTGCATAGTACCTGTGACACCAGACAACGTTAGCACTTAGCAGCCAGTTTGTCTAGGAAATACTAGGCCCTAGGGCTTCAACCTGGTGCGGACTCACCGTTCCGATTCATCGGCGGCCTGGCTAGCCTCCGCGAGCTTGGCGGTGGCGGTCGCGAGACGCTCCTCTGACCTCTCCAGGTCTTCCTCGAGCAGCTGGATGCGTCGGTTGAGCGCAGCAACTTCGGATTCGGCCTGCGGATATAATCTTTCATCAGGACAGACACCAAGTGTGTTAAAAATTCCTTATGAAATATCTAAATAATTATCATCATCAACTCTACCCATTGTCGGCCTACTACAGCTGGGTCTACTACATACTTCCTCTCGCAATGAGAAGGGCTTAGACATAGTCCACCACGCTGGCCAAGGGCGGATTAGCACACCTCACGCACAATCTAGATTCTAGAACACTATGAAAAACTGGCAAGTTTCCTCACGAGATTTTCTCTTTCTTCTCTCCCACAGTCTAAGTTATAGAGAGAACCTAAACGAAAGGATATTTAGAAATTGTATCTGAGCGAAACCAGAGCGGGTTAGACCCGCTCCTGTTTGATACAAAAAAAAAATACGATTACGCTAAATTCAATTTTTTAGCTATTTCGGAAGTTGCCCAACTAGCACAACTATTCTATCTTGCGATTTAGCTTCCTGATACGGTTATAGAAAATTAATAGAAGTATAGTTCTTTAAACTCACTAAACTTCTTGCAGCTCTTTTAGTTTAACGAGTTTCCATTTTAGGTTGCATCCTCAATTTCTATCAAGTGAGAGCATATTCAAGTATATAGCCGTAATAAATAAAAGAAAATAGATTATTGTGGTTCTGTTCAATTCAAGTATTTATTGCTGTGAGGAACCTATTAAGGATTACCTACATAATGTATATTTTTGTCAGAGTGTGAAAGTCAGTAGTTTACATTTCGTAATAACCACGATCCGCCTGGACGGTAATGACTCAAAATCCAATGATTCATTAATACCCAATTATTTTAATATTTTCTTGTCTCAACTTAGTAGTCTATACACTTAACTAACTTTGCAAACAAAACGTTATGCTAAACATTTCCTAACAAGTAAGTACCTGGGTAGTTATACCAACGATGAAGAATACAAAAGGTGATAGACATCGCGTTACCGAATAAGTATCTAATAATAAATTTACTCATTTAAATTCCAGATAAACGTAACGACTTATCAGTACGTAGGTAATAATGCCTTCGAGGAGACATTTGCTTAATAAACTAATTATTACCTAACTATACGATAATACGTTATTTTCCTTCGTTAGTTTTATTTATATGTTCTCTGTCATTCTCCACATGTACGAGTATCATCATTTCATCAATTTTCTTAGTGTAAAATTCTTGACTTAAAATATAATCACTATAGGTAATCATCCTCTTTATTTTCCGATTCCACGGAACTATCTATCGATTAAGAAATTGTAAAAATCACTGTCGATATTTTTAATTACATCACGTGACTTCCGATAGTTAGTGATGTGCCAAACTTGTGAATCACCGTTTTGTTTCACTTATTTTACCGTACTGTCCTAAAACCGATGAATGGCAGTGATGGCACCATAAAAGTCTTTATGTCTCCACATTGTTCTTGGTCTTTACATATGTATCATGTACGTACCCACCATGTTGCATTGTTAAACGTCGGCACATTATACGTGTGGAGAATTAACCACCGTCAGAAATATTTCGCTAGTTACTTCTTTATTTATATTCAACGGCTCACGCACATGTTTATGACATCACGCGTCCTTGTTGCGACGATGCTTAAACGAGTCCCAGTTTCTCCTTTTATCCTGTGTCATTATCGCGCTAATAATAAACGTGAGGAGGCCATTCACGGGCGTAGGTATGTTAATTCATATCTACTTATTGATATTACTGATATTAGGTACCCATTCAAATAAAAACAGTTACCATCTGACAGCTATGCTAACTTCACTCGCAAGCTTCAGCAGTCAGCTTTTCCTTTTATATTTAAACATATTCATTAGTAAAAAAATCAGAAATGATAAATCTTTTTCGCATACATGTACAAGACTATTATTAAATAAAATCTACTTGTTAACATTAACAGTATGATTGTTAACATCTATCAAGATGATTAATGGTAGCACGACTTCGAATTTTAAATGGGCTTAATGACCTTTTCATTCGTCAGTTGTTTAGACCAAAATATTGAGTAGGAGAAATTCTATGCACTTTTCTACTACTTCATTGTAACTACACTTTTCTTGATGAAGTTATCCAATAGGTACAATTTATCCAGCGCATACCAGCAAATCTTATGTTCGTTTTCTGAGTAAGAAAACTCGTATATTATGCGAATAGAAGCATTGGCTCTTGAATTGTTAAGTGATAATCAAATAATCTATTCGTAGCTACGAAACTAGTCACCTTGAACTCGCTCGAATGTGTTCACATCGGCGCCCTAAGGCTATTCTGTGTTGGCATATAGAAACTTAGATTTAATCATATTTTGGGTCAACAGCCTTTCGAACAGTTTAGTGGAAAGTTTGAACCGGACCAGGGAACAGTTAATTTTCCTTTAGTAACTGATCCGTATTGCATTTATAAGGCTTCGTGATGAGTTACACTTCAATAGACAAGGTAATGGATGTTTTATATGAAAGGGAGCATACAACTTGGTTCAAAATTATTATCATAGCAGGTAAAACCAACGATGCACACAATGTATTGACTCCTAACAATGATCAACACAACGATTAGGACCCCGAAACAATTCAGAGAACGGTAAATTAGAATAACTATCCTAAGTGATTCTTGTACCTGCGATCTCACTTAAAACATTTATGGTGTTTTTAAGAATCTTTTAAGCCGCGTTAAAGTAAATTAGTTACGTCCGGAGGTAATTATTGTCGTCATTATAAGCGCATTTATTGAATACAATAATGAGCAAACATTTGTTAATCGTTCCACCATACCTGGCTAAAGTACTTATTGACAATTTTGATAATTCTTTGGCCTCCTTTTAGCATGTTTAAAAATACGGATAATGATGACGATTGCGATATATTAAATTGTTAAGTGAACTGAATTAACATGATAAAACCAGCGCCCTACATCTTCTTTTATATTATGCTGATGTTTAGAAAAGTATAGGTTTGGATTTTTGTCTTTCCGATTTGGTTAAAGTTTTTATGCACATTCAAATTGATGCCAATTAATTTTATGAAGCCATTCAGTGAAGATTTTATCTCAGCTACTAGGTATAATATTTTCTTAACCACTGTCATCGCTAGTTTCGACCGCCTACGGATTAATGTGAGTGCTTCATCTTCAAAACTGGGTACTAAATTGCATAACGACATTACGTTTAACTACCGTTTTAGATATTAACTACCTTTAAACATATGATTAACCTTACATTCAAACAGCTAAGCCGTATTATGTTTATATCCGACACCATCTTGAGTTAATAATTTCTTATCAACTTGATATAGGTACGAAAGCTGATAAGGCAAATTGTTATGCTTTACAGGAAATAAAATCAAAAGTGCTTAATGGAAATATTTGATAATTAATTAATTATGAAACATTAAGGTTTCAAAATGAATTTGTCTAATATAGTATTTCTCATATTTTGATCTACAACGATATTTTTGTATTGTACATTTGTGCATTGCAGCATTATAAATTACGTCATATGGCGATAACGGCAAGGAGTCGGACACGCCTATCTGGCGCCGGCGCGAACCTTCGGGGACATCCGATCAACTACGAATATGAGGAATGCATTGAAGGGTGCACGGTTCCACGACCCGAACCGGCTCACTCACATCATGTGGCACAAGCCTGGTACGCGACCTCCAACGCACCAAACCTGTTACGATTAACTGAAACTGGCACACCGTGTACCGCTAAATTTCCTAAAAAATAACCCATGATTCCTTTATCCGAAATTCATATTTAGAATCAGCTAACTATTCACGTTTTTTTTAGAATAACACTAGTTTTCGATGGCCAGAACTCGGTGGCAATATGAAAAAATACTAATTCGTTGTCTCGCTTTAACGATTTACGAGATGATAAAGCAGAAAGAGAGGTGAATACGCGTACGTCGCCGGCACACCTAACTGTGGCCGGACATTACTCACTATAGGTAGATAGTAATGTAGCTTTTACAATGCTACTGATAACTTCCATGACCAGGACAGTATTTCTAACACAAAAGGGAACACATTCTAACTAAGTTTGCACATAATACACATCACAGACATATTGCACATTTCCTTACTTCTTCTCTTCTCATGATTTCCACTTGCAATCGTTTGTGATACTCCTCACATTCGTCCTTGTATTTTTCCATTTCCTCCTTTGTTTGACGCATTTTCTTCTTCAGGACGTCCAAAATGGTTCCTTGCTGCATATTTGTCGTCATTTTGATCACTGTTTGTTATACGAAACGCCTAAAATCTATAATCTTGAGACACCTTCGCCCTTCTCGCGAAAATGCCAACTGACTGTCCCGTTCGTTAGTGCTCTGTATCGCGGAGACACCTCGGCCCGAATGAACACAGCCGGCGAATAAAATGGCCGCCACTAACTCACACGCTACAACTTTATCACCAATTAACTAACGACGTGCCTTTTTATACAATGATTTTAATCGATAACATTTAACAGTGATAGATTTATTTAATTGTAATATAAAGACACTTTGTACACACTTCAGCACATTATTTTATAATGTCACGTTTATCAAGAACAGTAAACGTCACACAGCAGACCGTGCGGTACGCACTAGCTCCACCTATTAAATGACGGCGATACTCACATCCTGTAGGGTCAAAAGCAAAAGCGAACATTATATTTTTAAAGGAAACCCAAAATGTGGGATGGGTGACGCGGTTGATAGATTGCACACAATAAAATAAAAGTAGCTACGGAAGTTACGTTAGACTGGCTATTTTAAAACAGAATAACAATCATGGGAAAAGAATTGTTTCAATGATGTTGCATGAACAATATCTACCAATAACTTTAAATTTTTGAATGATCATTGATAAAGAGATAAGTTCCCAAAACTAGCTAGTAGCTACCTATTATTTTTCTTATAATTAATGTTGAACTTTATTAATAAACTAAGAATTTGGAAAAATATTACGTATAGTGAAATATATAGGCGCCATCTAGAGAAAAATTGTCACATCATGAAGTAAATAGTGAGTCAGTCAGTCTTGACCGAGACGACAGTTCACGTATTTGATCATACTGCAGAAGAACAGCCGAATTTCTTACTTTTATGACTATGACGTAATTTAGAAAGTACATATCTGTTTTAAATTCCGATATATGACTACCTAACTACTACTGACTACTCAACTTGTTCTTATTTAGGTAATAACTCTTTATGCTTAGTGTAGTTTTAGTAAGTTAGATATTAAGTACTGTATGGTTCAAATTTACTTGACGACTCAAAAGTACTTGTAAAAGTTTAATTGAATAAAAAAAATTGAATTTTTTTGAAATTTTTATATTAATTCTTATGCAGATTTTGTATGTTACTTACATTTTACAATACCTACATTGTTTTTTGCTCTATGTTTAAGTTTGATTTTATCTTAGTATCACAATAAGATCATCATGATGAGATGGATTTCTCTTTTTTCTTTTTGTAACAAACGCTCGACCTGTTTAATTCGCCATTAGACTAGGTAGGTACCTACAAAGGATACATTAATTAACCTTGTCCAATGTTCACGTTATTTCAGTGCTGTTCCAGCTGGGTAGGTACCTTTTTTTAAAATTGTGAGATAGGCTTGCGCTTGAAGATAATCATGCCTGAGGAACAGAGAAATTGATGAAGTCTAGGTTGGTGTAGAACGTTGACCCAAAACCAAATATGTATTGAATTAGAAATTCAATTAAGTTATTTTTAAGGGGGGCTCCCTGAAAACATGAATACATGAAAAAGGAACCTGATTTTTTTCTTACCCTAGCAATTATGGGGTATCATTGCTTAGATAGAGCTAATTGAGTAGAGTACGAAAATATTTTTTTCATTTTATTTTATCTTAAAAAATAAGGGTGCCATAAAACTTGTCAGTTTTAGACTATTTTTGTGACGGCGGCTACCTCAAAAACTAAACTACATAGTTAGGAATATATATGTATTATGTAGCATATAGTACTGTATTTAAACAACAAATACTTGAACACAACGATTTACAAACTACATAGTTTGTAAGCCGTGACCAAAAGAAAAAACAATATTTTTTGGGTTTTTCTTTCACAGTTTTGTGCCATCTCGGAAAATATAATATTTATTATTTATAATATCTAAAAAAGAAAATATTTCATAAGTAGGTACACCCAAAATATGATGTTCATAATCATATGTACGAAACCCTAAAAGAGCGAGACCCGACTCACATTTGACCGGTTTTAGATTCACCACTTCCTTTTTTCTGCCGTATAGCACCTACTTACAAATATTTCGAAATGCCAAGGTCTTAATACGTAAAAAATTAAGAAACTATGCCAATCTTTTCAGTCGCTTAACACAATATTGAAGAGTTTTCAAAGTAAATAAAAATCATTTACATTACATCATAATTTAAGTTATTTAATGATTATTTACAAAAAAATACTAATATCGATACAAAAACCAATTAGCATTTAAACAGAACAACACTAGTGATTAGTGTCAAGGCATGTTAAGAATAATAATAATTAGAAAGTTACATTTACACGAAGGCACGAACTTTAGTCAATTTAACTTTTAGAGCAGGACGAATAATAATTTATGAATGACCACTTGACGATTCTCTGCTCTTATCAGGAACTGGGGTGGTTTGAATATAATGATTCCTTGTATTATTATTTATTCCTATATGACATATGTACTTATTTTACTTATTATTCCTATTCAAGACTACCATTTTGTAAACATGCGTCAACAATAAAGAAATAATTATTACAATCACACAATGTTGAAAACTGTTTTTTAAGTCAACGGAATAAGGGCGATAATCGTCAACGTGCAATTTGACATCGCTGCGACATCTAGCGGTGGAGATTGTAATCGTCAGCGTAAACAAGTCAAACGAAATGTCAATGGCTCAGCTGATCGCCCAACGCATGTTTAGCTTCGCTTCGCGGAGCAGCTTCAAGATTTTCCCGACGGAACGCGATTAAAAATAGTTCTTCAGTGCGCATTTGGCCCACGCCTAACCGACTCACGCATCGAAACAGA
This sequence comes from Maniola jurtina, assembly GCF_905333055.1. Lineage (NCBI taxonomy): Eukaryota > Metazoa > Arthropoda > Insecta > Lepidoptera > Nymphalidae > Maniola > Maniola jurtina. The sequence continues at coordinate 10,085,686 of NC_060046.1, read as the reverse complement.
AGACTAATAAATGTAGGACATTACCCTTTTCAATGCCGTATTCTTTATGTTCTGCAACTCATTCTTGATGATCGAGAATTTCATCATCGTGTCCGACGAGAATATGGAGCTGCCGAACGCGAGGCCGGGATAGTCAGCACATCTTCGGCGCCGTCGGTTCTCTCTCGCGGCCAACACTTCGGTGCATTCACTGGGACACCGAAGCTTAGCGAGCTCTGCGGTCTCGGGGTCATCGTCGGATACCTCGGAGGGCAGCGCGATCACCTCCGCACCGTCACCCGCCGATCTCTCCTCTCGAAAGGAAAAATCGTCATCCGAGCTAATAGAGTCCGCCTCAGTTCTAACATCAATTTCCGCAACTTCAATTTCATCATCGATATTCGAGTCCTCGATAGTATTTCGATTGGAAAGTGCATCGTCACTATTCGTCCTTGTCAATCGTCGAGATTCACTAACACTATTGACACAAGGCACAACATCGTCTGTCTGGCCGTGTGAGGTCCCTCGTTTGGACGGAACGGAGTCGGCGGGTGCCCCGGGGGCGGGCCCTCGGTCGCCCCTCAGCCGCGGGTGGTGTTGGTGCCCCCTGCGCCGCACGGGGGTGCGCCCGTGGGCGTGGGGCGCGGGCGCGGACATCACTGCACAGCGCGCGCTCCGGCCGGCCGCGCAGCGCTCGCCGCCATGTTGACCGACTGTCACGGAAACTGCCGAGAACGTGGCGCTGGCGTCGCAGTTTCTTTTCTTCGTCATCTTTTGTTTAGTTTACCGATACTGCTTTACCGATTCCCGCATTCCATAGCTTAGTTGACGCGCGGTAGAATTCAAATTACATTACGAAGCGTTAAATTCTTAACACACTTGCAGGTGCTAATCAATACAATATATTATATACAATAATTGAGTGAATCATTGTTGCAAAACTTTTAAGAATACTTTATCATATTATTCCAATAATGAAAATTTTGTAATTAACCAAACAACGGGATTCAAATATTTGAACAGTAGCTAAACATGCGGAGAACGCGGTCAGTGGTCTAATTTTAGCTAAACACCGGGCACCGAGCCCATATTAGGTGTCACGGGCTGAAAATAACCACCGCAGTACGCGAGCGTGCGGGCATGGTTTGAAAACATCTGTGGCCTGTGCAAGTCTTACATTCATGTAATTTTCATAGTGGGTAACAGACCTAGGTGCATACGAGGAATGCAAATTACGGGCTCATAACTTATCTACACTGGCATCATTACTAAAAACTGTATTGTACCTACTTATGACATTTTAGGGCTCCATCAGCACTTACAGGCTTCATGCATATGCCCTTGACTGCGATCTCACTAAACGATTTGATGTTATCTATGATGGTAGCGGGCTACTTTAAAAGGAGTATGGCACTTTTATTTACCTACGAGTACCTATATCCCTTATCGGTTTCTACGCGGTATCGTACCGTAACGCTAAATCAATCACGCTTTTGCGCGTAGGGTGGTCACTAGTACAAATAATATTACCGTGTCACTAGCCACTTCCAAAGCCACCTGCCAGACTTATCTTGATGAATCCAATTTAGCAACTCGAACATCACAAATAGGTAAGTACCTACTCAAATCTAAAATTCTAAAGCTCAAGGTCCAACTGGTGAAAAATGAAAATCATACAATTTCATTATCGGCCCCTTCGTTCGCCCAGTTTAAGTAAAGTTTTCAAGAACTTTTTGAAATGCTAAATCAATTGGTTACCGTCTACAGAAACAAAGTTTCATTGAAACTAACGAAAACTAACAAAGTTTTCGAAAGTACAAATTAATACATGCTATAAACCTATAGAAAAGCTTCTAGAAAATCGACTCTCTCTACTCGCGAGCTAATAAATAAATTAGGTATACTCGGTCTACTCACGTTCTGTAGTGCCTTCTCCTTCTCCTCGAGTTTGCCGTTGACCTGCATAAGGGATTCTTGCGTTTGGTCGAGGTCATTCTCAATGGTCTGGATTTTCTTCTGGAGCTGTCTCGCTTCTTCTTCGGCCTACGATCATAAAATATTACGTTAGTGGAAACTGGAAACATGTTTATTGATGTTGGAAGCGCCACCAGAGGTTCGTCTGTGTTGACGTTTGCTGGCGCGCGTGCGGCGCCATTTTGGAGTGTTTTTTTTTTGTCAACAGTGGCCGGTTTTTGTGTTTTACTGGTGTTTTTTGGTGGTGGAACTGACTGGGAAGCGCTCTAAATGGGCGCCGCGCGTGTGTCGGCGAGCACCGGCACAGGCGAAGTCCATACTTACATAGTTTTCCTAACTTGTAAAAAATAACTGCAAACTTGACATTGGGTAATCTGTGTAAAACCAGACGAGAGAAAAAAAAGAAGCACCACCAGAGTGTTCTGTTCTGTGTTTATCGACTTTGAGACTTTATCATCAACCATTTACCACCATTATTTAGACCAGTAGTCACTGCCTTTACTAGAATGCCATTAAGCACAGTTCTATCTTTTTTAAGGAGTTTAACAGTTTCTTTTATGTACCTACCTCTCTCTATTAGGTATAATGTTATTATGTCTTACCAGAGTAACAATTACACTAGAATTTTTCAAACAAAGATACTCTATATTTAGTCCAAGACATAGATTTACATTTATATCCCTTGGTTTATAGTAGGTACCTACTATTATTCTGTGTCTGCGTCCTGTCTTTGACCCAATAATTGTACCCCTCTCCACTTAACGCGGCAGTCTCCATCTAAGCATAGGAAGTGCCAGGAGATCAGAAGTACCTTTTCGGCGCGAAGGTTGGCGTCCTTGGCCTGCTGTTCGCACTGAGCGGCACGGTCAAGTGCGTTGTCCTTCTCCAGCTTCATCGCCTGCATCTTCTTTTTGATCGCGTCCATGGTGGCGGCTTTTTGTTTCTACTCCCCTTGATGAAAACTACGAAAAATAAAATAAGTACAATTAAAATAAGTATAGAGAAAATCCGGAAAAAAGTTTTAGGTCGAAGCTTTTAGATAAAGTATTTATGCCACTTTAGTAAAAAGATACGTAGCTGTACTGTGAGTAGGTAAATACAAAATCTAACAGGAAACATATGGCTTTGATGATATTTTGCGCAGAACCAAAAAAATAAAGCTTATCTTGTATTTTTTCAAAAATCAAAGGGTTGAAGATTCGTACCAATTTTTAATCATAAATTAAGGCTGTTGTCTTAGATTAAAGATAGGTCTCTTTGTGGTCTCTTTAATATGAAGCTTTTATTCATTATATTATTTGTAAAAAGCTGTGCAATTTTCTCCCTTCTTTTTAAACACCTTTAGTGAGAAAGTTTTTCAAAATAATGCTAAAATAAATAAATAAAATAAATAGTTATTACTTGGCTAAGTAGTTGCTGTAACTTTACCTCCAACACATTTAATACCTATCTTATTGACTTAGCATTTAGTCACATAGGAACTCGTAGAGTTTTTTAAGTTCTACATGGAGAATTTTTTGACTAACAGCTTGTATTGCCTATGGGTCAAATTTATTTTATTTTTATTCATAGTTAACGTTCTCTTTAGGTATAGTTCTAAAGTCAATAATAAGAATAACGAAAAGAGATAAACATATAAAATAAATGGTTACGAGTATTACAATCGTAGTAACATAAAGAAATCCCGCGTCTGCTATTTATGGAGCTCAGGGTGCATTGCTCCTGCGTCCTCTATAACTTTTGTCCATTCCTTTTTGTCTACCTTGCTTAGCTTGTCACATTTGATGCATAGGATTTATTATGGCGTTTATCGTTTGGTCAATATACCTTTTGACTCTGAAGGTTCATTCATAATGTAGGTACCTACCTGGCTTCATCCGCGTGGACTACTACTAAAACTTGTGTTTTAACCCCCTATTTTACCCTCTTAGTGGTTGAATTTTCAAAAATCCTTTCTTAGCGGATGTCTACGTCAGTATAGCTATCTGAATTCTGCATGCCAAACAGCCTGATCTGTCCGGTACTTGGATAAAAAGGTCCGGCAGTTTGAGCTGCCGATGCTGATAGATCACTCAGTCAGTCAGTCAGCTTTTCTTTTAATATATTCAGCACACAGAACACACAGAAGCTGGATACAAACATACATACATAGTACATACCTACATAAACTGTTAAAATAATAATCCTTCCTTAGCTTTGCCGCCGTCGGGTAAAAAAAGGCCATGAAATTACTATCGTAATTTTTACATACTTTTTCATTCTAATAAAATTATGGTAATAGTGAAATATTTACATGAATTTTAAGAAAAAACTAGATTTCTAGTAGTAGGTAAGTAGCTCGGTCCCACAGATAAGAATGTATGAAACAAAACCAGCTTAGTTGTCGTGTACAACTAGTAGCGACTTAGTACTTCATTCCACACTTGGAATTTGGATCTAGAAAGTACACAACATCCAAGCCTTAAGTTTCGAATACCACCTATTTAAAATATGACATTTTCACGGTAATATTTGTCATGTAAAAGGCTAAAATACATTTATGGGCTATTTTTTTCCAAATTCGATGCAACAGCTTCTGGTAAATGCTCAAGGTAGGTGCAACAGCTTCCTAATTCAAATGTCAGCGGGCTATGCAGAAAGCTATCCAAAATTTCTTTACGTGATCATATCAAAAATAAGAAGATCCGTAGGATAACTAGAGTAACCGACATAACTCAACGGGTTGCGTAACTGAAGTTTGCGAATGGAAAGAGCACATAGTTCGAAATACCGATAGGCGTTGGGGTCCCAAGGTGCTGGAACGGCGACCTCGTAACAGAAGGGCAGCGTTGGCTGACCCCAAGCTTTTACAGGCGGTGCCAGACCGTGGCATGTCGAAGTCTCTACAAGAGCTCTATGTCCAGCCCTCGACGTCTTCGGTTGATAATGATGATGATGATGAATATTCAACAGAGCGTGCCTTTTTAGTATAGAAAAAAATATTACTTCAGAATTTGATGATAACTAACGTAACCGGAACTATCATATATCCCGAATAAAAAATATACGAAACCGAATCCGATGTAAGCAGATTTCTCTAAGTATCACTGTTCTGTTGTAGTAGGTATAGGTAGATAATTTCTAAACCAAGCAAGCAATTTGCAGAAGTCACTTTGCAATAAAGATAGTTTCAAACAAAAAAAAGGCCCTTGCAATCATTAATCGTAACAATAAAACGTGAACTGAAAAATGAAAGAAAATAATCCAAAGCCTCGATAGCTCAACGGTGGAGGAGCGGACTGAATTCCGAAAGGACGGCGGTTCAAACCCTACCCGTTGCACTAATGTCGTACCTACTCCTAGCACAAGCATTACGCTTAATTGGAGAGAAAAGGGGATTTTCAAAAATAAAAGCATTCCTATATGTATAGGTACCTACTCACATAATCTTTATACAATCTTGCCATTAGTCCAATGACCATACGTTGGGAGGCTGCGCGCCGTGATTCAAGGGGAAAACATTCCTTTGTGTGAATCATATTTCGCAAAAATGGATCCGAGTGCAATGCTGACCGGTCGGGCTATGTAACCGACCCGTGTTCATGTTGTTCTTACTTTGTACGAAGGCAAAGTTATCGCTTCTTTAAAACTGTAGGCTTTATAAAGTAACAAATTATACCTAAGCAGACAGAAATACCAGGAGGGATCACTATAGCAATAACTTGACAAACTTGACAAGATAATATAATCCCACTAATATTATAAACGCGTAAGTTTGTATGTAATGTATGTTACCTATGTTTGTTACTCTTTAACGCAAAAACTACTGGACGGATTTGGCTGATTTTTTTTATCCCGGAAAATCAATGAGATCCAACGGGATTTTTAAAAATCTATAGCCACGGGAACGAAGTCGTAGACTAATTTGTGAGAATAGTCGATACTTTAATTAATTTCTTAAACTGGACCTTTTCAAGTAAAGATTTTTATATAAACCTGTGAGGATGATACTGCCACTGTCGGAATCAGAATGCCATAAGTCTACGTTGTCGTATTAGTTTACAAATTGCGAAAAACCAAATTAAATTTGAATTTCGCGGGCAGGCCGGTCGCTTCGAATTCGCACGAGCGCTAAGGGGCATAAGACGGGACTATCCGCGAAATTCAAAATTAATTTGGTTTTTCACAATTTGTAAACTAATACGACGACGTAGGCCTATGGCATTTTAATTCAATTCAAACTAAACTTAAGGCAATTCAAACTAAAGCTGGTTTATTATGTACTAGAGGATGCCCGCGACTTCGTCCGCGTGGATTTAGGTTTTTTAAGATCCCGTGGGAACTGTTTGTGTTACCGGGATAAGAAGTTGCCTATGTTAATTACAGGGACGCAAGCTACCTCGGTACCTTTCATACAAATCGGTTAAGTGGATGGGTCTTTATAGGAATCCCGCGGAAACTTTGATTTTCCGGGATAAAAAGTAGTCTATGTCCGCCCCCGGGATATAAGCTAACCCTGTACCAAATTTCGTCAGAATCGGTTACACTGTTGGGCCGTGAAAAGTTAGCAGACAGACAGACAAACAGACAGATAGACAGACAGACAGACAGACTGACACACTTTCGCATTTATAATATTAGTATGGATTGAATAGTGATGGAATGAGTCCTAATCGTCTAGTAATCTGTTCCTAAATACTTACTAAGAATGTCATTGTTGGTACAATCAATTTCTACATAGCCTTCAGATCACGTCCACGAGCGCACCAAAACTTGACTCTAAATACATAAATAAAATACTTAGGTAATTAGTGCTTAAATACATATCAAGTAGGCTAATAACCTAATTGGGTTAGCCAATTAATTCAAATACATGGTAGATAGACTTCATTAATTAGTAAACTTCTTTAACCTTAAAACTGCAGCCTTGTATTTAATTTCGTAAAAAGTATTGTTAATAATTTGTCGCAGTTCGCAAAACCGAATTCTGAAGCGTAACCTTCGAGTATATTTGGTAAGAAATTATATTAAAGTAAAAAAAACTTCTTTAGCTTTAAAACCTAACTTTCAAAAAAACTTTTAATCCGTCTACATTGCCCATCAGTATCACAACAAAAAAAAAATAACTGATTAATAAAGGACCAATCAAAATCTTCTTAACTAGTCTTTATTTATTAAAGTAGGTGATCACTGAAAAATTTTTGAAAGTTTTATTACTAACAACAGTTGTCATTTTGTTTACAGTGGTCAATGCCTACAGCTATACGTGACTATACTAAGAAAATTCGGAAAAGTAAGGTTTATAGAAGCCGCCTGCTAGTCTCTAGAAGCTTTCCTACTTATTCCAATTTAAATGTGCTTTGAAAGCTCTTGAAAAGATGAAGAATGAATCCCTAAAAACAGTCTTATTGCATGTAAGCACAAAGCAACAGATTAGGTACCTACTACCTAGCTACTTACTATAAGCAAAAAGCAAAAACTGCGTCCACTAGACCAAAATCAATTAAAAAATCGATATCAAAATTTGTATACATATAAAGCAGATAGACAAACAGACCGACAAGAAAACGAGATAGGTATTAAAAAATGTTAAAATGTAGGAAATTAATGGAAGATCGTATTTACATGGAATAAATAATAATAATCTTTTGGCGATAATATTTACGCCGCCGCGCATTCGGTAGTTTCAGTACACGACGCAAATCATTGGTGTGAAAGCGGCTTAAGTAAGGTAAACATAATGCATTCCTCGTATCGTCTGTGTGTACATCCTGATTGCTTATTTTAGCATTTTATCTTCATAATGAAGGTTTTCCTACAATTATTGTGCCTACTTGCCTATGTTTTATGGCATGTACCTATAGTAGGTAGGTACGTATAGGTAGGTCGAGATGGCCATCAGGGTATGAGGTGCGGGGGAACCCCCCCCCCCACCCCGTTTGCCATCTTGACCTGTCACGTAGGTATAGGTTCTTTTGCATAGGAAAATCGGCAACCTAATAAACACTAGGCAACAAATTTTTCTTTTTTTTATGCATGAGAATTTTGAACTGTTGTGTAATAATCTGGGATTGCTGATTACGAATCCTGCATTTAAAGCAACTAAAATATTATATCACTTGCTTTAACGGTGAAGGAAAACTTTGTGAGGAAAACTGCATTGTCTGTGAGTTCGTCATAATGTTCTCAAAGATGTGTGAAGTTTGCCAATCCGTACCTACTTCAGCTTCAGCATCGTAATTTTAATCGATTTCGGAAATAATTAGCACAACAACATCCGGTTGGCACCATACATAACCTTAATCGTTCATTGTATGCTAAAGCATCTATTAAAAGCCTTCCTTTACTATTGTCTTAACAACCAGTGCCTTATGTTCAATATGTAAGCACGCACGTCTTGGCCAAGTAGTACCTATCTATGTTCTATGTAATTGATCGTTAAATGTCTATTTAGGTATTCATTGTGGGATCAGTGATGTGGTACCTAATAGGTTTAGTAAAAGGCATACCTTATTTGTTTCTTTTTATGGAAACTGCTTCTATGAATATTGGAAATATTGACTCCGTCTTGATTTTTTTAAATAAAAATGCGAGCAAACGGGCAGGCGGGTCACCTGATGTTAAGTGATTTGCAGTACCAGAGGAACCGCCAGGCTTGCGATGCTTTCAGGAATTTGTTGTTCCGCCCCTTAAATAACCCCATGTTGTAATCTAATGGGAACACCGCAGAAGGGTGTGATTCCACAGTTTACATGTGCATGGAAAGTAGATTTTATTCATAATAATATTAATGTATTTAATTAATTATCACCACTACATCAATGTTAGATAATCAGAAAGTGTACAATAGTACCTACCCTTTATATATCTAAATAACTTTGACTTTGTCAAGAAAGGCCATACAATTTCTAAAAACCTTCATTGATGAACTAGAAGTATCATTTGTACCTACTCGCATCTATTTCCAAGAAGTTGTCGATCAAATGGTTAATAGATCGAAGTTAAAAATTTCCTTAAAAAATTGTTGCAATAAACAAATTATTGTTTATTTAATAATTGGTTAAAGTTAGCTGTTTAACAGGCGTGATATAGGCCTGTATTTTCAAATGACAACAGCTGTTCTATGGTTTATCATTCGTCGCTTAGGCCCTTCAAAATTCCTGCAGCACAGATGACGTCATCAAGGTCACTCAGGGTCGACCATCAACATTCCGGAATCACTGGTCAAGTGAGTGTCCAACACGCATAAGATAGGGTTCCGTCACGTAGGTATGTTGATAAAAAGTAAAAAAAAAAAAACAATTAATGTTCATTTGTTTTGATCACAACTTACAAATTTATAAATTACTAGCTAATGCCCGCGACTTCGTTCGCGTGGATGTAGTTTTTTAAAAATCCCGTGGGAACTCTTTGATTTTCCGGGATAAAAAGTAGCCTATGTGCTAATCCAGAGTATAATCTATCTCCATTCTAAATTTCAACCCAATCCGTCCAGTAGTTTTAGCGTGAAGGAGTAACAAACATACACACACACACACACACACACACACACATACAAACTTTCGCCTTTATAATATTAGTGTGATAAATCGGTGTTTTAAGTTTTGGTTATTTAAATGCAGTAGATCCCTGTTATACGACCGACCGACATAGAGGCAGAAGAGTGACATTAGTATTCCGTTTTTCGCTCTGGATATGGAACCCTAAAAACAAGGACCTTTTGACATACCACGCATTCTAACTTGGACCATCATACATAATACAGGACAGCTGCTGTCTGACAAGAAACTTACAGACGACACCTACTCATCTACTACATATTTTCATGCTGTCAAGGTTGTCAACGGATATTTTGATTTTGATTTTATACAATATACTTATATTTTTAAAATAGACATTTTAAAAATGTTAAATACCTTTCGATACAGACGAATATAAAAAATATTTCACCCCCATTTTTTTCATCAAAATAAATGAACGATTAAAAGTACCTTACTACTATATTATTACAATAAATTATTATTTGCCCTTGATAAGGTTTATCTATAAATGGTAAACAACTTTGAAAACTACTAACAATTATTTACACACCTAAACAGCTGCTGTTGTTGCGAAATAAATTATATTAATATATAAAACTTATTTACTAAGTATATTTTTCAATACTCAAGAACATCAGAAACATTTAAAAAGATATACATCTAAAAATAATGACGGATCACTGAAACGAAAAACTAGAAAAGCACGTAAGCTCGCGCATGCGTACACCCGCCTCCGCTTCCCGCGCTCGCTTGCTATTGGCAGACTGCCAAAACGCGGGAAAACTTGGACAGGCGCGTTTCCTATTGGCCACAACTTCTGAAACCGAGCACCGCGATATTTAAAAATAGAAACAGGGCCGCCGCGATTACAAAATACTGTACACCAGACGTTCCCGTTCAAGACGTGGAATGTAAATTTTAAAAGAGGTTTTAAAGATCTAAAATTTTGCGAATATTATTTCGACAAAATAGCACTTCATTTTAATAAACAGTGTTTATTTATCTAATAAAAAACTTCATACCTAGATTTTATTTCTACAGAAAAGTTTGCACATGAAACAACCTTAGGTGTTTGTTATGCCACAACTTTTACGAAGAACTTATAATCTGGGGGTAGATAGATAGATATTTCTGATGTAAATTCTAATAGAAGAAGTTCACTTTCATAAAAAACTTCAGTTAAATACTTCCTAAACAAGTTTACATAAAAAAAAACTTCAGGTGTTTTACTTGTCACGACTGTAAATTAGTTTTACGGACACCATAACTTTTTTAACTGGCTCTGAGTTCTAGCTTTTTAACAACACCAAGCATTTCAGCAGGATCTTTTTGATAGACAGGACAGTCATAAAGGACGCACTTGACTTACCGGAATGCACCTTGATAAACACTTATCACTGTTAACACTATAACACTAGAGCGGTTGGTACTTACATGTCGAGTCGACGCGTGCTGTGGTGCGACTGGCGAGCGGCGCGGCTGGTGCGTCGGTGTCGCCTTACCGCCGCGAAAGGAGATGAGGCCGGAACCCCGCTCCGAGAATACAGCGCGCGTCAGGGAGAAGGCTTCGAAATATGAATTTAATCATATAAAATGCACTAATTAATTAATTCATAGGATCTTAACAGCTTTTTAGTCTGTGCTCTTGATGAAGAAAGTTAAAATATAAATTAAATAACGTGAACGGAGGAGTGGAGGAGGATTTTAACAGGAAGAAAATATTATGCCAGAAAAATCAATTTAAAAAAACAATTTTACTTTATCTACGGAGCATTAAGGAGCAATTAGGTAGGTCCAATTTCAAGAAAGAGGTTTTAACTGCCCGAAACCAACTCGGCTGGGCAGCGCAGCTTTCGGGAAGCTTCGAGATGTCTTTTCGTCCAAAATCCTCAGTGCTTCAAGACCAAAGTCCTTATCAAATACTTAGTTTAGATACATAGATATTAGATATGTTTTAGATATTTGTGTATACGCGTCTCTAGTCGGTTTATTAACCGACTTCGAAAAAAGGAGGAGGTTCTCAATTCGTCGGAATCTTTTTTTTTTTTTCTAAACTTTCTATTTGTATTATCAATATGGCATATCTTTTCTTGAAGTGTGGTGGCAAACCCTTCTCATTCTGAGGAGAGATCCGGCGCGGCGATGGATTATCAAATATTTTCCAAGTATCCAATTTGACGTCAAATGAATTCCTGCAAATGCAAAGGTTCAACGTAGCGGTTTATTTTGAAACTCTCAGTAGGTAGGAGTAGATACGTGACATTTTGAACCTATCCATATGGACGCTTAACGTAATGACGAGAATAACGAGAAAATAAACGAGTTACATTGAAGTTTCGACACAACACCGCGTTGTGGCTGATAAGATGATTCACCAGACGGGTAAAGTAAACAGTTGACCCAGATGTAACTTTGAAGGCGCCATGTTTAACCTTGCTCGTTTGTGGTGATCTACCAGAGTTGCCAGTAGCATTGACATACGACTAAGCCAAAGTTGACATGATGAAACGTTGGTCTAATGACTAAGAATGAAATCACGGTTTTCAGTACCTGTCTCTGCTCTCCATTACTCAAGGGCATGACCTCTTCCACTAAGGATCGTTTGTAAATGATGTCCTTGTGACATGAAAGGCTTCGTGAAGCTTGAGTGAGAATGGTGAAGATTAATTGGTCAGAGGAACGCATTGGGCTACGTCCACTTTGCGCCAATAGACAAATGTCTCCCTGGGATAAGGCTCCAAAATAATTAAGATCCTCTGAAGACATGATAGGTCTGGAGGTCCTTTTACTTAGTTATATTTAGCTCAATGCGGAGGTTCTATATGCCCGCCCAGTTCCCGGAATTCGGAGTATTCTCCTCACCACATCTCAAAAATGTCGTTCATCATCTTTTACAAACCATGTCTGAAATTCAGTCAAGAAAAAACCGTTGGTCCTGTGCCTATCTCTCTCCGATCGTGTCAGATGACCGCCGTCCCATTGTACTATGAGAATGAGGAAATAGAGACCTGTAATTGCGCACACTTGTGTGCTACAATATATTAATATCTCTTATGTGATTGACCCATCTAAAAGAAGAATCCCTTTTAGATGATGGGTGCCGTGGTCAAGATTCAGCTCAGAGAATATTACTATTACGCCAAGATTGCGACTCAGTTTACCTGGGCGGTGGATATTTTTTGTACTTAATTATATGAATTTTTAGGTAAGTTTTTTAAGTTTAAGTTTTATTTTTATTTTTATCTACGATTTTGTGTATATTTTGAATAAAGTACCTACCTAACAGTATAGCTAACTTTTAAATTGAAGTTAAACTTTCAATTTACCTAAATAAAATTTCCATAAAAAGTGGCAGTAAATAAAAGCCAATAACTTGTAATACTGGCCTAATGGCGGGCACGGTATTAAGTGGCGTTTACGCAGACAATTAGCTAAGGCCGATATGATTATAGAACCCATATAAGGCTTTTATGGTGTTTGATTGATACGATCTGACGCCGAGCGACGAGCGTTTAAGTCAAGGTGTAATAAAATGGAGACATACTTATTAAGTATACAGTCTTAGTGGCTAATGAGGCTTATCAGAGATCTTGTTTTTGAAAAATGGTGCAAGTGCAAGTATGTATCATTCATAATCATAAGCAATACATAGGACAAAGGTCTCAAGGTCTTCCACACGCCAAAGTTCTGCGCCGCCTGAATCAAGCGGCTCCCTGTATATGTAACTTGTTTGATGTCGTCTAAGTCCACCTAGTAGGGGATCTTCTTACGTTGTGCTTTCGGTGTGAGGTCGCCAATCTAGCCCCTTGGGACCCCAACTAGTATGTGGCTTGCACTGCCCATTGCCACTTCAGCATCGCAACCCGTTGAGCTGTTTGTTGTGGAGACTGGTTCTCCTACGCCTGGGTCGCGTACTGGATCGCCTTGCTGATTTTGACCACGTAGAGACACTCCAAGCGTAGCTATCCAAGCGAGTAGCTTACCTACTTACCTGCCTACCTATAATAATATAGTCTTTTTACGCTCAAAAAGTTTTCAATTTTCCCGCTTAGTTTCAATAACAAAGAGGTATTATTCCATTTCTCACGATGTTATATCAAGTTATAAAAAAACATTGATGAACGAACTTTATGCAATCGCACCATCTGCATCATAGAGATTACCTAGGTGCTTACTTACGTGTTTTTTTTAATCTTTCTATTTTTTAATTACTTTATGGTTAGAGTACCTACAAGGATTATTATTACCTACGAGTAGCACAGATCTCCAGTAGGTATGTGTTTCTGAGTTTTCTCCAAAAGGCCTTCTTTTCGGAAGGTTAGGCGTTGATCCCGGCCACGCCCTTTCTAACTTTTCGGAGTTAGGGAAACATCGCGAGGAAAACTAGAGTCTGAAAGTTCTCCATAATGTTCTCAAGTCACACGAGTATACCTAATGATTAACAAGTGTAAATTAAAAATTTATAGCACCCCCGACAAGTGAAGGTTACAGTAACTAGACAAAAACTGATAACTTGCAAACGGCTGAACCGATTTTCTTGGATGATAGCTAAGAACACTCTCGATCAAGCCACCTTTTAAACAAAAAAAAACTAAATTAAAATCGGTTCATTCGTTTAGGCTCTACGATGCCACAGACAGATACAAAGTTACACAGATACACACGTCAAACTTATAACACACCTCTTTTTGGGTCGGGGGTTAAAAATTGTAGGTACTATAAATCATGGAATTTTATGAGCGCTGAAAAGATAGTCCTTCGTAATTTGGATGATGCATACTAACAGGACTTTTTCCACAAGAGTTTAAAAAATGTAAGTAGGTAGGTATTTAAGTTAAGGAAACACTTGAGCAATGATTCATGATAAGGTAAGATGAAAGCGAACAATGTGTTACTCATACATCACACTTTACCTTATATGGACACCGAAATAACCTTATTAGATAAGGTTATATCCTTATTTGGCATAATAGGCATATATTGTTTTATGCAAATTGGTTTTACGATTACATACAACCTACTCTACTATAGTGTTTGTATACGATCTGCTACTGCTATTTACTTCGGTTAAGTAGGTACCTACCTATTTTACGTGTCAAGAGTGAATAGGCAACTTCTAGGCAAGCGCGCTCCATCGTAGGCTGCATCATCACTTGCTAGCAGGTCTGATTGCTGCCAAGCGCTAGTCTATATAATTATTTTTTTTAAAGTGTAGAGTATTTTCTAAACCCTTTCCAGCTAATTCTTCGCCATCTTTCATTTAGATAGATCAACAGAAATATCTAACACATTTAGACCTTATAAAAGCTTCAACATCTTAATAGTGAAGAAATAGCTCATAGCTACAGTATTTTCCATCAAAAACTTACTAACTTACTTGGTAGAGATTGCTCCAAGCAATAGCAAGCCTTTGCACACAATTGTCTTTTCTGTTTTCTTCTTTCTGTGGTGTGAATTGTGATCCATTACATGTGTTTTTGTGTGCAATAAAGTGTTCTATCTATTTATCTAACTTACGTGAATAATAGACTCCTCTGTATGATTGGATAAGTATTCTTCATTCACTTAAAACATACTTAATGCAGGCCTACTTATCGGTCTCCTCATTGTGTGTGCATAGTTTTATACGCTTTATTCGGTAGCTGCGATCAATGATCGAAGATTGAATTTGCAAATTAAATAAAAGCGTTGTGTGTTGTTTCAGTGCGCGCTGAACTGAAAATAGCGCGTGTCGTCACAACAATCTGGTTCAAACTGTTATTTATATATGTACTAGCTGACGCCCGTGACTTCGTCCGCGTGGATTTAGGTTTTTCGAAATCCCGTGGGAACTCTTTGGTTTTCCGGGATAAAAAGTAGCCTATGTGCTAATCCAGGATATTATCTATCTCCAATCCGAATTTCAGTCAAATCCGTCCAGTAGTTTTTGCGTGAAGGAGTAACAAACACACACATACAAACTTCCGTTTTTATAATATTAGTGTGATAGTAGCTACTAGGTACCCACGACGTCGTCTGCGTGGAATTAGGTCTAAAAATACTATGGAACTCTTTGATTTTCCGGGATAAAAAGTAGCCTTCCACTCACTCAACTATACCCATGAAAAAAACTATGTCGATCCGTTAGGTACTCCATTGCGACTTGTGTGTATGTGTGTGTGTGTGTGTCTGTCTGTGTCTGTCTGTCTGTCCGCCCGTCCGTCCGTCCGTCGGCTTTACCTGTTCATTCTAAAACAGATTTTTATTTATTTTTATGTAGGCATAACAGTTTTTTTTTCATGCAAAATGTTGGACAAAATACCAGTCTATGTCACCCGGACCTTTACAATGAATCAATTGACACCACAATCTTTAAAATCGGCCCAGTAGTTTAGGCGCTACACAGAAACTGGATACAAACATACAAACTACATAGCCTGCTAAAATCATAACCCTTTCTTTTAGCTTTGCCGCAGTTGGATAAAAACACGCTCAACGTATGCAGTTTCACTCGGACATCGGAAGCCCAGGAAATGTAGGTAAACTCCATAATGCACAATTGCATAGGTTTGCAATTGATAGATAATACCTACCTATACCATATAATAATAAAATCACATGTAATTCTAGATCCACACGGTCATCACAGATGTATGCTCAATAGCCTTGACAAATGCAGTTAAGTATAGTGCATTCAGAATACGGCCAAGTTTGACTTAGCTCTAAATAGGCAAGCAAAACCTATCTGGTTTGTGACTCAGATCCAAACAACGTATACGGTTCACACATGTTTCACACGCTCATTCAAACGTTTTTCTTATTTTAAAGGTCGATTCAGCATTGCGATGCTGCAAAGGTGCATTTATTTCATACTGAAACCGTGCTTATGTGACAACTTCCAAGCTTTAAAGACTTATAGTAATTAAATACCAGAAAGATGATCTGCGTATATTTTGGTTTTTAAAAATCCCGTAGAAACTCTGATAAAAAAAATTCTGTAATAAAAAGAACCTAGCCTAAGTAAGTACATCTTATATCCCTCTCCGGGATCCAAGCTATTTCTGAACCCGTCCTAATCGGTTGAAATAGGCCGGGAAAAGATAATAAGACAGACAGACAGACGCACTATAGAAAATAAAATTCAGATAGATCGTCCAGCTGGCTGCATAGACCAGACCGGCCCATACACTACGTTCTTTCAAAAAAAAAAATCGCAGCGTGTAATGAATAGAAATCATGCAAGATTTCAGTTTATTTCACCTGCTCTACTTGCTATTTAATTCTATTTTTGGATTATATTGAAATTACACTAATATTATAAAGGCGAAAGTTTGTATGTGTGTGTGTATGTTTGTTACTCTTTCACGCAAGAACTTCTGGACAGATTTGGCTAAAATATAGAAACAGCAAAGTTCGGATTCTGATTTTTTTTGAAAAATGTTGATTGCCTGGCGGCTGGCCTCGAAACTCTGAACTCCCTGAGAAAAGTAGGACACTAATAAAGTACCTATGTTTACAAAAACATTAAAAGTTAATATGCCTTTTTAAATCTCGCACGCGCATAAATCTGCATTCCGATAGTAAATTCTACTGGTATCAAAATTATCATTATTAAAAGGCTTTAATAAAGGTAAGAGTTTTTTAATTAATATCCTATAATGATTGCTAAGGTAATAAAGTACCTATAGCATGCACTCGATTAAAGTTATTAATATAATATAGGTAATGCTGTCTATAATAAATATGCCAATGGCACTGTTTCTCAAACAGTTCCGCAGAAAAAATGATTTTTTTTTTAAATTTATAAACAATGCCTGGCTGAAATCACAGCCCAGAGGTGGTGGTAAATGATGATGGATCCGAAGGTGATGAAGAGAGAAAATGCTATTCACTCACCATTGTTACGAGTATAAGCATCTTTTTTGTTTAATTCGATTAGTAATTTTTAGGGCTCCGCAACTCAAAAGGAAAAAAGGATCACATCGTTGTCTCTGTGTACCTATGTCTTCGTGTCTGTCAAGAAATCTATAGGATACTTCCCGTTAACCTAGAATTATGAAGGTACGTAGGACGTAAAGACCCAACCGGGTCTTTAGCACACATAAGGAGAAAAATCCGAAAACCGTGAATTTGTGTGTCATGAAACAATAATTACCTAATTAGTATCATGTTCAACTTTCAAAGTAAGATTATTATATCAAGTGGAGTAACATATAAAAGGGTTTTACCTGCACATTCTAAAACGGATTTTAATTAATTTTTGTGCATAATAGTTTTGATTTATAGCGCAAAATGTTGAAAAAATACGACTGTAGTACGGAACCCTCGGTGCTCGAGTCTGACTCACACTTGACCTGTGTTTCTCATTAGTATTTAACTATGAAGACACCTCGAAAGTTAAGTAGCAGCCAGTCCAGTTTTTTTTGCGCAACCAAGTAAATTTAAACTATATTATTTTCAATCAAGTTATCAGGTCAATATGCAGAACCTAATGACCCTCAGTAGATCGTACAATTTTTAGCCGTTTTTCGTAAGTTGTAGCTTTTGCGAGTTGTGTTGCAATTATTCTTTTTACTTATCCGTAGATTCAAAACCATATTTTGCTTGAAATCGCTTGGTAAGTATATTTATTTCATTTACTAGCCGAGCCCCAATACTTAGCACAAAAGTCTGCCACCGGTTCAAATTCCATCGTTGGACTATCTTATGTTCCCACTTTTTCAATTAAAGAGGAGTTGAGCGGAGCGGAGTCGTGTGGGCTTCGAGCAATCAGATTATTGACAGATAACGAAATAAATTATCACATAATCTATTAATAATATAATTGGTCTGCTCACGTCTCCGCTTCAATGGAAACGCATCCTTACTCTTAGTTTGTGGGTATAACTATCATCATCATCGTTAACTGGTAGACGTCCACTGCTGGACATAGGTATCTTGTAAGATCTTCCACACACCGCAGTCTTGCGCCGCCTGAATCCAGCGGCTCCTTGCAACTCATTTGATGTCATCAGTCTATCTAGTGGGGATCATCCAACGCTGTGCTTTCCGGTGCTATGTAGTTTTTTTTCTTAAAGAATATTAGCTATGCTTATCATGACTACTCCCCTTTCCCCTCCAATTAAGCGTAAAGCTGGTACCAGGAATGGATAGTGTACAATAGTGCAATGGGTGGGGTCAGAACCGCCGACCTTTCGGAATTCAGTCCGATCTTCAACCGTTGAGCTATCAAGGCTCTAAAGTTGAAGTTGAGTTGATCTACGGATTTCCTAATTTCTGAGTGCCTCTGAGCGTTCATCACGTTTATTAAAAACATAAGACGTGTAAAGTTTGGCAGCCACTGTCGCCAGATCCCAGATGTTCATAACCCATAAGTGGTAAGTTGGTAGTTGGCCAGTAATGTCGTAATAACATTGTCGAGCGCCGGACAGGCGGCGGCCTTGCCTGTTCAGTCCTTTAAAGGCATTCGCAGGCCCTGGTACAACAATTGCCCCAGAACAAAACAGTTCATTTATGTACAGACCTATGTACTGAGATATGGAAACTGGTAAGGAATTTAATAATCAAGATTAACGATCTAATAAAATGCGGAAACAAAATAGTCTCTGTGGTTCAGTGATTTAGCGATCGGGCGTGACTTATCGGATTTTGGCTGTTGGTTCAATTATCACCCGATATATTATAATAATCTACTCACTTACGTCTTTATAATTCGAAATAATGTAAGTATAGAGTTGAGATTCACTACCTATACTTTATACGCAAGGTGGGTTAGTACTGCAGAATTTTGCCGGTGTCAAGTATTTCTTCGAAATTCGAAATAAAAAATCGCAGCATCCACCCGCTTCGTTACAGGAGGTACATCACCTGAGAGTTAGGACCCAATTGTTAGGTAGGTTAATAAAATTGACCTAATTACTTAGTAAGTAGGAAGCAGATATGCCATTTGATTGCCTCGTTGTGACGAATTTCTGGGCCCGATTACCGGAAAATAGTTAGGAAGGTATTGGATTTTTCTGTCAAGGAATTTTCCAGTACTAGCTCCGTACCTCGGAGTGCACCTAAAGCCGTTCGGTCTTCCGCCTGTGCTCCCTCCCATCGTGTCGAATTGCCGGCATAAGCCTATAAGAGAGGAATAGAGAGTAATCTGTGATAGAGAGTAGGTACACCTGTTTGTGCACACACTTGCGCGCTACAGCTTACAAGTAATATCTTCCGCAGACTCCTTTTTTTTAAATTCAGATACAAGTTAGCCCTCGACTGCAATTTCACCTGGTGGTAAGTGATGATGCAGTCCAAAATGGATGCGGGCTAGGGCTAACCTGGATGGGGTATGACAGTTTTTACTAAACCCATACCCCTTTGGTTTCTACAGGGCATCCTACCAGAACGCTAAAACGCTTGGCAGCACTGCTTGGCTGGTAGGGTAATAACCAGCCACGGCCGAAGCCTCTCATCAGACCAGACCAGAAATCTAGAAATTATAAAGTTCCAAGCCGGCCGGGAATCGAACCCGGGACCTCCCACTAATAAGACCACAGCGCTTACCTCTGCGCGAAGGGGATTATCGAACTGTGTGTGTGTGTGTGTGTTGCGCGCCGTATCCAAAATTCGGTCGAGAAGACATTATTACTTTTTACGTAATTTTTAGCATATAAGCACTGCCCTGTACGTACCCTGTTTATAGATACCATATGGCTGATAACCTTGTTTCAATATCCAGTTAGGAACAGTTGTTCGAGTGTTGCAAGCTAAGGTTCATGATAAAGGAGAAAATAAGCACCAGATGAGACGATAATAGATACTTCAATCAAAATATTATATTGTCATGACACATAGGCCATGACATGTGTGATTGCGTCTATAGTAGAGCCACAATACTGAGGTCGGGGGTTCGATCCCGGGCACGCACTTCTATGTTTAATTAGTTCTTAGGAGTTTGTGCAAAATCTGTGCAATTATATGTGGAGATAGCCTAGTGGTTAAGAGGTCATAGGTCTCATGTTTGGGAAGTCATGGGTTCGATTCCGGGCACGCATCTTTAACTTTTCAGAGTTATGTGCGTTTTAATTGGTTTTAAGCATTTAAATACCACTTACTATAACGGTGATGGAAACCATCGTGAACAAACGTCCTACATGCCTGAGAGTTCTCCATAATGTTCTCAAAGGTATGTGAAGTCTGCTAATCCGCGCTTGGCCAATGTGGCAAACTGTGGCCTAAACCCTTCTTATTCTAAGAGACCCGTTCTCAGTAGTGGGCCGGTGATGGGTTGATCATGATGATGATGATAAATCAAATATCATTCGCTTTAGTGGTGAAGGATAACATTTCGAGCAAACGTGCATGCCTGAGGCCTACTACCACCACTAAAAGTAATAATGTTTCAATATTGTTTTGACAATTTCATACAAGTTTTATATGAAAATGTCAAAACAATATTAGCGATGGTATAGTAAGGCCCCTGGTGCCTACTAGACTTAAATCTTCAGAGCTCTGCTGAGCGAAATAGCAATGGCCTGTCATCATCGAAATATTTCTGCGTCATCAAATTACGAGTAAAGAAATGCGATCACCGATTGGCCGCGCCGCTATACGTTGCCGGTGACGCAAACGATGCGCTAATTTTACTTTTCAAATGCCTGACTCTGAATTTCTCAGCAGCATTTAAAAGTAAAACATAGTTTAGTCTAGCACGACACTCGACTTTGACTCTCCCAAAAACTGTTTTTCAGTCCTTTGGCTAGGCTGGGAGGCATGGGTTGGCCCTCGGGTCATTGTCCGAGGATTAGCCATAGGTACCTCTTTTATAAAATCTTCTTAAGGTATCCAATCTCTTTGGAGAGAGATCAGGTTTATGTGGGATTACAACCAATTCCAAGAAGCCTTTTTTGAATTTAAAAATAAGATTTAAGACGTTTTATCCCAGAAAATCGAAGAGTTCCCATCGGTTTCTTAAAAGGCCCATTAAACCAATGTTTATGAAAGATACAGAAGCTGACAATTATTTACATCCCAGACTGCCATAGACTATTTATCATCCCGGATAATCGAAGAGTTCCCACAGGATTTTAATCCACGGGAACGAAGTTTCAGGCATCATTTACTTAGTAGATCGATAAGGCGGAGGATCGTGTGTGGTGGCGCGCTCTTGGGAAGGCCTATGTCCAGCAGTGGACGCAACAGGCTGATTTATTGAACTTAGAAGAGTGCGTAGAAGCCTGTGCATGAGTCATCTACGATACACTTACCGTTGAATTCGGTTTACGTGCTATGGTGTTGACCCCGACATAGAGAACTTCATGTTTAATGCGTCTTAATTAAAACCAACCTAATATGGCCGTATTAAAGGTTATGACTATGGTCCAAGATACCAGGACCGCCAGATATAACTTATTTTCTGAGAAACAAAATGTGTGGGATAGAGTAGTGTTAGTGTGTACTTCTTACGTACGCGCATAATATGTTCTAGCTTGTGCCGACGGCCACAAGCTAGCAGATATGCGTATGAAGTAGCTATAGTATAGTAAGTAACGTCTGGCGGTCCTGGGATCGTGCTCTATTAGAGATGGGAATTATTGCTACTATTAAATCAATTCCATTTGGTGAATTTATTATTTTTCTACACACACGCAACGCAGCAAACGATTGCTTGCACTTTACAAGTACGTATAATTCTATTATCATAAAACTGAGGTATTACATTAATATGACCAATTCTTAATCATTTATTTCTATTCTATATCTTATATTAATTGAAATGAAACACATAAAAACGTATAATGATTTTATTGCCAACAGTACAATATTCATTATTATTTTGAAAGTGATGTTCAATTTTAACAAATTGTTAAGTCTTGTAAATAGTGTTTTGCCACTTCAAGGTTGATGAATAATTTTAAATACATATCAATAATTGCAGAATCGGCAGGATTCTGTTTGTTTTCGAAATTTTCATATGTATTTCAAATTATAGTACCTAGTCTAGTAAAATTAAAATATACTTATAATAAGGGCCTAACTTCCAATCGCCAAGTAAGCTTTAACTAACAAAGACTTTAGAAAGATTTCTCACAAGACCCGGACAAGTGGGAGTTGAATTTGCGTGGAGAGTTCCGTACGATGAATATCGGTTTGTACGCACAATATCGCAGTAACATAATATTAATTTCAACTTAATCGGTACTGTAGATTCGAAGCAATCAAGCTGTAACAGACGAACGGACAGACAGACACACACAAAAGTTCCGTTTTTTCATTTGGACGTACGAAACCCTAAAAAAAGTCAAAACTATAAAATTACTCAGCTATAGATTTTTGGCGATTGAAAAAAAGCCCTAGAACCAAAATTCTACATCCAAGTCCTTATCATAGGAAGCATAGACTCACAATATAATAATTATGGTTGACAAAAAATCAATGGTTATTTGAAGTATGTATAACCATAACAATTATTTTAGATAATAATTTCGTACAATCTTATTATAGGTACTTGTATTTTGTAATTTTATCAATTACAATAGTTACAACATCACTTTTTTACACTATACTAAATACAAAAAAAGTTTTCACGATCATCATTCAAATTCACTGAATCCACAACATTATTCCTGACTAGCAATCTGATTGATCGCATTACAGAATATAAGATAGCACACGCTTATTTTATATATTCAAGTCTTGGCTATAGTAAGTCTAAACTAAAACTACTGCACTTTTCTGTGATACTCCGGCGTGGCATTGCCGTAGTCTTGCAAGTTGAACAGTGTGAACCTGTTGATGACCATGTATTTGAGGAAGTCTTGTATGTGAATGAGCAAGATCCGTGTAGGCCAACATTTGGACCATCTTGGTCAATACTAAAATGTTATTGACCGCGTCTTGTGCCTAAGCTTTTCAGCCACCTAACAAGTTTGAATGCTACTATATACTGTAACATTTAGAACAGAGGAACCTCTTGAGTCTGTTACGTCACTTCGCCTCTGCAACAATATGCCTTGAGCCTAAGATTTTCAAACTAACATAAGTTTACACATTAACTGTATTCACAACATAATAACTTGGAAACCCCATTTTTTTTTAACAAACAATAAAAATTAAGGCCATGTAAAAAACTAATCCACTCTATTACTAAAGTTGTCAAAACATTCACTTAAAACTACTGCACTTTTCTGTGATACTCCGGAGTGGCGTTGCCATAGTCTTGCAAGTTGAACAGTGTGGACCTGTTGGTGACCATGTATTTGAGGAAGTCTTGTATGTGAATGAGCACGTGTTGGAGGGACTTCTCATCCAATGCAGTGTAGGCCAACATTGGGCCCATCTTGGCGAAGAGTCGCAGCAAATGTATCGACCCATATATTTGGGACATTGGTGTGTCGGGGTAATCCTGGAAGTAAGATATAAGAGCTTTATTGTATACGGCCGTGGCTAGTTACCTCGCTTGGCGGCGGTAAGATGCCTGGTAGAAACCGATAAGAGGTATGTATGGGCAAGCAATGCTCTAAATGTTATATGAGGTGAAATACTAGCATAAGTGAGTAGAAACTGCCAACAAAACACTAGGCAGTTGTCCCACCGCCGACGAGGAAAGAAACTTACAGTCGATGTGTGATTCTGTCTCAATAAAAGAGATAATAAATATCTATAGTTGATCGTTTGACTACCTCGTTCGTCTAGTTAGCATGTTCGACTACAGATGACGAAATCTTAGGTTTCGACTCCCGGGTTGGGCCAAAAATAGTTATATTGTATTATATGTCAAAAAGGAAAATTTTATATCGTAGCTCAGTGAAACAAACTAACCTGCAATACTTCACTGTACTGTGGCCGTTCAAACTTGTACAGAAGTTGTGAGCCAAGCGTTGCATTGAAGTACTCTTTAATTCCCTCCGTGATATCCACCAGCACTGACTCCTTAGCTTGATTATGTAGTTTACTAGACTTCTTAAACGCTAAGTAGTTGTCAACAATCTGTGATACTGTCAGTTTAGCAGGCAGGATGGCTAGTTTTTGCTGTCTTGTGATTACATCCCAGTCGTCTACTAGCCAAACTTTCAGTTCTTCAGGTATTTTGATTTTGACTTCCACTTTTGCTAGGTACTGCTCTTCCGATTCGATTGATAGGTCTAGGCGGCCGCGTTTTTTTCTGTAATGAGTATTACAAAATATCAAAAAGTGCCTTTGAACTTGGATTTGAATCTTGGTCTTTTTAGGGTTTCGTGCCTCAAAGGAAAAAGGAACCCTTATAGGATCACTTCGTTGTCTGTCTGTCTGTTGAGTCTATCAATTCAAGGACATCAAATCCTTTAGGGGACTTCCCGTTGACCTTGAATCATGAAATTTGGCATGTAGCAATGTCTTATAGCACAAGTAAAGGCAAAAATCCGACAACCGTGAATTTGTTGTTAAAACCCCAAAAAAAATTAAAACTGGTTTAATTTCATGACCAAATAATATGTTTATTAAATCAATCCTAGATGGCGCTGTCCGTCATTAACTTGCAGTATTTTACAGCTGTTGGAGCGATAAATTTTTATTATACTGGTTCGAGATTTCTTGCACAATGGTACGACCTTTTGTGTGCGAGTCCCACTTGCACTTGACCGGTTTTTTAAGAAGTAAAGTTTTTAAGTAAAACTATAATACATATTTCATAACTCCAAAAGGTCACTAACTTAGGTTGATCGGACCCAGAGTCCACGGGAGTGTCTTTACTTTGTGTCTTTGTGGCTTTGGCTGCTGTTGGTCCAGTCTCACTTTCTTTACCTGAAATAGAGATAAAATAACTATGAAAAACCATCTTGCCTATTTGCCATCTTTAGAAGCACTCACAAGAGTAACACAAATCTATTAGTACCAGAATCATTCAAATTGGCCTATGCGCTTAATTGTTTAAATATAGCGTCTAGTTGGCGCCGTATCGTTTTTTCATAGTTTTAATATTTTTGGTAACATTGGCAAGATTGAGACAAATCTATTGGTGTACAAATCATTAAAATCAGTCCACGCGTGATTTACAAAGCGCCGGAAAGAAATAAACAAACAAGTTATATAGATATATGAATACATAACCACTTCTTTGCATTTCACAGTCAGGTAAAAAATGAAGACAGGTTCGTACGCTTGTGTGACACTCATGCAAATGGCAGCACAGATGAAATAGATATTACATATGCGCATGTTTATTCATCGTGTAAAATGACACATATGAACATGCTTCAAAACATTACCAGTCTAGAGAAGTTGTTGGTATAACTCATCACCGGTCAACTACTGAGCATAGGCTTCTTCTCAGAATAAGAAGGGTTTGGGTCATAGTCTGCCATACACTTTGAGAAAACACACATCATGGAGAAATCTCAGATATACAGGTTTTTTCAAGTTAAATCAAGTGGTATTTAATTGCTTGAAACGCACATAACTCTGAAAAGTTAGAGGTGCATGACCGGGATCGAACTCCCGACCTCCCCGATAGGAGGTGGACATATAGGTAGTCAGTTCACTTACCAGCTGGTGTAGATGCTCTGGATTCCTCCCTAGCAGGAGTGGAGCTTGCAGCAGCTTCAGACTTACGACCTTTTGCTGGCGCTGAAAAATAAAATAAAATTTTTCATTAATTTTACTCAATATAATGCTTGACAATTTATTTGTATACATAATATCCCATTTATAAGTTGCTTTGAACAGCTTACTGGCCAGTGTACTTAAACAAAATCAGCCATAACTCCACCACTAGTCTGGAAACTTCTTTCTATTCTATTCTACTAAGGTAGAATCTGCTTTCCGAACTGGTGGTGGCGGTATAAATAAGAGTTTCTTGCTGGCTCTTAAGCCAGCTCAAACTCTTATTTAAAAAACAAAATGATACAATGTTGTTAATATACAATTCATAATCAATGCAACTATTACACTGCCTTGTAGGCTGATGAATATTCCTATTCCTATTTCCTTGCAACCTTGTCTCATTTTTTGAGCACTATACTAATATTATAAACGCAAGTGTTTGCTAGCTTTTCATAGCCCAGGCATTTAACCAATTTTAATGGAATTTGATACAGAAGCTTTGCATCTGAGGTATGGACATACACTATTTTGACCAGAAATTACCCACAAGATTCTACAAACTTATAACCACATTGACAGATATAGGAATCATCTATTTGGTACAGAGATAGCTTGCATTCTGGAGATGGACTATAAAATACTTCTTATCCCAGAAAATCAGTTTCCCCAGGACTTGAAAAACCTAAATCTATGCAGATAAAGTTGTAGGTATAATCTAATAATAGATTTCAAAACTTCGAAACACAGGTAATAAGTAATGTAGTGCTAACTTTTTTTAGTTTTCACAGGTTGAGCAGAATGTGCCCTTTGCACCTCTTTCTGTCTCTGCACATTGGCCTCATTGTACTTCAGGACTCTACTTTCTGGCACCCACTCATCCCAACTGTAATGAAATTATACATGATCATTTGTAGAGCAGCAGGAAAAGGTACAAACACTCATTTGCTTCCACTATACATATTTATATATAGTTGGTTTAGATACTGCAAAAAGTTATTAATTGTAAAATTCATCAAGTACAATTTATCGTTGAATAACTTTAGCCCAAAATCAAATATGGTAATTTTTACTGACTAAAAATATTTGATGAATTTTGGGTCACATCGGTTGTCGTTTAAAGTGTAAATGAGTTGAAAACTTACTTCTTATTCCAACCAGCGTAATGTATTAAATAGCGAACATGTTTGTCTTTAGTTACAGAACTTTTTAGGCATTTAGCTTCGTAGATAAGAGGTCCATGGAAGCATAAAACTTTTTCACCTAAAAAAATTAAACAAAGCATGAAACATTACTATTCAATAAAATTATTATTCTATAAACGGTTAATTTTATCTCAACAAACCTTCCGCAAATTTTAGTTTTGGAGCCATATTTAATAAAAATTAATAAAAATTTTGTTTTCAATTGTTTATTTACGTCAACGCCATTTGCAAAATGCAATTATACATAGATAATAGAGATTTATAACACACAGACGAATGACGTTATGCACCACAGACGAACAGTTCTTAAGGTCTGGGCTAGTGATGTTCTGAAACCGATATCAAAATCGATAAAATATCGATTCAAAAGAAATAACTAGGTACACTTATTTTCTAGATTCTGTTCTAGACGCTTTCGGTCACCAATCACCATCTCCAAAAATGCATGAACAAAAAATATATAGTTAGATAACTTTCAAATCTCAATTTTATAATATTCGACGCAGTCCTATTACGTCAAAAGCACAAGTTCAGATTTCGTCATCATAGCATGCATTCTATTTTTCTAGCCGTTCTCCAGTGCCGCGACAACAACTGAACGCGCTTCGCGTGGTTTTTGTTTGCGTTCAGTTAATTTGTAATCGAAATGTCGCAGCAAGGCCCAGCTTTCGACGTGAACGCGATGACCCTAACCCGATGGGTCCTGGCACAGCAGAGGACGGCTCCAACGGCTACTGGGGACTTAACCCAGCTCCTAAATTCCATACAAACAGCAGTCAAGGCGATACAATCGGCCGTACGGAAAGCCGGCATCGCTAAACTGTAACTAGTTTGTGTAATTTTTTACTTTTATCAATAAAGTGGTTAGGTTAGTTGGTCTCTCGAAAAATTGCTGTAAATTGCGCAGTAGATGGTTTATTGATTTATTCGGTGGTACGAAGAGAGGCGCAACGGCAGAAGTGTCTTTTTGCCGCGCGATTGGTTCCTCAGTCGATCTTTTATTTACCGCGTAGGTAGTTTGAAAGAACAGCACCTTAAGCCTTGCGCATAGAATAGAGGCCTTGCGCAGACATCCTTTAGCACAAAACTTTTTACCGGAAACCAACTGTATCAAGTACTTATCTACTTATTAGATGCCTACCTACTACCTACCTACTTGTTTGATCTTTAGATTTTCGATATAAATTATAAATTTGGCAAGTATAATAGAAGAATATCTATTTAAAGCTATTATGAATTTAATTAAAGTTAATTAAGTAGGTAGGTAGATACCTACTTAGTGCAGAGATAGGCTGTAGATAGTTAAAACCATTTGTTAATTATTCATTCCAAAGTCAATTATAATATACTAGCTGATGCCCGCAGCTTCGCCCGCGTGGATTGGTCAGATCCCCTGCAGCATCAGGATTGAGGAGTTGGAATCCAAATTTTTTATGAAACAATGTCGCAAAGTTCCTCTATCGATTAAAGAAGAAATGACGCAAATCGGTTCAGAAATCTCGGAGATTTCGGTGTACATAGGTAGAAAAACACAACTCCCTTTTTGAAAGTCGGTTAAAAAAGTAGCCTATGTTACTCCCTGGTCAATTCTCTACTTGTCTGTGAAAATCCCGTCTAAATCGGTTCAGCCGTTCGAAGATTAGCCTTTTCAAACAGACAGACAGACAGACAAAAATTTTAAAAACGTGTGATTCAGTTATAGCATCGTTCAAATAACCATGTGACCTTAATATGCGGTAGTTATTTCGATATTACAGACAGACACTCCAATTTTATTTATTAAGATTAGTATAGATTTGACGAAATGCTATCAATATTATAAACCCAAACAAACTGGTAATCTTACCAGTTAGTAGTATAAGTACCTACGTACTTTACTAGTAGTTCTAGGTTCCTGTACCTAGGTACATGAAACATCTATCGCTGGCGCTGCTATCAGTTACTTTAGACTAGGTAGGTACCTACCAACGTATGGGAATCGAATCCCGAGACATAAATTATCAAACCACCACACAAATGAAAAGGCGCGTGCTCGTCATACCTAACAGGTCTAAATGGCAATCGGGGTGGGGACTCCCCGTACACCCGCACAGCCCCCGCGCTAACTCGGTGAGGGATCGCGGGTGGCGTGCGGAACGTTACCCCGCCTCATACCCCGATTGCCATCTCGACCTTCGCGTACTATACCTGCGTACATGGCAGTAGGTTTAAGGACCAAATTACCTACTAGTTAGTGGAAAATACGCAGGTAGTTTTTGTTTTCAAACGTAAATAATTATTTTAATTATGTAGGTACTAATTACTTCGTTTCCAGTCATGGCATCTCAGGCGACACGAACGTGCAGGGCGAGGAAGTCAAGAAGCTGGACGTGCTCTCCAACGACCTGTTCATCAACATGCTCAAGTCCTCCTTCACCGCCTGCCTGCTGGTGTCGGAAGAGAACTCCTCTGTTATACAGGTGAACTGGTTCTACCGTCAACTGTCTACCTATAGGTGTATAACAATATAAAGGATGCAGTGCAGAATGTATCTACCATCGATGGTAGGTACATACCTACCTACACCTAAGTACTTACCTACTTTTTTCTTCTAGTAAAACAGTTAATAAATGTTCCACAGTTAGTAGGTAACTTGAAAAAGCGTTGAAAGCCTTATAGTAGCTCCTATTCGATCCCGGGCACGCACCTCTAACTTATTGGAATTAGGTACGTGCGTTTAAGGAAAACGTCGTAAGCAAACCTGCATACTTGAGAGTCCTTCACAATGTCCTCAGAGGTGTAGGAAGTCTGCTAATCCGCACTTAGCCAGCGTGGTAACTGGTAGACTATGGTTAGTCTTCTCATTCTGAGAGGAGACCCGTCGAGGCAGTCGATGGGTTGATGATGATGATGATGATGATGATGAAAGTCGTTTATTAATTTATGAATACGAAAGAGTTCATTGATACTACTTATCACTCTTTGAACCGCGCCCCCGACAAAGTTATTCATTATCAAGTCAAGTGAATAACAACTTTAAATTCGTAGGTAATGTATGTAGTTAATAAAGATAAAATTTTACCAGATAGGACTAAATCAGTGTTTATTCCACTTAAGTACTGATTGTTCGGTATCTTAAAAGCATACAAGGTTACGAACTCGAATATCTATATAACGACATGCAACATTCAATAGATAACTTCCTAGTCACTGTAATATTTATAGTCGAACACACGCCACCCAATTAGTATACAGTCTACCTAATTTAAAATCAAGTCAGACCAGTTTTTTTAATAATAAAGAAAAGTTAGGACAGCTTTTCTGACGTAGCAAATATTATGTACCACTACAAAATATTATTATAACTAGCACACCTATTGAATGGATTTTCAGAAAATCCTTTTTAGTGGGGTCTACGTAAAACGCAAGGTACACCGGCAGGGTCGAGGCGCAGCGTCTTCCTCGTCACAACGAAACTAAGCTTTATTTACTTTGTATTCTTATAACAGAAGCGGCGCGCGACAAACCCAGGCGCGTCTTGGTACTTACATAAAAGTTCAATAGGCGCGCCATATCGCAGCGCGTATCCTTAGTATTTTGTTTTCAACGTATATCAAATAACATAAAGCTGTGGGGTAGCTAGAAAAAAGACTCCGCTCCGTCAGTTTGTGTTGGCCCTTAAAGATGTACTTAATATGTATAAAATCTAATGTTTCTATGAATATTTCAAGTTTTGAAAACTACATAGTACTTATATTGCTCCTTACAGGTCGAGACAGAAAGACGCGGTAAATACGTAGTCTGCTTCGATCCTCTGGATGGTTCCTCAAACATCGACTGTCTGGTGTCCGTCGGCTCCATCTTCGCTATTTATAAGTGAGCATAATAATCTGTACCTACAATGTAATATTACTAATGCGCAACTGTTACTTCTTTCACGGATCTACTGCTAGTCAACCCGATGATTACGAAGTTTGACAGATAGGAGACGGTCGACTTTAAATAACTTTTATAGATACCTACAGGGAAAATGACCCTGGGTATTGGGTTAGCAACGTTGAACCAAGTCGAAAATTCGAATTTGATCATTAAACTCCGGAAAGCTCGTTGAGCTGTCGAGTTGTAATACTTACTAACTAAGTACATACTATCTGTTACTACTAAAACAAGTTTAACAAACTTAAATCGCTCTGTACATAATTTTTTTGAAATCAGAAAAATCAAAGTGTCTATAGATCTCAGCATAATACTCGAAAACAAAATATTTTCTGAGTTGAATCGTAGCCACTTTACGAGTATTATGCCAAGAAAACCTTGCTATTTATTAATGGAAAGGGGCCACGATCTCCTCAGTGATGCAGAGAGAGACGACCAGAAACTATCTAAACTACCTAACCTACTATTAGAAACTATCTCAGTAAAAAAAAAAAACCATTTCCTTTGACTCAGAAAAACAACTCCAGGGGAGCCAAACGAGTCTGATGCTCTACGTCCTGGCAACGAGCTGGTCACCGCAGGATATGCTCTGTACGGCTCGGCAACCATGCTGGTGCTGTGCCTCGGCCGCGGCAAGGGCGTCAACGGCTTCCTATACGACCCCTCCATCGGGGAGTTCATCCTCACAGACCCCAGCATGCGGATACCCGACAAGGGGAAAATCTACTCCATCAATGAGGGTAAGAAGGTCTTCAATTGGACGTATTTTGTACAAAACGTTCCTGATTATAATAATATGATATTAATATATGTAATCCAGGATATAATCAGGATTCCGGAAAAGCTGCACCAACTATTATAAGTTATTGTTATGATGGGCTGAATTTATGATATTTTTGCTGCAACAACGCATTTTAGCAAATAGCGAGAGAGTGGCAGCCAATCAGAGCTGACTGCGATCGTCTCCCTGTTACTATCGCGGTAGGGCTTCAGGATATTTACATATATGACGTTAATTTACCTAGTTTTCTAAAAACACTTTCATAAATACTTTCCAGGATACGCCGCAGAGTGGTCAGAAGGGTTAAAGAACTACATAGAGGAGAAGAAGCGGCCCAAGACCGGCAAAGCGTACGGCGCGAGATACGTGGGCTCCATGGTGGCTGATGTGCACCGCACCATCAAATACGGCGGCATCTTCATGTACCCCGCCACCACCTCCGCGCCTAAGGGGAAAGTAAGATACAAAATCAAAAATAATATTAAAACGAAGTCTATTTACCTTCCTTTGAGACTTTTTCTAAGTTTCTTGCCGCCTCTTTTCAGTAAAATCTACTTTAAAACCAGATGGTAAAGTTTTGACACAATATAAGGCTCATATATATTGATCTACATTAAAAAAAACACTGAATTTTTTGTTTTCGATGTTTAGTATATAGTTAGCTTACGCCCAGGGGACAGTCATAGGCTACCTTTTATCCCGGAAAATTAAAGAGTCCGCACGGGATTCTTAAAGTCTCATCCGTTTATCCGATTTATATGAATTTTTTTACAGAGGTAGTTTACGTCCCGGAAATTGACATAGGCAACTTTTTATCTCGGAAAAGCAAAGAGTTCCCACCACTATCCCACGGGATTTTAAAAAACCTAAATCCACGCGGACGAAGTCGTGGGCATCTAGTTAAACACAAATACTGAAATTAAAAAATACGCACTGAATTGAGAAAATCGGTTGAAAATTCTAACAAAAATTACCTTTTCAGCTGCGTCTATTATATGAATGCAATCCCATGGCGTTTATAGTAACGGAAGCGGGTGGCTTGGCCTCCAACGGCACCACACCCATCCTTGACATCAAGCCGACATCCATCCACGAGCGCGCGCCCTGCTACCTCGGCTCCAAGCTCGATGTTGAAGAGTTGCTGCGATTTCTCAACTGAATTGTAATATTTATGTTATATGGATAGTATAACTCGTGCCAATAAACTAAAAATGGTGGCGTTAATCTCTCCCTCTCACTCATACATATGTGTATAGTGTGCGAGAGAGACGGAATGATTAGTCACTTGGTTTCGATTTGTTTCTTTATTGGCACGAGTCATACTGCCGGGTCATTTCACGTAAAAATACAGCTGGGCGACACGAAGGTGGAGGGGTTGTTTATATTCATAATTTTCAGGAAGGTTTGAAAGTTTTTTTTGGAAAATCCTCAATTTAAAAAAAAAATGCACCCGTGCGGATGCCGGGGCGCGTCGGTAATAAAGAAATAAAAACTGCAAAAATATCATAAATCTCGTATACAGCTCAGGAATGGAACCCGCATTTTTCACGCGTATAGATGCCCCCACCAACATATCCTCACTTCACGCCACCAGATAGATCGATAAATCGCCTACTGCGCAGGTACAATGTCGCGGTGTTTTTACGTTGAACTGTACTGATATTTCTTTAATCCTGTTTTTGTGCCAACTTATATGTAGGGAGTAGGGACCAAAAGGGAAGTTTTTAATATATGTAAGTCTTTCTATAAAAAATAGAGATCCATAATTAAAAACTCGCCCTAAATTATTTTGATAAGAGTATATTGAATATTTTGATGGAAGATCCTTTAAAATTAATAAACAATTAAAATGTTCTGTTGTTAAGCTGAGTCTAAATAAAACATTTAATTTTAAAAATAATGTATGTATTTTTTTTTATTTCTTATAATACAACAAATACTTTATATTTAATTATGACATTCTTAAATTATACACTTATATAGAAGTAATCATATTAATTAAGGTACATAAATAATAATAATAGTCATTATTTTCTAGACGAAGCCCGCGTAGATTTAAGTATTTTAAGAATCCCGGGTGATTGTTTTTTCACAATAATAGTGTATAATAGTCTAAGTCCGTCCCCGGTATGCAAGCTATCATTTCGTCAAAATCGGTTGAACGGATGGGCTGTGAAAACACAGACAGACACACTTTCACATTTACAATCTAAGTAGGGATATAGTTTCACAATAAAAATTTCTCGTAACAACCAAGTTCAAAATCTAAAACCCGACTACTTTTAAAATTACCATCACGGACGATCTGTTCTACACTATATACAAATTATATATTTTCGGTAATTGCTCAATGAAACTTTTGATTTAACCAAATTCGATAATTTAAACTTTTTTTGCCCGTCGTATTTTTATTTGTCGTATCCGCCGTATTGAATCTGTCATGACGTCATATAATAGCCACTACACACACATAAAATGCTAAAAACTACATCATAAAAATATATCCCTCCCATAGCGGGGTAAATGCGGCAATATACTACGCTGAGCATTTCATCGAAGTTTGCGCTGGCATAGTAAATTTTATTCTTTTGTCCTTCAATCACGTAACTTTACTACTATATTTAAGTAATATAGACATGCAATAATAATTGTGACGAGTCTCGTCACGTTATAGAGTCTCATAATTTTTTTTTTTTTTTTTTAATTATATAGACTAGCGCTTGGCTGCAATCAGACCTGCTAGCAACTGATGATGCAGCCTAAGATGGAGCGCGCTTGCCTAGAAGTTGCCTATTCACTCTTGACTTGAAGGTACCCATATTATAGATGGAAGGGAAAACGGACGCCGGAAGGGCGTCCCATATCCTAGCGGTTCGAATTAGGAAAGAGGAAGCAAATCGTTTCGTACGTGTTCGAGGAATTATGAAGAAATGAGAAATATGAGAAAATTAAGCTACTAAAAGCCACAAGAAGAAAAAAAGAAAAAGAGAAAGTTCAGACTTAGTGGCTAAGGACACATTTTGTGATTTAATTTGTCTTAAAATCAGTCAATTAGAGTTTAAAATGGGTTCAAATCAACGCCTCTGTTACTAGTACTGCCACAGAACAAAAATTTTTGCAGGCTGCAACTCCGATTTGCTTACAACTTGATGTATCTTGAATCTTGATACTAATTTTGACAGTGCGATATTTGTTTGAAATACCCCTCTTCCATGCCTCATATAATATTCACCCAGTATTTTCACTCAATCAAAACATCTAATTCGAGCCAACCAGTTAGAAATACAGGAATAGTGTACACCTGAAGTCTATGTTACATCTGAGTTACGCGGTAAGTGCTACAAACTGATGGAAAACGTCCAAGATGTGTGGATCCAGGTCCTGCGTGAAGAGAAGCGTTTCGAGAGTGCTGCTGTACTTTTGCACTTGCTCGTGGTGCTGCAAATAAGAAAATATCTTTTTTTTTTTAAACAGAATATTACTTTTTAAATATGACTAACATTCCCCTTTCCCCTCCAACTAAGCGTCAAGCTTGTGCTAGGAGTGGGTACGACAATAGTGCAACGGGTGGGGTTTGAACCGCCGACCTTTCGAAATTCAGTCCACTCCTATAACCGTTGAGCTATTGAGGCTTATCTATCTTTGAGACACTACATACCTTTCCTAATCCTTATTTCTCTGGGTCGTGGCCCCTTTATATCATTTTAAGGGATTTCTGCCGCGGGTTAGATCCTCCCTCATTAGACTCGACTAACATAGTAAAAGTCTTAACGTGCCCACCAAGTGGAAAAGTTTAAAGTCGGTCCCCCATTCAATTACCGTAGTCCTTCCGTAGTCTATGAAATATTCCATATTATATAGATACCAAACCAATAGAAACCAAAGGGGTATGGGCTTAAGAAGTTTCAGAAACTCACCAGTAAGAAGACCTGTCGCAGTCTCGCCAGGGTGGCTTTGTACCAGTGCGTGTGAGGATCTCGCGCGTCCGTGTCGGCTCGGACCAGGTGCTCCGACAGGATCATGATGAACCTCTGGAATACGATCAGGAACAGACGCTTCTGGTCTGTGTGCGCCATCTCCAAGCGTTCCTCCATACGCTCCACTGCCTGGAAATAGATTATTATTCATTTAGAGAAAGTCGACAAACGTACATTATATTATAATGATGAAATAACACTCATATCATCACCCCGAAAGATAAATCTTCAACAAATATTCCTAATAAAAATTACGTAATATTAATTTTTCCCTAATAAGGTTTACCTCTTCTGTGGGCTTGTCATGATCCTTCTTCTTCTTGCTGCCGCTCTCGTCTTCTGACTCAGAGCTGCTCGAGTCCGCTCTAGCTAGAGCCTCTCTCGCCTCTTGTAATTCTTTACCTATTAGAAAACACTAACATGAATTGAATGCAATTCTTCTATGCTATGTGAATGACTGAAAATAGTTCATTTTATATCAACATCACATAATACGACATTCAAACAAACTTCGACCACAAAGTTTGACCACCTCAAAAAGTGGCTAGCATCTTTAAATTATTGTATTCTGGATCGATTACTTTATTTTATATAGGAACTCTCAGTAACTATAAAATATCTCTAACAGATCACAGATCTAGTATAGAATGTTATATCCTTATATTATCCTCATGCTGCAATTTTCGAAAGACCAATACTCTATTAAACAGTCCTTGCAAGAAGTTAGAATACAGGTCGACTGCAGAAGCTGCCTGTCCGATGTTTGACTCGTCAGTTTATGCCAATGGTATTTACAGAATTAAGGTTTACACACTCCACGATCTGCATCTTGAGCATCTTGTCCACCAGCACTACTTACTCAGTTTGGTGACGTGCTTGTTCATCTTGTCAATAGTGAGATGCAGGATCTCCCACAGCGCGCCGCGCGTGAAGTAGGGCGCCATCTCCTTGCTGAACAGCCAGGTGGCCACGGCCGAGCACTCCACGATCTGCGTCTTGAGCATCTTGTCCACCAGCACGCACACCATCTGAGTGTGACGCTGCCACAGCTCCCACACGTTACGCAGGATGTAGATCTGTGCCTCCTCCGACTCCGCAAGGATCTTGGGAACAGCGATTTTAAAATTAGGAGTAGCAGCATATACGCACATAACATTGCCTTCCAGGGTCTAAGAATGCATGAATAAAATATAGTCGAAACATAGGTAACATACATGTATGTTAAAATTGCCAGACACAAAGGCACAAATAAATTAACAGCACTCATGGCTTAACTAATTTTAAAAATTGAAACTAATTTTAACTAAAAGATGATATGGAAATCTTTGCTTTATATTTTTTTTAACCTTCCTAAATTTTTCGTCCCCCGAAAATTAGCTTCCCCATTTTTTCCATCCCTCTTAAAGAGTTGAGCGTATAAGGAAAATCATAAGTAGATAGACGCAATTGCTTCTGAGATTATTCAATAGAATAATCTCAGAAGCAATTGCGCAATTAGAATAAGCTAATAAGCTTACCTTAAAAACATAATGGAACTTCGATATAGCAGCAAAGCTGTGTGAGATGCTCTTGCTGCCGAGATTGAGCAGGGTCTGGACAAACACGTCTATTTTGAGAGGGTTGTACGCCGCATGCGCCGCGCTCGCGTCCCCTTCCCTCAACGGATTGGGAAGTTCTCTCAACACGTTGAGAGCTTCTTCTGGGGTACATTTGTTGCGCACGCACACGACCAGTTGGTGCGCTGCTTCTGTTCCTGGTAAGGAAGCTGTGGACCAGAAAAAAATACCGTTGTTATTTGGAAATTCTAATATCAACTAAGAAAGGACCTAAAGATACAAGAACTTGTGAAAGAAACATTATACTGACTAGAAAATTAAATAAACACTACTATAATGGCTTGAACATTGTGTTTCCACTAGATTACAACATGGGGTTATTCAAGGGGCGGACTAACAAATTCCTGAAAGGCAGCAACGCATCAGCAGTACCTTGGATGCTGCAAATATTCATAGGCAGCGTAATCACTTAACACCAGGTGACCTGCCTGCTCGTTTGCTCGCTATTTTTGATACTAAAAAAATCTGGAGAGGATGGCAGAGAATTGTCCTAAAAGAAAACACCCAATTGGATATCTTAAGAGGAAGTTACGCTGGTACAAAAAACCTTCAAAATCTTTCAAGTGGGATTTATGGCACGAAGTAGGTAGTGCAGGTCTGACATGAAGGTTTTTTAGTGTTGGAGGCCAAAATCCCTTTTTGGGTACACTAAGCCAGCGGTAGTAAGTAACCACTATTGAATATTAACCGGGTAATTCCGCCGTTGCTATGACATAAGAACTAAGCTGCTCAACAAAAGAAAATCTATTCTTTCGTAA
Source organism: Maniola jurtina (assembly GCF_905333055.1). Classification (NCBI taxonomy): domain Eukaryota; kingdom Metazoa; phylum Arthropoda; class Insecta; order Lepidoptera; family Nymphalidae; genus Maniola; species Maniola jurtina. The sequence continues at coordinate 10,047,419 of NC_060046.1, read as the reverse complement.
TGTGATTGATATAAACTTATAAAGCGCATATAAATTAGTGTTCTGAGATGAACGATCGGTATCTAATACAGTAGATACGGGTATTATCACACTAATATTATAAAGGAGAAAGTTTGTGTGTGTGTGTGTGTGTGTGTGTGTGTATGTTTGTTACTCCTTCACGCAAAAACTACTGGACGGATTTGGCTGAAATTCGGAATGGAGATAGATAATATCCTGGATTAGCACACAGGCTACTTTTTATCCCGGAAAACCAAAGAGTTCCCACGGGATTTTGAAAAACCTAAATCCACGCGAACGAAGTCGCGGGTTTCAGCTAGTACTAAATAAAAGCAGCTAAAAAGACACGAGATGGAAAGTGTTCGCGCTACGAGAAATTTCACTATCCCACTCGCGTGTCCATATTTCATCAGCCCCATTTTGAATAGGAACGACTTCATTAAGTGCTTTTATCTTTTCCTATCATTCAAATTAATTTTATTTCTAGGACAGTTTTTTGATCGCCAAATAATGTTAGTAACGTTTCGGAGTTATGTGCGTGTTAAGCAATGACTGAGTTCTTCGAAACAAATTCAAAAATTATGGTGGAGATTAAACTAATTTAATCACAATAATCCTATGGAGTATCGTGAATAAATTGGTTTTGAATTGGTTTCGAACGGTGAAGGAAAACATCGTGAAGAAACCTGCATGCCTGACCTATCACGGCTGTCAGGGATGATCATCATCATCATCATTATATGACATATGTCTCTTGTGGGGACTTCCACACACTACAAACTAGTGGTCTTCTCGTCATTTAAGCACCTTGGGACCTCAACGTGTATCGGTTTTTCGAACTACGAGTATGTGCCCTGCCCAGCACTTCAGCTTCGCAACCCCTATGTCGGTTACTCTATTTCTCCTACGGATCTCCTAATTTCTGATGATGCGTAGTCTTAGAATAATAGCTAATTGGCACTGCCAACGACTTGTATGTTCCTGGCGTCAGTTGCGTGTGGGATTGATGTTTTTTGTCAATGAAACCATTCAATGCTACTTTACTAGTCAAATCACTTCCTTCTGGTAATCACATTGAAATAGTGTATTTTAATTGCAAAATAATGCGAAATTATGTAGAAAATTGCGAAATATGTGAAGTAATACAAGTACCTATAAATATTTAGTAGAGAGCGGTTTCATAACTTGACAAGAATTTTTTGCAGCTCGATTATAATCGATATATTAAAATTAATAAATAATAAAATAATAATGACACAATAACAACTAAAAAAAATAGTAGAAATAGGTTTTCATTCGTTTTCAAATTTTTAACCGACTTCAAAAAAGGAGGAGGTTCTCAATTCGTCGGAATCTTTTTTTTTTATTTACAGCGCGGTAGGTATGTAGGTACGTTTAGTTACGGAAAGAATTGCAATTTCCTCCGATGTAAAGTGTATGGCAGATGTTAGCACATCGATGGTATTTATGTATTGTATGCGCCTCCATTGATCGCTATACGGACGATAACCATCTCTTGAGTTTCCTAACGAGGATGGTGCTATAATTATCATGTAACTACTTAGTATTGTATGGAAGTGTGTGAAACTATAATGCGTGAGCTAAATTATAATTGTAAAATATAATATGAATGTTTGAATTATAATTTCATTGAACTTTTGAGAGTTTTTTGGAATCAATTTATTCATTAGCAGATAGATGATGCCCGCGACTTCGACCGCGGTTTTTTGAAAATCTCGTGGGAACTCTTTGATTATTCGGGATGGTTTATCCATCTCCGGGATGCAAGCTATCCCTGTAGCAAATATCTTCAAAATCGGTTAAACGAATAGGTCGTGAAAAGGTAACAGACAGACGGACACACATTTTTGTATTTTTAATACGAGTAGGTGTAAGAATGAATTTCTAATTAGAATATCTTTGATTAAAAATACAAAATTTGTATATTTTTGTAATAAGTATACCATACTAAAAAGAAATTCCCTGCATGATATTTATATAAGAAGGCGTTTGATCTTACGCCAGCTAGTGAAAAATGAAAATTAATTTTTTTCCCACACCTATGCTTTTTTTTATTTATTTACTACTCTCTTAAACAGAGACGGTTGCTTGAGATGCTTGGCTCGTTGATGTTTTTAAGACCCCTTTTCTTACTATAATGTAGGTATTTATCAGTGAAATAATTTGAAGAATAGGATCATTAGTTCCGGAATTTACCCCCTACATTCAAAGTTACAGACTTTACCTGTTTATAATAATATTAGTGTAGGAGACAAGCTAAGTTTTCCGCTTACACATTAGTCACTAAGTGGGGTTGATATGAGTGCCTTCAGTCCACGATGTTCGGTGCCTCGGCGGCGCACGCGTCTACATATACGTACAACTAATAAGTAATTAGAGAAATCTATAAGTGGCCAGTTAACCGAACGTGCAGTGAAGTGTACTAAGATGCGATCCGCATTGCTTTGCGTTTTCTTTACACTAATTGTGAGTATAATCAGATAAATTACGCCCGCTTTCCAGAACGAATGTTACTAATAAATCACGTCGAAAACTCGCGGTTCGTTTGATATTTATTTACGAATAGTTTGTATGCGATGGATGAGTGGTTTAAAGTTTTCTGGTAATGTTAATAATAATTACTGTTTTTGTTCACGAGTTCATTTTCGTGGGTTTAAGTTTTTAGGGTTCCGTACCTCAAAAGGAAGGAACCCTTATAGGATCACTTTGTTGTCTGTCTGTCTGTCCGTCGTGTCTGTCAAGAAACCTATAATTTCCCGTTGACCTAGAATCATGAAATTTGGCAGGTAGGTAGATCTTATAGCACAAGTACTGGAATAAATCTGAAAACCGTGGATTTGTTTTACATTAAAAATAGTACATTAAAAAAAAATTTAAATGTGTTTCAATTTTCAAAGTAAGATAACTATACCAAGTGGGGTATCATATGAAAGGGCTTTACGTATGCATTCTAAAACAGATTTTTATTTATTTTTATGTATAATAGATTTTGATTTATCGTGCAAAATGTTGGAAAAAATACCCCAGTACGGAACCCTCAGTGCGCGAGTCTGACTCGCACTTGGCCGGTTTTTTTTTTGTATAAATTATTTCATAAATTCATTCAAAACCCTTTGTTATTGAACAAAAAAGTTGATAAATTAATACATAATTCAGTATTTCAAGCTTTTTCCTCCAAATAATCGTAACGTTGCTACGAATGGCTACGGAAAGCCGGTCATCCCTCGAATGACCGTCTAATGTCGTAGCTATTCGTAGAATAAAGCTACACCTAGCAACTTCTATCGTTGCCCTATTAAATTTTAGCATATAAAAAAAATTAAATAAATTTATAATTTATATTGTGACATTTACTATTTATATTGTTATTGACGAATATTAATAATTATGATAAAAGTTCTTTTGTATAAAATACTGTATGTAATAATATGATAGAATAGATATATTTTTTATTCAAATAAACTTTTAAAAGTATTTTTGAATTGTCAAATGCATCTACCACTCACCTGCTTCGGCATGTTGAAAGTACTTAATACTTTTTATTGCAATACTGCTAAAGGTAACTCAAAAAATATCATACCCGCAACGTCTCCGTAAAAATGTAGGTAACTTTCCCGGAATTAAATTATCCAGGAAGTATTTAAGCATTGATACAATCGTGTGAGTTGTTGATTCATTAAGAATTAACAAACAAACACACCTGGGGATTCATAATATTATGCGTGTTTATAATAACAAGCAACGCAAAGGATGACTTTCTTCATGGTTCCTTGGTCACATTTACTTTAAAACTTGGTACGCTACTTAAGTCCTAAGTACAGATTTGAAGGCTTTCTGAAACGCTTTATCATTTGAATTTATTTTTATGCATAATAGTTTTTGATTTATTATCGTGCAAAATACGACTCTAGTACGGAACCCTCGATGCGCGAGTCTGACTCGCACTTGGCCGGTTTTTATTATTTGTAGTTATAGAGCTGCAAATGCAACACATACCTACTCTATGAAAATTACAACGTACAAGTAGTTAGGTAAAAAAGGGTCCCGTTGCCTTACTTCGGGTACGGAACCCTAAAAAATAGCAGATTAACAGGGCTCTCTCCGTCACTCACTCCATACAATCGTAGTTCCAATTTCATTTGAATATTAAGCAACCAAAGCCCATGAAATTTTGCAGACATATTCAAGAAACTAATATCTGTGTCTCTGATGTTTTAGATTTTTCTAAAAATATGTAGTTTTAAAATTACAGGGGCTCAAAGGTTTGTATGTGAATTTTTAATACCGCGTAACTTTGAAACCGAATATTTTAACAGAAATCTGGAAAACCACAGACATAATTATTAGTTTCTAGAATATGTCTGCAAAATTTCATGGACTTTGGTTGCTTAATATTCAAATGAAATTGGAACTACGTTTGTATGGAACGAGTGACGGAGAGACCCCTCTAAGTAATTCATAGAGCATGCTCTTATTCGTAAAATTTTTGTTAAATGACACGGCAAAGATCAATATCACCTCGGTTGGATAGCGCACCGACCTCGATGTGGGGTATTGTGTCTGGATGTGATTTTCTCATGTCAGTGGGGAAACAGACTCAGTTTTTATTGTTCTATCATTTGCATTGATGCCTTTGTATCATAATCGTAACTTTAATGCTTAATGGTGTTAATTCATTAAATACATGCAGCACGTAGGTACATACTTAAAAGGTAATCTACCTTTATACGAATTTTATGAAAATGGATGAAAGATTAACGGGACAAAACTACTTTTAAAAATTAACATTCTTTAATCAAAATTTTAATCAAACAAGTGTAAATTAACAGCGACAAGTGAAGGTTACAATAACTAGAAGAGAGCTGATAACTTTCAAACGGCTGAACCGATTTTCTTGGACTATTCCGCGCCTATGATCCAAAGTATCTGAGTTTTCCAAAACATCATTTTCAAATAAATAATTATGTATCTAGGCAACGTCCATCTTGACAGCTTGACATTTGTCAATTGACATTATATTATGAACCTAACGGTTATCTAACCTTCTTTTCTACAAGAAAACTAGAAAAGAGCTGATAACTTTTAAACGGCTGAACCATTTTTTTTGGATTATAGCTAAGAACACTCTCGATCAAGCTACCTTTCAAACAAAAAAAAGTAAATTAAAATCGGTTCATTCGTTTAGGCGCTACGATGCCACAGACAGATACACAGATACACAGATAGATACGTCAAACTTATAACACCCCTCTTTTTGGTCGGGGGTTAAAAATATAACCAAACACATCAACAACCCATCGCTGGCCCACTACTGAGCACGGGTCTCTTCTCAGAATGAGAAGGGTTATATGCCATAGTCCGCCATGCTGACCAAGTGCGGCAGGCTTCACACTCCTTTGAGAACATTATGGGGAACCCTCAGGCATGCAGTGTTGTTTTCTCACGAATGTTTAATTGCTTAAAAGTCTTAAAACGCACATAAGTCCCTAACAACCGTACTACAAGGTAGATTTGCGGAAAAAAAGAATTTTTATTAATCGTATAGGTAGAAGGAAAACGTAAGGAAACCTGCATGCCTGAAAGTTCTTCATAACATTCTCAAAGGTGTGTTAAGTCTGCCAAACCACACTTGGCCAGCATGGTGGACTATAGTCAAATAGATCTTATTCTGAGCCTGAGATCTATAGACCGCACTTTGACTTTGCTCAGACTTAAGACACTGTTAAAACGAGACAGCGTTATGACGCTGGCATAAATCTGTCTCGTTTTAACTGAAACTTAAGTCTAAGCAAAGTCTAAGTGCGGTCTATAGATTTCAACCTGAGAGGAGACTCCTGCTCAGTAAGCTGGCGATGATGATGATGATGATGATGATATGTAAACCGTGTTACGATAAATAAAGAAATCGTTTTTTTTTTGGCATATCTACCTTGTATGTCTACGTTTTGCCCTTGAAATGAAAATCGAATGTAAAGCCATTAGATACTGCAATATTACGAGATGTAACTGTACGCCGCTTAAACATCTAGGTCCAGATGTTATCTCAGATAACAGCAAAATAAAACATACATGTAACGCCGTAGCACGTGGTGCGGTGTACCGTGTACCTAATTGAATGTTCGAAAAGAGCAACCGCCGAGTTTCTTGCTGGTTCTTCTCGGGAGGAAGGGAATTCCGAACCAGTGGTAGATTGTTTCGACGATTCAAAAGCACTTGTAAAAGTTTATTTGAATTAAAAACCTTTTGAACAAAGTTACAGGTTTTATCACTAAATCATAATAACATTATTCATTAAGAGCACAGAATTCACCTTGAACTTTAATTAATTAGTTTTTATTATACGAGCACTGTGGGAACATTTAGCTTAAGCTTTTATAACAATAATAAATGCACAATCGTGTTATGGTTGACAAATTAAATAATACCAAGTATAAAAAGCTGATTTTTATGTAAAGCGACACTAATAATAACTATCTAATAAAATACGCTCGGAAAAACTCAATTTGTATGAGTGTATTGGGAAATCGCCTCGGGAGGGTTGGCGGCGGCACGCGACGCGCCGCACGCTAGCCGAGCGCGCACTTTCCCGTCGACGCCGTTTTACTTTCAAACGCATATTAAAATATTTTTTCAGCAATTACGATTCCAATAACCGCGGTCCGATACCTCATTAATATACGGCGAGTGTCAATATTTGCGTTAATTGATACTGAGCGTTTGTCATTCCAGATAATAAGAAGAATCCACGCACAGAACGATGGCTTCAGACCTACGCCCATACCGCTGAGCGACTGGCACCACGAGCGCCGAGCCGGCCGCGCCGCCACCCTGCACGAGACCTTCCGCACGGACGCGCCGCGGGCCGTGGCCGCCGTGCCCGCGCACTACTGGGAGGACGCGCTGAGGCACAGCGTGTACCTCACCCTCGTCAGGGACAAAATCGACCAACTGATCGCCAAGGGCGAAGTTATATCGCCCGACAGTAAACCGGGCAGTTATGATTCAAAAGAGATCGACGATCACGATCTCTGGGATAAAATTAAAACGGCGCCCTTCGATAGAATCCAGCAGGAGGAACCGGGCGCTTACGGAGACGTTACGATAATGGCGAAGGGACGACTCTTAGAAGACGGAGCGGGCTTCCGCTTCGCCGAAGACGAGAGGTCTAAAGAAAAATGCAGCGACGACGACTGCGCGCGAGACGTCAAGGCGTTCTGGTCGGTGAAACGTGTGAGGCAAAGGGAAACGTCCCCGGGGAAATATCACTACGAGCTCACGTTTTCAGTCATCTCGCAAATACCTAAAAAGCAAAGAAAGCCACACGAGAATCCAATCCGAACATTTACAGTCAAGGAAAGTTCACCGTACGGCGTAATAGATAAACCACAAGAACATCGCAGGTTCGGGCACAGGCTACATCCGACGCCGATGCCCGAAAGGGCAATTTGGGTGCATAAAAACATATCACCAGTGAAACAAACCGGCAGGAAACATTACCTCCACGGATTAGATAGGATATTTTCGTCTTTCTTTTCTGATGACGAAGAGGAGGAGTACGATCCTCCTCCTCAAAGATACAAGCAAGGTCCCTTCGTTACGCCACCACCGCCATACTCTAAAATAGGGCACGCAGGAATGTATAATGACCAACACCAACAGATACCCTACCCTTATAGACCTCATCCCGGTAAGAACATTCGGCCGCCTTTGCAGACACCCCCAATACACCCAGTCCAGCCTCAATATTTGGATATGGGGGGCATAATTACTGCATCTAATAACAACCCGTATGCTCCCTATTCACATGACCACAGAGAAGAATCGAGTCAAACGTTTAAGACGACTCGACCAGCTGTCTTACCAACACCACTTCCACATAAAAGCCAGTCGAATGAAGTGACTAACAAGATGTCTGCGGAGAATTTCGACAACACGTCATTAGCTCCCGACAACTCTATGATATACAAAACTTACAATAAGTACAAAACAACACCAGCAAAAGCAAACTACTTTCCAGACCACGTCAGACCACCCATATATAATGCTCCACCCGGTGTTTTCGTAACAATGGACAAGAAACCATTCAAGCCCATGCCCCCTTTGAAATTAATGCACTCGACAAAGTCTCATCGACCAAACAGACCGATTGATTTCAGACCGAGCCCGCAAATTACCGATGTGCAAAGTTCGGATTCCTTTGCTGACAGTGCATTTAGACCGATAACAATGAATTTTGGTGACATTACTGTACCAGAAAAGTTGGATATCATCGAAACCACTAAAAAAGGCGAACAGAACAAAAATCGAAAACCGACTGCGACCGGCAAGAAACCTCCGAAAAAACACGACCACGGAAAACAACATCGCAGCACCACGGCAACTCCCGATATAATAACTGCTCAATCGACTTCCGAGGAAGAAATCGAAACTATGGATTGGGCGAATATATTAGGAGCTTTTACCAAGACAACGCCGATGTTTTCCCAAACAGAGAAAATAAAAGCACCAGAGACAACTACACCGATGACCACCTCGACGACTGTCACTACGAGTACTGCGAGACCGAGGAGCACGACAACCACTGAAGCGCAGCAGGAATCCACCACAACCACAACCACAGCCAAACCCAGAAAGCGTACGCGTCCACCGCCCAAGTTCGCCAAACAAGACAAAATTAAAAAACATAAGAGACTTACTACCACGACCACAACTACGACGACAACTGAAGCTCCACAAACCACACTCAAAAGGAGATCGTCGCAAGACTTGACGCCCCAAGCAACGTCTGCTGCAACAAGTGCTCCGAGAGCTACAACATCTCACAGAGAATCTCACAACAGAACGCAAACCAGTACTACTACTACTACTACTACAACAACGACCACAACAACAACAAAGCCGACCACCGCCAAAACATCTACAACAACACAATCACCGAGCACAACAGCCAAATCAACTGGCTCCCCCACACTACCGAGGAGTAAAAACCGTTTCCGACAGTCAACATTAATGCTTAAAGGAACGTCTATCAAACATGATAGATGGAATGGAAGCAATCAAACGGTCACAACACCATCTTCAATATCAAATAACAATAGAAGAAAAGGTTCTAACTTCCACGGCTACGTATCATCGACCACACCTCGTCCAAACGACGAACAAAGGGAGAGAAGCCACGCTGAACACACGCCTAATTCTAGTGCGGAACCCATTACACTAAGCACTACCGCTCAGACTAAATACGACGAAACTGTTGAACATTATGAAACGAATAGTGTAATACCACTAGAAAGCACCGATAGAGAAAGTGATGAATATTACGAGGATGATTCTAAAGAGGATTCTAAAGACCAATCAGAATTTATTTTCCAACCTACAACCACACAATCATCGATTGAAATGACTACGCCACATACGCCAGCCAGTAACAAAACAAAGTGTAAAAAGAAAAAAACTAACATTTCTACAACTCAGGAATCGGGCGAAATTCATGCGGAGACTGTCGGTACAACACCGAAGACCTACACCGTTACAACAGCGAAAATCCCTAATGAAGCATCGACAACTAGTGATATTTTTGAAGATTTTTTAAATTTCAACTTCAATGATGATGATGAAAAAGATCCAAGTCACTCCAGAGCCGACTTAGACAAGGAAGAGAGTTCAAACCACAATAGTTACTTGAAGATTGATGATGATTTTGAAGAATTCTTGGATATGCATCTATCGGGTAAAAAGAAAACCAACAATCAGTATGGTAGTGATGAAGATGAGGATGATGAAAATGATGATGTTGATGATGAAGAATATGAGAACAGCAAAATACCTTCAATCGATGATGACGCGGTATTCCAATCAGATGAAAAACAAGAATCAGGCAGAAACTCGAATAGAAACGGTGCTAAAGAAAAACGTCCTTACACCTTATTAGAACTAATGGCCATGTCATAGACTGAACTTTTTACTGTAGAATACCAATAATAATGCAGCTTTAATTTATTTCTTTTTATAATTTAATAATAAAAGAACACAAATAGAAAAGGCATTTAATATATATCATAAATCTTGCTCCCCTAACATGACCATCAAGAAATGTTTCATGCGCGAGTCTATACAATTTTCACGATTTTTCTCGATTTGATAAAATCCAGTCATGCTAACCCTATCTTATTTATTGTACACTGCTGCTCCCTCATTGTAAATATTAATATACTTAAAAGTACTATTATTATAAATAGATAAGTTAAATTAAATATAGTGAAGATGTTTTGTAAGCAAGTTTTGATAATAAAAAGAGAATATAAATACTGTTTTCTTACCTGCACCTTCCATAGAGTACTTGTAGATGGGTTCTGGCTTCAAAGGCACAAATGCTGCGAGGGACTCTGGTGTCATGTCCTTTATCCTTTGATGGTATGACAATCTAGAAAAAGAAGTTAAATCTTAGAGAGTATGATAAAAATTTATAAAATTGGGCCAAAATAGCACCAAATTGTTAACATGTTTAGGAGTTAGATTTTTAGTAGCCCTTGATCAATCTCTCCCAATGGTAAGTGATGGTTGATGATGCAATCCAAGATAAAAATCGATCAACCTGAATGGGATATGCCAATTTTATTTAACCACAATGACCTAAGTCTATGTAGTATAAAAAAATAGGGCATTCCAAACAAAAAAAAAAACTGGTGAAGTGCGAGTCAGACTCGCGCACTGAGGGTTCCGTACTTGGGTTTTTTTTTTTTCAACATTTTGCACAATAAATCAAAAATCACGATCATTGTAAATTGATGTGATCTGATTAGTGGAACCTGCACTGTGTGTTGAAGCACACTATGAGACCTCATAGTAACATTTGTGAATACGGGTGTGAGTCAATTTAGCACACATTTGTATTTGTATTTATTGTATTTACAATATTCTACAACTATTTACATTGTATTCTTAGCGCCCTGAAGTCTTGGCGACTTGTCTGGGCGCAATTAGAAACTCCCTAAATTGCTTCTGGTGGGAATCAAATATGTGAACTTTTGAAATCACAGTGCAAGATTTTGCTCCCTTTTTGTTACTTTTGGGAGCAAGATTACAAACTTTGCTGGATAATGTTTTACCTTAAACATTTCCCAAGCACTTCTCTAATGAACCTGGGCTTGGGATGGTCTGGGTCCAGCTGAGCACAGGACTCCCACTCCTCCCACGACCAACGGTACTGGAAGTTGCTTAGATGGTATGCAAACCAATTCGCCAACCTATGGAAAATAATAACATTGAACTCATATTTTTTATGAGGTGAACTACAGAACTGTTTTTGAAAATTCTTCCACCACTAGAAAGCTACATTATTCCTGAGAGACATAGGTTATATTTTATTTTCATTAAAATCAGAGATCCCTACGAAAATTTTAATTAGCTATCCATGCCAGGGCAGGTGGCTAGTTTTTAATAAAAATATTTTTTAAATCTTACCTATCAAAGCATGCAATATTCATAGAATCAATCCTCATGAACAGAATTTCAGTTGCCTGTGCTAAAACTTGTGGCATAGTTGATGGCTGGAGCTTACACAACTCTATAAGAATTGACCCATAGCAGATCTCCAAATATCTAGGAGTAGGCAAGTTAAACAGTTCAGCAAAAATAACCTCCACTATACAGTACTCTAAGGGTATTTTAGCTTTGTATGGGAAACATAGAAGTTGGGCAGCACATTCTTTCCTCTCTAAATGGTATGCTTCTATGATGTTATGGAGGTGCTCTTCTATAAGGAATCTCTCTATGGAGTGTGCTCCTGGTAACACAGGGCCATCGGGGCAGTCAGTGTAGTCAAACATGCGGAAGATTGCTCGTGGCATTGGGTATGTATCCCCATCATTGTGTGGTGGTGGCTGAAAAAAATGAATGCAAATGAAGAAAGAATAAAGAATAAAAAGAAAATTGACTGATTTATAATAACAATAATATAATATAATCTTTATTTAAAGCAACTAGGGCTCAATTAGATAGTAGAATAATTTGAGTACCTACTTAAAAACTAATTGATGAAAAAATAAATGATTTGTGTAGCAAATAACCATTATTTATTAAATTCACAAAAAAAGTTTTTGAATAATAAATCTAAATCTATATAATATTATTTAGTCTGTTCAAAGTGGTAGTTACCTGAATTGTAGGTAGTGTATGCTGCAAGGCCTCACACAAAATGGAATCAAAAGCCAAATAGGGCCTTGGAATATGTTTCTCAGACCAATTATCTTGTCTGAGTTTCCTAATCTGTGCCCACAGACAGTCTAAATACTCCTCTTGCAAGTGTGGGGAGTCTGCAGACCACACTTTTAGTGCTGGCCAGTGTTTCTTGCTGCGTTTGTTTAGAAAAACTTCAATTGTTACAAGTAGATGGTCCAATTGTGATTCCTTCTTTTCATACAATTCTCTGCCCACCCAAGGCAGTGTGGCCAAAACGGCAAAAACAAACCAGTCTCGTCTCACTTGAGGCACACCATCCTCATTCGCGCAATCAACTAGTGTCTCAAGCAAAGTCAGTAAAGATGATGCAGCCAACACGTGGCAGTTCACCAAGTCAGATATAAACCTCAAACAGTACCGAGCCGCGTTCCATTTGCCAGTTTTAAGATTCTCCTTAAAAGTTTTCACTATATAATCAACAAATTCACCGCCAAAATTATAGTTCTTTGCGTTGAGTAGACCAACTAATGTAGCATATATCGTACACTTTTCTGGCATACGTATTGCACACTCTGTTAAAATACGTAAGATTTTAACGCGAAATGTACTCAAATCTGCCTCCAAAACGCTTGCTAAACCTTCCAAGTTACTTTCTAAACTGGAGCTACTCTTCTCTCCAACTCTTAAAATTAGCGACTCCAATCTATCTTCAATCTCTTGGTTTTCTGATACTCGACGACGTTTTCTATGTAGACGCTCTAAAATAAATAAAATAATTACATTATTCGACCATTACACCGACAATATTATAACCTATAATTTACTAATTTTGCAAGCATTACCGTAGCCATCCTCTTCTTCGTGAGCACGTCTTCGGTTCATATTTTTAAATTGAATTATTCAATGATTTAAACCACGAGATTTTTAATTTAAATTAAAAGAATATTTTCTAAATTTCTAACAAGCAAAAACGTAAACTATTTTTGACGCAAATTTTGGCGAATTTGACATATCACAGACTTATAACCAGAATACTAACAAACGATTTTATTATTGTAGCTGTCCTTCCACTGGTACCTTTATATTTTGGTAACTAGATAGTTAGTTATTGTAATTAATATTGTAAAGTGATAATAAGTCCTAATGCACCTAATATCTAAAAAAGTGCACTGTGCTGCATAGTCTTCTTTTGAAAACGGAGTTTTAAGGTTATTTTGCTATGTAGTGAAGTGACTTTAAAAAATGATTAAGTTGACGCTCAAATAGACTAGAAGCTAGAGCCATAAAGCCAGTTGGAAAAAAATGGAAAACATATCTGTTGCAAACTTCTTTCTACTATTTTGTTTTAGTCTGAGGCGTCTAAGATGGTCTATGGTCTGAGATTGGCTTGGCGTGTGTTTTGTTTTTTTACGTTTTACAGAATTTTAAATTGAAAATTGATTTATTGATTAGAATAAAATGTAATGTTCATTTAGGGTATATACTTGTGGTACCTTTTTACCGACCTATCTATTGGGCAATATGTCTTGTAATTATGCGGAAGGACTGTCGCCTTATGAACACAAAGGTGTACTTGGTGTACCTGAGGTGAGTTTTTACAGATTTTTTTTCTGAAACAATAGTAAAACTCATATTTACGTTACTTTATACACAAGTGAACCTTTTCAGAAATTTGATTCCATTGAGAAACTTAATGAAAAATGTCGTGTCCTGGCAGAACTTATAAAAACAAGCAAGCATGTGGTGGTCCATACAGGAGCTGGAATCAGTACATCAGCAGGCATACCAGACTTTCGGTGAATAACACTAAAATTATACCTAGTTATTAGTGGATGGCTTTATAGTGGGTCATCATGGACCTATAAATCATTTGGTTTTTAGAATGGAAGACAGATTTTTCAAGCGTATTAATTTAGTCAATAGCAACATTTCATGTCGATCACTGTGTTGTAAGTTGTAACTGCCTTGGCCTAGTGATTAGCATGTTCGGCCGTGAATAACGCGGGCCTGGGTTTAATTCCCAGTTTGGGCTAAAAGGAATTAGCTACTGGACTGTTCTATGAAGAAACTCAGTACTAGCCCATAAAAATAGAAAGTTGACAGTAATTTACCCCCATGCCTCGTAGAGCATTTCATAATCAAAAATATAAGACATTTTTTATCCTAGGAAAAACTAAGGGGTCCTACCAGATTTTCCAAAATCTAAATCCTAGTTGCAGGATCCTACCTAAAGCTAAATCAATTATGGTGTTATTTTTCCAGGGGCCCTAATGGAGTGTGGACCTTAGAAAAGAAAGGAAAGAAACCCTCAATAAATGTGTCATTTACAGATGCCAAACCAACAAAGACTCACATGATTTTGAGGAAACTAGTAGAAAGTAACAAAGTTCAGTACATAATCAGTCAAAACATTGATGGCCTACATTTAAAATCTGGATTACCTAGGAAATACTTGGCTGAGTTGCACGGGAATATGTTTATAGATGAATGCAACTTGTGCAAGAGGTAAATTAAATCCACTTCAAAACATTTTTTAATCTGATATTTAAAAAACTGGCCAAGTGTGAGTCAGATTCATGCACCGGGGGTTCCATACTAGTCGTATTTTTTCGACATTTTGCATGATAAATCAAAAACCACTATGTACGAAAATAAATAAAATTCTGTTTTAGAATGTACAGTTAAAGCTCTTTCATATGATATCTCACTTGGTACAGTAATCTTACTTTGAAAGTTGAAAAAAGAGATCTTAGTTCAGGGTGAAACACTAGTTTAATTGTAATTTATTTCTTCTCCTACATAACTAAAACTCTCTATAATAGTGGAAAATATACTTGGCCCCTTGAGTAGTGATAATGCAGTTTGTACTGTAACTAATAGTATGTATAATTCATGTCCACAGGCAGTTTGTCCGCAGCTGCCCGGTGGAGACGGTGGGCAAGAAGTGCAGCGGCGTGCCGTGCGCGGCGGGGCACGCGGGCGCGCGGCCGTGCCGGGGACGCCTGTACGACGGAGTCCTAGACTGGGAGCACAGTCTACCGGAAAATGATCTCTTGATGTCTGAGCTACATTCCAGGTACAGTGATTGCAAAAAAAGTAGTCCAATCTGAAATTGCAACATGGCAGTTTGCGCAGGACATAGATTATGTATAACTACTTGACGCCCGCGACTTCGTCTGCGTGGATCTAGGTTTATCAAAATCCTGTAGGAACTCTTTAATTTTCCGGGATAACTTTTAGCGAAATCCATTCAATAGTTTTTACGTGAAAGAGTAACAAACATACATACACACAAACTTTCGCCTTTATAATATTAGTGTGATACTCAAATACTCAAGCCCAGCTAGACTAAGGATTAAATACTCAAGCCCACTGAGATCTGTTTGTGCACCATGCTCCATCATATTATGCCCCATGTTCAGATGGGACTACTTATTCTGTGCTCAGAATTTAAAGAGTTTATTTCCCTTAAATCAGTTTCGCAAAAAGGAAATATTCAGTTGCATGAAGTAGTTGATTTCACTTCCTATTCAGTGGCTCTTCCTATTCATTGCTGAAGAAAAACATGAGGAAATGTGCATGCCTGATTCTCGGTTAACAGTCTCAAAGATATGTAAAGTCTTGTGTCATTTGGCAGGCGTGGTAGACTATGGCCTAAATCCTATTCATTCTGAGAGGAAACCTATGGTTGGTAGTGCGCCACAAAGAGTTGAAATAATGATGCATAAGAAATACTAGAAATACTTTTTTTAAATATTGCTTTTTGTTATAGCCTAGCCGATCTAAGCATATGCCTGGGCACAACTCTTCAAATCATTCCAAGTGGCAACTTGCCATTGGAAACTGTCAAGTACGGAGGGAAACTAGTCATATGCAATCTGCAACCTACTAAACATGTAAGTTGAGTTTTTTAATGTTGACTAACAAGGTCTATACTACATTTAAATGTTGACTAAGTTAGAATTTATGTTAGAAAAATCAGAATCAACCTGCTAGTTTAACACCATGTTTACACCAACAAACAAGTTGTGTTGCTAATCTTACTACTTGAGACAGGAACTACGTGTAAAAAAATTAAAACAAAAAAATAATCACTCAAAATAATATTGATTTCCGTATTTGAATGTCCATCTAATCCATTTTTGATAGTAGCTAAAAAATGTGTAATTATTTTCAGGACAACAAAGCAGACTTAGTTATAAATTATTATGTAGATGACATCTTAGAAAAAATCATGAACATTCTAAATTTAGAAACACCAGAATACATTGAGGCAGATAATTTTATTAAATTAGCCCAAAACACTATTATCGACTGGACTATAAGGCGAAAGGATGTATTGGCATTAGAAAAAGTGTTCAAAGTAAAGTGCAAAGGTGTGAAAAAGAAACGTATATTGGTTAAAAAAAGAAACAATACAGAAATTGGTTTTTCAAATGTTGATGATAAGTCAAAAGTAATCAAATTGGAAAATAGGAAAATGAATGATCCTGCTAGTGATGTCATACTTGTTCAAAATAAAAGGAACAGAACAGAAGTAGCTAGGTTTAGTGATGATAAGCCAAAAGTGATCAAAATCGAAAATAGTACTGCTAGCGATATAATATTAGTTACAGAAATAGGTACTTTTAATAATGATGATAAGTCAAAATTGATCAAAATAGAAAATAGACATGTGAATGGTCTTTCTAGTGATGTTATACTAATTAGAAATACAAGAAAGAGTACAGAAATTTATACTTCTATTGATAAATCAGAAGTGACCAAAGTGGAAAATAACGAAGAGGATGATAATGCTAGTGATTTAATTTTAGTTGAAAGTAAGAGAACTACAGAAGTACTGGTGAATGGTTCAAGCAATGTTAAGTCAGAAGTGATCAACTTAGATATTAATGAAGAAAGTGAAAATGTATTATCTTCTGATAATGAAGATGTAATTTTAATTGAGTAATTGTTTTTAACCTGTGCTGCTTTTATATTTTTTGAGATTTGAGCTTGATTAAGATTTAGTTATAAAAAACTTATCCTGATAACATCTTGAAAGAGAAAAAATTGTAATTTTAAGGATAGGTATGTACTTGAAATACAAAGAAAAGATCACAAAAACTTCATTGAACATATTTATTCTTTCCCATTTTAATATTATACACTTATGATAATAATCACTTGTGGAATGTAACCCATAATGAATGTTATAAAAATACAAAACTATTTGCTATAATATAGACTAACATCCTACTTAAGTAGAATTATGTTATAGTATTCTTTCTACTAACACCTCCCTAAGTCCATTTAAAACTAATAAGGCAAGCCAAGACGCCTATTGTTACAGTACTATCAATATTGTGTCGCGATTTTGGGATCGCAGGATTTCAAGATCATCCTTACCTTCCATTCCTAGTACAGTTCTTGCAATTGACGAAGGCGAGTGGCTTATGCTTGTGTTTAAGTCGTATCCGCATAAGTAAGGTACATTAAATGTGAGCGTTTGCGAGAGCTTGCTCGCGACAGATTGGTCCAACATGCACGCACAATTACGCAATGCTCATGTATACGATGTAACCACAAGTAAAGTTCACTCGCCTTCGTGAATTGCAAGAACTATATTACTTTTAGAATTTCAATACCTCCTTCAATCAATACGTCCTTGCAGGTCGCGTATCGCGTGATAACGTTGGTAGTGTAACAATTACTACAGGCCTCATAATCTTTTTCTAATATCTATAATAAATTAGTTTAATATCTTTGGTTTATTCTTTGTTGTTATGTTGGGATTTCTCTCATAGATTTTACTATGTTTCTTTTATACTGTGAAAGTAGCTTAAAACCTGTTTCCAGAACGAAGTATCTGACTATGGAAATCTGAATTTGACCTTCGCCATTTTTACGTGACTTGGAGAGCACTAAGACAAAACAAGAAACTATAAACTAAAAACAATTGTATGCAAAGGCGGCCTTGTTTAAAGCAATCTCCACCAGGCAACCTTTGGTGAAAGGAGAGACTAGGTTTGTTGGATAGTACTTACGCGCAATAGGTACATATAATCTTATTTAGTAGTATAATGGTACTGATTCTGTTGGCAGCTAAATTTTAGGGTATTCGCATCCTCTTCTTACTAATGCAATATGAAGAGGATGGGCACAGTTTGACAGATTTAAATTTAATTTAGAGCTGTCAAACCTCGTGACTTTAAATGCCACTCGCGAGCCTATTGTTTAAAATTATAGCGTGCACTAAAATTTAGAGGCTGTAAAATGTTAACAATATTAAAAGGATTAGGACGCAGATACTCTAAATTTAGTTTAGAGAAAGACAACAGAATCTGCGTCAATGTATACCTAAATAATTAATAAATTATATTAATAAACATAATAACTTCTATTATAATCACAGCAGTATCCAAGTGGTCTGGAGCGCTATCATAGTAACTAAGGGGAGCACCAAGTTGTCAACTTGGTCAGTCTTGGCCTCAACGAAGCCCGATACCGTCGCCGCAAACACTGAGCGTAACAACGCGTTTTTGTTATCCAATAGCTCTGAAAAAAAAAAAACAATTTTCTACATTTTAATCGTTCTCAAATATTATCAAGATCTTTAACACACCGCCTCGCTCGCGGTAGCGAAACGATTATCGCCTGTGACGCAAAGGCGTTGATGTTTCATTATCGCATGCGAAATCACTATTCACTACCCATATTATAAAATGCGAAACTGTGTTTGTTTATTGGTTTGCCATTCAATCACGTCGCAACGGATTGGCGTGATTTTTTTGAATGGGTATAGTTAAAGACCTGGAAGTGACATAGACAGCTTTTTATTCCGGAAAATCAAAGAATTCCCACGGGATTTTTATAAACCTAAATCCATACGGATGAAGTTGCGGACATAAACTAGTAAGTTATAAAAAACCAAATTAACAGGTCTAAAAGTGCTATCCTTTTCCGCAGGGAATACTATGGAAAGGGATAGCAATATTTTAGACTTGCCATTTTCCCAAAATCATCTTACCAAAAAATTGCAAGGCGTATACAGTTCCTATTTGTGACAGAATATTAAATGCGGTACCCTCCATGGTTCTGTTGCTATCTGGAAAACAGATGTGTACATACAATAAATAATAATTAAGAATTTTTTCAACACAATGAATCAAGTGAAAGGATTACTCAGATTGTAAACAGAACGCTAGCAAAAACGAAGACAGGTGAATACTACTGATGATTACTGATAAGATACCATAATATAAAAAAACTACGAGAACAATTAAAAAATCCTGTATTTAAAAGTTCACAATATATTCTTTATTTATTTGCATTCATGTCTTACATTTACATGTATTGCAAGTGTAACATCTGTCTGACGCTAGAGGTCAACGAACGTTCCGTAAATAGGTCACTCGAAGTTAATACCGCGTTGTAGGTGTGGCATTGACCCTTTTGCATGCTATACCAACCAAGTGTACCAGTGGTAAATTATTTTTCAAAATCACTTTTAAAGTTTTAATTAAAATCTATTTTATTCTATGCACTGCAGGTTTGAAAAATACTAAATTACTAAGCTAAATTACTTCGGTGAAGAGGGCTTTTTAACCCCCGACGCAAAAAGAGGGGTGTTATAAAATCGATTATTTTGATAGGTGGTGTCTCACCAGACCACTTGTTGATGCCAAAGTGGGAACCGAACCAGCTGGCAGCAGTGTCTCCCACTCCGATAGACAGAACTCCGCTCAATAGCTCCAACTCGCGATCTGGTCTGTTAGGAACTAGCAGTAAAGGGAATGCCAGACCGACGTACAGGTACAGGGGAGTCATTGCAAATAATCCACAATCCTGGAAAGATTATCTATCCATACTATAATATAAAGAGGAAGGATTTATTTATTTGTTTATTGAATATTTGTTGTTTATTGAGATTATATAATTTTTATTATTACAGTTCTAAACAAACACACAAATTCCAAGGTACCATCTGATGAATCTAGGCTTAATTCGTGGTTTTACGGCATAATATTAGAATTTAAATAACGGACACGTAACACGATTTATATGACGATTTTGAGACATTAATATATTTTGACCCAGTTCGGGTATATGCAAACGAGGGCAGCGTCAGTTAATAGTAATCTTGTGAGTGTATTTAGTCAGTTTTTGAAGTTCCAGCTATAAGAACAAGAAAGAGGATAGTTCGCTGCCCATAACAGCTCGAACTTTATCTCTCGCATTGCAGTCCCGTCGTAAGCACGACCCATGCCACTGGGTCGAAATATCGATGTCTCGAAATCATAGTATAAATCGTAGTATGAATCGTCATTTAAGTTATAATATGATTCAGAACACTCGATTTGGTAAGTTATCGTACGATAACTACGATATCTTATCGTACGATCACTTACCGAATCGAGTTTTCTCAATCGCCCTGTTGGTCCCCTACATAAAGTCAATTTGACAAGATAATGGGATTTAGTAATAACCAAATCAATATGAAGAAAACATAAAATAAAGTACGCCTCTGTCGTCTACGGTATTTAATGCTATTTAATAAATTCAAACAAATATGTACTACTGAAAGTAAGAAAAAAGTGTCACACTTACTTTTTCATCACAGTAGACTAAAAAAGCTGATTGCAGGGCGGAGGAGATGGGTTCTATACCAGATTTTCGTAGGGCCTGAAAATAAAAACACATTTTTAACTTATTAATACAACAATTATTTATTTTCAACCGACTTCAAAAAAGGAGGAGCTTCTTAATTAATCTGTATCGTTTTTTTTAAATTAATAATAAAATATTTGCACAAACCTCTACAAATATAAGTACTCCAAGCCCGATCCCCGCAGCCAAAGTCATGAGATACACGTCGTATATAATGCCAGACAAGAACACAAGTGACGCCAGAACGTGGAAGGTCTTGCGTGTCACTGTGCTGGCCTTCACCGCCAGCCGCGTGCGCACCAGTAGCGCGCACACCGCTACTAGCACGAGAAATAGCCAGAATGTGAACAGTTTGTACTGGAAATTATAAAACATTGGATAAATCAAAGCATCATAATTACTATATTCACTAACTAAAAAACTCGGGTTTATTTCGCTCGCGCTAGGTATTTGTTAGACTTTTTTCCAGTTTACTTTCAGTGGTTAAACATTTATTTATTAAAATAACCAAAATAACTAATTAACTTCATATTTGTTTAGTTTCAAAGTTATTTAACAAAAAAAAAAATTTTTGCTTGTGCATGTTCCTAGATTCTTAAAGCTTTTTATTATACTTATTATGCTATATTGTAGACTTGCAACGAATAGTATATTCGGCAGTATACCGAATACCGAATATTCGGCGAGGCCCCTGACCGAATAGCCGAATATTAGGCAAAAGTATTCGGCCGGATTTTAGCGCCAAAAATTTGTACAGACGTGATTGTTTCGCGCTCCTTTGTTTTGTTCTAATGTACTCATCGCTCGCGCGCCCGCTGTTGCTCTTATTACCACAATAATTCAAATACATAGAATCCTTCATTTTTCCAATTCAGAAGATGATTATGTACCTGTGTTATGCACCAATGACTACTTAAATGATTATAACAAAAATGAAAGTATGAATATTTTTTTTTATTTTATTTTTATTTGTACCAGAAAGTTGTAACAATATAAATAAAAGGAATATACACGTAATCAATCTATTTTAATTTTTCATTTTACCAATTATTTCTCTACTAGCCGATGCCCGCGACTTCGCCCGCGTGGATTTAGGTTTTTCGAAATTACGTGGGAACTCTTTGATTTTCCGGGACAAAAAGTAGCCTATGTGCTAATCCAAGATATTATCTATCTCCATTCCAAATTTCAGCCAAATCCGTCTAGTAGTTTTTGCGTGAAGGAGTAAATTAGTGTGATGACAAAATATATTATTTAAGTATTCGGTATTCGGCCAAATAATATGTAGATATTCGGTATCCGGCCGAATATAATAAAGGCAGCCGAATAGGCCGAATACCGAAATAGTAACCGAATATTCGTTGCAAGTCTACTATATTGCCCATCATATTTAATGAGACTAAGTACATGTGATGCTTTCATTTAATTAATTAAAAAAATTGTGCACTTGTTTTGCTCATGATTCAACCGATTTGAAAGCTATTGACATTTTTGCAATAATGTAGAGCAAACTGTTTTTTCCAACTCTCTAACAAGAGTAAAGAAGATTCACTTCAAAAAAATTAAAAACCTCTGGTAGACCATAGAAGGCTTCCAGCAAAGCCATGATGCATTAGCGTTCCCGTATGATGTCATGTAGAAACCAAGGGAGAATGGGTTTAATAAAAACTGCCATACCACTTTTAGGTTAGCCCGTTTCCATCTTAGACTGCATCATCACTTACCACCAGGTGAGATTACAGTCATAGGCTAACTGGTATCTGAAAAATAAAATTAGAAAATCAATCCTTACCCTATCCCGCTCCACAAACACATAATCAAGGATGGTTTTCACACAGTTACTTCCCAGAACAGCGTGCAGTATTAGCAATACAAATACAACAGCTGATGCCACTATGTATGCCAGAGTCTTAAGATTCCTCCAAGAGTCTGTCAGGAAGTACAGTACTGTAACAATCAATCCCACTGTTGATAATATAGTCTGAAAATATGTAAACACTAGTGTAATATACATATACTTGTAGATGATATAATGTAGGGACTACCTCACAATTTTCCGTCACTGTCACCAAAGAATTTGAGATAAATTATAGTTATTGCCCTTTATGAATGTTAATGCCCTAAAGCCTTTAAGAATCCTGTGGCAATTCTTTGATTTTCGAGGATAAAAATTTGCCTATATCCTTCCACGGGATGTAAGCTAACTCTGTACCAAATTTCATCAAAATTGGTTTAACTGTTGGGCTGTGAAAAGGTAGAAGACAGACAGACACTTTCGCATTTATAATAATAGTATGGAGTTACCTGCCTATTTGTTTAAGTAATGTTCAGTCAAATGCATCATGTACTTGTTTTGGGTGCACTATGCGGATGCAGGCAAAGTAAAGGGCTAAGCAGTAGCATTAGTTAGCATTTAACAGTTACTTACATATACTATCACACCTATAAATTCCATTTCTTGATCATCCGATCGCATTTTAAAGAAGAATCTGATCATGGACATTATGAAAAACAAAACAACCGCCTGTGCTGTTATCATAGCTTCTCCTAAAGTGAATGTCTTGTCAAACTTCACTATGAACAATCGCAGCATGGCAGCAAATAAACATATGGATAATATACTGACTGCCAAAGAAAACCCAAGGTCTGAAATGAATAAAACATAAAGTAAATAACAGGGTAAAATCTATACAAATAAAAAGACCTAGTTTATGGTTCATATTAGGGCCCTGAAAATGACTGATTTGTCTCACAAGAATGTGGAAAAGAAGCTGTTAGCATTAATCTATTGTGTGTAAAATAAAGGAAAAACTTCTTCTTTAGCTTTACAGAACTATTGGCATTTAAAGTGCAATGTACTGTGTAAAATTCTTTGAAATATAAATATTTTGACTTTGCCTTGGTACATTGCCACTGCTGCAAACCTATTTCTGAAAAACGGTTAGCTGCAATTGTTAAATTAAAATGACCAAGGTATAGTTAAGTATTAACTTTTTAGTTTGGTTCTTTAAAGCAAACTTTTTAGAAACATTAGTTTTTCTAAGTTCCCATGTTTTTACTCACAAACTACATTTTGCTGTTAACTGCTGATTGACAGCTTATATTTTTTTGTACTCATAAAGGGGATGTCTTATTGCTAGGCAGGTAATTCATCCTCCATTAGGACCATCCCACCCTATTTCCCATGTATAAACACAGTGTACTGGTGGCCTGGCCGACTACATAATATATATTTTATTAAAAAGTATTCATACCTGTTTGCAAGAAGACATACAGTAGTATAGCAGATATGAAACCAGATGCAACACACCCAGCGTAAACTGGCTCCTTCAACACTGTACTTGATGTGGAGAGAAACAGTATGAACAGTACACTATGGAAGAACAGTCCAACTGATATACATGATGTTATCTTGTATAGGGTTGACACATTGTCAAAACAGCTGTAAGTGGCCAGTGCAGCTGGTAGTAGTATGTGGCACCATAGCCCATTACTGTTTGCTGGTCTGAAAAAGGCAGTTATATGATTCACTCTAGTTGCAGTGAGCTGTAGATACAGTTGCACAAACCATGGAATGTGGATATAACATTGCTACCTCAGAGTCTTTAGTTTTGAGCTGGGGAGAGGCTGTGACTATTTTCAACCATACTAACAAAGAGGTACCACTAAGTGATACCTTCTGGTAAATATGTATAAGCATGCAATAAATTAAAGTAGTAACTGGTTATATCCCTTCAAACCAAGTTAGGAGTTAGCACTTTTCCATCTTAAACACCATCAGGCGTGAAGTGCTAACTTGTAATCAAATGAATGAAGAAAGCTAAGATATATGTATTCCTTGTGGTGGAAAGCTTGTATACCTACCTTGGTTTTACATTAGCCTCTTCTAAGCTTATAGCAATATGTCTTTCCAAAGTTTTCATCAGTCCCATGCTCCTATCTTGCAATGACTGAGTAAACTTTGTGACACTCTTCATCATAGCTTTACGCTCTTCATAGTATTAGAAGCAGAAGATAGTAAAAATAAGGCACAAATACCTAACTTTGTTTTAAATAATCCGTAAGTACCTGGATCACACTATAATATATCATATATTTACAAAGTACTCTGTGCACTATATTTTTAGTTCGGTAATTACAAAAGTACTCTGTGGGTAATTATAATCATATCTATGTGGCATAATAAAACGAGAAACCAAGAAAAATATTGGTTTTATTTAACTGAAACGTTGACTCATTTGACAGTAGTTAGATGACAGTTGTCTATGGAGGTACAGCGCGGAGGTCGCATCACCTCATTCTCCCCCGGTTCAGTTTTCACTCTCACTCCCATCAACCACAAAGTCCGCCAGGTAGGTGGGTAATTTTCGCGCCCTATTAGATTTCCTGGGAAGTCCAGTCCGAAGAACTGGCGAGGACGTTGACGGCTCTTCTACACGAGGCGACGACGAAGGAGCGATATTTTCAGGTGGAGGTGTGGAGTTGTTTTCAGATGGAAACGTGAGGCTATCGTCTTCGGAGGCCGTTTCAAAGTTATCATCTCTACTATCATCAGTAGAACTGGGGAAAGGAGCCAATTGACGGTTTGATACCGTTGAGGTTTCTCCATTATCCCGTCTTATGAGAGAGTAGTAGGGATTGGTCTCTAGAAGCTCGGCTTCCTCGACAAGAGGGTCCGTTTTTGAAGAGCGGATGTTCTTCTTAATGAGGATCGGTCCCGGCGTGAGCCAAGATGGCAGTGAATCTCCGTTCGGGGATCTTCTAGGGTATGTGAAAAGTTTTTCGTGCGGAGTAGCGTTCGTTGCCGTACATAGGAGAGAGCGGACACAATGCAATGCGTCCTTCAGTACTACTTCCCAATTTTCAACCGATAATCCCTTTGACCGAAGGCTGAGTTGAATAGTTCGCCAGAGCGTTCCGTTAAGTCGTTCCACTTGGCCATTACCCTGGGGGTTATAGGGCGTCGTTCTGGACGAGGCTATGTTTGACTGCCGTAGAAATGATTTGAACTCTTCGGACATGAATGACGACCCTCTATCACTATGAATGTAGAGAGGTTGGCCAAATGTCAGAAAAAGATCTTTCAGGCAAGTAATGACGGTGGCTGAGGTCATATCCTTACATGCGTAAGCAAAAGGAAACCGACTGTACTCATCAATAATCGTAAGTATGTACTTGTTGGCTGTTTCAGAAGGCAGTGGTCCTTTAAAATCTATGTTGATCCGTTCAAACGGCGACGTAGCTTTTATCAATTGACCCTTGACCTTAAAAAACCTCGGTTTTATTTCGGCGCAGGTAGGGCACGAAGCGGTCATCTCCTTGACATCATTAGCTGAGTAGGGCAAGTTTTTAGATCTTACCCAGTGATACATTCTAGTTACTCCCGGGTGGCAGAGTGCGTTATGTAGTTCTTTCAACTTGTTTATATTCATGTAGGCGCATACGCGAGATAGAGCGTCCGCAGCAGCGTTTTCAGTGCCTGGTCTGTAAACTATATCGTATTTGAAGCAAGACAGTTCTAATCGCCAACGTTGAATCTTCTCATTTTTTATTTTACTGTTATGATTTTGATTGAACATGAAGGCTACCGATTGTTGGTCTGTTATAAGAAGAAAATGTCTACCAATCAGGTAGTGTCTCCATTTCTTTAGGCTCTCTACTATCGCACAAGCCTCTTTTTCGATTGAGGATTGTTTGCATTCCGAGTTATTCAATGTCCGAGAGAAAAAAGCAACTGGTCTTCCATGTTGCGTCAGCGTAGCCCCTAGCGCGAATTCCGAAGCGTCTGTTTCGACTGTAAACATTTCATTGTCGTTAATGGCTACTAGAGCGGCTGCCTTAATATCTTGCTTGAGTTCTTCAAAGCACTTGAGCGCATCAGGTGGCAACGGGAAAGTAGTCACGCATGTAAGTGGCTTTATTTTTTCGGAGAAACGCGCGATCCATTTAGCGTAATGAGCAAGCATCCCTAGGACTCGTTTTAGTTCACTAGTTTTAGTTGGAGCGGGAAGCTCTAGAAGAGGTTTAAGTCTTTCCGGGTCAGGACTGATTGTGTTATTTTCAACAGTATATCCAAGCAAGTTGATTTTAGTCTTATTGAAAACACTCTTCTGTTCGTTTAGAGTTAAATGAAATTTATTAGCGGCGTCCAAAAAGCGTTTTAGATTGTGGTCATGATCCCTTTGATCTTTGCCGCAGACGGTTACATCATCTAAGTAGGCAAACGTTCCTTCTAATTTCTCTTCTGTTATGATGAAGTCCAGAGTTCGTTGAAAAGCTGCAACGCCATTAGTCACGCCAAATGGAATGCGTGTAAACTGGTACAATTTGCCGCAAGCTTCGAAAGCTGTATATATCTTTTCATTTTCTAAGATGGGTACTTGATGATATGCGCTCTTTAAGTCGATTTGACTGAACACTTTAAATCTTGATACGTTATTCACGACTGATTCTATGCTTGGCAAGGGGAAGGCATCCAGTTCGGTGAATTTGTTTATTGTCATGGAGTAATCAATGACAAGTCGTTTTCGATGAACTCCTCCTCCCGCTACGAGGACTTGAGCTCTCCAGGGGGAAATGCTTGTTTCAACGACCCCGTCTTCAAGTAATTTAGACACTTCTTCTTTTATGAAGTCCTCATCTTCCTTGCTGTAGCGCCGGCTTCTCACGACGATCGGTCGAATGTTTGGCGACAGATTTGTAAATACGGAGGCTGGCGGCACCGAAGCTTGTAACACGTTGCATATCTCTAAAGGTTCGCCAGGCCCACCAAGATTGAAATGAATGCTCGAGTGATGTTTGAGCAAGTCATGGCCGATGATGACGTCGGCACAGAGGTTGTCGACAACTAGAAGAGGTGTTTGTTTATAAGTATGCTCATTCATCGTAATAGTAGCAAAGCAGACACCTTCAACAAAGGAAACTTGATTGAGAGAAGCGAGATTGACTGTCTGCTGGCAGGGTTTTTTGCGTAGTTTCATTATGCGAGCAACTTTACCATTAATAAAGCTGACCGAACTTCCTGTATCGACGAGAGCATCAGCCTTGTATTCGTTGACCATGATTGGAATTGTTGCACTCCTAAGGCTCGAAGGAGAGGCAGCAGAAATAGCTCCACTGTAGAATTGGTCGTTGTTAGGGGTTGTAGGATCTTCAACTGTCGTGGAGTTCAAGTTAAAATTGCCCGATCTACAGACGCTTGCGAAGTGTCCTTTCTTTGAGCACTTTTTGCAAGTGGCTTTGTTGGCTGGACATCTGAACCTTGGATGAAGACTCCCGCCGCAAAAGAAGCAGGGTTTAGCCGGAGGTGGCGTGTTCGGGGCGGCTTGAAAAGTTCGTGACGATAGAGCCGCCACTAGATTTTCGGATTCCTTTACCCG
The DNA here is from genome assembly GCF_905333055.1 of Maniola jurtina. NCBI lineage: Eukaryota > Metazoa > Arthropoda > Insecta > Lepidoptera > Nymphalidae > Maniola > Maniola jurtina. The sequence continues at coordinate 10,019,190 of NC_060046.1, read as the reverse complement.
TGAAATACCTTGCGATATGGCGGTAAGTTGCGAAGAGCTAATACCAATAGTAACTGCATCCTTCTCTGCCGTTTCCAGAGCTACGGCTTGATTAAGTGCTTCTGAGAGAGTGAGTTTAGAGTTTTCTAGTAACCGCTCGCGAATCCTTCGTGATAGTAAGCCGGATATGAGAGCACTACGAACTGCTTGGTCTTCATGCTCTTGGGCTGTGACGTCTTCGAATTTACAATCTTTCGCAGAAAGTCGGAGAGCTCTAACATAGTCAGAGATCGATTCGTCGGCTCGTTGCTTGCGATTGAAGAGAATGTGTCGAGCTAGAATAGTATTTTTCGGTTTGACATAGATGTCTTCTAGAACTTTCATCGAATCTTTATAAGTGGAGCATGTTTTGATATGCTTATAAATCGATGCCGATAAGTGGTTAACTAGGATCTTACGCTTAAGGGAGTCCGGTACATCTTCGGTAATCTCTTCTGCTAAGAAGCTTTCGAATGTCGATTTCCAATGTAGCCATTTTGTATCGGAGTCCGCGACATCAGGCTCGATGTCAAACTTATCGGGTCGCAGATATCTTAACAGCGAAGGCTTGCCTAGTTTTTCGTCAGTCATTCTCAGTTAAATAAATTGTGGCATAATAAAACGAGAAACCAAGAAAAATATTGGTTTTATTTAACTGAAACGTTGACTCATTTGACAGTAGTTAGATGACAGTTGTCTATGGAGGTACAGCGCGGAGGTCGCATCACCTCAATCTATTAGAAAAATATGTAATTACTAATTACAATACTATCTCTATGATACAAAAGCACAAAAATAATTTTTGATTGTTGACACCATTTGACATTGACATATAAAATACCTACTAGCCGATGCCCGCGACTTTGCCCGCGTGGATTTAGGTTTTTTGAAATCCCGTGGGAACTCTTTGATATTCCGGGATTAAAAGTAGCCTATGTGCTAATCCAGGATATTATCTATCTCCATTCTAAATTTCAGCCAAATCCGTCCAGTAGTTTTTGCGTGAAGGAGTACAAACATACACACACACACACACATACAAACTTTCACCTTTTAATATTAGTGTGATGTAAACGATAATTGCCTATCGATAGTCCAATATCGATAATAGTTTATGATTATCGAAGTTTTCAAAACTATCCATTCCATATGTCATCACTGACAAAAACACGCTTTATTTCCGAGCAAACGATAATTATTATAATGACACACCTACAACCCGGTTACTAAAAGAATGGACCTCGCTTTTTTCAATTTCAATGTATGATAAACGCCAAACTAAGACAATACTAACATAGCATACCCAGAGTTTTTCACAAACATTTAAGTTTCATACCTAAATATTCTTAATGATGCTTTTTTGCACACCGTACCCATGCGTCGCAGTGACGTCTTGATGCCAGGTCCAATCTTTTAGTAACCGGGTTGTAACTGCCAGAGCTATTAAACACACGCATCTAGGCTAGGCCGAGTCCACTTTGCTAAAAAAAAATTATTCAATACATTCCTTCTCTTAGATTAGACCATTGGACCCAGTCAAAAATCGATATAGGTAGCGATACAGTAAATCACTAGCATAGTAAAGAATTTCTGACCAAAGACTAAAGAGAATATAATCACTTTTCTGACGATTTGACAATGATTTGACAACGTAGGGGCCACCCCCCCTCCCCGGCCGGTGTTTACTTTTAACTTTTCCTGAACTTTTCCTTTCCATTCAGTTGTCTTGTCTGATGTGCTGGTTTTGTATGACAGTGTGATAGCGAACTTTGTTTACAGAAAGTGAAAAATGCTACGAAATTTGAGTAAAGTTGTACAAACCCAAAAGGCTAAGTTTGCAACAGCGACTGCCCCTGCTCCTCACACTAGTCCTGAAATTTTGTATACAGGGGTAAGTAGGCACTACTTATAATTCATTCAGCTATACCAAATTCTACTCATCACGTCCATAGCCACTAGCCAGAGGAAATTTTTGGGGCTCCAAACCTCTCCCCTGAAATCCCGTACAGGGGAAATTATTTTTCAAATTCATAATAATATGTAGGCATGCTTACTTACTACTAATCTCTGCATATAATATTATTTCTTTTGTAAATAGTCAAAAAATTCATTCGAATTAATTCAAGTTTTAAAAATCCCGTGGGAACTCTGATTTTACGGGATAAAAATTCCGAATACCTTTCGGTTAAACGGATGGTTCTTGAAAATCTAGCAGCAGACACACTTTCATATTTGTGATAATATTAAGTATGAATTATTTATTTTTATGGTTCAAGGTAAAGTGCCTGTTTGGGAGACACCTACCTGCCTACTACATTAATATTCTGTTTAATGTTGTCTGTTACTAATTTTATGCTAATCAGGTAGGTAGGTATTTGAGCAGTTTAGTCACAGAATAAAACTAGATATGGATTGGCGCGAAAGGTAAAGTGCCTGTTTGGAATAGAATATATTTTTGAAAAGAGCAACCGCCGAGTTTCTTGCTGGTTCTTCTCGGTAGGAAAGGATTCCAAACCAGTGGTAGATAGGTACTTTTGACAATTCAAAAGTATTTGTAAAAGTCCAATTGAATAAAAATATTTTGAATTTTGAATTCAAGTAAACTTTTACAAGTGCTTTTGAATCGTGAAAATAATTTATCACTGGCTCGGAATGCCGTTCCTACTGAGAAGAAACTCGGCGTTTGCTCTTTTCAAGTACATATTCAATTTACAATAATATGCCATACTATATTTGGGAGACACCTACCTACCTACTACATTAATATTCTGTTCAATATTGTCTGTTACTAATTTTATGCTATTTGTGAAGTTTAGTCATAGTAAATCTAGATATGGTTTGTTTTCTGAATCTAACCATCTTTGCTATACCTACTCTATTAAAACTATCTATGCAAAACCAGCTATACCTGTCTGAAGTTATTGAGTACAACACATATTTTGTGGAAATATTTGGATTGTTTGAATATTTTTTATTACAAGACGAACAAGTGTAAATTAAAAATTTTCAACACCCCCGACAAATCATTTTCAAATAAATAATTATGTATATCTAGGCAACGTCCATCTTGACAGCTTAACATTTGTCAATTGACACTTGAATATTATGAACCTAAGGGTTATCTAACCTTCTTTTCTACAAGAAAACTAGAAAATAGCTGATAACTTTTAAACGGCTGAACCAATTTTCTTGGATTATGGCTAAGAACACTCTCGATCAAGCCACCTTTCAAACAAAAAAAAGTAAATTAAAATCGGTTCATTCGTTTAGGCGCTACGATGCCACAGACAGATACACAGATACACAGATACACAGACACACAGATACACACGTCAAACTTATAACACCCCCCTTTTTGGGTCGGGGGTTAAAAATATAATGAAAGGACACAAGTAAAAAATAAGATAGGACAATTCTACTTCAATTTCTTGCATAAGTAAAAATGAATTTTTGTTTTGTATTTATTGCAGTAGACAAATCATATTTACGGGAACTTCACAAGGCGTTTTGGTTGATTTTTCGTGATTTTAGCAAAGTGTCACCTTTTTTTTTTTTGGATAAATATGGTATTTTCGTCAAATCCGAAAGGCTCTCAAAGAAGATCACCTTTTCAACTTGCTACACTATTTTTTGTTTCTCTAAAACGTTTCTGTTTAATACATTAAACAAGGGTAATTCCGTTAAATGAGTGGATCACGATTACTACATCAAACTACAATTTTTGAGTTGGCTTGTAATTTGAAATATAGATTGTCTGCCTCAGCCCTAATATGCTTTGTCTTGATCTTGACTAAAATAACAGTATTATTGACTGATGATGCAAAGTACGTACCTATTACGCAACAGTATTCAGTTCACACTGATAAGACATTGAGATATGGAATCTTTATGCTTACATAATGCAATACAATATGAAAATAACTTTGATTAAGTACTTATCTATAGTAATTATTAAAGATAAAAATTGCAGGTGCATAACGAATAATTAGAGTACATCGAATCTTTAAAAAGAGCAACCACTGAGTTTCTTGCTGGTTCTTCTCGGTAGGAAAGGCATTCAGAACAACAACACTATGTGGATGTATGTATTTGATGATTCAAAAGTACAAGTAGTAAAATTTTTTTGCTCTATTTCTTTTATCTGCGATAAGTCCTTGGACTGTAAACAGATTTGGGACTTTCGAATGTTCAAAATGTAAAAATAATTTTGTTTTCGGCCAAAAGCCATGTACATATGTATACAAAAAAAAAACCAGCAGAGTTGAGAACCGCCGCCTTTTTGGAAGTGGGTTTAAAACAGCTATGTTCTGATTTCTTGAATAGAAATATACTTATTGAGATTCCGAAAGAATTTTCATATTTGCCATTAGTTATTAGTTACACAAATTCCAAAAGTCCCAGCAGTGGTATTATGATGACAAAAGCCCCTCCCACGGAACAGAAAATTTCTGTTCCGTGGCCCCTCCCTTCCTGAAATAAATTCCTGACTACGGCCATAAGTCTATGAATAAGTCTAAGTAGCTAGGTACCTACTTAATTAGTTGGGTCTGTAAAACATAAATAATTTTTCTTTATTTGTTCAGCTATTCATAAACAACGAATGGGTGAAGTCTGCTGATGGCAAAACGTTCAAGACTGAGAACCCGACCAACGGGAAGGTGATCGCGGAGGTGCAACAGGCGGGCAAAGCAGACATTGACAAAGCCGTTAAAGCCGCCAAAGATGCTTTCAAGTTAGTATTGTACTAATTGTTTAATTGGTTCCGTAGGTATCTCAAAAGGAGAAAGGAACCCTTAAAGGTTCACTTTGTTGTCTGTCTGTCTGTCTGTTGTATCTGTCAAGAAACCTATAAAGTACTTCCCATTCACCGAGAATCATGAAAGGCAGGTACATAGGGCTTACAGCATAAGTAAAGGGGAAAATCGTAAAGTGAAATCATATCACAAGAAATATCAAAAATTGTTATTTCTTGTACGGAATCCTTCGTGTGCTAGTCCAACTCGCACTTGACCGATCTTTTTCTTTACAAAAATTACTACCTGTACTAGGTAAGAACTTAAATAAATACAAAACGTCCTTGATTCAACCATTTAGCATAGTAATAAAAACATTGTCAATACTGACTTCGAACTTATATGCTATGTACTTTATCTATTTCGATACGGAAAACTACTAAACTTATGGTCTGCTATAGTGGAAAATAGCTAAAAATATATACAGAATATATTTACTCAGGGCCAGTAGTTTCAAATCATTATCATTGTTTTTGTTTTTGTTGTTTCAAACCATCAGCCAGATAAAGTCAGTCAGTCGAATTTGATAAGTTCTTACTTTAAATATTACTAGCTGAGGCCCGCGACTTCGTCCGCGTGGATTTAGGTTTTTCGAAATCCCGTGGGAACTCTTTGGTTTTCCGGGATAAAAAGTAGCCTATGTGCTAATCCAGGATATTATCTATCTCCATTCCTTTCAGCCAAATCCGTCCAGTGGTTTTTGCGTGAAGGAGTAACAAACATACACACACACACACACATACGAACTTTCGCCTTTATAATATTAGTGTGATGAATTATGATTGATTAAAATTCTAGTTTTTATTGTACTATAGTACAAGTGTAAATTAAAAATTTATAACACCCCCGACAAGTGAAGGGTACAGTAACTAGAAAAGAGCTGATAACTTTCAAACGGCTGAACCGATTTGCTTCGATTAAGCTAAGAACACTTTCTAGCAAGCCACCTTTCAAACAAAAAAAAACTAAATAAAAATAGGTTCATTAGTTTAGGAGCTACAATGCCACAGACAGATACACAGATACACACGTCAAACTTATAACACCCCTCTTTTTAGGTCGGGGGCTAAGAATCAAAACCGTTGTACCAAACTAGTTATTTTTACGTAAAATGAGTTTAAACTAAAACGGGTTTGAACTTTAATTAGGTACAAGGATTGTCCATTGGATTTATTATAGGACTAGCTGATGCCCGCAGCTTCGCCCGCGTGGATTGGTCAGATCCCCTGCAGCATCAGGATTGAGGAGTTGGACTCCAAATTTTTTATGAAACAATGTCGCAAAGTTCCTCTATCGATTAAAAAAGAAATGACGCAAATCGGTTCAGAAATCTCGGAGATTTCGGTGTACATAGGTAGAAAAACACAACTCCCTTTTTGAAAGTCGGTTAAAAAAGTAGCCTATTTTACGCCCTGGTCAATCCTCTACTTGCCTGTGAAAGTCCTGTCAAAATCGGTTCAGCCGTTCCAAAGATTAGCCTTTTCAAACAGACAGACAGACAGACAGACAGACAGACAGACAGACAGACAGACAGACAGACAAAAATTTTAAAAACGTGTGATTCAGTTATGGTATCGTTCAAATAACCATATGAGCTTAATATGAGGTAGTTATTTCGAAATTACAGACAGACACTCCAATTTTATTTATTAGTATAGATTTAAGAGATAATAAATGAACGAATAATAAATATATGATGATAATACCTACTTAGAAAATAAGTAGGTGCATAAGTACTGGCTTAATAATAAATAGCCGGCTTATCGGTGTTTTATAGGATATATTTCGGAGAGTGTGCACAGGAACTTTTCGATCTTGTCCCCCCCTTCACCATTTTACCACCGAACCGCAAGACGTCGGGCGAGTTTCCATCCTTATGTCGTTGACATTCCATCTACACGCACGAAACGTTTTGCGTCTTCATTCCTCATACGCATGGCTAAGGTTTGGAATACTCTTCCGCGATCTGTGTTTCCTACCAATTACAATCCGGGTATCTTTAAAACAAGACTGAATAGGCACCTTCTAGGTAAACGCGTCCCATCTTAGACCACATCATCACTTTCCATCAGGTGTGATTGTGGTCAAGCGCTTACCTATAGTGAATAAAAAAAAAAAAATAAAAAAAAAATAAGTAAATACATAGTCATCTAGGCTCAGCAAATTAAACATGACTTAGTATAAACTTAATGCCTGGCTGATTGTAATTGGTGGAAAAATCTGATGATTAGTGATACTCATAATAAATATTCTTTATCAGCTTTGCTCAAGTGTTAAAGTAGGTAGGATTGTATTTAATTTTTTGCATGTCATCATCATAACTATAAACTAAGATAAGTCAATGGACTGATTCTTAGGTATAAGTACGTTTATAAGTTTAAGTTCGTATAATATTGCTTATTAGCTTCAATCATGGGCTATACCTATTGTAAAGTTAGTAAAATACTGCTGTCAGCAATTGCACTTGTTTACTTGCATTAAAAAAAATCATCATCGCGTCATCAGTCGTCCACTGTTGGACATGGGTCTCTACTCTCTTGTAGCTTCACTTTCACAGGCCACGGTCTTGCGCCGCCTGAATCCAGCGGCTCCCTGCGATTTGTTTGATGTCGTTTGTCCATCTATAGTGGGGTCTTCCAACGCTACGCTTTCCGGTGCACTTTTGTAATTACTAGCTGTTACCGGCGACTTTGTTTGCGTGGATATAGGTTTAAATGCTATTTCAAAAAATCCTGTGGAAACTCATTGATTTTTCGGGATTAAAAGTAGCCTATGCACTGTGTTAATCCAGGGTATAATCTATCTCCATTCCAAAGCCAAATCCGTCCAGTAATTTTTGCGTGAAAGAGTAACACAGTTGGAGCTATTTGGCTGAATCAATCACTTATTACGAGTATTTTCAACAGATTTGGGTCAACATGGAGAAAAATGGACGCATCGCAGCGAGGGTACCTTATAAACAAGCTGGCGGACCTTATCGAAAGAGACCACGCTTATTTGGCCGTAAGTTTATCACTATTTATAATTTAGGTACTAGCTGATGCCCGCGCCTTCGTCCGCCTGGATATACGTTTTTCAAAATCCCGCGGGAACTCTTTGATTTTCCGGGATAAAAAGTAGCATAAGTGTTCATCCAGGGTATAATCTATCTTCATTCCAAATTTCAGCCAAACCCGTCCAGTAGTTTTTGCGTGATTGAGTAACAAACATCCAAACATCCACACTTTCACATTTATAATATTAGTAGGATTAGAATACCTATTTATCATCATTGTCTTCATCATTTTCTTAGCCATAGGCCTTTTCCAAAAATTGCCACCACACCTGATCCTCAGCTTTTCTCATCCAGCCATTTCTTACCATCTTCTTATCTTTATATCGTCGGTCCATCTTGCTGGAGGGGCGCCCCATATTACGTTTACTTGTTCGCGGTCTCTACTCTATAGAACCCCCTGGTGCAGTGGTAAGCGCTGTGGTCTTATTAGTGGGAGGTCCCAAGTTCGACTCCCGGCAGGTGTTTGGAATTTTATAATTACTAAATTTCTGGTTTCGTCTGGTGCTAGGCTTCGGCCGTGGCTAGTTAGCACCCTACTGGCAAAGCCGTGCCGCCAAACGATTTCGCGTTCCGGTATGATGCCCTGATGTAGAAACCAAATGGGAGTACTTATGGGTTTAATGAAAACGTCATATCCCATCCCTTGTTAGCCCGCTCCCATCTTAGACTACATCATCACTTACCACCAGGTGAGATTGCAGTCAAGGGCTAACTTGTATCTGAGTAATCAAAAAAAAAAACTTTCCGGTTTCAGCAGCCATCGCTTCTACGGCAAGCATAATAGCCACTGTCACTTTAACTTGCTCATGCTTACTTTGGCCATTGGCCTGTGTGTGGTATCATGGTTTTCTTGCGAATTTCTTCATTTCAAATCTTATCCTTCAGAGAAACACAGCCCTCTTCATAGCTTGCTGAGCCCTAAATTCAAGCCCTTTGTTAGCGTCCATTATCCACGTTTCGTTTATACCTACCTACTTCTTCCTTTTCTTACTGAGTTTCTTTTATCAAAACCTACCTACTTATTCACACAGGGCAAAACCTATTTAAAAGCAGGTAATGTATTCTTACAGTAATCGACAAATTATATTCTAGGAAGTCATTGTGAGTGCATAGTTTCGCATTCACTTTTTAGTGTATTGTTATTGCTAAATTGCGGTTACAAGAAACTACGTTAGGTACTTATAAGTAGAAATTGCAATGTCATTCAGTTTTGTTAAATATAGTTATTATGATAGTTTCGTAGGGTTATCTTCACTTATCACTTTTATTAGTAAGTAGTTATGGCCTTCAGCACTTCGAAGGGGTGTTAGGCAAGAGAAAGTTCAATTCCTATAGCCAGACTAAGGTCAAAAAAATTAAATCTAATTATATAGAACGAGACCATTAACCAATCTTCGTCTCGCGGTCGAGATCTTCAAGCTTGATCGTGTTATACACGACTTTACGAGTTTTTACTATTCGTAACCTTTGGCTTGTCACACCCCTGGATAAGGACCGCAACGTGTCGTTTATCGTAATTTGCCGCCAGCTACCACGTAATCGCGATCGAGACCTTGATAACAACGGTAAAAAATGTTGTTTACTTGCAATTGGCGCCATTTAATGTTAATTAAATTACATACGTAATGCAAAAAACCGGCCAAGTGTGAGTCGGACTCGCGTCGCGCACCGAGGGTTCCGTACCTACTTGGGTATTTTTTTCGACATTTTGCAAGATAAATCAAAAACTATTATGTATAAAAATAAATAAAAATCTGTTTAGAATGTATAGGTAAAGCCATTTTATATGATACCCCACTTGGTATAGTTATCTTGCTTTGAAAATTTAAACACATTTTTTTAAATGATGTAACCACAAATTCACGGTTTTCGGATTTATTCCTTTACTTGTGCTATAAAACCTACCTACCTGCCAAATTTCATGATTTTAGGTCAACGGGAAGTACCTTGTAGATTTCCTTGACAGACACGACGGACGGACAGACAGACAGACAGGCAACAAAGTGATCCTATAAGTGTTTCGTTTTTCCTTTTGAGGTACGGAACCCTAAAAATTGCAATGAATATGCATTGAGTAGGTATGAACTTTATAAACTACTAGAATTGTGGCCAATCGCTTACCTATAGTAAATGAAAAAAAAAACATGACGAATTTTTAATCCACAGAGTCTAGAGACCCTCGACAACGGCAAGCCATACCTAGCATCGTACTATGGCGACGTTGCTGCAGTGGTCAAGAACCTGCGCTACTACGCGGGCTGGGCGGACAAGAACCACGGCAAGGTGCTGCCCACTGACGGCAAATACTTCGCCTATACCAGGCACGAGCCTGTCGGTGAGAACCTATTGCCATCCATCCATCTATTCAGCAGTATAATAATGCATTCAGAATGCTGTTGGGGCTGCCGAGGGACTGTAGTGCAGGTGGGATGTTCACAGAGGCCCGGTCTGATGTCTTTCATGCCATTATCCGTAAAAAGATGGTCTCTCTCCTACAGCGCCTTCGTAGCAGTCTCAATGGCATTCTGGGTGCAATAAGGGGTAGGATAGGCTGCCCAAAAGCATTGGGTAGCTGTAGCCACCGGGCGACTAGAGTTGCCACGGCAGGCTACTTTATTCATTTACTTAGTACTAACATTAGTAACATAATTATAAGGAACTAGATAATTTCCGCGACTTCGTCCGCGTGGATTTAGTTTTTTTTTTAATCCCGTGGAAACTTGATTTTCTGGGATAAAAAGATGCCTATGTCGATTTCCGGGATGCAAGCTACTTCTGTACCAAATTTGATTTAATCGTTTAAACAGATGGGCTTTTAACAATCCCGTGGGAACTCTTTCATTTTCCGGCATAAAAAGTAGCCTATGTCCTTCCCCGGGATGTAAGCTAACTCTGTACCAAATTTAATTAAAATCGGTTAAGCTGTTGGGCCGTGAAAAGCTAGCAGACAGACAGATAGACCGACACTTATAATATTAATAGTATGGATAGTATGGATTAGTGTAGATAGGATGGATTATCTTGGTTTACAGGCGTATGCGGGCAAATTATCCCATGGAACTTCCCTCTGCTGATGGCGGCGTGGAAGCTGGGCCCCGCGCTGGCCGCCGGCAACACGCTGGTGCTGAAGCCCGCGGAGCAGACGCCGCTCACTGCGCTCTATGTCGCACAACTAGTCAAGGTAACCTAACCCTACCCTATTTACCTCCATCACAAACTATCCCATGGAACTTCCCGCTGCTGATGGCGGCGTGGAAGCTGGGCCCCGTGCGGAAATAACATCCCCTTTCGTGTAATATATCAAGCAATTTCATCTGTCATAGTGCTAGTATATGCAATCTTTTAAAGTGTTTTGTGTTTGGGGTGTACAAGGCATATTTGTGCCTAAGATCTCAGTTTTTACCAATGCGTTAGAGTTTTTCTAGTCAAAGCTTGTTGTACTTTTTGGATCCCTTGAGTTTTTATTATATGATTTTTTTTTTCTTTCCAGGAAGCGGGCTTCCCCGCGGGCGTAGTGAACGTGGTGCCCGGATACGGCGACGCGGGCGCGGCCATTGTTGACCACCCCGATGTTGACAAGGTCGCCTTCACTGGTATGTTGTGCATTATTCAAGCAAACCATCCAGACTAAAATATGCCTTCCTATGCCCGCTCGTAAAGAGTTACAAACCGGTTTTGATAAATGATACGTCATTAGATTCATCTTGATGTACCCAGTGAAGATAAAATTGCAGTACAAACTGCATTTGGGGTTTTTTGAATCACTTATTTCTTTATCATTTTACTCCCCGACCACACGGTAGAACAATTATATTGTGTTCAAAAACTGCTTCAAAATTTATCTATAACTAGCTGACGCCCGCGACTTCGTCCGCGTGGATTTAGGTTTTTCAAAGTTAGGAAATCTTTGATTTTCCGAGATAAAATGTAGCCTATGTGTTAATCTAGAGTATAATCTATCTCCGAATTTCAGCCAAATCCGTTCAGTAGTTTTTGCGTGAAAGAGTACACACAAACTTTCGCCTTTATAATATTAGAGTGACTTTTCCAGGATCAACTGAAGTAGGCAAGCTGATCCAGCGCAACGCGGCGGGAACTGTGAAGCGGATAACTCTGGAGCTGGGGGGAAAGTCCCCCAACATCGTGTTCGCTGATGCCGACCTGCCCTACGCGGTGGAGCAGTCTCACATGGCGCTGTTCTACAACATGGGCCAGTGCTGCTGTGCCGGTGAGTGGAGCATGGCTTTACTGAGTTGGATAACTGTGGAACTGGGGGGGAATCCCCAGCATCGTGTTTGCTGATGTATTACATGGTGCTGTTCTACAATATGGGCCAGTGCTGCTGTGTGAAAATGATTGGTGCGATAATGCCCACGACTTCGTCCATCTGTTGGGAATGAATTAACTTTCTGGGGAAAATTCTCCTTCTCCATGTCTTTAAGCGCTCGTACGCACTAGCGGTTAACCGCGTGCGCGGCTAACCGCGCGGCCAGCCGCTTTTATATTTTTATATGAAACCGCTCATTTTGTACGCACTAAACCGCGACGAAATTCCAACCGCGGCGGTTGAACGGGAGGCAGCGTAATAGTATATCCATGCAAAAAATCACGTCGATCCGTTGTGCATTACTCAACTTCAATATTCAACATTTATTCATGAGTAAAGGACACAAAAAAAATCTTAATCTTTTAACCTAGAAAATTTATTTTAAGTACATGAATGTATAATTATCTATTTTCACAAAAATAGTTTTTAGACCGTTAATTCTATTTTATACTTGGAAAAGTGTTTTATTAAAGAAATTCTTTTCTTTCTCATCATTGTATAATGTGGTACCTATACTTAGTAGATTATTTATGTGCATGCAGGCTCGCGCACGTTCGTGGAGGACAAGATCTACGACAAGTTCGTAGAGATGTCGGCCGCGCGCGCCGCCAGGCGAGTTGTGGGGGACCCCTTCCGACCCGACACCGAGCAGGGGCCGCAGGTAAACCATTCAAATCGACTACCAAAAAGCTCGATTAAAGTCGGTTTTTTCGTATTAAAAAAAACGGAAAAAATGAACTAGTGGGGAAAAAAGTCTCACTAGTTCAACTGTTGAACTAATCTATTTTGTCACAGCCAATTGCCCCGAATCTATTAGACCGATTTAAGTTGAAATTAGTACTCTCATCTAATATGAATAAACGCGGACGTGTAACGTAAAAAAATGAATTTTCAATGTGGTTATCATTTCTGGGGTGAAAATCAGAAGAATAAAATAAAGGAAAGGGCTAGTTATGAGAGTCTCAAATATATTTTTTTGCAATATAAATTGTGTTTGCTAATGTATAGTTGGACCAATTTGTATTTGTCAATGTATATTTGGACTAATTTGTGTTTGCTAATGTATAGTTGGACCAATTTGTATTTGTCAATGTATATTTGGACTAATTTGTGTTTGCTAATGTATAGTTGGACCAATCTGTACACGTATCATTAATCTGAATTGTAACGACAGATTGACGGGGAGCAACACGAGAAGATCTTAGGACTCATCGAGACAGGCAAGAAGCAAGGCGCCAAGCTGATGACGGGGGGCGGCCGGCACGGGAAAGAGGGGTATTTCGTCCAGCCTACGGTCTTCTCTGATGTCAAGGACGATATGGACATTGCCAGAACGGAGGTATGTACTATTCTGGATATTAACTACTGATCTATATAATACTAGATGATGCCCGTGACTTCGTCGGCGTGGTTTTAGGTTTTCCGGGATAAAAAGTACCCTATGTCCGTGCCCGTGATGTAAGCTAACTCTGTACCAAATAACATCAAAATCGGTTAAACTGTTGAGCCGTGAAAAGCTTGCAGACAGACAGACAGATAGACACACTTTCGCATTTTATCTATAGCATTAAAACTAGTACATAGTTTGTAAAGCTTTTAAAACATAGTTTCTAAGAGTAGCGAAGAGTTTTCTAGCAGGCAGAGAATTTTATTTGGATTGATTTCAGTATGAATACTTATCTAAAAATATTAATAGATAAATAATCATTTTCCAGATCTTCGGTCCCGTGCAAACGATCCTGAAGTTCTCGCAGATGGACGAATTACTAGAACGCGCCAACAACTCGGAGTATGGGCTGGCCGCAGCGGTGTTCAGTAAGGACATCGACCGAGTTAACTACCTCGTGCAGGTAAAGACGTACTATGAGTACTATGCATTTCAATCAAGAATTTTATTTGAAATCACGAAATACCTACTTAAATAATCTTTAAGGAAATCTTCCAAAAAGTTCCATTACATTTCAAATATTATCGTGGCGGTAGCAGTAGGTATATTTTAATTTTTTTGCTTTAAAAGGTAAAAGTAAAAAGTAAAATATTCTTTATTGTACACCAACAAGACAATAATATATAAATAACATTATAGATTTATGTACAAAAGGCGGCCTTATCGCTAAAATAGATATTTGAACCTATACCTACCTATAGGTACCTATTTGAAGTTGAATAATTTGATAACGTGTGCAGAAATGCACGATTGCGCACTGGGATTTGATAACTTTCTCCTCTTTTTTTAGAATTAACATCAGTGCACGACAAAACTTAGAAATATTCCGTACGGTCCATTATGGCGTGACAAAAGTTGTACCTAGTAACTCACTGAGTCGGAGTTACGTGTCAAACAGACGTGATGATTCTGTGGCCCTTATTTCCGGATGGCAATCGCTAGAAACGCGCCTTCTATGCTTCGTCGTTCACTGATATACTTAGATTCATATGATTTTCACTATTCAAGTGGTAGACTACGTTTACCTCTTGGATGTTTAGTGACATTCAAATCAGTTTGTTCGTATACATCTCTGCGTCGGAGTTTCTGAAGGTCGATGACCACTTAATACTTTTCTTGGTATGTTTGTTAAGCGATTTCTCCGCCAAGTAAAAACGAATTTTGATAATTCTTGTTGGTAGGTCATACTTCAGAGGAGGTCCCATTTTAATTTCGTGAAGATCTGATGAATATCTTCGGAGATGGAGACCAGAGCAAAGCTCCTCGATGGCTCTCAAAAAATGTTATTACAGAACTACATTATCTCTTGTATACATAATATATTCGGTAGTAAATTAAATTATTTTTAATTTTTAGTGTTTGTGGATATTAATGTCAGTTTTTTTTATGTTTTAATTTAAAGGGTCTCCGTGCGGGCACGGTGTGGGTGAACGACTACAACGTTTTCGGCAACCAGGTGCCGTTCGGCGGGTACAAGCAATCCGGCCTCGGGCGGGAGAACGGACCCTATGGCATCAAGAACTATACCGAAGTCAAGGCGGTCGTCGTCAAACTCACTGAAAAGAACTCGTAGACTGCCGAATTATATTTGAACCTTTTTAGGCACTATACACAATGTTGTTAGCACTCGTTCACTCGGATGATTCTTTAAAATCCAATGGATTATCCATACTAATGCGAAATTATAAATGCGAAAGTGTATCTGTGTATCTGCTAGCTTTTCACGGCCCAACAATTTGACAGATTTTAATGATACAGAGTTAGCTTACATCCCGGAAACTATTCCCGGTGATGACTTTACAATATTGCAGTCCCGGAAAGGACTGCAATATTGTAAATTCATCAGTTTTAAAGCGCACTACAAAATCATCTGTGTGAACGAGGGCTTAGAATTTATATGAACACACAGTAAACTGATGCGGGCTTAACCAGGGCGGAATTCTGTCCCGTGTTTCATACAAAACATACCATCCTGTTTCATTTTCTAGTGCACAAAATACCCAGTTTCTAATCAGTAAGATTGTACTTAAGATACTATTCTATGATTTCTAATAAAATTTATATCCAGACTTAAAAAAAAGATAATAAACGGCCACGAAGCCGTTTTTAGACAGAATCTATGAATAAAGAATTTTCAAAAAATCATAGGTAATAAATAGTTTTCGTTTTTCTTTTAGGTTGTGATTTCTGTTAAATAGATTTGTAGTGTGCAAACGAATTTACTAAAACTTGAAAAAATAGTTTTTAAGATACTTTTTGTTTAGACTCTCGATAGCCACAAGCGGTTATTAATTAAACCTTATCAATTTGCAATAAGGAATAAATTTTAAAAGTTATCAACTCATTGCTGGATATTTTTTTATCAAACAGTCGCTCGTGGCTATTGAAACGCTATAATTAATTCCTAACAATTTAATGACCATGAATTACTTTATGAAATGCACAGTGCATTTCAAAAAGGTAATTCAGCGTTGCAAAAACTCATACTCAAATTTGATTTTTTAGAATAGAATATATTTTTATTCAAGTAAACTCTTACAAGTGCTTTTGAATTGTCAAAATAATTTAAGTTAATAACTTGTTAATACAGTTAGCAATGGTGCTTACTAAATATATTGAGGCTATTATGCATTTTTTTGTATCTTTTGCCATTGTATAGTCGCTATTTCTACAATGAAAATTAGAATCTAAGAAATAAAACTATTTTAATCGGTAACGACTTTATTTTCATAACAATCACTTCAAACTTCTAAAATCAAGTACACACCTCAGGCCTAGCACCAAAGTTTGACAGGTACAACAATGTGACGATCGTAATCATAATCACCTTTGATTGCCTGATCTTGTACTTATTAGCTAATAAAATAATGATGGAGATTATCTTTATTAGGGAGCTAATAAAATGTACTGTTGCATTACAACAATAACGATTGAGATTATCCTTGGTGCTAGCCCCCTTGAGTAACAATGGTCCTTAAATAGTTTCTATAAATAACTAAACCTTTTAAAATATTTTTAGAAAAATGTGTAAAGATTTCGAAAGTTCAACTATCCTTTGGTTCTTGCAGAAATGATTAATATTATTTAGTACAAAAAAAAAAAGATACATAATGCCCGGTTCAAATTATTCCAGTTACTGGACCTAGTAAGTTAATTTCAGCGCTGGACTGGAATGGACGGAACTAACTAAATTAAAGGAGGAACAAAATACTGAATGAAAGCTGTTCTTAAAACTTTACCGTAATTATTGGATTTAAAAGCAAAGTGCTAATTCACTAACTTGTCTGTGATAATATGCGAGTTAAAATTTATTAGCACGGATTAGGCAAACGTTGTAATTTTGACAAACCCTTATTATACCGCGTTTTTAAGTTGAAAACTTGGTTTATTTTACACTACTGCAATAAACGCTGTTCAGTAACGATGGATAGCTGTGCGGATACAGGAATAATGTGAACCGGGCATAACATTATGATAAAAATTAACAGTGAAAGTAAACTATTAATAATAAAATCGTGGAAAACTAATCTAAAATCACAACAGTGGAATGTTTTGTGCTACTTAATCTAACATCACATAGCCTTTCACTATTACTACCTAGTTACTAAAAAAACAGATTAAAATCGGAAAATCTTAAAAAGGAAACCTATAAAAAGAGTTAAATATTATCTTTGGGTTTTCTAAATGCCAACAACATAATGGACGGTATTCATTATGGCTTGAGATCAGTGGCGTGCATTGCATAGAAGCAAGAAGACATTGCCTACCCAGATTATTTAGAAATAAAAAAGACTATAAACTACAGTTAAGGCCATTTTCATCAGATCGTTTATTTTTTAAACATTAGTATGAATATGAAAAAAAAAAATTAAGACTTCTATACTCCTCGCATAAAGAAAATAGTCAAATGCACGCCGCTGTTATGAAACATGATTAAAGATAATACAATTAATATTGCTTCTGAAAATTTTAATAATTCTTTGTACTTATTAGTGGACGGTCAGCCACTGAATCAGCATTTAATGCCGATATAAACTATGATAAGAAAAACAGTCAAAAAAAATATAAATTGATACCGCGTTGGTATAGACTTTAAACTGGAGCTCAGTGATCGCAAAATAAGTAGTCTAATCTGAAGTTGTAATATGGTGGTTTGCGCAGGTCATAGAATAAGGCATAAAATACACGGCTGAAATCTGTTTAGAACAATGCGTGCAGGCATAGAACTGGGGATGAGCCTTCCTGTGTCGTTTCAATTTTTGAATATAAACAGATACAATACAAAATATCTATATGACATGACACCAACGCGGCAAAAAAAAAATTGATGCATAATTTTTCAAGTATAAAAATTGTACTTTGATTAAGAATTATATTATTAACTACAGTTGGACGTTACGAAAAAAGAGCTCCGAGGTTGAACCTGTGCAGTGGGTGGTTTATCAATTGATTTGATGGTAGAACTAGCGCGATTAGCAACGGGAGAGGTGTCTATTACAGGCACGCGATTGGATCGGTCAGTCAACGTTTCGTGTCTCTCGCAGTTCGAGAGAACTGTGTGCTAAGTATGAGATTTTACATATCACACACATAGAAAAAATTCGAGTGTTGAAACAGCTTCAAAGTAAAATAGACCCTAGCTATCTTGTTTTAAAGCTCAAGTTCGTCCATACATCTACAGTCAGCGCTCCAAGCGGATACTTCGAAATTAAAATCGGTGGTATTGAATTTTTGACTTTAGGTCAAGGGTCTTTAGGTCTATTTCACTCTGACGTCATTGAGTTTCAACAGTCGAATTCTATCAACACATGCCCCCCGTCATCCAGAGCTCTCTTTACGTGAATCCAACTAATGAATTAACAGAATCAGTTCTCGTCAGTCGTGTCATCGTTGATCGCGGAGAGGTTCTCCTCCGAGATCTTGGCGAGACTGCCGCAAGTCAGCGACGAATGGTTGTTCGCCATGTCCTCCTCTATCTAGATACAACAAAGAAAGACAGACTGTTCATTTGGAATCAACATTTTATGTTTAGCGTGATAAGATTTCAAAAAAATAAAAATGTTTTCCATTCTCACATTTGTCACATTTTATAATAATGATGCAAGTTGTCTCTATAATAAATCATTAAACGGAAATTTCAATTTTCGAAGTTATAATCTGGATATATGGGGGGGACGGCGCGTACGCAGTCCCCACTACCAAAAATTACGCGTCCGAGTTATCCACATTAGGGATAATCGCAGAGGTCAACCCAGCCGCAGTGCAATGGAAGGGCCTCGCTCTGGGGGAACCGCCTTCTTGATCACGGTGTCCCCTACGCCAGGTAAGTATGCTGTGACGACACGAGCGCGGGGTACTCATTGCGCGAGGAACAACCTCCACAGCGCGACAGACAAACTCCGCCGCACGGAGCAAGGACACCTACCGAGACGTGGTAAGATAACCAGACCAACAAGTTCATAAGTGCGGCAGTTGATTTGGTTGCAAGGAACATACTCGAAGGAGTGTTCATACTTACCGCAAGATGTCAGCATCAATACAGTAGTGACCAAGATAGAACTAGTCTTATTTTTTAGAAGATACCTAGTAAAATTATAAACACAAAACATATAACAAGACTAACGATAAAAATATTGGAATGTAAAAAAAAAGCAAAAGGCCAACATCACGCGGTGTTCCCAGGCGGTCACCCATCCAAGTACTGACCGCGCCCGATGTTGCTTAACTTCGGTGATCGGACGAGAACCGGTGTATTCAACATGGTATGGACGTTGGCAACTATTGCAACAAAATAAAGCTTCAGAAGTTTTCTAAACTGAGGCTGAAGCCTTGAACAGATAATAATTATTTCTCGTTTGCTGCCTCGCCACCGCTACTAAAGTTGTGATAAGGCGCTTACGGATTGGCACAAAATTGGACCAGATCTTATTAATTCTAAAATTCAAATTCAAAATATTTTTATTCAATTAGACTTTAACAAGTTCTTTTGAATCGTCAAAAACATCTACCACTGGTTCGGAATGCCTTTACCACCGAGAAGAACCAGCAAGAAACTCGGCGGTTGCTCTTTTCAAACATTTCATATACAATATTATGCCATGTTAAAAGCAATAAAATACCTCGCGCTCCAAAGTCTCGAAGTCGTCATTGTCCGTCTGACACTTGAGGCACTCGTCGGAGGACGAGTCCTGGTAGCACATCACGCTCTCGATGTTCAGCTCCACTTCGTCCGTCTTCGCGTCGTTGGTCGATAGCGAGGGGCTACTGTTGCTCAATGCGCGGGTTTCCTTCAATACAATAAAATAAAAAACGAATTCATTTTTATTGGATAGATTCTAAAACTTACTACAAACTGTTGAGTGAAATGTGGTCAGGTTTTATTTAATTTAAGGTAATATTCACACACCAGCTACAGTTGTAAAATGTATAAGGCTCATCAGACATTATTTTAACATATTGTACCTACATTTTATTGAATAAATAAATCATTCTTTCTAAACCCTAAGACTGCATAAGGGCGTTTTTGCACGGCACGATTTGAGGTCACGACATACGACATTCTGCACACGACGTGATGTTCGTACGTTTTTTCACTCATCGTAATACCCAAGCGAAAGGGACTCGTAAGTTGTTCCGAAAGTGTTCAGGTCAAAATGGGAAGTCGTGTCTGTACCACAAATAACCGATGGAACTATGTTTTGCCTAAATAGAGACCACGTACTGGGAATAGAAATGCAGGACGACACCCATCCTGCTGGTTGGATGCCATCGTCAAATATTATTACTTGAGTGACGCTAGTACAACGCCTTAGGGAGTGGCATAGACCAAAATCAAGGGGTAAATAAAAACAAGATAAACTTGAACATCGGCGGTGTTCCCACTAGATTACAACATGGGGCTATTCAAGAGGCGGACCAACAAATTCCTGAAAGACCGGCAACGCATCGGCGGTTCATCTGGTGCTGCAAAAGTACATGGGCGGCGGTAATCACTTAACATCAGGTGACCCGCCTGCTTATTAATCGCTCACAATTTTTTATAAAAAAAAAATACATAGACTGCTAAAATCATAACCCTTCCTTTTGGCTTTGCTGTTATAGTAGGGTAATAAAATAGATTAGGTAGTTAGGGTATTCTATACCTTGCTCAATGTTTTGGTGTAGATTTCAGACTTGGGCCTCGCTTTGAGCTTGTCAGTGAGCCTCTTCAACGCGGCCGCGGGGTTTGGGCGCTTGTCCTTGGGCAGGACGCGCTGTATACGCTCTTCTATGAGGGAGATACTCCTCTTGAACACTACTGTGTCTTTGGATCGCTCGGTCCCGTCGATCGCGTCTTTGGATTCAGTATCCGAGTTGTCGCATCGGAAATATATCGTGTCGCATCCGTTCTCCTGCTTTACCTAGTTTAACAAAACTTTTATTAGCTTATTTTGTTCGTTTGGGGCCTTTTTCATACCAGTAACCCTCGTAGCGACGTAAGTTCATGTAAATAAATAATTAATTAACACCCCATTTACTTGGAAAATAATAATAAAACTAAACATTCAAAAAGTTTACAAAAAAAAACATAATCGTTAAAAAATCGAAAAAACAATGTAAAAAATACCAGAAAAAAAGCAAAAGGCCAACATCACGCGGTGTTCCCAGGCGGTCACCCATCCAAGTACTGACCGCGCCCGATGTTGCTTAACTTCGGTGATCGGACGAGAACCGGTGTATTCAACATGGTATGGACGTTGGCGACAGAGAAGTCGAAATTCAGAATCAATTATCGCTAGTGATACACATCGTGAATTTTTTTTTATTGGTTCAGCCAGGGGTATCAAAGGGTCACCTTAAGTAAACAGCAGTCGTCCTCTCTCTCGCACAGTATCTCATGCAGGGAGCCGTGCAGAGGGATCAACTTCACTTTGCCGCCGAAGTTCTCCTGCATGTGTGTAGAAAGATCGTCATCTATATACAAGTCTTCGGTGCTGCGAGCTTCCTGCCAAAGAATTAAGAGTTATGAAAAATACCGTAATAAAAAAATCTAAAACTATAAAGCATAGTACATTTGATGCAGTTAGCCCTATTTTTCTTTGATTTTACGTTACCAGTCTAATCTATACTCTATACTAATATTATAAAGAGGAAACCTTTGTATTTTTGTATTTTTGTATGTTTATAGGCTCAAATAGGCTCAAAAACTACTGGACCGATTTCAAAATTTCTTTTACCATTACTTAGAGGGATTCTTCCGAATCCGTATAGGCTATATTTTATCCCGGAAAATAGAAAAAATAAATGTCCACCCGTGCGAAGCCGGGGCGGGTCGCTAGTATTTGATATAAATATATTATTAAAGATCACACCGAGACTCGAGAGCACCCTCACTCTAGTTCACTCTATCAATAGCGATCACTTAATTCTACTATATTTGAGTGAATTTGAATTATTATGGGGGGACGGCGCGTACGCAGTCCCCACTACCAAAAATTACGCGTCCGAGTTATCCACATTAGGGATAATCGCAGAGGTCAACCCAGCCGCAGTGCAATGGAAGGGCCTCGCTCTGGGGGAACCGCCTTCTTGATCACGGTGTCCCCTACGCCAGGTAAGTATGCTGTGACGACACGAGCCCGGGGTACTCATTGCGCGAGGAGCAACCTCCACAGCGCGACAGACAAACACCGCCGCACGGAGCAAGGACATCTAGCGGTGGGGAGGATAACAACCAGACAAGTAGGGTAGTCATAGCAATGAGCTTTGTTTAAAGAAGTTTGTGAAGATATGATATAATGACTTTTGTGATCTGTTGAACTGATTTTGAAAATTCTTCCACTGGTAATTAGAATTTAGAATATACTTATCGGATACTTATAACTGTCAGAAGTGGGATGTTTTCCTAATGCAAGGTAGCGTAAAAAACGGGTGATCCGAAATCTTTGCTGAAGAAACTGCCTTATTTATATCTAAGCAATTGATTGTAAGAAAATGATGTATCTATAGAATAATAGTAAATCATGAAAAGATGTACATTCAGGCGAAAACTGGTATATCCAACACTAGCTGATTAGGATTTAGGTTTCTGAAGATCCCGTGGGAACTCTTTGATTGTGCGGCATAAAAATCCATTATATCCATGCAAAAAATTACATTGCTCCGTTGCAACAATCACACTATCACACTAATATTATAAAGGTGTATAAAGGATATAATATTATACTGAACAGATTTGGCTGTTTAGAATGGCGATAGATTATACCCTGGATTAACACATATGCTATTTTTAACAAGGATAATCAAAGAGTTCCTTCGGATTTTCAAAAACCTATATCCACGCGAACGAAATCGCGGGCATCAGCTAGTATATAATATAGGTTTTTTTTTTCTCTCTGGTCTGGCTTTACATAATACACATAATATACATAATAAACTTTGGCGCTGATACACAAAATTGGTGATCAGAACAAAAAGTCGTGGATAATTTTAACTAACCTGAATAGCATTGAAAGCTTGGCACCGTTTCAACGTGTTTATATGAATCTCCTCTGGCGACATCGTGTCTTCCACCGATAGGTTAAGTTTATCCCTCCCACTCCCAAGCCCACTGGTGGGATCACAGATAGTCACATTCACACAATTGTCCAGAACTTGCAAACTGTTCTCGCCGGTGCGATTAAAAGTTATTTGTAGCAACGGTTTATTGTTGCCATTTATTTTGATGCGTGAAAAGGATTTGATAGATTCCTTCTTAGCTTCATCGTCGTTTTTCAAAGACTCGACGATGTTCGCTACGCCTTTGTTCAACAAATCGTCGCCTTTTGGACAACTGGCCGTCGATTCTGAAGTATTGTCAGACATTTCGCTGATGAGATGTTGGAATTCCTTGCGGATAAGATCCTTTATGAACTCTTCGATACTCAACGTGTCGGTAGATCGATCTACCATTGAATCTTTGTTGATATCTTCAGTTATCGTTCTAAAAATTAAAAAAATATCTAAATCAATGTATGAATATATAAAAAAAACCGGTCTGTGCGAGTCAGACTCGCGCACCGAGAGTTCCGTACTCGAGTATTATTTTTGAAATTTTGCACGATAAATCAAAAACTATTAAGTATGTATAAAAACTAAAAAGTAAAAACCTGTTTTAAAATGTACAGCTCTTTCATATTATGATACCACACTTGATATAGTTATCTTACTTTGAAAATTGTAATTATTTGATCATGAACACATTTTAATTTTTTTTTTTGGGATATAACCACAAATTCACGGTTTTCGGATTTTTTCCTTTACTTTGTGCCTTTTATGATTCTAGGTTAACGGGATAGGACCCTATAGGTTTTCTTGACAGACAGAACAGTCGGATAGATCAGATAGACAAGGTACAGAACCCTAAAAATCTAAAATATGACAAAGGGAAAAAAATCCAGGCTCTAAAAAATTTAGTAAGTGAAAAAAGCAAAAGGCCAACATCACGCGGTGTTCCCAGGCGGTCACCCATCCAAGTACTGACCGCGCCCGATGTTGCTTAACTTCGGTGATCGGACGAGAACCGGTGTATTCAACATGGTATGGACGTTGGCGAATGCAGTGGCAAAATACATGAACAAATTACTATTTTAATAGTACTAACAATTATTTATTACCGAATACATACCCTTTTTCTGAAGCTTTTTTGGATTCAAAATGATCTTGCTGATGGAATTTCATACTTTTCGAGATGGCTTCTCGGGCTAGACAAAACTGCTCCCAATGACTTCCTGTGAATTATATTATGCTTTTTCGATTTGAAATAAAACGATTTAAAGTTCAGAAGTTAAATTTTATTGAAAAAAAGTGTTAATAATAGCATTTGAACCATCACCCAGAAGCTTGAGTTAATCAACTATAAGATACATTGATACATTTTACCCTACCTACCTACTTGTTAGTAAACTTACTAAACTTAAAGTTTTACATAAATTCTCTCTTCTGTGTATTTTTGTTTATAGGTAGGTACAATTTGTATTAATATAATTGATGCATACAACTTGTTCAATCAAATTCAATTAAAGTTTAGTACTTAGCCAAATTATTCAAAATTGGCAAAAGATAGAACAGAACTTAGGACTTCCCATTAGTAGGCAGTGAGTACATTTTTAAATATTATAATCAAAAACAACAATCAAATAAAACACAAAATTCTATAAATATTTATTGTTTTTACTAAATTGTTTCAAATTGGCAAGAGGTAACAAACAGAACAGGACTCTCTATTTTTCCATAGGTTACTATTTGATAACTAACGCAGACAGTTGCCACAGTTCAAATAACATAAATTTAAATAAGAAATACTGAGTTTCAGGTAAAAAGAGCTCTGAACGAAAGTGGTGGGATATCTGCGCATACGATCTTTCATAGTGGGGAAACAAAAACTTTGACTGACAGCAAAGGCAATGCAACTATAATTGTAATTATATTACACCTGTAAGGTTATTTTTAAAAATTGATTCGAGTTGTCAAAAATAATATAAAATTATTAATTTATCTAATGCAGGTAGTTTGATAAAATCGATATTTGGCTCATTCGATGTCATACAATCTGTTGCTAGGAGGCCAACAAGATTGAACTTGCATAAATACGGGTGTTTCGAAGGTTTTAGTTCAGTCTCCTTCCGAGATTCGGGGCGATATCGCATATTTTCGGTATTTGGATTGTGAACTGAATAATTAGATGTTGTGATAGCAATCACGCTCTAATTAAATTATTTATTTTGGCATTAGTTTGTTTAGATTAAAACTCTCGGATAACCTTACACATTAAACTTGTGTTTTTTTTGTGTTGGTTTTGGAGAGGACATTCCAATAATTCGATAAAAATATTTAAATAATACCTGCTTTTCTGAGTGACGCCAATAATTCAGAAGTGGGATGTGTCTCACGTTGTCTTAATTTCGCTTTGGTATCTTTTTGTAAACAACCCACATTTGATTAAAATTTTTATTGAGTTTGATTTGGTGATTAAAATTTTTAGTTTTTTTTAAAGAATTTAGTCTTTTGTGTAGTGAAAAGTAATTTGCAATAAGTGGTTCAGATTTTGTATACATCGAATGAGAAGTTAGTCGTTTGGATTTATTGTTGACTGGATATTAAAACTGAGAGTTCGGCAGTTCAAGGGTAGGTTTTAATGATTTGACGGAGGGCAGGATAGCCCATGATTTGGATTTGACTTAGGGCAAGGAAGCCCGCGACTGACATGACATGATTAATTACAAACACGAGGACGTGTTAAATTCAGGACGGCCGAACTGTAAGGTTATTTTTAAAAATTGATTCGAGTTGTCAAAAATAATATAAAATTATTAATTTATCTAATGCAGGTAGTTTGATAAAATCGATATTTGGCTCATTCGATGTCATACAATCTGTTGCTAGGAGGCCAACAAGATTGAACTTGCATAAATACGGGTGTTTCGAAGGTTTTAGTTCAGTCTCCTTCCGAGATTCGGGGCGATATCGCATATTTTCGGTATTTGGATTGTGAACTGAATAATTAGATGTTGTGATAGCAATCACGCTCTAATTAAATTATTTATTTTGGCATTAGTTTGTTTAGATTAAAACTCTCGGATAACCTTACACATTAAACTTGTGTTTTTTTTGTGTTGGTTTTGGAGAGGACATTCCAATAATTCGATAAAAATATTTAAATAATACCTGCTTTTCTGAGTGACGCCAATACACCATATAACTGATAGACAGATATTAAACAAACACCTTTGCCGTCGCGCCTCACTTTACCTAATAAATTTACACCCAATAAATTTGATGAAAAATTGTCTTCTGCGCAGGTATAATGTAAGTTTATTTTCTACACTATGTGGTATACACTGTACATGCAGTAAGTAAATAACGGTTAAAAGCATAGATTAATGCCCGATGCATACCCACAGAGCGGCGTAGAGCCGTTTTCATGTCAACTTGAAATATAAAATATATTCAGCTTTAGTTACTTTGTCATACGAATGAAATTGTCATAATCATATTAAAAAATAAAACACGGAAGAGACCCAAGGGCGCGCGGCGCATATTATGCGTAAGAAAATAAAGCTTTAGTTCGAGTTGTTATCAAAAAAGACGTTGATTTTGACTCCATTCTGTAGGTGTGCATTGCGCCTAATCTTGATGTAAGCAGTCATGCTTGTTAGTTAATAACAGTACTACTCGGTCAAGCTAAGTTTGCACCTCGCGTCGATTACGTCACACTGACGTTTAGGGACGGTATGCGAACTGTACTGACGCGACAAGACGACCGCGGGGAGGTGAGCGGGTAAGTGGGAGAGGCGCCGCATTTCAGCGAGGTGCTAACTTACCGCGACCGAGTTATATACAAACACCCTCACACCAACTGACCGTTCTTTCCACCAGTGGGCGCGGGCTGGTGTCGGATCGTTTTGCCCACACTCGGTCTGCGAACGTTGAGTTGCGGTAGAGACTTCTGGAGCGTGTCCACGCAATGAGACGCTGGCTTGACCGCTGTTACTGTACTCCTGGGGAATCAACATGATTAAGGAATTATAGAAGAACTAGATGATGCCCGCGACTTCGTCCCCGCGGATTTAAGTTTTTGAAAATCCCATAGGAACTCTTTGATTTTTCGGGATAAAAAGTTGCCTATGTCAATTTTCGGGACGCAAGCTACGTCTATACCAAATTTTATATAAATCGGTTTAGCGGATGGGCCTTTAAGAATCCCGTGGGGCTCTTTAATTTTCGGGGATAAAAAGTAGCCTATGTCCTTCCGCGGGATGTAAG
The DNA here is from genome assembly GCF_905333055.1 of Maniola jurtina. NCBI lineage: Eukaryota > Metazoa > Arthropoda > Insecta > Lepidoptera > Nymphalidae > Maniola > Maniola jurtina. Next base: position 9,991,768 of record NC_060046.1, on the reverse strand, counting down.
CTAACTATGTACCAAAATTCATCAAAATTGATTAAACTGTTGACTGTTGGGCCGTGATAAGCTAGCATGCAGACAGACAGACACACTTTCGCATTTATAATATTAGTATGGATTCAGCTAGGCTTAGCAGTCACTACGCCATAATATCACATCAGCTATAAAGCTGCCAAAATTCATGCTAAATTAGACAATGTATAGGTAAGTATTTAGTCTGAATTTTAATCTATTCTAAGTATTTCTTACCTGTTGTCTTCAGGTAGTGACAAGGAGCGCCCGGTCTTCTTACTAGCCTCGTATATCCACTTCTCGTGTATCGCAACCAGCGGTTTGACGTTGACGTTCGCTAGAACTTCCTCCTCCACCTTGTACTTGGTTACGCCGATGTTCTTCATACAGTTGAGGGATCTCGCTCGTTCTAACACTGGCGGGTCTATTGTATCGGGCGAAAAGTCGTGCGGTGGGTCTATTATTCTGTAATAAAAGTTCCTTGTTGTCCGAAAAAGAAAATCCGAAAAAATTGCTGGACAGCAAACCAGACGGCCGCAGAGGCCGAGGAAGACCTAGAGGTCGGTGGGTTGTTGGAGTGGAGAAGGACATGAGGGTTTTGGGGGTCCAGAGCTGGCAGTAAGCTGCATCTGACCGGCCCCAATGACGAAGATTGCTTGACCAAACAAAGGCCCACTCAGGGCTGTGTAGTGTTTTGATGATGACCACTTTTATAAAACTGACAGGTTCTATTGTATCAAGCGAAAAGTCGTGGGTCTGTTATTCTGTATTTTTTTATTATTATCTTAATTTTTATGGTACTTTTATCCGACACGGACACGCCAGACCCATCGCAGCCTAAATTATAGTACTACCACTTTTATAATACTGGCGGTTCTATTGTATCAGGCGAAAAGTCGTGCATATAGGTCTGTTATTCTGTAAACGGGTGTAAACAGAACGCTAGCAAAAACAGCGTTATTGTTATACTTCCTTAACACAATCCAACGCCAATAACCATTTGCCTTATCTTGTAGTTTTAGTGATTTAGTATGTGTTTGGAATTCTAAAAAATTTACAAAAGGTGAAAAAAGTTCAGGAATTTACCTTCTGAGACCCGTAAAACTATCCCGCAATGTGGTCATTGTGTTAATGCTTTCGCACGAAAGACTCTCCTTTCGATCGATCTCATTGGAGGAAAATCCCTCAGATTTATTTTCCTTCTCCAAAACTTGATGTTTTGAAACTGGTTCAGGCTTTTGGGTTTCAGTTCCTGTAAAACATAAAAAGCCAAGAATAAGATCCTTGAACTCTTCGATGCTGTGTGACGATAGAAATCTTTCTATCTATTCTAATCTGCCATTGATTCTTTGGTTATAATATTTATTGTCCAAAAAAGTAAAAAAAATCTAAATCAAATAAGAAAAAAAAACCGCAAAAAGGCCAACATCACGCGGTGTTCCCAGGCGGTCACCCATCCAAGTACTGACCGCGCCCGATGTTGCTTAACTTCGGTGATCGGACGAGAACCGGTGTATTCAACATGGTATGGACGTTGGCAACTACATAGTTAAATATTTTGATCTTATTAAAGCGAATGACGTCATAGAAAGCTTGAACTCTTCAATGCTCAGTGCGACGATAGAAAGATCTGCCATTGAGTCTTTATTTATAATATTTATTGTCCAAAAAAAGTAAAAAAAATAAACTAAATCATATAAGAAAAAAATATGAAAAACCCGCAAAAAGGCCAACATCACGCGGTGTTCCCAGGCGGTCACCCATCCAAGTACTGACCGCGCCCGATGTTGCTTAACTTCGGTGATCGGACGAGAACCGGTGTATTCAACATGGTATGGACGTTGGCAATTACTCTGCCAAATATTTTGATCTTACTCTGAATGACGTCACAGTAATTATCAGATAAAACTAATTATATTACCTTCAGTACTAGGAGCCTTGACGGATTCATTCTTCTGGTCTTTAGTATCCACCGTATCCACCTTGTTCAGATTCAAGTCGCCTGAGAGCCAAGCATTTTTCCTCAATTTATTACTCCGTGCTATAGGCGTTGTAGGCAAACTATAATTCTTTATATCGAAATTGTACGACGAACGCTCCAACCCATTTTGTTCTTTTAATACATTCTTTATGGAGTCCAAATTACATTCGGGCACTTTTATGTGCAAGGGTTTATATGACTTGGGAGTAAAGCTTCGACTGAATTTGGCGGAAGACCGCTCAGCACTTTGGTCCTTACTACTTTCATCCATGAGGCTAAATTTCCTTGCATCAGGGCTGAGTATACTGCAATATTCAGTGGAATCAGTTCTGTGTAATGTGCCTGGGGATTCTATATCTTTGATTCTCGCCCGAAGCTTGGCTATCGGAGTCGAACACGCACTCGAGAAATCTTTGTCTTGTAAATGTTCGTATTTGGGTATTGGAATGTTATCTGGAATTTCTTCGTCGGATACGAAGCACTTGTCAGTAGTGAAGGAATTGAATTGGTTGGCTTGATGGATGATTTCATATGAGAGGGTTTTGGTATCTTTCTCACTGTCTGTCGAGGTGGAACTGCCCCGTGTATGTATGTCTGCTTTATGTTGAATATTCTTGGGGCTGACGCAGTCGGAATCGGTTGGAGATGTGGTGTCCCAAGGTTGAGTGCTGAAGCTACTCTTCTTTTTGGATAATCTAGCTGGTATTATTATATACTCCATTTGGTCGAGATTTTGCTGCAAATATAATACACATGGTAAAGTAGATCTACAAGTTTTTAGTTCTTACCAAGTTATCGTGAATTAGAATTCTGTGAAGCCATTTTTAGGGCTCTGTACCACAAAAAGAAAAAAGGTACTCTTATAGGATCACTTCGTTGTGTTTGTCTGTCGTGCCTGTTAAGAAAAGTGAATAAAAGCCTATACAGTACTTCCTGTTGACCTAGAATCATGTTTGACAGGTAGGTAGGCCTTACAACACAAGTCAAGAAAAAATCCAAAAACTAAGTTTGTGGTGTTGTGGAAGTATAAAATTGACCATTACCTGAACTGCGAGTAAAGTAGACTGAAGTGACGCTAGGTCAATCCGTTGGTCTCTTTGCAGCGTCAGTCCCTGCTGCAGCAATGATAGCAGAGAGCCGGGGTAGGTCCCATCTTGTGGTAGAGACACTCCAATCTTCCACAGTGTGTATAGCTCCTTAAGTTTGTCGTAGGAAAGTGATTTCCAAGGTAGGACGGCTGCAAATGACAATAATAGGGATGATGCCTACTAGCTAATTCGGCAACCTTTTTATCAAACTTCAAAATGGTCGTTTGTACGAAACACATAGATGTGACGTCATACACATTTGACGTAATTTGACGTACTTTTTTAGTTAAATCGATAATTTGAATGGTTAGCAAACTTAAAACTAGCTGTGAATGTAGATTTTACGAATTTTGGAAGACCCTCTATTTAAATACAGACCTTGACGATATCTTGCAGTACAATTTTAGTAGAAAGGTGAAGGAGGATCCCGGGCAAAATGTTCTTGCACACTCTCTGAATATACCCTTGTAGACTACCATTAGACAGACAACTTTGTCACAATGTTCATAACTTTTAAGTTTAGAATTGATTAGCGCTTTGTCACCAATGAGTCTTATTGGACGATAATCCACCGAATCCAATGCATCAAGCTAATACTTGGCACAGCTAAGTACCAGCTTGTTGGATTAGCTTCGGAAGACGACAAAGCCAAGTACTAGTGACAGAACATGTTTAAATGGTTTTTTATTTTTTGGCCAACTTTATAAAACAGATTTGACGATCACAGATCTAATTAACTTCTGAGCAACGTCGAATAAATTCGAAAATCGAAGCAGCTTCAAGGTAGAAGGTTTTTATCACCCGGCGTCATCTATACAGCACTCACCATTGCAGCATTCCCACAGCATGATACACAGCGAATATACGTCGCTCTTGGAGCACGGGTACACCAGCCCGTCTGCGTCGGCCGAGAACAGCTCCGGCGCCTGCCAGCGATAATGCTCCGACTCAGAGTAAGCCTTGTAGTGTTTGGGCACCGCGTTGGCGCTGAGGTACGCTTCCGATGACCGTTGAGATATCAGGGGTTCGGATTCTGCTGTGGAATCTCGTGTGTCTGGATGGAATAATATTTTTTTTTACTAATAAGAGCGAAGCAAGCCCCAAATTTTTGAAGTCATTCCTATCCTACGAGGACAAGGAAGTTTCTATACAGAAGAATCTTAATTGACAGAAGTAATGGTGACGGATAGGTATACCGTAAGATGGCGCTACCGCCGCCGCCTTCAACAATCAACATTTCTCTTATCACATTCTTTTTAGTCTTCAATTTTTTTTTAAATAAATCGATATGGGTATATATCTAAATACCATACAAGTATACTAGCTGACCCGCCCCGGCTTCGCCCAGGCGGAAGTTAAAAACGGGGGGTAGAATTACAAAAAACCCGCTACGTCAGCCACTTTGGCGGTGGTATAGATAACGCTCATGTGTGCACAAAGCCATGCATGTCTTTTTGGCGAATGATTTGGCCAATATTTGTGATTGCTACTTAGTACTTACCAGTCAAATTGACATAGAGCGGCTCCGGCGAGTAGGCATCGTAGCGCTTGTTGGCTTGTTTGGTGTTGGTCGGCAGCGGCACGCAGGGCGCCACGTCGGCCAGCTTGGCGGTGTCGTGTGCAGTGATCATAACGCTCATGCTGCTCAGCTCGGTGTGCACAAAGCCATGCATGCGCAGGAAGACCAGCGCGTTGGCGATGTCCAGCGCGTAGTGGACTGACGTTTGCGCGCTGAGGATGCGACCCTGGTAGATTTCTTGTCGTATTATTTACTTATCAATAATTTAAATAAAAATGTTGTTTGCTTTTTTATTCATTTATTAATTTAATTACAGACTAAATGAAAAGTGAACATTTTACACCAAACTTTGTAGACCAAAGCACTAGATAAATACTGAGTATTTGCAATTTGCAACCCAAATAGACTGTAGTCTATGGCTAGGGCTCTAGGGCTGACAAAAATCATCGGCCTTAAAAGATTAATATATTTTAAGACTTGATTTAATTTTTTTGACGGCTAGTGTAAGCTGTGAGAGCAGACCGCGCAGAAATATACAGAAAGACATTTCTTTAATTTATCTTGGCTGTTTATTTCATGTTGTCGTGTGCTATAAAGTTTTCTATATATCTATTTATGCCGTGGTTTATACGCTGCTTACCTGAACATGAAGAATACCAAACAAAGAGTCGCTACACCGCTCGCAAATGATGTGAATATTGTTCTGCACATCTGGATACAGTCCCATCAGAAGTATGATGTTGGGATGGCGACATTTTCTGTAATGAAATATAACAAAGTTGAACAGTGATGGTAATGACAAAAACCGGTCAAGTGCGAGTCCTGTAAGGATTCCTTTTTCCTTTTGATGTACGGAACCCTAAAAAGTACCTGTAGTAAAAGTATTGTATGTTTTCAAAGGAAAATCTCGCTGAAAAGATATTCTAAACAAGATTGTTACTCACAGGCTTAATTCAGTTAAATGCTAGTTACATCGTCTTACTGTCTACGCAAAGTGCAGAAATCCTTTATTAGTTCGAGTATATGCTTTTATAAGATGACTAGCAGATACCTGCAATTTCGTCCATGTGAACGAAAATTTAAGTTTTTAAAATCCCATGGAAACCTTTATTTTCCGGGATAAAAACCTGTGTCACCACGCCCCACGGCTCCAGATCTTTTCTCTAGTGTCCCAGCCACGTTGAAAGCACTTGCTAACATAGAAGGAAGAGTCACCTCAGTATGTTTATTTCCAAGCTCTGTTTCTTCCTCACGCGCTCCACGGTGACGCCCGCCAGCCGCTTGTGCTGCACCGGCACCACGCCTCACGGTTCCAGATATTGTTCTCTAGTGTCACAGCCACGTTGAAAGCACTTGCTGATATAGAAGGAAGACTCACCTCAGTATGTTTATTTCCAAGCTCTGTTTCTTCCTCACGCGATCCACGGTGACGCCCGCCAGCCGCTTGAGCTGCACCGGCACCACGCCCCACGCGCCGCGGCTCCAGATCTTGTTCTTCTCTAGCGTCACGTTAAGGTTACAGGCGCTTGCGATAGGCAGACCGAATGCACTCGTGTCACTCTGCCAAACAATATGGAATCCAGAATTTAAACTATCGCGATCAATTTAAAACAGTATTCGAAACTCGAGCCCGCTATTTGCCGAAACTATCTAACTACATTCTAAACTAGTCAACAAAGTATCCCGCCTAAGGATACCATACCATGCAGTTGACAAATTGGTAGTCGACAAATAAGTTTTTTGAGAGATGACTGAGAAAATTATCACATTATCTATCAATAATCTGATTTATCAGCTTTACACATCTCTGCTCCGCTCCTCTTCCGGGAACAAGCATCCTCAGTAACAGTAAGGTCAGTTTGGCTAATGGCTATGCTTTAGTCAATCCGCGCAAACTCCAGAATATAAAGCTAAGGCGTGATAGCCGCACCGCTGAAAGAATCATCAGCACCGCGTCAAGGATATTGCTCACTTCACTATCACTTGTTGTACAAGGCCGCAGCATGATTATGAGTCATACTGAAAAAACCGGCCAAGTGCGAGTCAGACTCGCGCACCGAGGGTTCCGTACTCGGGTATTTTTTCCGATCCTATAAGGGTTCTGATTTTCCTTTTGAGTTACGGAACCCTAAAAAGGTAAAATTCGACTAAAACGCAGCCTCAGCTTTCTTGCTATATAGTTACAGACTATACTAAATCGCTGTTCTAATAATGTGTACATAACCAAGATTTTCAAAAGTTACCTTGCTATCATCAGACTTGCTCGTATTCACAAAGGGAGCCTGCAGCTGTTCATCGGCCCACTGGTCGAAATGCTTCAATTCGCTCATCACTTCCCACAGCTTCTCCTCGCAGCTGTCGTTCTTCTGACTTCCAGAACTCTGACTAGAGGTCTTCACGTCCCCAGCGGCGTTCAGCCCATCGACTTCTTCATGCTCACTTAAGAACTCCTTGGTATTGAAATGCAACGAATTGTTTTTGAAGAATAGCGGCGGTGATGAAGACTGTTCGTCTTTAAAATCTATCTGTTTTTGAACTTGAAAATCGGGCGATCTTTGTCTAGGATAGCGTTTATTTGATTTCCTCGGCTCCGAAAAGGACGCTCCGTACATATTGCCGGGCATAAAAACCTGGTTCTGAAATAGGAACTGGACGTTTGGGACGCCCTCGTAAGCCCTTTCCTCAGAATGTGCGTTTCGTTCACGCTTATTTTGGGTTTTCTTCTTATATTTCATGGCAGACTTTTTCTCATAGTTGAAAGTTGTGTCGGGATCACCGGTGCAGTCAGTGCAAGACACGGGGAGTGAGTGGCGTCCGCATTTCTTCTTTACTGGAGTCTCTTGCAGATCCTTGCTGCCTCCAGATCTCCGCGCTTGGAATTCTGCTAGGTCCCTTTTGTACTCCTCGGTGCGAATAGTGCCTGGGTTGGGTTGGTCATCTTGAGTGGGCGTCGGTGGAGTTACGTGACCCGTGGTAACTGTTATACGTTCCCTGTAACAATAAAATGGACGCTATTTAGAAGAGATGCGAGAAAAAAATGAATTGAAAAATAAGCGCCGAGGCACATCATTTTCATCATACCAGTCCCTTGTGCAACAACTGCAATAATTGTTATGATTGGTTGAATGTATGGTAATGCTTGTTGTATCTGATAATTTTAGCCAATAGCGAGAGAGTGTCAGCTAATCAGAGAACGGAGCCCTCGAAGCGGTATACCTCCTGATCATTATTCCAACCTACTGGCTATAAGTGTCTTCAGGTTTTCATTGGAGACTTTTGATAGTAGACACGCTTTAAATTTAACTTTTTAAGCCGTTTTGCTAGGAAACTTAGGTACTAGTTACTCAGTAATCAAAATCACGAATTTTGGACTCTATTTTAGTACAGTTTTCCGTATGTATAGAAATGAGTTTAGGTTTGTATTCAGTGGCCCAAAAACTTCCGGATTAAAGTAAGAGTTTTTTCATTCATTCATTATTAAGGTATTTAGTTTATTTTGTTGATTTCTTATCACTTTTAGATACGGAAAACATTAATCAGATACTTCCTACCTTACAATTTTAAGTACTCAACTAATTTAAAGAGGAAGCAATCAATCTCTTCCAGATATTGTAAAAGTTAGTGGCGAAGTCGTAAACATGAAATGTAATTGTAACTGCATGTTGCATGTCCACCTGACACACTTGTGCATGCGGATGGGCGGAACGGATCGACAATACAACTGAAGATGACGCCATCGCCACCGGCGAGCGATTGTGTGGTTTCTGCTGATCGCACATTACAACACCGCGACCGGCCGCAAAAGCGGCCATCCATAAATTACGTCACATGGTAAGGGGGAGGGAGTCGATGAAGTGTGACATTGTGTGACAAGGGGGTAGGAGGGGTCCTAAATTTCGTGACGTCACATTTCAAAATTTATTTTAATCTAAGTGCTAAGTTAAACACGAACTTTGAACTAATAAGGAAAAACTCAAAAACATTAACTGCAAACATTAGAAAAGTAACGTTCGAATCAGTGTGATTTTAAGATGTGGGTTCAAAGTCCATGGACTCAAGATGAATAGGTAAGATTGATCTTTAATTAATATAAGTAATCGTTTTTTGTTTTGTTAATTTCTTGCAATGTTTGATTTGATGTTAATTTTATTAAAAAATCCTTTAAATTCAAATAAATTTCGGAACTGCTGTTTTAATTCAATCATTAATTTGGCTGGTCTGCACTCCGTATAGTAAGTATGCGACCAGCATTCGATGATCGGTATCATATTCACAACTTTCGGTTGCAAAAAATCACATGATGATATTGATACGAGTTCTTACACGTATCTTTTGCTAAATATTTTCTATTTTGAGCTGGGCTGCAGTTTTCTAGATTTTATCTAGTGCAGTGATGCGATGGCTTGGCTAAGGCATCAAGATATATTTTGAGTTCGGTTACCGACATGAATTGAATACAGGATCCAGACTGGAGCAATTTTTTTTTAAAATACAAATAGCGAGCAAACGTGCGGGTTGCCTGATGTTAGGCGATTACTGCCACCCATGAACATTTGCAGTACTAGAGGAACCGCCAATGCATTGCCGGCTTTTCAGGAATTTGTTGGTCCGCCCTTGTTGAATAATAATTATTATTATTATTATTATAGCCCATGTTGTAATCTAATGGAACAACGCTGAAGGGAGTTGATTCCACAGTAAAGTTTGCATGTGGGTGGAAAAAAGGATCTTGCAGAACGGGCGGTCGAAGTGCACCAGGCACCCAGGCGGTGAGGGTGGAATTGCTTGCGGGGGCGTGCGGTGCGGTATTGAGAGAAAAGCGACATAGATTACATTAGACCTTTTCCTAATTTTGCATTAACTAAACGATAGAAACTTAATTGGCCTATGTAATAGCTTATTTGTATTAGCTATACAGAAAAGCTAATAGCTTTTTTTCTGTAAGTATATACCTAAGACCTAACTAAGCTTTTTGTTTTCCTAATAAATAAATAAACCTACACTGTACACTCAGTGTACATTCGAGCGCACTGTGAGAGCTCATAGTAATGATTGTGAATACGGGTAATTCATCATTCAAAAAATAAACTGTGCAAGAGCAAAACAAAATCTTACCAGGGTCAACAGCTTAACCATTAATAATGTTAAAAAAAATTCAATACCTCCGACGCCACCGTGGGATAATCGCGGGTCGCACACCAACTAACTGGTTATTGTGCCGTTTATAGTTCAGTTACTTTTAACTATTTCCTCCGCGCCGCGGTTAACTTTGAACTAACTTCAGCTACTATGCCAGTTCAACCGTAACACTTCTATTAGAGCGAGAGCCCGTGAGGGTCAGAACTTCGTTATTTTATAAAAGCTGAAAGTTTCTCTACGCATTGCTTCCAACACTGGGAGGGACGATCAGCTACTATGAAGTTTGGATCAACGTGGCTTTGGCAGATAACATTTAACAAAGGTGTATAAAATCTTTCGCCAAAGTACCTATAAAGTGTATTTTTTTTTTTCTTCGGAATTACAAATCATGTCAGTCATGCATTGCCAGACACTTAGGTTGAAATCTATAGACCTCACTTTGACTTTGCTTAGACTAAAGTTTCAGTTAAAACGAGACAGATTTATGCCAGCGGTATAACGCCGTCTCGTTTTAACAATGTCTTAAGTCAAAGTTCGTTCTATAGATCTCAGCCTTAATATAGTGGCAAGTGGCAACCCTCTGCCAGATAGGTTTCTGGTCGACGAAATAACGAAGGTCTGGCCACCACGGGCTCCGAGTCCATATATTTATTTCTGAACAGTTAGGCAATGAAATGCTTTCTGTATAGACGTAATTTGGAGATTATATAAAAGTCTGATTAAAAAAAAGTTTGAAAAAAGCTTGATTAAAATTCAGGCCATGTCAGGGCATCGTATTGTATTGAAACGCTCAATCGCTCGCCGTAGTCTTATGCCGATAGGGTGGCAATTGGCTGCAGCCGAAGTCTTCCTCGGACCAGACGCGAGCGAATATTGAACTTATTAAATCGTAAATCTAAGAATCATCAACATCATGATCAACCCTTCGCCGGCTCACTGCTAAGAACGGATCGTCTCTCACAATGAGACGGCTTTGGCCATAGTCTACCAAGTTGGCCAAGTGCGGATTGGCAGAGCATTATACAGAACTCTCTCGCATGCAGATTTCCTTACGATGTTTTTTCTTCACCATTAATTGCTTAAATGCCCATACCTAACTACGAAAACTTCTTCTTCCTTCTTTTTCTCCTTTTTTCTCTTTATTGTTACTTCTTTCTGGTATAAATATTTAAAAAAAAGTCAGAAGTGCGTGCCCCCAGATGTCCCGAAGAGGAGACCGACGTCTTAACGACTGGGCTAACACGTTAAAACGCATAAAAACTGACAACTTCCAAAGTTACTCAATGAGACGGATAAAAAAGCAGTAGTTATGTAGGTACCTACCACTGAACTATGCAGGCAATGATTAGTCAGGAGTCATGAACGTGGCCATGACTAAGCCGGTCACGATTGTGCTCCGAGACCAAAATCTTCGGTTCTCAGGTTTTAAAATTTAAAGAAACGTTCATTACCTACTGCAAAATCGATTTTTTCACTAGTTTTTTATTTATTTATTCAGATACAACGTTGCCCTTGACTGCGATCCCACCTGGTGGTAAGTGATGATGCAGTCTAAGATGGAAGAGGGCTAACTAAGCGGAAGAAGTATAGAAGTTTTTATTAAACCCATACCCCTTTGTCTTCTAGACGGTATCGTACCGGAACGCTAAATCGCTAAGCGGCGCGGTTTTGCAAGTAAGGGTGGTAACTGGTAACTAGCCACGGCCAAAGCCTCCAACCAGATCAAAAGTGTGGAAGTAAAGGCTTATAATTAGGCAATTTAATGGTTCCATCCATCGATATAAATTCCAAATTCGAAAAATAATCAACAACTGAGGTTAAACCCGCACTGCGCAATTTCACCGCGCGATTTTTCTTCAGAATTACCTATGTGAAATGGAATTTGTATGAAGGCGTTTTCATAAGTATTTTTTTCGCGATTGCAGGCGGCTTCATACAGTTTTGATTTCCATCCACACAAATTCGATTTCGGTAAAAAAAAATGTACCTACACACTATTATCCTTTTAATTTTTTTTAAATTTAAATATAAGTTAGCCCTTGGCTGCAATCTCACCTGGTGGTCAGTGATGATATGGTCCTAAGATGAATAGTAAAGCCGGGGCAGATCAAATAGCAATATACCTACTAATAAAAGTGACGCCGCGTCGCATCATCAGTTTCATCATAACACAAAATTGGGATATAATTAAGAGATTAGATTAGAGAAAGCCGCAAGATAAATAGCTTACTGATAATTTCAGAATGCATTATGAACCAAATCTGGCGCTTATATAAGGTGGTGTTGGATGCTTTGTTTAGAATAGAGAGCATCACCAATAGGCAATAGCCCGCTACCTAATTTTAATGTCAAGAAGATAAGCTTACATAAATTCGATGCTGTCTATCCATCAATTTTCGTTATATTTTTTGATAGTCAACGATGTAATGGCTGATGCACATTATTCCAGTAGCAGAACTGGGACATCAACCATCATCCATGCCCTCTCACTTCTCAGGCATGGAGATTTCCTTACGATGTTTCAACGTTAAAATAAGTACATAATAGCGCAAATAGCTAACTCTGAAAAGTTAGCACTACTGTATAATACTCAGTGAATCGTACCCGGGCTATCAACCTTTTATTAAATACTAGCTGATGCCCGCGACTTCATCCACGTGGATTTAGGTTTTTCAAAATCCTGTGGGAACTCTTTGATTTTCCGGGATATAAAGTAGCCTATGTGCTAATCCAGGATATTATCTATCTCCATTCCAAATTTCAGCCAAATCCGTCAAGGAGTAACAAACGTACAAACACACATACACACCAACTTTCGCCTTTATAATATTAGTGTGAAGTGTGATAACCCTCTAATCAATTTAGTGCTGCTTATGAAATTTAGTCAACAGTGTCAGTATTTTGATTTCAGTAGAACGCAAAGAATTTAATGACGTGACGTTATAGACTACAGGCCCATGTTCAAAAATGGATGGGTCATATGAACCACCAGGTGACGTATACAGGACGATATAAGAGCATAAAATAATAAGATTCAGCACTATGCCGTCACTTGTAAGCTGTCCAACAGTTCAAATGATTTTACAGCTTTAAAAATCAAGTATACCATGAAATTAAGATAATTATTGATACACATTCAAATGAACACTAATTTTTTGACGGCATTATTTTTAATAGTACTTTTGAGTGCTAGATAATGTTTTGGAACCAAAGCCGTACTTTTTCAAATCACCCCCCGGACCACGGAAAGAGAGGGGGTTGCTACCCTCAATTTTTTCCCCTTGTCGCATGATTTTTGTACGGCGTTGCGGAATAATGGATTAGAGGCTGTATTGAAACAGTATGAAACTAATGCCGTACAGAATTAAATGACCAAATTTATCCTGGAAATTATCGGAAAATCAAAAAATTTACTGACTTTGTGGCGCACCATTTTTTTACGGCACTGCGCGCTTTCTTATTATTTTTCATGGATCTATCGATGGTAAAAATGCCGTACAAAAATATATGACCAAAATGTACTCACTCTACCTGCACTTTCGAATTCTCACCAGCACTCTGTTGGACAGCTTACAAGTGACGGCATAGTGCTGAATCTTATTATTTTATGCTCTTATATCGTCCTGTATACGTCACCTGGTGGTTCATATGACCCATCCATTTTTGAACATGGGCCTGTAGTCTATTAGTCTACTAGGTGAATATTGGGCAGGCCACTTTTCAATAATTTTGGATTTGGAATTAATCTAAGCGTCCAATCCAGTGGCACCCTATAGTATTTTCAAAAATCAGTGACCTACAAAACTAGATTTATAGAAACGTTCAAGTCCTATGCTAGAATAAACTTACTGGATTCAGGAAGTAGAACAATGTGAACCAGCCATTACATTTTATTTGATAGCAGGAGGTAATACGATGCAGCAACCGGCCAATAGTTCGGTGAAAGTGAAATTTCGATACTGTTTTAGACAAAGCCTTCATTGAATGGTACAGAAAAGGCTTTTGTTACATGTATCAATCATGTGCCGCGGGTTAGATTTTTTCGTGTCATCTCTAATTTCTTGTTAATTTTTCGTTAGGTAACGAAAAATCTAATATTTTATTTAATTATTCTCTTTAATGAAGTCTAACCCCATAGACTACCGCTATACAAAACATCACATTATTTTATTACTACAGTCCAAAACCCTATTCCGTAGGCGATAGCATTTAAATTTTACACCCTACCTTCGATTTTGGTGAACTTTAAGAAATGTCCACTCTTCTGTCTAGATCAATATGTAACCTAATAATTTTCTCCAAATGTGATTTAAAATAAAATTTTAATCTTCCTAAAAGTGGGTTATCAATAAAAATAGATTCCAATTTCCAATTATCACCAAGCAAAAAACGTTCTAAATACAAAGAATACAATAGGTATGTAATTTATAGAATTGAATGCCAGTACACAAAAAACGGTCTGAAAATCGGTTCGATAGATTAAAGTGAAATAGCGAAAATAATTTTCTAAAGTAAAAGTACGAACTGTCTCATTCGCTACCATTCATCTGATTGTTAAAGTGACACAGATCACGAAGCTGTGTGATCTATTGTATGGTCTGTTCGCTTAGAAAATTCCGATTGTGCAGAGATTCAGCTTCGTCGTCATCTCAACCGATGAACGTCTACTGCGGAACAGTTGAAGAGATTTCCACATCCAACTGCTTTGTGTTGTTTGCAGGGTTGGAAAAAAAACAGTTTAAAGAAACATTTTTTGCTTAAAACAATTTTAATAAGTACATAATATGCTTCAATCAAATATTTAGAATTTTGAATCAATGCCAACCCTGGTTGTTTGGTCCAGCGATTTTTTCCTGGCGACTTTGACCCAGTCCGACCTTTTCGCGATATAACACATAAATAAATTAGTTACTCATTTGGCAGCGATGTGTGAGCACCGACCACTAAGCAAACTGTCTTTGTTGTGCACCTAATAGAACATGGTTCTTCACATCCTTGCTCTGACCCAAGTTGTGGCCGTAGAGGCTGTCGAAATTCCAAGAGATCTGTCTTAATGGCAACCGCAACCAGAATCTCTTGGCTGCGTCTTGCTGCTCGGGCGTCAATGAGTCACCATATAGGTCGGATTGGCTGCCGCAGCCGGGCTGCTTAGTGCGCGGGGACACTTGGTTTTCGTAATCGGATATTTCTAAGTGAAACGACCTTACTGATAAAACGGGAAAATAGTAGGTATCATTTCGCTTGATTAACGCATAAGTATGCTGAATATTAAGTAAACCTCATTAATGCGAAGATCGTCGCAAAAACTGCACTAAGCCACGCAAATGCTCGTGATAAAAAGTCGAAAAATGCAATAAAACCGACATGCCGTAATATGTAAAGATGTAATAAGTTGGTTAAGCGTCAGCAATGACAACAACAATGGTTCCGTAGATTATTAATCCGTACAAAAGTATAATGCCGTACTTACGGCTTCCACATTTTAATGGGACCCGTAAACTCGGTGTCAGTGAATTTTAATGGAACTCAAAGAAGTCATAATCTTTAAAACTTTTAGGCAAGTTTTTAAAAAGGTTCAAAACAAACGATTCCGAAAAGAATTTGATAAAACTTTTAGCAGTTAGGGCGACTAAGCATAAAATGGAGATTAGCGTCTTAGATTAGAAGGATGGCATATCCAATATCCATACTTATATGCCTACTAAAATTTAATATTATAAATGCGAAAGTGTGTGTGTCTATCCGTTTGCTAGCTTTTCACGGCCCTAATTTAACTGATTTTGGTCACGCAAAGTTAGCTTACATCCCGGGAACTAGGGGGGATAGGCTACTTTTTATGCCGGAATATCAGATTTAACCTAAATCCTAAATCCACGCGGACGAAGTCGCGGGCATCATCTAGTATTGTATAAGTAAATCAAAATAAGAAGTACCTACCTATTTCCTTATTAAAAACACTAAAAATCCACTTTTTGAATTTTGATGATTTAGTACTTAGTTACTTACTTACTTAAATTTTCTTAAACACTACAATAGTAACATTCTATTTCTAAATCATAATAAAGCAGATTAGACTTTAGCACACATTTGACTACGTAACTCCAAAGTGCAAATTGATTATTGAATAGACAATTCGTTGTTATAACTTTCAATTCGCGGAACATATTTTAATTCACAATCTTCAGCTATTGTGACCAATGGAGGCGATTTATTTTCAATATCGAGTCTAAATAAATGTTTATTTTATTTTATTTCGTGTATCATGGTCAATTTCAAATCGATTTTGCTAAAATCCGTAGCGAATTCAAACACTTTTCATTGATCCGGTCACTACTTGTGACGAGACGAGGGGTTATTGCATAACGCACCTCCAATGAACATAACGAATTTTGATAAAGTAGGTATATGCCTTTCTTGTTATTCTAGGTAGGTTACTTAATACCTACTAACTAATCTAATTCCAATATGCACCTACCACCAATTAATATTAATAAGTAGTTGATGCCCGCGACTTTGTTCGCGTGGATATAGGCTTTTTAAGATCTCGTAGGAACTTTTTATTTTTCCGGGATAAAAAGTAGCCTATGTGTTAATCCAGTGTATAATAATCTATCTTCATTCTCAGCCAAATCCGCCCAGTAGTTTTTGCGTGAAAGAGTAACAAACGTACACACACACAAACTATCCCCTTTTTAATATTAATGTAATATACGTAGTAGGATTTCTATGAGTACAACCAATATGATCGGTCCGTTGCCTAGTCATCTCCTATTGAATATGATCTCTGGCAGAAACCTCGTCTTCTGACAGAAAGCACTACAAAACTAAGTATCCTTTACTGCGGTGCGTTACACAAATCCATACTAATATCCATACTAATATTATAAATGCGAAAGTGTGTCTGTCTGTCTGTCTGCTACGCTTTCACGGGTCAACCACTGAACCGATTTTAATGAAATTTTGTGCAGACTTAGGATACATTCCGGGAAAGGACATAGGCTACTTTTATCCCGGAAAAACAAACAGTTCCCGCGGGATTCCTAAATACTCATCCGCTTGATCGATTCGTATGAAAGGTGCCGAGGTAGCTTGCGACCCTGTAATTGACATAGGCAACTTTTCATCCCGGAAAATCAAACAGTTCCCACGGGATCTTTAAAAACCTAAATCCACGCGGACGAAGTCGCGGGCATCCTCTAGTATTTTATAATTTAAGCACATTTACAGGTAACTTGCATGTAAACCATTGACAAAGAAACTAGATTTAGATATGGGCGAATTGATTTTTTTAAGTGTTTTAGATCAAAATATTCAAACCTACGTACCAACAATCACTTCCTTTCCGACTGTAACCAGGTCAATCATTAAGTCTTTCCGATTAGAAATTTGAATAGTTATAATTTTATATTTTGTACTACTTGACGGTTGAGCAACATCTCATACCTATTTAATTGTACCTTTACCCATATTAATAGGTAGGTATATGGCTATATGCTATTTAATTGTAAATAATTTTTTGGCACATTAATATGCCCATAATCATATAATTATAGTTATATACATATTTCATTGCAAATTAACAAAATTATTTAATTGCAAATAAGATTTTTTATAAGTAAAAATAGTAAGTGAAATTATTAAAAAACTGATTACAATATAATTAAACAACTACAGATTATTTGGTAGGTAGGTAACTACCTACTAATATTATGAATGCGAAAGTGTGTCTGCAAGCTTTTCAGGGGCCATCCGTTAAACCGATTATAAGGAAGGTATAAAAATAGCTTGCATCTCAGGGAAGGACGTAGGCTACTCTTTGTCCCGGAAAATCAAGGAATTCGCACAGGATTATAGCGTAAAAACCTAAATCCACACTGAACAAGTCATGGGCATAATCTCTTTGGTACAGAGATAGCTTGCATCCCATTCTACATCCGTACTTTATATCTCGGTGCCCACGGGATATTCAAAAACCTGAAACATACGCGGGCGAAGTCATCACGCCCGATCATTTTGCCAAAAGTTGAAATTGCTCTAAACCCTATAGGAAACTCAAAGTACTGTGGTGCGCCGCCGCCATTGTATCCATCAAAGTAAATACATAGTAAAGCCTAGTTTGGGTTGTTATCAAGAAAAACGCTGCACCTCGGATCGGTGTGTATACTGCGCCTTAGAGCCAGCCCTAATTAACTACAAACCTATTTAGCCAACTAAAAACGCACAATACCCGTGACCAACGATTATTCTCCTTTCCACAATGCGTCTGGAATGTCTATTGGAATTAAATGAAAAGGTTTAGCTCGAGCGATTGTTGAAATTATAGGCGGAGACCTCGTTAACAATACGCCGATGACGGAACATCTCTATAGAGACAAATCACAGCCAGAAATAGTTCTAATGTACTTTTAGCTATAAATATTTACATATTATATATCACGATATTAAAATGCAGTGTTACTCATAGTCTAGGCGTCCTAGGCTTTAGGGCGCTTTATATTTGCCAGAAAGTGCCGCGCGGCTGCAGCGGTGCGGTCGCGATTCTTCGTAAATCCATCCATACTAATACTAATATTATAAATGCGAAAGTGTGTCTGTCTGTCTGTCTGTCTGTCTGCTACGTTTTCACGTCCCAACCGCTGAACCGATTTTAATGAAATTTGGTACAGACTTGGGGTACATCCCGGGGAAGGACATAGGCTACTTTTTATCCCGGAAAATCAAAGAGTTCCTACGGGATAAAAAACCGATATCCACGCGGGCGAAGCCGCGGGCATTCTCTAGTACATAAATAAAAACGCGCGACTGCCAATTTTCGTTATGATATTCGTGATTAGAAGGTCAAAATACGTTATCATACCAAATTGCAGATTCACCCGAGGTATGCGCTTTTCGGAAGTTTATCCAAATAATCAAATGCAAATCATATATTTTGGTGCTAAGCCGCGACCTAAGCTTTCCTTTACCGAGGTGTTGATTAAGTACTGGCAAATATCGTTTCGAATTCTATAACAGATTACTGATAAGACAAAAATGGACGCCAAAGAAAAAGTGAAAGATTATCTATTTGGGGCACAGCATGGATTAATTTTCTGGTTGCGTTTCCTCATTTCATTTCGAGCTGGTAAAAATATCGGCTCATTATTCATAATACTGAGGTAGATGATTACGATCGCCTTTTGGCTATTCAATAGTCTATTAAAGTTGTTCAATCATCGTTCAATTACGAAACAATTACAGAATTTCTGCATTATTCAATCATTCGGTTTCGATTCGTGTCACGTAAGTGAATGAAATGAAATGTTCAATTGAAATGATAGTTTAATTTTGGCGCTTTATTTTGTAATTTTTGAAAGGTCTGTTATTTGGAAGATCTGGAACATGATCTGAGACCGGCACCTCTTGTCAAACCACGAGGGAGAGAGAGATCCGGGCGAAATCGCGGGCCTCAACTATTAAAGTCATAAATCATAGTTCTAAATAAAAATGTATTCATTTGTTTGTTTGTCCTTTAATCACAATGCAACGGAACAACAAAGCGACGTAATTAATACTTTAAAGACCTGAAGAAGGGACAGGCTATTTTTTATCCTAAACGAAAAGCCCACGACATTTTTAAAAACCTAAACCCAATCACCGCGGCTATAATATCTTTGTCATCTTTTCTAACCCGAAGGGTGCTTATCGGGACCCTATTGCTGAGCCTGCGCTGTCCGTCCGTCTGTCTGTCAGCGGGCTGTAACTCGTGAACCGTAATTAACTGAGAGTTAAAATTTTCACACAATTCTGTATTTCTTTGTCAGCTAAGTATAACAAATAATAAAAATTTCAAAATAGCCGCCAGGAATGTTAAAAAAATAATTAAAACGTGTTATTTCTTGTACGACGGTACGGAACCCTTCGTGTGCGAGTCAGACTCGCACTTGACCAGTTTTTTACATCGCAAGATAACGTGTAGGACAAGATTTAGCTCGTAGGTACATGAATCTCGTTAATTGAACCATTATCGCTAAATACATAACTATAGTTAAGTACGGAAAATAGAGAGCTACTTACCGTTTTACAGGTTCAATTAACTGGAGTAACATAACATTGTTTTCTCTTCGGCCGACCAGACCGTAGACAGACGGAGAAACCTACGTTTACGTGACTAAACTATGGCAATTAGCAACCATTATGAAGGTAGATTGATAAAATCGGTCAAGTGCGAGTTTGACTCGCACAGGAAGGGTTCCGCACCATCATACAAGAAATAACACTTTAGTTTTTTACGTTTTTATGACGAATTTTGAAATTTTTAGTATTTGTTGTTACAGCGGCAATAGAAATACACGTCACTCTGTAAAAATCTCAGCTCTCTACCTATTAAAGTTTACGAGATACAGGCCACTGACAGACAAAAGGACGGACGGCTGAGTCTTAGTAATAGGGTCCCGTTGAAATCCTTCGGGTAGGGAACCCAAAATAGTGACATATTTTTCATTTACCATGCCAGTTATAAAACATAGAATAGGTTTCCGATCGTTAAAATCGGCTGAATTCATTTGTGATTGTAACTAATATTTATTGATGTTATTGATAAAATTAATCCTACGAAAGTTGGCTAATTGATGTGTGTGTGGCGAGTGTCAACTCTGAATCACAGCACGCACACGGGCGAAGCCGCGGGCATCATCTAGTTATACATACAATAAAGATAATACAGTCCACTGTAGACTTGAATAAGGTCATCTTAATAACTAGGTATACTTACCTCAAACAAGGTAGGTACGAGGCTTAACAAATTATGAGGCACTGTATAAAAATTAAACAATAGGAACTGACAATCTCACGACAATTTGTTCACTCGCTACGTTTGGATATTTTGATCGTGATGCGTTTGCGCAGTTATTTTGTTGAAAACAATCTGCTATTTATTGCCTATCGTTAAATCCAAAGACCCACTATATATTTTGATGCTTATCGACATTCACGATTACGAACGAGGGTATACAAAGCTTTTTCTTGCGAAGGTGTAGAATCTATGTAGATACCCGAATTGGTGGTTGTTTTTTCGATTACCTATAAACCCCAAGAGTATAATACATTTTTACGAAAAATTATGTAGGCGCCAGACGTATTGAAGGCAAGTCACGTCTGTCGTAGAACCGATGGCCGCTGGAGCAGAGACGTATTTTGAAGTGGAGACCGCGTATCAGAAAGCGCAGTGTGGAACGACCTCCAACCCGCTAGATCGACGACTTGAAGATAGTAGGAAGTGGGTGGATGAGAAAGGCGGAGGACCGTGTGTGGTGGCGCGCACCTGGGAAGCCTATGTTCAGCAGTGGACGTAAACAGGCTGATTGATTGATGGATTGTTCTTATGGTAGCAGCTAGGCAGGGTTGAGAACCCAATACTTATTACTTTGGTATCGATGTAATGTAATCGGCACTAAACTTACGGGTATTCTTCTGCGAAAACATTTTCGCACGCCGAATTAACTGATAACCTAAAACATACGAGCGTATCTTCCGGTCTGATATTTCAAGTTGACTGGGTCCAATAAGGCTATTGATTTTTAGGGTAAGTACCTACCTGTCTACTGCAGTTTGCAACAACGTTGCGGATGTGACGAACTCATATAAATTAACTTGTCATGGGGTCCAGCCCCCGTTTTACGAAACGCATTGCCAATAATCGTAATCGATGCTGTTGGCTAAACGCGGTTTTGTATAAAAGCACTTGCGTGTCAGTCTTCAGCCAATGGTAAGGATTCTATAGTACGGGATCTTAGGTTGAGATCTATAAAGCGCAGTCTGACTTTGCTCAGCCTGACATTGTTAAAACGAGACAGCGTTATACCGCTGGCATAAATCTCTCTCGTTTTAACTGAAACTCAAGTCTAAACAAAGTCAAGGTGCGCTCTATAGATTTCAACCTTATTCGGTAATAATTTGAGAATCGGATGATCACCGTTCGAACACTTGCTTGCGTAGCCATTCAGTGGCAGGACAGTTACAAATACGTATCTGGCCTAGGTACTCAGGTACCTGTGCTTAGTTTGGCTGGCATCAAAGATATTAGGGAACTTTAATCTGTGGCTGGCATGATTCGTCGGCTAGTCGGTAGACTAGGTAAGTAGGTACCATGTTAAAATACATTTATGGTTCCTAGTTATTACTATAGTCACAGGTCATTTTTGTGTTAGGCTGAGATTTATAGAGCGTACTTTGACTTTGCTGATTTAAGCTTCAGTTAAAACGAGACTGTTTTATGTCAGCAGATTAGCGCTGGCTCAAGCAACGTTAACGTGTGCTCTTCCTTAGCTTAGTGCCGCGAAATAGGTTTTTTTGAGAAAATCGGCAAATAGAAAGACCTCTTTTATCTATGCAGAGATAGATAGTTCGCGCTTTTCTAGTAGACACTCTCCTTCCGAAGGTTGACAGTCGTTAGGGCGATTTCAACTTTCTAGACCGCAGCTTTGAAGGCAGAATCGCGCTATGCGCAGTGCTTTGATTACACCGTGACATAAGTACAAGACACAATAAACAGTTTAATAAATAGGCTTTTAAGTTCCCGGTAGCGTCACTACAACGCTCTATTTCTGAACCGGTTTGTGTAGGCAACGATCCGCGTGATA
Organism: Maniola jurtina; assembly: GCF_905333055.1. NCBI lineage: Eukaryota > Metazoa > Arthropoda > Insecta > Lepidoptera > Nymphalidae > Maniola > Maniola jurtina. The sequence continues at coordinate 9,969,418 of NC_060046.1, read as the reverse complement.
ATCACGTTTCCACACCGTTGCCAAGCGTTTACTTGCCGGCTGCACTTATGTTATGCCATCAAATTACAGGTGGCGCCTTGTCTAGCTGAGACTCCAAGATATACGCTTTAGCAGTGGCGTGCAAGTCTCACACTAATATTATAAAGGCGAAAGTTTGTGTGTATGTATGGGTGTATATTTGTTACTCTTTCACGCAAAAACTACTGAACGGATTTGGTTGAAATTCGGAATGGAGGTAGATTATACCCTGGATTAACACATAATCAAAGAGTTCCTATGGGATTTTTAAAAACCTTAATCCACGTGAACGAAGTTGCAGGTGTCAGCTAGTAGAGGCATAAAGGCATTGCTTACCCAAGTTGAAATAACCCAATATTTATTTTTTATCACGACACGACGTAGTAAATTAAGTGACCTAACTAATGCTTAACCTAATTTCTAAAACTGTGCACGCCACTACGCCTTAGGCAAGTAGCTATTCTTCCTGTGCTGATGTCGGTCGCTTACGTCAGTACGTGTACACTGCTGGTCGAAAGTTGTATCGTTAATTTGCTACAATCTCAATTGTTATTGGCGAATCTATGGTGTTCTTGCTGCAACGGCGCATTTCACCCAATGGTGACGGGTCAGCCAATCAGAGCTAATTGAGAAAACCACACTGTAGTTGTCAAATTACGATGTAGGCTTTTTGTACTTTATGCTATTGTTCCAATCCAATCCATCAGCCGGCATGCGTCCACAGCTAGACATAGGCCTTTTCAAGAGCGCGCCACCAAACACGGTCCTCCGCCTTCTTCATCCACTCGCTTCCCGCAACCTTCTTCAGGTCATCGGTCCAGCGGGCACTGTCAGCGTCGTAGTGACATTATATTAGTACGCGCGTATTACTATGAAGGTACATGCGCCCATCATCAGCAGAATTCAATTGTGGCCTCGAGGTTAGTGGCCTCGTCTTCTACTGTCCTACAATCCTTTCCTACTTTCATAGACAAATAGAGGATTAACCAAGGAGTAACATAGGCTACTTTTTTGATCAATTTTTAAATAAATAGTTGTTTTTTACCTATGTACACCGAAATCTCCCGAGATTTCGGAACCGATTTGCGTATTTTTTTTTTTGTAATCGTGGTGATCCTACGGGATTTTTAACACCTTGCATATTGCAGGCCGGAAAATCAAAAGTTCCCATGGAAATGTTTAAAAACCTGAATCCACGCGGGCGAAGCCGCGGGAACCATCTAATTAATATTAAGTATAAAAATGTGTCTGTCTGTCAGCTTTGCACGGATTTTGACGAAATTCGGTACAGAGATAGGTAGGATCCCAATTCCCAAGGACGGATATAGGTAGGCTACTTTTGTCCCTGAAAATCAAAGAGGTCCTGTCCTGACAAGAGTTTGAACAAGTGTAAATTAAAAATTTATGACACCCCCGACAAAGTACTTGAGTTTTCCAAAACATCATTTTCAAATAAATAATTATGTATCTAGGCAACGTCCATCTGGACAACTTGACATTTGTCAATTGACATAATATTATGAACCTAACGGTTATCTAACCTTCTTTTCTTCAAGAAAACTAGAAAAGAGCTGATAACTCTTAAACGGCTGAACCAATTTTTTTGGATTATAGTTAAGAACACTCTCGATCAAGCCACCTTTCAAACAAAAAAAAAGTAAATTAAAATCGGTTCATTCGTTTAGGCGCTGCGATGCCACAGACAGATACACAGATACACACGTCAAACTTATAACTCCCCTCTTTTTGGTTCGGGGGTTAAAAACCGAAAAAACCTAATTCAACGCGAATGAATTCGCGACCACCATTTAGTAGGTAGGTATTTTAATGAGTTTAATAGTAGCAAAATTTATAATAGCCTATAGCCTTAATTCTGTATATGAATATGCACGGTCTACTATGATCTAGGTAAGTGCCTACAACTTACCTATGCATATTTGTTATTTATGTAGAAGATCGACAAATCGAGTAGGAGGCGGCGAGCGGCTTATTTCAAAGACTTGAAAGATATTGCACACAAACAAGCCGCAAATCGCAACAAACATTCGCCATTCTTGATTTCCTATAAGTATTTATGTACTTATTCTACGTATTTTTTTTTTGCCTTTATTCAAGGGGCTTCGTCTGTACAGAATTCGGCGATTATCAAGCCTAAACTTAGTACAAATCAGTGCTAAAAATTGAAGGTTACTTGTTACGTTTTGTTTTGTTTTTTCTAGCTTTCCATTGGAAATAGAATCAAAAACCTTTAATTTCCGATACTGCAACGTCGGTGTCATATAGAAATAACAATAGGAATATAGTAAAAGAGTCTCCATTCAATTAAAAGTATTTTAAGTAAGTAAGGTAGTCAAGTTTACTTACCGGCGCAACCACTTGAAAACACCCATTTCTTGCGAAGAAGCCACTTTACAAATCAAAAATATCTAAACTAATTGCACATCCAATCCCGCAAAAAAACACAGCACTTGACTATCTATAAAACTTTTCGAATTTCAAACAGAGAACTACTGAGTCTCTCGACACGAGAATCACGCGGAACATTACCGGCGAATTAACTTTTTAAAAGTTCGATGTTGTAAAAAAACGTCTAGCAACAATGAACGTCGATATATTGTGCGGTCAGACAAAACATCACGAACACTACGGCAATCGCAATGAGTTGAATTTGGTTTTTTGTACAAATTACTTTTCGTCGCGCTCCGGTGATCCACTTCATCCACGCTGGTTGAACTGAGCCTCACGCGTCCCAGCCTACTGAATACTGACTAGTGACTACCTAACCGCAGGCAGGCGACAACATAATTTATATATTTTTGAATGTAAACTCGTCAACGTCATTCGATTTCCGTTGTTCAAATAAGTGTTATTTACTAAAACAATTTCTTTGATTTAATAATTAATTAAAATGCAAGGTACTTTTATTTCAACTTTCAATGCTAGTTTTGTATTGTTTATATTAATTACCTTCTTGAAATTGACGTTTCTGCGAATGACCGACTTTGCAGCGCTTTATATTCGCATAGGAATTTCTTCATCTTCTAAATATTTTTCTATGAATTCTATGAAACATTAATTGTTTAAAATTAATTATATACACAAAATTAAAATGTTAGCCACTACTAAACTTAATAATTAAAATGGTACATTAAGTTTTGGATCATTTTGGATTCATATTAGGATCTGACAGTAAATAAATGAAGCATAGTTTCAAAAGCAATTTCCGCCGTTACTGCATAGTTAAAAAAAAGTACTTTTTAATTTAAAAAAAGTATTATAATAAGTTAGCATTTTTAACGATACTATTAATGTAAATAAATAAAAATCTTTACTATTAGAGTAACCTGAGTTACTCTGAAAACACATTGACTTTGAAAACATAACATATCTACAATTTTCGACCTACATTTGATTTTTATACATCCGGGAACGGATGATGGGATGGGAGGCAGTGAGAAGGATGTCCATAATTTTTGAAGAAAATAGAGCATTCAGTAGTCATTACCTGAAATCGGTTAAGAACCGATAAGATTTTTTTATCGAAATTCTGCACATCCTCAAATAAATGATTTGACTGAGGAATGGAGAGTTAAAAATTAACGCAAAGATTAGGTACCTACCTTTTATATCGGAAAATTAAAGATTAACCCGCGAAATTAGAAAAAAACTGTATCTATGCGGACTAATTCGCCAGTATCATTTAGTTATTAGGCACATGTATACTTACCTGTTAATCTGTTGTTATTTTTAAAATACTCAATGCCGAATTAATACCACTAGTTTAAGTAACTAACTAACTAGGTATAATTTAGATTCTGAAAGACGGACATAACATGTTAGTTATTTTTATATCGGTAGGTACCTATAACGATGCAAAACAAACTTGTCGCTGGCAAAATCGTAAAGTTAGTTATATCGTCGCTTTTCTTACGAAGTGAAACTGACATCGACTAAAATGTTCAGAGCGAGCATTTTTCGCAAATTTTTGAAATTAAATTTTCACAGAATGTGTACTAATTATATTGCCGCTAAATATAATAACAACAAAATATAATAATAAATTGTTTAAAATGGCTGCCATGAAAATTTTAAAAAATAAAGTGTTATTTTACACGATGGTACGTGCGTATCCTTCGCGTGCGAGCTCGACTCGCAACTTCACCAATTTTTTAATAAAAATACTATCAATGCCATCTCACGGCTCATCGTGCAATATGACTGGATATTAATAATAATAATAATAATAGTTTATTTTCATTATATTATTTCACGTGAACGATGAACCCGGTTAGTGATTATATTCTCTTTGCAGGTGAACTTAATTTCATTTATATGCGTACATAAATTGAACGCATCCTTAAACTTTATTTGGTAGGTATAGGGCAACATTGATGGTTTCTGTTTCTCTGGTTTCTGTAATCTGTGGCTCTGTCATCTGTCATGTGACTGTCATAATATTTTGAATTTGGAATCGTTTGTTTACGTCGTGATATGGATATTGTTGAAAATTATATCTTTTCTAAAAAGAAAGTGTTAATGGATGAATTAAGAGGCCCAACTATTCAAATAGTCCTCAACGTGAAAGAAGGTAAATATGTATTTTGATGAAGGAATTATGAAAAGAATGCGAGATAAATACGTTTTTTAATGCGCTCGTTTTACAGGACTTGGTTTTGGTTTTCTCAAGAGCCCGTTTGTAGTTAGTGGGTCTTTAAATGGATATATGTTAGAAACGGATCCCGTAGTGCCATCTCATGCACCTGTATTTGATGCTGAACTCGTGTGGGAGGCAGATAAAAGACGATTTAGGAGGTAAGATATATTGCCGTAAAACTAATCATTTCAGGAATAATTTCATAAAAAATTGACTGTACAGCATCATGTTATATACTATTATCACCTGTAACTAAGTTCCTCTGATGTTGGACATAGATCTTTTCAAAGTGCCACCACTATCCTCTTTTCAATTCACTCACTTCCTATCCATGGTCCATACCAGTATGATCCAGGTCTTTAATGCCTGCCTATATGTTACTGTCATTAATATCTGTTTAGAATTGTGAAAACCTGAGAATTTAAACCCATGCTATTAGTCGTAAATAATGCTGTAAGATCTGGAAGCCCACCACATTAGTCATTACTGTCCCAAAAAGTAAAGGATAAATCCTCGAAAATGACAAAATATACATTGCAGAAAAAAAGCGCCTATGTGGCTAATCCCGTTGAGCCTATTAGGTATAACCTGACAAATCAGTTTGCTTGTTGTATAATACTACAGAATTACCTCACCACATAAAATAAATACTGTGTTGTTCAAAACAAAATTGAAAAATTCGAGTTAAGACTCCATAGAATTCTTGCAATTAAATTACTTTAGTCTCTGCTTAAATTTTTGAATTTGTTTCAAACAGCTCAGTCTAAGTGAATTAGTAGTATAATATTCAATTTTAAGTATAATAAATGTTATGGTTTATGTCTGTAGTTTGAGAGTGCAAAATGTACCAGTTAAAATTGAGGTGTACATGACTGGCACACAGGAACGGAAAGTGAAAGTTGGCTATCTGTTGCTGAGTCTTCTTGGAGCACAGCCATGCCCCTCCAATAAGGTTGTTGACGTAAGTTGATGGTACTATAAATGTAACAAATAGTTAGATAATATGTTACATACAAATCTAAGTAGCTAATCTACTTCTTGATGCTAATAATACTATCATTATTAACTCACTTCTAATCTAATCTAAATTAGCCTGTACTGTTCCACGTCTGGGCAAAGGTCTCGCTCCGATTTTTATACCATTCCCTGTTTTGTGCCTCTTACTTTGTTACTTTTTAAAACAGAATATCCAATTTTCAAAATTCCAGTTAAAACATACATGGCACAAATTGCTTGGTGTGAAGTCGGAGGGGAAATGCTGTCATCCACAACTCCTGCTAAGCCTCTCTGTTGAAGACAGAATCAGCACACACACTCCTGTAAGTATTGCATGGATTGCTGGACATTAATATACCATAATATTGTTCTATTGCAGGTTGATGAACTATGTATACTTCCAAAAAGTGTTTCATGCACTGAAAGTGCATAATTAATGGGAATCATAAAACAAGAAGAAGCGGTAGTAGCCTAGTGGTTAATACATCAACCTTCTATAGGGAGGTTGCGGGTTTGATCCAGGATACATCTAACTTTTTTGAGTGATGTTCGTTGTAAGCAATTAAATATCACTCACTTTGGCTAATGGCTTGCAGTTCAAACTCCAAATTCAGAATATTCATACAAACCCTTAATCATAATATTAATTTATTAATTTGCTGATTGTAGATAGGTACACAATTATTTGTTACAATAGTTTTTGTTTTGAGCCACAATCTGCCACATATATTATTAATACACAAGAATTAATATCCAAAGTTATAGTATGAAGTTGTTGCCATTTTCCATTAAAATTAATATTGGCCTTAAAATTTAAACCACTGATCAGTTTAATTCTAACCAAAGCTCTTTAATTTTATCAACACATAATGTATGTACAATTAAGAATAACAATTTAGATATGCCTTGCTTGTAATTTCAGAGGAATGAGCTGCGCATTTTCCACAGTAATGAAATCGCGTATCCATCAGCCAGGTCGAACAGAAGCGCAACATCTGCTTCTCGATCTGTGCTTCTAACATTAAGTAAGTAGATCAAGTAGTATTACCTAATTATTAAAAAAAAAAACGATTCCGACGAATTAAGAACCTCTTCCTTTTTTGAAGTCGGTTAATAAATTGTTATTGTTTACTTTTTAGAATAGTGCTACAGAAATTATTTCTATTTCACGGGAGTTTTTTATTCTCATCGTGGTTTTCGACGCTTTTATCGCCAACGTCCATACCATGTTGAATACACCGGTTCTCGTCCGATCACCGAAGTTAAGCAACATCGGGAGCGGTCAGTACTTGGATGGGTGACCGCCTGGGAACACCGCGTGATGTTGGCCTTTTTGCTTTTTTTACATATTTTTTTCAATATTTTTATTGTTTGTTCTTCCTTATTTTTATTCATGGACGTATTTGAAACATCCCACGTCTATAATCTTGTAAAAAAAAGACAAACTTAAGTACTGTGACCAAGATAGATCATGGCCACTAAGTTTGATGCTGACATCTTGTGGTAAATATGTGAGCTACTAACTCCCTAGAGTATGTTCCTTGCTACCAAACCAACTGCCGCACTATGAACTTGTTGGTCTGGTTGATTATTTTACCACGTCTCGGTAGGTGTCCTTGCTCTGCGCCGCGGTGTTTGTCTGTCGCGCTGTGGAGGTTGCTCCTGGCGCAATGAGTACCCCGCGCTCGTGTCGTCCCAGCATACTTACCTGGCGTAGGGGACACCGTGATCAAGAAGGCGGTTCCCCCAGAGCGAGGCCCTTCCATTGCACTGCGGCTGGGTTGACCTCTGCGATTATCCCTAATGTGGATAACTCGGACGCGTAATTTTTGGTAGTGGGGACTGCGTACGCGCCGTCCCCCCATTATTCAATTTAAAACATATATAACGCCGTCCCCCCATAATAATATACTGATTACTGTCCGATGAGAGCTCCTATACTCGATTGCTTTATTTTCAGTAGCCCATCAAGGCGGGTTAAACTCTCATATAGTTTTACATCAGTTTGGTTGAATATTTTAGTTCCACCGTCCACGCCGCGCGAACACTAAAATGTTTGAAAAGAAATATAGTATGAATTTAAGGGTCCTTTGTGAGACTACCAAACCCCCAAGTATAATGTAAAAATAATATAGGTATAGCATATAACCGGAAATATAGTATAGCATATAATAAGAGGCGGTAGTGGAGCGGTGAGGGAGGGTGACAGCGAATCACTCCCCTCCCGCACCGCTCAGTTATGCTTTCTACCTTAAATAATATTTTTTACTTTATAGACAATCTTCTTTTCAGATGAGTATATGATTGAAAGCAAGAAGACAGTTTCGTCCGCGGACCTCCAACCCAAACTGCTCTGTGACGAGGGCCTTATACAAATCGGCAGTGGGGACCATTTGTTCGTTCTGGGGCTGATGATAAGTGCTGTGGATAATTTAGACTTGGTAAGTTATTTGGATAACTCTGGAGCCTCATAAGGAAGCTCAGATTCACTCAGTGAGAGAACATGTGCTTGAGATCTCTCTATGTGATCAAATCAGAAAGAGGAGGCTCATAAGAGGGCCATTATTTTATTTTATTTTTATTTAACGGTTTACTAGTGATTTAACATACAAACTTAATAACTATAATAAATACATTGATTTTTCTAACATTCTCAACTATGTTAAATCATTTAAAAGTGAACACTGCATGCAAATTCCGTACAAATACCAAGTTACAAAGAAGATAATGGGATAATGATTAAAGTTAAAATTCCAGAAAATGTGTCTGTATGGCTAAATATAGTAATTTAGGGAATATTAATGCTATCTAACAATTTATCCTAGGTGTACTTTAGTTCAGCGGGTTGCGAAGCTGAAGTGGCTATTTCCTTTTTTTCTTCCTTAAAATTACTTTTTGTGCTATATACGGTCGGCCTCAGAATTCGAATAGCAATTCCGCGAAACTATTTCATCAAACACCTGTCGCATTTATGACCTTTTTTTATAGACACGCCACACACTCCTAACGCGTGTGCATAACCGTGCCATGCGAATATGATCATTAAGGTGCTAAACAACTTTCGGCCTTTGACTGTACTTTTTTTTTTTTTTTTCTCATTTAGAGAGCTGGGTCACTAGTGTGACCATGTGGCTCTGGTAGGTCCCTATTATCCTATTCTAACACTTAAAACTATATCTACATACTATTATCTATTAACTCTAAGTCTTATATTTCTACGGGCCATCTGTACTTACGATGTATAAATGTGGATTTTAAAAAAATTACAGTTGCTGCCATCAGAAACTAAAAATAAGGACATAAGTAATTGCTGTGTCACCTATTCTGTGTTTACGCATAATATCAATACGGACAGGTAATTAGCTACTTATTTTCCAACTATCGAGAGTAATTTTCACTAACCCTCGACCCAAGAAAAGGGGTGTTATAAGTTTAACGTGTGTATCTGTGTATCTGACTGTGGAATCGTAGCTCCTAAACTAATGAACCGACTTTAATTTAGTTTTTTTTTGTTTGATAGGTGGTTTGATCGAGAGTGTTCTTAGCTATAATCAAAGAAAATCGGTTCAGCCGTTTGAAAGTTATCAGCTCTTTTCTAGTAACTGTAACCTTCACTTGTCGGGGGCGTTATAAATTTTTAATTTACATTTGTTATAAATCCTATCCTAATCTAATGTTTGGGGGCATCTTATATTTATAACGGACAGGTAAGTTGAGTATTTTAATCTATATTTATATTATAAAGAGGTGAAATTTGTAACTTTGCTACGTTTGTTTGTAGGAAATAATTTCTGGAACTACTGAACCGATTTTGAAAAGTCTGTCACCAGTAGAAAGCTACATTATTCCTGAGTGACAACACACACTCCAAAAGTTAGAGGTGCGTGTCCGGAGTCGAACCCCCGACATCCCAAATAGGACGTCTTAACCAGGCTATTACCGTTTTTAGGGTTCCGTACCTCAAAAGAAAAACGGAACCCTTACAGGATCACTTTGTTGTCTGACTGTCTGTCCGTCCATCTGTCGTGTCTGTCAAGAAAACCTACATCACAAAGATAATGTTAAAATGTATTCCAATTTTCAAGTGGGGTATCATATGAAAGGCCTTAGCTGTACATTTTTTATTTTAATGCATAATAGTTTTTGATTTATCGTGCAAAATGTCGAAATAAATACCCGAGTATGGAACCCTCCGTGCACGAGTCTGACTCGCACTTGGCCGGTTTTTATTATTATTAGTATGGACTGGAAATATTTCAGAGTGAATGCAGTATCTTCGAGCAGTGGTAGCATAGCGCAGTTCAATCAGCGGACATCGCTGCGGCTCAGAACATGCCTATCCAGTTTGAGTCGATACTTCGCAGAATGCCCACATCTTGTCACTAGAGTGTGTGTGGGCGACACAGATGTAGGTAAGCGTGAAACCTTCTTCTGAAGAACTCTTTGATTTTCCGGGATTAAAAGTTGTCTATGTCAACTTCCGGGACGTATACTACCTCTGTACCAAATTTCACATAAATCAGTTAAACAGCGGGTCTTTAAAAACTCTTTGATTTTCTGGGATAAAAAGAAGCCTATGTCCGTCCCCAGGATGTAAGCTGTACCAAATTTATCAAAATCGGCTAAACTGTTGGATCGTGAAAAGCTAGCAGACAGACAGAAGACACACTTTCGCATTTATAATATAAGTTTGGAGTATTGATAGGATAAATAACGTATGCACACTCAAAATATTTTTTCTAGATACCTATTCTAGAGGAAACTTGTGACGTTTGAAACTTTAATATTAACTTCTTCAGGTAGATTTCAGCAAGTGCCGTTCATAAATACGTTAACTTATAACCGACAGACGCGGACGGACAGACAGACAGACAACAAAGTGATCCTATAAGGGTTCCGTTTTTCCTTTTGTGGTATGAAACCTTAAAAAGTACTAAAACATGCAATTAATGCACATATACCGATGTCTAGTAATTAAAAACCGGCTTAATTTCCTAGGAATATGCAGCTCGGACCTCCGTAAACTAGTGCCAACTGACGACATACACCAGTTCGTCAACAACTTTTGCAATGAGGAAAGTGCGCTCACGATACAAGAGAGATGCTTCATACTACGTTGTGACGACACGCTCGTGAAGGAAGACGGGAGGAGGCCTTTCATGGACGTGGAGTTGAGTTTGAAGTATGTTGGTGTGAAGAGTAATTTGCAGGTCAGTTTATATGTATGAAAGTCGCTATAGAATGTCTCCCTCCCTCCCTCCTTCCTAGCGCAGTGTTAAGCGCTGTGGTCTTATTAGGTCCTGGGTTCGATTCCCGACTGGGAATTTTATCACACTAATATAGTTTTTAAAGGCGAAAGTTTGTATGTGTATGTGTGTGTGTGTGTGTGTGTATCGACCAGCAGAGAGAAGTGGCGAATACTCATGAGGCGTATAACATCTGCCCCAAAAAACGTCACCTCGTAATGACCACGGCCGCTCTGCCAAGAGTGTTACGACAAAGAAGAAGTGTGTGTGTATGTTTGTTACTCTTTCACGCAAAAACTACTAGACGGATTTGGACTGGAGATAGATAATATAGTGAACTAGCACATAGGCTAGTTTTTATCCCGGAAAATCAAAGAATTCCCACGGGATTTCGAAAAACCTAAATCCACGTGGACGAAGTCGCGGGCGTTAGTTATTATGAAGTTGCCACAATTTTTTTTCCTTTTCAGAAGCCACCAAAACTCCTGTCAGCAAGAAGCGCGACTCAGCTCAAGAGTGGAAGGGAAAAGGGGGAGATAGACAAGCAGGGGATCTTGGACTTTAGGAGTGGAAGCTGTACTAACCTGGACCAGGATGTGGGCGGCGTGGCCTATACCAACATGGCTCCTGGAAACACAGCTAGGTAATTTTTTAACATAAGTATACAGGCTTGGTTTAAAGTAAGCTGTGATAGCCCAGTAGTTAGGATATCTGCCTCTTAATCCGGGATTGGGGGTTCGATCCCGGCCACGCAACTCTAACGTTGAGAGTTATGTGAGTTTTAAGTAAATATCACTTGCTTTAACGGTGAAGAAAAATGTCGTGAGGAAACCTGCATGCCTGAGAGATCTCCATAGTGTTCTCAAAAGGGTGTGAAGTCCTCCAATCCTCACTTCGCTATCGTGGTAGACTATTGCCAAAACTTTTCTCACTCTGAGAGGAGATCCGTGTTCTGTAGTGAGCCAGCGATGGGATGATCATGATGATGATGATGATATAGGCTTGCGCTTGACTGCAATCACACCATACATGAGAAGATGCAACCTAAAGTGGAGCGCGCTTGCCCAGATGGTCCTATTCACTCTTCTTTTGAAGGTACTAAATTATAGCTAGCGGGAAAAACGGACGGAGTCCAGAAAGAGTTATTGGACAGCAAACCAAAGGACGGAAATTGACATAGGCAAGTTTTTATCCCGGAAAATCAAGGAGTTCCTATGGAATTTTCAAAACATAAATCCACGGACGAAGTCTCGGGCAGCGTCTAGTACCTCATAAACTTCTTAGACACTGAACTAAATGACAATATGATAATGACAATGACAAATAAATCAAAACTCAAATCATAATGTTACATATAAACTCATGACAAACATACATGAAATCATAATGTTTCTATTACAGATACAAAAACGCATCAGGCGATGTGGTCCTCCAAACGAATGAAATAACGGAACTTATAAAGAAAATGTGCGACTCCTTCGCTCAAAGCCAAGAGCGTTTACTGGCGACGCGACCAAAGACAACCAGTGACCAACAAGTGCAGTGCGAAACCACACAGGAAAATGAAAACACGAATCATGTTGAAAGGTCAGTTACTCAGTTCCTAATTATAAAATTATGAAAATTGGTGACTCACTCTTTTCGACTCAGAAGTGTCAGAATGGTTAGAACTAACTACTAGTAGTGCCGCCAGAGATGAATTAAAGTCAATAGGTGTTATGATTTGTAATAAATTTTACATAATAACAAGTGTAAATTAAAAATTTATAACACCCCCGACCAGTGAAGGTTACAGTAACTAGAAAAGAGCTGATAACTTTCAAACGGCTGAACCGATTTTCATGGATTATAGCTAAGAACACTCTCGATCAAGTCACCTTTCAAACAAAAAAAAACTAAATTAAAATTGATTCATTAGTTTAGGAGCTACGATGCCACAGACAGATACACAGATACACACGCACCCCTCTTTTTGGGTCGGGGGTTAGAAAAGAGAAAATTTTGAACGAATAGTGTAACATGGTATTGTTTTTCGAATTTCTTATCGCCAACGTCCATACCATGTTGAATACACCGGTTCTCGTCCGATCACCGAAGTTAAGCAACATCGGGCGCGGTCAGTACTTGGATGGGTGACCGCCTGGGAACACCGCGTGATGTTGGCCTTTTTTACAATTTAGGTGTGATTTTTCAATCGCCAAACAAGTAAATAACTTTTATCTAAGGAATAAATTTGACAGTTTTTGTATTACACACATCACACTGTGAATCTGACAGAAAATCATATTTTTATTGTTTGTATTTGCTTATTGTTTTCATGGCCCTATTTAAAACGTCCTACGTCTATATTGTTATTAATTGCTGCTTTTTTTGAGTTTCTTGCTGGTTCTTCTCGGTAGGAACAGCATTCCGAACCAGTGGTAGATTATTTTGACGATTCAAAAGCACTTGCAGCACTTGTAAAAGTTTAATTGAATAAAAATAATTTGAATTTGAATTATCTTGTAAAATTACAAGTATAAAGTAACATTGTTGCACCGCTATTCAGAGTACAAAAGATTACTTACTCAATTAGGTAATAGGTAGTACTTTAGTTACTTCTACTATGAACCTAATTTATTAAACATACTCCTACATGCCTTGTATGTGTTTTTCCGTATTAATTTTGTGGTGTACAATAAAAGTATATTCATTTATGTACTCCTAATGCTATTTTTCAGCGAGCTCACAAAATTAGCAACAAGTAAAAGCGATACGTGCATCAAAAGTGCAGAGAGAGGTGAGTAACATTGTACTTAAAAAAGTGTAAATTAAAAATTTATAACACCCCCGACAAGTGAAGGTTACAGTAACTAGAAAAGAGCTGATAACTTTCAAACGGCTGAACCGATTTTCTTGGTCTATTCCGCGCCTACGATCCAAAGTATCTGAGTTTTCCAAAACATCATTTTCAAATAAATATTTATGCATCTAGGCAACGTCCATCTTGACAGCTTGACATTTGTCAATTGACATAATAAATTATGAACCTAACGGCAAGCCTAACGGTTATCTAACCTTCTTTTCTACAAGAAAACTAGAAAAGAGCTGATAGTTCTTAAACGGCTGAACCAATTTTTTTGGATTATAGCTAAGAACAGTCTCGATCAAGCCACCTTTCAAACAAAAAAAAGTAAATTAAAATCGGTACATTCGTTTAGGCGCTACGATGCCACAGACAGATACACAGATACACACGTCCAACTTATAACACCTCTCTTTTTGGGTCGGGGGTTAAAAATAGATTTGCTCAAAAAAAATTATGTGTGTAAGCATGGCGTACATGCGAAAGTAAAATTTTCATGGTTTATATTCGTAGGTTAGGTACCCTCGCAACATTTCTGGGCCATTTAATTTTAATTTTAAAAGAATTTGGTCCAATAACAAAGGAATTAATGGCATCTACTTTTTGTGAAAAAAAAATGGTCTAATGATGGCTTAATATTTTTAGACCTAGATAATACAATAATTGGTATAATACGTTTGAATGGAGAAGTGCGAAGTCAATTTTATGTCTTTACAGATAATTTAAGATCAGCGCTCTCGCCTGAAGACAGGGACGCGTTACTGCAGAAGTATGTCGACGAGTTGGAAGACTGGAAGGAGAGGCAACAGCAATTATTTAAACTGCAAGTAGGTACTTTTATGGAGTACTGCTCACACCTATGGGCTGGAGTACCCCAGTACCAACTCCTTCTATTTGTTCGGATCATCTATTGGCACTACAAGCACACATTATAGCATTTATCATGTCACACTCGCTGACATACCTAACCTTCAAGTTTTTGCCTATTCCAAAATCACCCAACGCATTTTTAAGGTACGCTTACAGGTACACGGGCAATTGAAATTCTGCAGTCCAGGCAATTTACGTATAGATCGATCTGAAGCAATAAGTGGAGCAATTACTTAGCTAAACATAAACTTATCATATTAATAATAAAATTAATAAAAAACTATTGAGCCTATTAAGAAAATGAAGAAGGTTGGGTTTGTCCTCCGTCAAATAATTGATTTTGAAAAACCAAAATTCCTTATTTTACTTTACAACTCCCTGGTAAGATCCCAGCTGGAACACGCTTCTACCGTCGCGTCGCTGAGTTCCACTCACTAGATATGATTGCGAGCATCCAGCGCAAATTTCTCAAATGTATTAACAAACGATTTGATTCCTCGGTAAGCAACTAGAACATATTAAGTAAACCTAGCTTTCCCAATGTTAAAAGCCAAAATTGGTTTTACAAAAAATATCATTCAAATGTCTCAGATTGGCGTCGTATTCCCATTATCAGATTATATACAAGTTTTTATCACGTCCTGATCATAAAATTCAGCACTGCTGTCGCCAACGTCCATACCATGTTGAATACACCGGTTCTCGTCCGATCACCGAAGTTAAGCAACATCGGGCGCGGTCAGTACTTGGATGGGTGACCGCCTGGGAACACCGCGTGATGTTGGCCCTTTTGCTTTGTTTTTATATTTTAATTTTTTTTTTAACAGTTTGTACATTCTTATTCATAATTCATATCAGATCCTACGTCTATATTTTTGTTATCTTGTAATTTTATATGACAAAATCTTGATCACTATTAATTGATGTTGACATCTTGCGGTAAGTATGTGAACTTCCTCGAGTATGTTCCTTGCTGCCAAATCAACTGCCGCACTGTGAACTTGTTGGTCTGGTTATCTTACCACGTCTCGGTAGGTGTCCTTGCTCTGCGCCGCGGTGTTTGTCTGTCGCGCTGTGGAGGTTGCTCCTCGCGCAATGAGTACCCCGCGCTCGTGTCGTCACAGCATACTTACCTGGCGTAGGGGACACCGTGATCAAGAAGGCGGTTCCCCCAGAGCGAGGCCCTTCCATTGCACTGCGGCTGGGTTGACCTCTGCGATTATCCCTAATGTGGATAACTCGGACGCGTAATTTTTGGTAGTGGGGACTGCGTACGCGCCGTCCCCCCATTATTAATTAATCTAGGCACTCGTCGGAACTTGTTTACAGTTTCTTAGGAAGCCAAAACACGGACACACAATTACCACCTTTGCAGTTTGCACCTGCCGAATGACATTTTGATAGTTTCCAATATTAAATGTTTGGTGATCAAAAAAATTTGTTTTTTTTTTCAGTTAAAACGCAAAGAAGATTACCACCTGGACCAGCTCGCTAATGAATGGAACAAGCGCAGAGCAGAGCTAGAGAGCAAACTGAGCAAAGGCATCGAGCAATGTCGGAACCTTGCTGCGGATTTGAGTCGCGCGACCGAAGACTTTAGACTGAGGGGGTTCAGGAACACCGAAAGAGAAAGAAAGGTCGTTACGGTTTTTTATAGAGTCAAACCGCCTGGCTCAAAGCTAATAGCCATAAAAGTTAAATAATTAGATATTTTTTTCCAAAAGATGGGAACTCTGATTTTCCGAGATAAAAAGTTGCCTATGTCAATATCTGGGACCCAAGCTACCACTGAAGCAAATTTCATATAAATCGGTTAAGCGGATGGAACTTTAAGAATCCCTTGGGAACTCTTTGATTTTCCGGGATAAAAAGTAGCCTATGTCCGTCCCCGGGGTGTAAAGTAACTCTGGACCAAATGCATCAAAATCAGTTAAAGTGTTAGGTCATGAAAAGCTAGCAGATAGACAGACAGACAGACCCACTTTCGCATTTATAATATTAGTATGGATAGCTTCTAGATGCCAAGAAAGCGCTAGAAGCGCATTACACGGCTAAGTACCAGGAGTTAAGAGAAGCGTCGCAGAAGATGGAGGCCGACATGAACCATCGTCTCACGCTGAAGGACATGGCCCTTGAAGAGATGCAGCACAAGATTCACTTGCTGGAGAAACAAAACGCTGTACTCCAGGTAAAGCGCATTTGTAATGTCTTCAGCCTATCGCCGGACACACTCAATTAAGTTTACATCAGCGGCCAGACAATTGATAGCCTTACACCGTCAAGTTTACGGGATATACAAGGAACCTTAAAAAAAAGGAAAGGAAGGAAAATTAAGCTTTATTTGCTATAATCCACTAAACCAGATAAATCTGTATAGTGCAATATGCAGCATGCAATATCCCCGCCCGCCCTCCCATTGCTAAACATGCAGGAAAGGATACAATACGCATCACCACCACGCAGCACCACACAAATCCCAAAACCACTCGCACGTTCGCTCCGACACCGGAGCATCCTCAGGAGATGTAGACCTTACAATGCCCAATTGAATTGACTTTTCCTGCATGTTTAGCAGTGGAAGGGCTGGTGGTGCATATCGCACGCTGCATGTTGCACCATACAGATTGTCTGGTTCAGCGCATTATAGCAAATTAAGCTTTTGGTTCCTTATATATTATTGACTTCCGCATAGTAACGCCTGCATCTATACTTTACGGGACGCCGCCGCTTCAAGTCTGCTGCAAACTTGACCGGTGAACTTGATCGCGTATGGCCACCGTAACATAACGAATTGAAAACTAGATACAGAAAGTAATGCATTCTGATCATAAAATTCAGCTCAGCTATCGCCAACGTCCATACCATGTTGAATACACCGGTTCTCGTCCGATCACCGAAGTTAAGCAACATCGGGCGCGGTCAGTACTTGGATGGGTGACCGCCTGGGAACACCGCGTGATGTTGGCCTGTTTGCGGTTTTTCGTTACTTTTTAAAAATAATATGATTTTTGTTCAATTTAATTTTTTTTTTAAGTTAGACCATCAGTGATTTTCTAAGGATATGTTGCTGCCATCAAGCGCAAGTGTGAACTATGTACCAATGTTTGCATTTTAATGAACTTGGATGAGGAGAGGTCAGGTCAAATCCCCGGCTGTAAGGTGTCGCTGCATATTGCAGCTGCAGCTGGTAATTTGTGTCTCGCGCTGTGGAGGTTGTTCCTCGCGCAATGAGTACCCCGGGCTCGTGTCGTCACAGCATACTTACCTGGCGTAGGGGACACCGTGATCAAGAAGGCGGTTCCCCCAGAGCGAGGCCCTTCCATTGCACTGCGGCTGGGTTGACCTCTGCGATTATCCCTAATGTGGATAACTCGGACGCGTAATTTTTGGTAGTGGGGACTGCGTACGCGCCGTCCCCCCATAATATCATCAACATTCATATGATTAAATTAAAAATTAAATTCCATGCGAAAATGTTCATATACATTGCAGTGTTACACCATTTCAGCATGTTACAACTCGCAACTGGCTTCGCAAATAAACAGTCCTGAATTTAATTTCGTATAATGAAAGGCCAGGCAATTAAATTGGAAAAGTACATGTTTGTTTTGTATTTTTCAGAGTAATCTCAAAAACTCAGAAAAGGATGCAGAAAGCAAATACTCTGGCTTAACGAAAGATCAAACAGCTAGTCTAATACAGGAATTGGTAAGATAATTTTAAGCTTTGAATGTAAGCTTGAACGCATTGAGTTCTCATTTCATAATAACTACACTGTGTGATTTATTTAGTATGTTGGATGACCTTAAAGTTTTTACCCCAAAATCGCCCAACGTGCCTAAAGAAGTTTTCACTTGTAATACCTAACATTGTTAAATAAAAAAACTAATTGCATATTTTAAACAAAAAACTTTTCCTTTAATTTTATTTTTAATTTAATTTATGGCAATTAAAAACCGGTCAAGTGCGAGTCGGACTCGCAAATTCACGGTTTTCGGATTTTTCCCTTTACTTGTTCTTATACTCTATAGTAAGACAAGCGACCTTTCAAACATGATTCTTAGTCAACGAGAAGCCCCCTAATATAGGTTTTGATTCCCTTGACGAGACTTTACAGACACGACAAACAGTTTTATTATCTGAAGAAATATGGAATGAGGAGATACAGAACCCTAAAAATTAGTGTTATTTCTTGTATGATGGTAGGGAACCCTTCGGATGCGAGTCCGACTCGTGCTTGACCGGTTTTTTTAATACTTGCCATTTTGTTTCAGCGTTGCCTGGAAGAGAAGCTGGACAGTGCAATACAGTCGAAGTCATTCTTCAAGGAGCAATGGGGCCGCGCGGTGCGCGAGCTGCATCTCACCAAGCTGGGCGCGCGCTCGCGCATGCTCGCCGAGCTGCGCGAGCAGAGGCGACTCATAGCCGACAACAAGTATGTGATACACTTTTAATTAAGTAAATTAAAAAGATTCCGACGAATTGAGAACCTCCTCCGTCCTCCTTTTTCGAAGTCGGTTAAAAGCTGGTCAAGTGCGAGTGGGACTCGCACACGAAGGGTTCCGTATCATCGTACTAGATATACCTAACATTCCTATGTAGAACACTGCGAGTTAATGACGAACTGCGGCATCTATAAATTATTTAGTACTTAAATTAATTTTTTCGTTGCCACATTTTAATTTTTGTAATGTAACCACAAATTCATGGTTTTCGGATTTTTTTCCTTTACTTGTGCTATAAAACCTACCTACCTACCTGCCAAATTTCATGATTCCAGGTTAACGGGAAGTACCCTATAGATTTTCTTAACAGACACGACAGACCGACAACAAAGTGATCCTTCCTATAAGGGTTTCTTTTTCCTCTCAAAGTACGGAATCCAAAAAAACTCTCAAACCAGTACTAACAAAAATTAGCAAGTTAATTACGGACAGCGCCATCTCGATGTGATTTTATTAACTAATTCGCGGGCATCAGCTGGTATACTTAATACACTGGTATGGCTAACACGTTATTTTAAGTTTTTGTTAAATTGTTTTCAGTTTGGAGCCCATCGCTGACCTAGAAGAGAGTATAGATCGGACAAAAATGGACATAAACAAGCTGAAAGATGATTTTTACGTCGACATCATTACCAAAACTCCTCTCGAGTCTCAGTCGATTATAAGTGAGTACAAAATATCATCATCAATCCATTAGCCCACTACTGAGAATAGGCCTCAGAATGGCTTAGGCCATAGCCACGCCATATCACGTTGGCTAAGTGTGGATTGCCAGACTTCACACACCTTTGACAACAGTGCATAGAACTCTCAGAAATGCAGTTCTCACGATGTTTTCTTGAAGTGATATTTAGTTATATTGATAAAATTTACTTAGTATAACTTTCGCCCACTTAGTTTTTTTAGTCCACTTTAGTTTTTAATTCAACCATTTGAAACTTTAATCGCCAGATTAGATTTATTATTTTCCAATTTTGTCAGCTCATTTTACTTATTTCTTGTGATCCACAATTAATTTATTATCGTCAGATAACTTTATTTTTTGCAAACATATTTTAACATCGCTCACTTTAGTATTAACTACAATTAAGGTAATTGCTATTTGACAAATCGCAAAAATGCTGTACTTTGAAGTAAATTGTTTATTTTTCTAAAGCATTAACAGCTATTAAATACATGCAATTAAAAACTTCAGTTTGTGAAGATTAAAAGGGCCTCTTTTTATTTAGTATACATTATCCCAATAAAAAAAAAACCAAGTTGAAAACATTGCTGTTCGCAACTTGTTCTGTAAAAGTTTTCTTTAACATCTTGATACTTTGAAGCCAACCTCCAGAAAATGATATGTTTAGGTTTAGCAATCAATTTTAACTGTTAGTTTTATACTTAATGTTTTTCGTTTCTTAAATAATCTAAAACTAACCAAAAAACTTCCTGTGCTATTTATTTTCTTGCAGGCGCTCTATGGAATTCAGTGTCCACTGGACTCTAATGGCGGACGGACTGCGCGCGTCATTTCGTCGCAAAATATTATTTAAAATGAATTTAAGCTTATTATTTTTGAATGAAAGTTGTGTTTATAATCGTTGAAAAATAAAATAGGGATTTTTTCATTTCTAAATGAAGCCTGCTTATATACTAAATTTTATTCTAAAGTTACGGTTTTACCAGGTAAATACTCGGAGGTTGTCATAGATTATGATGACAGATAGTAAGTGTTCTAAATAGGTATTATACCTATGTTAGGAGATAGCGCGCCTCGTTCCGGGTGCCGTGTTCCGAAATGGATTTCGTAGTAGTGCAAGTTTGGTGCAAGCCCCACATGACGGAGGGGTATGCGTCAGGCATTTCCTGTGTACAAAAAAAAGACCTATATTTCGGATCCATATTTCATCACTGACAATATGCACTATTCAAAGACTGTTCTTCAAGCATTGAGGAATTTTGGACAGAGACATCTCGAAGGTTCCCGAAGGCTGCCTGAGTTAGATTTGTCGGCTAGCTAGCTTTTTTCGAAATTGGACTTACTTAGCTGGATTGTGTGTTAGAGCTTTCTTATGAGATATTATATGTACATAATATAACCATGGGTCTCATAAGAAAGCTCAGATTCATGCTGCGGGCAATGGGGAGAGCCTAAAGGTTGGAACGCCATTTCGGCGGCCGTGTTTCCTGCCATATATACCTTAGATTCCTGCAAGCCAAGAGTGAATAGGCATCTTCTAGGTAAGCGTGCTCCAACTTGGACCTCATCATTGCTTTCTTTAAAGCATGATTGTCGTCAAGCGGAAGCGCAAAGATTCAGGCGGCGCAAACCCGTAGCATGTGGAAGACCCTATTAAAGACCTATGTTCACTGTGGACGTCTGTCGGTTGATGTTGATGATTATGTCTTTAGTGCAAGTAGTTCAGTAGTTTCAGAGTTTATCGATAACAAACAAACAAACCTTTCCTCTTCATAATATATTATGTAGTTAGTAGCGCAAACTTGGAAAAAAATCTCGTGGACACTCTTTGATTTTCCGAGATAAATGTCATTTTACCTGACAGCCCTAATCAATTTTATCACTGATATTAATAACTAATTCATAACCGTTAAACCTAAGTATCAAAATCTCGTTTTTCTAGTCGAGTTCCGTAGGCTCTTTGAACCCACTGCATTATTATCCCAAGAAAACCTACCATTAGATGTAGGAATAATGGAAAGAGGTCACAACCCTCAGCAATAAAGAATACGATGCGGAGAGAGATGTCACTCTCAAGGTCTTTAAATGTATCCATGCAAAAAACCACGTCGACTGGTTGCAGCGTGATTGAATATTAAACCAACAAACACACTTTCGCATTTGAAATATGGCCAGTGATTATAAGAAACAGTTTAAATCTCTCTCTGCTCTCTGAGAGACGTTAGGCAAAGTGAACACGAATTATGACACTTCTGTGTTCTTATACAAGCTTAGGTCTCTCAATTTTGTCAATTAATGTCAAATTTCTTTCTCAGATCAAAACCTAGTAAGTGGTTTAAATTCAAAAGAAGTTTAGGCCGTAGTTCTTTCTGGTCCAATGCGGAATGGCATACTTCACACACCTTTGAGAACATGGAAAACTTGCAGGTATGCAGGTTTCCTCACGATGTTTTCCTTCGCCGTTAAAGCAAGTGATATTAAATTGCTTAAAACGCACATAACTGAAAAGTTAGTAGTGCGTGATTCCGGGATCGAACCCCCGACCTTCGATTAGGAGGCGGACGTTCTAACCACTAGGCTATGACAGTCTTTAAATTAAAGGGGTTTAAATATTTTAGTGTGAAGACTGGCCAACACATTTATTCATTACATGTGCATCATTTTCTTTTTTAGGGTTCTGTACCTCAAAATGAAAAACGGAGCTCTTAAAGGACCACTTTGCTGTCTGCCCATTTGTCCGTCCGTCCGTCAAGAAAACCTATACAGTACTTCCCGTTGATCTAGAATCACGAAATTTGTTCTCGGATTTATTCCTTTACTTGGGCTATGAGAGTTGAGACCTCTATCTACCTGCCCATAATTCTAGGTTAACGGGAAATACCCTATCGGTTTTCTTGACAGACACGACAGACGGACAGACGGACAGAAAGACAGACAACAAAGTGATCCTATAAGGGTCCCGTGTTTCCTTTTGAGATATGGAACCCTAAAAACATTATGTAAGTATGCAAAGTATTTCCCTTGCAAACCATATTTAACAGTTGACATGTAGAGGTCAATGACTTTTCCTATCTTACTTTTAAGTTTTAATGCATTATTAAGTATTTACTGTTTTGACATGGTATTTAGATAATGGGTGATATTTATTTTATTTAATCTAATTCCTTTTAAAAACTTAGTAAGGCGCATTAATCTATAAAAACCTAGCCAGTTCAAAGACTTACTATGTTTTAAAATGGTCAAAGCGACTTACTAGCTTTTAATTTTACTTTCATGTGGGTGTCCTTACAATACAACGGGACATACTATGAAAGTTAGGCTTATGACATAAAACGATTTTCGGAAAAATGACATTTACTTTGTTTTGATATGGGGCGGTCGATATAATTAGGTACTAGGGTAAAGGCTCGAGTAAATGAACAGATTGGACGTTTTTACATGTATTAAGAGCTGGAATAAAAAACCGGCTGATATACCTTTTTTAAATATTTTCTTACAAATTCTTACACTTTTTTCAATTTCAATTTCAAAACCGTGTTCCGTTCAAACCGTTCAAAAGTGCGTGTGCGTGCGTCCATGTGTGTGTGTGAGTGTGTTGTATGTTTGTACGAGTGTTTGTGAGTGTGGTATTGCGTTGTATAACCACATGAGTAGCGAACAGAGTCAAAGCTTCATACAAGCGCGCTACGATAGGTACACTACTACAAGCTTGAGGCGCGTGTGTGCGTGAGCACAGGCGCTACGTCGCGTACGGAGAGAAATCGGTTTATACCGGCTCGGCCTGTGCTCAAGCACAGGGGCTGCAGTACACGTCGCGCGTCGTGTTTTCATTTAATTTAATGTTAATGATAATAATTTAAATAGTGTTTAAAATCTATTTTCTTGAACTGTCATAGATTTTGTTCAAAATCAATATCTGAGGATCCCTAGGATCACAAAACAGGAAATTGTTACCAAAATTTAAAAAAATCGACGCCATTTTGAAATTCTTTGTTAATTGACCGATTTCGTTCAAAATCGATATTTAGAGCTCCCTGGGATCACAAAATAAGAAACTGTTACCAAAATTTAAAAAAGTCGACGCCATTTTGAAATTCTTTGTTAATTGACCGATTTCGTTCAAAATCGATATTTAGAGCTCCCTGGGATCACGAAATAAGAAACTGTTACCAAAATTTAAAAAGTCGACGCCATTTTGAAATTCTTTGTTAATTGACCGATTTCGTTCAAAATCGATATTTAGAGCTCCCTGGGATCACAAAATAAGAAACTGTTACCAAAATTTAAAAAAGTCGACGCCATTTTGAAATTCTTCGTTAATTGACAGATTTCGTTCAAAATCGATATTTAGAGCTCCCTGGGATCACGAAATAAGAAACTGTTACCAAAATTTAAAAAAGTCGACGCCATTTTGAAATTCTTTGTTAATTGACCGATTTCGTTCAAAATCGATATTTAGAGCTCCCTGCAATCACAAAATAAGAAACTGTTACCAAAATTTAAAAAGTCGACGCCATTTTGAAATTGTTAATTGACCGATTTCGTTCAAAATCGATATTTAGAGCTCCCTGGGATCACAAAATAAGAAACTGTTACCAAAATTTAAAAAAGTTGGCACCATTTATAATTCTTTCTAAATTGACTGATTTCGTTCAAAATCGATATTTAGATCTATTGATCGATATTTAAAGATCGATATTTAAACTAGGCAATAACAACAAAAACAAACTTTACCATCTTGTTGAACAAATAACTATTGTTAATTAAATTGTATCCTCCAGTGCCAACCCTACCAAAATAGTTATAAAATTTGCTCGCTTCTTAGAAGCTTTGCCTCTGTTTGCTACTCTGTGGTATAACACCATGTTAGTAAATCTTAGTATATTTTTAACCGACTTTAAAAAAAGGAAGAGGTTCTGAATTCGTCGGTATCTTTTTTTTTATGTATGTTCCCCGATTACTCAAAGACGCCTGGACTGATTTGGATTTTTTTTTTGTTTGATAGGGTATACTTTGCAAGTGGTCCCATATAAATTTGGTAAAGATCTGATGAATATCTTTGAAGATGGAGAACAGAACTCCTCAATGGATAAGAGCAAATTCAATTTTTTTTTAATGTATGTTCACCGATTGCTCAAAGACGCCTGGACCGATTTGGAAATTATTTTTTTTTGAAAAGCTAGGTATACTTTGCAGGTGGTCCCATATAAATTTGATGAAGTTCTGATGAATATCTTCTGAGATGGAGAACAGAACTCCTCAATGGATAAGAGCAAATTGCTCGCGATCAGTGTAATTGCTTAGTAAACAGTAGGGTTTTAGCTGGGCATGGCATATTATTATAGTACAGTGGGGCCACTAAAAATTTTGAAATAAAAAATTTTCAAAAGAAAAATAAAACCGACTTCAAAAACCACAATAACTTAAATTATTTTTTACTTTTTAGTGTTTGTGATTTTGAAATCGGTTTTATTTTTCTTTTGAATTTTTTTTATATTTATTCTGGTATTCTTCTTTCTTGGATATGGATCCCTCTTGGGTATCCCCATTTCTCTCTGTCTTTGGTACTATCAAGCTAATTTTCTCTCGCGATTTGCACAATAGCATTAGACCAACGCGTCTTCGGTCTACCTACCTGTCCTTCTTTCATCTGTAAAAATCGATACAATATGACCATTTGCATTTCAGTTTTAGGGCATGTCTCAAGGTGTCTGTAGGCTTTGTCTTTTTTCTTATGTCTTCAATTCTCACTTTGAATATTTTTTGCTTAATTTATGCAACTTGCCATCGCCCTTTAGCAAGTTACTATTTCTTTTTATATTCTTTGTCTGGACCCATGTTTGGCTGGCATAGGTAAGGCATGGCAGGATGCATGTATCTATAACGGATCTTTTAAGATGTACTGGGTAAGCTCCTTTCATTCTTTCCTTTTGTGCCCAGTAAAACAAGCATACTCGGGCTACTTTGAGAACCCATTAGCAGCTAACAGCAAGGCCTGGACTCCAATTTTTATATGTGGAAGCTGTATTTCCTCGTTGCGTTTATGAGCAAATAAGAATAGTTAACTACTTTTACTAAAAAAAAATTTTATTATTTGGCGCGAACCATCTAAACACCATGATGATTATTATTTCTGCGTTGTGAATATTACCAGAAGAAACAGCAAAAAAATTGTTCCAAGCGGCTCTATTGTAACTTGCAGTCTGCAATTTGAACGATTCTGACTTCTGGTGATAAATCTGTACCTCAGCCCCAACCCAGTACCTCTAATCTACCATTTCAAGAACTTTCAGAAGGTAGTGACGATGTAGTGACTTTTTTACATCTCAACTTAGACCATTCAATCAAAATTATTTGGATCACTTAATGAGAGATCTTAGATTGTCTAAAAAGCATCAGAACATGTGGCTTCTCGGCTCAAAGGAACAAATCTGACAACATCAGACACTTGTGTTACGGTATATTATTCTCACTACTCTTAACACATTCAGTAGCTGATGTTGCACTTCCAGCGACTTGGATGCAACAAGGGCGTTAAGTTTCATTTTCTCTGTAGTCATTTGGACTGTTTTCCAGAAAATTTAGGTGACTTTCAAACTAAGATAACTATACCAAAGGGGATAATATCATATGAAAGGGCTCTATTATACATTCTAAAACAGGTTTTATTTATTATTATTATGTAAAAGAGTTTTTGATTTATCGCGCAAAATGTAGAAAAAAATATACAATAAGTCAAAAACTGAAAATCTGACAATTTTTTTTGAATTCCAAGCCGAAAATATACTTAAGAATTTATTAATAGGAATCGAGAGTTTATGCACTAGATAGAGTTCGTTCATTCACTGAAATTTCCAGTTCATTTACTGGCAATTTATCCTTTTGTTAAATAAAATAATTTATAATAATTAATACCACGCATTTTATTTGATTTTTTGATATACTGTGTACAGATACACAAAAAATAAAAATTATATATAGAACAATTCTCATATATCTTAATTTTAGGTGAAAGTCAGGGTAATCCTTATTCGTTCATGTACTGGATCTTTTACCCTCCTACGTCAAAATACTAAAAGTCCGCGTAAATTTCGCAGATTGAAATGTCTGCTTGATTAATTGTCAATAGAGGGTCATGACATGTCAAAATTGCTAGTTTGAAGGTGAAATCGTCTAAGTCATTCGAGATGGTTTTCCTCTTAACCTATTCCTTTTACCTTTTTTTTATTCGTACGATTTATTATATCACTTTTATTTCAGGTAACGATTTGATGGACTTATATGATGAATTGAAGTAAGTACTTATAAGCTTTTTTAATTTTTGGAATAGGGCTTGGCTGGAATCAGACCTGCTGGCAAGTGATGATGCAGCCTAAGATGAAGCTATGAGATTTGAATATCGGCCTTCAAATAACTACCCATACGGCACCCAAACGGTGACACAGAGGGTGGTATGACCTATTGTAGTCATTTCAAGGCCGATATTTAGACAATCATGTCTTATGCTCATGTCCCGCCCCATCCAGTAATCCTTGAAAACTTCTTTATGCAACCACCCTTAGTCCATATACTGTTATAAAACATTTCAAATTAGTTTCATGCTTGCAGGATGCCAAAAAATCCAACAAATGATAGGCTAACCGAGTTGATATCGCAGCGAGACCAGCTGATACAGCAGGAGTCTCCGGACGAAGATACGTTGAAACAACTCAACCACGACATCCGGAGCATGCTCATACACTGCGGCAACTGATGCATTATACTACTTACACATTACTTCTACTACAATACTACTACTGATAAAATCACAACAAAGGACTAGCGGGGTGAGTTGATATTGCAACAAGACTGCCGACGAGGATATGCTGAAACAACTCAACTAGGACATCCGGCGGGAACTGATCTACTTGTGATACACTACACTACTGATATAAAACTACTACTAATGAAACACTACTACTACTAAACTACTGCTGCTGATAAATTACAACATACGATAAGCAAACCGAGTTGATATCGCAGCGAGACTAGCTGATACAGCAAGAGTCTTCGGACGAGGATACTCTGAAAAAACTCAACCATAAGATCCTGAGCATGCTCATACACTGTGGCAACTGATGGACTATACTACTATTGATACCTATATTACTACTGATAAATCACAACAAATGACTAACAGAGTGAGTTGATATTGCAATGAGACTCTCCCATTGAGGATATGCTGAAACAACTCAACCGCGAAATTCGGAGCATGATATTTCCATAAGTAAATTGCCATAATATTAGTGTGTGTCTGTGTGTGTAATAAAAATAAGGTTCTGCCAAAATACTCACTCTATTTTTTAAAAGTTTGTATTTTATAAATAAGAAATTTTAATAAATAAATATGATGAGATAAGCAAATTTTTTTTTAATTAAATTAATCTTAAGTTTAAAGGTTACCAAATTAATAATGGGTTTGTTTTATTTACTATGTTAGCCCTTGACTGCGTTTTCACCTGGTGGAAAGTGAAAATGGAAGGGGGCTAACTTGGAAAGGCAATTTTATTAAACATCAATAGATATACCCATTAAAACTACGCTGTATCATACCATACCGGAATCATTGATTAGATTACCGGAACGCAAAATATTACTCTACGGGAGGGCTTTGCCGAAAGGATGGTACTAGCCACGGCTGAAGAACACCATAGATATTATTACGCTGTAAATCGAACTTGATATCTTCCACTTGGGCCAGTAATCACCTAACACTATAGTAAAATTGGTAACTCAAGCTTTACCAATTTTAGTTCGATTCCAGTCATATCCTAACACATTCACATTATAATGCCTAGCGCTGCGCTATTGCTAGTGTGTATTCACCATTAGAAACTTGAATATTGTTTATCTGTATACATTGTGTAATTTAGTCTATGACATGGATGAAGGATGGTCTATGACTTTCAATGAATTTGACATTATTTTGACATCGACATTGACTTATAAGATTGCAATGACGTATTCTTTAAAATTTCGATTTGTGGCGAAAATTATATAAAAAATAGCGAATTAAATTCGTAAAACTTCTTTTGCGTATCATGTACACTATTATTTTATTGGTATAACAGTAGTGGACACTCAAAAGTTTGAAGAGTTTTTATTTATTTTACATGTTAGAACAATTTGCAAACAATGGCGAAAACTAAGGTTACAGGAGCGACTAGTCGACTGAAACAGGACTATCTCAGGCTGAAAAATGACCCTGTACCGTACGTGACCGCGGAGCCCGTCCCATCGAATATTCTAGAGTGGCATTACGTCGTGAAAGGACCAGAGAAAAGTCCGTACGAAGGCGGATACTATCACGGCAAAATTATATTTCCAAGGGAATTTCCATTCAAGCCGCCGTCTATTTACATGATCACGCCGAACGGGCGGTTCAAGACGAACACCAAACTGTGCCTTAGCATTACCGACTTTCACCCGGACACATGGAACCCCGCGTGGTCTATCTCTACTATACTGACGGGCTTACTCAGCTTCATGCTGGAAAAAACTCCGACGCTCGGCTCCATCGAGACATCGGACAACCAGAAGCGCTGCCTGGCGGCCGAATCTCTGGAAATCAATCTCAAAAACAAAATGTTCTGTGAACTGTTCCCTGAATATGTGGAGGAGATAGAACTGCTGCTGAAGGAGCGGCAGGAAGCTATCCTGCATCTCGATAGCACTAGCAGCATGGGCGACAGTGAAGTGATTACTGAGCAGCAGTCCAACATGTACTATATCATGACAAACCTTTTTGTGCTTGTGGGCTTTGTGTTTCTTGCCTACATGGTCAAATACGTCCTGGTTTCCATATCTAATGACTAGGCAATAATATTGTGCTAATTTAAACTTGTATGTAAATACTGTAATTTATTTTGTATATATAATATTTAAAACATTTTATAGAAATGTTAAAGGTAGCACTGAATCATACAAAAGTTATTATAAACACAGTAGTTTTGTTTGCTTTGATCTGTGACAGTTTGATAATGAATTATTATTAGAAAGAACATTTTGATATAGAAACCTTGATACTGTGTGATTGGAAATCTGTTAGTTTGTTAAATATCAGCATTATTAGTATGAAATAATGACCATTTCACAAGTATTTTAAAATTAATGTGTTCTTTAATAGAAACGAATCATCTGTCTAAACAGAATTGACTACTTTTAGTCTACATAGGTACAGCAAAGAATTTTTATTGTCATGTTGTATTATGAAAGTAGCTTGCATGAATTACATGTAAAAAACATAGTGAGAGGCCTATGTATGTGCGGTATATGAATGCAACCTAAGCTAATAAGTATGATGAAAAATAATAGGTAAAACATACAGGCTGGGGCAGAAGATATTGAAATAAAAGTTTCAGGGTCGGCTTTTCTTCAGCTTCTGTGATTTAACTGTTTAGTGCTTTGATGGTAGAAGTTAATTTTAAATTATTCCATCTTTCAGATGTTTTGTTTTAAAAAATAATTGTATTGATTTCTTATTATTTTAATATAATAGAATAAAATTATCACATCCTGTTCACCAAATCTTGTTTAAAGTCACCTTTCTAAGACATTAGTCACTTCAGCATTTGAGTAACTATATTTAATCCTATTTAGAGTTTTGTTATTTTCTGTGTAAAATTGTCATCATCTTGGATTCTAGTGAACTGATTTCAGTAAAAACTGGAGAAGCTTTTAAGCCCGACTAAGTATATGTTTTCAAGATACAAGCATTCTCTACCAAATGTCAAAATGGGTTAAGCAGATGAGCTGTGAAAAAGTGACACACACTTTCCCTTTTATATTATTGATAATTTGGTTGTACAACCAAACTAGTACCATTACTTTAAATTTTTTTGTTACCTACAATAGTAGGTACAGGTACCCCGCAGGAAATATTGTTTATCAACCTTTAGAAAGAGATAGCGGATTTGTAGAGCGTTGTCTCTGTCATTGAGACTGACAAAACGTCACACAGAGTGACAGAGACAATGCTCTACTACTAATTTAATTTCTTTTTAATTACTTAATCTTGTTTGGTTTTTAACTGTGATAAGAAAACAGCCTTAGAAAATAATACCTACTGTTCTTAAAAAAATGCAGTTTTATTCCACATTAATTTGTTCTTGCAACCACAGAATTCAGAATTATGTACAGTATAGAAGTGGTATAGAAAGTCACGGTACTAGTCTATACCTTATTTAGAATTCTGTAACTCATAGACAAAATAACTCATGATGAACAGATTTTGATAAAACCTTAGAGATAGGTATAGAGCAAGATCCTAGGACCGCCAGACGTTACTTTGTTTCTGAGAAACAAAAAGAGTTGGATAGAGTAGTATTAGTGTGTATTTTTAACGTAGTACATACGCATATCAGCTAGCTTGTGCCAACGATCAATTCATAGGTATCAGCTGCCCATTATAGGCATTAGTATTCTACTACATAAAAATCAGCACTCTAACTAAGAAAACTGAGTAATGTTTTTACATACCTTTAGCAGCTTGTATCTTTGAATTAGCCGTCGTTGGCACTAGCTAGCAGATGCATGCCTTCGTTAAAAATACAACACTATCCAACTCTTTGTCAGTGGCGGTCCTGGGATCTTAGCTTATTAAGGTGAACGTACACTTACCCGAGCCGCACGCGTCGAACGAAACGAATTTAAGAATTCTGTGTATGAAATCTCGCACACTTCCCCGCGTTAGATCGTCCGAATCGGAAGTTTGCGAGGTTTCATATAAAGAATTCTAAAATTCGTTTTGTTCGACTCGGATAAGTGTGCGTTCACGTTAATAGGTAGAAAGTCCCGCGGGAACTCTTTGATTTTTCGGGATAAAAAGTAGCCTATGTGTTAAACCAGGGTAAAATCTATCTCCATTCCAAATTTTAGCCAAATCCGTCCAGTAGTTTTTGCGTGATTGAGTAACAAACATCCACACTTTCACATTTATAATATTAACTAGCTGATACCCGCGACTTCGTTCGCGTGGATGTAGGTTTTTTAAAATTCCCGTGGAAACTTTGATTTTCCGGGATAAAAAGTAGCCTATGTGCTAATCCAGGGTATAATCTATCTCCATTCTAAATTTCAGCCCAATCCGTCCAGTATTTTTGCGTGAAGGAGTAACAAACACACACACACACACACACATACGACTTTCGCCTTTATAATATAAGTGTGATGTAATAAGTAGGATTAGGATTAGGAAATAGGATTCTGTGCGTTTGTGTCACATCACACCCCTCCCGCAGGAACCTATATACTTAGTTAAGCCTATCAATGATGCCTGGAAAAAATACCATTTACTTAAATAAATCAGAAATTTAAGATGCTTGCAAGAGAATAACCTACTTTATCTGAAAGTTGAGTAATTCTTGTATTTAATATAATACTTATAGAAATAATCACAATAAATATTATTTTTTATACAAAATTGCATTTATTTATATGACCCCTTAATTATAACGGAATATAATTAGATTTACTTTATTAGAGGCCTACAACACAGCAAAAGTAATTTTACACTAGTAGCTAAATAAAACGCTTGGGTACAATAATATTTTTATAATTCATTTGAATTACAGGTGGTACCTACCTAGCTTAGGTACTTACACAAACTATCTTGATCATAAAACAGTAAGTTACCTATGTTTAAAATTACCTATAAAATTATAACAATTTGAAAAGTACCTAATCTTTCATTTTGTGATGAACATATCTGACTGGTCTAATTGGACTTTTTTAGGCAAATTATACAAAGATAAAAATACAAAAGTTACTTATACCTAGATACTTTGTCATAGCGATTGTATCATTTTTTTTAAAAGTGCATGCAAAATGCTGTAATACACAAAAAAAATTATACATGTAGGTATGTATCTGTAGAAAATCCTATCTTCTAAATTAAACATCTTCCATAATTTTTGCTTACAAGTACTATTATGCTTCATTAAAATTAAAATACCTATGTATTAAAGTTGTTACATGTTACACTTAAATTACCCAGTTATTTTAAGTTTTCTAATGTAATATTTAAAACATTAATAAGTATAGCTTACAGATTCTTATTTAATTAGTAGTAATACATTAGCTTAATTTGATTTGATACAGAAAAAGCTCATTACATATAAATAATGTCAATATTTAAAACTACCTTTTTCTGAAACACCATCAATCAAAAAGTCCATCCCTGGTTTAGGCCCATTATTTTATGTATATTTTGCCATGGGATGAGTTTGAAGTCATGTATGTATATAGATCGTTTCAGCGAACAGTTCCTATGGCGTTATGTTGGCTCCCCTGTCTGGCTAAGTCATTGGCAACATATTGGCATGAGAAAACGCAGATTTTGTTTATTTTCATTTGATTTTCATGAATGAATGAAATGAAAATAAACAAAGTCTGCGTCTTCTCGTGCCAATGACTAAGACAGACAGGGGAGCCAACATAACGCCATAGGAACTGTTCGTTGAAACGATCTTTAGTAATAATTTGACATCAAGTTACTCTGTACTTCTAGATCAATCCCTATTTTCCTCTTCCTCATCCTCATCCCAATCACTAACTAAACTCCTTATATTATCGTTCTTATTTATTACACCTTTATCAACTGTACCATCATTATCATCTGTAACAATGTTATCATTTGTAACACTGTTATCAATTATTACTGTACTTATGTTTTCATCTGGTGTTTCAATGTTCGAAGATTGTATATTCGGATCATTGTCATTATTGGCAGGTGTATCTTCTTCCTGAGAATCATTGTCATCCCAATCATTGAGTAGGGATGAGATTTTCTCATGTGGAATTGGTGTTACAGTTTCACTTTTCTTTGTATCAGTTTGTGAGTTACCAGGAGAATCACTCAGTGATGGAATGTCATCTTCTGCTACTGCTAACTCACCAGACACTTGTTTATTCACTTCTTTTTGAATATTTTCAATGGATTCTTCAGTTTCAGCTAAAGCCGTGACGTCATCATTTTGTTCGACTACATTAGCGTTTGATACAGTACTTTCCTCTGCTACAGTTATTTCATTCTCCTCTTCTGACCATTCAGAAGTTAAATTTTCTATATGTTCTTTTGCTATTTCGATTAAGGGCGCTACCTCTTTCGTTTGGTCGGTTGTTATGCACTGTTCCTTATTTTGACTTTCACTGATATCTCTAGCAATATTTTCTATAGTTTCTTCTTCTTCTTCTATGTGAGCTTCTATACCAGATTCTTGAAATTGCTCTCCCTCTTCACTGACTTCTTCAGCAACTGTAGAGTGGTCTGTGATTGGGTTAGATTCATCAACAGTATTTTCTGATAAGATTGTGGTATTATTCACTAGAGAATTTGTATCTTCAATGATTGAATCACAAGTTAGATTATTTTCTGCCTCATTCACTGTGACTATTTCAGTTGATGGAGTGTCATTATCGTTTGTGTGCAATATTTCTTCAACAATTGTAGACTCTTGAGAGTTTGGTGTAACTTCATCTGCAGTTGTGGTTTGTTCTTCAATCATGTTAACCGATTCTGCTTCAAATGAAGTAACGGAATTGATCTGATCATTATTTATATTAGATAGAGATTGGATCTGACCTTGATGTTGCATATTGCTAAGAACAGTTGCATCTGCAAGAGTAATTACGGCGTTTTGTTGACAGATTAATGCATTATCAATTGGTTGACTGATTGTAGTTATTATATTAGATTCATCGAACGTGTTGGTACATGTTTCAGTTTGCGCTACTTCTATTGTTACTGGCGCTGCAGCTGTTAACTGAACTTCTGTGATTTCATTTAAATTGTTACTGTGGAGGTTTTCCATTGGAGATATTGTTATTGATTCACCAACAGTCATTGTTTGCAATTCTGCTGGGGGAGTTACATTATGTTTATTAATAGTTGCATTGATATTGTTCTGCCATGAACCCTCAACTGTGGTATGTGTATTCATCATTGGAGTACAAGTTGTCACAGTCTCATAGTTTTGTGTTATTATAGCTGAAGGCTGAACAAAATGGCCTTGTGTTGTTATAAGTGAGTACTGTTTATTTGGCTCTTCAACAGGATGGCTGTAAACTACTACAATGTTTGAATTATCTGCAGAAACTGTTTCAGGAACATTCATATGATAATCTGGGATAATCATCATGTCATTAGATTGTGTGTTGTCTAAATCTATTGGTCCTGTTCCTAACGATGAGTCAGGATCTCCTAGTTCAGGGAGTACTTTATTTTGCTCTCCATCATCATATAAAATAGCCTGATTAGATTGCATAAGGGCTTTGTACTCTTCTTCACTTGAAACAACTATTTGGTAGGGTTGGGTCATTTGTGTTGATTTTTTACCTAGCATTTTACGTTCAGGGTTTGAGTTGTGAATGCTATGATACTCCACAGACGTTGTAGGCAAAGTAGATTCAGCATCATTTGAAGCATGTGATACTAAATATTCTCCCACTTTTTCTTTCTTGATTAGTTGATTATCTTGTAGAAAATACTCATCGTCGTCAATTATCACAGTATCTTCGCTAGAAGTAGGTCTTGTTTGAGAATGATATGTATTTTGTGGAAATTCATTTCTTTTAAGAGACGTGTTTTGCATTGAATCTGTTTTTCGAGACTGTGCCACTGAAGGTAAATTTTGCTGTGCAGAGCTGAAGCCAAGATTTAATATTTTGTTTTTATTAGCTGGCAATAAAACACGAGGTTTCTTAGCTGATACGCAAATACTTCCATCTGGTTTTTGCTCAATTTGATATTGCTCATTGACATCT
This sequence comes from Maniola jurtina, assembly GCF_905333055.1. NCBI lineage: Eukaryota > Metazoa > Arthropoda > Insecta > Lepidoptera > Nymphalidae > Maniola > Maniola jurtina. The sequence continues at coordinate 9,933,798 of NC_060046.1, read as the reverse complement.
TCATAGGAGTTTTCAAAAGAGACAGGAAGTTCTAATTTAACCATATTATCAGAAGGTTCATTTTTGGCTATTTTCAAGTTCGGGAACTTTTCCTCTTCTTGTTCTTCTTCTGAATCATCAATTAAGCCATCATTCCTTGCTGCTTCTTTGTGACTAATCTTTAAATGAGCATAAAGGTTGTGTTCACGCAGGAAGACTCTCATGCAATAAACACATTGCATCTTACTTATTTTGTCAACTGATTGAGTAGGATATTTTTTGCCAGTTTTCTGTGCAATTTGTGACATTTGAGTAGAAGGCAAATTGTATTTAAATGCTTTGTCTAAAGTATGATTTGTTTTATGTTTTACTAAAAGAGCTTCATTGAGAGCTATGTAACTGCAGTGATTACATTTTGGAAAATTGTATGCAGGAGGCGCTGGCACTCCATGTTTTGTTAGCTTATGATGAACAATGTAGTTTCTCTTCTGTGACTTCACACCACAATATTCACAAATACTTGGTATTGGCTTTTCATTGTGAATTTCTACTAGATGTTTACGGAAATTGAAATAGGATGTAAAATGCAAAGCTTTTCCTGGTGTACCACAAATGAGACAAATCCATGGTCCTGCTACATTCTCGGCTCCCAAGGCAATAAGTTTAGCAGCTTCCTTTGAGTTAAGAACATCAGACTCATAAGTGAAATCTGGAGTTTCATGTTTAGATTTTGCCTTTTCTTCAGTTGTTGAGTTAGACTTTTTAGTCTTCGTAGTGTTTAAAATTTTTAATTTAATGTTTTTGTTGCTCTTAACTAGATGTGGATATTTCTTGAGCACTTCACTGATTATTTTTGCATGATCTAAATTCTGGGTCTGAGCACTATTTTTGGTCTCTATAGTTATTTTTGAAGATTTGTTTTCTAATATTTGATCAAAAAGAACACTGTTGTCTTTGGCGTCGATATTTGAAGTTGATTGGAAAGTGCTCTCATCTTGCATACTGTCACCCAAAGGATCTAAAAAGATGCTTTCGTTAGTAGAGATCTTTCTACATTCTACTATATCATTGGCACTGCCGCTCATAAATCTACTGGAACTCGAACCTTCATCAAATAAATTGATCCTCTTAGGCGCATATTGTTTAGTCACTGTTTCTGGATGAACCATCAAGGGTTTGGAGCCATACGATATATTAGTGAACGAGTTGTCAAAAAGGTGTTCTTCATCTAACTCCTCAGGCAGCTCATACCGAGTCGGACGAGGCTCTTTCAAAGACAAATTTTTATTTTTGTCAGAAAATACAGGAAACTGGTAAGAAGACGAATTGCCATTTTTAATGATGCACTCTGCTTTGCTAAACATCTCTGAGGATGGCTTTTTCATTTTAGGTACATCAATAGGATCCAACTCTGTGTTGTCGAAAGCAGTAGAGAATGAACGTTTGTTGCTGCTGCTACTGGCTACGGTTTTGTGGTGTGGAGTTTGTGAAGTGGATGTTTTTGAATATCTTTTTGTATAAAAGTTTGCAGAAGAGGTGAAGGCCGGCTTGGCTGGCTTAGCGGGGGGCAGTTTTTTAATAGGACGGTGTGCTTCGAGAAGTTTAGTGAGTATGGGTAGATCCATAACTAGGGATGTTTGATACAATTTCTCCAATAACTCTAGTTTAAATTCCAACTGTCCAGTGTACATAAAGTTGATGATAGGGACCACGACATCCGCCTGCAGGTCGTCCGGCATCACCAAGCAGTCTTCGTACATCTCACACGTGCGCTCCAGCAGCTCGAAGTACTCCGTGCAGGCGCTGAGGACCAGCCTGTGCACCTTGAGCTGCGCATTGTCCTGGAACTGTAGCGTCAGGTCGCAGTAGTCGGTGCGATTGAAGAAATGTTTTAGTCTGTGGAGGAAGTAAATTCCCCAGTTGTCCACTTTCACTTGCCTCGCGTCTGACATGACTCACTTTTTACTGTTTTAGTAACTCATAATCGATCAACCAAATGCACTGGAAGTGAAAAAAACATGTTTAAGAATAACATCAATAAGTTTAACACTGTTTTCTTGTTGAATTGACGGGGTAATCGATAGTTTTTCCCACAGGTTATTCCGAGAGAGTTGTACGGAAAGTATGCAAGTACGTCGCGACATTTTTTAGAAAAGAAGTCTATGCACTTTTGATTTAACTTGAATTTTGCGCCAATTGTATTTATTTCGTAAACTTACCGATTGCAAAACAAATAGGTATTATATTTTCCACGGCTATCGTGCCCACATCACAAAATTACTTCACCAAATTTACTTCAAGTTGACACAGGTAACGCAAGATGGCGGTGTTATTATAGCTTTCGCGCTCGTCTGCCATGAGTTGGAAGCGGACCGCGTCGTTTCGGTGAAATAGCAAGTCAAATTACTTACTTTTAAGAAATTTTAAATAAAAAATAATGAAGTAAACTATTGAAATTATCAAATATAACATTAAAATTGATAAAAATTTCAGGTAAATGTATGTTTAGAATTCCTATCATTTATTTAGAAAGAATATTCAATAAAGTAGCAAAATGACTTGCTGGTGTCGCCCTCTGCTCTGGCCTTTGCAAATGACGAACTATCTCGTTATTGATTGGGCGAGTTCTAATTCGGGACATGGCAAGTGGGGTGTGGGATGACAGATCAAAATGGACGCTTTGCTATTATTCTATTATTATCATTTATTCAATGGCAATAGATGGCGCTATTTAGGCTAAAATAGGATTTTAAATATTGAATGTTCAAATATTAGATTGGTTTTTAGGATTCCGTACCGAAGGGTTCCAACGGGACCCTTTTATTGTATATCTGTCAGTGGGCTGTTTCTCATGAACCGTAATAGGTAGAGAGTTGAAATTTTCACAGAATGCTATTATGCTAATTGCAGATACAACTACAAGTTTACAAATAATAATAAAAAATCAAATCGGTCGCCATGTAAATTAAAAAATTAAAAAGTACATTATCTTTTACGATAGGCACAGCATATATGCAGGCACACTTAGATACCTACTTCCATGCTGGTTTATTTATAAGAAAACCTCCAGAGTCTAGATCTATCGTACCTACTATATTATTTTATATTTAAATGTCCACTGGATTTTCAAAGAGCAGCGTAGGTACGCGTAGGTATTTCATTTTGTATCTACTGTCTATATAAATAATTGCAGCTAGATTATATAACAAGTAGTTAGGTATCTACTTTAATTATTATTGTTAATTATAGAACCTAAATTCAAACTATAACTACTAGACAGGACGTACCTAGGTATAAAGAAACAAAATCATTGCGTCTGTACCTAAGTAATATCAAAAAATAACAATGTTTGCTTATTGCTGTATAGTTTCATGCAGGCGCGTATTTTATACTTACAAATACATCGATGTTACAATGTTACAAAGTTCACCAAAGCCACTTAGAGTGCATGTATGTCGCAGCGAAATCTATACTAATCTATACTCTATACTTTACTAATAAATAAAATTGGAGTGTCTGTCTGTAATTTCGAAATAACTACCGCATATTAAGGTCATATGGTTATTTGAACGATACTATAACTGAGTCACACGTTTTTAAAATTTTTGTCTGTCTGTCTGTCTGTCTGTCTGTCTGTCTGTCTGTCTGTCTGTCTGTCTGTCTGTTTGAAAAGGCTAATCTTGGGAACGGCTGAACCGATTTTGACGGGATTTTCACAGACAAGTAGAAAATTGACCAGGGAATAACATAGGCTACTTTTTTAACCGACTTTCAAAAAGGGAGTTGTGTTTTTCTACCTATGTACACCGAAATCTCCGAGATTTCTGAACCGATTTGCGTCATTTCTTTTTTAATCGATAGAGGAACTTTGCGACATTGTTTCATAAAAAATTTGGAGTCCAACTCCTCAATCCTGATGCTGCAGGGGATCTGACCAATCCACGCGGGCGAAGCTGCGGGCATCAGCTAGTATTATTATAAACGTGAGTTCCCTTAGGGATACGGCTAACTCACGGGATATATTAAAACGATAACTCAATTAGACCATTTCACTAAACAAATCTAGTGATATCATAGAATACTGAGCATAGTAATATATGAAATGTAACAATCGCGACGGACTGAACTGACCGACTTTCTTCTTCACGAAAATACCTAAGTACTCTAAGGGTAGGATAGATTTTATGATTTTAAGTTTTCCTTTTTAACCCCCGACCCAAAACGAGGAGTGTTATAAGTTTGACGTGTGTATCATATGTATCTGTGTATCTGTCTGAGACATCGTAGCTCCTAAACGAATGAACCGATTTTAGTTTAGTTTTTTTTTTTTGTTTGAAAGGTGGCTTGATCGAGAGTGTTCTTAGCTATAATCGAAGAAAATCGGTTCAGCCGTTTGAAAGTTATCAGGTCTTTTCTAGTTTTCTTATAGAGGTTTTTGTGTTGGGGGTTTTGAGTTATTGTAACCTGTCATTTGGTTTATCCGGGTCTTTTCATGAGAAAAAAAAATTTTACTTGACTTGACGGGGTGAAGGTTGGTTGGTGCAATTTTATTTTTCAATTTGACAGCAAGATAGAATACAATAAGAAATAGGAGCGCGAGCGCAATTTTTTTGTTTCATACAGAAAAAAAATAAAACATACCTAACATATAAACGGGCTCAGTCATACAAATAAACCGGCCAAGTGCGAGTCAGACTCGCGCACTGAGGGTTCCGTACTTGGGTATTTTTTCCAACATTTTGCACGATAAATCAAAAACTATTATACATAAAAATAAATAAAAATCTGTTTTAGGATGTACAGGTAAAGCCCTTTCATATTATGATACCCCACTTGGTAGGTATAGTTATCTTATTTTGAAAATTGAAACACATTTTAATTTTTTTTTTATTGATGTAACCACAAATTCGCGGTTTTCAGATTTATTCCTATACTTATGCTATAAGACCTACCTACCTACCAAATTTCATGATTCTAGGTCAACGGGAAGTACCCTATACTTAGGTTTCTCGACAGACACGACGGACAGACAGACAACAAAGTGATCCTATAAGGGTTCCGTTTTTCCTTTTGAGGTACGGAACCCTAAAAATCTCTACTTTTCTCATGTTTTTTATCCCGGAAAAACAAATAGTTCTCAGGAGATGTCCATTTTCTCTCAGAGAGAGGAGCAAATGAAATTCCGGGTATCAAGAAATACAATAAAAGCGCGAGAGAAGCGAGCGCAAATTTTTTAACATATTTACATAAAAAATCTACATCAATATTAGCGAAAGTTCTTTTCAGGGCCTTTTTATTTTTGCTGGGATAGCTGCTGGCTACATGTTTAGCTGGAAATAAGCCGTGGTTTTGTGAAAGTGCAGTGATAGTTCTTCCACGGTCTTTTGAATTGATTCCATTGGGCTTGATGGAAATATGTAGCGTCACAAGTATTTACTCTTTTGAATTAGAATAATTACACAAAAAATGTGTTGCTTCTTTGAGACTATCCGCCGAAAAAAAGGTGCCTAAACGCTGGCATGTGTTAGGTACCTCGTTGAACAACCAGAGTAACGCATGGTGACCGAGGTAAGTAACTGCCACCATACAGCCCTCCGGTCATCCGTGGACTCCATGAGACGGGATGACAGAATTTGATTTTGATTTTGTAATTCTAATTTTATGTACCAGTCCGCAAGGTAGCTTGTGTGGGGTCTTCTATGACTTGGGCGCGTTTGAAACCCTCGTAGCTTTAGTTTTTAAATTAGGTAATTACCGCTACTAAGTTACTTATATCATTGTTTGACAATCTGAAAGTGTACAATTGTACCACATTCGGATAAATGACTTTGACTTTGAATTAACCTAGCAAAAAACACACAGAAACAGAAATCATCCATTTACTTACAGTTTTATTTTAAGTAGCTAAGTACTCAGTTAGAGTTAAATACTCAGTTAGAGAGAAATTCGGAGCATGATATTTCCATAAGTAAATTGCCATAATATTAGTGTGTGTCTGTGTGTGTAATAAAAATAAGGTTCTGCCAAAATACTCACTCTATTTTTTAAAAGTTTGTATTTTATAAATAAGAAATTTTAATAAATAAATATGATGAGATAAGCAAATTTTTTTTTAATTAAATTAATCTTAAGTTTAAAGGTTACCAAATTAATAATGGGTTTGTTTTATTTACTATGTTAGCCCTTGACTGCGTTTTCACCTGGTGGAAAGTGAAAATGGAAGGGGGCTAACTTGGAAAGGCAATTTTATTAAACATCAATAGATATACCCATTAAAACTACGCTGTATCATACCATACCGGAATCATTGATTAGATTACCGGAACGCAAAATATTACTCTACGGGAGGGCTTTGCCGAAAGGATGGTACTAGCCACGGCTGAAGAACACCATAGATATTATTACGCTGTAAATCGAACTTGATATCTTCCACTTGGGCCAGTAATCACCTAACACTATAGTAAAATTGGTAACTCAAGCTTTACCAATTTTAGTTCGATTCCAGTCATATCCTAACACATTCACATTATAATGCCTAGCGCTGCGCTATTGCTAGTGTGTATTCACCATTAGAAACTTGAATATTGTTTATCTGTATACATTGTGTAATTTAGTCTATGACATGGATGAAGGATGGTCTATGACTTTCAATGAATTTGACATTATTTTGACATCGACATTGACTTATAAGATTGCAATGACGTATTCTTTAAAATTTCGATTTGTGGCGAAAATTATATAAAAAATAGCGAATTAAATTCGTAAAACTTCTTTTGCGTATCATGTACACTATTATTTTATTGGTATAACAGTAGTGGACACTCAAAAGTTTGAAGAGTTTTTATTTATTTTACATGTTAGAACAATTTGCAAACAATGGCGAAAACTAAGGTTACAGGAGCGACTAGTCGACTGAAACAGGACTATCTCAGGCTGAAAAATGACCCTGTACCGTACGTGACCGCGGAGCCCGTCCCATCGAATATTCTAGAGTGGCATTACGTCGTGAAAGGACCAGAGAAAAGTCCGTACGAAGGCGGATACTATCACGGCAAAATTATATTTCCAAGGGAATTTCCATTCAAGCCGCCGTCTATTTACATGATCACGCCGAACGGGCGGTTCAAGACGAACACCAAACTGTGCCTTAGCATTACCGACTTTCACCCGGACACATGGAACCCCGCGTGGTCTATCTCTACTATACTGACGGGCTTACTCAGCTTCATGCTGGAAAAAACTCCGACGCTCGGCTCCATCGAGACATCGGACAACCAGAAGCGCTGCCTGGCGGCCGAATCTCTGGAAATCAATCTCAAAAACAAAATGTTCTGTGAACTGTTCCCTGAATATGTGGAGGAGATAGAACTGCTGCTGAAGGAGCGGCAGGAAGCTATCCTGCATCTCGATAGCACTAGCAGCATGGGCGACAGTGAAGTGATTACTGAGCAGCAGTCCAACATGTACTATATCATGACAAACCTTTTTGTGCTTGTGGGCTTTGTGTTTCTTGCCTACATGGTCAAATACGTCCTGGTTTCCATATCTAATGACTAGGCAATAATATTGTGCTAATTTAAACTTGTATGTAAATACTGTAATTTATTTTGTATATATAATATTTAAAACATTTTATAGAAATGTTAAAGGTAGCACTGAATCATACAAAAGTTATTATAAACACAGTAGTTTTGTTTGCTTTGATCTGTGACAGTTTGATAATGAATTATTATTAGAAAGAACATTTTGATATAGAAACCTTGATACTGTGTGATTGGAAATCTGTTAGTTTGTTAAATATCAGCATTATTAGTATGAAATAATGACCATTTCACAAGTATTTTAAAATTAATGTGTTCTTTAATAGAAACGAATCATCTGTCTAAACAGAATTGACTACTTTTAGTCTACATAGGTACAGCAAAGAATTTTTATTGTCATGTTGTATTATGAAAGTAGCTTGCATGAATTACATGTAAAAAACATAGTGAGAGGCCTATGTATGTGCGGTATATGAATGCAACCTAAGCTAATAAGTATGATGAAAAATAATAGGTAAAACATACAGGCTGGGGCAGAAGATATTGAAATAAAAGTTTCAGGGTCGGCTTTTCTTCAGCTTCTGTGATTTAACTGTTTAGTGCTTTGATGGTAGAAGTTAATTTTAAATTATTCCATCTTTCAGATGTTTTGTTTTAAAAAATAATTGTATTGATTTCTTATTATTTTAATATAATAGAATAAAATTATCACATCCTGTTCACCAAATCTTGTTTAAAGTCACCTTTCTAAGACATTAGTCACTTCAGCATTTGAGTAACTATATTTAATCCTATTTAGAGTTTTGTTATTTTCTGTGTAAAATTGTCATCATCTTGGATTCTAGTGAACTGATTTCAGTAAAAACTGGAGAAGCTTTTAAGCCCGACTAAGTATATGTTTTCAAGATACAAGCATTCTCTACCAAATGTCAAAATGGGTTAAGCAGATGAGCTGTGAAAAAGTGACACACACTTTCCCTTTTATATTATTGATAATTTGGTTGTACAACCAAACTAGTACCATTACTTTAAATTTTTTTGTTACCTACAATAGTAGGTACAGGTACCCCGCAGGAAATATTGTTTATCAACCTTTAGAAAGAGATAGCGGATTTGTAGAGCGTTGTCTCTGTCATTGAGACTGACAAAACGTCACACAGAGTGACAGAGACAATGCTCTACTACTAATTTAATTTCTTTTTAATTACTTAATCTTGTTTGGTTTTTAACTGTGATAAGAAAACAGCCTTAGAAAATAATACCTACTGTTCTTAAAAAAATGCAGTTTTATTCCACATTAATTTGTTCTTGCAACCACAGAATTCAGAATTATGTACAGTATAGAAGTGGTATAGAAAGTCACGGTACTAGTCTATACCTTATTTAGAATTCTGTAACTCATAGACAAAATAACTCATGATGAACAGATTTTGATAAAACCTTAGAGATAGGTATAGAGCAAGATCCTAGGACCGCCAGACGTTACTTTGTTTCTGAGAAACAAAAAGAGTTGGATAGAGTAGTATTAGTGTGTATTTTTAACGTAGTACATACGCATATCAGCTAGCTTGTGCCAACGATCAATTCATAGGTATCAGCTGCCCATTATAGGCATTAGTATTCTACTACATAAAAATCAGCACTCTAACTAAGAAAACTGAGTAATGTTTTTACATACCTTTAGCAGCTTGTATCTTTGAATTAGCCGTCGTTGGCACTAGCTAGCAGATGCATGCCTTCGTTAAAAATACAACACTATCCAACTCTTTGTCAGTGGCGGTCCTGGGATCTTAGCTTATTAAGGTGAACGTACACTTACCCGAGCCGCACGCGTCGAACGAAACGAATTTAAGAATTCTGTGTATGAAATCTCGCACACTTCCCCGCGTTAGATCGTCCGAATCGGAAGTTTGCGAGGTTTCATATAAAGAATTCTAAAATTCGTTTTGTTCGACTCGGATAAGTGTGCGTTCACGTTAATAGGTAGAAAGTCCCGCGGGAACTCTTTGATTTTTCGGGATAAAAAGTAGCCTATGTGTTAAACCAGGGTAAAATCTATCTCCATTCCAAATTTTAGCCAAATCCGTCCAGTAGTTTTTGCGTGATTGAGTAACAAACATCCACACTTTCACATTTATAATATTAACTAGCTGATACCCGCGACTTCGTTCGCGTGGATGTAGGTTTTTTAAAATTCCCGTGGAAACTTTGATTTTCCGGGATAAAAAGTAGCCTATGTGCTAATCCAGGGTATAATCTATCTCCATTCTAAATTTCAGCCCAATCCGTCCAGTATTTTTGCGTGAAGGAGTAACAAACACACACACACACACACACATACGACTTTCGCCTTTATAATATAAGTGTGATGTAATAAGTAGGATTAGGATTAGGAAATAGGATTCTGTGCGTTTGTGTCACATCACACCCCTCCCGCAGGAACCTATATACTTAGTTAAGCCTATCAATGATGCCTGGAAAAAATACCATTTACTTAAATAAATCAGAAATTTAAGATGCTTGCAAGAGAATAACCTACTTTATCTGAAAGTTGAGTAATTCTTGTATTTAATATAATACTTATAGAAATAATCACAATAAATATTATTTTTTATACAAAATTGCATTTATTTATATGACCCCTTAATTATAACGGAATATAATTAGATTTACTTTATTAGAGGCCTACAACACAGCAAAAGTAATTTTACACTAGTAGCTAAATAAAACGCTTGGGTACAATAATATTTTTATAATTCATTTGAATTACAGGTGGTACCTACCTAGCTTAGGTACTTACACAAACTATCTTGATCATAAAACAGTAAGTTACCTATGTTTAAAATTACCTATAAAATTATAACAATTTGAAAAGTACCTAATCTTTCATTTTGTGATGAACATATCTGACTGGTCTAATTGGACTTTTTTAGGCAAATTATACAAAGATAAAAATACAAAAGTTACTTATACCTAGATACTTTGTCATAGCGATTGTATCATTTTTTTTAAAAGTGCATGCAAAATGCTGTAATACACAAAAAAAATTATACATGTAGGTATGTATCTGTAGAAAATCCTATCTTCTAAATTAAACATCTTCCATAATTTTTGCTTACAAGTACTATTATGCTTCATTAAAATTAAAATACCTATGTATTAAAGTTGTTACATGTTACACTTAAATTACCCAGTTATTTTAAGTTTTCTAATGTAATATTTAAAACATTAATAAGTATAGCTTACAGATTCTTATTTAATTAGTAGTAATACATTAGCTTAATTTGATTTGATACAGAAAAAGCTCATTACATATAAATAATGTCAATATTTAAAACTACCTTTTTCTGAAACACCATCAATCAAAAAGTCCATCCCTGGTTTAGGCCCATTATTTTATGTATATTTTGCCATGGGATGAGTTTGAAGTCATGTATGTATATAGATCGTTTCAGCGAACAGTTCCTATGGCGTTATGTTGGCTCCCCTGTCTGGCTAAGTCATTGGCAACATATTGGCATGAGAAAACGCAGATTTTGTTTATTTTCATTTGATTTTCATGAATGAATGAAATGAAAATAAACAAAGTCTGCGTCTTCTCGTGCCAATGACTAAGACAGACAGGGGAGCCAACATAACGCCATAGGAACTGTTCGTTGAAACGATCTTTAGTAATAATTTGACATCAAGTTACTCTGTACTTCTAGATCAATCCCTATTTTCCTCTTCCTCATCCTCATCCCAATCACTAACTAAACTCCTTATATTATCGTTCTTATTTATTACACCTTTATCAACTGTACCATCATTATCATCTGTAACAATGTTATCATTTGTAACACTGTTATCAATTATTACTGTACTTATGTTTTCATCTGGTGTTTCAATGTTCGAAGATTGTATATTCGGATCATTGTCATTATTGGCAGGTGTATCTTCTTCCTGAGAATCATTGTCATCCCAATCATTGAGTAGGGATGAGATTTTCTCATGTGGAATTGGTGTTACAGTTTCACTTTTCTTTGTATCAGTTTGTGAGTTACCAGGAGAATCACTCAGTGATGGAATGTCATCTTCTGCTACTGCTAACTCACCAGACACTTGTTTATTCACTTCTTTTTGAATATTTTCAATGGATTCTTCAGTTTCAGCTAAAGCCGTGACGTCATCATTTTGTTCGACTACATTAGCGTTTGATACAGTACTTTCCTCTGCTACAGTTATTTCATTCTCCTCTTCTGACCATTCAGAAGTTAAATTTTCTATATGTTCTTTTGCTATTTCGATTAAGGGCGCTACCTCTTTCGTTTGGTCGGTTGTTATGCACTGTTCCTTATTTTGACTTTCACTGATATCTCTAGCAATATTTTCTATAGTTTCTTCTTCTTCTTCTATGTGAGCTTCTATACCAGATTCTTGAAATTGCTCTCCCTCTTCACTGACTTCTTCAGCAACTGTAGAGTGGTCTGTGATTGGGTTAGATTCATCAACAGTATTTTCTGATAAGATTGTGGTATTATTCACTAGAGAATTTGTATCTTCAATGATTGAATCACAAGTTAGATTATTTTCTGCCTCATTCACTGTGACTATTTCAGTTGATGGAGTGTCATTATCGTTTGTGTGCAATATTTCTTCAACAATTGTAGACTCTTGAGAGTTTGGTGTAACTTCATCTGCAGTTGTGGTTTGTTCTTCAATCATGTTAACCGATTCTGCTTCAAATGAAGTAACGGAATTGATCTGATCATTATTTATATTAGATAGAGATTGGATCTGACCTTGATGTTGCATATTGCTAAGAACAGTTGCATCTGCAAGAGTAATTACGGCGTTTTGTTGACAGATTAATGCATTATCAATTGGTTGACTGATTGTAGTTATTATATTAGATTCATCGAACGTGTTGGTACATGTTTCAGTTTGCGCTACTTCTATTGTTACTGGCGCTGCAGCTGTTAACTGAACTTCTGTGATTTCATTTAAATTGTTACTGTGGAGGTTTTCCATTGGAGATATTGTTATTGATTCACCAACAGTCATTGTTTGCAATTCTGCTGGGGGAGTTACATTATGTTTATTAATAGTTGCATTGATATTGTTCTGCCATGAACCCTCAACTGTGGTATGTGTATTCATCATTGGAGTACAAGTTGTCACAGTCTCATAGTTTTGTGTTATTATAGCTGAAGGCTGAACAAAATGGCCTTGTGTTGTTATAAGTGAGTACTGTTTATTTGGCTCTTCAACAGGATGGCTGTAAACTACTACAATGTTTGAATTATCTGCAGAAACTGTTTCAGGAACATTCATATGATAATCTGGGATAATCATCATGTCATTAGATTGTGTGTTGTCTAAATCTATTGGTCCTGTTCCTAACGATGAGTCAGGATCTCCTAGTTCAGGGAGTACTTTATTTTGCTCTCCATCATCATATAAAATAGCCTGATTAGATTGCATAAGGGCTTTGTACTCTTCTTCACTTGAAACAACTATTTGGTAGGGTTGGGTCATTTGTGTTGATTTTTTACCTAGCATTTTACGTTCAGGGTTTGAGTTGTGAATGCTATGATACTCCACAGACGTTGTAGGCAAAGTAGATTCAGCATCATTTGAAGCATGTGATACTAAATATTCTCCCACTTTTTCTTTCTTGATTAGTTGATTATCTTGTAGAAAATACTCATCGTCGTCAATTATCACAGTATCTTCGCTAGAAGTAGGTCTTGTTTGAGAATGATATGTATTTTGTGGAAATTCATTTCTTTTAAGAGACGTGTTTTGCATTGAATCTGTTTTTCGAGACTGTGCCACTGAAGGTAAATTTTGCTGTGCAGAGCTGAAGCCAAGATTTAATATTTTGTTTTTATTAGCTGGCAATAAAACACGAGGTTTCTTAGCTGATACGCAAATACTTCCATCTGGTTTTTGCTCAATTTGATATTGCTCATTGACATCTTCATAGGAGTTTTCAAAAGAGACAGGAAGTTCTAATTTAACCATATTATCAGAAGGTTCATTTTTGGCTATTTTCAAGTTCGGGAACTTTTCCTCTTCTTGTTCTTCTTCTGAATCATCAATTAAGCCATCATTCCTTGCTGCTTCTTTGTGACTAATCTTTAAATGAGCATAAAGGTTGTGTTCACGCAGGAAGACTCTCATGCAATAAACACATTGCATCTTACTTATTTTGTCAACTGATTGAGTAGGATATTTTTTGCCAGTTTTCTGTGCAATTTGTGACATTTGAGTAGAAGGCAAATTGTATTTAAATGCTTTGTCTAAAGTATGATTTGTTTTATGTTTTACTAAAAGAGCTTCATTGAGAGCTATGTAACTGCAGTGATTACATTTTGGAAAATTGTATGCAGGAGGCGCTGGCACTCCATGTTTTGTTAGCTTATGATGAACAATGTAGTTTCTCTTCTGTGACTTCACACCACAATATTCACAAATACTTGGTATTGGCTTTTCATTGTGAATTTCTACTAGATGTTTACGGAAATTGAAATAGGATGTAAAATGCAAAGCTTTTCCTGGTGTACCACAAATGAGACAAATCCATGGTCCTGCTACATTCTCGGCTCCCAAGGCAATAAGTTTAGCAGCTTCCTTTGAGTTAAGAACATCAGACTCATAAGTGAAATCTGGAGTTTCATGTTTAGATTTTGCCTTTTCTTCAGTTGTTGAGTTAGACTTTTTAGTCTTCGTAGTGTTTAAAATTTTTAATTTAATGTTTTTGTTGCTCTTAACTAGATGTGGATATTTCTTGAGCACTTCACTGATTATTTTTGCATGATCTAAATTCTGGGTCTGAGCACTATTTTTGGTCTCTATAGTTATTTTTGAAGATTTGTTTTCTAATATTTGATCAAAAAGAACACTGTTGTCTTTGGCGTCGATATTTGAAGTTGATTGGAAAGTGCTCTCATCTTGCATACTGTCACCCAAAGGATCTAAAAAGATGCTTTCGTTAGTAGAGATCTTTCTACATTCTACTATATCATTGGCACTGCCGCTCATAAATCTACTGGAACTCGAACCTTCATCAAATAAATTGATCCTCTTAGGCGCATATTGTTTAGTCACTGTTTCTGGATGAACCATCAAGGGTTTGGAGCCATACGATATATTAGTGAACGAGTTGTCAAAAAGGTGTTCTTCATCTAACTCCTCAGGCAGCTCATACCGAGTCGGACGAGGCTCTTTCAAAGACAAATTTTTATTTTTGTCAGAAAATACAGGAAACTGGTAAGAAGACGAATTGCCATTTTTAATGATGCACTCTGCTTTGCTAAACATCTCTGAGGATGGCTTTTTCATTTTAGGTACATCAATAGGATCCAACTCTGTGTTGTCGAAAGCAGTAGAGAATGAACGTTTGTTGCTGCTGCTACTGGCTACGGTTTTGTGGTGTGGAGTTTGTGAAGTGGATGTTTTTGAATATCTTTTTGTATAAAAGTTTGCAGAAGAGGTGAAGGCCGGCTTGGCTGGCTTAGCGGGGGGCAGTTTTTTAATAGGACGGTGTGCTTCGAGAAGTTTAGTGAGTATGGGTAGATCCATAACTAGGGATGTTTGATACAATTTCTCCAATAACTCTAGTTTAAATTCCAACTGTCCAGTGTACATAAAGTTGATGATAGGGACCACGACATCCGCCTGCAGGTCGTCCGGCATCACCAAGCAGTCTTCGTACATCTCACACGTGCGCTCCAGCAGCTCGAAGTACTCCGTGCAGGCGCTGAGGACCAGCCTGTGCACCTTGAGCTGCGCATTGTCCTGGAACTGTAGCGTCAGGTCGCAGTAGTCGGTGCGATTGAAGAAATGTTTTAGTCTGTGGAGGAAGTAAATTCCCCAGTTGTCCACTTTCACTTGCCTCGCGTCTGACATGACTCACTTTTTACTGTTTTAGTAACTCATAATCGATCAACCAAATGCACTGGAAGTGAAAAAAACATGTTTAAGAATAACATCAATAAGTTTAACACTGTTTTCTTGTTGAATTGACGGGGTAATCGATAGTTTTTCCCACAGGTTATTCCGAGAGAGTTGTACGGAAAGTATGCAAGTACGTCGCGACATTTTTTAGAAAAGAAGTCTATGCACTTTTGATTTAACTTGAATTTTGCGCCAATTGTATTTATTTCGTAAACTTACCGATTGCAAAACAAATAGGTATTATATTTTCCACGGCTATCGTGCCCACATCACAAAATTACTTCACCAAATTTACTTCAAGTTGACACAGGTAACGCAAGATGGCGGTGTTATTATAGCTTTCGCGCTCGTCTGCCATGAGTTGGAAGCGGACCGCGTCGTTTCGGTGAAATAGCAAGTCAAATTACTTACTTTTAAGAAATTTTAAATAAAAAATAATGAAGTAAACTATTGAAATTATCAAATATAACATTAAAATTGATAAAAATTTCAGGTAAATGTATGTTTAGAATTCCTATCATTTATTTAGAAAGAATATTCAATAAAGTAGCAAAATGACTTGCTGGTGTCGCCCTCTGCTCTGGCCTTTGCAAATGACGAACTATCTCGTTATTGATTGGGCGAGTTCTAATTCGGGACATGGCAAGTGGGGTGTGGGATGACAGATCAAAATGGACGCTTTGCTATTATTCTATTATTATCATTTATTCAATGGCAATAGATGGCGCTATTTAGGCTAAAATAGGATTTTAAATATTGAATGTTCAAATATTAGATTGGTTTTTAGGATTCCGTACCGAAGGGTTCCAACGGGACCCTTTTATTGTATATCTGTCAGTGGGCTGTTTCTCATGAACCGTAATAGGTAGAGAGTTGAAATTTTCACAGAATGCTATTATGCTAATTGCAGATACAACTACAAGTTTACAAATAATAATAAAAAATCAAATCGGTCGCCATGTAAATTAAAAAATTAAAAAGTACATTATCTTTTACGATAGGCACAGCATATATGCAGGCACACTTAGATACCTACTTCCATGCTGGTTTATTTATAAGAAAACCTCCAGAGTCTAGATCTATCGTACCTACTATATTATTTTATATTTAAATGTCCACTGGATTTTCAAAGAGCAGCGTAGGTACGCGTAGGTATTTCATTTTGTATCTACTGTCTATATAAATAATTGCAGCTAGATTATATAACAAGTAGTTAGGTATCTACTTTAATTATTATTGTTAATTATAGAACCTAAATTCAAACTATAACTACTAGACAGGACGTACCTAGGTATAAAGAAACAAAATCATTGCGTCTGTACCTAAGTAATATCAAAAAATAACAATGTTTGCTTATTGCTGTATAGTTTCATGCAGGCGCGTATTTTATACTTACAAATACATCGATGTTACAATGTTACAAAGTTCACCAAAGCCACTTAGAGTGCATGTATGTCGCAGCGAAATCTATACTAATCTATACTCTATACTTTACTAATAAATAAAATTGGAGTGTCTGTCTGTAATTTCGAAATAACTACCGCATATTAAGGTCATATGGTTATTTGAACGATACTATAACTGAGTCACACGTTTTTAAAATTTTTGTCTGTCTGTCTGTCTGTCTGTCTGTCTGTCTGTCTGTCTGTCTGTCTGTCTGTCTGTTTGAAAAGGCTAATCTTGGGAACGGCTGAACCGATTTTGACGGGATTTTCACAGACAAGTAGAAAATTGACCAGGGAATAACATAGGCTACTTTTTTAACCGACTTTCAAAAAGGGAGTTGTGTTTTTCTACCTATGTACACCGAAATCTCCGAGATTTCTGAACCGATTTGCGTCATTTCTTTTTTAATCGATAGAGGAACTTTGCGACATTGTTTCATAAAAAATTTGGAGTCCAACTCCTCAATCCTGATGCTGCAGGGGATCTGACCAATCCACGCGGGCGAAGCTGCGGGCATCAGCTAGTATTATTATAAACGTGAGTTCCCTTAGGGATACGGCTAACTCACGGGATATATTAAAACGATAACTCAATTAGACCATTTCACTAAACAAATCTAGTGATATCATAGAATACTGAGCATAGTAATATATGAAATGTAACAATCGCGACGGACTGAACTGACCGACTTTCTTCTTCACGAAAATACCTAAGTACTCTAAGGGTAGGATAGATTTTATGATTTTAAGTTTTCCTTTTTAACCCCCGACCCAAAACGAGGAGTGTTATAAGTTTGACGTGTGTATCATATGTATCTGTGTATCTGTCTGAGACATCGTAGCTCCTAAACGAATGAACCGATTTTAGTTTAGTTTTTTTTTTTTGTTTGAAAGGTGGCTTGATCGAGAGTGTTCTTAGCTATAATCGAAGAAAATCGGTTCAGCCGTTTGAAAGTTATCAGGTCTTTTCTAGTTTTCTTATAGAGGTTTTTGTGTTGGGGGTTTTGAGTTATTGTAACCTGTCATTTGGTTTATCCGGGTCTTTTCATGAGAAAAAAAAATTTTACTTGACTTGACGGGGTGAAGGTTGGTTGGTGCAATTTTATTTTTCAATTTGACAGCAAGATAGAATACAATAAGAAATAGGAGCGCGAGCGCAATTTTTTTGTTTCATACAGAAAAAAAATAAAACATACCTAACATATAAACGGGCTCAGTCATACAAATAAACCGGCCAAGTGCGAGTCAGACTCGCGCACTGAGGGTTCCGTACTTGGGTATTTTTTCCAACATTTTGCACGATAAATCAAAAACTATTATACATAAAAATAAATAAAAATCTGTTTTAGGATGTACAGGTAAAGCCCTTTCATATTATGATACCCCACTTGGTAGGTATAGTTATCTTATTTTGAAAATTGAAACACATTTTAATTTTTTTTTTATTGATGTAACCACAAATTCGCGGTTTTCAGATTTATTCCTATACTTATGCTATAAGACCTACCTACCTACCAAATTTCATGATTCTAGGTCAACGGGAAGTACCCTATACTTAGGTTTCTCGACAGACACGACGGACAGACAGACAACAAAGTGATCCTATAAGGGTTCCGTTTTTCCTTTTGAGGTACGGAACCCTAAAAATCTCTACTTTTCTCATGTTTTTTATCCCGGAAAAACAAATAGTTCTCAGGAGATGTCCATTTTCTCTCAGAGAGAGGAGCAAATGAAATTCCGGGTATCAAGAAATACAATAAAAGCGCGAGAGAAGCGAGCGCAAATTTTTTAACATATTTACATAAAAAATCTACATCAATATTAGCGAAAGTTCTTTTCAGGGCCTTTTTATTTTTGCTGGGATAGCTGCTGGCTACATGTTTAGCTGGAAATAAGCCGTGGTTTTGTGAAAGTGCAGTGATAGTTCTTCCACGGTCTTTTGAATTGATTCCATTGGGCTTGATGGAAATATGTAGCGTCACAAGTATTTACTCTTTTGAATTAGAATAATTACACAAAAAATGTGTTGCTTCTTTGAGACTATCCGCCGAAAAAAAGGTGCCTAAACGCTGGCATGTGTTAGGTACCTCGTTGAACAACCAGAGTAACGCATGGTGACCGAGGTAAGTAACTGCCACCATACAGCCCTCCGGTCATCCGTGGACTCCATGAGACGGGATGACAGAATTTGATTTTGATTTTGTAATTCTAATTTTATGTACCAGTCCGCAAGGTAGCTTGTGTGGGGTCTTCTATGACTTGGGCGCGTTTGAAACCCTCGTAGCTTTAGTTTTTAAATTAGGTAATTACCGCTACTAAGTTACTTATATCATTGTTTGACAATCTGAAAGTGTACAATTGTACCACATTCGGATAAATGACTTTGACTTTGAATTAACCTAGCAAAAAACACACAGAAACAGAAATCATCCATTTACTTACAGTTTTATTTTAAGTAGCTAAGTACTCAGTTAGAGTTATAGCGTATGAGTGCGAATCGAGGGGCAAAATCTAAAACCATACTGTCCTTCAGTATAAAAAAATCCATTGAAAACCTCTCTTCAGCTTCAGCCATTTAAATCGGCGAATAAAATCCTTTTCATGAGACGAGCAGATAACTTAGCGACAGCCTCCCGCTAATTTGGTTGACCACTCTGCTTCTTGACTAGACAAGAAAAGAAGTATAGCATAGGATCCGATTTGCCAGTTCCGCCCCGCCTACCCCTGACTCCGCCTATCCGGCTTGGCCACTGACCTCTACTAATACAAGCACGCTGGATCTGTGCTGCTAATGTGGTGATTGCCTAGTGGTTAAGATAACAGCGTCCTATTCGTGGGGGTCGGGGATTAGATTTCGGGCACGCACCTCTAACTATTTGGAGTTAGGTAATGTGCGTTTTAAGTAATTATATATCACATGCAAATTTAATAAAAGCACTTATTAAATGAACAAGTGCTATTTAATTAATTTAATAAACGGTGAAGGAACATCGTGAGGAAATCTGCATGCCTGAGGGTTATGTATGTACTGATCTCAAAGGTGTGTGAAGTCTGCAAGTCCGCACTTAGCCAGCGCGGTGGACTATGGCGAAGATAGTTCTCATTCTGAGAGGAGAACTGTGCTCAGTAGTAGGCCGGCAATACTTGTTATTATTTGATGAGAGTCATGAAGGATCTGCGATTGTTGACCTATTTTTGAAGCAACTTTCGTCATTTTGGCACTAATAGCTCAGAATACATAATAGTATAATTATAGCAACAACAGTGAGTGTCATGTGACCGTACTCGGAACTAAATGTTAGTTGTGAGACATAATATTATGTCAACGTAATGTCAACACGAAAATTATTTGACACAAATAATATCGTCAATTTTAATTCCCGGTATCTACGGTCAGTGAGGCGCTTAGAATCATCACAAAAATAACTATTTGTATGACACATCTCTTCCAGCGTTATTGTATAATGTCCATGTCAGTGGGCTGGGCGGATCAGGCGCGGATTTCAGTCAGTGTGCACGGAGCTTTATGTGAGGACGTGTTTGTCGGACGATTTTCATTTAGAAACAAGTGGTTTGCGTTCGTGCTTGTTGAAAAGTTGAATAAGGTTGGTATGGAATTGATTTTTGAGTATTATTTATAGAGATTTGTGTTATTTGTATGATAATAATTGATTAAAAGATCTATATTCTATTACTTTATTCTGTTTTAATAGGTCAGGGCCAAATAAATAAAAAATATAAAAGTCTATTTTCAAAAATCCATTAAAAAAATTCAATGCGAACATCAAATATTTAAGTATCTATTTTCATGATTTTACGCTGGTCTTACCTTTATCTACCATTTCTGCATTTTCGGTATGAACTCGGAAATGTAAAAAAAAAATAGATTCTAATTCAATATTCAATTTCGGGTCAACGTTCTACAGCAAGTACCAAAATTTTATGTTTATGACTTATTTCGTGTAAGAGGTAGAGACCTGTGACACGCACACGGACAGACAGACAGACAGCAGAGTGACATAGGGCTTTTACCCTGTGGGTACGAAACCCTAAAAATCTAATCATTATCATTGTTCACATATTAATACAAACCATGATAATATGTAGGTATGCCATTCTCAGATTGTCTGTGAGACTCTACGCCCGTAGGCATGCTACGCCTAGCTACGTAGACTAAGAAACTTCTAGAAAACAATACTAAGGCATTCACAGCTCGACGCTCCATAGCATAGCTAGTAGTATTACCACAAGTATTACCTATTTACAGTGACAGTGTCGAGTGCAGTGCATACATCTGTAGTCTGTAGATATAACTCTTAGCGACTTATTATATCCAATCGGTTATCTATTCAATAGGCATGCGAAAATTTTGAGGGTGAATCCCAGTATCTAGAGTCAGGGCTTTGGGTTGCTTCTGGGTAGGAGAAAATTTTGAGAGAGTTAAATCAATCAATATTATTAAATGCGTAAGTTTCTCGATATATTAATGATTCTACAATCTACATTAACTACGAATGATGCAAGAAATATTATTATAGTGTAGAAAAAGTATGAAATACAAGGGAAATTTAATAACAACCTACCTCTCATCAACCCATTTAAAAACTACACGTTTTGCACATTAAAGTTACGTTGAAAGTTGGGCTAAAAGCTTTAAAAGTGTACTGTTTTATGCTTTTGTCTAACTACCTACGGAGAGACGTGTGACCTAGTTACATGATTATTATTGGCGTCACTCAGAAAAGCAGGTATTATTTAAATATTTTTATCGAATTATTGGAATGTCCTCTCCAAAACCAACACAAAAAAAACACAAGTTTAATGTGCAAGGTTATCCGAGAGTTTTAATCTAAACAAACTAATGCCAAAATAAATAATTTAATTAGAGCGTGATTGCTATCACAACATCTAATTATCCAGTACACAACCCAAATACCGAAAATATGCGATATCGCTCCGAATCTCAGAAGGAGACTGAACTAAAACCTTCGAAACACCCGTATTTATGCAAGTTCAATCTTGTTGGCCTCCTAGCAACAGATTGTATGACATCGAATGAGCCAAATATCGATTTTATCAAACTACCTGCATTAGGTAAATTAATAATTTTATATTATTTTTTGACAACTCAAATCAATTTTTAAAAATAACCTTACAGTTCGGCCGTCCTGAATTTAACACGTCCTCGTGTTTCTAATCAATCTTGTCATGTCAGTCGCGGGCTTCCTTGCCCTAAGTCAAATCCAAATCATGGGCTATCCTGCCCTCCGTCAAATCATTAAAACCTACCCTTGAACTGCCGAACTCTCAGTTTTAATATCAAGTCAACAATAAATCCAAACGACTAACTTCTCATTCGATGTATACAAAATCTGAACCACTCATTGCAAATTACTTTCCAATTCACAAAAGACTAAATTATTAAAAAAAAACTAAAAATTTTAATCACCAAATCAAACTCAATAAAAATTTTAATCAAATGTGGGTTGTTTACAAAAAGATACCAAAGCAAAATTAAGACAACGTGAGACACATCCCGCTTCTGAATTATTGGCGTCACTCAGAAAAGCAGGTATTATTTAAATATTTTTATCGAATTATTGGAATGTCCTCTCCAAAACCAACACAAAAAAAACACAAGTTTAATGTGCAAGGTTATCCGAGAGTTTTAATCTAAACAAACTAATGCCAAAATAAATAATTTAATTAGAGCGTGATTGCTATCACAACATCTAATTATCCAGTACACAACCCAAATACCGAAAATATGCGATATCGCTCCGAATCTCAGAAGGAGACTGAACTAAAACCTTCGAAACACCCGTATTTATGCAAGTTCAATCTTGTTGGCCTCCTAGCAACAGATTGTATGACATCGAATGAGCCAAATATCGATTTTATCAAACTACCTGCATTAGGTAAATTAATAATTTTATATTATTTTTTGACAACTCAAATCAATTTTTAAAAATAACCTTACATTATACATATCAATTCATTGCTAATGTCAAGAAACATAGGCCCAAGTCCATAACTGGTTGGGTGACCGACTTGGGAGGCCGAATTGAATTTAGCTTTTTCGTTTCTTACGTGGCCGGCGAGCATATTGAGCCGTTGGTCCCACACATCTGATAATGCTTACAAAATGAGTTTTTACGTGCCATTTTAACTTTATGTGTCAAGTGTGATGTCAAAAGTACGATCTTAGTCCTTATTTCAAAGGTGAATCGTATTTTTTAACCGATTTCGAAAAAAGGAGGAGGTTCTCAATTCGTCGGAATCTTTTTTTTTCTCATGACAATTGACACATAAAGTTAAAATGGCGCGTGAGAACTGATTTTGTACGGACTTAACTGTTACGTTAACTAAGAGTCAGAATTTCTGCACGAGATTACGACTCTTAGGGGTCTTTTAGTCGAGTTAAAGAAGGATCTGGGGACCCACCGCATTGTTATCCCAAGAGAACTCCTACCATTAGGTATGTCAATAATGGAAAGGGATCACGACTCGTACGACTAAGGAATCTAACTACGGAACTTAAAGTCTTTAGAAATGCTGAAGTAAAATATTATATTCGTGATATTAAAAAGCGGCAGGCAAAAATCATAAAGCGGACGTGAAAATTTAAATATTACAGAATAAAAGTAGAAAATTGCAATTTGCATAGAATATTTTTTACTCTGTGCGGCGTAATGGCCGCCGAGTTTCCCGCCGAAAGAGCCGTGAAAAAGGGAGGGAAATGCACAATTAAATTATTAAGTGACAGCTGCCCGCCGCGGGCGCTACGCTGCGGTTTAGGTGAGTCGCGAGCACGGGTTCAGATTTCATCAGAATATCGTCGATGTATTAAAAAAACTAAAAATTTAATAAAAGAAGTAGGTACGGTACATACGTGTTTTTTTTACCCAACTGCGGCAAAGCCAAAAGGAAGGGTTATGATTTTAGCAGTCTATTATTACATGTATGTACTCGTATGTATGTATGTATGTTTGTATCCAAATTCTGTGTGTTCCACCTTAGTGCCTAAACTACTCGGCCGATTTTGATGAATGAGGTGTAAATTGATTCGTCGTAAAGGTACGGGTGACATAAATTATATTTTATACGAAAAATTGACCTAACGGATGTTACTTACATCAAAAAAAGTGGAAGTGTCCAAAATTTTTTTTTCTATTGTATCGAGTGGGATGTCAAATGAAAGAGGAGCAAATTCTGAGCTCATGAATATACTCGTAAATGTAACACATTACACAACATTTAAATATAACAAGCCACAGAAAAACAATTTTACTCGATCGCAGTCGGGTTTTAGTTTTCAACTTTATCTTGTTATGGTCATTAATAAAGACAAACTGATGCCCTCCACTTCATCAGCACTGACTTACATTTTAAAAATCTTGTGAGAAATCTTTGATTTTCCGACAAACCATAAAAGCTCAGTTTGATTTTCTAACTAATACGTTTGGATAGTTTCTGTTGCAGCCCTCTCTGCACTCTACCGCTTCAAACATAAAGAAGTGCAAAAAGTCTTCAAAAATATTGAGAGTTTTTGCTAATTATGGATGATGGCGTTAAGTTCCACTTTCCTTTCAGTTTTCATAAATTTTTAAAGGGGTTCTTGTTCTAGACATTTTACCATCCATATTCTAGACATTTTACCTTGCAAATTCTGTACAGACTTTAGACAGAATAACCTTTTAAAGTTTGGATAGCAACTTACCCATCTTGGATGTTGCAGCCCTGTCTACACTCTACCGCAGTCAAAAAAAGTGCTAAAAATGGTCTTCAAAGTTTTTACTAATGGACGATGGCATTTTAGGTGCCCCTTTCCTTTCAGTTCTTATACATTTTTAAAGGGTTTCCTGTTAGATATTTTACCTTCCATATTTATTTGTGTTCGTTTTCGCAAAAATTAAACGAAGGAGTCTATGTATCTATGTAAATGAAGCTCAGGAGTGAAATGCTAATTTCCGTGGGAGCTCGTCAAACTTTTTAATCTCATGTGACATCCTCCCCCCTCGCACCCCCACCCTGCCCGCGGGCGGAGGGATGTTGTCAGAGGGATGATTGAAAGCGGCTCATTTGTATTTTTATTACTTTTTAATTTTCTCCTATTTTCTCGAGTGCTGGAACATTGTCTTTTTCTACCCAAACTTTTGAAAGTTCCTTACCTTTGAAAATATCATATTTTCTCCAAGATTTTCTCAAGATGCCTATTGGAGTGATCCAGATAGGCAAAACTAATACAGTTGTATTTTAAAAGTGAAGACAAATTCGTACGGTTGTGTGTGTAACATAATATATACCTACCCATGCGCACGTTTGGAGTCGCGGCGATTGCGTGCGTATATACTATTCACCCGACGACTTCTATCTATATTATAAGTCACAGATTCTAACGGTCGCCAACGACTGAGTCGCCGGGCGCCAGGCGCTTAGCGACTAAGACTACTTGGAGATATTGGCGCGGGTTTTACACACCTTTTGAGACCTACGACCGTGCTCCAAAAAGCGTGGACCCTAAAAATCAAAACCCATATGAAATTGCATATCCTTGGGGCAGCAGTCCTATAGATACGCCCACCCCATTGGAAATAATGCGAGGTTACGTACTAATATCATTATACACGAGGGGCGAGCCCCACGCTTTTAGCACTTTTGTCCTAACCACTAATTTGATCCGATAAATGCGTGTCGCGAACTATGATTATACTGTGGAGGTGTCGAATTGTTGCGTTACTGTGTTATTTATTGACGAATTGTTGCGTTGTGAACTCGCGTGCCTACGTCGTTTTTTTTAAAAAAAATCCATTACAAGTTAGCTCTAGGCTGTAATCTCACCTGGTGGTAAGTGATGGTGCAATCTAAGATAGTAGCGGGGTAACTTAGAAGGGTATGACAGTTTTTATTGAACTCATACTTCTTACACCTTACCGGTTTATTCATGGCGTCGTACTTTCGTACGTCACACGGGACGGCTTTGCTAATAGGATGGTAATTATCCACGGTTGAAACCTCCCATTAGACCAAACAGAGACAACATTTAGAAATAATAGATTCGCAAATTGGCCTTGCCGGGAATCGAACCCAGGAATCGAATCGAACTTATAAGACCGCACCACTCACTACTACGCCAGGGCTGTCACTACTTTCTAGATACTAGATAATGCCCCTAATCTCGTCCACGTGGATTAGGATTTTTTAAAATTCCCTTGAAACTTTGATTTTTCTGGTTTTTTCTGAAAATTAGCCTATGTCCAAATTTCCTCAAAATGGCTTGAATAAATGGGCCGTGGAAAAGGTGACAATTACAAAGAGGTAAGGTTAAATTGACATTAGAAAGTGCGCTAAAGTTATGGTAGTTAGATTAGTATGTATATAAAATAAATAAAAATGTACTATATAACTGTTCGACTTTTAACATACTTAAGTATATTTCAAGTTACGACATTTGCTGGTAGGTTTATGTGATCTTTGGGGGAGTGCGGAGCAGGTAAAATGTCAAATGCTGCAACTTTGGGGACAGTAAAAGAAATATTTCGCGCTGTGGTTAGCGATTAGTCACGGTGAGAAATAGGAAATATGAAATGTCAAATGTTTGTTACTATAATATTATACCTACTTATGTTGGTAAGAGCGGGCAGAGGAGTTGCTCTACCTAGTAGTTCCTGAATTAAAAAATACCTAAGTACCTAAGCTCATTCTAAAACCATAGATTTGTGAATAAAAGATTTCTGCTTCTATCCAACTCTAATTAATTACTTAATATTTTTTTTTGTTAAAAATTGTCACGAAAACAAGAAGTACATACAAGCAATACCTACAATACAATATGATTATTTATTTATTACCTTATCAATTACTGGCGACCGCCCTCGTCATTGCTTCCGAGGAAATTTTGGGCCTAGGAGCCACGGCTAACGTAGATTGGCATAAAAATAACAAAATATTCATAATTGTTGTATTCTTTTTATTGTATGAGGTTTTCTTAGAAAAACACACGGGGTTGCAGACACAAAGTCTATTGAATATTATATAGTTTGTACTAAAGAGCGATCATTCAAAATTCCATTCAGGACTATACAGTACCGATAGACAGTACCAGGGGAACAAATGTAGTCAGCTATCAAACTAACACTGTGACATTTGCATAGCAGTGGATATAGAGTTTCACGCAATGATTGACATAAAATAGGGGTTGAGGTTCGTAAGTTATGGAATATTTATAGGATGGGGTTGTCTTTGCATCAATTTATCTGCCCTTTCTTGCTTTCCAAAGTTTCAAATTACTTTAGATGTATTTTTTAATACCGGAATGGCGATTTTGAATAGCTTTATTTAATGCCAACTTTTGGGTAACGAAGGATTTTAAATTATAAAATCATGTAGAGATACCTACCTGTTCAATTTATTTAAATTATGATGCAGGCATTCGGTAAATAGCTCCTATTAGGTATACTGGATATAGTAAGACCATGATAATATATGTATTAGTTAGTAATAAACTAACTTATACAGATAGGCAACATAAATTATTTATTATTAGTTTTAATCGTACCGAATTTAATCATGTCATCACCAATATAAAGTACCTACGCCTAATTACCGTATCAATATTTCGTAATTAGGTACCATATTTTAATCAGATCGTAGAATGTTTGCTTTTACTAAGTACTTTTAGTAACTTAGTAACATTAAAATAAATCCAATATGCAGACTCCCTCTCGCAATAAAACTTGGCGGTAACAAACGACAAATTAACAGGAAGCTGTTTTAAAAACAATTAGGCAATAATGAAACGACGCCTCGGCGGGCTTTAATTAGCATTGGGCCCGCTGCGGTTCCAGTTTCATTTGTTTCCATATCGATTTTTTTTTGTTTTATACACTATAGGCAAGCGCTTGACCACAATCACACCTGATGGAAAGTGATGATGTGGTCTAAGATGGGACGCGTTTACCTAGAAGGTGCCTATTCACTCTTGTTTTAAAGATACCCGGATTGTAATTGGTAGGAAACACAGATCGCGGAAGAGTATTCCAAACCTTAGCCATGTGTATGAGGAATGAAGACGCAAAACGTTTTGTGCGTGTAGATGGAATGTCGACGACATAAGGATGGAAACTCGCCCGACGTCTTGCGGTTCGGTGGTAAAATGATGCTCAAGGTCGCCACTTGTTACGTAGCTATTTAACTAATTTATAAGAAACTAGAGGATGCCCGCGACTTCGTCCGCGTGGATGTAGGTTTTTGAAGATCCCGTGGGAGCTGTTTAGTTTTCCGGGATAAAAAGTTATCTATGTCAATAACATGGACGCAAGGTACCAAATTTCATACAAATCAGTTGAGCGGATGGGTCTTTAGGAATCCCGTGAGAATTCTTTGATTATCCAGGATAAAAAGTAGCCTATGTCCGTTCCCGGCATATAAGCTAACTCTGTACCAAACGTCAGAATCGGTTAAACTGTTGGGCCGTGAAAAGGTAGCAGACAAACAGACAGACAGATAGACAGACACACTTTCGCATTTATAATATTAGTATGGAAGTATGGATTATTTGTCACGTAGGGGTGGCTCTCTTCTGTAATCAAGACGTAGGACAGCCTGTGCCAATATAGTCCACCATGCTGGCCAAATGCGGATTGGCAAACTTCACACACCTTTGACGAGATCTCTCAGGCATAAGTACAGGGTTTCTCACGATGTTTTGCTTCACAGATAAAAGATGTATGTATGTTTGTATGTATATACTTTATTACACCACAAAACTCAAATGACAGGTTACGAAAATGGACAGAAAGAGGTGGAGCATGCTTAGTTGCTTAAAAATAAGACGCACATAATTCCGAAAAGTTAGAGCTGCGTATCCGGGCACAATCAATCAATCAATCAATCATTTATTTATTTGCTCAAACCCCAGACTATCGGTATAAGAGGCCACCAGGTACATACTATCTATGCCACCAGGCTATCACCGCGCTTTTGACGTCGACATATAAAGTGCAAAATGCAAAGATACTTTACTGGCAATATCAACTTTCTATACCATGTGGACATCTCTGTTGCATTTTTTTTAAACAGTTAATATTTTTTTAATTCACTATAAGCACCCGCTTGACCATAATCACACCTGAAAGTGATGATGTGGCCTAAGACAGGACGCGTTTGCTTTGAAGATGCCTTTTCATTCTTGTTTTAAAGATACCTGGTGGGAAACACATATTATTATCTTATTCGGAGACAAATTACCTGTGGTAATTCATATTTTTAAATACAGTGGGCCCCCGGTAATCCAGCCCCTGTCTAATCTGGCACCCCCTGTAATCCGACAAGTCTATTTTATTATTGAACTAGCTGATGCCAGCGACTTCGCGTGGATGTAAGTTTTTTAAAAATTCCGTTAAAAAGTAGCCTATGTGCTAATCCAGGGTATAAATCCATCTCCAATCTTAATTTCAGCCCAATCCGTTTAGTGCGTTTACGTGAAGGAGTAACCAACATACACACACATACATACAATTACACATACACACAAACTTTCCCCTTTATAGTATTAGTGTGATGTGATGTGATTTACTTTTGACATACATAGTGAAGTACCTATGACTTGTATTTCAGAGTAAGTATGTATAACATATTATAGAATCTTATCGTTGGATCTTTAATTTGTCGGATTACAAAGTACTCTTTTGTAAAAAACGCCAGACTATAGGGGTTCTTAAAACGCAGTACTCTATAATCCGACAAATTCGATAGTCCGACACTGCCCTGCAAAACGTTTGTCGGATTACCGGGGGTCCACTGTAATACTCATATCATAGGTATGGGGACAAACAAAAATTCAATCCGGCAATAACTGAGCGTCAACAAAGGAAACCATTAGGCGAGCAGCAAACCGCGGGAGGTAGTGAAAGTTGACGGAGAATCTCCATGGAAATCAGCGGATGGCGACTTTTGATTAATTAGCGCCATTCTTTGCTCTCCCATCGCTGAGACGACAGCGGGCCATTAATCCCCGCTAAACAATATGGCGGCTTGGATTTTATATCGGGAGATATCTGGTTACTTGATAACAGATAAAAATTGAAAATAGTGATATAATTACTGTAAATGGAGAACTATTAGGAGTAGCTGAGTTGTTAAGTATCCACCCATTTTGTAACAATAATCATCACGAGCAACCCATCGCCGGCCCACTACTGAGTACGGGTCGCTTCTCATCTCAGGATGAGAAAGGCTTAGACGACAGCGAGATTCACCATTAATCCCCGCTAAACATTATGGCGCGGGCAACTTGGATTTTATATCAGGAGATATAATATATCTAGTTACTTGATTGGAGACAAAAATAAGATATTTTGAGAATGAGAACGAATGAGAATTTTCGTAAAATAGAAATTGTAATAAAGTTACTTAAAATAGGAGATTTTTATGAATATCAAAGTTGTCATGTCTCCACTTTGTGTATCACTCCGATCACTTTCATGGATTAAAAAAAAGAATTTAAACCTTTCAGTGACTTTCATTCACTATCGTTTTTATAGTACATACCACCATTATTATGATGTTTTTATCTGAATTAGAGCGCATCACCCCCGAGTCTCGACGCAGTGTGCTATATGTAATCCCGCGGAGATTACTGTTTGCGCGGTTATTGAAACCCGCTCTTTTTGTTCTTTTAAATCCCTATATTGAAGGGTGGAGGTGTGTTTGTCCCAAATAATGACGTAAAGCTCGCCAACTCATATTGCCAAGTGTATTGCTGACTTGGACAAATATTGGTTGTACTTATATTAAAAAAAAAAACCGGCCAAGTGCGTGTCAGTCTCGTGCACCGAGCGTTCCGTACTCGGGTATTTTTCCGACATTTTATATAAAAATAATAAAAATCTGTTTTAGAATGTACAAGTAAAGCCCTTTCATAATATGATACCCCACTTGGTTTAGTTATCTTACTTTGAAAATTAAAACACATTTTAATTTGTTTTTCTGTGATGTAATCACAATTCCTTTACTTGTGCTATAAGATCTACCTACCTGTCAAATTTCATGATTCTAGGTCAACGGGAAGTACCCTATAGGTTTCTTGACAGACTCGACGGACGGACGACAGACAAACAGACATCAAAGTGATCCTATAAGCGTTCCGTTTTTCCTTTTGAGGTACGAAACCCTAAAATTATGAGTATGTTTATGATTGGTCTAGTTAGATTAATATAATTGAATACTACCATGTAACTTGCTTTTAGTTTACTTAGGAGTAGGTATACATCTAAATAAATATTTTGTTATGTTTCAAATTTTTTGACTGATAAATGATTCGGGTACCTAATTAGCAAGTCGTATAAGTATCCTAGATCTATTATATGAACTTTATTGTAACAATTTGCGCTAATATTGCTATTAATTTATATTTACTGGTTTTAAATGCTCCAAGTATTGTTCATCATTGTCGTAAAAAAATTCGCATCTTGTCATAAAGCTAAAAAAAAATGGCTAAGTGCGAGCCGGACTCGTGCACGAAGGGTTCCGTACCATGACACTTTTTTTTCTAAAGCATGGTACTCATACTGAATTTCTTACTATTTGTTGTAATAGCGGCAATACAAATACACACTCTGCTCCACTCTCTACGTGTTACGGTTCATGAGATATATACTGCCCACAGACAAACAGATAAACAGACAGACATGAGACATATATCAGTAATAGAAGCCCTACAAAGTTGTAAATCACATACTAATACACAAAGCTCCATTTTCCACAAGTCTAAAACAGAAAACTAAACAATCTAACTTAACAGACATTTATTGCCACTCAAAGCGATCCCTCAAGGCTGCACCACCAATAACATTATAAATCTTAGATTATTCAAAGAAACGGGGTAATATTGCCTCCCGCATATGTTTGCTCGCGGTAATATTAAAAGCAGAGATTTATGCTCAAACTTTTTAATATTTATGGCATGGCAATAAATTCTTGGCGACGAGTTTCGCGAAGGGAAGGGTTTATTATTTTCTTGTTGGGGAGAAATGGAGAATCAACAAGTCTCAAGATTGTAACAAAGAAACTTTCCCGTGTTATAGGACCCCCTTGTTATCGGTTTTTCATTGATTTTAATGTAACAAAGTAATCAGAGGTATCCTGTTAGCTTTGAAAAGTTTTAAAAGGGGAAATGGGACCGAATATATTCTTTCAACTTAAGTATTACTTAACTAAAGGAAAGGTAGATAACATTTTTCGTAGCCATGGCGTAGCATTGTCGTAGCACACGACCACAATGCCATAATGGTAACGTATTTAGTGTCAAGGAAACCCTATTAGAGGTATACCACCTCTACACGCTGACATTTGGTTATTTCACCGGAGTCTAACAACATCAGCTACACTACTACTAAACCTCCGAAATTGTCCGTCCGTCTGTCTGCTAACATGCTCTTCTATCCCATGAACCGTAATAGGTGGATCATAGAACATGTATTGTATATCAAAGTACCCGGCTGAGTTTGTTGTGCACTCTTGTTAAAAAATGACTTTGACTTTGACTTTGAGTAGTTACAACAAAGATATAATCTCTCGTTGATGAAACAATTGTACATAATATTTTGAACATTATCTTGAATCTATTACACCACGCGCGCGAATCAAGCTGAAGTGTCCATCACACTTGGCACCCTCTCTACTTCCCTACATCATAATATGGCGACATCAAACGACGCCGCGACTATGGCGCCATAATATATGCCATAATATGGCCATTAAGCAACACTACTGAGACTGTAGTTCGTAGACTACGTGTGTGGAAATTGTAAATTACGTAAATGAAGCGCATAATTATATTTGTTAGGCTTTGACAAACGACATCGAACAACAGTCTACGAATTTGTCGTCAATCCACGGAGTACCCGGGTCTATAGAAGTTGTTGACAATTTCAGCTGCGCTATAGGTAGGATTTTATAAGCACGTTCGAAGGTGTCCAAAAGTTCATAAATCCAAAGTCTATGTAGTCTGTGTGGTCTGTATGGCTACACGTAGTATAATAATATGTCACACATACAAGGATTTGTCTTCACTTTTTCAAATACAACATGTGTAAATTAAAAATTTATAACACCCCCGACGATCCAAAGTATCTGAGTTTTCCAAAACATCATTTTCAAATAAATAATTATGTATTTAGGCAACGTCCATCTTGACAGCTTGACATTTGTCTATTGACATAATATTATGAACCTAACGGTTATTTAACCTTCTTTTCTACAAGAAAACTAGAAAAGAGCTGATAACTCTTAAACGGCTGAACCAATTTTTTTAGATTATAGCTAAAAACACTCTCGATCAAGCCACCTTTCAAACAAAAAAAACTAAATTAAAATCGGTTCATTGTTTAGGCGCTACGATGCCACAGACAGATACACAGATACACAGATACACAGATACACACGTCAAACTTATAACACCCCTCTTTTTGGGTCGGGGGTTAATAAATTGCATGAGTTCGCTTTCGTAATTCGCAATCGCTGAATTTGAATCCTTTTTTTTATCGATTACAAGTTAGCCCTTGATTGCGATCTCACCTGATGATGCAATCTAAAATGGAAGCGGGCAAACTTGGAAAGATTCCAATTAGAATACCTATTTGTGAAGATGCTATAACCTATTTCTCAGTAGTTAAGGTAGTTTCAACACTTCACTACTCTAGATAACTCACTTAAAATCCCATTCTCAAATTTTCAGTTAGGATAGTGAGTCACAAATCTAAATCGCATTTATCATAACGGTTCTATGGCCGCGGGGTAGAATTACCTTAAGAGCAGCATTACATTAATATCCGAGACGTCTGTCGCCGACGAGCGATATTAGCTGAGACAATGGACGGATTAAGATTTGCTCAGTTATTTGGCGATGAGATTTGAAGCCGGGCTCGAGTCCCTTTTGTTTGCGGTTGGATTTGAGTGGACTGGGTTTAATATGCGTAGATAAAACATTAGAGTTTGGTGGAGCTTTACGATCTAAAAAAATGCCTGGTACTGAGTTAAAACTAAACCTCAATGGACAAATTTTTTTTTAGCAAATATATATAAATTACTAAATGATTCCCACGACTTCGGATATTGGTTTTTAAAAATACCATGGGAATCCTTTGATTCTCCAGGATTATCGGTGTAGTCTGTACCAAACGTCATAATTGGTTAAGCGGCTGGGCTGAAAACTGACAGACAGACATATACTTTCGTATTTATGATATAAAAATATAAGTATGGATTTCTTTACAGGCTTGCATAGTTAATTCATATTAAAATATAAACAACTAGCGACCCGCCCCGGTTTTGCATGGGTGCTGAAATTAGCCTATGTCACTCAGGAAGAATGTAGCTTTCTATCGGTGGAAGAATTTTCAATATCGGTTCAGTAACTCCTACGATTACTTCGTATACAAACTTACAAACTGTATCTCTTTATATATTAGTGTACATAGTGCTTAGTATAAATTGGGCGTAATAATAACAGTTGTTGTATTGAAAACCTGCCAAAATATCAAAAAAAAAAGAATATTAGCCATGCTAATCATGACTAATACTCCCCTTTCCCCTCCAATTAATCGTAAGCCTTGTGCCAGGAAAGGGTACGACAATAGTGCAACGGATGGGGTTTGAACCACCGACCTTTTGGAATTCAGTCCGCTTCTCAACCGTTGAGCTATCGAGGCTCAAAAAAATTACTCTCGAATACTTTACTTTACTTTACTTTTACGTTGGTGAAATCGCATGCTCTGCATATGAAATAGATAAAAATATACCTATAGTTTTGTAATAAAAGGGATGCAGATAGTGATATCCTAAAAGACAACCTCGACATCGAGTCCCGGCGTATCCCGATTCCCGTGACAATAGCGGCGATGAGTGGACCGAGAACTATTGTTTGTCCCGGCGCGGTAGAAAACTAGATAGGTGGGTTTATAGCGGCCTAGCATAGGTATTCTAGACTTGGTAGACTTTAGCATCATTTCACTTTTGGTTTAAATACTCATTTACTGAAATGAATTTGTTAGCTATTCCAACTAACACTGAAGACCCGATAGACAGATCTTCTATTTTTCAGAATCACAGGAAGGAGCAATAAAACTATCTTGTTATTTTCAACGGAGTGAGTCCCAATGGTTGGATATAATTTTTTTTCATATTGGTTATAAAAAGATTCCGACGAATTGAGAACCTCCTCCTTTTATGAAGTCGGTTAAACAGAAGAAAAGAGTGCATGTAGGGGACTTGACATTTTCGTCGGCGTAACGTTTTTCTTGTAGGTAACTCGTAGCCTACATAACATACGTATACCATATGATTAAAACGTGATTTCACGTAAAAAAGAGATTTCAGCTGACTGTGTTACGGTACCCTAAAAGACTACATTTGCATAGTCCTGGTGATTCCCGTATGACAATAGCGGCGCGCGGACTGAAAGCCATTGTTCCTACGCCACGGGATGCAGCGTGGACATCGCTCGCTCCACTATTGAGATCTCCCTAGCAACGCAGAGTCGCACACTAGCCTGAATAGAATCACATTTAATTTAAATCGGAATCTATTTTTGCCACCGATAGACTACAGGCCCATGTTTAAAAATGGGTGGGTCATATGAACCACCAGGTGACGTATACAGGACGATATAAGAGCATAAAATAATAAGTTTCAGCACTATGCCGTCACTTGTAAACTGTCCAACAGAGTGCTGGTGAGAATTGAAAAGTGCAGGTAGAGTGAGTACATTTTGGTCATATATTTTTGTACGGCATTTTTACCATCGATAGATCCATGAAAAATAATAAGAAAGCGCGCAGTGCCGTAAAAAAATGGTGCGCCACAAAGTCAGTAAATGTTTTGATTTTCTGACAATTTCCGGGGTAAATTTGGTCATTTAATTCTGTACGGCACTAGTTTCATACTGTTTCAATACAGCCTCTAATCCATTATTCCGCAACGCCGTACAAAAATCATGCGACAAGGGGAAAAAATTGAGGGTAGCAACCCCCTCTCTTTCCGTGGTCCGGGGGGTGATTTGAAACAACATAAAATTAATTTATTTTGAAAGTGTTTTATGCATAGATAATATTTTTTTACATGCCGTACATTTTCGTTGGTCCAAAGGTTTGTAGGGGATGTGGATATTATATACACACCCGTTCACTTCAGTTAGACGGCATAGTGATTTTATCATATTATCAATTGTTCTCTTCAAAAATATATTAATGCCGTACAGTATCAGATGGCTATAAAGTACTACCCTTAAAATGGTAGCGTCATTTTCATCAGCCTAAAAGATATGGTCTGCATTAAAATGTACGGCATAATTTTTTCCTAATTTATTTATCTTAATACTATTTAAAACAAGGGAAAAGCGTAGAAAATTGCTATATTTTATTAATCTATGAATATTTAAACTTTTGCAATAATTTGAAAAATTTCAGTTTTTGTATTTATCTATAATTTTTTTTAGAACAGTTTCTTTTGAACGGCAATACTATATAACAATAGTATTTTACACTATCATGTTAAAAAAAAAGTTGCCGTACAGAGTCAAATGATTTTACAGCTTTAAAAATTAAGTATACCATGAAATTAAGATAATTATTGATACACATTCAAATGAACACTAATTTTTTTACGGCATTATTTTGAATAGTACTTTTGAGTGCTAGATAATGTTTTGGAACCAAAGCCGTACTTTCTCAAATCACCCCCCGGACCACGGAAAGAGAGGGGGTTGCTACCCTCAATTTTTTCCCCTTGTCGCATGATTTTTGTACGGCGTTGCGGAATAATGGATTAGAGGCTGTATTGAAACAGTATGAAACTAGTGCCGTACAGAATTAAATGACCAAATTTACCCCGGAAATTGTCAGAAAATCAAAACATTTACTGACTTTGTGGCGCACCATTTTTTTACGGCACTGCGCGCTTTCTTATTATTTTTCATGGATCTATCGATGGTAAAAATGCCGTACAAAAATATATGACCAAAATGTACTCACTCTACCTGCACTTTTCAATTCTCACCAGCACTCTGTTGGACAGCTTACAAGTGACGGCATAGTGCTGAAACTTATTATTTTATGCTCTTATATCGTCCTGTATACGTCACCTGGTGGTTCATATGACCCACCCATTTTTAAACATGGGCCTGTAGTCTACGAGACTTTGTAATATTTTGTCACTTCGTTGTCTGTCTGTCAGTCGTGTCTGTCAAGAAACCTATACCTAGGGTACTTCTCGTTGAACATCTCATGAACAAATAATAAGAATTTTTATGTACGTTTTTAGTTTTTAGTTTCTTTGTTTTGTCTTACTTAGTTATTTCATGTTTTGTGTGCAATAAAGTTTTTTATTTATCTATCTTCAACTTTCAACTTTCAAAATTTACTATACCAAGTTTGGTATCATGTGAAAGGGCTTTACCTGTACATTCTAAAAAAAGATTTCAATTTATTTTTATCCATAATAGTTTTTGATTTATCGTAGAAAATTCCTAAAAAAATAGGACTGTAGTACGGATTCCGTACTACAGTCCTATTTTTTAGGAATTTTTTTTTACGGATTGGAACCCTCGGTGCGCGTATCTGACCCGCACTTGGCTGGCTTTTTTTTCTTATTATGAGTGCCAATGAGCCATTCAATTGTACTACGATCTAGCCTAATTTATGACTAATATAGGAGTATAGATAAAGCTCGACATCTCGGTAACTTGTGTTATAGTGAATAGATTCACAATTAAAATAATTAGTAACAATGCTTATTGGTTTAAAAAAAAACTTCTACCTATCTAGGTTAAAATTTCAAGTAAAGTATCAACGAGTCTGGGACAGTATGTGTGAGCCAAAGAACCTTAATCAAACAAGAGCCTTAATTTTGGTCAATGTTTGCTTTTTACCGGATTAGACTGCAGACAGTTAGTTTGGTCTGAATTTGATAATAACGGTGGTAGGATTATATTATGAACTAGATTCGCAAATTAATCTGCGTGGTTTACACAAATTTCAAACTCCTATTTCAATCCTCATGGGTTGACTTTTCAAAAATCTTTTCTTAGCAGATGTGTACGTCATAATTATTAGCTATCTGTTGCCTTTCAGCCCGATAAATCTAGTAGTTGCTGTGCGTTGATAGATCAGTCAGTCAGTCAATCAGTCAGTAATTTTTTCTTTAAATACATATTTAGATTCTGATAAATTGAATGTTTTGTAGAAGCTCTTATTTCCTGTTTTAGAAGGCATAAATGATGTTTAATGCATTCATTAGGTAGGTAGGAATAGGTATTACTATTCTCTATAATAATTCTGCTAATTAATAAAAAACGTACTGTTATCGATCAACTCTCATAATCATATTATTTTACTATAGCAAGGGGTATGTTACGTTACGTCCCAGAGACTACGATCTAGAGTTCGCATACAGTTCTTAGAGTTCTGTGTTTAGATTGGAAGACAGAACTCTGAACGCCAGACCGTTGGCAGTGAAATCAAAGCGTTAATGCCAATACAATGTATTCATATCTCACTGTGGGAATATCGCGTTGCACCACCACTTACGTTACAAGCAAACTCACTCTCTACATTTACATACTTTACACGTATCACGTCGAATGAAAATTAAGTTAATTTACACTTTGTCTTCCACGAAATAGGGTTTAAAGTTGAATAAAAACGTACTAACTGTATTCAAAAGCTTCCGTACACGAGATTTTGCGTCTTACTTTTATTTTTAAGGACGGTTTTTCCGTGAACGTGTCTTTGTTTTTGTTAGTATGGTAATTTGTGTGAGTGACATGCTCGCGACATGAATCTAGTTTCCTACAAGATACAAGTTACAAGATTTTTGTAGCTTAATACTTGAAGATTTAATAAAATCTAGTAGTTTTATTTGCATATTTAAGAACTAAGAGATAATTTAGAGTAAAATGTATACGAAATGATCAGTTGAGAGGTTTTGGCCATCGTTAGTTATTACTCTACTGGCAAAATAAAATCGTGCGGCCAAGCGACTTAGCGTTCCGGTTCGCACTATTAGCATTATTGCAAAATTCAACCATCTCGACCTTTAAATAGACCAAGAATTATTATTACTTCCTATTTCTATGGTCCTTTATTAATAAAATATTTTTGGTAATACAATATCACGTCGGTCGTCGTGTTTCTTCTAATAAAAGCATAGCGTAGGAATAATGATGTTGCTCTACCAGTCGTAGTACCTCCTTGCTACGTGCTTCGTAGACAAGCTACGTAAAGAAAGTGCGTAGGCGCAGCGTAGCGTTGCCGTAGAAATGGCAAAATAATGTAATGGCCATTGACGGACAGTAAATTTTTAACGTTCCGGTATTAATCCGTATTTTCTTGGATTATAGCTAAGAACACTCTCGATCAAGCCACCTTTCAAACAAAAAGCTAAATTAAAATCGGTTCATTAGTTTAGGAGCTACGATGCCACAGATAGATACACAGATAAACAGATACACACGTCAAACTTATAACACCCTTCTTTTTGGGTCGGGGGTTAAAAACTGCCATACAACTTCCAAGTTAGCCCGCTTCCTTCTTAGACTGCATCATCACTTACCACCAGGTGAGATTGCAGTCAAAGGCTAACTTGTATCTGAATAAAAATAAAATTAAATAAAATAATCTCTTAATTATTTTAATGCTGTGTCTCCACTAGCAATGAAACTTGAAGAAATCGACGTCATTGTTCATGTCAATATCAATTTCTGCGAGTTTGTAATACACAAAACTTTATAAAACCATTATAATATTAAATGTAACTTAATGCTTACGTAAATGTTAGGCGTAATATTTTCTTTTCCTCCGCGAATGTATTGCGTTTTGATGGAAGCAGACGACAGTTGCTATTGTGTGGCGATACGATAACGCTTTTATTAGGCTTTGCAGGGAAATAAAATAAAGAGAGCTCCTACATGTACCTGTACATTCCTACCTTTGTACAATATTGCGGCAAATATGATTTTTTTGCGGAAAACTTGAATATTATATTTTTGCTGAAACAAGTCTGTTATCTCCGCGTGTTTGATGTTGTTAACATATATTTATTTAAAACAATATTTTTTTCATAAACTTGGGTCATGCTTGGGTCACATTTGAGCACTATCTCTTTTAATCTTGCGCGTTTAGTATTTTTCATTTGCATTCGTAGCTGAAATTTTTTTAGAATGTGTATTTCTATTGCCGCTTTAACAAACAACAAATATTAAAAATTTCAAAATAAAAAATAAAAAAAATAACGAAAAAGTGTAATTTCTTGTACTATAAGTACTACCTGTGCAAACCTAACTCGCACTTGACCGATTTTTTTCTTTTATTGTATTGTATTGTATTATTTTATTGTATTGAATTGTTAATGGTAAATTAAGTTAGTGGTAAATTATTTGACGATTCAAAAGCACTTGTAAAAGTTTATTTGAATAAAAATCTATTCCATTCTATTCTATTCTAATTTTGTATTCAGGTTAATATTTTCATAGGTAAAGT
The DNA here is from genome assembly GCF_905333055.1 of Maniola jurtina. Taxonomy (NCBI): domain Eukaryota; kingdom Metazoa; phylum Arthropoda; class Insecta; order Lepidoptera; family Nymphalidae; genus Maniola; species Maniola jurtina. The sequence continues at coordinate 9,893,358 of NC_060046.1, read as the reverse complement.
TTTTGATATAGTTTCATTACAAAAACAGCTTAGTAATTTGTAATACGTACAATATGTACCTATGTAAATATTACATATGTAAAATTTTCTTTCTTTGATGTCAAGTAATAATTAGAAGCACGCAACGTCTTTGATTAAGTAAACGTGTGTATCTTAAGTTTACAGAGAATTACGCGTGTAATTAACAGATTCCAGCGTCGGGAGGAAGGGGAATTAATTAATTCACTGTTGTGTTTCATTTTGATAGAGCAATAATATAATTTGTAAAATCAGAGTGATGATTTGAGTTAAGACATCGGGTCTTCTTTCAAACATGCGGTTTTCAGACGAGGCTTTATTGTATGGTTAATTTGGGGCTTTTAGCTATAACATCCGAGATGGGCAACCAAGCGAGCAAATCTGAACATTTTCAGTACACCCATTGTTGATTTTGATCAACATTCTTTTGATAAGATTTTTGTATTTAAAAATTTACTTAGATTTTTTTGGATTGTAGGTGTTAACAATTTAAAAATTATGAAATCAGTCTTTATTTAATGAAAATCTAAAGATCACATTTGAATGTCAAAAATAATACAGGTATTTCAGTGCAGTAGGGTAACGAATTTCAAAAGCGTTAGATGCCGCAACGAAATTCAGTTTATTAATTTCACAATATCAGGCAGTATTTTCGGGAATGATACGCGATCATTCATTCAAGCATCATTACATTCTTCCGTTGGTTCGCTCGGTCCTCTTTATTTGGTGCCTTTATTATCACGATTTTGATCAGTTTAGGAAATTGCCTACATTTCCATGGTGTATCACATAAATTTATATTAAGGTGACTTTCAGAAACAAGACTTTTGGTTGTAATTTTACCTTGTATTTTCACACACTAATAGATAAGTCCTGACTCAGACGTACCTAGGGAAGCTGAATTTTTTCACAGAGTTGCCTTTATGATGTAGACAAGTGATGAGACTGAATTTTTCGAGAGCGAAATCGTGGGTAGTTGCTAATGTACCTACCTATAATTCTATCGTAGCTTTGTAAAAGTATAGGCATTTAAAGTAGTCAACGAGGAAGGAGATATTTGACAAGTTAGGTATATGGTATGTAAATGCAGTTAAACCTTGAGTTGGGCCTGATGATATTGCTTCATCATTTCGGTGAAGACGGATCATCAAAATCTGAACCTTTCAAGAAAAACTTCCCATTCAAAAAAAAAGTTCGAAATTTTGTTTGAGATGTCCTGTTGATTTACCGAAATCAATTTAATTCCTGCGATTCCTAAGCCTCGTGGAAAATTTACAACGAAGTAAAAAATAGATAACAGATCCATCAAAAGTCCGAAAACAAAAAGTGCAGCACACCGCATTCCGGCTTTCCGGCTGTAATTAACAGCGGGCTCGCTGCTAGCGGTTTTATTTTATTATTTTGCACCGTGACGGATCTCTAAAAAAGGCGCGTTGAGATGGATTGTACGTAAAAATCATTTCCGTGTTGCTCTTGGAATTCAAATGATATATTTTTTTAATATTCGTTTTGTCAGCGTGCAGATTGAAAAATCATTTCGATATCGAATCGATTCCTACCTAGGATAGGATATCAAGATATTAATTTAGGTTTCCTGATATTTTGTAGCACTTATTATTAGGTAAACTATGGTGGTATAATTTACTTAAGTAGATTCATATCTATACTATATATAAAAGCGAAAGATCACTGACGTACATACTTACATACTTACTTACTGATTAAACACGAGATCTCAAAAACTATTGTACGTATAAACGCTTCTTTGTTATAGCAAAATCTTTATTTCTAGCTCTACGTTTTGACCTATATTCGATAGTTATTGCATAAATTGAATGTTTTACTAGCGTATCCATATTTTACCCGAGAAAAATTATTGCTACTCATACAAAAGCCATTAATACTTATTTATACCTATCTAAACACCAGTAGGCATAAATCATATCTTTTCAAGCGACCGTCTCAGACTAGAGTACACTCAGTCGGATAATCGGGTACGTTTTAAAGCTGTCACCGGCTTAGCGCCACCCCTAGCCCCCTTTCCCCCCTCCCGGGCCTCCTCGCGGCACTTCACGTGCGTTTTGACGCGATTATCATACCCCGTCGTATCTACGTACTGCGCGCAATATTGTTTGCATTGTTACTGATGTAGAACGAAAGAGAAATGGATGTGACTATTATAAATGGGCTGTTAAAAAAGATTCCGACGATTTGAGAACCTCCTCCTTTTTTGAAGACGGTTAAAAATATCAATGAGGTCTAGCAAAATCTTTATTTCAAGGGATGGAGTCTTCGGAAAAGTAAAATAGCTTTCTGGCGTGATATATTAGGTATGCGTTTTAAGAAGAAAGTATAACTAGTACAAATATTTTAATTTTTTTCATTTATGTTTCAGAATGTTATGTAAATGATAAAAAAGCGTGGATTTGACCTGCGATTCGCTCCAGCAATGCGCAGGACTTCAATTGCTTTTATACATGGCATAATATTGTATATCAAATCTTTGAAAAGAGCAACCGCCGAGTTTCTTGCTGGTTCTTCTCGGTAGGAAAGGCATTCCGAACCAGTGGTAGATGCTTTTGACGATTTGAAAGAACTTGTAAAAGTCTAATTGAATAAAAACATTTTGAATTTGAATTTGAATCGGGTACCTACGTTTAAGTTTTCATGGGCTTAACCCTCATACCTGTGCCTCATACCCAAAACCTTACCTAAACTAAAGTGATGGATCTAATGGCAGCCCCATCAAACCACAAAGATCTTTGTTAATACAAAGGCTCATATACAGAGCGTACAGCGTACTTTAATGGAGCTCAGACTTTACTTGGAACTAGAAGAATTTAACAATAATACATAAGTATATGACAATTGACAGCACTGCTTCTGCACTTTTGGCGATTCTGATTGTGTGATATGCCGTATTTTAATAACACAACTATGCCTTGAGTTAAAAGTAGTAATGAATTTTAATAAAAATATTAGTTAAAAATTAGAACAATGTTATAAAAAAATATTACTAAATGTCACAAATACGTGAAAGCAAATAATACAATGAATTTAAATTTTTTTGATAAGTACTAAGCATTAGTTAAAATTAAAAAAAAAATATGAATTCTCACAAATGGCAAATAGTGTCAGGTAGTATAAAATTAGCAGAAGTGAACCGTCATACGTCATACCGTGCTTTTAAAATCAATGGTCATACCCGGTCATACCACATCCAAATTCGCGAGTGCTCCGCTTCACACATCCGCGCGATCTCTTTACCACCCCACTACGGTGAGGTTTTTGAATTTGCTTCCTTTGTGGCGGTTTTAATATGGAAATTAACGTTCGCTGCCAACGCCGTGCGCCGCACACCTCGCCAATCCTATTATTTACACCTACAGAGATAATACCTCACCTAAATTGTATAGAATGGCAAATGAGCGAGAAAAAGTTATATTAATTGCCGTCTCTTCTCATGGAAACTGCTTTCTAAGGTAATATGTTCACTTCTTTATATCCCTTCATTGCTGAGGGTCGTGACTCCTTTCCATTGATCACATAATGGCAGGAGTTCTCTTGGGATAATAATATGTTCACTACAAACAGAAAATTTGATGTCTGGTAAGCGACTGTAAAGTAGGCCTAAGTAATTTAAAAATATTTTTATTATTTCTCAACAATCAACATAGTGGTTTTCACATAATACGCGGTAGCTAAGTCAAGGTATAAGCTATCTCCATTCCAAACAGACAAATCCGCCCAGTAGTTTTTGCGTGAAAGAGTAACAAACGTACAGACATAAAATACTTTCACCTATATAAATTAGTGTGATTAGTAGATACTAGATAGTACTAATAGGGGTACCTACTAGTAGTTTACGAAACTGTATAAAAAAATTACGGCTTAATCCATCTAAATCACTGATTAAATACCGGGAATACCTATGTCAGGAGTTAGGATGGAGATTATTTTTTTTAAATCTCTTCAGTCGAGTCGCCCAGTATACCCCCCCAGGGGAGGCGGTAACGCCATGTTTGCCCACCGTCGCGTACGTAAGATCCGTCCCGGTTCCCGCTTCCCGCTTCACGCTCGTATCAACTGTTTGAATAGAGATACGCCACTCTGAATTTATTGTGAACACGACCAGAGCCGTAGCTAGAGATTGACTTCAAGTTCGGGGCTCCAATTCGATAAAAGATAATAATTGCAAGATGCTAATAAAAATATATTCTGACTCTACTCAATGAGTAACAATGATACTTCACATGCAAGGGTAAGAAAAAAAATCCGGTTAGTTTTTTTGTTGAATGGGAACCTCCCTAAAAAATAATTTAATTGAATTTCTAATTCAATATAATTGGTTTAGGGTCGACGTACCAATTACCAAAATTTCAGGTTTGTGATTCATTTCGTCTACGAGCTAAAGACCTGTGACATGGGGAGAGACAGACAGACGGATAGACAGATAGCAGAGTGACATTATTAGGGCTCCGTTTTATCCTTTGGGCATGGAAACCTAACAATTCAAACAACATGCGAGTATTTTATTCGGGGGCAAAAATTCAAATCCTGCCCTGGCACACCCCCTCCCCGGCCATTGTGGAATAAATCCGATGTATCGCTTTCATCGCGGCTCGTTCAACGATATGGTAATGTGACATTTAATTCCAATCATCAGGGATCCTTTATTAATATACTCGTTCATAATAATATAGCTAGCTAGTATAGCTATGTAGGTATAAGGTCTTTTGTTACAGTTTCAATTATGCGACGGAATCTGTTGGTTTTGAGACGAGATATCTATCATCGTTTCATGACGGACAAAATATCTTTGTTCTGAGATAGGTAGGTAAGTAGATACAATTATTACCTAAGCTTAAGAATGATAACATAATTAATTTAAAAGGAGAATATGATTTTTTTTTTAGAAAGAATATTAGCCATGCTGGTAATCATGACTAATACTCCCCTTTCCCCTCCAATTAAGCGTAAAGCTTGTGCCAGGAGTGGGTACGACAATAGTGCAACGGGTGGGTCCGCTCCTCAACCGTTGAGCTATCGAGGCTCAACGGTTGAGGAGTATTTTCACTTGATATCAACGTACCTACCTACTACGTACTAAAAGCTAAAAAACTCCTGCACTGAGTCCAAAAACTCGAGGTACCTACCTACGTAGTTCTCTCTATAATGAAGATCTCAATAAGAAAGGATTTACAGAAATTCTATCCGAGTGAAACCGGGGTGGAGCAGATTGTCTTATTATACAACTAGACGATGTCTGCGACTTCATCCGATTAGGTTCTTTAAAATCCCATGGGAACCCTTTGCTTTTCCGGGATACAAAGTTGCCGGTCAATTTCCGGGACGCGAGCTACCTATGTACCTTTTATATAAATCAGTAAAACAGATAGACCTTTAAGAATCCCGTGGGAACTCTTCGATTTTTTCGGGACAAACGTCGTAATTTATGTCCGTCCCCGGGATGTAAGCTAACTCTGTACCTCAAAATATGTTAAACTCCGTAAAAGCTGTGAAAAATTCAAAATTCAAAATATTTTTATTAAATTAGACTTTTACAAGTTCTTTTGAATCGTCAAAGCTAGCATAGGTACAGGCACATTATCGCATTTATAATAAGTAGTGTAGATAACTAGCAGTGACTAACCGACTCGCCCTGGCTTTGCACGGGTGAGCTTACCTATGTGCTTTACTATTAACAACGGTGGAAGTTTCTCACTAGAACAGATTGAACCGAATTATAAATAATGGTTTTTGAAGAAGTCCCTGAGAAGCGGTTATAGTCCCGTGTATAAGGAATCCAATTAGGGAAGTCCAGGGTACGATCCTCGGCACGCACCTCTTACTTCTTGGAGTTAGATTCGTTTTAAGCAACTAAGGAAATATGACTTGCTGTAACGGTGAAGGAAAACATCGTGAGGAAACCCATGCTTGGAAAGTGTCCATAATGTTCTCAAAGGTGTGTCAAGTTTACCGATCCGCACTTGTTTAGCGTGGACTGTGGCCTAAACACTTAAGTATTCTAAGAGGAGGGTCTCTTCGGTGGATCTGATCAGTAGTGATGATGATGATAATGAATGATCATATTTGATACAACAGCATAATAATCAACAAGTGTAAATTAAAAATTTTCAACACCCCCGACAAATCATTTCCAAATAAATAATTATGTATATCTAGGCAACGTCCATCTTGACAGCTTGACATTTGTCAATTGACACTTGAATATTATGAATCTAAGGGTTATCTAACCTTCTTTTCTACAAGAAAACTAGAAAATAGCTGATAACTTTTAAACGGCTGAACCAATTTTTTTGGATTATAGCTAAGAACACTCTCGATCAAGCCACCTTTCAAACAAAAAAAAGTAAATTAAAATCGGTTCATTCGTTTAGGCGTTACGATGCCACAGACAGATACACAGATACACAGACACACAGATACACATATACACACGTCAAACTTATAACACCCCTCTTTTTGGGTCGGGGGTTAAAAACCAGTGTAATAATAATTCACGGAGTTTACCTTTAGAATTCTGAGTTCCAATCCAAACCCCACAAAAATTAAGAGCGGAATTTTCGATACAGGAAATGCAAAAGAGAAACAAATCCGAAGCTATTAGAATGCGGATGTAGGTAGTGGGCGCCCATCATTCGAATATTGGCAATAAAACTGCGCTGAGCTGAAAAATCGATGTCGACAGACGAACCGACAAGTACACGGGAGTCATAATAGATGTTTTTCAGGCGTGCACAAAAAATTGAGGTCGTAATTGAACGCGTAAAAATGTAGGTAAACTTTGCTTTTTTTTAGAGTTGGTTCCGTCTATCTGTCAGCGGGCTGTATTGTAGGTATCTACCTGTCTCATGAGCCGTAATACGCAGAGTTGAATTTTTTACAGAATGTGCATTTCTTACGAATTCTGCGAAACCTCCCACAAAACCTTAAATACCTTGAGCAACTTAGAAATAATGCCAAATTAACCCAGCCGGGGTTTGATTCAATGTGGTGGCTGCACTGGCAACTGGCTAGAAGATTTGCCGTTTGCCGAACTTTCGTCAAACTCACTACCCATTCAGTGGTCAAACTCGCCCAAACTCGAAACATTCGCGCAGTGGAGCCACAAGTAGGTAATAATATGTAGATCTAATAGATGCACATCTTACATTTCTGATTTTTTTTTTGTAAAGAATACTAGCCATGCTAATCATGACTAATACTCCCCTTTCCCCTCCAATTAAGCGTAAAGCTTGTGCCAGGAGTGGGTACGACAATAGTGCAACGGGTGGGATATGAACCGCCGACCTTTCGGAATTCAGTCTGCTCCTCAACCGTTGAGCTAACGAGGCTCTGTGTGTTTCAAGTTTCTGATTTAGACACCAAATCGAGTCTAAACTTAATCTAAGTAAATAGATATATACCTACGTATAACATAATATTATAAAGTTATAGCGTTGAATCCATTTGTAGCCCTCGTGGAATATTGAAAGTGCATTGTTCGTGATAGGGGTGCGAATCGAGATAATCTCCGGCTGAAGTGTCGCTCCGCACTCCTCAGTCCTCTCGACACATATAGAATAACGAGTACATCATATAGATATTATTATTTACATAAAGTTACGTATATTTATAGCCATTTTAACAAAAGGTCATCTTTTGTCTTTTGTATAAGTAGGTAGGTAAAGTAGAAGTATATTAAGAAGGTATAGTTAAATAATCTTTCGACATTTATTTAAAAAAAAATATTTACCCAACGGATATATTATTCCACAAAAAAACTAACAAAATTATATGTCCTAAGTAATATTACAGCGATTCATGTTTTAGTTAGTAGGTATATAAGTTTTGTTATACCTAATATATTGTTCACAGGGTATGGGTTCAGTTCAAGATGAGAAGCCCGTGGAGCCAGCCACCAAACCACACGTCCGCGAACTGCGGAATACCGAGCTCGTCTCCAGACTACTGGCCGCGACACCGCCCTACCTCTACGGTGCTCTACCGCTCCAGCCACACGCGTTCTTCTTCAGCGAGATGCTGAGGTCATTCGTCAACGCTCGCCACGGCTGCAGGCCTCCCCACTACCATCGCCGCTTCAAGCGCCGCTCGCACAAATACTTTGCAGAAAACGAAGAGTGGAGACGGGATTGGCCGAAGCAAGAGGAAAAGAAAGAACCAGAAGTACGCCCCGAAGTTCCTCTAGAACTTACAGTCGAAAAACCTAGAGCGGGCGAACAATCCCCGAGTCCGACGCTGTCACCAAAACCTGAGCCACCCAAACCAAGCAGTCCCGGCCCACCTGGTCGCCAATCTACCTTTGTGGATGTCGGAACAGAGGAGCTCCCTAAACCGTCACCTTGCGTTGGAAGGAATTCTGTCGAACCTAACACGGTACCTTCTTCAAACTTGATCTTACCCCCACCGCCTCCAATGTGGTATCCGCCGCTTTACAACCCGCAATTTGGAGTCGACCCATTGAATTTCTTCATTGATCTACGCGTATCTGGACACATCTATGACAGGAAGAGAGCTGAGGCTATGGACGTGAACATAAACCAGGAAGGGAGATTAGATGAATTGAATTTGGAGAAACGACTCGGTAAAGATCTAGGACAGAAACCTCGACACTTGTCAGCGTTCGCGGTACCAGTTCGATCGAACCACACTCAAACAGAAGGGCCGGAGAAATACTTCGAGCGGAGTAACAGGTTTTTGGGAAAGCCCAACGGTACGTCGTACATAATGAGGAATTTGAAGTGCGTGTATGAAAATCTGCACTCTCAGGAACGTAAGGACGAATCGAAAGAACAAAACGAGGACACGAAGGGCGAATCTTCAGACATAGACGATGATATTATGGATTAAAAGAGAATTAAGGCATTTGTATTTTGATTTTAAAATGTGAAAGATCTTTGAAGGAATACGCGGTATACTTGTAAATGTAGAAGCCATAGGTAGAAGCTATATAAAATTAGCTTTCGGCCGACTGGTTCTAATTGCACTTACCGCTTCAAATGAAGCTTGTTGTACAGAAAATCTTATTCAATCGATTTCTAGACTCCAAATCTCTAATTTATACTTGCCTAAGCTTTGAGCTCTATATTGATATTTGCTTATTTATAATCATAAGTAATCGTTAGATCTTGTTTAGAAAACTGGATTGTACATACCTACCTATTATTTGTTACTAGTATTGTTTACATGGGTCTACTACTCTCATTATTACTAAAAATCTTGTTTAATGTAGTGATATTAAGCCGTGATAAAGATTGTCTACTTCCTTAGTTAGGTATTTAATCTTTCAGAAGAGGTACCTACCTACGCTACGTCTACTTAGTAAAAATAAAATGTTGTACTTACTATACTTAACTTCTATTACTTTTTTGACTCTTTCTTTCTTAACTTCTTATTTCATGATGTAGATAAAGCTTATAGCTAAGTATATAGTTCGCGATAGGTCGACATGGCAATTGGGGTGAGGACATCCCGCACAACCGTACGGCCCCCGCGCTAACCCAGTACGGGATAGCGCGGGTGACCATAGAGTAAAGTAATCTACGGGTGACGGGCGGATGTGCGGGGCATCCCGCCTGCCTCATGACCCCGATTACTATGTCGATCTAGATTCTAGATGATGTAGTCATGTAGTTAGATCATCTTGTAGTCAATATTTTTAATCTTTAGCCTAAGTATTCTTAATCGTACATAATAAATTAGTTAGTCAGTTTTGAACGATCTTTTCATAATATCTAGTTATACTTACCTACATCTATCTAGTCGTTATTTTAGAATTTAATCCACAATCTCCTTATTACATCTATAGTTAGGTAGGTAGTATGTAGGTAGTTAAAGATTGATGTGGTAATATAATTTATTATATTAAAAATGTATTAAATTTAATTTGTTACTTTCAATTTGTAAATAAAGATTTAACTACTTTGTTTTGTTTTATTACTAAACTACCAGAAGCACAGGGACTGTAACTACAGCTGACCGCGTCGCTTCAATTTTGAAAGTGTAACTCTCATGCTCTCAAAATACCCTAAACCGTACTAATAACTCGTTTCCACGTCATTTCACCCTAAAATAGGGCGAAGTCGCTAAGAGTGGAAACACTGCTTTCTGACGAATGTCAACACAATTGTTGCCATTCTCGAAAGCTACCAGATTAGTAGAAAAGAAAAGTTGGCAGCTGAATTTTCTCAATATCTACGTGATAGAAAGACACGTTATGGCGTCGCTTTCATAGTCATAATAATATTATGGTCGCTCTAGATATGCTATTTTTATGTGATGTGACTCCTTATAACTGCAATATTGGTTTGTTGCAAAAATGTTAAATAACTAGCCGGTGATACGTCGTGCTTGTTACTCGCACAAAAGTATGCCAGTTACACAAAGTACTTTTTACATGTTACAAGCAAAATTGAGCTACTTGCATGTGTATCGAGATTCTGCCAGTAGCCTCGTGCCTGTACAAGGTATACCAGTAGATCGCAACTAAACTAACCGTTTTAAATAATCGATTTTATTTACCTTACTAAAAAAGTACGTCAAATTACATCAAACATTTATGACGTTACATTTGTGTATTTCTTTTCATGCAAACCCCTGACTTACCGTTTTGACGATTGATAAAATCATCATTATTGCAGGTTTTTGGCTTTTTATATCATACAAGCTAAAAATCATAATTTATTATTTTTCTACTCGTGACTTAAGCAAGTTTATCTTTTATTTACTTAGATAAGGTTCCTGCTTAAATCACACGTATCGTAATCATCGATGATCGTAATGTTATGTTTGTATTATTTTGTACAATCTATTTACAAAAAACATCTTGATCTTGTTTTAATCTTTTCCTTATAAAGTTAAAAGTTTCTAAAGTTACCCACATTCCATTTCTATTTTCTACCATTCTAACATTTTTTTCCCAATAGCAACACCGATCTTGTTACCACGCGATTTGTGAATTTGGTTGAATTTCTTTTTCTTCTAGTGAATGATTTTAGGTTTGCGTTTCGAAATAGTTATTTTCACTAAATAAAAATGTACGGACAGCAGCCGATTATTGTTCTGAGTGAGTATAATTGCTTTAATTAATATTTGAAGTCCTTTTTGAAAGTCATACCTAACTTAAGTGTGTTATTTTCAGGCCAAAACACAAAACGTGAGTCAGGCCGGAAAGTTCAATTGGAGAATATCAATGCTGGAAAGGTGAATTTTTGTATAAATAGTGATTATAATGTAAATTTACACCCAAAACCTGCATTTGTTGCTAAAATAAGTCGTACGTTATGTTTATTTTAGACTATAGCAGACGTTATTCGAACATGCCTCGGACCGCAAGCTATGTTAAAAATGTTGATGGATCCGATGGGAGGGATCGTTATGACCAACGACGGCAACGCTATACTCAGGGAGATCACCGTGCAGCACCCGGCAGCTAAATCCATGATAGAAATCGCCAGGACTCAAGATGAAGAGGTTATAATTTTTTTTTAGTTGTATGCTCTGATTACTCATCAGACCAATCCAAATCCTGTATACGGAGCTACTTTTTGTCCCAAATCTGCTAAAATTGAGCATGTTTAGATTGTATAGTATACTATAAATAAATAAATGTTTATTTCAACTTGGTAAGAAATTACTTGTACAATACTCAGCATAATATTTTTGATATTTAAACTAAATATGTACAAGAATTTGTCAAAAAAACCTTCTCTATTACTCTCTCTTTGATACTGTAAACAATTGAAAGATAGAAAAATATTTTTGCAATGAAACACCCAGATTTTATCTAAAGTTTAACTCTTCAAATAGTATATTCCGTTTTCCAGGTTGGAGATGGCACAACATCCGTTATAGTCCTTGCAGGCGAGATGTTAGCTGTGGCGGAGCAATTCCTGGTGCAAAACATCCATCCCACAGTGATCATCAGAGAGTACCGCCAGTCGTTGGAGGATGCTGTCAAACTGCTGCAGGACAAGATCTCTATACCCATTGATTTGAATGATCGGGATAAGCTTAAGGAAGTGGTAAGTCTTTAAACATGCTAAATATTATTTAACCACCTCTTTAGTCTAGTGGTTAGCAGTTTCGACTGCAGATTACAAGGTCCTGAGTTTGATTCCCGAGTCAGGTCAAAAAAGTTAGGTATCAGGTTCTTCTGTTAAGAAATTTGCAGTACTAGCCTGGCATTAAAAAGTTGATTGTGTTTCACCCCTGTGGCTCAGAGAGCATGTAAAGCCGTTGGTCCTGCATCTGATCTTTCTCTGTTGTGTAAGATTTCCATCCCATTACTCTATGAGGAGAGAATAGACAGTGCACTTGTGTATATAATATCTCCCCATAATCTATACAGATTACCCGCCTTGACAACATTGTTTTTATTTATTTATTAAAAAAAAATTATATATTTATCCATCCATGTAAGTTTCCGTTTACACCATGGTCCCTTCATTGCCAATGACAAAATTTTCGATATGTATGATTTTTTAACGAGTCAAGTAGCTGGTCAGTCTGGTCGATGATCCCCTCATAATGGCTCATATTACTATGGAATTCTTTGACAGCACATTGTTAAAGCTATTTTACATTTTTATTAATTCTTATCTACCATCATCATTATCAACCGATAGACGTCAAACATCCACTGCTCTATGAAGACATAGGACTTTTGTAGAGACTTCCACACACCACAGTCTTGTGCCAACTGAAACCAGCAACTCCACCCAGTGGGGTGTATTCAAATTGGGTTCAATAAAAATCCAAAATTGGGGTCAATATTCTAGCACGTTGGGGTCCCAACGTCTATCGTGTTTCCAAACTATGTGCCCTGTCTATTGCTACTTCAGCTTAGCACCTGTTTTACCTACCCTTGAAGTAAAGTTACGAAAATTTCAGATGTTGTCTCAAATGTCGCTCAAATTGTGTTTTAGATTCGCTCCTGTGTTGGTACCAAGTACATTGGGCGTTGGGCAGACCTAGCGGTAGATATTGCTCTAGACGCAGTCAACACTGTTACCATTAATGAAAATGGAAGAATTGAAGTTGACATTAAAAAGTAAGTACATACTCCATAGTCTCTAATTGTTTTTTATTTTATTTTGTGATGTATTCTTAAAAATGGTTTAGCAGCCTTTAGAGAATATATTACTGATTTTAAAAATCTCCAGTTTTAAAGTAATTCTAAGTCATAGAAAGCATCCGTTGCAAGTTACAGTATGAATCTTAATAATGTAAATAAAAAAATCAGAGTTGTCTCTAGAAATACCTACTTGTTCGTTTATTTTCAGCTACGCGAAAGTAGAGAAGATCCCAGGTGGTACAGTAGAGGAATCCAAAGTGCTGAACGGCGTGATGATCAACAAAGACGTGACTCACCCCAAGATGCGGCGCTACATTGAAAATCCGCGCATCATCCTGCTTGATTGTCCCCTTGAATACAAGAAGGGCGAAAGTCAGACCAATATTGAGATTGTTGGGGAACAGGTAAGATCATCCATTCCTTATCTACAATCCATCCAGGATTCATCAACCAACAGTGATGTTCAATAAAGACGTGACTCACCCCAAGATGCGGTGCTACATTGAGAACCCGCGCATCATCCTGTTCGACTGTACCCTTGAATATAAGAACTGCGAGAGTCGGCCAATATTGAGATTATTGGGGAACAGGTAAGATCATCCATCCCTTATCCACAATCCATCCATGATTAATCATACAACAGTGATGGTCAACAAAGACGTGGCTCACCCCAAGATGCGGCGCTACATTGAGAACCCGCGCATCATCCTGTTCGAGTGTCCCCTTGAATATAAGAAGGGCGAGAGTCAGACCAATATTGTGATTATTGGGGAACAGGTGAAAGCAACCATCCATCCATCCATCTATCCTTACATCATCCATCAGTGATGGTCAACAAAGATGTGACTCGCCTCAATATGCAGAGCTACAATGAGAATCCGCGCATCACCCTGCTCACTTGTCCCCTTGAATACAATAAGGGCGACCAATATTGAAATTATTGGGGAAGAGGAAAAATCAAACATCCATCTATTCAATCATCCATTATCCATCCATCATCCAACAGTTATGGTCAATAAAGGTGTAACTCACCCCCAGATCGGCGCTTCATTTAGAACCCGCGCATTATTCTGCTTGACTGTCGATACAGTTGTAGTGATTAGTAATCCGTTACGAAAAGACGAAATAATAACATCTTATAGTTATCAACATGGATGAAAAGGATTAATTTCGTTACTACTTACACACTTAATTGGCTGGGCAGCGAATCTTGGGTGAGATAGAGTAGGGCTTTGCTTCTGTCCGAGCATCCAATGATATGGCCTTTTTGAATTTCCAGGACTTCACAAAACTGCTGCAGCTGGAAGAGGAGCACGTGCAGCGTCAGTGTGAAGACATCATCGCGCTTAAGCCTGATGTAGTGATCACTGAGAAGGGAGTCTCAGACTTGGCTCAGCACTATCTGGTTAAAGCGGGCATCACAGCCATCCGCAGGTGGGTGGCATTAAAAGTAACATAAAACCCCATAATGAATATTCAAAAGCTTGTAGGTATTAATGACTAAATAAATAAAACAACATATTTGTGGCGCTGAATGTAACAAAAATGTTCTGTATATTGTATTTAAGTTTAATAAATATAAAAAAAATATAAAAATAAATTGTGTCCAAAATATCAAGAAATCCAAATCATCATAGTTTGTACCCATTTTGTACATCACAGTATACAAACTACTTCTACTGAATTTTCTGAAAATTCTATAAACGAATAGATGGCAATATTAAAACGACGTCTTTCACTTCACAGAGATAATATCGACACCTCCCACGTAAGTTGTTGTAAGCCACAAAATTGCCATTTTGCGTTTTTTACATAACAATGTCTATTTTTATCTATTTTATATGTTCAATTAAAAAAAAACCTAAAAATGTTGTTTTTTAAAGTACTTATGAGGCGTATAATGTTGTATTTTTCAAACGAGGACGACGTAAAATATCATATCGACCTTTACAACGTTTTATGTGGGGTGAAGTCGCACGTTTGCGCCTCGTATGTAACAGATACAACAGATCACGCCGGACTTCAAATGAAATGTTTGTAACTCAAGACACTGATATGTCACGGTTGTGTTTGCATTTTTTTATTTCATTATCGTATTTTAGTAATTTAATAGTGATGCCGAGCTAAACTATTGTATAGATTACATACAACAATTTACGTCGTTGAGGACACCCAAAAACAGTATTGTATGATGACATACAACCGTTTACGTTGCAGAATTATAATAAATTTTGTGTTAAGTGATACATACAACATTTTACTTCGGCATTTATTTCTCAAAATTTTGTTGTATGATTACATGCTATATTTTACGTTGCTATGACATTGATTTTTTTCTTACATACGACATTGTATACAATAAAACTATGTTAAAATTTAGTTTGATGGCGACGTAAACCTATAATAGTCAATGAAATAACTAATCGGCTCATCATACCACTAGGTTACCATATAATTAACAAAAAAATCACTACTACAATATATTATTTCAGAGCCTACCTTTCCAATAAATAGGTTGGTAGAACCTGCCAGGTGGTGGAGTCCAATTTCTTTACGGCCTATCGTCCAAAAATAACAAATATTTTTTATGACTTTAAAGCTCATGGCCAGAAAAAGGCCAGAAATGATACTGTAGTCTTCAGCAGATGCACTTACCTACTGGCAGATCTCTATTGTACAAACACGTGACTTATGGATCTTTAATTTCGTTTTAAAGATACCATAGAGCGGAACAGGATCTCAAAAGTATTCACAAAAGATCTGTCTACTAAACAGGGCCTGCTGATACGACAAAAAACTGACAACACCTCATTTCAGCTAAACTTGAGCTCTTGAAATAAGTGGAGAAGTTCTATGGACAGTTATACACCACAATACAAAGACTTGTTGAAGATTTGGCTAAAGATACCAGAGCTAAATTGACGGGACACTATACCCAAGATATCCCAGATGCCAGTTTATACGAGATAAGTATGGCTCTCAAACAACTCAAGGATAAAAATTCGCTAGGTTATATCAGAATCACAGTAGAATTCCTGAAAGCGGGTGGAAAACCAGTACTTAAGGTCTTTCAGCGATTTTCCAATCGCCATGACGGGATTTTCAATCCCGTCATGGCGATAATGCCGTAATAAATAATAAGTAATGGTTTATTTGTTGCAATGTGGGCACAAAAGGTTAGTGAATCTTATATTCAAAATAATCTAGTTCATTGCATAACGAAATTACAAAGTTACAAACATTACTCAAGAAGAGTCATAGACTCATCTCGCTGCTAAGTCATGTCTTAAGCTGTTGTTATCGTAAGTCATTATGAATCGTCACAATAATAAGTTCGATGACTTTCAGCATCCCTAACAAGCTTGATTCTGAAAAAGCTTAAGCACTATAGGTCACATTCATAAGCTGCGACATGTTATGCATAATATAACTGAAGGCTATTATAATAATCTGCCTCTTTGCTAAGCGTTTGTAAACTATGAGAAATTTTTTGATTTGGTGGAAACTGGGGCTGTATTAAGGTCGCTATTGAGATGCTGAAACAACTGCCTGTTCATACAAATGCTGAAATAGAATCCTGTACGAAAACACCATGTCAGTCGACATATGGGACCAGACTAGGCCAGTCCAATTGCAGTGACAGAGTGCACATTGAGACGTAATTCTCTGAAACTCTTTACCGCTGCTTTGGAAGACGTCCTTATCTTTAAGCTTGGATTGGAATGAACTTGACATTAACATCAAAAGAAATTCACCTTCGATTTGTCGATGACATAGTCACTATCGCAGAAACTCTGGAAACCTTATTAGGTTTCCCAGAGTTTCTACATTTACAGCTCAATGACCTTTGCAAAGTTTCACAACAGATGGGCCTGAAAATGAACATGAGTAAGACGAAAATTATGTCTAATTCTTATGTCTCAGCCCAGCCAGTAATCGTTGAGGGCTCTGCACTCAAAATTATAGAAAAGTGTGTAAGCCTGGAACAGGTACCTGGACCAGGTAGGTAAGTGCAATTCCAAGAAACATGTCAGCCAACGAATCCAACTCGGCGGCAGCGTACGGAAACTAAATTAGTCTTCGAACAGTGCGTGTTACCAGTGATGACATATTATGGATCCGAGATAGTATGGTCACATATTATAATGGAATTCATAAGAAAGTTCAGAGTAAGTAAGCGGGCAATTAGAGAGCTATATTTGAAGTTTCTCTACGTGATCGAATCTGGAATGTGGATATCGGTAGGAAAATCAGAGTAACCGGCATAAATGGGTTGCGAAGCTGAAGTGTAAATGGCCGGGGCACATAATTCGAAGGACCCATAGATGTTGAGTTCCCAAGGTGCTGGAGTCTCGCACTGTAAGGCGCAGCGTTGACAGACTCTCACTAGGTGCACAGACGACATCAAACGAGTCACAAGGAGCCACTGGATTCAGGTAGTGCAAGACCGTGGCATATAGAAGTCCCTACAAGAGACCTATGTCCAGTAGTGGACATCCATTGGTTGGAAATGATGAATCGGAGTACACATACGACTTTTTTTTTAATTTTAAACGACGTACACTGTTGTATTTAACACATACGATGACACTCAACCCGTTTTTTCCAGCGTAATTTGTTGTAAGTATCTTATACAACATTTTACAAAGATGAAACACGCCGTAAAATGTTGTATGAACAAAATCTCAGAAATGTGAAGTATTTCTATAAATTATCTTTCAGAATATGTGAAAGTACTGTAAACTATAACTAAATACCGAATTTCACAAAAATATATTGAAAACTGGAGCTTTAATTTAAATTTATATCTTTAAAACGCTCTACTGAAAAGTTGTAGTTTTGGGGATACAACAACTTACGTGGGAGGTGTCGATATGGTGGCACTGCATTGTGAAGCCGTGATAGCCCAGTTAAGTCGTCCACCTCCTATTTACAGGTTGGGAGTTCAATCCCGAGCACTTCTAACTTTTCGAGTTATGTGCGTTTTATGAAATTAAATATCACTTGCTTTAACGGTAAAGAAAAACGTGAAAAAACCTGTATATCTGAGTTCTCCATAATATTCTCAAAGGAGTGTGAAGTCGGCCAATCCGCACACAGCCAGCGTGGTGGACTAAGGCCAAATCCTCATTCTAAGAAGAGACCCGTGCTTAGTAGTGGACCGGCAATGGGTTGATCATGGGGATGACTGCATTGTAATTGATATTGTAATTTCAACAGATTACGTAAAACTGACAACAACCGCGTCGCCCGAGCTTGCGGCGCCACTATCGTCAACCGTACTGAGGAGCTGAAGGAGTCCGATGTCGGTACTCAGGCAGGACGCTTCGAGATCAAGAAGATTGGCGACGAGTACTTCACTTTCATTACTGAGTGCAAGAACCCCAAGGTGAGAGCGATATGTGTTTACAGAATGCAAAACAACATAAATAAACAATGTTTTTTTTTTAGCAATGTCAAATGTTTTCTTTTTTAGCAATGTCCATTATAACTGCCACTGAAAGTTTGTCCACCGATTTCAACTGCTGGGTGTAGGTCTATTGTGGGATTTGTGGGAGTTCGGCAGTCCACGGTCCACTCTAGGATTCCAGTCTTGGGTCGAATTGTCAATTAATCCATATTCGTCAATATAATTGCAACTTACTAATTGAGTGAATGTTTCTGTATGTACATTGTGTCTCTGAAACATTGTGCAATTTTAGTCCAAAAGCTTGGTTAGTTTCTTTGATCCCTAGAAAGTAAGTTCTAGTTTCCAGTTTTTTTTAGTCATACCACTTAATTTTTCTGGCTATAGCTATCTTTTTAGGGTTCCGTGTCCAAAAACGTGATCAAAAACATATTATTTCCAGGCGTGTACGATCCTTCTACGCGGCGCGTCTAAAGACATCCTCAACGAAATTGAGAGAAATCTGCAGGATGCTCTCCATGTCGCCAAGAATTTGGTAAGCTTCAATGTTTATAACATCTTACTATCTATTACTTTTTGTTACCTGTATTTTGAACCAGTGTTATATTGCAACTTTTTAAAGCTCCATTCCTTGTGTTTCAACAAATTCAAGTTTGGTCCAATTGTGATATAGTTCGGCATTCGGCATATTAACTGACCATAGGTCACACTATTTGGGATACGGCGAATATTTTGTGTTTGGCTAATTGGACAAAAGTCTATGACAGTGAATAATGCTCCCTGCATGTGTATTAGATATATTCCGGAAATAAAGAGTTCCCGCAGGCTTGTTAAAAAACTTAGATATTTCCACACTTATACCACACTTAGCGTGTATGTGCGGAACGATATGATTGCCGCCGGCCACACAATTCGCGATATCGAATCATTTGCCAAATCTCGAAAGTGGAGCCGAACCATAAGGAATGTCTGTCACGGCTTGTAAATAAAAGTCTTTTCTTTCTTTCTAACATTAATGTTTATGTAGGTGCTGAATCCGCGCCTGGTGGCGGGCGGCGGCGCGGTGGAGATGGCTGTGTCTGCGGCCTTGTCTGCCAACTCATCGCACTCCACACCTTACCGCGCGGTCGCACAGGCTCTCGGTAAGGAATTAATTTGCAATACGTGTTAGAGAACGTGTTCGTATGAGAACTTAACTGACCGATGTAGCTCAAAGGATTAAACCAACTGAAGTGATAGTGGGCAGGTCATGTCTGTCACAGAACCGACGACCAGTGTGACAGACGTGTGTTGGAGTGGAGACAGCATACCGGTAAGGGACGACCTCCAGCCTGCTGAACCGATAACCTGAAGAAGGGGGACGAGGAAGGCGAAGGAATAGTAGGAAACTTTATTAGTGATATTTATTAACTACCTAGTTATATTTATGATTTGTTTGAGATAAAAATACCAAAATTTTACTACTCTAGTTTAAAAATAGCCCAATCTGAAATTATTGTCATTTCTTAATCATAAAAACTTTTACAGAAATTATCCCACGCACGCTAGCTCAAAACTGCGGTGCCAATACCATCCGTACGTTAACGGCTCTACGCGCGAGACACGCCGCGGGCTCGAGCACTGCTGGCATTGACGGAGAGACCGGAGAGATTGTGGACATGGCCGTCAAAGCCATATGGGAACCACTGGCCGTCAAACTACAAGTGAGTCCAGTTGTAACTAGCAACATAACGTGCAAGGCACACCAACCGCGGCTTCGAGCACAGTAGGACGGAGAGACTGGAGAAATCGTGGACATTTTATGTCTCCATTAGGAAAAAGATGTCATCCACGTTCACGTTCAAACAGATGGGTCGTAGAAAGACATACACATTAATTATAAGTTATAACATAATAAGTTCGGAAGTATGGATATCGATTATTTTTACCCGCCTGCGGCGGAGTCTAAACGGAGGTATATGTGTTATATATATATATATATATATATGTAATGTGTATGCCATTTCCTGTGTCCGCTTGTTACTACTCAAAACAGCTCAACCCTGGCTCAACCGATTTTGATAAATGATACGTCATTAAATTCGCCTGGATGGCGCGAATGTCACATACAATTCCTAAAAACTCGAAATGGCGGATTTTGTGCACTTCAAATTCAAATACATATTATTTTTATTCAATAAGACTTTTACAAGTTCTTTTGAATCGTCAAAAGTATCTACCAATGTGCGGCCTGAAAGATGCAATGCAAATCGCAGTCGGGGGTTTTTTTGAAAACTTTTTAATGTTAATAAAATGCCTAATTAATTTGCAGGTATACAAAACGGCGGTGGAAACAGCGATCCTCTTGCTCAGAATCGACGACATCGTGTCGGGGTCCAAAAAGAAGGATAACAAGGAGCCCACCGCGCCCGCCGAGGCCGCCATGCAGGAATAACTTACACTAACTTAACAGCATATTCAGAGACTAATAATTCTTATTGATGACATTTTACCCCTCTCGCACTATTGATAACACCACAGTCCGACAAGGCTCTTTTGGCGCGTGGCCAAAATCGGAACTAAAGCCGCCATCTTGAGAACTGCACTTGTTGATAGTTCGCTGTGTCGGCATAAAGCTACAATTGCGCGCTCACTCAAGTGCCAAAAGAACCTTGTCGGACTGTATATTACAGTACCGCTTTTATGAGTTACGGGTTGCGCTTTTCTGCGCAAACGATTTTTGCCGATGTGACATATAAAAGTGGTAGTATTGTATAGAGGTGTAAAAGTAACGAAAACGAGCGTACCCGTATGCATTCGTTACTATAACAATTAGTACTCGTTACTATCGTATCGTTACTCGTTACTTTTGATACCACGTAAGATGAACGAATCGAGTCGTATTGCGTACGACAGTATGATGTCGCGGCGTCGCAACATTCGTAATCTGTAGAAAACATACTTAGGTCTACATTACATACAAAGCTGCGTAAGGTGCATTTTCTCACTTTTCCGTATTTTGAACCAGACGTGTGTTTAAGTTATTCCCAATTTAGTTTGATTTAATAAGTGTAGAACTACAAATGAACTGTTGACGGAATCTACTAAAATATTAAAAATTTTAACCTTGAGCTTGAGCTTATGTTAAATATCTTTACTATTACATAAAATTAGAGTGTCTGTCTGTAATTTCCAAATAACTGTCTCATTATTAAGCTCATATGGTTATTTGAACGATACCATAACAGAATCATACGTTTTTAACATTTTAACAATAAACTAAACAAACATCGGCCTTTGTAACGTACGTTTTTAAATTCACCGAATGAGCGCGCCTGCGCGTAAAACATACGGTTAGCAAACGTTTCAATACACGTATCTACGGTACTTGCGTGAACTGAAACAGTGTAGGAACGGTCATACGACGAAAAGTGCGAGTAACGAGATGCATTTGTGAGTAACGTTTCGGTACTCGGTACTAGATAGCGCACCCGTTACTCAGTAACGAATACATACGGTTCGCTACAGCTCTAGTATTGTATTATAATCGCTATCTTCACGCATAGTCACTTCGAATACGCCGCGAATTCAAAGTTGCGAAATAGGAATATTGCCTTAGACCTTAGATGACAAATATGAGCACAAAAACCACTGCCGACACCGACTAATTTGCTATTTATGAATTATTAGCTGATGCCCGCGACTTCGTCCGCGTGGATTTAAGTTTTTAAAAATCCCGTGGAAACTGGTTTTTCAGGATATAAAGTGCTCTGTCACTCTCCAGGTACTTAACTATAGACAAGCAAAAAATCACGTCACACCTTTGCATAGAAACTGCATAGATTTTTGTTAAAAAAAATTATATTTAAACTTTTTCGTACTACATAGTTTGAATAGGTGTAGGACGAAAACAGTTACGGATTTGATTGGGGAGTCAATGATCTTCGTGATTCAATGAAATATGTCTCTGAATATGCGTTTTTACAGTTTAGCAATTAATAATAATAATTACGTATTATTAATAAATGTAAAAATTAGTTAACAAATTGTTACACTAATTAGTTACATTTTTTAACATTTATTAACAAGGGCCCTTCTGATTGCGTTAGGTATATACGCTAGGAGTGAACGGTTACACCAATTACTTATAGATACGTATTTGTTTTTTTGCACTGCAAAATATTTAATTTCAAATTCTCATCATAATGATGAAAATATGCTTGTTGAATAATTTTTTTTTGCTATTTTCCAGTTTTTAATATCTATCATTAAATATTCATCACAAAGCTTTGATTTTTATATTTTCATCGATATTTCACACAAAGTGCATACCATTTTTTTTTTATTAATTATTATTAAATGCTTTTGTGCTTAAATATTAGGTAGTTATAAACAAATATTATACGATAGCTTGTATGTATAGAACAAAATGAATTTGAAATAGATTTTTTACCACCTAATATCGATTTTAGATCCAATATTACCCAGTCTAAATGCTAATAAGATGATGAAGTTAGTAAAACTGTGATAAACAGTTTTTGTGAAATCTGTCTGTCTGAAATGTCTGGATTATCGATGCGAAACTATTACTGAAATCGGATTTTAATTTAGTTTTGATATATCGGAGTATGCCTAGTTTTTTCACACTTTCTGGTGCAAAATGGCTGACTGTCGTAAATTAAATACTGCTATCAATTAAAACATAAATAAATAAGTCACTTGCAAAGATTCGCTTATTAGGTGATAGTAGCAAACAAGATTTCTTAAAATACTTATATTACTATCAAAATGTACTTGTATTGTTTAGTTTCTTATATTATTTAATTTGCACTATTTATAGTCACAACTGTGTCGTAACATCGCTAGAACGCATTATGTTTATGTTCAAAAATGCTATTTTTAAATGGAAGAAATAATAGTATTAAAATTATAATATCTAATCTGGTTTTTTTTTTCATTTAATCCAATTACTGTCCCGAGATTAGTTATAACAAACGAGTTTCTTAGTTCTAACATAAGAGCATAATATAAGACTGATAGCAGAGAGCTTATACATATATTAAAGACAAGCATGTCAAAATTTTTGTGGTCTGCCACGATACCCTATCCGAGAAATAAAGTTGCTATAACGCTCTCTCTGTTTTTGTATGGGTGTACGAAAAAGTTAGAATTAGTGTTGGTTGGACCATGAGAGAATTTGAATGTTTAAGTCAGCCCAAGATACTTAGTTGGCACCTGACATCAAAAATGTACGTACCGCGCTAAAGAGGAAGAAATATGTTGAAAGAGGCCAGCCTTTCTGACAGAATCAAAAAATTAATGATCCCATACAATACAGCAGGTTATGAAGGCCAGTACCTTTCAGTTTTTAAAACTTACCTATTGTTCGCGACAGGTCGACATGGCAATCGGGGTAGGGATGTTTTAACACACCCGCATTGCGCCCGCGCTATCCCGGTGCGGGGTTGCGCAGATTTGTGGGGCGAGCCACCTCGTACCTCGATTGCCATGTCGACCTGTCGCGAACTATAAACAACTACCTATTTACGTTTTTTTGATATTCAAAATTGATAAAACAGTATCACAATGATGTTACATTATATGTATTATAGAAAGGTCATGAACACTGTAATCTACTAAAATAATGAAAATTGTGTTATACATGTCTGTTACTTTGTCCAAGCTGTGTGAAATCTGGGATTTTATAATACGTTATGCGTTTATGGTCAGTGGTCACCGGTCTCAATTTTGCGATAGGAGATGCGGCTGCGCATTCACATTGTTAGCATTTGGGATCCGAATAATTATTGTAAACCGTTAGATTAGAGCGCATTTCCATTGTACTTTCACTTTATTCCTGAAAATACTTAAATATGGTACCAATTTATTGTTTACCGAACGAAAAAGGTTAAAGTTAAAGTAAAGTTAAAGGAGTGATTGAAGTTTCGCCAGTTTATAGAATATTATAAGTGATAAAAAAGTATAGTTCAAAATTTTTAACTTTATGTCAAAGACTAGCTGATGCCCGCGACTTCGTTCCTGTGGATATAGGTTTTTAAAAATCCCGTGGAAATTTTCCCAGATAAAAAGTAGCCTATGTGTTAATCCAGGGTATAATCTATCTCCATTCTAAATTTCAGCCAAATCCGTTCCGTAGTTTTGCGTGAAAGAGTAACAAACGGACACATACACACACGCTTTCGCCTTTATACTATTAGTCATACGTGTGATGTTAAGTCAGGTTCAGCGATATTTTATTTACATTTTTTTGTTAAAATGAGTTAGTTATATTTTGCGAACTTTTCGCGAACTCAAAAACGAGATTTATAGCAATGGAAACGCTCCCCAATAGGTATACAATGGTGTCCCCAAACAAAAAGTCTATAGTGCGTGACCGGTGCCGGTCGCGACCCTCCGTCCCTCTCTGCAAGTCCTCACAGCACTCACTGCACTGCAGACCTCCCACGGAGGAGGACAGATCCAACTCTTCAGTTCTTCACTGGATTTTGTGAAAGGTTAGTACCTATATAATTTTTTTTTAAATAAAAATAGCGAGAAAACTAGCGTGCGGACCACCTGATGTTAAGTGATTGCCGCCGCCCATGGACATTCGCAGTATCAGAGGAATCGTCAATGCGTTGAATAACCCCATGTTGAATTCTAGTAGGAACACCGACGAAGGGAGTTGATTACACAGTTTGCATGTGCGTGGAAAAAAATCTGGTACAACGGGCGATTGAAGTGCACCAGGCATCCAGGTGGTGAGGGTGAAATTACTAGTAGGCAGGTACTTATTAGAATTTCTTCCAATATTTATCGATAACTTACTATAAGAGTCGAAGTTAATAGTAAAATTAACCGAAATCAATCTATCTGGAATCTGTCGATAAATTAGCAACGTTTTTTAAAAAAAAATACAATATTATGTTGAGTATGTATAAATTGTATAACCCTTATCGATAGACTAAGTCCATAACATACATACACTGAATAATGCAGAAACTAGACTAGACGATAACTGACTTCAAAAAATCTGAAGTTTTTTGTTTTTTGAATTTAATATAGTAAGCCCTAATACGCAAGAGCGTTAAAAAAACGTTGCGTTAAAATCCGGCGTTGCGCTGAAAATACAAAGTGCGCGTTAAAAAAGCGTTGACGTGTGAACAGATACTTGGAAATGCATTTGTTCTATTTGAACGCTTTTTTGACGGACGTTAAAAAAGCCCTCGTGCGAATGAGGCCTTATTCCTGTTTCCCCTCAAGTTGCTTGTGTAGCCGTGAATTTGCACCAAAAAACATTAGGTAAACATGTGAATGTTTGACAGGTCATCGTATGTGCCGAATCTCAACTTGTTTTGTTGAATTTTCAATTGCACTGCAGAAAAGCGGGTGATTTCTCTAGGATTTGATTTCAAGATTCATAAATTGAAATGTCGAACAAGTTCAACAAATTAGATATAATATGTTCGTACGAAAATGCAAATGCTGTTCGATACATTAACCGAAAACAGAGTTCTTAACATGTTTTTATGTAAATGCTTCAGTGCAAAGTAGTAGGTACAACAATAGTTCAATGGATCGGGTTTGCACTTTGCACCGCCGAATTTCCGGAAGTCCACTCCTTGACTGTTGAACTATTGAGGCTATAGTAAATCGATTCGACGTGTTTTTCTATTAATTGGGCAACTAGCTGACCCGGACCGGCTCCGCGGGGCTGGAATGTTTAAAAACCTCCCTAATCCATACTATAATATTAAAAATGTAAATGAAAGTATGTCTGTCTGCTACGTTTTCTCGGCTCTACCGCTGAACCGATATTAATGTTTGGTACAGACTACAGAATTAGCTTACATATATAGCTACCTAGTAGCATATAAGCGGCAATAAAGCGAACCTACAAAACATACAAAATCTCCCTTTGAAATTGACCGCGTTGGTTTGTAAGCCAGGAATTTTTTAGATGTTTGCGTTCTGAAGATTGACATTACGGAACCTTTATTATCCGACTGCGCAACGCAAAGGAGTTGTTATGTATTCAGCTTTGTTTTGAAGCGAAGCATATTATTGCACGGTTTTTTTGGTTTTTATTTTTAACACTAGAGATAGGAATTCCTAGCCTTTGTCATGAATGAAACACGTCATTACAGCCCATTGCTTTGGCCAATGTACCATAATTGCCTAGCCCTATCATTAATCTATGGCTAAGTTAGGTAGGTAGGTTTTCATTCATGAAAATAGGTCGGTACATACCTATTAGTAGGTACTGGGTAGTAGGTAGGTCCTACCTAAATATTTTCCTGAATGAAAAGTGGGTCATTTCCTAGACATGTCGCTGGTCACGGCTGAATAGAGACACAATGATAACGGTCGCATTTATCAATGCATCCCGTCAATGATACAACTCACATGAACCGGAACGGTTTTAGTGAAGTTTGTAGATTGTGATAAGGCGTGGGAAAAATACCTATGGTTAAAGATATTGGCTATTGCTATCATTTGTATGACTATTTTTTTAAACATCAAAAACTATGTGATGAAAGCACCGCTCTAATTGTTTTAATCATTGTAAGGCTGAAATAAATCAAAATTTTAGACTTAATAACTACCTAACTAAATATTTACCTAGACATTGTAAACAAAAAGGTGGGACGCTACATCAACGATTTGGATTTCTGTGACTTACCCATAATGGAAAGTTTTTAAAATGTTTTGAGAATAATTTCATCGCTGCGCATGCGAATTCCGCTATGTGGAAAATCAAAAGTTTTCAGGAGAAACTACCTACTTAAAAAGAATTTAATGGCTTTTAAATAAACTCATATAGCTACAAAAATATTTCATCCTTTGGATACGGAATTAAATAGGTATCTATAATGGAATTTGGCATAGGCGTCTTTTAAAACTGAACAAAATATATGGCATTAAAAACGGAAAATCAATGGGGAAAAATCCATATAGCGGATTGTGAATGCCCAGCGACGCCTATTATTTTTTTTGCTCTTTCCTTCACCATGGAATTTTGAAAAAATCCTAAATATGGACTTAATGTTAATAAAATTGGATATTCAATAAGCATGAATTAATACCTGAATATCTAATTATATATCTAATCATTTTATAATTAATTATATTATATATCTAATGTAATAGATACCTGGATCTAACATAAAGCTACGTATTTGAGCTGTAAGTACGTTGATATGCCAGTTATCTAAATCCATCAGACGGTGTTTTCGAGGCCGAAATACACAGAACAATTTATATAATTTAGGCAGATAATAATATTCACGGTTCGATGACCATTTGGAGGCTTCCGTCGATTGCATCGCGTTTCCGCCATTGACAATATCGCTGGCACATTGCGCGCTGTTGTGAAATTTTGGTGACACTCATTATAAAATCTAAAATAATTTTATTAACATAGGTACGTATCAAGCTGGTCCTCAGACTCTAATTTTTTTACCTATGTTAGATACTAGCTGATGCCCACGACTTCGTATGCGTGGATTTAGATTTTAAAAAGTCCCTTAAGAATTCTTTGATTTTTCGCGATAAAAAGTAGCCTATGCACTTCCAAGGTCTTAAACTATAGCCATGCAAAAAATCATGTCGATACGTTGCTCCGTTGCAACGCGATTGTGGGACAAACCAATAAACCCACAAACCACATCACATTTTCCCATCTATACCTACTTAATATGGGTAGGGATAGGTAGGTAAACGCTTTGCAATAGGTGTATTATAGATAGACAATTACCTATTGTTGAGTTCTTTATAGGACAGAAACAAGAAGCCCAAAATAAGTATAATTTTCTAACTAGGTATACCTAGAAGGCTAGGGTTATCTAGAGCTACCTAATAGGTCCCTAGTCAATAGTTCTGTACACTCAAAGTAACGGATGTTTGTTTGTTTCAGCGAATGTGACGAAAATGGAGACTATTACCAAAGCGATATTTTGTGCTTTACTCGTGCAATCCGGGATTTGTTTTGATATTCAGCACACAGATAATGATAACGAGGCAAGAAATTCAAATTCTTACACTTTTGTCATTTTTTAATATAATTTTCAGTTTTTTTATAGTATTAACATGTTTTATTTCCAGGAAAAATCAGAAGATGCTACCAGAGGCCGACGCGATGTCATCGAAGAAGAAAAATTCTACAACATCAGAACAGAAAATAGACAAGACACAATGAGTCAACACACCCCGTGGCTTCCCGGCCCTCTACCCCCGGAAGATCCCACCACGAAAATATCAATCACCAATACTGGACAAGAAATACCGCAAGTGTACCAAACCACTGAAAGCATAACAGACAAACCAACAGGTCGCGGCGCTCGAGCGTCCAACGAAAATTGGATAAAGCTTCCTTTCCCTAATCGTGACGATGGACACGATATCCTAACCCCACCGCAACCGTCTGGAGAGCTCATCAATTCCCGAATGCCAAGAGTCAATTTCGTGACCCAAAACAAAGCAATCGAAGCTTCCGAGTCGAGGAACGATAAAGAATCGATACAGCGACCAACGAGGACCGATGATTTAAGAACCGAATTCGTAAGGCCAGAGGAAGACACACCGCAGTACAAGCCCGTGTATCCGCGCCAGGCCGTTTATTACCCGGAAGACAACAGGCGGCCCTACTACGATGATCGATACTATCCTGCTGACGATTTATACAAGCGTGATCCCTACTATGATTTATACGATCGCAAGCGGCACAACCCCGGCTACGGCCCGCGAGTGGACAGATATGATGAAGCGTATGATAATTATGTTCCTCGGAAGCCGAAAAGGATTATTTACTACGCGCATCTCCCCGAAGTTGTTAGAACTCCGCCGAGTGTTGATTTAAGATATCGATACTCCGTAGATCCTTACAGACGCTTCGATGACGATTACAGTGCTCGATCGAGTAGATATGACTACAGATTCAGACCCAGATACCCATATGCACCATTACGAAAAGACGACAGAAGATACGGATACAAGGACTTGGCCAGTTCCAGTACTAGCAATAAAGATAAGAAAATTGATGAAAAAGTTACCCCTACACCTATATTACCTAAAAAGGAGGATTTTAAATCTTCTGGGAGTCCCAACAGAAACACTCATAGAAACACAATAAACAGTCATCAGTACCATGACACTGCAGATAATTACAATGATCTATCTCACAAATCTTTCTTGGAACAAAAAAATGATTATCTCAGATTTGACGAGCCGTTATTCCATAGCGCTATCGAAGATCCATATCAGAGAAAGTACTAAATATGATATCAGGGAAGCAGTATGTCGTTCGGCAAATTTTTCCAAAATAAATTGAAAAATACGAACGGCATATTAATGTAATTAATTGGTGTATATCTACTAATTACTAATTCTGTAAAATAGAGCTCATTAGAGTTCCCCAAAAGTGTCCATTTGATTCACTAATAAATGTAATAACGGATTGGTTTTGTTTAATTATTCGGGAAGGGAGAAGAGTTCGCGACAAATTGTACGAGCAATAAATCGAGAGTTTAAATTAAAACACGGCGAGGGTGAAGATGAATTTCATTAAGAATTAATTAATGTCATTCTTAAACGTTTTGTTTTTCTTAACGGAATAAAAAACATCTGTCGGGATGTTCCGGCGACGCGTATTCTTAGGTAATTAAGCAATAAATTTCGCGGCTGGCAACATCCCGAGGTGGGGGCCAATTACGGTGCGCATTTAAGAAAATGGATGTTGCCACTTGAGGGCGCGAGGTTATTGCGTGACTAATGTGCTACTGAAACATGTTACTGCATTCCCTTGGATTGAAGATTTAAGTACCTATTTTTAGGGTTCCAAGCCTCAAAATGGAAAACTGAACCCTTATAGGATCACTTTGTTGTCTGTCTGTCTGTCCATTTATCGTGTCTGTCAATAAAACCTATAGGGTACTTCCCGTCGACCTAGAATCATGAAAATTCGGTTTTTTGGTACTTGGTAAGTAATGATGAATTAATGATCTATCTATATCGGCAAGTTTATTCTATTTCTGACTTCTTAGGCAGACGTAAATAGTAGGTATAATTATAATTTATCATTATAAACCCATCGCGCGCCGGCCCATTACTGAGCACGGGTCTCCACTCGCAATGTATAGGATTTCAGGCTTAGGTACAGGTTTCCCCACGATATTTTCCTGCAGCGTTAAAGTAAATGATATTTAATTTTAATAACCCCGACCTCCTAAATAAAAGGCGGACGTCTTAACCACTAGGTTATATTGCTAATTAAATTCTGTAAAGTCCACAGTCAGGTCCAAAAAAACTCCCAAATAACTAATTACAAGGAGCTTAGAAAAGAATCCCGCGACATGACAGCTTGTAATCAAGGGAAGAAATAAGGATTTTTCCCGTTTTTTCTAACGCGGGGCCAGAAGCGTTCGCGGATTAATGGGCCGGGATAAATTACTTGTAATTAAATGTTTGAGGGTTGGCCGATGGTGCATCCAGTTTGAAATTGAGCCTCATTTGATTTGGAATACGAAAATAATTTACGAGTGGTTTTTTATACATCGTCGGTACCTATCCATGGCTTTGTCCACCAGTACCTACTAGTAGATCAATAGGTATTGACTGACTGACTGATTCATCAACGCACAGACCAAACTACTGAACTGATCAGGCTGAAATTTGGCATTTAGATAGCTAGTATGACGTAGGTACATCCGCTAAGAAAGGATTTTTGAAAATTCAATCCCTAAACGGGTAAAACAGGGGATTGAAATGTATGTAGTCCCCGCGGACGAAGTCAAGGGCATAAGCTATAGTTATATAATAATCTGATATTAATAACTACCTCATGATTTGGTAATTATGTGTCTGACGTGGGAACAGGGTTCCGTTGGCACCCTTTGGCCTACGGAACTCTAAAAAAAGTTACTTTGTCGGTATCTCGCAAAATTTCTTCGCAATGATTAATCACGTAACAAGATAAACAGACATACAAATAAATATCATATATAAAAGCAAGGATATAATATAATATTGTAAACACACGGCCGGACGGCCCAAAGGAACCATTGGCACAATCGCTCCTTGATGAGTTGAATTATTTATGGAGTCGCATCACTATGGTGACCAACATTTAGGTAAGCTTTACCTTATCTCGAAGAAAAGGTAAACAAGTAGCTTCTCGCTGAAACACGTAAGAGGCGCACTAATCAATCAATCATTTATTTATTTGCTCAAAACCTAACTCCAAAAGCTCTAAAGCGCCTACGAGAGAGTTTCTGGGATTTAGACATTTATCTTTTAAGCAAACTAAGGAAGAAGCAACTATAGGTAGATACGTTGGCTATAAGCCTGATTGATAGATAAATAAAAAGAAATAAAAGATACTTAGGTAACTAAAAGATAAAAGAAACTACTTTTTTTGTTAAGTTTACATGTATAATGTTAAAGATACTCAGAATCAGAAACATGTATAGGATCTTAACTAGATCACACTAGATTATAAAAAGCTACTGGTAATTTCTTTCTTCTATAGAGTCCCAAGTCGTCCTCATATCAAAATATCCAAAATTAAAGGATCTATACAGAAAGGGTTGCGACAGATGCACGCCGTTATTACAACGTAGCTTGCAAACAATGGCTCTGTCTCGAAGCGAATCTAATAAATTTCTATTTTTCTAGAATAGGTTTAGGCTAGTTGAATTTAGTTAGTCTAGTAGAATAGTAGTTAGAATAGTTTCACTAGTTGATTGAGAATTCTAGAGTCCCAAATTGTCCTTAGTCTTGCAAAATCAATGGGTCTTTACAGAAAGGGTTGCGACAGATGCTGGCGGTTATACAACGACGTAGCGAGCAAACAGTGGCTCTGTCTCGAGGCGATTCGTTACTGCAGCCGAAATGGCCGGGACGAGGTAAAGCGACCTCAAATCTAATCTTAGGATCGGGTTCCGTTAATTGGGACCTTGTTTGGATTTTGGAGGGCCCATTGTAAATATTGTTTGGAAAAATATGAATAACTTCTTTAGACTACCTCCCTGGCGCAGAGGTGAGTACCAGGGCACGTTTGGAACCCTCGTAGCTTTAGTTTTAGTATACCTACGTTATTAATTAATTATTATCACTATTAGGTACATCTTATAATAATGTTCTCTCTACCGAATTGCGATCACGATGACCATAAAGGTTAGCTAATTGCGCGGGAGACAATATAGTGCACAGGTGCATTCTCTATTCCCTCACTCTCATAGCCCGATGGGACGAAAATCCGACACGGCCGGAGAGAGATCAGGCACAGGACCCACGATTTTAAGTACGTGTTCACCCAGGCACGGAGTGACACTCTGCCAATTTCCTAACTCCGGGCTAGTACTGAGAATTTCTTAATACATACATAAATCTAAATACCCTAACAATTTATGGCCTGACCCGGGAATCGAATCCAGGACCTCGTTCATCTGCAGTCTAATATGCTTACCACTAGACCAACGAGGCAGTTAATACGTAAAAATTTTGAGCCTTTTTTTGCTTGAAAGTCAATTTTTAAATGTAGCCATTCATTAAAACGCACATAACACCGAAAAGTTAGAGATGCGAGCCCGGAATCGAACCCCGATCTTCCCTAATAGGAGGTCTATCATCGCTCGTACCTACTATAGGTACCTACTATAGATCCATAAAAACTTCTTAACATCCTAAAATTGAGACTTTAAAATAACATAAATTACCCTCTAAACTTCCAAAATTAACCTTAAACATTCCAAACAACTACATTGCCATAATATCAACAAATAATTAATTAGAGTAACGCGATCCTCACGGCGACTTCGGGACAAAGTCGGGACATCCAAACTATTAACATGCCAATAACAATTTGGCGAATTGCTTTTATGTTGTTAGAGATATGAGCCGCCGGCAAGGGGTAACTTTAGGGTTGTGAGTGTGATATTATGTTTACAGAACAATAGTTTTGTATGTACGGATAATATGTTCGAAACATGACGCGATATCACTTATCAGTACTTATCCGACCAAACCTTCGGCCACTTTCAGCCAAAAAACCACCTTCGGCGAAAACTTTGGCTTTGACCGAAATGGACCGAAGTTTTGGCTGAAACCGAAGGTTTCTAGTCAGCGCTCAAATTGAACGGACTGACGCATGTGTGAGAGCGCAATGGAAGATATGAAACGAGCGGGCCGGCTAGCTGGCCATGATTGCCATACTAAAAGCCAATTCAGTTCTGCAGTTTACAATCTCAAATACCTTTAATGATAGGGTAAGCAATGTCTATTCGTCTATATGAAGTACCACAGCATAAGAAAAAGCATAGCGTGCATCAAGATATCTATAACTTAATGAAAATGCAACGTTTTTTATATTTGCTTTAATAAAGTTTAGCGCACAACCCTAAACGCACATCATAGAGATGAACTTGAAGTTTAAACAGTCCCGGAGTCAAGGGCCGTCCCGGGATGGTCGGGAAATTGATAATTTTCGCCCGGGCTGCCGTTACATTAGTTATTCATTACACTAGATATGAAACCGGTCCGATTATTAATATTTATACGCCGTTGTCCCGCCGTGTCCCATGTTTTAAATTAATTTGGGAATTGTTTTGTATCGGGGTACCTATACCTATACCTAGTGTTAATAATTAATTATTGAGGAGCTGGCGTACAAAAAAGTGTAATTAATTGCTCGAAATTAAATACAAAAGGAACAAAAAACTGAATGAAAACTGTTGAAGCTTTACTGTACTTGTACAGTTTTTATTGAAATCACGAATTTCAGCATGGATTTAGGTCGTTTTGCTTGGAAATTACTTCAGTTTTGTATTCAATGATCGAAATCATGAATTTTGGATGGAAGTTTAACACAGCCGTTTTGCTTAGAAATGAGTTCAGATTGTCTTCAGTAGGCCAAAAATGTACGTTAAAAAAAAGCATTTCAATCAGTAACATAATCATGCTGGTTTGTTCGCCAGCTCTTGAATTATTTGGAGTTGCTGTTCTAATTTTCCAAATATTTTCTTTATCATTTAGATAAGTACCTACTTACATGTTACTAAGTAGCTGACCCACCCTGGCTTCATGGAAATTCTATTGTATTGGATGAAAATACGATAGACGGATGAAAAATATGACGGACTCAGATGGAAATTCTGAAAATAATATTTTCATTATATTATATCTATATATATATCTGTATTATAGACTTAGGTACTTAGTGAGGTCTACTTTTCTCATTTTTTTCATAAGAAAGCTTAGAATCACTCAGGGGAGGATGGAGAGAGCTATGCTTAGAGTTTCTCTACGTGATCAAATCAGAAATGAGGAGATCTGTAGAAGAAACCAGAGTAACCTTATGGGTTGCGTAGCTGAAGTGGCAACGGGGCACATTATTTATTATCGGACACTCTGTGGCCGACATGCATAATACCACAGTAAACTGTGATAATACTTATTAATTAACTAATTTTTACGTACTTATTTCTAAAATAAAATAAGATTTGTGGAGCCCTAAAATATTTCGCTGTAAAGTAATAAGTAAACAATAGTTAGTTATACTTGACGACAAATCCGATGTGTCACCCTTTAAGCCTTAATATAAATCAGTTATAACTTACAACAGCGACAATGTATCGAATTCCATTCTTAGAATAATGGTGTAGGGATGTGATGTAGCAGACAATTTTACCTTGAAATCGAATCGGTCCAATATGAAACTCCATCTACTTTGACAAAAGAAATTAGAACGACAGGTTGGGTCATCTGTGCTTATCCGACTTGCAAACCCCAGAAACCTTCTCGAAGAAACACATAAGTAACGCGATTTACCCGGCGCTTTACACCTTCTGGAGTTAGGTTTCTCACTTGTAATAGCATGACTTAATCATTCAGGAATCAGGGCGAATGGGCCCTATGGCCTATGGGTAAAATTAAACTACACAGTACAGGTACGCATGGAAAAAGAAACGAATCTAATCGGATGTCTGTGATTTTACACCGAGTCTATAATTTGGAATGTCACATCACTAAAACCACGTCCGTATCTCATTCCAGAGTTTCGCTCGTTTTACTTTATGTGACACTTTATTAGATATTTTATAAGGCATCTCGTTGAACAAAGGCGTTATACCGTTTCTGAGAAGAATTTTGTCATCGGTGTTCGGTTTAAAAGAAATATGCATACATTGTAAGTTATTCCAATATGGGGACGTAAAATTCCACGAGAATTGATTATGGTCGTGGCGTATTTAACCAAACAAAGATTAGTCCTCGTAAAATGTCCTTTTTGAGTTATTATGTTTTTATGTCATATTTTTACTGGCCACGATAACGGTTTATTAAATGTAAAAGTTGTTAAGATCCAAGCTTCGAGGTTCAAATTAAGAGTTTTCAGGTTAAGTACAGCAAGTTTATTGGCAAGAAATTGCTCCAAAACTCTCGTTCAACCAATTTCTTTGGCAATCACACTAATATCACACTAATATTATAAAGGCGAAAGTTTGTGTGTATGTGTGTAGGTTTGTTACTCCTTCACGCAAAACTAGTAGACGGATTTGGCTGAAATTTGGAATGGAGATAGATAATATCCTAGATTAGCACATAGGCTACATTTTATCCTGGAAATAAATAATATCGGCTAGTACTCCATAATTTTCTCTTTCCGACATCATTAATACTAAGCTAAGCCATGTGATTCTCGGTAACAGTGCCTAGTGGTGAGGACATCGGCCTCCTTCCTATTCGGAGGGTCGGGGGTTCGATCCCAGGTTCGCACCTCTAACTTTCGAAGTTACCTAAATAGTACTATGTGCGTTTAAGCAATAATTAAATATCACTTGCTTTAACGTGCTTTAACAGTGAAAGAAAGCATCGTGAGGTTGTTGTCAGGGTGAAGTCTACCAATCCGAACTTGGTTAGTGGACTACCGCCAAAGCCTTCTCATTCTGAGAGGAGACCCGTGCTCAGTACTGAACCAGCGATTAGTTGATATGATGATAATGAAGCCATGTGTGGTATAAGCCATAAGCACCTAGTCAATCTCGCGCATTGTTGAAGCGAGTCAAATCCTCATTTTTTAATCATTTCTTCGATCTACTTTTTTAAGCTAAGTACTTAAAAATCACACTAATTAATATTATAAAGGCGAAAGTTTGTATGTGTGTGTGTGTGTGTGTGTGTGTGTGTGTGTGTGTGTGTGTGTGTGTGTGTGTGTGTGTGTGTGTGTGTGTGTGTGTGTGTGTGTGTGTGTTTGTTACTCCTTCACGCAAAAACTACTGGACGGATTTGGCTGAAATTCGGAATGGAGATACATAATATCCTGGATTAGCACATAGACTACTTTTTATCCCGGAAAACCAAAGAGTTCCCACGGGATTTCGAAAAACCTAAATCCACGCGGACGAAGTCGCGGGCGTCAGCTAGTATCAACATATTTAAAGCCGTGCTATAAACGCAGTCTCAGAGATCATCTGACATCTTCAGCGGATCTGCGATGTCGCGCCGATACGCGTGATATACGTGGCCGCGCGCCGCCCGGCGACAAAGCGCGCGCCTTTGCTGATATCACTACACTATAAACTGAACAATCCGGCGCTTGTCATTGCGACCGAGAGACAGTATACTCTACTTATCTATTTAAACTTAAAAATCTATTTTTAACTCCCGACCCAAAAAGAGGGGTGTTATAAGTTTGACGTGTGTATCTGTGTATCTGTCTGTGGCATCGTAGCTCCTAAACTAATAAACCGATTTTAATTTAGTTTTTTTTTTTGTGTGAAAGGTGGCTTGATCGAGAGTGTTCTTAGCTATAATCCAAAAAAATCGGTTCAGCCATTTGAAAGGTTATCAGCTCTTTTCTAGTTACTGTAACCTTCACTTGTCGGGGGTGTTATAAATTTTTAATTTACACTTTTTCCTTTGGTTGTTAGAGTTCTGTGCCCAAAGGGTTGTCAAATGGGACCGTAATTACTGAGCCTTTGCTCTCTGCCTGCCTGTCCGTCCATCTGTCACAGCGCAAAGGCCTAAAGGTAAGGTTGGCGTACAGGTCGCTTCAAGTGTTTATACCAGCACTGAATAAAAGAAATAAAATTTACACAGTGCAAATGACGTTCAAGTGACTTTCTACGACTGGACACAGGAGTGTAATTGTTTTCAGGGGTTATGACTTCCTAAATCCTGAACTTTGAATGTATAGAGTGCCGGTAGAACGTTACATTATCCTGCGTGGCTATTAAAGTTTTGAAAAAAAAATTAACTTATGGTGGTGGTGGTATGGTGGCATTTTCAAATAGTATAAGTTTTTTTTTTAAATTTTTTGGCAGGACAGTCGTGTATTTGTTTTTTTTTTTTTAATTACAACTTGTTGATAATGACTTCTGCACATGGCTGCTTTCTAAATCAAATTATGGATAGTGAGAAAGACTTATTTTGTTAGATTAAGAATTTTGTTGTATTGTTGTATTTAATTAGATTATAATAGGGCTGACATGTACTTTTAAATGTATCAAAGCCCTTAAATAATAATAAAAAAAAAAACTTGTTGCTAGTGGCTTTACTGTGTATCATAATTTTATAATTGCACAGTGCCCGGCAGGAAATATTGTACATCGAACTTTAGAAAGAGATCCCGGTTTCGTAGAGCGTTCTCTGTCGTTGAAACCGTCGAAACGTCCCATAGGTATGAGTGACAGAGACAACGTTCTACGAAGCCGAAATCTCTTTTTAAAGTTTGAGGTACAATACTTCCTGCCAGACACTCTACGAGAAGAGCATACTATCAGTCTGTGCACCCGCAGCGCAATATTTTGCACCGTACACACATTAGAGGCGAATGGCGATCACTCTGCATTATATTATGTGGTACCCTTTTCGCCGGAACATGCCCTGCCGTGTCGATGAGCCCACTAACCATAAACATCGCGGGCCTCTCATAACGTATCAATTGTCTTTATGGCCGGTATTTTTATTATTTATGCGCGATATTATCTTGTCAGGGGATTTCATCGCAATTCGCGACCTTTTGCTATTTTTTTCTCTCTCTGAGAAAATATTGTGTGCAATTTTGTAAGGTGCTGTATGATTTATGATATTACATTGTAAATAAAAAAAAACATTTACTCAGCCATAGTTATATAAATGATATAATTTAAATAGTAATAAAAATGGTATAACCAAAGTAGGTATCCGAAAGATTTCCGAAGAACTGAAAAATCTATCTAGGTAACTAGATATCGTTCACCGAGCTAACCAGAAATAGCAACAGTACAGAATTGATATTGAAATTTGCAAAAGTAGGTACAAAGGTCGTTGCTCTCTTAGAAAAGTATTAGTAAGAAAATTGCAAGGTATTGACCAAAAGATATCTGCTAAAGGTTTAAAGGAAATTGTACTTTAATACGAGTGACTTAAGGAATAATTTAGTGAAGGAATGTGTTGGAATGTAGGGTGGCAATAAATTACGTGTTAGAAACTAGAGGTATTGGTATCGGTCGCCACTGATAAAAGTCCTCTTTCGCTCCAACAACTTGTGATTCTTTAGTGATGTGAAGTAGGTATAATAAGATAATAATCGATAGTGTTAATTTGACGTTTTACATCGATTAGGCACGCCACTCTTAATGCCAATGGAAAAAGTATTATAAACTAAAGCTTTTGGATTGTTTATTTTTCTACTATAAATTTTTCGTTTTATGCGAATTGATCATCATAATATCATCAAATCATTAAATATCATATTATTAAATTACAATTACTATCTTCAATAGATATTAAAAAGACAGTTTCGTTTAAAAGTTTAGGCAGTACATGACAACCTCTTAGGAGCAGGTCCCTTAGGAGCAGGATCTGCGCTGTGGTTTTATAAGGTTGGGGTCTCGCCTTCGATTTCCTGCAGCGTCAATTCGGAAAAATAGAGAGGCTAGTGAGTAGTAGCATATATAAGACGCTACTCCCATAATTAAGTGTTTCAATAAAATGCGCATATAGCTACTGGTTTAAGACAATCTATGATTTGCTCATGTCAGGCTAGCGGGCTTTCTTTAAGCATCTTTAGTAGCGACTATTAGGCGACATTCCAATCATCAGCTGGCTTGTCATCGAATAAATAAAACCATAAATAATTACTCTCAAAATTCAAATTGAATCGTTTATCGATATCGATATAATATGGGCATGTAAAGTAACAACACTACCGACACCGGTCTTAGCGTTCGCAGCACGTTGCGATCAGCTGCGGGCCTTTGTCTGTTTTCTTTTTAATTACCTCCAATAAATGCCCTCCGAGCAAGTGCGGAGGGTCATTCGACTTTACTCTTCGGGCTATCGATTTGGTGCCGTTCGGAATGATGTATGTAGTTAGGAGCTTTCGTTTCCTCTTTTTGGTGTAGTGACCTGGGATTGTGAATATTTTAAGAGCGCTTTTACAAGCTATATTATCTTTAGATCTACTTTTTGTTCATTTCTGGTCGACGAAAACTTCAAGAAGATCCTACCTACCTTTTCGATTTTGTTACTCATAAAGGTACCGGAACTCGGTAGTACTGGCACCTACTCGCAATAACGAACTTATCATGATCATCAAACCTATCGCCAGCTCACTACTGAGTACGGGTCTCCTCTTGGAAAGAGAGGAGTTTCTCACCGTCTACCACGCTAGCCAAGTGCGGATTGGCACATTTCACATACGTTTGAGAACATTATGGAGAAATGTAAGGCATGCAAATTACCAGGTTTTACCATTAAAGCGAGTGCTATAAAATTGGTTAAAAAGCGCACAAAACTCTGAAAAGTTAGATGTGCGTGCCCGGGATCGAACCCCCGACTTTCCGAATGTCAGCGGACGTCTCAACCGCATTTATAATATTAGTATAGATTTCATCATTCGAGAATCATAATATATTGAAAAACTTCACGGCAATCGCACTGGTATACCAAAAAGGTTGTTAAAGAACCAATTTTTGCAGCGAACGCCTAAAAATGTGGTAGCAATAAAACCAACACGACCTTCCTTCCTTACAGCGATTAGGGGCAATAAAACGGCACGACTAAATGTAAATCTCATAAAGCACTAAGCCGCGGTCGTAGAGGCCATTATAAAAAAATAAACTGTCCCATCAAAAGGGCAGGCCGCACTCGCGCCGCATTTCTGATTCTACACCGATCGTGGTCGTTGATATACTTTCATTTAAAAGCAACGATACATAGTTTACTATTATTAATTTTTCAGGAGTGATTGTTGTTTGTTGCTAAAAATATTAAGAGAAGACACAGGTAGAAGAAGTCTCCTGTAACACTGTTTTCACTCCCTCAGAAGGCAGGGCTTTACTTTTTTTTTATTTTTTCATTTAGATACAAGGTAAGCCCTTGACTGCAA
Organism: Maniola jurtina; assembly: GCF_905333055.1. Lineage (NCBI taxonomy): Eukaryota > Metazoa > Arthropoda > Insecta > Lepidoptera > Nymphalidae > Maniola > Maniola jurtina. The sequence goes on along the minus strand of NC_060046.1, from coordinate 9,852,489 downwards.
TTGTCGTTACGTTTTTGATTTGATAAAATTAATAACCTCCGTCTACCTCACTAAGAAAGGATTAAAAAAACCCAAAAGAGCCAAGAAGAGGCTATGAAGACGTGGTAGATTCAACTGAAAACTATTAAGTTTTTGCAGTGAGTAAATTCTGACACAGCGAATGGAATAAATATTAAAGTAAGTACTGTGAGATATATTTCCATTTATTCTGAGATTCGTGACCAAAAAGATTTAGGTGGAATGATAGGTTTTTATTTTTACCTATGTAAAGTGTAGAATACCTAATTGATTCGAAACATGTTCATCTCATGATCGCGTCTTTCAGGTATATCTGAAGAGCAACGAATTGCCTTTGCGGGTTTTTATTCCATTACAAGTTAGCCCTTGATTACCCTATCCAAGTTATCCTTTCCTACCTGGTGGCAAGTGATGATGCAGTCTAAGGGCCGGCGCATATATGGCGGAGCGCAGCGCAGAGCATTTTTCACAGTCAAAGTATTGTCGACATTGCCTTCATTGAAATAATATCTAAAATCAATTGTGCATCCGTGCGGATACTCGCGCATCCGCGCGCAGTACCGCGCGTGCTCGCGCATTCTCTGGTAGAAATTCGCGTAATGTGTCACGCGATTAGAAAACTTCGCGGGCATGCTCTGCTCTGCGATCCGCCGCGCACCGCCATATGTGCGCCGGCCCTAAGATGGAATTGGGTTAACTTGTAACTACATCTTGAGGTTTATAGTATATCGACGGTGAACAGCGATCGCAACGGGTCCCGGGCGTACGCGCGTATTTGTGTTTTATTGATATTTTAGCGTCGGAATGATTTTCGTAGCGACTCTACGACCCTCCCGGGGCGCGACCGTTAGTATTGATGGCTACGCGGTGACGGATTCGGGATCTGGTGTTTTGGCGCCTTTATTTTTTATTTAATTTGATGTGTAAAGCCTTTTAGTGATATTGGATTGAAGTGGTTTATTTCAGCAGAAATTTGGATTAAAATATTTTGCAATCGTCGCAATGGCCCCTGTTTTTTCATTCCGATTTAAGAAGGCCCTTGACTGCAATCCTACCTGCTGGCAAGTGATGATGCATTTTAAGATGGAAGTGGATTAACGAAGAAGTATAGCAATTTTATGAAACCAGAGAGTTTAATAATGTTAAGTATAGCTATATCTTTGTATGAAATCTGCAAATCTAAACAGCTTCTACGCGGGCTATGGCATCGTCACTCCGGAATGCCAAATCGCTTGGCACCACGGCTTTACGGTATTTTTTCAAAAACTCTGTAAGAAACCTAACTATTTAATTTAAATTAACGAGGTATCACTTGAAGGTACCTAAACCAAATTTTTTTTTCGATCATGTTCTGGACTCAGAATTTAATATATTGTACTTACTTACTTTGTATAGTGGTAGCAGGTTTATATGTGTTTATCTGTTCTAAATTCCAACTTACGGCTTTTATACTCTAATGGCTATGAGTATAGCCGTTTTAGAGTGTAAAAGCTCTGTTAAAGATGGACAGACCGACTGGGTGAAACTATAATGGTCCCGAGCTCCCTCTCTTTTACTACGGAATCCTAAGAACTTTGATTCGGGAAAACTTAAACCACTTTTATCTTAGAAATAGAAGACTTTTATCCAAGTCCACCCCTGTCTCGGGACATATTATTATCAGTGATCGAGGTGTGGCATATCACCAAATCACCCGCTCTTAGGTATGTATATCAGACCACGTGAAACTTTCACGGTAACGACTATACCTGCTCTGTTACTGTGTTCTTAGTATGGGATTTTGCTCTCCCTAGATTTTAGTTATAACAGCAGAATTCGAGAGTCAAAACACAAAAACGTTGTTTTTTTTTCCTTTATTTATTTAGTTACTTTTAATTTTTATATTAAGTCCATCCATGCATCGCAATCTAAGTACAATCAAATCAAAACAAAAAAATCTTAACCTAACAAAATAATACAAATCGAACAAAAAGAAAAAGAGAAACAAAAATAAAAGTTATACAGTCTTCCAGAAAAAAGTTTTTGATGTAAAGTCAAAAATTCAGTACTTACCTACTACAGATTTTAATTTCGTTACCTCAAAGAAATAGTGACTTTTCCGTTTGGAGAGCTCGCTGGCTGTAGATGTAACAAACTTGAACTCTAAAGCATGGTGATTAAGATCTATTTCACTTTAACGCTGAAGTGTTTCGACGCTCCAATTCTATCAACGTTGGTGAAATGTAAAATCTCATACTAAGCACACTGCTCTGTATGGACTCAGATATGATTCCGCCCTTAGGAGTTATTGGTATCTGCGCAAAGTGCCGATTTATTGGGTTGTACCTTTTTATTTCGGACGCATTTTATTGCGAGTGAGTTTGACGACCCTAGCAAATAGATTGGGACTTCATATTAGGACCAATTCATGCTACACCGTGCTGGAACCTGGCCGTGTTACGGACGGGACATGGACGAGGTACAGGCACAGATCTATAATATGCATAATTTTGTATGAGCTATTTCATGTATTTATATTATCACCGTGATCGCCGTTGCGTCGCCGTGCCCCATCTGTGCCCTGATCCTGTGTGCCATAACGACTTAGTTCATACAAAAAATATAGAGTAAGTATGAAATGCTGTTGCCGAGCCGTGTCCGTCCGAGCACGATGACGGTGTAACACGGCTCTGGCACAGTCGGTCTTTAGCACAGAATTTTCCTAAATCTGTGGTCTTTAGTCACAACTTTCTCTAGACAATCATACTAATATTATATAGGTGAAAGTGTGTGTGTTTGTTACTCTTTCACGCAAAAACTACTGGACGGTTTTGGCTGAATTTAAAATGGAATTAGATTATACCCTGGATTAACGCATAGGCTACTTTTTATTCCGAAAAACTAAAGAGTTCCTACGGGATTAAAACCTACGAGTATATTATCCACGCGAACGAAGTCGCAGGCATTAGCTTTTTTTACAAAAGAACTAACTAAAGTTAGCAATTATTATCACATATATATTGCATTAAAGTTTGGTAACCGAATGGTTTATATAACTAGAAAACAATAAAAAAAGCGCAATATCGTAAGATAGACGACTATCTCTGCTAATCTGGAGCGGCGCGCGCATAAATCGCTGCGCGGGCGCCGGTAAGGCACCGTGTCGGACAAGGATGGCCACTCAGCCCGCGATAGCGCGCAGGCCTTATCTCGGTGACACTGCCTTGTTCATGGCTAGCCTAACTTCCTACTACAATAAGCTTTTTCACCACTTGTAAGATGTGAGAGTGAAAGAATGTTATCTGATTCATTCTGATTTTATAGCGCTTGTTTGTTTGAACCTAGTGTTATACGAGTAGTAGTGGTTAAGGCACGCAGATAAGTTACTAAAGAAACTCTGTTTATCACTATATACTCTATTAGGTAGGTATTCATGTATTTTTTGATTTAAATATTATATCCATCACTATCTATGAAAAAGTGTGTTTGTTTCTTTGGAGCATCGAATTGACTTGATTTTTTACATGCCTATTGTTAAAAACCTGGAGAGTGACATAGGCCACATTTTATCCCGGATATTTTTGCAATTAAATATCACCTGCTTTAACGGTGAAGAACAACAACGTGAGGAAATCTGCATGCCTAAGAGCTCAGAATATAGAAAAGCCTGAGAGTTCTCCATAATGTTTTCAAATGTTTGTGGATTCGCACTCGGCGAGCGTGGTAGACTATGGCCTACACTCTTCTCATTCTGAGAGGAGACTCGTGCGGTGTGTCGGCGATGAGCTAACCAGACGCGGCGCCTAAATTATTATGACCCCTGGCATAATTTACGGGGGTTGACACTTTAATTTGAATGCATACTTAATACTTTTAAGAGACAATGATCAACTGTAACTTTTGTTTATGGCGGTTATAGGTAGAGTTAAAAAAAAGTATTCAAAATTGCACCTCCTTAGACCAAACCAGAGCCACTTATCTTCGTATGTAGGTGACAAAGGCAGAGGCCGTGTTATCGAATTACGATTTACGACGCGAAGGCTATCGCCGAAGCGCATGTCGCCGGCGATTTTTTATCGAGTATCGCTAAAGTATATTGCGGGTATTGTTCCGCAATATATGGGTGGCATACTGTTATGTTATTTATGTGAGAGACCATCTGTAAACCTTTGACAACCTCCTTGACGCAGAGGTAAGCGCTGTGGTCTTATTAGTGGGCGGTCCCGGGTTCGATTTCCGGCAGGGGTTTGGAATTTTATAATTTCTAAATCTCTGGTCTGCTCTAGTGGGAGGCTATTGGCAAAGCCGTGCCGCCAAGCGATTTAGCGTTCCGGTACAATGCCGTGTAAGGGTGCCAAAAGGGGTATGGGTTTAATAAAAACTGCCATACCCCTTCAAGGTTAGCCCCCTTCCATCTTAGACTGCATCATCACATACCACCATGTGAGATTGCAGTCACGGGCTATCTGAATAAAAAAAACTGAGTTGAATATAGCATAACTAGCTTTAGTGCACGGTTTCGTGTAGGAATAAGGTAGATATTTGCTGTTTAATTGATTTTAATTTTATCTGTCAGAAGCTGTTAGTTTATCTTTCATGGTTTGTCTTTGGAGCACTCTGGCATGCGGTCTTCCTTCACCGTTAAATTAAATGATATTTAGTTCCTAAAACACACATAACTCCGAAATTAGCGGGGATAGAACCCCCGACCTCTAGAATAGGAAACGGACATCTTAACTAGGCTATCTCGGCTCGTAGTAAAACTTGACCAAAGTTTTTGGGCAGAAAACAAAGCGTCGTAATTAGTCAATAGGGGAGGATGGGAGGTGAGGCAGCTCCTAACAAGTTATTTGGCAGTGCCATTTCCTTGCCGTGTTTATTATCCCCGCTGTCCCCAACTAATTTATTGGGCCCTTAGCGCCCTTTGCCCTTAGATGGATCACCTAATTTAACATTAAGGTGTGCCCCGAGTTTCGATGGACACTCATAATTTTTGTTTCCTGGTAATAAAATAGCTGTGTTTTCATTGGATTTAGATATGCGATAGAGTACTTAATGTAGAGTGTGTAAGTAGTAGTTAGAACTTAATAAGATTAGATCAAAGTTGTTCCACGATTTCAATTACTTAGGTATGCACGTAGGTACGTGATGTGATTGTGATACTAACAAGATGACAGTTCTTAGAAGGTAAGTAAATGCTAGCCATGGCTATGCTGAGTGTTCAAGGTGACATGGTATTAATTTGTAGATCATGAAGCAAAGACAACGACGGCTTTTGAAGTTGTCCCTATACCTACAAATAAGTATAATTATTATTTATTAATGCAAGGGACGCCTAAATTGCTGATTGTAAAGAGACACAGATTAAGAAACAAACTGAAACACCTAACCACAATTGAGATGATACCTATATTGTCAAAAATAGATTATTTCTTAGGAATTTTTAAATAGAGGCTCTTCTGAAATTCGTAAAAGAGTACGTCATATAATGTCAAATGTGTACGACGTCACAGACGTCACATCTGTAAATGTCTCCCGCCGCGAGTGTTTTAAGGTTTGATAAAAAGTCACTGATTTGACTAGTAGGTAGTCATCTTCCCTATTGCTACAACTTGGGACAATTACTGTGAGCCGGCGATGGATGGGTCGATGATGATGATATTTTGTCTTACGCTACTGGGCAGAATAGCTAGATACACATCAGCATCTTTATCAACTAATAGACGTCCACTACTGGACATAGGGCTCTTGTAGGGACTTCTGCACGCTACGGTCTGGCGCTGCCTGAATCTAGCGGCTCCCTGCGACTCGTTTGATGTCATCTTCCTACAAACACAGAGTTAGTTACACATAGTACAAAACAACGGCCAAAACAAACTATTGTTGAAGATTGTCCGACGGAATCAGTGCGGGTGAGATAATTAATGTGAAGACGTCGTTACGTGTCTTGTGGACCCCTTACCGCCACCCTGCGGTCGCTCGGACGAGAAGGGCTATAAGTTGTTGTTGCTGGACATTTATTGGCAACGTTTTGAGCGATTTTTAGGGTTCCGTACTTCAACAGGATAAACGGAACCCTTATAGGATCACTTTGCTGTATGTCTGTCCGTCCGTCCGTCCGTCGTGTCTATCAAGAAAACCTATAGGGTAGGTACTTCCCGTTAACCTAGAATCATGAAAGGTAGGTAGGTAGGTATTATAGCACAAGTACAGGAATAAATCTGAAAACTGCGAATTTGTGGCTACATCATTAAAAAAAATTAAAATGTGTTTTAATTTTCAAAGTAAGATAATATACCAAGTGCCGCTTCATGACTGTCGTGCAATTGGACCTAAGTCCGAATCACTACATGTTTTATGCTTGTTTGTTGGTATATATTCCAATCATGCTGCAATGAAGCAATGGATCTAGTGACGAGCAAATGACATAGACTAAGACCAGGTACTCACTATTTCACAAGAAATTTTCACGAGACTTGTATTGACGACCTAAACATAAGGGGACGAAGTCGCACTCATCAGCTAGTGAGTTCATATTTAAGCTGTAGTCATTAACAACTCTTGGACAGTTATTAAACACAACAGCGCACTCCATATACGCAGTTCATTAAACTCAATTCGGCGAAACTCATTCCGTACTGCCCCGGGCGAGTACGGGAAACAAAAGCAATATACCCTCCCGGTACTTGTGACAAACTCATAAGCATTTGTCACTGAATGGCCCTGCCCGAGACCAATCGCCATTATAAAACGACCATCTTAACTTGACCCAAGTATCTCCGAACATAATGTAAGAGTTTCGTTTGGATTCAGGCTGCGACGGAGGTCAACATTTTTTGGCCCGGAATTACTTATTGAGGACCCGGAACGTTTAGCCGATGCCGTTCTAAATTTAAACAAATAATTTACGAACGGTCACTCTTGACACCGACAACATTAAATATTCATTAGGGTTGTTACATTGCCTTTTGGAAAGTTTTATAAATTAACTGTAATACTCATATTAGACTGCATCATCACCAGGTGAGATTGTAGTCAAAGGGTAACTCGTATCTGAATAATAATAAAATAAATAAATAAAAATCATTAACTGCATGAGCTGCCCGTGTATAGCATTTCCAAATGTCCGTTAAGGTGTCCGTTAAGCCTACTTTGTCGTATTAGTTTACAAATTGCGAAAAACCAAATTAAATTTGAATTTCGCGGGCAGACCCGTCTCATGACCCTTATGAAGCTTCGCTTCAAAAAGTTATAACTGTGTGACAACCCTAAGCAACAATGAATAATTGCACTTGTGTAGCGCCCAGTTGCGGCCATGTTATAAATGCGCAGTTCGTCACTGAACATCCACACCGCCACGGCTTTTATAACTAAGTACCCTCATTTACTCACCCACTTTTTTTTTGTTAAACAAAACTACTAAAATCATATCGGTAACTTTCCTGACCACTACTTTTCTTAACGTAGCTAGGTAGATATCTACATGTGGACAAAACCCAATAACAAAAGGATCATTAACAAAATTGAGCATGTTTCCGCAAATGTGTCGTTAACGACACGCGAAGTGATCAATATTTATAAAAGAACATACGTGTCTGTGTGTCTCATGATATACGTGTGTGGTGTGTGGGGTTACCCTTTGTTCAATATTTCCCGGACCAATTCTAGGTCTACAAATTCGTTATATTATGTTATTGGGTTATCGCACTAGAGTGAAAAAAACCAATATGGGCTTTGCTAAAGAGCGAAACGAGGTCTCATACTTTAAAGTGACACGAGATACCTAATAACGATAAAAACCTTTAGGCCCATGTCCATTTGAATTGCTAGATTGCATATACATTTGCTTTAAATGTACATACTATTTTTTAAGAAATCCTAAAAACAACATAACTACATAGATTTATTAAAAGTATATTAGCTATGTTAATCATGACTAATAATAATCCCTTTCCCCTCCAACTAAGCGTAAAGCTTTTACTAGGAGTAGGCTCGACAGTAGTGCAATGGGTGGGGTTTGAAAAGTCGACCTTCCGGAAGAGCTATTGAGGCTCTAAAGTTTAGAGCAAGAAAAATTGGTAGAGCGTGTTTACAAAATTTCATACTTAAACAAAATCAACCAATCTGGGATGCATACATTTGCCATTTGTTTTTTTCTGTGTATTCTTGACCCAGACAAGTTTTACACATATATATGTGTAAAGATGTGTGTATAGATGTATATCACGGTGTATTGTGTGTAGTTCTTGAAGACGATGGAACAGCGAAATGCGCCATAAACTAGTTGTGAGCTACCAAATGTCATTATTCCATCGCTACGTGTTCTGGTGTTGTGGGCCACGAAACTAACAATCATTTGGGAAAGTAGAGCTACAGTGGGGGGAGGGAGGTAGAGTTTTTCTTCAAAATACCATCTGGTTAACTTATCTTACTTATCACTTGTCATGTTTACATCAAGCGTATAAATTTACCGAATCAGTTGTAGTAAAGGAGACGTGGTGGTCTTCAGCCAATTTAGCCACAGAGGTTGTGCATTCAATAGATCATTTCATTCGTAAGTCAAGGCAGCAAAACATAAGGCAAGGTAAGGTAAGGTAAGTTTACTTCATCATAAGAATAGAGTGAAAAGAGTAAGGGACTCTTACAATTTGTGTTTTCTTGTGATGAAATACTATGGTACCTTCAGTGCTAAAAAACTTGATTCGTGACAAACACGAAGTGAAATGCAAGGTCGCAAATCAATGCAAAAATGAATGGCACCTAAATACCTTTAAAGCAAGAATGAATAAGCATCTTCTAGGCATGCACGCTCCAACCTGGACATCATCATTGCTTTTTTAAGCATGATCGTCACAAAGCGCTACCCTTTCACGCAATAAAATAAAATAGTAATCAAAGTAAAATTTTGGAATCGCCTTCTTTGTGGCCGCACATGATAGTAGAGTCGTCGTTACCGCGCGGCAATCATTCTCTCGTGAGGACCTCCAGACTATCGCCAGACTATCGCACGTAATTAACCACTGTCCAGTTGTTTCCATATTAACCCTGGAAGCGTCTTTTACCAAATGTACGTTTGACTATTGTCAAACATACGGTCGACCTTTTCGTTGCCTCGATTGTCGACATCGATCTTCGTTGCCTCGATGGTCGACATCGACCTTCGTTGCCTCGGCGGTTGCCATTGACCTTCGTCACCTCGGCGGTTGACATCGACCTTCGTTGCCTCGTATCGACCTTCGTTGCTTCAACGGCCGACATCTACCTTCATTGCCTCAACGGTCGATATCGACCTTCGTTGCCTCGATTGTCGAAATCGACCTTCGTTGTCTCGACGGTCGACATCGACTTTCGTTGCCAACCCGGTCCACATCGACCTTTGTTGCTTCGACGATCGACATCGACCTTCGTTGTCTCGTCGGTCAACATCGACCTTCGTTGCCTCGACGGTCGACTTTGACCTTCGTCACCTTGACGGCTGACATAAATCTTTTAATTTTATGGTTCTTCTAAAACTGCAATAATCGGTAAAATAAGAAATACTCGTTCACTTCTAGAGAAACGTTGATTGTTTCCACCGCCCCAGCAATATGCGTAGTTCATTAGCTCCCGCAAACGACAAGGGACAAGGGTCAGTTATTTCGTGTTTTGTGACTCCTCGCACCGGCCCCGTGTGATGGAATGGTCTCTCATTTTGTACAACACCTACTAACGAGCTATTAAAAGTTCTTTCAGAAAACAGTGGACCTTATTTACTTTAGGTAAAGATAGGTAGGTACCTCTTGTGGTCGATGTTTCTAAGCATGTTCGTATATTTAGCTCCTTTTAGGGCTGCCGAAGTGTGCCAACTACCAACGCGACTCTATTACTAAACCTCCGAAGCCTTTGAAAAGAGCAACCGCCGAGTTTCTTGCTGGTTCTTCTCGGTAGGAAAGGCATTCCGAACCAGTGGTAAATGCATTTCACGATTCAAAAGTAAAATGAAATAACCATCACGTTTTCCGAAAAAAAAAAGTTTTATTAATCCTGAAAGTGTATCAATAAACTATCTATAAAGCCAACAATCCCCACCGAATTAGCCAGTCGATTTATCTCACGCAATGTGTGATCCACGCTCGGTTTATTTGTATCCGCCGGAAGCGGAAATGACGCGGCCGCCATCACCGGATGTCGCGACTAGCGCCATCTCGGATTAGTGACGTACGGGTGAACTAGCTGGCAAAACAACTTCCACTATTTGTTAGTAAGAAAACAATAATATGAGGAGCTAGGGAACAAAACTGTGTAAGGTACCTACGAGTACCTACTCGAAATACAATTTCACAGGAGGTGAACACTATGAAAGTTTCAAATGCTTCACTGTTTATTATACCGTTTTGATCGAAATCACGAATTTTGAACTAATTGTTTTTCCGTTTTGCTTAAAAATGAGTTCAAGTTTGTATTCAGTGTTCGAAATCATGAACTTTGGACTCAATTTCAGTAAAGTTTAGGCCGTTTTGTTAGGAAATCACTTGAAACGATGGCCAAAAATATCTGAATTAAAGCAAAAAAATATTTTAATCAGAAGTGTAACTTCACTGTTTTGTTCAAAACTAAATATTGTGAGCTCGTCGTATTATGTTGCTGTCTGCATTTTGGCCACGGCAGACATATTATGTACCTATGGTGTAGGTTCTCTTAAAAACTCTTACTTCCCGAACTACTTGATTCATATTTTTAATACAAATGATGATGCCGAGTCAGATTTTGTCTTTGAAAAACTTTTTCAAAAATTACACGAAAAAATTTCATTTAAAAAAAGTGACGTCAAGAACAAAACATTGAAATTAATATAAACAAGTGAAACGGCACCCCCAAAGTATTTCCCACAAAACAAACAACAAAGACAGAACTCTCGGCTATTCTGCGATATTAGGATGAAATATTAGCCGGAAAGTTTTTCCGCGAAATTCCGCCGTTTGCGAAAACTCCACGACATTTGCGGGATGCCGGAGCGTTTGACAAGGGAATGAAGTCCTTTAATGTTTTTATGCGTTTCACCATTCTATAAAATAAGTACTTAAAATTTTATTACTATTTCATAAGAAAGAAAAAACAGACTGACTGATAAATAAACTTTCAGTTCAACGTTGGGTCTAGAAACATGAGATTTTGCATGTACATATACCTACCTACCTAGATCACTTATCATAACGTTGATTCCCAATAAGAAAGTATTTTCAGAAATCCGATCCGAGCGAAGTCGGGGTGAGTCGGCTAGTTTAAAATAAATACAACTATAGGATTGAAAAGTACAGACAGGGTTTCGGAGAATATTATTAGTTTGCTCTGTACCAAAAATTATTATAGTTTCAGTTGCTGGTTACAAAAATTAAATTCGGAATTAACAGTGTCTGCTTTCTGGTAGTGCCCTAGAAAAGTTTAAGAGAGCTTTTGCTTTTATGGCAAGCATTTGTTATATTTACTTTGATAAGTTTAGTCTAGAAGTTCATCTGTACCTAAAGCATTTCTTCTCGTTCATTTGACCGTAACGCGAATAACACCAAGGTGTGGCGAGGTGAGCGAATATTGGATATTAGGACGGTCGGAAAACACGACCTCCTGTCGCGACGGTGAATCCATAGGAGCGGCATCAACTGACTTCGCGATCTACCCACAACTAAATAACCAGCTTACATTTACACTTAACAATGTATGCTTATGTAAAAAGCACGCGATTTGCAGCTTTATTCCATAAAAAATATGGTCTTTGATACTTATAGCGATTAACGGAACTGCAAGAGTCGATTGACTTTGCTTTCTACCCTACAAAAAAATTACCAGGATTCGTTTGCCGCTGAAACATGAGTCTATTTATAAATCGTTTAACACTGAACTTTATTTAATAAGAAATAAAGCCGTGAATATGTTTAGTGATTTAGAGGGTATAGACAAAGTTATAAAAATGTGCTTTTATTATTTTAATATAGAGACAGTTGCATCGTTTTAGTCGCTTCGTCGTGTCGTTTTGTAATGAATTTATGACCAATTTCGGTGTAATGTAAATAAATGTTTTTATTATTTAGTTGGATTATTTTGGAATAAAAAACTGAGCCTTATCAAATCGGAAAGATTAATCATACAACATGCATACAACCAACATGAGGGTAGTAAGGATCTTGAATTTGCCATTATTTTAATCCGGCAGGTAGATAGGATGATACTTAGAAAAAAAATAGGATTATGGGTTTAATAAAAACTGCCGTACCACCACACTACATCGTAGCCACCAGGTAATATCTAATTCAAGTGCTAACATTTAGTAAAATAATAAACAAGTCATAATTTAAAAAAATAAAACAGACGACTCTCTTGCCAAAAACTAACCGGAAAAGTTTTCTAACTAGTTCTCTAACTAAAGTTCTAAACCGTACAGCCCTCATATTTCAAAAAATTTATAGCTAGTGTTAGACATTATCTATTCAGACATTTAGAATTTATGGTGGAATAAAGAAACTCACATACACCCTGAAACATTACACCTGGCAGTCGTGTAAAAACCTAAAGTTTGAACATCAAAAGCAATTTTCCTTACACTTAAACCAATTTCTTAGTACATACACCATGTCCACTTCAGTCGGTCCCCGAAATTCTCGAGTCGTATCACTTACGCACACGATTTACTGCGAGCGCCTTGCCGCGGCTAATGTAGCGTGTGTGACGACCCTTTGACAGGGGATCCTATTGAAAAAAAAAACGCAATCGGTTTCGCTCGTTCAAAAATCTTCTAAAAATAAAAGAAGAAAAAACATAAACATATTATTTGAGAAAAATTATGTGAAATGTGTTTAGTTAATTTGAACTAAGTTCTATTTTTATAAGATTAGAGTTTTGAGATATAACAGTTCAATTTTTAATTATTTTGTAACTTTAAATTTTTTTTTAATAATTCAGCGCAGGGTCTTTACGCCCCTTAGAACAAAACAATCTATTTTCTCAAGTAGTCTATTTTCTATAACAAAAAGAAAAATCTACAATAAACAGCAGTCACCTATCTTTGAATTCTTGATAAGACTTTCTAATCCATGATTAAAATCAAATTAGGTTTTTTCTTGTGGTTGATTTTATTTTACATAATTTTGTAGATTAAACTAAATTGACAGATCTAATTCTAGTGTTATCTTTTTCCACAGGGAGTATTATGAAAGACATTTAATCCTGAGAATTTAGTTTAGGTTAGACATTGTGTGCGACAGAATCACATCTTTCTACAAATCACACACAAACATTTACATCGTTCGTTCTTTGTTCAATAATTGAATAAGATTCAGGACATTTTTGTCATTTATTTCTTTTGAATAAATAAAACAAATAACAAATCGCTCTCTAGTGTATTTGCTATTTCAATTTCAATATTTCTTAACCGTCCTGTCACACCGCCAGTCCCTCACCTTCCCCCATATAAAACTATTAGAATGTATGTCACGGTCTCAAAAGGCTACATTTCACACTAAACGAGGGGATCAGATATATCAACCATTTAAACCACCGCCGGAAAAATTGTGGACCTTTTTCCGTTAGAATTCAATTTTTTTATCTGCGTTATGTTCGAATTTTTGAACGAATGAAATAAGCTTTTTAACGTATTGCCAACATTTCAGACAAATGACACATTCATTATGACGAATCATGTGATTGAATGAACAAGTAACACATGCGGAGAAAAAAGAGCAGTTTTGATTTCGCAAAAAGCTTAAAACGGTGCCCTCTCCAATTTCACAGAGAGCCCTTACAAAAGATCACCCACATTAACTATGAATGGACAAAAACAAGCTCGCCATGGACACGAATGAAAATTAAAAAACAAAAAATAAAATACGTTCGAGAAACGGAAATACGGAATTGAATTTAAGTACATTTTAAATTTCGATCCCCCGGCTTTGACCGGCTGAAATAAAAGGATGGCCGTGTTCGAAATACGAATGCTTTTTGATCTCGTTCGGGTACCGCATTCCCTTAACGGATGAAGCATTTGCGCGCCACGCGACTAAATGGATTATTTTCTTCTTGGTGTTCCTTTTTCAAAAACAATTTTTCGTGTCTCTGTTTCGTACTGCCTGACGACATAATATTTTTTACTTCTAATAATGACGACATAATATTTTTTAATTCCTTGATACATGTATCATATTTGCATGTATGAGATTTAATGTTAGAAAAATGTATTGTAGCGTTTTTGTACTTTACAGATGTTTCTTTGTTGTCCGACCATTTTAGGTAGAGCTATTAAGGTATTTTTTGACGTAGTGATTTGAGGGTTCGGCTGGCGAAGGAAAGTTCATTTTAAGATGGTGAGTAACAAAAGAGGAAACAAAACGTTGACAAGCGCGGGGTGTGATTGGATTAAGGAGGGTTGACTTTATGGTCGTTGGCAATTTGGAAATTGACTGCGGGAATCTGTTTACGCGTGTTGCGGTTAGCGTTTTGTTTGCAGCGTCGTGTGTCAATTTCTTTTCTCTATCGAGTTTGAATTTGAGGAGCGCTTTTTCGGGGATTAGAAAATGCGGTTTTATTGTGCGTTGCCGCGATTAGATAGGAACCTACCTCCCTATGACGACGCAACGGTTTACATTTCTGAATAGATATTATCATAATGATGCATTTTCCATTTTTATAATGATTGGCCTTAAATAGTGGTCTTGAAGGAACCTTGCATTGTAACGCAGGTACCTATCTAACGTAAGCTTTGAGAATTCTTGTATATCATGGTCTTCCACCAAGTAACACCTACTTTTTTTTTCCAACTGCTCCCGACTGCGGCAAACCCAAAAGGAAGGGTAATGATTTTAGCAGTCTATGTTTGTTTGTATCCAGATTCTGTGTGTTCCACCGTAGCACCTAAACTACTGGACCGATTTTGATGAATTAGGTGTCAATCGATTCGTTGTAAAGGCCCGGGTGACATAGGCTTTATTTTATGCGAAAAATGGACCTAGCGGATGTTACATCAAATAAAGTGGGGGTCTCCAAAAATGTTTTTTTTGCTATTGTATCGAGTGGGGTGTCAAATGAAAGAGGAGGAAATTCTGAATTCATGGGTATAAATGTACAACAACATTAAAATACACCAAACGACAGACAAACAATTTTACTCTAATATATCAGTGTTATTAAGACGATTGCAGTCGGGTTTTAGTTTTTAACTTTATCTTGTTACAACAGTACTTTTCCAGTTGTAGAATAAGGGTGACTTCCATGCCTACAGTCGGATGATGGATGATGCAGCGTAAGTGACGAGCGGTGACGCGGAAAACTCGCAAATTAACGTCCACAGTTCACACCCTCCTGCAGACTTGCTGTTGACATCCGACGATCAATTATTGTTGCATTGTTTTGTTTGTTCGTCTCATTAAATACTTGTAAGTCGTAACACAGTCATGTTAACTAAAGGTGAACGCATACTTATCCGAGTCTAACGAAATGAATTTTAGAATTCTGTACATGAAATCTCATGAAACCTCGCACACTACTTAGGCACTCCACGTTGAACCGTCCGAATCGGAAGAAGATTTAAGGTAGGAAGATAAGGCTAATGGTTAAGAGTTAGGACGTTGGCGTCCAATTCGAGAGGTCCGGGGTTCAATCCCGGGAAAATCTTTTGGAGCTATGAGCGTTTTAAGTAATTAAATATCACACGCTTTGATGGCAAAAAAACCTCCATCCTGTCACGATAATATTTTCAAAACTGTGTAGAGACTGCCAGTCCGCACTTGGCCAGCGTGATGGACTTTGGCCTAAACGGCGTCAGCAGCGGTGGCTGGGGTGGCGGCGTCTGAAGATTTGAAACCTACAGTAGGTATATGAAAATCCCTACAGTAAGTATTTGTGGTTAAAGTTACTAAGGTTATCGCGAAAGTTGTCTGTTTCTTTCTGTTACCTTTCTATTTTGTGCCTTTGGGTAAAACGACACTTATGAGCATGCTTCAAATTGTGGTGACCCGTTACCAGTCTATAGATTCTATAGAAGTTATTGGTGGTACGATTATTATAAAATGACAAGAGCATATCAATCGCGTTATCAAAAAAACTCCTAAAAATAAAATAATGATTGAAAATTTTCAAAATTATTTCAATAAGCATCCTACAGTTCTATATAGCATTAAGGCACAAGGTACGACTGTCAAATCATATCTTTTGATATATAATTCTTTATTTGACAGGGATACTTTTCCATTAGATCATTAGTGTAGGCAATAATAGGAACGTAACACGGTTTCCGCATCTCGCAGACATCCCAGCGGTATCGACTATCGACTATCGAGTAGATAAATAATCGAATGCCGTTAAAATTCGCGAGGTTCCACGACAATGTACTGCATTAGCACAACAAAGCCCGCTGCCGATCCGTCATACCATGACTACTGATTTATTTTAATGGATATATATTTTTGATAGAACACATTCGCGGTAACGATTGCTTATTTGGTCCACTTTAAAAGAATCCAACGACATCAGTTGAGTACTTCCCCACTATCGCAAGGTTTCGGGCACCTACCATAGAACGGACTGCTTCGTTGGTTTAGTTAGTGTCTAAGTATGGTAAGCATGCCAAAGCAAGCTTGAAACGCGCAGAAAAAACAATATTTTACACCATTTTTAAAAAATTGGTCAAGTGTAAGTTGGACACTCACACGAAGGGTTCCGTATCATTGTATAAGAAATAACACTTTTTAATTTTTCAAGGCGGTCATTTTGAAATTTTTATGCATATACCTACACGATGTAACAAGAACGCAAGCAAAAACTCAGCGTTATTATTTATAACGCAAATAGATGATGATAGATCCAATGCCAATAACCAAATGGTTATTGGCATTGGATTCTGCAACTAAAACTACAAGATAAGGCAAATGCTTTATCTTGTAGTTTTAGTGATTTAGACTTTTGCAAACCCGCCGCATTGTATAGCGTGCACAACCCGGGTCGATGCCCCACCTACGACGTGGCATTGACTTCGAGTGACGTATTTACGGCACGTTCGTTGACCTCTAGCATCAGTCAGATGTTTTATTTGCAATATATTGTGAACTTTTAAAATATAAGTACAGGATAAAAAAAAAAATTGTAGTTTTTTTATGGTATCTCTGATATATTACCAGTAATCATGGTTACCAGGTTACACCCTGTATAACAAATGTAAATAAGCAAGAAACAGTTAAAAATTATTTTGCTATAATCCGCCAACAGAAAAATCTGTATGGTCAAACATGCAGTTACAAGCTAAGCACCGCTTACCTCCCCAACCAAGCAATAAAGCCAAGTTCCCAAGCAAGCACTGCCACCACCACTCACATGCACCACCACACAAGACTTTTCCACTACTCTCGACGCACGTTTCGCCCCGACACCGGAGCATCCTCAGGAGATTTCGACTTTACAATGCTGTATTGTCTAGATAGATTTTTATCCCGTGACATTACCCGGAGTGCGGCTCACAGTGCGCTCTATCAATCACTTACGGAAACCTATCAGGGCACATCCATTATGCACGAGATAAGTTTGTACAATAACTTGCGGAAACTTATCGGACTCCTCGACCTCTGCGTAGATATGAGTATAACAAGTCTTAATAATTTTTGGGTATAGTCCTTTCAGTAATATACCTATTTACCTGTTTATGGTTCCGTACCTCAAAAGGAAAAACGTGAGACGAAAGTCTGTCTGTCTCCCCGTCTGTCCGTTTGTCCGTATGTCCGTCTGAAAGTGTCTTACTTGTACTTTCTAAAACAGATTTTTATTTAGCTTAGCTACAACGTTACGCAGTGCGTTTTTAGATTTGATATTTTTATCTCGCAATATCAAGAGTTAAAAAATCTTAATCCACACTGACGCAGTCATGGGCATCATACAGTTATAATAAAAAAAAAAACTAGGACTGTAGGTAACTTTATATGTAGCTCGTTCACACAGGCTGCGTAAGCGTAGACGTAGCGCGTACTATGCGTTGTAATGTATGGAACTGTATGAAACATAGCACACCGCTTGCGTAAAGCGTGGACGTATGCGTAATCCGGTGTGTTAGGGGTTTACGCGCGTCACTACGCACGTGTCATGTGTACGTGCTGCATACGCGATTGGTGTGAATCACCCTTTAAAGTCACAGTGGTTTAATTCCACCATTTCAATTCAGCAAAAAGAAGCCTATAAATGAATGTTTACACGATAACATCTGTTACCCGCTAACCCCATCCTACAGGCATTACCATAACCTTTATGGGAAGGAAAAATAATGGGCACTTGGCAGGAGAGGGTCAATTCTGTCCCCTCGCGCGACAATCCGAATGACGTGTGACATATACGTGACCCTGGAATGCGGGGGACACAGGATCAAGTAAAATGGTCAACATGCTATAAATCATTATTACGTATTAAAGTTTTCTTAAATATCGTAATTAATGGGAACTTGGCCGAGTAGAATGATTAACATGTTAGTAAAATGTCTATCATTAATTTATAATACTGTTTCTAAATTTCTTGGTAGGAAAGGGTCAATTGTGTCTCCTCGAGTGACAATCCAAATGACGTTTGACACATACCTATATTAACCCTGTACAAGAACTATTTATTCTACGTGACGCTGTTTTGCATGCTATAATAACTATGAAAAACCATATGAAAAACTATAAGGCAAGAGAAGGTCATCCGAATGTCGTGTGACATATTATATACACGTGACTCTGGAATTGGCATTATATTTATTCAGCAGATATTATTCCGTTATGTAGCTTATAATTGTACTCTGAAATCTACTTCATAGACTTCAGAATACAATATAAGACTTCATAGGCAAGTATTAGGTACATTATCTACTTACAATCAAATATCACAAAATACAACTGTATAATATTTTATACTTTCTAGAGCTGTGTGTAAAATTCACGAGGGAGATCTTTGCTATCCCTCAGCTAGGGGATCAAACATGCCTGAGAATTGGGGTTATTCATTCTAGGAGAAGTCACGGAAGATTGCAGAAACAAAACTTATTCTTACTAGTCTTGCAAATGCATACATAATAAAATAATAATAGAGTAGAGTCGTAGAGGTCAAAGAAGTTCATCAGGTGTTGGAATTTCAACAGCGTTTTATAGAAATCCAATCCATAGACCAATGAAAATCGGCTTTTATGCTCCCCGAAAATGACTCCATTCTAAAATCCATTCGAAGACCCTAACCCTATGCTTCAAATCTTTCCAGAATTCAGTATTAGCATATCAATCGACCAACAAACCCCTAATAATTATACAGAAATAACTTAACCCCCAAATTTGTTCTGAAGACCTACAAATCTTATCATTATTGTAATGTCCGAGTATTGTTGCATGCATTTTCCAGATACAGTTAGCAACAAAAAGTGTTAATCATTTAATTTTGCTGGGTTATAGCCTTTATTTCTATTGTATTAAGGGCTAGAGTTTGGGTGAAAGGGGTCGATTGTATCATTAAGCCATGACGCCAACACATCAGCTTATGGACCGGATGACCTATTAAAATAATCGCGGCAATTCAATAAACAACCATTATACTGTTGCCGGTTATATTTTTGGGGAAATGTAGGTGGTTTGCAAGGTTTTGAACCTTTAAACAATTAAATTCATGTTAAGGAAATAGACTCTAAATCTATTTGTGATTTTATTTACCTCTTGTAACGTGAGCTGTTGCAATTGGAAAGGCTCCACCGCATGTTCAATTCATTTATACTACGCAAAAAAATAAGGTCTGCAGGTCTTATCTGTAGGTATCTTTGAAAACGCTAATGTTAAAAAAATGCTGGACTACTTGTGGTCAAGCTAATATATATACCTAATACAATGTCGCTCGCAGAACGCAAATTTAAAAATAAATATTTTAAATATAAGGTATACTTAAACCATGCAAATTGGGGCATCACAATTTTTAAAATATTGTTACATAAAATAGACCAGATCATTCAAAATATTTTTAAATTTTACCACCAAGTTAGCGAATCAGACAGAACATGACCTTGACTTTACCTAGTTGAATTGGCTAAGTAACATTTAAAAAAAATGTAAGTACTCATTGTGTAATGTATGTAATATGTAAATGTCATTTGTAATCTCATTAGCTACAGCACCTTTTTTATCAATGCCTTATTCTGTTTAGCTTAAGTATCAAGATGCTTCAGTTTTGCTAATGACTTGTCCAAATGCAACGCGAGGCTACCTGTTTTACGCCGTAGGATATGTTTTATTTTGTCTGGACTTAGGGCATGGGTTGCATGCCAAATTATGTTAAGCTGCGCTATGTTCGACACACGAAGGGAAGACTGGGAGGACCTACAATACTTAAATGTCTTTGGGATAGACCCTACCTTTCTAAAATAACTGAAATAATTTAGATCCAAGCAAAATAAAGTGAAGTGTTTATTAATTTTTTCCATTTTTAGGGTTCGTACCTTAAAAGGAAAAACGGAACCCTTATAGGATCAACAAGTACAGGAATAAATCTGAAAACCGCGAATTTATGGTTAAGTACATCATGTAAAAAAAAATTGAAATATGCGTTTCAATTTTTAAAATAAGATAACTATACCAAGTGGGGTATCATGTTATTATAAAAGGGCCTTTACCTTTACATCCTAAAACATATTTTTATTATTATAATAGTTTTTGATTTATCGTGCAAAATGTTGGAAAAATACCCGAGTACGGAACCCTCAGTACGCGAGTCTGACTCCGCACTTGGCCGGTTTCTTAGATATCTGTTCTCGAATTTTTAGAAAGTCCTAGTACCGGAGTGCTAAATCGCTGGGCGGCACGGCTTTGCCAGCAGGGTAGCAACTAGCCACAGCCGTAGCCTCCCACCAGACCAGACCAGATAAAATTGAGAAATTATAGTTTCCCAAATTGCCTCTACCGGGAATCGAACCCGGGATCTCTTATTTATAAGACCAGGAGGTCGTCAAAATAGATAGGTACAGTAAAGAATAGACAGTACAGACAAGTACAGATATTAACAGGGCTCTCTCCGTCACTTACTCCATACAATCGTAGTTCCAATTTCATTTGAATATTAAACAACCGATCCATGAAATTTTGCAGACGTTATATGTTGTTTATTACATATTTTGTTTTAAAGTTACAGGGGCTCAAAGATTTGTATGTGAATTTTTAAGACCGCGTAACTTTCAACCGAATATTTTAACAGAAATCTGGAAAACCACAGGCATAGATATTAGTTTCTAGAATATGTCTGCAAAATTTCATGGACTTTAGTTGCTTAATATTCAAATGAAATTGGAACTACGTTTGTATGGAACGAGTGACGGAGAGACCCCTCTTAACAGATCATAGATCAATACTTTTCAGAAAAGTCAGTAGGTAGTTACAGTAAAAGCAAACAATTCATCAAAGTTCATCACACCCAAAGCTGGGTAAACATGAAACAACTTTTCAACTATAAGCGGTAGATAGTGAATATTGGTCTACGCACTGTTTTGCGAATAGTTTTGTTTTCCAAAAGTAATTACGTACATTGTTTGGCGGGAAAAAGTTTTTGGGTCAATTGATTCAGCAGATTCCTTACCCTGGGCATTATGGGAGCAAACGATTTTCGCGTAGGTATTAGATTTATGATTAGATAATACTAGCTGATGCCCGCGACTTCATTCCCATGATTCGGTTCAAAAACCTATAGGTTTTTGAAAATCCCGTGGGGACTCATTGATTTCCCGGGATAAAAAGTAGCCTATGTCTGTCCCCGGGATATAAGCTAACCTTGTACCAAATTTCGTCGGAATCAGTTAAACAGTGTGGCCGTGAAAAGGTAGCAGACAGACAGACACACTTTCGCATTTATTATATTAGTATGGATTTTCTCCACTCATTTATACTTCGTGTGATCTAAATACCAATGCGTTTTTGATCGAATAAACTTAAAATAAATTCAAGATTCGAGATTCTTTATTTGCGGAACCATTGTTTACAATGAGATGTTATGTGTCCAGTAGAAATGTTTCAGAGTTCCTACGGGATTCCCAAAAACCCATCCGCTTAAGCGATTTGTATGGGGTACCGAGGTAGCTTGCGTCCCTGTAATTGACATAGACAACTTTTTATCCCGGAAAATCATACATTTCCCACGGGATCTTTAAAAACCTAAATCCACGCGGACGAAGTCGCGGGCCTCCTCTAGTATTGTATAAATTTTGATACAATACCCAGATTGACCCGATTACTTTCAGCCATTCCCACCCGAACGAAAGTCCCGAAGTGAATTGAATTGCAGCCAAAACAAACGTAAAAACGACACCCCCCAGCAATCGTCTGCCGTCTCGGAAACTCTCTTTTCAAATATTAAAATTTAATCGCTCGGTTGTCGCGAGTCAAATTAGGTTCTCTTGAGAGATGGCCATAGAGTATGCGAGCGAAAGACGAATCTTTTGCGTATTTTGTAAATTTGATTAAGTATTATTATTATCATCGCAGATTAAAGATAGGTAGATAGATAGATAGAGAGAAGACTTTATTGCATACAAAACATAAAAAAAACCAAGACAAAACAAGAAACTAGAAACTAAAAATAATTGTATGCAAAGGTGGCTTTATTGCTTAAAGCAATCTCCACCAGGCACCCTTTGGTGACAGGAGAGACTAGGTGTGTGTGTGTACCTACTTACTAATAAGGTGGACTAGCCTTCGCGATTGTTTTTAAAGCAACTTGATTTTCGCCGATTTGGCGCTAGCAGCAGTGAGCCTCATGTGAGCAAACTCTGAACTAAAAGCTAGTGATAGGACATATTCTGTCAACAGTGTTGACAATACATGAAGTAACTTATCGTACGCTCGGTGGGGCGCTTTGAATCGGCACTAATAATAACTGTCATTTCGTGTGGCTCTTCATTTCCAACGTAGCTAAGTTTGTGTACCTAACTTGTATATCTACTTGTTTATTATGTCTATTTCAGTAAGTATCGATTAATTATTATTTGCCACAAAAATGAAAGAAAAATTGGTTAAAACAAATAAATTTTTAGATATAAAAAAATCACGTCGATCCGTTTGTTGCTCGTTGCGACTCGATTGAAGGACAAACCAAAAAACCAACTTACAACGACACTTTCGCATTTATACCTATTATGGGTCGTGTTTGATGTACCCTTCAGCACATATGAATATTGTTATACCATAGACTCTTTATTTTCTGAAAAAAAAGTTTATTTTCATTTTTACTGAACAAATGGAATGCCATGTCTACATATTGTAATCTTTGCTTCAACTGCAGTGATACGGACAGTGTAATTGTAGAGACGAAGAAAACTGATATTAATTCCGTTCGCGCCTCTTGAATGATTTACCCGGCGTCGTTTGTTTACAGTATTAACGCGAGCTCTGACTTAATATCCCTTTGTCTCCCGGGGAGCGATTTGTAAACTGACTGTAAATTGACAATTTTACAAGCGCGAATAACGTTTTTACTGTGCCCATTATTTTTGTTGGATACAATAAACAGAG
The DNA here is from genome assembly GCF_905333055.1 of Maniola jurtina. Lineage (NCBI taxonomy): Eukaryota > Metazoa > Arthropoda > Insecta > Lepidoptera > Nymphalidae > Maniola > Maniola jurtina. Next base: position 9,828,982 of record NC_060046.1, on the reverse strand, counting down.
TTATAGGTTATTTACATTTACATAAATGTTCTAAAGTAGTTACCTCGTTAGTCATTTAGGTTTTCGAGAATCGTGCTGTAAGAAAGTACTTGGGGATTTTAATAGGAAAACGCATAGGGAGCCTTCCTAGGTCTCTAGACCTAGAATTTCTACTAAACATAGTTGGACCTATGCTTTTAAAACTTTAGCGAGACTACAAGCTATTAGGATGTGATCCTCTCTTTGAGGATCGATATCGTTGCACTGCTTCTTTACTCTAATACGTATGCAATTTTCAACCCGACTGCGAGTAGGTATGTAAAAATGGCGATATGGTGCGTACCTTTAATGTTGCGGAGTTACTCGTATGTGCGTTTTAAGCAATTAAATATATATATCAATTGCTTTAACGGTGAAGGAAACCATTGTGAGGAAACTGAGGAGGATTGAGGACTCCATAATGTCTCAAATAATGTTTCACATTATTGCTATCACATGCTAGGAAAACATCGACAAGAACTCTGCATGGCTGAGAGTTCTCCATAATGTTCTCAAAGGTAGTTATATGTGAGGTCTGCACATGGCGATTTAAATCCGCATTATGGCGAATACGGATGATGACTAATAGTCAAATCAGCGACTTTTTATCAAACGCAAAACGCTCGCCTAGTAAGGGAGCATGTATGAAATTCACAGATGTGACGTCAACATTTCACGTAATTTATAGTTAAATTATTTGAAATGATTTAAAAATTATTTGCCAAACATTTCAAGTTTGGCAAACTTGAAACAAGCATCGAATGTGGATTTTACGAATTTTGGAAGACACTCTATTTAATAATTACCAAGAAATAATTTATATTTTATCATCCCCATTCTTAGGAAGTAGGTTTCCTCATGATGTTTTTCTTTACAGTTAAAACAAGAGATATTTAACTACACAAACCCTTCTCACTCTGAGAGGAAACGCGTGCTTAGTAGTGATCCGACGATGGGTTGCTGATAAAAATATTTACCGCTAGAAGATAGCTACGCCACCCCAGTGTGCCACAGTCCTACAGATTTGACCCAGCCATGTCGCCGGTCACCGCACGGATCGATACAGCCTCTGCACTTGAGCTTTTTGTCCCCCTCCCCCTCCCTCTCCCCCCGCCGCCGACTACACCCCTCCCGCCCCGCACACCCGCCCGCCCGTATTACGTCCCATTTTTACGTTCTATATGTACGTTTGTACGTTTTAGAGCTAAAAGCTAGTGTTTGTAATAGATAGCCTATTTTTTTTTTCTTCTTTTTACGCCATTACGTAGAGATCTGGTTTGGTTGAGTGGAATTGTTTTGATTTCTAGTTAAGTTTGCGAAGCACTGTGATACTTAGTTACAATACTTCATGCCTATCTAGACAATGAAAACAGTATTCATCATCAGCATGATCAACCCATTGCTGGTCCACTACTGAGCACGGATCTCCTCTCAGAATAAGAAAGGTCTTGGCCATAGTCCGCCATACTGTTAAACTTAGAGCTGCGTTCCCGGAATCGAACCCATCCCTCGAACAGGAGGCCGATGACTTAACCACTAGGCTATCGCCGCTTATGACCGCCAATGGCGCTGGTTCTTTTGTCTTTCACTAAACTAAATTTACGGTATCTGCATGATTTTCTTTATAATATTGCTAAAAAGGGATGGAACATGAATTTTACATTTAAGGGCTCTACATAATTTTAGTGTACGTTACAAATGTAAACAATAAGCACGCGACTGGCAGCTAAAGTCACGTGGTTTGACAGCTCTACATTAAATTTAAAACTGTCAAATTGTGTCTGTCCTTTTCACATTACATTAATAAGAAGAGGGTGCGAGTACTCTAAAATTTAGTTGTGCTTAGAATCAGTACCAGTGACTATACAGACCTGCTTTCTATTAAATTAAGTACGTCTACGTACCAATATTACTTAGATACTTAGGTACTTTTCTATGTGAGTACACCCGCACGAAGAATTTTCCTTAATCCGCCCATAATTCTGCATTATACATTCAAACTAAGTCCACCCAGTTACGTGACTATAAAAAAGAAGAAGCCTTCGTCTGATTGGTGGAAAATGTCGCAATGGGCGTGGCTTAAAGCTTTGTCGCCAATGGGCGTGGCGTCTCGTTTTGTCACTGCAGCCTTAAAAAGCCTTCGAAGGTTGGGCGGGTAGGTGTATTAAATAAATTTTCTATATAATATGTTATGTTGAGTCTTCTAGGGTTTGAGAGGGTGGGTATTCCAGAATTACTTTGGTCAAGCGACTTAGATTCGAAATCTGTAGAATGAGTGAGCAGTTCTAAGTTAGATGACAATCTAATTTCGAACTCTCCAAATTCCTAAATTTAGGTCAAGTACTCAAGTACTTAGTCATATTATAAGTTATAACAAGCAATGAATGATATTCTGGCGTTTAAGACGCCAGCCTCCAATTTGGGGGGTCGGGGGTTCGATTCCGGGCACCTTTAACTCTTTGGAGCTACGTGCATTTTAGTAAATAATATATCACCTTGATTCAACGGTGAAAGTAAATATTGGAGGAAACCTGCATGCCTGAGAATTCTCCATAATGTTCTCAAAGGTGTGTGAAGTCTGCCAATCAGCACTTGGTCAGCGTGGTGGACTATGACCCTAACTCTCTTCATTCATTCTGAGAGAATACCCGTGCTCAATAGTGAGCTGGTGATGACGATGTACTTTTACTTGAATTAGTGAAAGAACATCTATAAAAAGCGAGTAAAGTCAGTTATTTACAGTGATGGGAAAAATCTAATAACTCAGAGATAAAGTTTTTGTTTTTAAATTCCAGCATACGCTTACGCTTGGTCCTGTTTGCGAAAACGCCGAAAATACATACATTAGGTACATTTTCATCAAAATGTGCAGACACATTTCATCTCCCAACATTTGTTCTCATAAGTAAAGTTCATATCCCCATAATATTAGGGAAGGTTTATACAGACGTGTTGAGGCGCAGCTTATCTATATTTTTATGTATAAAGAGACAAAGTTTGTAAGTTAGTTTGTAGGAAGTAATCTGTGGGAACTACTGAACCGATTTTGAAAATTTTTTCATCAGTAGAAAGCTACATTAATCCTGAGTGACACAGGCTAGGTATAAGTATTTTAATTTTGAAGAAATTAGAGGTCTCCATGAAAATTGCAATAAGCTACGCTTGCGAAGCCGGCGCGGGCAACTAGTGTACCTACCTATAAAATTTTGAATCCTGCCAAAAAATTACTGAAACTAGTGGAAAAACGGGGAAAGTTATTCGTTAACGGTAAAGGAAAGCATCGTGAGGAAATCTGTATATGTTAGAGTTCCCCATAATGCTCTCAAATGCTTGAAAAGTGTGCCAACCTGCACTTTGTCAGCGTGGCAGACCTAATGGATGGCCTAAGCCCTCCTCATTCTGAGAGAAGATCTTGATGAATGCATACCATAGTTTCAAATCTTGTGCATGCCACTGCTTGTAGTTAGGTAACTATATGAGAAATGCAATATTTCGTCAACGGAGTACTTATCTACTTATTATGTCTGCGTTACGACACGCAGCCTCTGTATAAACCGCACCTAACGTTGTCTTCGTCCCCCCTCTTCCTCCCTGTGTAGGGCGGCGGGTGGCACAAAGTACATTTTCCTTTATATTTGAAGCTTTTGTTAAACTCTAAGTCGAGAAAAACCGGCATGGCGTATCGACTTTTGTTACAACGAGACTATTTGGGTCAAATTTTGAATTGCAAACAAGTTCCGACCTTAATCTAATTTTTAGGGCAGATTTTCTTAGCTTTTACATAGCGTTTCATTAAATTAAAATTGTTTGAAATCGTATAGGAACATAATCTGGGAAAAATAGCCTACCTTTCTTCCCATTAAATTATATAAACTTATGTATATAAGAGGAAAAACTGACAGGCAAATCACAATATATACTTACAGCTGAAACATCTGGGTCTAAAAAGTTGAAAATTGTTAACATTTTCTTGGTGTTAACCTCTACGTAAACTCCCACGAGCGAATCCGGGCGGAACAGCTTGTTATGTTGGCACTATTATCCAACATTATGTCATAAACATAATATAATTATGTTTGTATGCTAGGTGATGCCCGCGACTTTACCCGCGTCAATTTTGTTTTCTGGAAAATCCTAGTCTTTGATATTTCGGTGTAAAACAGCCTCTCACTCTCCAAGTCTTTAACTATTATGTAGTAGTATGTATACTTGTCAAAAAATCACGTCGATCCGTATAGATCGTTTCAACGAATAGTTTCTATGGCGTTATGATGGCTCCCCTGTCCGTCTAAGTTATTAGGTGGTCATTGAAACTATATTGGCATGAGAAGACGCAGATTTTGTTTGTTTTCATTTGATTTCATTCATTCATAAAAATCAAATGAAAATAAACAAAATCTGCGTCTTCTTATGCAAATATGGTGTCAATGACTTGGACAGACAGGGAAGCCAACATAACGCCATAGGAACTATACGTTGAAATGATTTATAGCTTGAAGGACAAACCAAGAAACTAACTTTTGTTTTTGATGATAATATGATTGATAAGGTTAGTAATGAGTAGTGATGGTTACTGTTAACAAAATTCCTTATTTTATTATTGAGGGCTTCTTCCATGGATAATATCACATATTACCATACCACATATCACATACTACCTTACACTTAATAACTAATTGTATTTTTACATACCATAAAAATAAAGATTCAAGTGTCAACCCTATCAGCATAAGCTTATTACATCCTAACTGAGAGTTAAACAAGCAAAAGCTCTAAAACAAGCCCTAAGAACAAACCACTACAGACAGCACATCTCAATTTAATGGCAATATTGTACTTAACCCTAAAGTACGACGAGCTATTCATCCGCACACGGCGGGGTCTATTGAGCCACCTACACTTAACAGGGCTCTCTCCGTCACTCGCTTCATACAATCGTAGTTCCAATTTCATTTGAATATTAAGCAACCAAAGTTCATGAAATTTTGCAGACATATTCTAGAAACTAATATCTGTGTCTGTGGTGTTTTAGATTTTTCTAAAAATATGTAGTTTTAAAATTACAGGGGCTCAAAGATTTGTATGAATTTTTTTAAGACCGCGTAACTTTGAAACCGAATATTTTAACAGAAATCCGGAAAACCACAGACATAGATATTAGTTTTTAGAATATGTCTGCAAAATTTCATGGACTTTGGTTGTTTAATATTCAAATGAAATTGGAACTACGATTGTATGAAACGAGTGACGGAGAGAGCCCTCTTAAATTGTATATTTTTGCATTATGTAAGCAGGCGTATTTCTTTTTGATAAAAGCATCCATTCACTGGCGATACATTTATTAAAACGTATACATGTCGAGACTTTATTCAACCCTGAGTGGGACGCTGTAGACGGGTCTCAATTAAAGTGCTTTTGAGTTGAAAAGAGCCCCATTCAGGGAAATTTCAAACAAACTCTTGTATAGAAGAAATAAAAACTAAGACGGGTTGCGCTTTTTATATGTTGTTTTTTAATATTATTTACTTATTTCATGAAATTTTATGAAAATTATTTGGTTCTGGAGCGACCTAGTTTATAAAACAGCTTGCACTATTTTATATTAAATAGTATTTCATTTAGCAATATATTGTAGAAGATAATAATTTCACCATTCAAAATGTTTAGTCGCTGTATGCTTGATAGGTCTAATCTAAGGAGATGGTTATACATATAATATATTAAAAATATATTTCTAGAAGCTACTTACGCAAGAAAATAGTACAGCGGGCTAACTTGGAAGGGGTATGTCAGTTTAACAGGATGTTTACAAAAGTCGAGTATTTTTTGTCTATAAGACCTGGTATGCTAAAATATAATAACAGTTATAGGAGCGGACTGAAATCCGAAAGGTTGGCGGTTCAACCCGTTGCACTATTGCCGTACCCACTCCTAGTACAAGCTTTACGCTTAGTTGGAGGGGAAAAGGGAATGTTAGTCATTAAAAAATGGCTAATATTCTTTAAAAAGAAAAAAAAAACTAGTGTCTGTAATCTGATAATAAAATATTTTTCCCAGTGGACATATTATCTGATCTTGTTTTTTTTAAAAGCCTTCCCATTACTTAGACTATTTCTAAGTAAAGATCCAATAACTTTTAGCGAGGGGCTTTGTTAAATATATACATTTTTGCTATAACTGCTTTCACTCAGTCACCTATCACCGTGTGATTAGTCTCGGTTATAACGCGTTAAGCAATGGCATGTAATAAGCGACGTAGCTCTTCTCGGCAACACTGTGGTTACCATATGATATTCTTTATTGTATCCTTATTTATACTGCAATATCCCTCCGAAAGGCCGTAAAAGGCCCTATTAAAAAATACCTATTTAATAAATCACGAAACGTTGATGTATTAGGGCAGATTATTCAATTTCTAAATTAGATATGTTTATATGAGAAAGACTTCTATGTAGTTCTTTGCACTCGACTTTGCGAGCTGCAATTTATTTTTGCTTAGGTACAACTTGACTGCCATACTAATTTTGACCGCTTCATAGAACACGATTTTAGTTATCGGCTAAATTGGTTTGGCTAATATTTTATAATAATTTTTATTATACTGTCTCTGAAAAAGCCTGAATACTTGGTAACCTTATCTGTGATGGTTTTAGGTCTCATATTATGAGCGTGACAAATCCCTAAATTGCATCGTATGTAATCTCACAAACTTTCACTACGTCATCAACTTAGTATATTAGATATGGTTATGGTGTACCTACTAAATGATGGTGCACGTAGGGCAGAATATTCGTCATACAAATAATTTGTATCTTGCAAGTACTTTAAAATAGATGCTACTTTAAAGTAATACCAAAAATAATATTAGCTAGTGTTTTGACGAATTGAAATTCAGGACAACCTTTGCCCATTTTTTTTTCGAGTTTTCGACCGATTTTCATGAAAAACGGCGCCAAATTGTTGGTTTGACTTTATATGCTATTAAAAATTCTAAATTGGTTCAATAGTTTTTGCGTAATAAACTCATAAATAAATAAGCTGACAGACTTGAATTAAAGAATAATTAATAAACGATAGGGTCGTCTAATAATGTCCCAATTTATCAAAAGCCAAATAATCCACTTTAAGTTAGCAACATACATAGACAATTTTCATATTAGAAAACTTTAAGTTGATACTTTAGTTGTCTTATAATATAACGATTGAAAAAGCTGATTTTAGTGAACTTGGGAGGAGTAACACAACGATCTTTGCAAAAGCAATTAAGCTCTATTAATGCGTCAAATATTAATAAAACAAAAGCCCATCGTTACAAACCATTGACCCCCGGCTCTTAAGAAGTTTATATCACGGAGATGCAGATCAATAGCATCCTTTCACCGTTGTTCGTTAATTGGCGAAGAAAAATTAATTCCGAAAGGGTTCCCCATTTAGAACGAGCCCCCAAGGGCCGTTATCGGGGGTAGAACGGGCAAACCGAAAGAGTTATCCGTAAAACTGGTCGCATACATATCAAAACACGCCGTACGCATAGTGCGCGTCGTATCAGCACTTTTTAGTACTGATCAATGGCGTCATTATTAAATGTTGATCACATTTAAGGTCTAGACAGACACATCGAGCGAAGACAACGTGTCCTACGTGGTGCCATACAAGTTGGTAACAAACGTAATAATTGTGTGTTTAAACTACAGAGCGCGCATCGTAGCCGCTTGCGGACGTGTGACGTGCTCATACAATTCCTTGTATTACAATCATACATGATGTCTTGTCTTGTTTCTTAGGGCCTAAACCACAGAACACCTATTTAATAGTACATTCCAGATGCCTAAACCAGAAATCGTGACGTGAATTCGCAACGCATAGATTCGGGCCGCAAAGCGATTTGCTACCGAAATAAATCAAGTGGCAAGTTTTTGACAATCGAACGCGCAATGTCGCTTCTCCGTTTTAAGGTTTAACGCATCACCGCAGTCACGCGTTGTGTCTGCGCAAAAATATGTGAATGTCACCATTAGATCATGCCGCATATTTTAGACGTGTACACCACTTTCTTGTATTTCCAGTTAGTATAAATTCGAATATATAACATATATAGTATAGATGTTTCTAATACGTGACCATAAGAAACCTTTTATTTGTAACAATTTAAAATCTTTTGTTTTTAAATATTTAGCAGTATTATCAACGTGACAATACTGCTAACTATTTAAAGACAGTATGTTAAGCGAAGGCTATCTTCCACTTAGTTGTATATTATGCTATGATATTTCTTATCATCAATACGCGATAACGATTCATACATTTTGAGATCTCGCTCGCCATTTTAATTCAATATGTTTCAACTGTCATGTCAAAATTATTATTTTAGGCCTTAATTTAAAAGTGAACTGTACTTTGATATGACAGTTTACACATAGAGCTAACATGGCAAGTGAGATCTCAAAATGTACGCACTATAAGTATACATACTCGTATAAATGAAGCACGTGAAGTAAAAGTGGTGCGCGATCAGCATAATGCACACTCGAATAATTGAACATTGTACACAAAAATATGCAAATTAGTTTTAGCCCCGTGAAAATTAACTTTTTCATTATGAATTATGTCCTTGATGGTGTCTTGTAGACGTCTTCGGGGAGTTTTTTGAGATTTTATAGCTCCCTGTTAGCAGCGAGCGGCAGTTTTATATCGGGGGCAAAAAACCTTTTTGCAGGTAACGGGTTAGTTGTTTGTTAGTTTAAAAAATATTAATTTTATGAAAAATGGCTTAAGTAGTTATAACTTTTTTTAGAGACATTTTTACATAAAATTTTTACAACAACCCATACATAATAATTTATTAATGCGAAAGTATGTCTGTCTGTCGGCTAGCTTTTCACGGTTCATCCGCTTAATTGATTTAGATGGAATTTGATACATGCATAGCTTGCATCCCAGGGATGGGCAATTTTTGTCCTAGAAAATCAAAAAAATCTCGTGAGATTCTTAAAAACGCAAAAACCTTTGACTCAGATATTGCTTGAAAGCCTTAGTTCGGAATATGCCAGTCCATCTCATAACGCAAATTATTGAAAAATTACAAAAAAAACTGCCATAAAACAAAATCAATAAAATAAGATCTACATAATAATAATTTTTAGTCGCCTACAGGTGTTCCCACGCTGCATCATATCTCAATTGTTTCGCCTGTACTCTTTAGCCCCAATACGAGCATCCTCCGTATAAATCACGCCACTCAGCGCCATACATTAATCGTCTCAATTTTGCTGGTGGGCGTTGGGCACATCTTGATGGACGATCGTAAATGGTTCTTAAATTAATAAGTGTTGTTACTTTCAGCTTTCACTCAAAGCTAAATAAAATTACTATGTACATAAATTTCAGTCTAAGGTTTAATAAAGTTTTAATAAAACATTTTATTTCAGGCACCTCTTATTTTTTTACAGTGAAAATATATCGCTTTAACGGAGAAGGAAAGCATCGTGAAGAAACCGGGAGGCCTGAGAGTTCTCCATAATATTCTCTAATAAGGTGTCGTATTTGGCTAGCGTAGTGGACTATGGCCTTAACAGGTAACTTAACTCACTCTCATGAAGTCATTGATATTCGATTTGTCATGGAAAGCAAGGATGAATTAAAAAGTGACCATTGTAGAGAGCACAAAGTAAAGATTTCCCATCACTAAACGGCTCATAATTGTACACTACGACAAGATCGTACGATATTCGTAGCGAATGTTGTTCCTTTGGACCGTTCAATGTTCTTTATGACGTGGAAGCGGATGAATGGATGAATGGTTTCAATACAATTGACTTGTTAGCACTTGGGAAGATGGAAGTTTTGATTGGATTAAGAATATCATGTGTTTATTTATATACTGTTGTTTGAGTAAGAGATCAGGTAGATTAATAATAATCGCAACATGCTGAGAGACAAAGGCATATAGGTATTATTAATTACAATCAATAGAGTTTTTGGCAGCATAAGAAAAAGTCAGTCTTATATAAACTGTTATTATTTATTAGTAACTTTTGACTCTAGTGATGATTGTATCTAGTGATAACTTTCTCGTAAGTAGATGGGCCATCTAAGCTTTCCATATACATAGAAGTCCGTTAAATATATGTACTGAACGAAAAACTGTGCATACAATTGGCAGTTTTCTGTCAAAACGTATTTTTAAACAGATACCTACCCATATTAAAGATACGAAAATGTGTTGGTTTATTGATTTGTCCTTCAATAACGCCGCAACGGAGCAATGGATCTATATGATTTGTATGGATATATGTAGTTAAATCTCATAATGAGCTACGTTTTTAACCCCCGACCCAAAAAGAGGGGAGTTATAAGTTTGACGTGTGTATCTGTGTATCTGTGTGTCTGTGTATCTGTGTATCTGTGTATCTGTGTATCTGTCTGTGGCATCGTAGCGCCTAAACGAATGAACCGATTTTAATTTACTTTTTTTTGTTTGAAAGGTGGCTTGATCGAGAGTGTTCTTTGCTATAATCCAAAAAAATTAGTTCAGCCGTTTAAGAGTTATCAGCCCTTTTCTAGTTTTCTTGTAGAAAAGAAGGTTAGATAACCGTTAGGTTCATAATATTATGTCAATTGACAAATGTCAAGCTATCAAGATGGACGTTGCCTAGATACATAATTATTTATTTGAAAATGATGTTTTGGAAAACTCAAATACTTTGTCGGGGGTGTTATAAATTTTTAATTTCCACTTGTAATGTAAGGTTTTTTAATCAACATATTTACACGAGGGCAGATAGGTACCTACTCAAAATCGCAGCTTTGTTTGTGGTTCCGCTGACCCTAAACATGTGAAAGGATGCACACGCTTCGATTATAATCCAACTTTCGGAATGAGCTACGAAGTATTCCGGATACGGATTTTAATCTTACAAGTACTTAAGTAATCTATTTTATTTTATTTTTATTTTTATTTTATTATTCAATTGTAATCAACAGCGTTATACAACATAATTATTATAATAAATCTAAGTTGAACTTAAGGCCACATGAGATTACCTTCTTAAAATTAATTGACAAGTATTTTAACAGAGTATACAATAATATAAAGAAAAACAATAAAAACAAGGAGATGTACAAAAATTAAAACTGTGTGTGTGTGTGTGTGTGTGTGTGTGTGTGTGTATATATAAAATCATTGTAGGTAGGTACCTACTTATTTAGTTATTCTGGGGTTAATAGAAATAAACATCTTTTCCTAACTTGAAAAACTATTCTTCGTAACCTTCCTTTGTAAAACTTTGCGCATTTTTAAATTACAAAAGAGAAATAAAACAAAGGAACAGTGACACGCAACTCTCAATGAGTTATTACTGGGCAATGGATATTTTTGTCCATGTGAGTAAACAAGATAGAGAAAACGATGTTTTCCAGTTTCAATGATTCCAGATGATCCAATTTCCAGTTTCCACTTGAGAATCTTACGCCTTCAGCGGCCATCGGTCTTCCGACAAAGTCTTAACTTACTGGATAAGAAACCACATCCATACAATAATTTCGTAGCTCGTCCTAAATCGATAATGGCCGATGGTTAGAGGAGCGATTTTGGAAACAACTACCTAAGTTCACTCGCCGGAAATAATATTAGCTTTCAGCTCCATTTTAATAATTACTCGCCGGAAAGTTATCCTTGACTGATTTTTTTTCGTAGGAACTAAAATCCAACTTAGTAAGGTACAACTTTTCAGAGGTTGAGTTGGAACTTTTACGAATAATTTTTTACTGAGTATATTTTTTTCGGCAAAAAATGGCAAAAAGGTTATAAAATCAAGAAATTGTATCACATAATCTTTTACAAAAAGTTTGATGAGTAAATAAAAGTAAGTAAATACTTTTTAAAATATTAATATCGGCATTACATAGATATTAAAAAATCGCCGTAGAACATTTTCAGGATAATATCGAGAGCTGACTCACTCTAGTCTCTGCCGCAGGACAGTTTTAGTTGATTTGTTTTAGAATAGGTATGTTTTACCTCAACACCCATTAATTCATGTATAATTTGGGTAAATAGGTGCACGTTTCTCCTAATTTGCACGGGTGAAATAAAAATGGCCGGTCACTAATAGGAAAAGTCTCCGTGAGCATTAGTTGGCGCCCTGTGGGAATACATCACATGTTTTATTCAACCCCGACTTTTCTATTTTGTTCTACTAAACCTGTAGAAAGGTACCTAGTTCACACTTAAGGTTGCCTGGAAGAGATCGCTATTTTAGCGATAAGGCCGCCTATTGTACATTTCAAGTCTATTTCAATACATTTTTATGTAAAGGTGTACAATAAAGAATATTTTACTTTTTTACTTACATACCAAATGTTTCAATGTAATAAAACATTGAAAATCTCATTTTAGTGTTTGGTTTGATTTTGCACTAGGTTTAGTAAATTTAACAGATTTTTTTTCTCTCTCGTCTGGCTTTACAAAGATTAGCCAATGTCAAGTTTGTAGTTATTTGTAACAAGTCAGTTAAACTATACAAGTATGGACCCCGTCTGTGCCGGCGCTCGCCGACATACGCACGGCACCCCCTTAGAGCGCTTTCCAGTCAGTTTTAACAAAAAAAACACTCCAAAAAGGCAGAGCACGAGCGACCGCCAGCTAACACCACAGAGGAAGTCCTCTAACAGAAGATTTTTTATTTAAATAAACTTTTACTAAAACGTACTTTTTAGGGTTCCATGTCTACAGAGCAAAAAGGAACCCTAATAGGATTACTTCGTAGTCTGTCTGTCAGTCATGGGAATCAAAAGCCTGTTGGGTACTTCCCGTTGTGCTAGAATCATGAAAATTGGCACTGTAGCAATGTCATAGCACAAGTGAAACAAATTCCGAAAATAGCGAACTTGTGGTTACATCACTAAAATTTTTTTTTTGTACGACGATGGCACGGAACCCTTCATAACCCTTGACCGGTTTTTTACAAATTTAGGGTTTACCTCGGGTGGCAGTAATAGGTAGGTACATGCTAGTTGCTACGCCATTGTAATTTGCTACCTATAAGTACTTACCTAGATGAACTCATAGCTCGAGGAGATGTCACAAAGTGTTAGCTGTCAATCCTTATTCAGGGGACTATAATTCACAAACTATGTGTATCTAACCTACCTACTTACCTATTCAGATTTTGAATAGATAAACTAAAGCTTGCCAATCAGTTTCCGGTGTCTGAATAAACACGGCCACTGGGAAAACGTCATTAATCTGGTCAAACATTGGCTAACCCTTTACTTTGACATGGCTCTGTAAATACTGGTATCATTTCGGATTAATAACAAGGTATCTACCTTTGCGCAGCGAAATTAAAAACCGTTTTTTCAAACGGTTCTTTAACTTTGAAGCGCTATTTACCTACTTGTGTAGGTAATAATTTACCTTTAAATTGGGTATGTATAAAGTTCTCCTAGAAAGCGGTGATTTTAGCTGGAAGCCGTGAATTTGTGTTACCTCACAAAAAATTAAATGTTTTTCTTGTACGATGCTACGGAACTCTTTGTGTGTAAAGATTGTCCTCATCAACGTCAAAATAAAAACAAATTAATTTCCCTTAAATTAATTAAAAATCGATGCATTACTTTATTTATTTTTGTTCATATGAAGTATATAAGTAAAGCCTTTATGTCACAATATTAAATTAATTTCTAAGAAGGGGCATTACTCGCCTTGTTGCACGCCTCTAGTTCACAAGACCAAGACCGTGGCGTGTGAAAGTAGTCCCAAGAGACGTATATCCAGCGGTGTCGTCATCTGTTGACGATGATGATAAAGCGCATGGAACATGCTTTGTTGGAATGTAATGGAACCACTTTTTACCCGACAGCGGGAAAGCCAAAAGCAAGGGTTATGATTTTAGCAGTCTATGTATGTATGTTTGTATCCAGATTCTATATGTTCCACCGTAGCGCCTAAACGACGGATGTTACATAATAAAAAGTAGGGGGTCTCCAAAATTTTTGCTATTGTATCGAGTGGGATGTCAAAGGAAAGAGGAGAAAAATCTGAGTTCTTAAATATAAATGTACTTACTACAACATTAAAATATACCAAGCTACAACAAAACAATTTTGTTCTAATATTTCAGCGTTTAAGACGATCGCGGTCGGGTTTTAGTTTTCAACTTTATCTTATTATGCTTTTTTTTATTTTTTTTAAGTCTAACATTTTTATTTATATTTTTCCTCAAAATGTTAGGAGTTATTCGGCTAATAACTCTCGAATATGTCACGCAGTGCGAGTATTCTGCACATGTATCATATTATCATGTGACGCGTAATAACGACCCGACAAAAATCTATGTCGCGAAAATATTGGGGTTGAAGCGAATGATGTTGCAACTCGAAAAAATTGAGGTGATATTTTTGTCATAGTATTGTTTTAAATGTTACCTTACGGTTAAAATAAAGTTATATGCACCTAACTAGATAACATCCGTGACTTCGTCTGCCTACATATACGTTTTTAAAAGTTCCGTATTTTTATTTTTCGCTAAGCATGATTTTCAGAATGATGCATGCGATTTATCTAATGGTTTTAATCAAGTTTTATTGTAATCCGGAAAAGTGCCAATATAGGTACCCAATATACTTGTAAAATAATATTATGCTTAGCCATTTGTTGTTAATTTAAATATGGCCTTCGACAATAATAGGTATGTGTTCGACCTACTTATGTTTGGATAATTATGATGAAATAAATATAAAATTGTACAAAAAGACAGTTAAATAGCTGGCGAACAAAACTTATGATCAATATCAATGTAGGTATATTTTCTTTGATTCATTTTTGATGTTTTCAAGCAAAACTGTCTAAAACTGTAGTGAAATTAAATCCAAAGATCATGCTTTCGATCACTGAATATAAACTTAAACTTATTTTAAAATAAAACGGCCTAAAACTGCTAAATTGATTCGAATGTTCGTTGATTAAAATGATCAATATCTATTAATTACAGTAAAGTTCCAACAGTTTTCATTCAGTTTTTGAATTTCTCAAGTAAAATTTTATTTTATACACAGTTTTGTTCGTCAGCTTCTCAGTCTGTTAATACGAAAAGTTTCCAAGTTACAAAGTTTTTCATTCAAGTGTAACATATGCGGGCGCCTAAAAAGACGCTGGCATAAGTAACTGCCCCCCAGAGTGGCATATAACTCGCATGCATAATACCGCTAGCCACCACTTTTCGCTTTACCTCCTTTGCCTTTATATTTAGGCTCTTAAGCCAAGTACACAGTAAAATAATAATTATTTCGTGATAAAAGTTCTGTAGGTATGTAAAAAATGATGATAGCTTAGTGGCTGGCCACCTATTTCGGGTCCGGGGGTTGAAGGTTCGATCCCGGACATGCATCTCTAACTTTTCGAAATTAGGTGTGGTTAAAACAATTAGCTAGGTCATATGCTGTAATGGTGAAAGAAAACATTTTGAGGAAACCTGCATACTTGAGAGTTCTCCATAGTAACGTTCTCAATGGCATGTCAAGTCTGCCAGTCCGCACTTGGCTAGCGTGGTGGACTATAGCCAACCCCTTCTTGTTTCAGAGGAGACTTAATGTGAGCCAGTGAGATGGTGATGATGATGATGATGAAGATGATGAGATACAATATAAATATAAATATTGTATAACGCTTAGCACAGTGTTTACTTAGAAATTAGAGTAGATCAAGTATGTGGGCGCTCTAAACCTCTATAATCCTAAACTTCTATAATTTTTCCTGCCAGAATTTGAACTTGGCACCCCTCATTTACCACAGTGCTCACCACTGCGCTGGAGAGGTCCAGAAATAGGTTTTCTAATGTGCGCAACCCCTTATCTTTGTGAAATCGTTCGTGAATAAGATTGTTTCCACTTCCAGATATAAATTATATGACCTGCTACGACGCGCCATGAATATATGGATGAGAGGCAAATTGATATTACTCCTATGTTAGACTTTTGCTTTTGTATTCTCCGAAAATTGGTTTTTTACCCGCGCCGGGTAAATTGTGACCGAAATGTGTGAATTATGCGGTGCGAGTAATGAATGGCGTTGGATGAATAAATACCTGGCAGTTTGTGGCTCTACCTACCTACTATGTTATTTCCTCACTAAATGAGCCCGCGATTTCGTCGGCGTAAGTTTTAGTTTCTTAAAAATTCCATGGGAACTCTTTGATTTTCTAAGATAAAAGTTAGCCCATATCCATCTCCAAGATGCAATCTTTTTGTGTTCCAAATAGATGATGTTGGCAACTTCTTGGGTGTGGATTCAAATTTTTTCATCCCAAAGTCTTCAATTTCCGGGACGTCAAGTACTTAGGCTACATTTGTCCCCGGGATGCAAGCTATCACTGTACCAAATTTGGTCAAATCTGTTAGACGGATAGGTTGTGAAAACAGACAGTAACACTTACAGTAACAGACAGATAGTAACACTTTCACATTTATAACATTAGTATGGATGTAGTAATTTACAATATATAGATAGGAATTTCTTCCACTGTCGGACCCGACGTGATGCATATATTTTAGTTACAGGCATCTCAGGAGGCCGGCTAATTCGGCAGATTCGGCCTCGGCATAAATAAGTCCGATACCACAAACCCGATAGTTTAAGAATATTCGTCGGAATAAATTAAACAACAGCTAGCTGCCGTGCAGATTTCCCTAATGGTTGACCGGTGGATATAGAACGATGAGTAAATCTTGATAGTTCTGTAACGATGTGCTATATTCTCTTAGATAAGCGCACTTCTATTGTACTTCCTTACCTATCTTTTATATTAGGTAAGATCACAGCTAAGTGCTAACTAATCCTGGAAAAATAAAATCGTTTGATATTTCTTAAAATTTGAATGAATTGACATAAGTACCTATATTAGATATTTCGTTTGTATCAATAGACACGTTAATGAGCATTCGGTTATAACTTTTATCATAATTATTATTAATATGACGTGATGAGCGACTCTAACTTGAGCTATAAAGAGTCAATCTGCAAAATCACCATTGACGAGAACAATGTACTCAAGCTTCTCAAAACTCTGAAAACTAACAAGGGAGCCGGTAGTGATGGTATTCCACCTATTTTCCTGAGCAAGTGTGCTTCAAATCTGGCGAAACCTCTCACGATCATCTTTAACCACTCCATAAACGTCTACTGTAGTTTCCCAGACATCTGGAAAGAAGCGCTAATAGTCCCCATCCACAAAAGCGGATCTAAAACTCAAATTGAGAATTACCGACCTATCTCTATCCTCAACGTAATGAGCAAGTTGTTCGAGTCAGTTATTTACTCATACATATCTCCAATCATTTCGAGATCTATCCCCTACGAGCAGCATGGATTTATGAAAAACCGTTCCACTGTCACCAACTTAGCGGTCTTCACGGACTATGTCTTGCGGAGTATGGATGAGAGACACCAGGTGGATGTGATCTATACGGATTTCGAAAAAGCTTTCGACCGTGTGGATCACGTGATTCTGCTTCACAAGCTAAGCATCCTAGGAATAAATGGCAACTTACTCCGATGGCTAACTTCATATATAAAAAACCGTATGCAGGCTGTAGTAACAGGCAGCGCTAGAAGCAACTTTATAACCATTCCATCAGGGGTACCCCAGGGGTCTATCCTAGGTCCCCTCCTATATAATGCCTATCTATATGATATTGGTAGCTGTTTTAGCCATGCACAATATTTAATGTTTGCTGACGACAAGAAAATTTTCCTTAAAATACGTTCCCTTGAGGATTGTTATCGGCTACAAGAAGACTTAAACGCCCTGAGTGATTACTATGTCAGGAATAGAATTATCGTTAACGTTAAAAAATGTCACTACATAACTCTTTCTCGTAAAACTAGCTCTATATCCTTCGACTATCATATAAACGATGTAAACATAGCTAAAGTCAAAACCGTCCGAGACCTGGGTATTAAAATTGACGCTAAACTATCGATGAATGACCATGTCGAAGTCGTAGCGGATAGAGCCTACAAACAACTAGGTTTCATTAAACGCGTAACACGTACTTTCAGTAATATTGAATGTATAAAAACCCTATATTTTGCATATGTTCGTAGTATTCTCGAATATGGGTGCAACATTTGGTCACCGTATTACATTATACATACTCAAAGACTAGAATCAATACAAAAACAATTTCTTAAGTACCTGGCGTTTAAAGAATTCAAAAAATTTAGCAGTTATAAAGAAGCCTGTTCGCATTACAAAATTGACTCACTGGAACTTAGAAGAAACCAAAGTGACATGATGTTGCTACAAGCTATTTTGACTGGACAAATTGACTGTCCTAGTCTGCTGTCAGCTTTCTCACTCAACGCTCGCTCCTTTAGGCCTCGTAAACCTCAGCTACTTTGCGTACCGAAATCCAACACAAACTACGCCCAAAACTCCGTACTTCTACGCCTGGCGCGAACTTACAATAAAACTTACTCAGATTTTGACCTTTTCCACCTATCCAAAATACAATTAAAAAAAGAAATAATTAAACTGCATCAGAAAAATAATAATGTGTAACTATGTATTTATGATATTATAAATCTACTATTTATGAATTATAATATTTATGTTAATATCTATAATCACACACACACACACATGCGCGCGCGCACACACACACACTCAAACGCGCACACACACACACACACACACACACACACACACACACACACACACACACACACACACACACACACACACACACACACACACACACACATACACACTAACACTCGCTTAGTTCTGTTATAATTTATAATCTCTTTTATGTTAACTAATGTTTTATGTAATCATACTAATATATTGTAAACCCATTTGGCCTTATTTTTATATATGTAGTTTAAAATGTAATTATAATAATTGTACCGCTGTTGTTTATAAATAAAGGAATAAAATAAAATAAAAATAAATATTTTGATTAAGATTTACAGTTCAAATTTATTATAAACTAGCTGATGCCCGCAGCTTCGCTCGCGTGGATTTAGCTTAGACAAAAGTAGCCTATCCGTAATAGCCCGTCCCCGGGATGCAACGGGCTTCTGTACCACGTAAAAACATTTAAACGGATGATCCTTTAAAATTCCGAGGGGTCACCAGGATTTAGGAATGCAATTCCTTACAGCATCAGGGTTGAGGAGTTGGATATTCGAGGTCAACGACAAAGTCTTTACTTGTTACAGATACCTTCAATATCAATCAATTTATAACCGACAGTTTCTAAATCCCATCAGTTTTGGATGGTCAGGTTCCCTGCAGCATCAGGATTGAGGAGTAGGAATCCAAATTTTTTATGTAACAATGTCACAAAGTTGTTCTATCGATTAAAAAAAATGACGCAAACCTGTTCAGAAATTTCGGAGATTTCGGTGTACATAGGTAGAAAAACAGAACTCCCTTTTTGAAAGTCGGTTAAAAAAGTAGCCTATGTTACTCCCTGGTCAATTTTCTACTGGTCTGTGAAAATCCCGTCAAAATCTGTTCAGCCGTTCCAAAGAGTAGCCTTTTCAAACAGACAGACAGACAGACAGACAGACAAAAATTTTAAAAACGTGTGATTCAGTTATGGCATCCTTCAAATAACCATATGAGCTTAATATGAGGTAGTTATTTCGAAATTACAGACAGACACTTAAATTTTATTTATTAGTAGTATATAGATTTCTCTCATATTGCGAAAATATCTTTGTTTCAAGACAAATATAAACTTACGGTATATCCCATTCCTAACACCTGTCAAGCGAGCATAAAAAGTGATATGACTGTTTTTCACGTTTAAACTTTTATGTGCCTGTTTTATACTTTTACTGCCCAAATTTTTTTAAAGTATCAAAACCATTCGACTGTGGTAAGAGAGACAGGTTGTGTCCGGGGCGCGTCCAAGACAAGACGCATGGCCAGTACACATGTTAGCCTTCTCCAGGGATATTCCGATACTATTCTGTGTATAACTAATAGGTATACTCTGTTACATGTTTGGGTGAGTGTAATGTTTATAGTTTCATATATTACTTTGTACGAGATGATCTCCGCAACTTTATCTACGTATGTTTTTTTTTTAATCACGTGGCAACTCTTTTATTTTCTGGGATTTAAAGTAGCCTATAATCATATCAGGGATACAAGTCATATCTACCTATACTAAATAATATGTAGGTCGTCCGTCGCTGGGTCTGAAAACTGTGATTTTGCAACGAAGACTCCCCATTATGATTTATTTTTTAAAATTCCAGCCGACTGAAGTTTCACCAGCTTAGCTAGTCATATTTTATTTTTCAAGCCGCAGAGATATCAAACCCCACCAGCTATTAGAAAGCCGCGGCTCTAATTAAAATATCCAATAAAATCCCCAAGAAAACAAAATAACCCCCTAATAGCTTTCACGGTCTAACACACCACCTTCCATTTACAAAATTGAGTGAAATATGCGTCCCTAAACACCGCGAGAGACATTAAAAAAACGCGTTCCAAACTTTTAATATTCTAATAAGACTTTGATTTAATTTCCCTTTATCGTTATTTATGTAAGAATGAACGGTAAAAAGGCGATAAGTCCGTGTATTATTATTTTTTCCGGGGAAAATGTTACGCACCCCTCTGTAAGTGATCGCGATGTTGCCCATTATATTGGTGTAGTAAGTTGCAGGGTTAGGTTACCACAGTCTAAATAAAACTTAAACTTTAACATGCAGCATAACACTGAGTTACTGGAATAGTTATTGACTATTCGGTATAGTTTTTATTCAGTCTTTGCTTTGACACAATAGTTCAGTTTTCTATGACAATGGTATAAAGGCGAAAATCGTGTGGAAAGTTATTAGGTATTTTCCATAAGGGTGACAAGTGTAACAGGGGTATAACAACTTGTTGAGTTGTTTTGTTACAAAACACGACATTTCCGCGTTATTGTGGACGTGTCAAACGAACAATGGCTATTTGTCAGGATTATAGGTTTCGGTTTTCTAAGGGAAATTGGTAAAAAAGCGGGCGTGGATTTCATTTAGTCACGACATTATAAGGGAAATGTTGACGTCGTCACTCTTATATTTTGATTTACGTAATTCTTTTTAGTTTGTTTTTCGAAGAAGAATGGTATTTTTTCGTAATTATTTCCCGCATTAGTTATTCACGTAAATGTGATATAGGGATTAAAATTCAAGATACCTATAGACTTATCTAGGGAACTAAAATAAATTTAATTGTGATTAGTGCATATTAAATTAATTCTAATAATTACTGTAGTCATAGGGTCATAGTGAAATTTCAGTTAGATTACTTACTATGTACTTACTAGGTGTTAATAATTCATTTTTTATAAAAGAAAAATATACCTATTACTTTTCTTAAAATCTTGGATCGAAAAAAAAATTGAGCATGATATAAGTTAATGTGATTTTACCAAAACCAAGTTGCAATGTTATTCCTTGCAGGCAATCCATAAATATAAATGCGAAAGTGTGTCTGTCTGCCTATCTGTCTGCTACGATTTCACGGCCCAAACGCTAAACCGATTTTAATGAAAATTGGTACAGACATGGGATACATCCCGGGGAAGGACATGGGCTACTTTTTATCCCAGAAAATCAAAGAGTTCCTACGGGATTTTAAAAAACCGAAATCCACGCGGGCGAAGCCACGGGCATCCTCTAGTTTATTATAAGGATGAGCATCCGAATAGATAAAATTTTATAATGCAGCTTGTTCTTGTAATAATATCTGTGCTAATACTTTTTAAAACATTTCAATGATAATAATTTCTTAAATAAATCTATTAGTATAAGAAACTAGAGGATGCCTGCGGCTTCGCCCGCGTGGATTTCGGTTTCATTAAATCCCGTAGGAACTCTTTGATTTTCCGGGATAAAAAGTAGCCTATGTCCTTCCCCGGGATGTATCCTAAGTCTGTACCAAATTTCATTAAAATCGGTTCAGTGGTTGGGCCGTGAAAACGTAGCAGACAGACAGACAGATAGACAGACAGACAGATAGACACACTTTCGCATTTATAATATTTTCCGGGATAAAAAGTAGCCTATGTCCTTCCCCGGGATGTATCCTAAGTCTGTACCAAATTTCATTAAAATCGATTCAGCGGTTGGGCCGTGAAAACGTAGCAGACAGACAGACAGATAGACAGACGGACACACAGACACACTTTCGCATTTATAATATTATATTAAGTATGGATGAAAATACCTACATACCATTATCCTCGACGTCATGCTCGGCATTACGTTAGTGAGATATTTAATCATTTCAAGGTATCTGGTTTGTGGGGAGATCACCTACAAAAATACTAATGGTGTATGGTACAAGCTATCGACGAATGATTTTTTATTTATCGAGATACTTAAGTATAATTTAGCAAGCTTTAAAATGTCTAAAGGAAATTATATTGTTGACTCTGTATGTAAATTATTATAAGTATACCTGTGGAAGTGCCTTGCAAAGTAATGTACCGACAATAACAATATAACGAAATAGGTGTTACAAAAGTTTTACTGTTTCGTTTTTGTTGTGCTCGTAAAATTAAATACCAATCTAGATGGGTAACTTCTTTGAGCTGTTTTGAAAAGAAAAAACTTGCTCAGAAGCCCGCTCTTGGCAGTCAAAACACTCGCGTAGTTTGTGTAAAAATTAAATGTATATCTCGGCGATCGCTGCGAGTAATCGGTCAAACTCGCACCCTCGTTATGCCCAAAGACAAAACTATGTCAGCCAGACACTCTCTTCTCGTTGCTCGCTACCTAATTAGTTTCTAGTTTTGAGCTCAACTCGTTTCTCGCTAATCGTTGGCAGTTGGACAAGTGATATCATCACGACAATCTCCGCTGAATGCTCGTTCTTGCACCAACCATAATCCTATAACAGACGAGGGGGGTGGTCTAATGCGTTTGCATAATGGTGGCCATTAAAACATTATAACGAGCCGTTGCTTACTGCCCTTAAACGAAGACATTTGCCTAAATAACTATAAATGCAATCTACCTAGTTGGAAAATTAGGGCCTGGGGCTTCTTAAAAATCGTCTTGAGATACTTGATACATTTTGATCTCCGATTCCCCGAATGTGGGGTTTAATTACTTTCTTCAATCTGTAACTTTTCGGAGCTGTATACGTTTTAAGCAATTAAATATATTATATCAATTGCGTTAACGGTGAAGGAAACCATTGTGAGGAAACTGAGGAGGATCGAGGACTCCATAATGTCTCAAATAATGTTTCAAAAGTGAGTGAAGTCAATATCAACACTTGGCAACATAGTGGACTATGTCCAAGTTTGCTGGGGATGGATTAAGGCTACTCTTTATCCCGGAAAATCAAAGATTTTCCACTAGTTTTTAAAAACCCAATCCACGGTTATAAAGTCACGGGTAGTTCTAGTATGATAAATATGAATGTGTGTAAAGCATATGCATAGTTTCCACGTTTGGTACCTATTATAATACGACGGTATTATAATAGGTACCAATTTTTCCACAAAAAGAATGTAATTTGATTACGCAGTAAGGTTATGATCATGCACAAGGCTGAGCAATGACACAGTGCAGTGAAACGACAGCGTGATAAGTTATTGTTACCACTCACGCGCTTAAGAGGATACTTGTCAACGAGCCCCCGTCGATTTCCTACGTATGATATTATTGTTCTTATCTCTATTTGCCCTGGTTCGTGCATTCTCGGTTCCTAGATCGGTACATTTGTGATAACCAATTCAAATTGCTGTGATTGGCTGAATTTACCATGTTCTTGCTGCGACAGTGAGTTTGAGCCACTAGCGGAACAATGTTAGCCGGTCAGAAATGATTGCAATTAGTCAACCTGTTTGACGTCCGTGTTCTGTTTTAGATTACAAAAAAGCAAAAATTGTTGTTGCAATCATCAATTTTAGCAAATAGTGAAAGAGAGTCGGCCAATCAGAGGTCACAACTACCGCCACACTTTCTGTCAAACTTTGGCAGTAGGCCTGCCGAGTAATGAAAACAAATTTTTCATTCTGTCTAGGTGTAGGGTAGGTGTAGGGTTGCCACCTGCCTCTTTTAGATTTACAGGCTACCACCATCAAAAATACGGGGTTTAGATTTGTTTACCGGAGACATTGTTTCTTATATATTGTTGTATTATTGTATTGTTTATTATTGTATTTGAAGAAATAGGCGGTGGTTCTCTCTGAAAGCTTATTTAGGTATTTCAGTTTATTTGTATGTTTTGTATTTTTTCTCTGTATGTTGCCGGGTCTTGATCGGTGAACTGTGTTTACAATGTGGTTTTAAATAAAAGATTATTTATTTATTTCAATAGTTTTTAAAAACTCTTCATTTTGTAAAATAAAATGTTATACATTTCATGCATACAATCTTTGCATGTTAACTTAAAATTACATTTAACTTGTAATTCCACCTTCAAAGTATCAATACCATGGCCGTAGCCAGGAATTGATTTCGGGAGAGGTTTTTTCAGGGCCGGAACTGAATCCTGTCATGAGGAAAAATACGTTCGCTCAACTTTATGGGCTAATTACCTGGTTAGTTGAATTTCGCCTTTCAATTTGATAGTGGAATAAAATACAACAATGAAAAAGCGCAGCGCAGTGAGCGTAAGTGTTTTTGGTTCAATACAGAAAAAAATAAGTGAAAGGGAAACGAGTTTAGCCATA
Source organism: Maniola jurtina (assembly GCF_905333055.1). Taxonomy (NCBI): domain Eukaryota; kingdom Metazoa; phylum Arthropoda; class Insecta; order Lepidoptera; family Nymphalidae; genus Maniola; species Maniola jurtina. Next base: position 9,804,268 of record NC_060046.1, on the reverse strand, counting down.
GCAAGATACTTCTTTACCAAAATTTTGATACTTACTATTCAGAGGTAACTTGCACCCCAGAAACGAACATAAGCTTTTTATCCCGGAAAATCTCCCACGGAATTTTTAAAAACCTAAATTCATGCAGACGAAATTGCGGGGCATACACCAAGTAATACAAATTCAAAACGCGAGTGAAGCGAGCGCGAAATGTTTGATATATTTCCAAAAAAAATTGGTAAGCAAATGCAAGAAATAGTGTAAGTATTATTTTAGGTTTAGGTTTTTGACGGTCTCCCAGACGCAGTGGCCATTTCTAAATTTCTGGTCTGGTGGGAGGCTTGGGTCATGGCTAGTTATATGGTTAGTATGGCCCTACCGGCCAAGAAATTAGACTGCACTATTACCACTAGGAGGGATTAAAGTCAAGGGCTAACTTGTATAAAAAAAGGCTTAGATCCTAAAACCAACCTCCGCCTCTTTGGCTACGGCCATGATCAAAATCGAGTGGGTTTCGGCTACGCAGGTATTATTCTACGCATTGTCGCACAAGGAAAATATGTATTCTTTCTACTGGACATAACGTCAGCGTTTGGTTTCGCAAGCCAGCCCGGCTGAATTTGTAAAAAACCGGCCAAGTGCGAGTCAGACTCACGCACCGAGGGTTCCGTATTCGGGTATTTTTTTTTTCGACATTTTACACAAGAAATCAAAACTGTTATGCATTAAAAAAAATATTCATAAAAATAAATAAAACTCTGTCTTAGAATGTACTGGTAAAGTCCTTTCATATAATAACCCACTTGATTTAATATTTAGTTACTTTGAAAATTGAAAATACTAATATTTGTTCATGAACACATGACAGACGAAGAGACGGACAGACGGACAGATGGACAGACAGACAGACGGACAGACGGAAAGACAGACAGACGCACAGACAGACAGACAGCGAATTGATCCTATTTCCTTTTTGCTTTTGAGGTACGGAACCCTAAAAATATTTAGTTTTATTTGCCCCATATTTTATTTTCATAATTACGGGTTTCTGTATCCTGAAATACCAACCAGTAACCAGTAAAATACGGGGCCTCTGGCAACCCTACTCGGAAATCACTGTCACATTCAAGTTAATGTCAAATATTTTGTTTTCGATTACAGAAAGCTGCATCAATCATTATTAAAATATTTTATTTGTTGTGATTGGCTGAATTTTTGAGTTTCAGCCAATAAACAGACTGTTTGCCAATTAAACGTCATAACAATATAAATGCCAGAAAGTTTAACCAAATAAAACAAACTTAATGAGAACTTAGTGAGAATGCAAACGGCACACAATTTATAATACATATTATGTTAGTCGTATATAATAGATATTATAGTAGTCGTTCACTTTGGTAATAGTCAGATTGTCATCAGTAAAATTGATATTGGTTGATGTATCGTAAATTATTGTTTCGGTGACAAATATTTTTATAATCTATTTATCTTTGAACAGAATGGAATAGAATGAAATGGAATGGAGTACAATGATAAATTTTTATTCCTATAAACTTTTAGGTAAACTTCAAAGTGTTTTTTAGTCAGAAAAATTTACCACTGGTTCGGAATGCCGTTCCTACGTTTCTAGGGTTTCATACCTCAAAACGAAAAACAGAACTCTTATAGGATCACTTTGTTGTCTATCTCTCTGTCTGTCGAGTGTGTCAAGAAAACCTCTAGGGTACTTCCCGTTGACTCAAAACCATGAAATTTGGCAGGTAACATAACTGCGTAATTTTGGCTAGTTTTTTTAATCGATAAAGAAAGTTTGCGACATTGTTCAATAAAAAATTTGGATTCCAACTCCTCAATCCTGATGTTGCAGGGGACCTGACTACTAAAGCTAATGGGATTTAAAAAGTGTTGATTATTAATTGATATTGAAGGTATCTATACCAAGTAAATACTTTGTCGTTGACCTCAACCCTGATGCTGTAAGAAATTGCATTCCTAAATCCTGGTGATCCCTCGGGATTTGAAAAGGATCATCCGTTTAAATGTTCTTACGTGATACAGAAACAAGTTGCATCCCGGGGACGGGCTATTACGGAGAGGCAACTTTTGTTCTGGGAAATGAAAGGATCGGGATTTTCAAAAACCTAAATCCACGCGAGCAAAGCTGTGGGCATTAGCTAGTTGTAAATATATTTAAAAGCTACTATAAGATAATAAATAAGGTACTTATTTCCTTATATTTTTATTGTATGGCAGCGCGCGGTTTTAAATTATAAATTGCACGTCCTGTCCTTTTCTGTAATACATTTTTTTCTCAATATCTATCGCTTTATCTCATAGCAAGAGTCCGTAAGACATAATACAGTGAATATAGGCAAAATATACAATTTTTGCAGTTTCCACGTCAGTACCTGTCGAATTTTTCTAACAGTGTAAGCAGCAGAGTTGAGTTTACCATCAAGTGTTGATATGTGGGTGTTCCATAGAAGCTTTGCATCTAACGTTATACCGAGAAACACGGGGTTCTCCTTTATTTTCAACATATGATTATTAATCAATGAATTTATGTCATTTAAGGTCCTGGTATTGGGCAGTGTGAATTGAACACACTTAGATTTCTTTGCATTTGGAATTGATTTGGAAGTAAATTGTTAGCAATAAATCAGAGAGTGACCTGTGATATGGCATTACATATAGTATACATTGTCAAAAATTATAATATTAAAGCTGTGCGTATTGCGTGAGGAATTGCGTATTGGGTGAGGAATAGGTGCAACTTGCAGGGTTTGATGCATGCGCTATTGCCAGCAAACATGAGACATATTTTTATCTACAGGCAACGTCTGAGTAGGTAACGCATACGTCTAACGCAAGTTGAAATGTACCAGTGTATTTAGTTAGACCTATCGACAAGTTTAGAGTCGGGTGTAGTTTAAATGTGGCCCGTGTGTTTAGACCAGTTTAGACTGTCAGTTTCCGCCCCCCGTCACCGTCGGGGGTTGGTCGTCCCCCGCACCTCACCACCCCTCTTGCAGAAATCGAGACAGCACGAAATTTTCAAGATTTCTGGGTGTAATTTCTGGTTTTCGTAGTTCCAACATAATTATAACAATATAAAATATATAACGATATTTTTTTTACTGCATGATATTCATTAAATTTTCTAGGTCTGTGGTTTTTCCAAATTTCATTAAATTGCTTCGTTGTCTAGAAAAACGAGCACAAAGTTGGGCCTTTTTTTAAAGAAAAATACAAATCTTTGAACCCCTGTAATTTTAAAACTACATATTTTTAGAAAAATCTAAAACACCACAGACACAGATATTAGTTTCTAGACTATGTCTGCAAAATTTCATGGACTTTGGTTGCTTAATATTCAAATGAAATGGGAACTACGATTGTATGGAGTAAGTGACGGAGAGAGCTCTGTTAAGAGCTTCCCTCAAGGAATAGACGCGCCAGTGAATAAGTTAGTTATTATGGACCAGCTACACCGTTTGCTCAACACATTTGCTCATAAACTGTCCACAAACCTTCACTTATAGCGCAGGCTTAAATACAAGCTTCTTTTCCTCGAAAGCGATGTTCGTAGTTTCAACAACGAGCTTCGTTACCTCGACATCAACCTTCGTTAACTCGACATCAACCTTCGTTAACTCGATATCGATCTTCGTTACCTCGACGTAAAACTTTTTTACCTTGAACACAGTTCGCGACTGTTAGGGAACTTCTAACAAAACATCAAGGCTACGATGTCACTGGCAGGTGTATAAAACGTTACTTTTCACAAAAAGTAGCACTACTTTTTCTTTGATTTAAGGTCACCATAGCTTAATATTTGACATATCGTCGATTCAGGATCAAATCGAGAGTTCCCTCTGCCTTGAAAGCAATCTTCGTTATTTCGACATCGACCAACGTTATCTCGAAGTCAACTTTCGCGACCTCGATATCGAATTTCGTTACGTCGTCATCGACTTTATTATTAGGAAGCAACCCACTAATAAAAACATTTAAAAAATTATTGTACCCACTGGGATCGTATTGTACCTATTTAGGAAAGCCAGGACATTATTAATTTACTCCTAACGATTTTTCAACGCTAGGTATAGTACGCGACAGATTGAAATGGCAATCGGGGAGGGAACGCCCCGCACCCCCACACCACCCCCGCGCTAATCCGATGCGGGTGAGCGTGGATGACGTGCCAGTGTGCCGGGCGTCCTCCCGCCTTATACCCCGTTTGCCATCTCAACCTGTCGCGGACTATAACTTCTGTGCAAGTAAAACGGGTTGCAAGGAGCCGCTGGATTCAGGCGGCGGCGCAAGACCGTGGCGTGTGAAAGGCCTTACAACTTACAAGAGCCGTGGAAATCTATTTGATAATGGTAACGATATTGTACAAGATCCTTTATAACAGTATTTGACAATTAGCGGTTCAGCGTAGCCACTGCCGCGAGTCACTGTCGTCATTAATAAAGAGCCGACATCAGAGTTTTCATTTAGTGACACTCGTTTACTCTCCGAGCGAGTAGGTACACTCGCCTGGGAGTGACATTCGGGATTTGTAGAGTCATCTCTTCATAATTTGTAAACTTCAGGAGCAGCTCGGTTGGAGTTGCACTAAATAGCAAGTCAGGAAGTAAAGATTTGTGAAAGAAAATCACATAGTCATTACGTTTTTTTTATTCAGATACCTACAAGTTAAAAGGTGAAAGAGTTCCACATAAAGAGTTTTTGGGAGAACCGATACGGTAGTAAGACAGCCCTGGTCGAGCTCCCGAAGGAAGAAGCTCAAAAACTGGCAGACCAGAAAAAGATAAAGATAGGATGGATGAGAGTTCCAATCAGACTCTCAGTAGAAAGGAAAAGATGCTACAGGTGCCTCGAATACGGGCATATTTCAGTGGGGTGCCCAGGCCAGGACCGAAGTAAAAAGTGTTACAACTGTGGCAATGAGGGACATAAGGCCATAAGCTGTGAGAGGGAAACGGCATGCGCTATCTGTCTGGATAAAGGCCATAGTAACACAAGACATCGAATGGGCTCTAAAAACTGCCCGTCTTGGAAAGAAAAGGTGCCCGGCGGAAGGATCAAAGAGTCAAAAAACGGGGTTTAGGAGCAGGAAATGGTGCAATAGGCTCGCAAATAAAGGTCCTGCAAATAAACCTGGATAGAACGCGAGCTGCCCACGACCTGCTCGAAGTGACGGCAAAAGAAAATGATATAGACTTAGCTATCGTGGCGGAGCCAAACAGGAAAGTAGTGCAAGTATGTGAATGGGTTACAGACCATAGAGGGGATGCAACTGTAATTATTTATAATAAACGCGCCCAGGTTAAAATAGTGGCTCAAGGAAACGGTTTTGTTGCGGTAGCAATTTCTGGGCTCACGATTTTTAGTTGCTACTTTTCGCCGAACCATAGTTTTGAGGACTTTGAGCGAGACCTAGACGAGCTTTTTGAAAGTATCAAGTTGCAGCGTGGAGACATTTTGGTAGCTGGGGACTTCAATGCAGCGTCAAAAGTCTGGTCCAACAAAACTGAGAATGCCAGAGGTCGTCTAATCATGGAAATGCTCGCGAGTATGGACATGGTTATAGTGAACGAAGGAGTCGCCCCAACGTTTCAAAGAGGTGAAAAAAACTCCACACCAGACATTACATTTGCCAACGCAAGTCTGGCACAGAGAGTTACTGAGTGGCAAGTCCTGGAGGAAGATAGCCTGAGTGGACACCGGTATATAAAGTTTAATATACTTCAACATAAAAGGAAGTTACCAATTGATACACAGGTAGGATGGAGATTAGATAAGCTTGACCATAAGGTCCTAGAATGTGTCCTTAAAGAAAGTGTGATTGGCTCTCCAGAAGAATTGGTGATGGAGACCACAAAAGCCTGCGATAGGGCGATGCCCAAAAAAGGAGTATACAGAAGAGCACCAGTGTATTGGTGGAATAAATTAACTGCCGCGAAAAGATCTCATTGCACAAGATGTCGCAGAGACTACACACGTGAGAGAAGGAAAAGGGGTAGGGAAAACTCAACCAGAGATGAGAGCAAAGAAGAAGAAATACAGGAGCTAAGAGAGAAATATAGGGTAGCGAAACAGGACCTGCAAATAGCTATCACGAAGTCAAAGGCAGGAAAATGGAAAGAGCTCTGTGAGGAAGTGGACCAGGATACTTGGGGACTGGGATATAGGATTGTCACCAAAAGATTACGGCAAAGTCCGCCCAGCTTAGAAATGGACTTAATTAGAACCGTGGTCAAAGTATTGTTCCCGTTCCATGAAGATTTCGGCCGGATCATGGGAAATGCCTCTCAGATGCCAGAAATTACGGAAGAAGAGCTAAGGACGGCGGTTGAAGGCCTTAAACTAAAGAAGGCACCAGGACCCGATCTTATAGGGCCAGAGGTGGTCAAAATGGCAGTGCAGGCTATACCGGAGAAAGTAAGAACAGTTTTCAACGATGCTTTTACATCTGGGACATTTCCTGCAGCTTGGAAAAAAGCAAGCCTGGTCTTACTCAGGAAAGCAAATAAGCCAGCGGGAGACCCGGCCGGATATAGACCAGTCTGTTTGCTTGATAGTTATGGCAAACTTATGGAGAGACTTCTGCTTCACAGAATAGAAAAGCTTTTGCCAGACCACGGCGGTCTCTCTGACCATCAGTATGGTTTTAGGCAGGGCCGGTCTACACTGATGGCAATAAAAAAAGTGGTCCATACAGCAATGACGGCAAGACAGGGCACGCTAAAATCGAGAAAGCTTTGTGCCCTGATCTGTCTAGATGTGAGGAATGCTTTTAATTCCGCGTCTTGGCGAGAGATCCTTTTGGAAATGCGCAAGAGAGGTTTCCCAGGCTACATCCAAAACCTGATAAGTAGCTACCTAGAAGACAGATTTATAAAAGTTAGAGACTGTAATGGAGTTGAAGACATGATCAAAGTCAGCAGTGGAGTACCACAGGGATCAATACTTGGCCCAACTCTTTGGAACATTTTGTATGATGGCGTCTTCGAGCTGAAACAAGAGGAGGGCATCCAACTGGTAGGATTTGCTGATGATTTAGCTCTCGTAGTGGTGGCTAAAACTGAAGCTTCCCTCATGATCAGGGCAAACAGGGCGCTCGAGCGAATAAGTTGCTGGATGCAAAGAAAGCAGTTGGCGCTTGCACCAGAGAAAACGGAGGCGACTGTATTTAGTGGAAGGCGGAGGCTAGATCCTATAGAATTCAAAATTCAAGGAGCGATAGTAACTCCGAAGGACCACGTGAAGTATCTGGGAGTATGGCTCGACAAAAGCCTCAACTTCAAGAAGCACATTGAGGAGGTAGCTAGTAAAGCGTAGAAGCTCACGGAAGCCCTATACAGGCTAATGCCAACAAAAGGAGGTCCCAGAGCTAGCAAGAGGAGGGTGCTGGCATCAGTGGCACACTCCGTCATACTGTACGGGGCGCCAATCTTTGAAGGGGCTATGAAAGTGGAACTCTACCGCAAAAAGCTGGAAGCTGTTCAAAGGCGATTGGCAATAGGCATCTGCGGAGCATATAGAACGGTTTCCACTGACGCCGTTCTGGTAATAGCAGGGCTGGTTCCTATAGCCAAGCTGGTAAAGGAGCGTGCGAAGCTATTTATGAGCAAGGAACAGACGCCTGCAGAAGTCCGGGAGAATACCCTGACGGAATGGCAAAGCGAATGGACAGGATTAGGGAAGGGGGCCTGGACAAGGGAACTGATTACAGACCTAAAAAAGTGGCACAAGAGAAAGTACGGAGAAGTAGATCGGTGGCTAACGCAGGCTCTGAGCGGTCACGGGGTGTTTAACACCTACCTCTACGCAATCAAGAAAGCACCGTGCGAAGGGTGCTACTTCTGCGGAGAGGAAGACACCCCGAGACACGCAATCTTTGAATGTCCGGGTTGTGCTGACCTAAGAGTAGAGGCGCTAGGATCGACCGACACGGAGGGTGTGAATGCCCGAAACCTTATACCGCGCATGCTGTCGAGCGAAGACGCCTGGCAGCGATACAGCCAAATGCTGAGAGCTATAATGATTAGAAGAGAAGAGAGGGAAAAAGAAGAAAAGAGGAAGACCGAGATTTGGGAGGTCAGCACGAAGTAATGCCACGCAGTTCCGTGCTCACCTTGGACGACATGGGGAGGTTATTTTAGTCCGTGCAAGTCGGACACACCCTGCCAGCCGGCAGAAGTCCGTAGGGATTTTTTCCTCCCCCGAAGAAAAAAAAAAAAAAAAACCTACAAGTTAGCCCTTGACTGCAATCTCACCTGGTGGTAAGTGATGATACAGTCTAAGATGGAATCGGGATAACCTGGGGTATGCCAGTTTTCATTAAATCCATACTCCTTTGGTTTCTACACGGCATTGTACCGGAACGTTAAATTGCTTGGCGGCACGGCTTTACCAGTAGGGTGGTACCTAGCCACGGCCGAAGCCTCCCACCAGACGAGACCAGAAATTTAGAAATTATAAAATTCCAAATCCCTGCCGGGTATCGAACCCGGGACCTCCCACTAAAAACGTTTCCCACTGCGCTAGAGAGGTCGTCAAAACTAATTGTATTTGAAGAGCTGCAGATTAGAAAAAAAACAGCTTTTAAATTCAAATGTAGGTAAGTGCTTGTTAAAAAATAAATGGAGTAAATAAATAGTCGTGAAAAATCAAGTGGTTACTATGTAAATTACAACAGCCAGTCAAACAATTCGATCGTAAAGTTTCTTTATCAAACAACCTGCCAAAATGAGATAATTTCAAGCACGGTAAGTTATCACTGGCAGTTTCAAGGGGAAGACGTCGATCACGCGATATAAAACATCTGCAAATTGTCTAATTACACAATATCTGTGCCAAATGGAAATCACATCCTCTGCACTAACCTCCAAATATAATGACAGGACACATACAAACCACATTACAAACTCACCTACAAAACTATATCACTGTACAAAAATAAACCTTATTGCCATAGAGTTACAGGTGGTTATAATTATAAAAGTAAAGTGGTTTAAGTAAAGTAATGTTTGCAAGAAGTAAATTTATTAAGTAATTCGTAATGCCGGCGCGAGAGTCGAACCGTGTAACGCCCCTGCGGATGCAACAAGTAAAAGCAATGATACACCGCGATTTTCGTCGCGATTGTGGTTCGGTTCACTTAGTAACTTCTACATTTTTTTATTTTTTATAGAAAACTAGCAGATGCTCGCACTTCGCCCGCGTGGATTTAGGTTTTTCGAAAGTAGCCTATGTGCTAATCCAGGATATTATCTATCTCCATTCCAGCCAAATCCATCAAGTAGTTGTAGCGTGAAGGAGTAACAAACACACAAATCAAAGAGTTCCCACGGGATTTTGATAAACCTAAATCCAAGCGGATTAAGTCTCGGGCTTCAGCTAGTATATCATAATGCACGAGAATTCCTTATAATTTTTGTCTCGCAAAAATGCTCAGCAGTTCGTTGGCAAGTTAGCGCTTGCCAACAAACTGCTGAGTCCTTTATCTACAGCTAATAGGTACTTACTCTGGTAATACTTACTGTAATATAATATTATTATTATTATAATAGTACGTATCAGCAAATTATAACGTACGTGTAGGTAATGTCTAAGTGGCATGTAGCAGTCGGCGAGGACGTGTGTGCACAGGGGAAGTGATTCAGGCGCGGCCCGCTTGCTCAGTCGAGCACGACGACTTGCGCAACACGCGCCGAGGAGCACGCGATCTGATTTCTGCGCTACATCTACTTACCTACTGATAGACTTGTTGATATAATTCACGGATGTTCTACGATACACCAAATTCATATTTTTACAAGGCTAAAGAAATCGTAGACGTCTTCATCAACCGATAGATGTGGATATCATCAGCATGAATATGGGTCTCTTTTAGGAACCACACGCCATCTTGCGCTCCCTGAATCCAGCGGCTTCCTGAAAAAAGGAAAGAAAAACTTTAATTTCTTAAATCCACACTACATCTTATACAGTGTGTTTTTAGGGTTCCGTACCTTAAAAGGAAAAACGGAACCCTTATAGGATCACTTGTCTGTCAAGAAACCTATAGGGTACTTCCCGTCAACCTAGAATTATGGACAGGTAGATAGGTCTCCTCATAGCATAAGTTTCCTCAGACAGTTTTCCTGTACCATAGAAGAGTGTGGAAGGCCCGCGGAGACTTTATTGTCCAGCCGTGGTGCCCAAGTCAAAATAAAGATTTGGCTGGTTTTATAAGACAAAGACTAATAAAATATGATTACTTATATACAATCATGTTATATTTTTCAAGAATTTTAACCGTCTAGTTTATACCTACCTACCTAATGTAATTTATTGCTTTTTTACAGTTGAATGCAACACAAGATGATACAATAAAAAAGTTATATTTAAAATTTCTGTAAGTACTTACGTTAATTTATGTAAAAACAGTTCATGACCGAAATTACAGATTTCAGACGAGGTCACGGGCAAAATTTAGTATAATATTATCTGAAAGTATGGATTTTTGGATGTCTGCTATTCATTCAAACCACAAAACAGAACCGATTTGGCTGAGAATGGAGATAGCTTATGCCCTAAATTAACATATATACAACATTTTATTCTGGAAAATCAAAGAGGTCCCACTTGATTCTAAAAAACGATGTCGTGGAACTATCATCAAGGAAAAATATGATTCAAAGTCGAATGGGATTCAAAGTCACAAGTGTACCTACCTACTTAATGCTAGTTAATTATAAAATGTACATTAACATAATAAGCTAGTTAAAGAGCCGGACCTTACACGAAATGTAATTAGAATGAATGAATTAACATAAATATAACAATACTTAAAACTTCGGCGTAATTTTTGTGTCGAGGTGAAGGTTATTGAAGTTGTTGATCTTATTTTTAAACGGGATATAATATTGATGAAGGAATAATATCTGAAAGTTTTGAATTCCGGGATAAAAGTACATAATATCTCCAGGTCTAGAACTGGGTATATCATGCTCCGTTGTGGCGGGATTTAAGGACCAGCCAACGAACGATATTCGTAGGATTCAAAGCAGAATAAGTAGCATTACCATAATATTAAAATAGTCATGGTCATAATATTTAATCTTATTATGGTAATGTTTTAAGGTTTTCAAATACTTATATTTTCCTTTACTTTAGATTTCTAATACTGGAACCCTTTGTCAGGAACAACACTGACACCAAGTACATACGAAACAAATCCTTTGTTACAATTCAGTGAGTCAAATGCGTGATTTTAACACATTTGAGTATACAAGGCTGTAGCGGTTTTATTAGTGTGAAGGGTAAATCGTTTTGACTTCATTTTAATAGTTCGTAAACAATAACAAATAACGAACTATTGTGGTACAATTTAAATTAGAATTATTTATCTACTAGCTGTGCCCGCGACTTCGTTCGCGTGGAATAGTGACCGCGCTATAAATAGCTACGGACGCTCAGGCGCGAGGCGTGTAGTACGTACTCTGTACGTTAAAAATGCTCGCCGTGATTCTTTAAATTGACATAACTTTTTTATTTATGAACCGATTGACATGAAATAAACACTAAATGTTAAGTGAAGCTTACTACAATATATTAGTGAAAACTTTATCTAAATCGAATAAGCCGTTTCTGATATTAGCGTGCACAAACACACTCAAACAGACAAACAGACAAAAAAAAATTTAATTACAATTTCGGGTTCGGCATCGATATAATAACCCCTGCTACTTTTTTTTTATATATTTCCATTGTACAGACACCACTTTTCTACAATTTTATTATATGTATAGATATATGATTCAGAATTATGTTCTAATAAGAGCTCAGTATAATTACGATAATTACAAATTTTAAAATCTCGAGGTTGCTTTGTTTTTGATTCGTACACTGGCCATCTTAACTAGGTTCGATTCATATTTGAAACAAATTATGAAATAGTTTTTCAAAGCTTTTGGAATATTTAGCCAGAACGTTGTTTATTTTTCGATTGATATTGAAATACCAGAATTAGACTGTTTGTCTGTTTCTTAAATGCTTTCTTATAACAAAAGGATCTTGAGTCACTTTGGTTCAATCCCCCAACAATGTTGAATCTGATGCCATATTTGAGCTTTTGGAATAGGTACAACCTATTTAATACTAAAAGAATGGTAGCCAAGTCAAATAAAAATGATAGGGAAAAATTACTGAGAAATCATTAGGTATTTCATATTATTAACTTAGTGCTTTCGCAGTTTTGAAAATGTACCAAAATACCATACTTACAATCGATTTAATGACATAATAGTAGGAAATAAATTGTGCCCCAAATGTTTTCATATTGCATCTAATACCTACCTGTCCGGGGATCCCAGAAGCCCATTGAGGGATTGGGCCAGGTATCATACATTTTTACCCATGGTCCTTTCATTAATTTTTTGGGCCAACACTAAGGCCAACACTTGTAAAAGTTTCAGTCAGAATTTTCATCGTTCAAAAATATTCTGTAGGTAGTTCCCCACCTACTAGGTATAAGTATCAAAATGCGCATTCGCTGCGTGTATCTGTTTGGTCTCGTGTCTATTTTCCACAACGATACTTGCCGGTCGGTGTGTCGTGCGCAAGTGGGGCCAGAAATATTTTTAATCCAAACAACTATGCGGCCGCTCTTCAAAATAAATATTTCGGTCGACGGTGTTAGGGAGAATGTACGATGGGCTCTGTAATTCAGGGATTTAGAGGTGTCTGGTGGGAATCATTAGATGGACTGCTAGGTATACGTATCAGTGATTTTTTTTCTTTACAGTAGCTAGAAACGTCTGGAGTCTATATGCATAGCTTGAACGAGAACTGTCATGAAACCTGTACACATAGTGGGTTCTGTATTATTATGCCCTAGATGACGTCCGCGAATCTGTCCGCGTTGATTTAGGTTTTTTAAAAATCCCTTGGGAACTCTGCTTTTCCGGGATAAAAAGTTGCCGAAGTCAATTTCCGGGGCTTAAGCTATTACCTCTGTACCAAATTTCATATAAATCGGGTAAACGGATAGTTCCTTAAGAATCCCGTAGGAACTCTCTGATTTTCCGGGATAAAAAATAGCCTATGTCCGTCCCCGGGATTGGATATTAGTATGGATATGGATTCGGTGTCAAACTGGAGAAATGTACCTACCTAACTACTAGTAAGTATGGTTTTGGAACCTACCAGTCTGTGTCGTACAATTTACAATATAAGTAATCGCGAGCTTATACTTTTAGGAATATGGACAGTCCAACCTCCACAACTCAGACTAGTTTTTCTTGAATTGAGGCCGAGAATCCTTATAATATTAGCTACATTCAATCTTGTTATGTTAACCACATTCGTTTTCTCTACTTTCAGTTTCAATACCAACATTCGTTTGCCAAAAGCAAGTGAGCAATGGTCCTAACCCGATATAAAAATCAACGTTGACCAGAGCCGGATCACTTAGGACAAAAAGAGCGCATGTTTACAAGATACGGACAGTATAATATGGGTGACTGTACCACTGTACACATCATGAGTGGAAAGCGGATTCATATCTTGACGACCTTCTTGCGTAGGGCTGATGGAGTGATGAACGTTGTGGTCTTGTCAAACCCGGGCGCTGCCATTGGTCCCAGGTTCGATTTCCTGCAAGTGCAGTTTAGAAATCTATACCTACTTAAAATATTTAGGTATAAATTCAGATTTTTTCTGCTCTGGTTGAACTTCTTCCATTCCAAAAACTCCAAAAATTATAATTGCAAAAATTGGAATTATTTGATTTGAATTGTGCAAAAATTTTTGTGTGTCCAATACCACTTCCTTGTTGTGTATCATGGAACTTCTAATCTGTAGAACCTACTTATACTTACCTACTGTAAAAAAAATTAAGTTTTTAACCTCAGCGGTTTAGGTACTATGTTGATAGATAGATATACATACTTAATTCAGTCAATGAGTTAGAATAGAATAGAATAGATTTTTATTCAAATAGACTTTTACAAGTGCTTTTGAATCGTCAAATAATTTACCAGTGGTTCAGAATGCTGTTGCTTCCGAGAACCAGCAGTTAAGACAAGTCTTTTTAGATTTGTATATTTTTTCATAAGTTTGTGAAACTTGTGGCACACAATAAAAGAGAGATGTTTACCGAACTGAGGCAGCGATAGTCGGGGTAATTGTAACTGTTTCCACGATCAAAAATAATCAGCCACGTTTATAAGGTGCGATACGACACCAAACAGTGGCGATACCGATTTAGTTTATACGCGAATGAAAGAACAAGTCTGTTCCTTATAGGTTTGATAGGAAAAATATTATTCAACTGTTGAGAGAATTTACTCATAGGTAGGTGGTCCTACTAGTTGATAAGATATTTTTCAACAACATGTGTTATAAGTATAATACCTACGTACCTAAAGCTTATTCATCATGAGCATGCTCAACCGATCGCCGGCCCACTACTGAGAATGGGTCTCCTCACAGAATGAGATTCTTCTAATTATATTCTTATTCTAATGCTTCTAAGTAGGTAGGTAAGTTTATAGATCCAAAATGGTCTTGCGATGAGCTTTAAAGGAATCTAACAGAAGATCACAATGTTAACCAACAGTTTCCATTAAACTATGCAGGCAAAGACAAAAAGTAAGCACTAAAGTGACCATAAGAAAATAATCGAGGCATGTTCGCGGTCCGTAAGTTGTGGTCAAAGTTAATGGTTTTTTAAAAGTTGCCTTTTCTCCCACAAAACGTCTTCAAAGTGATTTACTTTTTGTACGTCAGCTTTGTAAATACTGAAGAGATTTAAAATAAACCCAGCTTACTCGTAATATCTGTTATGTTACCCAAGTTAACCATTAAAAACATTTTCGACGAAGTAGGTACATTTATTTATGATTTGAAAAGAGCAACTGCTGAGTTTCTTGCCGGCTCTTCTCAGTAAAATTTTCATTCCGAATCGACCGTGGTAGAGTCACTGGCGTAGTATAAAATACACTCTACTAATGTTGTTGTTCTACATGAAATAAATAAATTTTGATTTTTAGATTTCCGTACCCAAACAGTTAAAACGGAGTCCTAATGTCACTCTGCTGTCTACTTATCTGTTTATCAGTCTATCTGTCCGTCTGTCTGTCCGCATGACACAGGTCTCTAGCTCGTAGACCGAATAAGTTGCAAACCTGAATCTTTGATATTTGGTGTAGAACCTTGGCCCAAAACCAAATATTGAATTGGAAATTTAATTAAATTTTGTTTAGGGGGCTTCCATACGTAAAAAAGGAGCCAAAGTAAAAGGTAAATAAGCTATTTGATTTGTTTTTTACTAAATTTACCTTTACTAACATGTACAGTGGACACAAAAGTTACGCAGGGCTACGAATTTTCGTAGCATACTTTTTATTCGTTACGTTTAGTTCACATCCGTCACAAGAGATGGCGTTACTGGTACCAAATGTAGCATAATTGAAAAGTTGTTAAACTTTTATTTTCTGTAATAGTATTGTTTAAACTGTATTAATTTATCTGTTTCATACAGTATAACAAATTTCACGTATGTAACAGTAGATAAAGTGAAGGTAGACGTGTATTCGATAGGTATTCTTTAAGGTCTCATTCACACGAGAGCTTTTTAAAAAAGCGTTTCAAATAGAACAAATGCATTCCCAAGTATCTGTTCACACGTCAACGCTTTTTTAACGCGCACTTTGTATGTTTAGCGCAACGCCGGGTTTTAACGCAACGCTTTTTTAACGCTCGTGCGAATTAGGGCTAAGTGAGTAGTTCCTACTCCTAACTTCCTACTACTAATGTTAAATCTTACGAAAAAAGTCTTTGATTGGAACATCTGTTCCAATAAAAGACTAAGACTAAAAGACACAAAATAACAAAGGCTTGATTATTATACTATAATGTTGTTTTAATTTTAATTATACTGTATCTATCTAATTTATGAAGGTAATAGACTTTGACGTTCATTTTTCTAGTTGTTTATTTACATACTTAATTTAATTTAATTTGACCCTACACATATTTAAAATTATATTAAGTAATAGGTATCTAATTACGACAATACTTATTGTATCAGGTAAATTATATTCTAACTCATGTGTGATTATAAAAATTATCTCGACCGGCACACACGTAGATGGATATCTATCGTTAATTATGAATTTTAATTATGTACTTAAGTAGCTAGGTACTTACCTACCTACGTACTGGCGAATGATCTTGACATAATTTACTGACTTTGTTTCAGTGACCCTACCTACCTACTACATAAGTACCTACCTAAGTACCTACTTATTTACCTACTTACCTACGTAAGATGCCGATAATTTTAAAATGATTAGGTTATTATTATCCTACTAGCTGTGCCCGCGACTTCGTTCGCGTGGAATAGTGACTTTTCGGGCAGCGTGATTCTTTAAATTGACATAACCTTTTTTATTTATGAACCGATTGACATGAAATAAACACTAAATGTTAAGTGAAGCTTACTACAATATATTAGTGAAAACCGTTTTTGATATTAGCGTGCACAAACACACAGACAAACAGACAAAAAAAAATTAATTACAATTTCGGGTTCGGCATCGATATAATAACAACCCCTGCTACTTTTTTTTATATATTTCCATTGTACAGACACCACTTTTCTACAATTTTACTATATGTAAGTATAGTAAATGTTAAGTTTTCATCTAGGTAGGTACGTAAGTTTACATCTTAGGTACATGATATTGTTAGTAGGTAAGTAATTTTATTTTCGGTAAAAAATATGAAAACTTGCCAAGTGCATTCTAAGCTTGCAGGTAAGTACCTACTTAAGTACTTATCTACCTACTAGCGACTAGGTAGGCATTGTGATATTTGATTGTTGATATTATGTGTCTGAAACTTGCCAACTTATCTACCTATAGAGTCATTTGGGGTAAGAGGACGCAGAGGGTAAAAAGTACGCAGTGCCGATTTTTCGTATTGCTTACTAAATGTATTTTACTCGTAGTTTCAGTTTCATACGGACATTAGAACCCCATTTTCATAGAATGAATAGGAACGTTGATTTAACTGAAATAAAGCGCTGTAGAGCATCTAGATATTATTACGGTAGAGTTAACCACTTAATTTCATGGATTGGCTGGATTCGTTGAAGCATACCTGCGTACGGCTCGTGTGTTGCGGTGCACGCGAGCTCGCAGTCGTATGCACTTACCCGAGTGGTGTGTGGACTGTAGTTACGTAACATGTGATGGTTTGCTTTACTTCTCTCGTGTTTACAGTGGCCGCGCGAGCGAGTGTCGCTTGTCCCCACTGCGCATCGATCCGCTCCGCCCAGCGCTCGCTCCTCCCACCTGTCCCCCCTCCCGCGGCCCCGCGCCCCCTCCCCGGCCGCCGGCCTTTGTCGCGCGCCGCCCGCGCGGTCACCTGTGTCGCACGTCCTCAGTCGCAAAGCGGCCGCGTCGCGCGCCACCCGCTCCGTGCTACGCGCTATATTATGACAGTGACGTGATGGAGGGCAAGGAGTTCGGTGCGGTTCCCGGCTTGCCCGCCGGCCTGGACTACTTCATGATGCCCCGCGTCAGCCAACCCGCGCCTCAGTTCGACTTCAGAAAGTTAGGCGCCAGTTTCAGCGGGCGCGACGAAGACAAGTGCGAGGAGCGACGGACACCGGACTATCCGCCGGAGCGTCGCGACCCGCCACCCGCCCCGTGGCCGCTCGGCCTCGGGGTCCAATTCGTCAACCCCGCCACGGGGAAGAAGAGAGTGCAGTGCAATGTTTGTTTGAAAACTTTTTGCGATAAAGGCGCGCTAAAAATTCATTTCTCGGCGGTTCACTTGCGAGAGATGCACAAGTGTACGGTGGAGGGGTGTACGATGATGTTCAGTTCGCGGCGGTCGAGGAACCGGCACAGCGCTAACCCGAATCCAAAGCTACACTCTCCACACGTGAGACGCAAGATCTCTGCCCACGACGGCAGGTCGTCGCAGCCTTTCCCGCTGCTGCCGGCGCTGGCCCGCCTGCCGCTGCCGCCGCCCGCCCTTCTCCCGCCCGAGCTAGCCGCACGTCTTCCGCCTTCGCTTGCAGCGCCTCCCGGACTCCCTCACCTACCTCCGCGAGTACCCCTCGATGATCTCCGCAACTTCAGTGAAATTGAAAAAATGTACAGAAAGATTCCATCACCCCAGAATCATCACCCTCGCCACGCATTAGATCTCGCTAAACCTGTTGCCGCGCACGAAGAAGAATCTATCGAGTGTAGTGATAACAATGACATTTCTGACGATGAGGACAAAGAAGAACCAGTGATTAAAACCGAGTCTCCCGAGGAGAAACGGTCGTGCTACATCGATGAACCCGAAGATTTAAGTGTAAACAAAAACAAACATGACATTAAAGCCCTTCCTGTGCAATCTGAATCTAGTGCTCGAATAGATCCCACCGTCATAGATGATAAGTCGTCATTGATGCCTAATAAACGTAAGAGAAAAAGCGGGAATCCTACGAGATGTTCGCAAAACAATGAATATAGTGTATCAGACGAAGAGTATAACGGTGATTTATTCAGAAACTTGTCAACGCCTAGTTCTAGTCGAGCTGACGAGGAGCCTCTGTCGCTCAAGAAGCAGAAACCAGAGAAATGGGAGCCATTTCAGAACGGCGAGGAGCCGACTGTGGACTCGGAATCGGTGACGAGAGTGAAGGCTGAAAGTGAATCCGATGATGAGTCTAGTGCGCCGAGCGTCGTGCGAGAAGGCTTGAGACTGCGGTCAGATCTCTACACACCCAGTGATAGTGGCAGTGACTTGCATGCGTTGGAGGAGCGCCTGGCGCGCGCCCGGTCGCGCTCGGCGAGCAGCGACCGGACGGAGGATCGAGCGGATATTAATGATCTCGAAATACCGATAGACGATGAAAATCCCGATCGATGTACGGCGTGTGGCAAAATATTTCAAAACCACTTCACACTGCGAATGCATTATCGAAACGAGCACTTAAAATTGCTGCATCCGTGCGATGTGAACGGCTGCGACGCCGCTTTTCCCTCGCGGCGGAGTCGAGACAGACACAGCTCAAACGTAGACCTGCACCGGCGTTTATTATCAACAACGTCACCCAATGCTCAAGAACAGAGGCCCGCTTTTGAAGTGAACGCTGAACTTCTCAATAAATTATACGCGGACATAAAAGGTCTCGCGTCGACACTAGAAAGTTTGCGATACGGCGATGAGTCTACCCAGATTCCTAGCTACGTGACTGAGACTATGAAGTTTTATAGTAGGAATTTAAGTGCTCTACAAGCCGGAATGTTTCCACAGCTGAGTGATCGGGGGTTTTTTCCGAGTCCCTTCTTGATGGGTAACGGAGCGATGCAGCCTGGAGGCCTGTACGGAGCCTCTGCGGGGGCGCAGTCGGCGCGAGAGTCATTATCGCCTCTGTCAGCGTCGTCTCCTCCGGTCATTTCGCCGGGCAGGCTCGACGCGGCGCACGCTCGGCCCAGAGACGACGCCAACCTGCTTTTTCGCGAGACCACAGAATCCTACAAGAAGATGACTTCCCTGTGCGAACGCCAGGAGCAGCTGTACCAGCACCACGTGCCGGTGTCATGACGCACCCCGTACAACCCCCGCGCGACCTGGTGATACCTCACTTCCTAAGCCTATGCGCACAGACTTTGTATATTTAATTGTTAATAATTTTAATTGTGTTAATTCTATCATATTTCGTTTTGTATTTTCTTGTGATATTTAGACAAATATATCGTAATAATTTTATCGATCCCACGAACTGTAAGTTATAGGGGATATTACCGCTTGGGTATTAAGTTTGCGTTTGTGCGAAGTGCAATACGGACTCGGAATATTATAAATATTAATGGAATCGGCGGCGTACGATATGGTATCGTGTAGAGTATTCGTAATCGATGTTGAAAGTAAACGTTCATAATGATCAGCTTCATTTATTGTTCTGGCGCAATAAACTCATTGAGGAAAAAACTACACTTGTTTTTATTTCTATAGCGGTAAGTGTGAGAAATTGGGAGGCCTTTGCTGTTGTTATTGATGAATCTGGTAATAATGACAATCTCACTATAAGGCAAAATAATGCAGTCTTAGATGGAACTGAACCTGAAATAGAATTGAAAAACTTTACAGTAGGATAATTAACTTATTGGTTTCTATTTTATTACAAGATAGATAAGTAAATGGAAATCCAAATCAAAAATCTCAAACGGTAGCTTCTTTTTAATCAGGCAGATTCAAAATAGATAATTTTGGAAAGATCGTTTTCACAATTGGACTAATTTCTGAAAAACATTCAAATCCACCACCGTGTTATCGTTGAAGTTAGAACATTTTTCAAAATAATCCTAATTTGGAAACGAGGAATTTTTGCTTTAGCTTGGAAGGTAACTTATAAAGGGTAATTCGGTTACGGCTTATTAATAACAATGTAAAGTGCCACGAGCGCTGGTTGCGGGTTGTTCAAGTGGAACAGACATCTGCTTATACAATTTTTTGTTGCATTCAAGTTACGCTGCTTAATAACCCTTTTCAATGTTTATATGCTTCAAATGATGGACTTTTACGCTTGCTTTGTGTTGACCTTTAATTTTTTATTTGCCGTGGACAGGAAATAGCGTGTGTCCCGTAAATCTGATTACTTCGTATAATGAAGAGGGATTCCAATAAGATTGATTTGATAAAAATACATATAAGTATAACTCAAAATTAAAAAAAACACCCGACACAAAAATCTCTATAAGAAAACTAGAAAAGAGCTGGTAACTCTCAAACGGCTGAACCGATTTTCTTCGATTATAGCTAACAACACTCTCGATCAAGTCACCTTTCAAACAAAAAAACTAAATTAAAATTGGTTCATTTGTTTAGGAGCTACGATACCACAGACAGATACACAGACACACAGATACACACGTCAAACTTATAACACCCCTCTTTTTGGGTCGGAGGTTAAAAACATATTGAACAGAAAGGTTCAGAAATAGATACCTAATAGGTATATTCTTTATTGCCATACAAAACATATAAACATACAAAAAAAAACAATTAATAGAAAAATAAAGTAAAGTTAGAGCAAGTTAGAAAAGCTCTGGCACTGCCATTCTTTTTCAGTTTATTTCAGAAAAAAATTGTTCCAGGAAATCAATGGGTTTTCCCATACTTCATGTCAAGAGTGAATCTTAGGTAACTTATAACCAAGTGCGCTCCTTATGCTGCATCATCACTTGCTAGTAGGTCTGATTGCGGTCAAGCGCTAGTCTGTAAATTAAAAAAAAACTGCATTAAAATATTGTCCAAGTAGTAGAAAAAAGCAAATAAGGGTAGGTGCAATTTAATTTGTAACTAGCCGATGCCCGCGACTTCACCCGCGTGGAATTAGGTTTTTAGAAATCCCGTGGGAACTCTTTAATTTTCCGGGATAAAAAGTAGCCTATGTTCCACTATCCAGGATATTATCTATCTCTGTTCTAAATTTCAGCCAAATCCATCTAGTAGTTTTTGCGTGAAGGAGTAACAAACACACACACACACATACACACAAACGTTCGCGCCTTTATAATATTAGTGTGATTTTTTTAACTAATTTGAATAGTGTCATACAAGAGCACAGCTGATGATAAAGAGAGGTTCATCTAATTACCAAGCAAGTAGTTTAATTAAAGGTTTTTGAAATAATCTAGTTTTCAATACTTACCTACCTAAGGAATAAATGAAATATCTACCAATACTTGATGAATCACCTAACGAAGAAAATTACGTTTTAAATACACATAATAAACGCTAGATGCCTAGTTATTTCTGTACTCTGACTGACTGGGAAATAGTAAAAATTTTATGACCATTTAAAAGCTAATTCGAACTCTAATAGGTAAATTCATTTTAACCATTGATACAATTAAAAACTTATAAACAAAATATATTCGATCGTTAATGTCATGTTTAATAATAATTTAAATTGTACCAATGACCAATATTTGAGATGAATTTAAAAATACAGTTGAATAATTGCCGCTTGAACGCAATTTAGGTAATCAATGATCATATTATACCAAAATTTCTGATTCACTTTTGTGAGAATAGGTAGGCAGGAAGGAATAGCTAATTGTCTAAAGGTGATTTAAAAAAAATAGTCTTTTTAAACATTAGTAATGTTTTCCTTTTCTTTTCAAAAACTTTTCTATCTCGTGCTACGACCTACCTATATTCGCAAAACTTATCTCCCTTAATGACCTAGAAGCTTTTATACTCTACCATTCGATGGACTATTGCTGTACCTTACTTACGATAAAATTGATGGTTACCTAGGTGGGTTTCGAAACAGATCTCCATTTAGTTCTCAATTCTCTCTCTCAGATTTGTCAGCTATAGAGGCTTCTTATCAGTCTAGAAAGGCGTACAAAGCGAGACGATAGGTATGCTTTTCAAAACCTAAATATACCAGTATGATTTCACTGAGTAGGAATCCATATCATACAACAATGACTCGGAATGATCAGTCATACCCGTGAGAACACGAGTGATACAAAATATAGACCGAGAAATAATTATAGGGTGACGACCAAATGCTAATTCATAATTCTTAGGTGGACCTGCAGAAAAAATTGACAAGTGTAAGATACTAGCGGAGTTTTTGGTTCTGTAAGATGGAGTCTAATTTGAAAAGACAGATAGCTAGAACTTGTAAATTAGTATTTTTATATAGCTAGGTATATAATATTACATATAGTTTCTTCTACATTTACGACACTCGGCTTTACTCGAGATTAAAAGACATAGAAAAATATTGTGTATCATCATATAGACTATGCATATAGATTATTTGAGCCATATAAAGGCGAATGATTTGACTTTTCACATGAGTTTCGTTGTACATTATGATGTTGCTCATCTAAAATCCTGAATTTTATACCCCTTGTATACTTCGCAAGCATATCTAAAGACTCTATTTTGAAACCTATACCTTATAATGTTTCCCCATCTAAAGTCCTGCATCAATCACTTTACTAATCTAGTTAGTGATTTTAAAAGGATCTTGCACTCTATTCTTGTAATTTTAAGCCTATCCGAGGGCTTCCAGGATTTTAATAGTCTTCTGTCACCAGAAAACCATTCTGTTACCAGAAAAGGCAAGTAAGTATGCCCGGTTGCTACATATTTCTCACAATCAGATTTTTTCTCATCTTCTTCAGATGCCCCATAATAGCTCCCATATATCTTCCTTCTCGAATATTGTCAGTTTTCATAGTCGTTGTTGTCGTCAACCAATAGAAGGTCATTCCTGGAAATAGATCCCTTCAAATCAAGAGTGAATCTAGGCATCTTCTAGGCAATCGCGCTCCATCTTAGGCTGCATCATAACTTGCTAGCAGGTTTGATTGCAGGCATGCGCTAGTTTTAAATTAAAAAAAATTGGTTGTCTGTAAAGTCGGTTTACTGAAGATAGTTGAACGTGACAACAAAGGCCGATTGTGCTTCTTTGTCGCTAGTTCCGCGCTCTCGCTTGCACTTCAAGCCTTACATGGAACGCCTCAGAGCGAGGTAACGCCGCATGAGTCATGTTTTTTCGTGCGTGCAGCCGGCTCTATCGAATTATAAGACGTTGTCACGTCAAAAAGCGATTTTTTCATGGATTGGGGATCCCTAAATTGACCGCTATTACCTACAGCATATCAAGGCTGATATGCTCTGAAGGCTGACGCATGGAGCAGTTTTTGTTCGTAATAACATGCTGTTGGATTGACAAAACGCTATGAAGGATTTAAGTTCATTTAAGAAGTCGTTTGTGGTTCATTTATTTCAGGTGTTTTCTTTGGTGGCGTTTAATTTGGCATTTGTTTTTAGGTAACCTTGCAGTTAAGGTGATTGATGTGCTTTGTAATTAGACATTTTATCATTATTATATTTGAGATGATTTGCCTGCTGTTCAGCTTTTTTCATGTGCGATTCATACTTTTTAAAAATGATTAGGTAACCCACCTTTAGTATAGGTCTTTATTGATGTTATTAGAGACAGATAATAAATATTATCATAATGTTATTTTTCTCTTATTAAGTAAAATTACAGTTTCCTGTAGTAAAAGTAGACACTTTTAACTTTGACTTTTATTTGTTTGGATTTATGTCAGTTCTGGAAATCTATACCTAATCAGTATAAGGGTTCATGCTTCATGTCATAGTTACAAGGCAAGTTAGATTTTCATAACTAGCTTATGACCGCCATTTCGTCCACATCCCCTATTTTACCCCCTCAGGGGTTGAATTTTCAAAAATCCTTTCTTAGCGGATGTCTACGTCACATTACTTACCTAATAGCTATCTGGATGTCAAATTTTAGTCTGATCCATCCAGTAGTTTGAGCTGTGAGTTGATCGAACAGTTTGTCACGTTTTATATAGGTACTTAGTAAGTAGGTAGATATCTATTTAATATTTAGACTTTATAGGACTCCCTGTCCCTAGCTTTAGTTTTAAGTTAACGTAATTAATTATCACCACTAAGTACATCATTGTTTGACAATCAGAAAGTATACTAGTACCCAGTTTGAATAAATGACTTTGACTTTGACTATATAAATTAAGCGTCAATATATCTAGTTTAATCCAATTATTAAATTAGTAGACATCTACACTGTAGTTTCCCTAAAGAAAGCTATTAATATCGTACTGCGCAATCAAACAGCCAACAAGGGATGAAAGGGATTAACCGCAGAGTTTGTCAACCCTTAATTAATAAAGCTTGAACTGTTGACGCCTTGGGCTATGTCTGTAATCCCGCGTTCTAGCGTAGGTACCTACCTAAAATATTAAGATCCCGAGTGTACCAAGTAGTTACGTACTCAAGAAAAACATGATTTCAAAATATTCCAACCCGATTTTTTTTTAGATTTTAGGGTTCCGTATCTCAAAAGGAAAAACGGAACCCTTATAGGATCACTTTGTTGTCTGTCTGTCTGTCTGGCTGTCCGTCCGTCCGTTCGTCCGTCGTCTGTCAAGAAACCTATAGGGTACTTTCCGTTGACCTAGAATCATGAAATTTGGCAGGTAGGTAGGTCTTATAGCACAAGTACAGGAATAAATCTGAAAACTGCGAATTTTTGGTCATATCATTAAAAAAAAAAATATGTTTCGATTTTCAAAGTAAGATAACTATACCAAGTGGGGTATCATATAAAAGGGCTTTACCTGTACGTTCTAAAACAGATTTTTATTTTATTTTTTGATTTATCATCCAAAATGTTGGAAAAAATACCCGAGTACGGAACCCTCAGTGCGCGAGTCTGACTCGCACTTGGCCGTTTTTTTTTTTAATTTTTTGTCATGAATAGTAATGATAGTGCTCAAGACGCGAAGAGTGTATTTCGAGGGGGTCCGGGATTCGACCCCGGGGATCTGATACCTTTCCTAACTTTTCCAAGTTATAGGTGGGTACGTGTATTTTAAGCAATTAAATAGGTATCACTTGATTTACCTAACGCTGAAGGAAAACATGTTAGGAAACCGGCATGCCTGAGAGTTCTCCATGATGTTTTCAAAGGTGTGTGAAGTCTGCCAATCGCACTGGGTTAGCAGCATGGCGGACTATCGCTTGAACCCTTCTCATTCTGAGCCGAGACCCGTGCTTAATAGTGAGCCGTCTATTAGGTTGATCATGATGATCCGGTGGTGGTTGGACTGTTGGAGTGGCATATATGCGTTTCTACCTAAATTACGTGAGCACAAACCTTCGCCACTAGATGGCGTTAGTAGATCGAAGTCTGCAACGTCCATTCATATTAATTTATAAAAGTCCATAATAATTTTAATCTAAATATTAAAAACGTAATAGTAGACACAGTTTTACGATAATAGTATAGTATAGCACTGCCACTTCAGCTGGCTAATAGTTTGGGCTATGTCAGTGACCTTGGTTCTCCTGCGGATCTCCTCATTTCGGATCTTATCCCTCAGGGAAACTCCTAACATAGCCCTCTCCATAGCGCACTGAGCGACTTTGAAGTTTGAATTTATGGACAAGGCCGTTTATCAGTGTGCACGTTTTAGCACCATAGGTGAAGACGGGCAGGACACACTGGTTAAAGACCAAAGGTATGGGGTGTTTATAATATAGATATTCTAATAATAATTTACTCACAGAGGCGTATCTTTAAGAAATTTATAATTATGCAGTACCATAATAATATGAAACTCTTAATAGCTTCACCGTTAAGAGACATGACACCTCGTGTGACCTAAAAGGTCGCAGGTTCGATGCCGCATCCTGTTGACGCACCTGCTTAAGTAAGATAAGTAATTTATATACCTTCCTATTTTATTTATATTCAGTACTAGAGGATGCCTGCGACTTCGTCCGCGTGGATGTTGGTTATTGAAGATCCCGTGGGAACTGTTTGGTTTTTCGGGATAAAAAGTAGCCTATGTTCGTCCCCGGGATATAAGCTAACTGTACCAAATTTCGTCAGAATCGGTTTAACTGTTGGGCCGTGAAAAGGTAGCAGACAGACAGACAGATAGTCACACTTTTGCATTTATAATATTATATAAGTATGGATTTGGATAATCCAGCGGCGCCCTGCGACTCGTTTGATTGCGTCTGTCTATAATGGGGGGTCTTCAGGCGCTGTGTCTGTGCGTCTATCGGTTTTATGAACTAAGTATGCGCCCTGCGGCAATGCCACTTCAGCTTAGCAACCCGTTGAGCTAAGTAAATTTACTCATTACTATTTTACCAGTTATTCTGGTTCCCCTATGGATCTCTTTATTTTTGATTTGATCACGTAGAGAAAATCTAGGCATAGCTCTCTCCATCGCCCGCTAAATGACTGAGCTTTCTTATGAGGTTCACTGTCTCGGATCCATAATATATCATCACTGGCAACACGCACTGTTCAATGACTTTGGTCTTCACGCATTGAGGAATTTTGGATGAAAAAGACATCTAGAAACTTTCAGAATCGCGCTGTGCTGCCCAACCGAGTTGCATTCGGCGACTTAGGTACCTCTTTCTCGAAATTAGACCTACCTAAAAATAAGGATACATTTTTGGTAAATCGACACAGCTATTTTCCTGAAGCGATCACAAAGTTAATTACCCAAGACATTATCATCACAACATACATAATTAATAACAAAGATACACGGGAAATCTTAAGGAATGTACCTTTAAGGAAGCTCCGAGTCAACACCGCCTGAGGGCTCACTTTAATCCCCTGTCTCTTACAAACTTGTGTAAAGCTTAGTGGGAATGGCTAATGATTCTTTTAATCTGTTTAAAAATGCTCAAAGGAGTTCAAAGGCTTCTAAAATGAAGCCGCGGGGGCTATTTTTAGGGTTCCGTACCGCTTGCCGTCAAACTTACCGTTTGTCAAGAAAAACCTATGCGGTACTTCCCGTTGACCTAGAATAATTAAAGGCAGACTAGGTACCTATGTCTTATAGCTATATCTTATAGTAAATGAAAAAATCCGAAAACTGTGCATTTGTGGTTATAGCTATCACAAAAAAAATGTGTTCATGAACATAATTAAGTATAGTTTTCAAATCAATGGCACTTACAGTGGCTTGACTTTATATGCAGATAAAAGTGTTAAAATGTCTTGTAGGTACGATACTGTGGTACGGAACCCTTCGTGTGTGGGTCCGACACGCACTTGATAGGGTTTTTAAAAGAATTTTCCGGTTTTAAATGTCGTAATTTTCTTGTAAAATACGACCGTAACAGTTTATCTTTTGAATTATATAATCATAACAGTTCTAAGTTTTATTCCAAGCGCTTCTACATGATCAAAAGTCTTATTAAAATTGCTTTGAAAATTACGTTTTCACGATTTTCTTTACTATGTTTGTATTGTATAGACGCAGGCTTTATTTCTCGGAAGTCCTTGACATACAAGGAACCCGCCCGTTGCTTCGCCCGCGTAGATTTTTATTTTTACTAAATGCCGAGGGATTCCAGAATAAACGTTACCTATGTTCCCCAGGATATACCTAAGTACTTATTATAAGCTATCCTGGACCAAATGCTCAAAATCGGTTAAAAATCCCGTGGAAACTCTTGGATTTTCCAAGTCATCAAAATCATTTAAATGGATGAACCGTGAAAAGCTAGCAGACAGACAGACAGATACACACAATTTAGTATCTATAACATTAGTAGGATGGATTAAAGTCTTATTTTAAAGTTCTTGCTGACGATGCGTTTCTAACAATAGGTATATATACCTACTTACGCACTTTTTTTTTATTTTTTATTATATAGCTATTTTATCTGTTGCTAATTACATTGCAACAACCTTAACAACTATCACTTATAATATTAATATTGTAATATACTTAATCTAAACCTAAACCTATTTTTTTTTCCCAGCTCTTTATCCTCTATCGTTGCATTCCACATTATTTAATTACTTAATAGAAGTTAACTATATTATTATTACTTAACTTATTACAAAATATAATTTACTGTTTATATAATCATAAATATGCTGTTTATAAAATATCAAATTATTACTTTCTTTCCTACTTACGCACTACGGTTCATAACAATGAAAATACGAGTACATTTCTGATAAATTCAGCCTTGCAAAATCATAAGCGGCTCGGCTACGTCAGGATCCCGCGAAAACAAAGGAAAACAATACTTGTAAATGCCTGTAAAGCCCGCCGCGAGTGACGTAAAAACCGTGACGCAACTTGACGCGTGACGTCGCGATTGTCTTTGATCACAACATGTGAATTATTCATCGGATGTTACCCCTCCTGTCATGGATACTATTTGCATTACAACAGTTTTGCGGGCTGGTAGAGTTTCGTTCATAAATGTGGATGCCGTTAGATAACAAGTAAGTAGAAATTCATACCTCCGATAACTTTATTGTACAAGCGTAAATTAAAAAATTTTAACACCCCCGACAAGTGAAGGTTACAGTAACTAGAAAAGAGCTGATAACTTTCAAACGGCTGAACCGATTTTCTTGGATTATAGCTAAGAACACTCTCGATCAAGCCACCTTTCAAACAAAAAAACTAAATTATAATCGGTTTATTAGTTTAGGAGTTACGATGCCATAGACAGATACACAGATACACACGTCAAACTTATAAAACCCCTCTTTTTGAAAATGTGCTGACTGTCCGTCCATTGTCTTTTCATGTCCTGGCCGTTTAGCTGATTTTCATGTTGGGTACAGAAATAGCTTGCATCCCGGGGTATTTACCTACTGAAAAATCAGTGTTGCTACAGACAAGGTTAAAAAAAGCTATAAGTAAGTACAGCCATGCGATGAACATGCGGCTGTCTCTTTAGGTAGGTACCTAGTACCTACTTACCTAAGTAGTATGGCTGAAAATCTTAAATTCTTATCCTTCTACCATCTAAGCACTTCAAGATACTATGTTAGTAGGTAAGTACTTAATATTTTTCACATCTACAGGAAAAATCATTTTTTCATTTTCCAAAAGCATGTTTGGCACCCCTAACATTTCTCACCAGTCATTTTTAAAGGACAAAAATGACAAGCGCTCATATCCGAAGGATAAAAAGACAGGCATAGAGTGCACATGTCAAAAATATCACTTCCGCGCGTCAGGGCTGCCACAGCGTTTAGCATTTGAATGCGGACGGTAATGTGACAAGCGAAAACCCTGGGTGTCGGGTTTGCGAGTGGATATGTGCAAATTCAGGCTGTACCATATTATAATATGAGAGTTTTTATGTGATCTGTTTCTGTAATAACGCATTTAAATTATTATGTAAGTAAATATATAAAAGAAAAAGCTGAGTGAAGAATGACTGACTGACTAATTTAACAACGTACAGCTCAAACTATCGGACGGATCGGGTTAAAAATTGGCATGCAGATAGCTATTATGACGTAGACATCGGCTAAAAAAAGTTTATCCTCTAAAAGGGTAAACATAGGTTTAAAATGAGTATATTCCACGCGGACGAAGTCGCGAGCATAAGTTACTTATTATATTAAATGCAATATTTAAGATGCAATAACTAAAGACCGTGATAACCTTGTGATCAAGACGTTCACCTCCTCCATTCGGGAGTAGGGGATTTGATCCCGGGCACGCACCTCTAACTCTTAGGAGCTATGTGCCTGAGAGTTCTTCACAATGTTCTCAAAGTTGTGTGAAGTCTGGCAATTCACACTGGGCCAGCGCAGTGTGGCGAACTGTGGCCTAAGAAGACTTGTGCTCAGTAGTTAGCTTGTGATAGGTTCATAATGATGATTATTTTCAATTTACCGTCTATAGGTATCACGCAAAATATCTAGCAGTGATAAACATAAAAATATTAAAGAAGTATAAAAAACAGTGCTGAACATATTAACATGACAATAACCATAAAGATTGTCGTAAAACAAATCATCTTCGCGCCGAGGGTGAGTTTCTCCCTCAACCACGCACCACCCTTGCTTCAATGCTATCTGAATTTTATTGGCGACATTTGCCGTCAATATTTCTTTGAGTAGCCAGCCTCATAAAAGAATAGATGTGCCTTGAATAAGTTTAAGGTTATAAAAAAACCGGCTAAGTGCGAGGCAGACACGCGCACCGGGGGTTCCGTACTCGGGTATTTTTCCGACATTTTGCACGATAGATCAAAAACTATTGTGCGTCAAAATAAGTAAAAATCTGTTTTAGAATGTACAAGTAAAGCCCTTTCATATGATACCCTACTTGGTATAGTTATCTTACTTTGAAAATTAAAAGAAATTTTAATTTATTTCTGTGATGTAACCACAAAATCACGGTTTTCAGATTTATTCCTTTACTTGTGCTAAAAGACCTACCTACCTGCCAAATTTCATGACTCTAGGTCAACGGGAAGTACCCTATAGGGACATACAGACAGACAGACAGACATACATACAAACAGACAGACAGACAACAAAGAGATCCTATAAGGGTTCCGTTTTTCCTTTTGAGGTACAGAACCCTTAAAAGAATTTAAAGTAATGTTACAGAGTCAGAATATGGTAGGACTCTATCCGTGAAAAGAATTTAGTACATATAGCGCTAACAAAAATAGAAATCACTTGTTCCAAAAACATATTCGGAAAAAATATTCATAATATTTCGCAAGCGATATTTCCAATACCCACCGTCTTCTTGCGTGTCAAACACACTCATACCAATCGATATTTATGTCGTCCCAAAATACACAGCGAGATATCATCATAAATACCTTACAGCCATACATAATACCGATTATCGTCAATCACTGCTAAAACAACAAGACGGACATAATTTCCACGCCGATGTGTCGATACTGCGCACACGCATGTTTTTCTTGGGTGCCATTAGCCGCCGAAAATAGTTTATTAATGATACTTATAGCCACTTGTTAAGTTGAAGTATTGGGGGAAAATAAGATAATTTGACCTAAATAATTTAAAAACACAAGACTAAAAAGCAACTCTAAAAGCCTATGGATATTTTTTTTTTGTTTTATTGACAAAAAATAGCGTGCGCTCTTTTGAATGGGGCTCCATGCCGCATCTTCGATAATAACTGATATTCCCTATCCAGTGGACCGCACAGACTAGCGCGACGGGACGATTCGTATTCCCAATAACAACGCTTGAATGTTTTGCGCGGACGTTCCTGTAGTGTGTTTCCGCCCTTATAGTTCGATGGGACGGCAATCCAACACGACCTGAAGGAGATCAGGCGCTGGATTTAAGTTGTTTTATTAACCCCCGACCCAAAAAGAGGGGTGTTATAAGTTTGACGTGTGTATCTGTGTATCCTTCTGTGGCATCGTAGGCTCCTTAACGAATGAACCGATTTTAATTTAGTTTTTTTTTGTTTAAAAGGTGTACTGTGGCATCGTAGCTCCTAAACGAATGAACCGATTTTAATTTAGTTTTTTTTGTTTGAAAGGTAGCTTGATCGAGAGTGTTCTAAGCTATAATCCAGAAAAATCAGTTCAGCCGTTTGAAAGTTATCAGCTCTTTTCTATTAACTGTAACCTTCACTTGTCGGGGGTGTTATAAATTTTTAATTTTCACTTGTATTAGTAGGAGATGACACGAGATAGAGTTTTACAGCACGCCAATCTTTTCTTATTAATAAATTTTGTATTTAATAGTTTGGTATGTTATTCAAATGGTCCGAGTAACTTTCAACAATATATTTCTTAAGAAAATAGCTAAAGCCGAAATACCATGTGAAAAACGATGTATTTTATGAGTGCGCGTCGATGTCGAGTGGCAACATAAACGTCACGTATCGACACCGCGCTCTTGGCGCGCGCTCAAATTGATATTGAATTTATTTTCAATTTTAACGCGCCCTCCTTAACGACACAGACCAACCGATTTTCACAGAGAAAGCAAATATTAAATTTTAAAAAAAGTTTCTTTTTCGTACTTACCTTTCCTTTTCTTAGGTAAGTGCCAAGCCAACAGCGACTTTACCTATTTATTATACGTCTTTGTCAGTCTACACCATTTAGCTATCATAGTGCCCACTTAAACAATAGTATAGAAATGACGATATAGTCATTAAATGATTATTTAAATTTTTTTAAATAGATCTTTCACCTTTCATACATAATTTATTTATTTAGAATTAGTAGGTACCTATATGTAGTGAGATATCTAAACCGTTACAGAACTATAGTTATAGCGCTTTTCAAACTACATATCCCTCGAAAACTGAATTAATATGCTATCAAGTGGACCTGTTCAGGCTTTACCTGGGGTAAGGGTGCAAAGTGCAAGCCAAAATATCGATATTTTCAGATTGCATTAGTTTAGTCTGCTACGGGTATTGCATAAAAAAAATATATGCAAAAAGGCGAAACAAGGAACGTGTGTGAAATTCACTGTAATGATATGAACTCTTTTTTAATGTTTAAACTATCGTGAGTGATTTCCATTATAAGTATAGAATGTAACGGATATACTCACGTATTCAATCGATGTAAGCCCGACTAGTTTCGAACCCATCCGGGGTTCTTTTTCATAAGGACTCAGCCCTCTGCGCGTCGCGCGGGCTTATATCGGCTAAATACTTGAGTATAGCCGTTACATTCTATACAATATTTAAAAGGTACTAACTCGTTTCGACCAGAGTTAAATATAACGGATGCTCGAAAACCTTTGGAGTAAAAACATTCTTTCCTTCTTTCAGACGAGAAAATTAAGCGCATGAAACCTGCCTGCGCATAATCTGTACCCAAAGCTGCTCTACAAAGTTGACAGTGAACAGGCGCCACCGCGGATACAAACGTCAAACGCTATTTCTGTTGCGTCTGCGGTGAGCCGTACCTCCCCCTCTCCCTCCTCACAGCTAGTCCTCCGAACAAGTGCGGTGTTATTGTATGGGTTTAAAATATAGGTTATTTAGATTCGATCGAGATCGCACTCTCTATAATTAGAGTTGGCTTCTGGGAGTCTGGAGTTTCGTGTGTGGAAAGGCGTCGACAGGAATTGGTAGTTGCTACATCTTAAATTCAGCGAGTCTGCAGAGAGTTTAGAATAGTAGAGAGTAGACGTAAATCAAACCGGCTACTTGGAGTAACCAAGTGGCTGGTGGCAGAAAAAAACATCCAAGTGGCTCAAAAATTAGGAAAGTAACTAGGTACATATATAGAAATTAGAATACACTGATCTATGTCAGAATGATGTAGTTAGTACTAGAGCATACATCGCCCCTTACAATTCATAATTGTACCTATGTATTGTGGTAGGAACAAAATGCGAACCAAATAGATATTATTTATGGCAATTGTATTTTTTATGGGTTTCGTTGCCTAAAATAAAGATAAAATTAGCGTTGTATAATATAGTCATAATCATAATGATAACAATATGTATGATGCATACTTACATACATATTATAGGCTGCTACAAAAAATACACATGGACGTACAAAAATGTAGAGTCAAATCAATTCAAATATAACCTAATAGTAAAAAATTGACTATAATATTAAAGTCATCACAACGACGTCACGTCGGATGTCAAGTGAGATGTTATCAGGACACGCAGCCGAGGCGTGACAGATCGTGACGATACGAAGACCGCCTCTAAGATGGACGCTTGGTTTTTAACCGACTTGGTTTTTAACCTTAAACTTATTCAAAGCACATCTTATTCGAGGCTACTACAAGGACTATTGATGGCACATGTCGCGAATAAAATTCAGATAGAAATAAAGCCTATATGCCCGCGGCTTAGTCGAAATTTTAATTCGCGGCTTAGTGCGTGTGGACTACACGTCCACACGGACTAAGCCGCGAATTAAAATTTCGAACCCCCATTCTACTCCATTTTCAAAAAAACTTTCTTAGTGCTAAATAGCTACCTGTATGCCGCCGATCCGTAAAGTAGTTTGAGCTGTGCGTTGATAGATCAGTCACTCACCTTTTCTTTTGCACTAGAACCCTAGCGAAAAAGGAAGACAGGTGATAGTACTGAGGATTACTGATAAGATACCATTAAAAGAACTACGAAAAAACCTGTAAGTATTTTTAAAAGTTCACAATATTTCAAATATAACATCTGACTGACGCTAGAGGTCAACGAACGTTCCGCGAATAGGTCACCCGAAATCAATGCCGCGTCGTAGGTTGACCCGAATTTCGCGGGTTCGAAAAATCGAAATCACCAAAACTACAAGATAAGGCAATTATTTATTGGCATGGTAGTATAATACCGTTTTTGCTAGTGTTCTGGTTTCATCCTGTAATCTGTATATAAGTATAACTTATTTTCAGGAAATTGTAGACCAGCGCAAACCAGCGGACAATTAGCTGCATCATAGGGTCAATACAATTTGGCAATCCTTGGTCACGACTCCAAGCTCATGGTTACGCACGATCGGTAGTCGCCACTAAATGCATCGATCAAAGGAAATAAAAATATTAAAGTGATTAATAATTTACACTGCCTTATTATTTATCTGACACGAAATATGAATGGTTAAATTAATTATTATTAGCGAGTACCTACTAGTGATGTACCTATATACCTGTAGTACCTATTTGGCGTAGAGTAAGTAGGTTTAAAAAGGTAAAAGATTCAGAAAATGGCGAAAAACCCCTGCATTGTACCTGTGAAAGTAGGAACTGTTAATAGGGATCGTTAAGGAAAACTTATTTTGTAAAAACCTAGTAAAATGCCTCAAATTGAGAACCTAGATTCTTTACTTGAAGTCTCTTAAAAAGAGTTGGACATTATGTCATCCTCACCATCACAATTGACAACCCATCGCCTACGACCACGGGTCTCCTCTCAGAAAGAGAAAGGTGCAGTGTTGGCAATAGACCACCACGCTGGCCAAGTGCGGATTTCACATACCTTTGAGAACATTATGGAGAACTGTCAAGCATGCAGATTTCCTCACGATGTCTTCTTTCACATTAAACTCATTCTAACATGTAACTTTAAGTAGCTAAATGAAAAAAGAAAACAAGCAGTCATTGAGGACGTAAAGTAGAAAAATCATGAGTTAAGTAGATAGTACCTACATTATGCTGAGCATTATTATTATTACCTATTAGTTATCTATTAATTTAAACCAGCATTCAGAAGGTTAGGTTAGGTTATTTTGAAGGTTACATTAGATATAAGATTTGTTACACTAGCGAATCAGAACCCTGTAAGACTAGATGTAAGTGTTGAAAATAAAAATAAATCTTTACATCACTAGTGATTACTTAGTGTATATCTAAGCTAACTGGTAGGAAGTTGTTATATTAATAGTTTTCGTAATAAAATGATCGAATAATAGTAAAACAAGGAATAAACGTGACAACGTTATGGCGTTGTAACACATCCGAGTCATGAAGGCAATTAAACACCTGTCCGACAAGCTACATGCCCGAGGCATGTTGAATTTTATATACCTATCCTTCGAAGATATAAAGAGCCAAGATGCACACATAGTAAGTTAAGGATCCCACCAAGCTGAGCTTAGGACCGATGATGGATGTACCAAAAAAATGTTGAGCCTCGTAATGGGTGGCGTATGATAGGTATGAGGATTAAAAGAATATGTTTAAAACTCCAATAGATAATCCTGCAAACAGCTGATCGCGGAAATGAACTCGTGAAAAAATTCTGTGAACTCGAAGAACCGTTTAGTCGCTTGTCAAGGCGTAACAGAACAAAATAATCTTATCAGAACTACTTATTTGGTAGGTAGTAGGTACTACATTATATAATACCTCATAATAAGTATTTTCTCATGTTATAATATGATTTATCAAACACGGTATAAATAACTATTATAATATTTGTACAGTAAATTTGAAATTCCAAAACGAAAAACAACTGTTATTTCATAGTTTTAAGTTTTCATTCCTGTCGGCTAAGTCTTAATTGACTGCCAATTTTTTCTTGCTTAAAATTTTGCATGGTGTTTTTGTGATTTTCACTACTATTCTTCAAGCACTCATGTATATCTTGGGTTGTTTATATCAATACCGATTCTTCTAGTTATCTATCTATGGAAATAAAAGTGAAACGTTAGTTTGATTGTATATTGATTAAAGATCTCTATTCTTGGAAGAGTCGAACCGATTTCAGTCACATCTATTACCTATATCAGTTTCCAAAGAACTTCACAAAATGAAGAACTAACTTTGCTCCAATTGTTTTCTTTGAAATCAGGGGCCAGTGAAGTAACTAACAATCTACCTTTATACCAAATTTTATATAAATCGGTTTAACGGATGGGCGTTTAAGAATCCCATGGGAACTCTTTAATTTTTCGGGATAAAAAGGGACTTATGTCCGTCCCCGGTATGTAAGCTAACTCTGTAGGTACTTTTTATCAAAATCAGCTGTTAAGGGGCATGAGACGAGTCTGCCCACGAAATTCAAATGTAATTTGGTTTTTCGCAATTTGTAAACTAATACGACAACGTAGTGTTATGGTATTTTAATTGCGCCAATGACAGTATCATCCTCACAGGTTTATGTGTGGTGAGGTATCGACCATAACTCACAAATTAGTCGATACTAGAGCTTTCTTAAACTGGACCCTTTTAAGTAAAGATTTTTATATAAACCTGTGAGGATGATACTGCCATTGGCGCAATTAAAGTGCCATAAGCGTACTTTGTCGTATTAGTTTACGAATTGCGAAAAACCAAATTAAATTTGAATTTCGCGGGCAGACCCGTCGCATCCACCTTAAACTGTTGGGCCGTAAAAAGTTAGACAGAGATAGACAGAATATATACTTTCGCATTAATAATATGGTAAGTAAGGATGGTTCGTAATGACATAACCGATCGAGTATCTAAACAAGGGAATAATCTAATCAGAAAAAAATAATTAGCATAAACGTACATGGGTATATTTCCTGGCTGGTCGTTTGCATATTTCCTGACAACAAGCATACAACAAAGCGAGTACGAGCCACGTAATAGTAATCTCGGAATCTCATTGAGTAATGATAATCGTGAATATTTATACTTATCGCGATCTCGATCCGCGCTTGATGATGTTCTATTAAGCCTTGGGCATACGGAAAGCGGGACGGAAAATTCAAGTTCCCTTTTTAATTTCAACAAATAATACAAGGTATCAAAATATAGGTACAATTATTTAAACTAAAATATCTAGACAGAATTGTGATTAATTTGTGAATAAAAGAGTGCTTAGACACTTCTGGATTTTACAATTTATTTTTAAGATAAAATATCACAGGTTACGCGTGTAAGATTTGTCATGAAGTTTGTAAGATATCACTACCCATATTATGAATGCGAAAGTGTGTTTGTGTGTTAATTTGTCGGTTTATTGGATTGTCGTTCAATCATGTTGCATTGGAGCAACGGATTGACGTGATTTTTTGCATGTGTAAAACTTGAGAGTGATTTATGCTACTATTTATCCCGAAAAATCAAAGAGTTCCCATGGGATTCAAAAAACATAAATCCACCATACATCCAGCTAGTATACAAATAAAAATAAAAAACTACAGTTTTTGACAAATAGACAACAACGTTGCTAATAACTTATAAACAGCTATGATTAATTATTATTAATTTTGGCCATTGTTGACGCCGGTTGTGTTGTATGTCCAAGCCTTTACCAGTAATAATCGTCGGTAATAATTGCCGGGATTACTCATTTTCGTGATTTCATGTTTGACGCTGGTCCAGGTCGTATGGTAATGGAGTCGTGCCGAATAGTGATTTTTGCGTAAATGCTCGTTCATATTGTGACTAATCGAGTGCGTGTTCCCATTGCACATGGGTTGCAGAAAATTGTGCTATTTAGTAGGTAACACATTTTAACTCTTTTTTGTGATGTGTGACCACTAATTCACGGTTTTCGGATCATTTCCTTTACTTGTGCTATAAGACTTACTACCTACCTGGCAAATTTCATTTTCTGTCAACGGAAAGTACCCTATAGGTTTTTTTAACAGACCCGACAGACGACAAATGGACAGACGGAGATACAGACAGACAACCCTAAAAAGGAGTAAGTATTTATACTATTAAACTTTCCTTAAAGTATGTAGGACTGTAGGTAGATTGCGTTAGTGAAAATATCATCAAAATTGGTTACTTCGTTTTTGAAAACATCATGGTTGCAGCACATGTTCAAATTCAAATTATTTTTTTTTCAAATTCAAATTATTTTTATTCAATTAAACTTTTACAAGTGCTTTTGAATCGTCAAAATAATCTACCACTGGTTCGGAATGCTGTTCCTACCGAGAAGAACCAGCAAGAAACTCGGCGGTTGCTCTTTTCAAATGTACAATTTACAATAATATGCCATACTGTATACAAGCAATTGCAGCGCCGTGTATTGCTGGAGCGCATCAAATCCAAGCTTTTTTGTCATTTACATAATCTTCGATTGTATAATAAGCTTTTTTCAGGAGTATACTTTTAATAGATTTTTTAAACTTGTGTAAAGGCAAGTCTAAAATTGATTGTGGAATTTTATTATAAAATATTACACTCATTCCCACAAACGATTTTCCAACTTTCCTGAGGCGGAGCGTAGGATATGCGAGCCTATCACGGTTTCTAGTTTGCCGGTCGTGGAAATCACCGATTTTTTTGTAACTATGAATGTTTTGTCGTACAAAAATTATATTAGCGTAAATATATTGAGAAGCTACTGTAAGAATACCTATTTCCTTAAATTTCTCTCGTAGGGAATCGCGCGGTTTTAAATTATAGATTGCGCGTATTGCCCTTTTTTGTAAAACGAAAATTTTTCCAATATCTGCCGCTTTACCCCATAGCAAGATTCCGTAAGACATAATACTGTGAAAATAGGCAAAATATACAATTTCTGCAGTTTCCACATCAGTTATCTGTCGAATCCTTCTAACAGCGTAAGCAGCAGAGCTGAGTTTACCAGCAAGTGTTGATATATGGGCGTTCCATTGAAGCTTTGCATCTAAAGTTATCCCCAGGAACACGGTAGTTTCTTCTACTTTCAACATATCATTATTTACCATTAAATTAAAATCATTTGCCGTCTTAGTATTGGGCAATGCGAATTCGACACACTTAGTTTTCTTTGCATTTAAAAGCAAATTATTAACAGTAAACCAATGAGTAACCTGCGATATGGTTCTATTTACATCGTCAAAATTATTATAATTTCTATCGACTTTAAAAATCAATGACGTATCATCAGCAAATAGAACAATATCGCAAGTATTTTGGACGAAATATGGTAAATCGTTTATATATACCAAAAACATGAAGGGACCTAAGATAGAGCCTTGTGGAACACCCATTAGTGAGGCTGATCCGGATGACTTCACATCATTTACACATACAGTTTGTATACGATCACTGAGGTAGGACGCAATGAGACTAAGCGCAGAGTCTTTGATTCCATAGTGGTTCAATTTAGCCAAGAGAGTCTCATGTGGATCGAGAATAGAACCTCCTTTAATAAGGTTGGTTAAAGAATCATGAAGTGGCAGTGGGCAGGCCATGCCTGTCGTAGAGGCGATGGCCGTTGGAGCCGGAAAGTCCTTGAGTGGAGACCGCGTTTAAGCAAACGTGTGGGACGCCCTCCAGCACGATGGACCGACGATATAAAGCGGCTGGCGGGAAGTGGCTGGATGAGGAAGGCTGAGGACCGGGTGTGGTGGCGCTCTGTAGGGAAGGCCTATGTCCAACAGTGGACGTCCACAGGCTGATGATGATGATGATGATGAAAGAATCATGGGATGTTGTTTGGCACAATGTAAACACGTACTGCACGTCCTTTGCGCAGTTCGAGACCTCGGCAGCGCAAACAGGACGGGCAGGCATTAAACACATTATTGCCTGTCACACGCACTACAGGCATTGCGAATGTACTTAACACGTGCCTAGACGATCATTGCGTTAGCCTGTAGGTAGGTAATTCCCACGATCCGTACGTGATAACACATTTTATCATCATATCTAGGTACTCTAGGTGTAAGTACTCGACGACAATTAGTTTTTACGACCCCCCTGGCGCAGTGATAAGCGCTGTGGTCTTATTAGTGGGAGATCCCGGGTTCGATTCCCGGCAGGGTTTTGGATTTCTATAATTTCTAAGTTTCTGGCCTGTTCTGGTGGGAGGCTTCCGCCGTCGCTAGTTATCACCCTATCGGCAAAGCCGTGCCGCCAAGCGATTTCATGTTCCAGTACGATGGCGTGTAGAAACCAAAGGAGTGGGTACCTATGGGTTTAATGAAAACTGGCATACCCCTTCCAGTTTAGCCCGCTTCCGTCTTAGACTGCAACATCCACTAACCACCAGGTGAGATTGCAGTCAAGGGCTAACTTGTATCTGAATAAAAAAAAGTAATTGTATACTTAGGTAATTCACCATCTTGTAGGTAAACCTACTGGTATACCTATGAGATGGTAATAGATAAACCCAAAGGTTCCGACTACAATGGGTAATGGTCATCGATGTATATGGTTTACCTATAGGTAACCCTATTGGTTTACCTATGAGATGGTGGTGGTAATGTCGTAGGGTTAAAATCTGCTACTCACACACTTGCCGCAAGGGAATCTATCAAAGCCTCTACCCCACCAGATTTGAGTAAAAGGAATCAAAATTTTAAAATAGCTCTTGCGTTGGATTCATGAACTACTTAGGTATATGTATAAAAGTAGGTAACACAAAGGGTAGTGAGGCCAAGTAAGGGGTAGTAGACAAGATAGCAATAAATAAATCACGACCGAGGCCCCTCTCTACTGAATAAAACACCTGTCTTTGAAATATCTCCATATTATCGCGATCCATTGCGGCTTCTTTCTTTTTCCTGCTATTCTATGTCGGCTCATGTTATTGGGTGGTTCATTGAAAAATAGACTCAAAGCATTTATTTAAATAAATAAAAAAATATTATACTTTTTGGCTGTCATTGTGAACTTAAAAGTACATCTATGAGAGTTCCAAACGCGCCCTGGTCTTAGAAGAAGCCTACAACAAACTCAGACGGGTATTGTTTTAAATGTCTGCGATTGCAGCTTTTTGGGGTGGTAGGTATATAAATTGTTAAAAACGAGTCTTAAATACTACGGCTATTAGTTAAGCAAATCCCCATGTAAATCGGCGAAATAGTTACGAGAGAAATATTATAATAGAATACACACAACCGACCGTAGTTGCAAGTTATTAAATACTTAAATACTATCTCCATTTTATCCACATGTGAATTAAAAAAAGTGCTTAAGGTGGAAGCGACAGGCCTGCCCGCGAAATTCTTTACAACGTAGGCTTATGGTATTTTAATTGCGACAATGGCAGTATTATCTTCACAGGTTTATATGAAAATCTTTACTTTTTAAAGGGTCCAGTTTAAGAAATTAATTCTAGTATCGATTATTTTCACAAATTAGGGGCAGGCCTGTCTCATGCCTCTTAACGCAAGTATCTAATTTTTTCCTAAAGTAACTCCTCAATAGAATATAAGCAGGTCCTGAATGTTTCTCTATGACCATTTTCTTAAAATAAAATACGAGTTCTGGCAGATAGTTTTACTCTCACTTTAATGCATAAAAATTTGACTTTTTTTAACCGACTTTAAAAAAAAATAGGAGGTTCTTAATTCGTCGGAATCTTTTTTTTTTCTTCAGAAAACCCTATAAAACACCGACCGTGGAGTTTAGGACAGTGTTAAATCACCATGGTCCGCGATTGGGCGACGGACACCGCATAATTTATGCACGAAGTTTCCGTACATGTCCGACACTTTGACACATTACCCTAAAGTTCGCTGCATAATATAATTCAAGCCAACCAGGTTTTGATTAAATTGGATGGGTACGTCCCGCTCGTTTTCCATATGAGTAGAGAAAGAATTTTTTTTTAGTAAAAGTATCACATTTCTGTCAGTGGTATCGAGGCCTATCAGAACTTTCTTTGATTGATTTACAAAATGAAGTCTGAAACAGTGTTTCTGCACTTAAAATTATGATTTTACCCTAGTTTCTGTTGGAATTCGTCCTAACTCGTCCTATATATTTTTTTGAAATAATTTGATTTTCCTTCCCGCTATCCTCTTAAGGTCGTCAGTCCAGCGGGTCGGAGGTCGTCCCACACTAAGCTTGCTGATACGCGGTCTCCACTCCAGAACAGTCCCAGCGGCCATCAGTTCTGCGGCAGACGGTATATTATGTAGGTATTTAACGTAAATAAAGGCACATAGACATATCTATTATTTCAACTCGTAAAATCTAGTATTATTATAACTCAGACAGACAGTCACGAACACGTCGTACGCACACGTCCGTACTTAAATATAATTGATCATCTGTCTGTCCGTACGTTTGATTAACATGAGACGGATCACGCCCTTTGACCCCTGGTTTGACAAATGACTAACGAATATTATATGAATAATGATTGGAACTGGTGGTAAGTTATTATCACGACTGTGTTTTATAATATTGCCATAGAATTTCTTCAAGACATGTGCCAAGGCTCAAAATCTAGACCTAGTTATGACACATGGTTATGATGCGGAGCGAGTACAGGTATTATATTAGGTACCTTCATTTAAAATCTCAAGCGGTCTGAGGCCTAGGGTGAATAAAAATCCCCAAAAGTTCCAAGAGTCTACATTATTATCTAGTATTATGTTCAGGATAATGATAAGTACCTACTATTTTTAAAAGCATTTTAAAAATGCAGGTTACCTTAATTTTAATTAATATGTTTTTGGCCTAATTTTGGCCTAATCATGTCTTAGGTGTAGGAAACTAAGAAAAAACCACAGAGGTATCGAGTCTTTAAATACTAAGTCGAAGCCATCCCATCAGACGTAACAGAAAAGTAGGTAGGTACCTAGATAATGTAAGTTAGGTCTCTATTAGAGACAAGCTGTTCTAATATCCACTTCATTTTTTTTAACTACAATTTTTGGTATAAATAATAAAAATAAAATAAATAAGAGAAACAACCAATCAAGCCAGAAATAAAGCCTTTGAATTTTATTATGCATCAAACATCGCATTTTTGTGCTGGAGAAGTCAACAAAATTTAATTATTCGTCTCCCATAAACGTAATCTACTTTAATCTCGTTTTTTGTTACCAAAGACAATTCTCACTTAAAATCTCATCAAAAAAGTCGAACGAAAACAACTTTCGTATCATCTATCAATCTAACATAGCGCTGCCAGCGGGGGACCTCTATTATATTTAATTCCCAATCTATAGCACCGCGGGCACAGTGTCAAAAACGGCTAATACTTCATCACAAATCACGTAGATTTTAAACACCACACAGTGTAGGTGGAAAACTCTAATAGAGACTTATAAAAGACGTAGTGAACACAAAAAAAACAACTTTTTTAAATTATTGTCACGACATTTTGATGGCAGTTTTTGAGTCTCAAATTATGAAGTAGGGCTGACTATAGAAAACATATACTTACATAAGTAATTTTTAAATGACGCTATATCGTTTAATGCAAGTTGTTGTGATAAATCGATACTAAGTCTATGACAACTGATCCTAAAAATAATTTGAACAAACTATCATATGTAGTTTAAGATTTTTGAATAAAGTAATTATATTATGTATTAATTGCATTACAATTAATAATCGTCATATTTTGAAACTTATAATATCTACTTACATACCTATTTTTTATTGATATTATATTGTTGTAAAGTTTAACTGTCTATAGTAGAAAGGTCTTAAAATTTAATTCTGAACTATCTGCTTTTCAATATACTTACCATAAACGATCACATCCAAGTTTTTATAATAGGGTCTTTGCTCCGAACC
The DNA here is from genome assembly GCF_905333055.1 of Maniola jurtina. Lineage (NCBI taxonomy): Eukaryota > Metazoa > Arthropoda > Insecta > Lepidoptera > Nymphalidae > Maniola > Maniola jurtina. The sequence goes on along the minus strand of NC_060046.1, from coordinate 9,760,027 downwards.
GAGAAACTTAATAATGTCCAACTATGACACTGGGACGATCACAATGTGGTCGGCGCCTCAGCTGAAAATCGATCTAATATCGATTCTATCCGATATCGATTGTCTGCATCTGTATCGGCGAGTCATTAAATCGTTTTGAGATGAGATTGAGTCACGTCTTACACCCGGATGGGGTCTTCTTTCTAATTACCTAAGATATGTCAAATGGTGTTGTGCTATTTTAATTTATAAACTAAAGCGTTTTTTTGTATTATTGTTTATTTAGTATTAGGCACCTACCTGTGGCTACTTACGATCGAGCCTAAATGATCGAGATCAAAGCAAAAAACTTATAGTAATTTGTACAATTACAATGATCCATTATAAGGGAAAATTCCCGTCAATACAAAACTTCTATCAAATTTTGAAGTCAACCGAATACCAATCAAAACTTCGCATGATTAAATTAAATTTTTTTAACGATTTGATGATCTTTCCTAGTGGAAAATCATTTGTTCCGACGTTGTAATACCCTATCAGCGGGGAATTTTTGACAAGGAAATATTTTTCCATAATATTGTGTTTTTAAGCACTGCTTTTCAGCATTTTATTTATACACTGGGAAAAAAAAATTAGCTGCGTAACTAATCGCAGCTAACTGGTAAAGAAAATTAACTTGTAATTAACAAAGTAAATAATTGAAAACCAAATCTTGGTGTATTGATAGGAAGAGCTACATTTTCAAAAACGCCTATCTAATCTAGAGTTCAAAATTTCAAAATTGTTCGCTTCACCACTCTCACTTGGACCAGTCATTATCTTCAGCGGCGCCACCGTGTCAAAATAAAATAAAGAATCGACCCAGTTCCCACAGTAGCTCGTTGTACATTGTTGAACTTGTCCACAACTGGTTTCAACGTAATGAGAATATTGAAATTTATTTTTTTCATCCAAATTGTGACGTGTTTGGATATTCTCGTTCATGGGATTTGGTCATGTCGGTGGTAAAATCACAGTATAAGGAAATACTTCATACAGTCGGTCGACACCGCAATAGATACTTATTAATTAATTATTATTTAGCATTTTTTTAATATAGGTACTAGCGCTTGGCTGCAATCAGACCTGCTGGCAAGTGATGATGCAGCCTAAGATAGAACGCGTTTGCCTAAATTCTAGGCCCTAGAAGATACCTATTCACTCTTGACTTGAAGATACCCAATACCCATATTAAAATTGGAGATGAAAACTGATGCTGGAAGAGCGTTCCATATCCTAGAGGTATGTATGTATCTATAAAAGGAAAAGGTCTGTCTGTCTGACGAAACTACTGGACGGACCGGGTTAATTTTCGGCATGCAGATAACTAAGTATTATGAAATCACTCAGGAAAATTCGCTAAGAAAGTATTTTTGATAATTCAACCCCTAAGGGCGTATAATAGGGGTTTGAAATTTGTGTAGTTCACGCGGATGAAGGCATGGTCGTAAGCTAGTAGAGCTAGTAACTATATACGAAATTATGTAAGTTATATTAAAAAATGTATGCTACACCTGGAAACTTAGAATAACACTCGATAATTAGACACAATACTTTCCTTATATAGATATTATAAACACAGGATGTACTAATTGATCTAGATCCTCGTTTTATAGTCACAATGTCATTTTTTATGCACATTTTCCGTGGAAATGACGCGATTAAATATGCAGTGTCATTGCGCATAGATGCTTATGCAAACCGTCATGATACACCTGATGACAATTAAATGCAAATCACTCGATTTTCCATTACAAAAATGTCATGAATCTAAAGGTGGAGACTGACTTGTAACTTAGTTTGTAATGTATCATTCGTTACGAGCGCCGCATGCATTTTTTGCTAATTCCTTTTGAGTGTTACATTACAAGTCAGTGCAGGTTGCGTCAACTATATCATCGCGTTAATAATATTAATATCATTCTCATGTCCAGTTACGGTTAGTCGTATGATTTTTTATTGTATCGATTAGGTGTCAGTAGGTATGCGACGCAGATCAAGCGAAACGTTGGAGCAAAATTTAGTCGAGCAAAATGTAGCTAGTGTGTTCTTAACCTAATTTTATTATAGCATAGAATTAGTCGTTGCGACGCTGTGACGAATTCTTAATGAGTATAATCACTGATCTCTGAGACATTCATTCGTAATGATGGGTATCAAAATAATAAAAATGATTGATATCAAGTATACTTAAATAAATCACGTAACAGTCAGGTCGCTAATTAGTGGCCGGTTTGGGAGTCAATTAATGTGAAGATTTGGAAAAATTGGCCAAGAGGTCGTAAGAAATTCTGATAAGATTTTTGATAAAAGTGTGAAAACATTTATATGTAGAAACCGGCCATGTGCGTGTCGAACTTTCACACATCAAGGGTTCTGTAATCTGTTCCATAGTAGACAAGAAATAACACGTTTTAATTTTTTATTTGCATGGCAGCCATTTTAAATTTTTATTATTAGTTGTTGTACCAGAACCGTAATAGTAACACACATTCTGTGAAAATTTCAACTCTCTGCCTATTAAGGTTTAGGAGATGTCCGTCCGACTGTCGCCGACATCGACAGTCAGATGGACGGACGGACGGACGGACAGCGGAGGCTTAGTAATAGCAAGTTTTACCATCGTAATACTGTGGTAATAGTGTACCAAGTTTCGGGTACGGAATCCTAATAAAGGGACTTTTAATGAACTGTCGTAAAGTCGGTGTTCAGGGTATCAATTTCTGGGTCTTCTGGAAATTTCAAGTTTCTAGACTCAGCTTTTTGAGGTGTAATACTATTAATACTTCAGTTTATCCTTTTTATAGGTATCAATGACATAAAAGTTCGATATTATGTTACTAAGTATACCTATAAATTTTTACCAAGCCACCAGCTCTTCAACTAAAATATTTCGAGTTTTAAATAATAATTTAAGCGCATGCAAGTTGAAAGCAAAGGCCATATCAATTAAAATAATCGTCATTTGCATAGAAAATCTGCGTAACAGCTTACATTTTTATTTCCACTTCTATGGTACAAGTTATGAGCATTTCTCAAGGACGCAAGTTCAAAAAATACTAGAATTTATTGTCTTCTATATACCTACTAGAATATTTATCACTCTGTTTCGTTTTTCTCATAGATAGTTCTTCAATAACAGTAAAGTAGGGATATATTATACCTACATCACACTAATATTATAAAGGAGAAAGTTTGTGTGTGTGTGTGTGTGTGTGTGTGTGTGTGTGTGTGTGTGTATGTTTGTTACTCCTTCACGCAAAAACTACTGGACGGATTGGGCTGAAATTTAGAATGGAGATAGATTATACCCTGGATTAGCACATAGGCTACTTTTTATCCCGGAAAATCAAAGAGTTCCCACGGGAATTTTAAAAAACCTACATCCACGCGAACGAAGTCGCGGGCATCAGCTAGTGGGATATAAAGAAGAAAATGAAAATGCAAGTGACGTAAGCAGTGAGTGTACTGAAATAATTTTGATTAACTCAGACATGCTGTGGTTCTCTCTCCTCGTTAAATTCTACGGCACCACCGATGCTGCTGACTTTGCGTACGCTTCTTGAGGCTCTATCGGCTATTGCATCTCTGGATGGTCATGATCACCTTAACATGTCATTGATGTGATCAAGGTCTTTGTAGAGCATTGTACCATTACTCAGTAATTAGTTAACAAAAAGAGTAATTAATTTGTCTATTTTTAGTTTAAATTGGATGTTCTTAAATGGTACCTACCAACTAGTTAATTTTAACATGCCAGAAATTTCAGTTACTGTGCCAAATCTTGGTATTTCTGTTACTGTTAACAATAATAATTATATTAATCTTTTTCATTAATTTTTGAATATTTTTTATGCCACTTACGAAAACCATTTAATATTAGTTTATGTAGACTTTAAAAAACCGGTCGACGACGGCGAGTCGTCTCGCGCACCGAGGGTTTCGTACTCGGGTATTTTCTCTGACATTTTGCACGATAAATCAAAAACTATTATGCATAAAAACCAACAAAAATCTGTTTCAAAATCTACAGGTAAAGCCCTTTCATATGATATCCCACTTGGTATAGTTATCTTTGAAAACTGAAACACTTTTTTTTTTGTGATGGAACCACAAATTCATATTTTTCGGATTTTATCCTTTACTTATGCTGTAAGACCTACCTACCTGCCAAATTTCATGATTCTGTATGTATGTTTGTATACGTCGAACGTATTTCATGATTCTGGGTCAACCGGAAGTTCCCTATTGGTTTTCTTGACAGACACGACAGACGGACAGACGGACAGACGGACAGACAGACAGACAGCAAAGTGTTCCTTTAAGGGTTCTGTTTTTTCTTTTTAGGTATGGAACCCTAAGAATGTAAAGAATAAGTATCTCGATGCACATAGCCGCTTGGTCTCGATGACATTAAGGAAGCCATAAATAACGAGAACTAATTGAATATAGACCGGTCTTCCATGTTTATGGTAGCGGCCCTTTTACCATTTATAACCAATTACTTATTAGCCAAATTCTCCCGGCAGCTCTAAGAGCTCACGCACTCGAACTGAACTGCAGCTGAACTGCGCGTGGCGGCAGCCCGCTGTACGATATTCTCTCCAGCCGCGACGCGCAGTTCAGCTGCAGTTCAGTTCGAGTGCGTGGGCTCCTGCCTATTTATTATATTTTGATTTAAGTAGAAAGGCTTGTCGGTTTTCACTTAAGTACAGGAGAGCCTATACCTAGGTAAGTTAAAATCGTTGATTGTGAAGGTTGCGCAGTAAGATCAAGTGGATTACTTGATATCATCATCATCATTAATCAATTGCCGGCTCACTACTGAGAACGGGCCTCCTCTCAGAATAAGGCAGGTTTGGCTACAGTCCACCTCGCTGGCCCGGAGTGGATTAGCTGACTTGACAATTGAGAACATTATGGAGAACTCTCAGGCATGCCGGTTTTCTCAGGATGTTTTCAAGTGCGAAAGGTTAAAATTAAGTGCTTGCCCGGGATCGAACCCTGGGCTTCCCAACTAGGAGGCAGAGGTCTTGACCACAAGGCTATCACCGCTTCGCAGTTGCCAACGTTGGTCGCCAATAACAAATTAACGTGTCTTTTTATAATCCAGAGTGTTTTAATCAAAACGGGTGCGTCATAAAACTCGAGAGTTTAGAGACGAGATACGCTAAACGCATAAAAATGTCCCCCGTAATTGGTTGGAATGACACGGTTATAAAAAGTTAAAACCGGTAGCTTATTATGTTGTAAAAGTGTTCAATTATAATACATATTGGTAACATTAAAATATTAATAAAAGTGATTTGTATAATATAAAAATCTCTTATACTACGCTTCCAGCATCAGTGTTCCCCTCCAATGATATATATTTTTTTTTAAAGAATATTAGCCATATTAAATGACTAATATTCCCCTTTCCTTTCCAACTAAGCGTCAGGCTTGTGCTAGGAGTAGGTACGACAATAGTGCAACGGGCGGGCTTTGAACCGTCGACCTTTCGGTTTTCAGTCCACTCCTTTACCGGTTGAGCTATTGAGGCTCTGAATATGGGTATCTTCAAGTCAAGAGTGAGCATCTTCTAGGCAAACACGCTCCATCTTAGGCTGTATCATCACTTGCTAGCAGGTCTGATTGCGGCCAAGCGCTGGTCTATAAGTTTAATAAATTGTCTAAAAAAAACCCCCCCGACAAAAACCTTTGTAAGAAAACTAGAAAAGAGCTGATAACTTTTAAACGGCTGAACCGATTTTCTTCGATTGTAGCTAAGAACACTCTCGATCAAGCCACCTTTCAAACAAAAAAAAAAATCTAAATTAAAATCGGTTCATTCGTTTAGGAGCTACGATGCCTCAGACAGATACACACGTCAAACTTATAACACCCCTCTTTTTGGGTCGGGGGTTAAAAAAAAGATGTTGTGAAGTCTACCAATCCGCACTGGGTCAGCGTGGCAGATTATATTATATTATAATTCGGAGAGCCCGTGCTCAGTAGTGGGCCAGCGATGAGTTGATCATAATGAAGCAGATAAAATTGAACACGTAGCATATTAAGTACCTTAAAGTTAATGGCATTAATAAATTAAATACAATTTATCGTGTAAAAATGAGGCGATTAAGTGGTTTCCAAAAATATTTTACTCAACTCAGTTTTATTTGTGGTGCCTATAAATAAATCAGAAACGAATTGATTGCTGGGTTTTTAATTAATCAAGTAAAAGCACATGCAATTTCATCCCGATGGCAGACTGCAATAATATTTTTAAAATTTATTTTTATCATGGAAATACTCCGCTCCCTGTATCGTATCTACCTACTTACCTAGAGGTTCGAATAAATTTATCTGAAGCAAAAACTTAGCTTCGATTTCTTGTCTTATCAAAAATATTATAGGTACTTGGGTAGGTACTAGATGTCTGCGACGTCGTCCACCAAAATTCGAATTTTTATAAATCCGGGCCTATGTGCTAATCCAGGGTATAATTTCAGCCCAATACCTCCAGTAGTTTTTGCGTGAAGTAGTAACAAACACACACACACACACACACACACACACACACACACACACACACACACACACACACACACACACACACACACACACACACACACACACACACACACACACACACACACACACGCACACACACACACACACGCACACACGCACACACACACACACACACACACACACATACAAACTTTCTCCTTTATAATATTAGTGTGAAGTGTGATCTATCGCTATACTATTATGTGTATTCTAAGGTGCTGTTTAACTTTGGTTAATAAAACGTTTAGCACGCGCTCACATGAACGACCTTGATAAAACCAACAAGCCATTTTAAGGTAACGACTAACGACTAACGACTAATGTGGTCTGTCCAATGTCACCGTAATTTAGGCAAATCGAATCTCGTAACAGCATGAGTGCCGTGAAGGCTGCATCGCGGCACGATCTGTGACGTCATATATCATGATTATTACCAATGTGATTACTGCTTACTATCTATTGCACTTATTAGGTATTGTCATCATTTGCAGAGCTGGCGATTGCTAAATAAAAATCCGGTCAAGTGCGAGTAGAACATGCGAGCAAAGGGTTCCGTACCGTTGTACAAGATATAACACTTTTATGTGCAACACTACAAGTTGATGACGGACAGCGCCATCTGTATGTGATTTCGTACCTAAACTAATTATTGAACTAAATAAACTAAATTACTAAACTAAACTAAACTAGTGAAATAAATCCTTTGAAGACATTTTGAATCTTCGAAAATTGGATGATTGGATTAATTTCCAGTGTCTTTTCCTTACATGGCGAGCAATCAATGTCGAGGCTTTTTCGTTAAATACTTAGTATGATTTTGTAAATTATCGATCCCAAAACCGATACTTATTACATGATAGTGATGTTAAAAATAAGCTTCAAGTTGACCTACATACCTAGTATATTCTCATGAATCAGTACTCAGTTCACAATTTTCATCCGTTTGATTTACTGAATAAACTAGTTCGAGATTCGCATCCAATCAACACCTGACTATTAAAAACAAACGCAAACAACACAAAGCAATGTTACGAAAGACACGAAATAAACGCATAAAACAAAATCTTTAAGACAATGAGCGTAAAGTGAATCATGGACTTTGGAAATAATCGCTAATGGTACAAATGAACTGTTTACATCAACTCATAACAAATGAAACCTTGTACGCTAATCTGTGTCTTAAAATAAAGCAATTAAAAACCAAAATAGCCTGTTAAAATTTAGAGTTTTATCGTCAGCTTTGTGGACGATGGTACTTGAGCAAACATAGTATAGGAGTAGATATAGGTATGTATGTAGATAGAAAAGTATTTAAGCGTTTGAGTCTCTTGATAAAAAATGCCCTTAAAATTATATCCCCATCCATCATAATTTTCAACCAACCTCCGAATACGGGTCTCCTCTCAGAATAAGAAACGTTCAGGCAACGCATAGTACGCGCTACGTCTACGCTTACGCAGCCTGTGTGAACGAGCTATTTATTAGTGACAGTTTACGTTGTACAAAGCAATTACGTGCAAAATCTCATTTCATTTTATAAATACGATAATTTTAATTGGAACATACATTAATGTATGAACAAATTAGAATACATAAATAACTTGAATAAAAAACAATTAGCACATAATAAAGATAAGCGAAGTTTATTTATTACTAAACTCTAAGATTTACAACTACATTTCGGCAGCAAATAAATTGATTGCTAATTTATGGAGAATTTAGAACGACAAAATAGAAAAATCATTTTTAATATAATATCTAGGTATTTTGAAACCGATTGAGATGGTTTACGATTAAAAGCATTATGCTTTTTCATAAGTTTCATAAGTAAGTAGCTTCAGTCCATACCTGGGATGCAAGCTACCTCTACCTTCACCTTACCTTTCGTCAAAATCGGTTAAACGGATGGACCGTAAAAGGCTAGCAGACAGACAAACACTTACGCAGGCGAAGCCTATAAGAGCTAGCTCACACATAAAAATGTACCTATAAAATTTTACACGCAAACATTAAAGTAATTTAAAAAATACCGTGAAGCCATCTTTAGACGACCTTCAAACTTCATACTATCGCCGGTAGAAAGGCCAAAAATATTGGGACAAGAATTAGAGACATTAAGACTTAGCGGCAGAAGAATGATTCTTTGATTTAAGGCTTGTTTTCCATCCCATGAGCTTTTTCGTCGCTTTTGATAAAAAATTGGCCAAATGCTAGTCGAACGAAGGTTCCGTACCTACAAGAAATAAAACTTTTTAATGTTTTGAAATTTTCATGTTGGCCATTTTGAATTTTTTATTATATTGGCGATAGAAATAAACGTTTTGTGTAAATTTCAACTCTCTACCTTCTTATTTTACGCTTCATGAGATACGCTATAGTGTCGCTACATTTTTATATACGGTAGGTATATAGTCTTTATCCCAATTGTGTTTTGATCGTTTTGATATGAGCAGATTTACCTACTGGCCGTCACTAAAATTTTATTATAACGATCGCTTGTGTCGTGATTGTTCCAATACACTGCGGTTACTCGCCGATGGCCTGTTTTATGATCCTTCAAAATTTTATATTTGCGAGGCTAAAAATTTACGATGTATATACACTAAGTATAGGCTAATGAACACACGAAAATACACTAAACTATTAAATATTTTGAGGACTGGAGTATTTGTGTATTTTTTTTTTTAGATTTAGTATGTTACGTCGTAATGCGAATTTAATGTTAGGTACACAATATTTAAAGTAGCTTAAGTTGTAATACTTACAAGATATAAGCTAAAATTAGCAACTTTACTATTGATTTAACTTTATTAGGAGTCCGAAAAAGTGATTCGTTAAAAAATCAGTAAGTAGCAAGCAACCCGAAGATAGATTCAAAACTATGGAACTACATGCTAGGAAAATATGTTATTACTATAGACCAATGTTACTACTTTCTACTTCTGATATTTACCTACGTGCTGTTTACAGAGGTTTTGGGTACCGTGCTGTTATTTTTCTTTCTTTAAGAGTTTCTATGGGACTTGATCATAATTTCTGATTAGGCGCAACGACGTGGCAGTCCCATTTGGTAGCAGGCGACGGAAAATTGGTGAAGCAAGTGTCGCTTCTTTCCGTAGTAATAGTTAGTATTTTGTGATCATAGACTGTACCACTTTCCCTCAAGGCTATTGCGTAAGCTCAAGATGAGCGACTTGAAAACGAAAGTCATCAGAGACTTAATCGAATTAGCAAAACAGATCCAATAGCTTATGCAACAGTATTATACGCACACCTACACTCCGCCACATGCTTGTAGATATTAATAATTAATTGAAATATCATAATAATTATAAATGACAGTTCATCATACTGGAATGAGTCACCAAGATTTTAGGCTGTGGTCTGACCTTAGGATAATACACTTATGAAACTGAAAATTGGCAAAGAAATGCATGCAAAAAATTAATAGTGTTATTTCTTGTACAATGGTACGGAACCCTTCCTGTGCGAGTCCGACTCGCATTAGATCAGTTTTTACTAGAAGTGAGAAAAGTAAGTTTTACTTTACTAATAAGTAAGTAATAATTTTACTTTAGCTGGAGATACACCTACTTACCTAGTATTTTTGACAAGTTTCTTACGTTATAAGAAAATATATTATGTTTCTGTTATAATTTTACTATCCTCTGAAAATGGCTGGAAATGGCCACCTCGGGAAATATCTAATCGGAACCAAGATCTTTTACGACTATACAAGGAGATAAAGATTTTAATATTCTGTATATTCTAAGCTAAATCTAAACTATTCAATAGGTAAGTGTCATCGTAAAATTTATTTGCTATCATAACAAATTTTGATTGCTAAGCTTTTTGTCGTAATCTTTGAAACCGTAACCTTATTACGTCCACACGAATCTTGATTAACTGTAAATCACCGGCGGATGTGCATTCGCCTTAAATGGAGACATCATTTCGTCACTGTAATGAACTTTGATATTATTTCGGTCTAGCTTAGACTTCCACCCACTGACAATCATGGCGGTCTAAGCATGAAATTGGCTTACTTAGTTAACTTTATAAATATCTAAGTCTAAGGTTGAGACCTATAGAGCGTACTTTGAATTTGCTCAGACTTAAGACACTGTTAAAACGAGACAGCGTTATACCGCTGACATAAATCTGTCTCGTTTTATACACAGATCCCTAGGAAAGAGTTTTTAGTCGTCTTACACCAAATACCAAAACCTGAAGTTTAGGTATTTGGTGTAAGACGTTGACCTCATACCAAATATTGAATTAGAAGTTCAATATAATTATTTTTCAGAGGGGCTCCCATACATGAAAAAGGAGCCATTTTTTTAAAATTCCTCCCGACTCCCGAGCGAAGTACTGGATCAGCAATCTCTGCCCTTACGCTGCAATAAATAATAATAATTCCTGTATATTATATTAAGAAAAGCCTCCTCGTAAATTATTTATCAAAAAATGTTTAAACTCTTTTGGACACTAAACTACAGGATATAATAGCGAACTGTCATCGCGATTCGCTATCAACATCTGATATTTTTACAACAAAAGGCAAGCTCGCTGTGCTCACCATTAGCTCGTAATAGTACTATAATGTCCGCTGCGTATTTGGCATTCTATCATAGTTCAAGGTTCTAATGGAGCTTGCGCACTTAATAAATTTTGCCTTTAAACTTAATTTATCATAATGTATCACGCTGATATCATGTCCAAATATGTTCGCTTTTTTATCATCTTGAACCTTGCCTAAAGCGGTGATAGGCTAATGGCCTAGTGGTTAGGACGTTGGCCTACTGGTCAGCGAGTCCGGAGTTCATTGTAACATTGGAATTTCGTTAGTCGTGTTCGTCTAAAATGCTCAAAAACATACTTACACAGCCTAACAAGTACTAAATCAACGCATAGGAGTAGTGATAGCCTAAGCTATACTTAGGCACTTAGATGAAGCTATATATTAGTTGATGAGATCTACAAAATGGTCATGAAAAGAACTGGATACTATTAAAACCAGATGATACCCGTGGCTAAATCCGTGCGGATGTTTTTAAAAATACTTTGATTTTCCGGGATAAAAAGTAGCCCCTGTCCCTCTCTGGCATGCAAGCTATTCTTATCCCTTTCAGCGGATGGATCGTCAAAAGTTATAAGGCAGACAGATAAACTGTCAAACTTTAGCATCTGTAATATACTTAGTGTGGATATTGATTCTAAACTTTTTCAGAACTTTTTATATAAATTAGCTTTTAGGAAGTTTAACCACCAAGGCAATAGGAAGCCTTGTTTACACCAAGGAACCTATTAACGCGTGCCCATTAAGGACGTGGCAATAATCAGGCGAGTGTACAGTGTACACGCTCGTTTACTTGCCTCGGCGTTGTTAATAGTTTCACGAGACACTGGCCACTGAACCGCTGGATCCAGGGGCGCTAGACCGCGGCGTGTGGAAGAGCCTACAAGAGACCTAATCTATGTCCAACCATGGACATTGGACATCTATGTGTTAACATTAATGACGAAGAACCTCATCTTATTTTCAAATTTAACTAGCTGATGCCCGCTACTTTATCCACGTGGATTTGGGATCTTAAAAATCTCGTGCGGATTGTTTGATTTTTCGGGATAAAAAGTAGCCTATGTCACTCTTCAGATTTACCGTGCTCAAAATATCGTCGATCCGTTGTGTTGTTTCGATTGAAGGACAATCCAACAAACAAATACACTTTTACATTTATAATAGGGGTAGTGATTATAATTACCTTCTTATCACGCAAAATAAAATAGGAAATCTTGTTTACACCACGGAGCCTATTAAGTATTAACGCGTGCCCATTAAGGACGTGGCAATTATCAGGCGAGTGTACACGCTCGTTTACTTGCCTCGGCATTGTTAATAGTGTCCCGAGGCACTCTGACCGCTGATTGAGAACAATTACACGTGATTGTGCCCCTCGGTCACCGAGATTGTGCGACTCGTGATCTAAACCTTTTTTTATTACAGTTGTTGTTATGACTGTGTCGTGAGCTATGCTCAAATTGCCCACGTCATTTGATTTTGCGTGATGCATTATAATCTTGTGCTGTAATGTGTGTCAACTCTAATAACAATAATTATTATTTTTGTACGACATTAGATGGCACTGGAAACTTAATTCTATGTTAGAAACATAACGAAAGTGAACTATGTTTCTTTCTGGGTTGCTCAGTAGAAAGGGCTTGTCAAACCAGTCGCAGGCAATATTCACTCGACGATTCAAATTTAAAATTTTATACTAATAAAAAATCGTTTTATTTCTATTATTTCTATAACTGAATGAAAAGTTAGGGATAGCTCTAAGTGGATCGTTGGCAAAGGAAGAGCTGCATTGAGACAAGGATACTTTAAAAAAAAAAACGCAATTGTAACATGTAGAGGAGGAACATAAATGTGAATGAAAGTCATCGAATAGGATTAACATAACTTTATTTTAATAACTTAACTCTTTACCCATATTTCCACGAAGTGCTCAGCATTGTCGCATAATATTACATCTGGTGGTAACACAACCTAAATGTCATTTAGTTATACTTACCAATTCAAAAGGTAAATGTGAAAGTAGAGCCATCAAAAGTGAATTCGTCATGCTAAACTAATAAAATGGAATCGCAATGCTAAATCAAATCATTTACAATTTACAAGCCTCTTATCGGAGCTTATCTTCAATATAATAAAGCACGATACACACCCACTCATAATTAAACTTGTAATAAGTTTCGTTCTCACTATCAGCCTTTATACACATGCCAACATAAACAGACGTTCCGACCTACTAATTAAAAAAACTTACTTGACGCTTAGTTAAACCGACTTAAAAAAAAGTTATAGACGTGACAATAAGGTGGCTCCAGTATCAGCTCCGATATTCTGACTTTTGTTGTTGAACATTTGTTGATCACGAATGCAACTCCATATTGAAATCGTTGAAATCATTGGCTGAGTTGGACTAATTTTCCAACCTACTTAAATGTACGAAAAAATTTGACTGCCCATTTTGACATAGCCCCCTTTAATTCTCTATCTTATAAGTACTTACCGCAACAACTTACTAACGCATACAGGTCATTCCGTACAAAAAAATTTGCGTGCTGCAACTTGTTTTTGCTTACTACTTAAAATCAGTCCAATGTCATATTAATTGGGACTAATTCATAGAACGATCTTGTTTAAATAGGCCTTCTAAAGGGACTAATTTACTATTTGAATAGTACTTACCATACCCTAGACTAGACTAGGCCATGTCGTCTCGCGACCTATCCAGGTTAAAAATTAGAGTTGTAAGTTGGTAAGTGTGTAGAGCCTAGTTTGCACAATTGCGCTTAGTCAGCCAGATGTGGGCACTTGACGCCAGTGTCGCAACCCGAGTCGCACCACTTGACTCGCCCGTGTCAACGCACCTACGCGCCCATTCAGTAAACGCGATTGTTATGCATCCATGAGAAAAAATACAATGGCAACATTGAATAAACATAAAAGTTCGTCAACTTCGTTAGCAAATCGATTATGGAAAGGCTTGATCGATAGATATGTATTATTTATTAGACGCACACGCATAAAAGTAACTCAGATAGATCGCAAGTCAGAATGCAAAATCGGTGCGGTTCCAATTCGGTTCTAAATAAAATTGCTAATAATCCCTCAAAATATTTAGTTTCTAAGTTACACGGGCTTAAGGATTTACATACAAATCTTTTAACACGTGTAAGTTAAAAACAGTGGGCAGACTTCATACCCCTAATCGATATCGTACCGGAGTGTTAAATTGCTTGGCAGTTCGTCTTTGCTGGTACTTGATTACTAGATACGGCTAAAGATTTCCACCAGACCAAACCAAAAACACTTTGTTAATACACCTTATAGATGTAACTAAGTGAATTTGTGTACTACATTAATTCCGTTACCCAACATTTTAGGAATCTGTCTGTTGGTCTGTGTGTCAGTCTGTCTATTAACTAGTTTTTCACGGTCCATCCATTTAACTGATTTTGACGAAAGGCACAGAGATAGGTTGCGTCCCGGAAATAGACGTAGACTATTTTTTATCCCGGAAAATCAAAGGGTTTTCACTGTATTTTAGAAAACCTAACACTACGCGGACATGAGCTAGTAAGATAATAATAATTATTAATTACAGATATATTATGTCGTTAAAGATAGGTACTGTAAAAGATGACAGCATTTCTTAGTATGAGTAGAGTATAATAAAATTATATATAGGACTTTCGCCGTTTCGATTTCAATGTTTATCCATAATTTATAATAGTATGATTCTTGCAAATATGGACATTTATAGATTTGTTACTAAATCATGTTTACGAGTTGCCTAACGGATTTCCTATTAAGTTTTACATAGGTGTTGCGTTTTATTGTAAGGATTAGCATTAATCAAACACAGACTCAAGAAAAGAGATAGACGGTAAACGAAGCGCAAATAAATCAAATAAGTAAAGTTTTATTTTAAGTTGTTTATTATTGCATACATTTATTTTGTTAGTAATACAAACGTATTGCTTATGTTAGTACTTAACCTAAAGATCATTAATTATTATTATTATAAAATGCGAGTTATTAATAAAAGTGAACGCATCACTGTACAGGTGTGCTATCAAGAAGTGTAAAAGCTGCAAATGCCTCGAGTGTGAGTCCTAGATTCATCGTCCATGACGATTTTTACAGCGATAGGTACAGTAGCGAAACAGCCGCAAAAATTTCCATCGCGTTGCTGGTCCGTGTACAAATGTAAATGTAAATGTACCTACTAACAAAATGTATCGAAACAAGATACGCATGGCTGATTCGATACATTACTGTAGTCTCTTTTTAACCCCCGACCCAAAAAGAGGGGTGTTATAAGTTTGACGTGTGTATCTGTGTATCTGTGTGTCTGTGTATCTGTGTATCTGTGTATCTGTGTATCTGTGTATCTGTGTATCTGTGTATCTCTCTGTGGCATCGTAGCGTCTAAACGAATGAACCGATTTTAATTTACTTTTTTTGTTTGAAAGGTGGCTTGATCGAGAGTGTTCTTAGCTATAATCCAAAAAAATTGGTTCAGCCGTTTAAAAGTTATCAGCTATTTTATAGTTTTCTTGTAGAAAAGAAGGTTAGATAACCCTTAGGTTCTTAATATTCAAGTGTCAATTGACAAATGTCAAGCTGTCAAGATGGACGTTGCCTAAATATGCATAATTATTTATTTGAAAATGATTTGTCGGGGGTGTTGAAAATTTTTAATTTACACTTGTCTGTGTTTATAATTAAGTTTACTTGCGAAAGCTCCATCTGTCATACTCGTTTAGTCTGCGTATTAACTGGACTAATAGTAAAGTTGTGGTTTGTCGCCGTCGAACTAACGTAATATTTATTATAATTTATGATTGGCTTACGTTTTATTAGCTTCTGCTACGACGACAGTCTTGTTTGTTACCACGCTTTAACAGGGCTCTCTCCGTCACTCGTTTCATACAATCGTAGTTCCAATTTCATTTGAATATTAAGCAACCAAAGTCCATGAACTTTTGCAGACATATTCTAGAAACTAATGTCTGTGTCTGTGGTGTTTTAGATTTTTCTAAAAATATGTAGTTTTGAAATTACAGGGGCTCAAAGATTTGTATGAAAATTTTTAAGACCGCGTAACTTTGAAACCGAATATTTTAACAGAAATCTGGAAAACCACAGACATAGATATTAGTTTCTAGACTATGTCTGCAAAATTTCATGGACTTTGGTTGCTTAATATTCTAATGAAATTGGAATTACGATTGTATGAAACGAGAGACGGAGAGACCTCTCTTAAAGCAGTGACAGGTAATAAGGTCGTGTATAAATTAAAAACTGTTTTCGGAATCAGTTTCGTTTATGGAACGGACTAGCTGATACACACGATTTCGTTCGCGTAGATTTAAATTTTTAACACTGAAAAAAATTATGATAGATACCAAAAAATGCGTCAATTTCAGATTATCTTATAAAAGGCTTCTTTTAATAAATTATTTTTATTTTATTGACATCAACATAAGAGTCTTTTAAATAAAATAAACTTAAATCTAAATTCAAAGTAAAAAAAACTTTAATTGTTAAATTAAATCTAAAATCTCATCGAGACCACCGCAGCGAGGTCCCAAGATGCTGCAGCTCTCTTTTACTACTCTTTTGGAGATTACTCTTTTGGATGGCCAAACTAATTCTTTGCCCAGGATAGCTGCCCGCTCTCGGGTCCCTGGTTGACTCGATAACACTATTCGAAATATCCTCAAAAAGAGCTCGAGCCCCCGGGCCCCACGGCACTAAGGTTTCCACGCCCAAAGACACAAATATGAAGCTCCCGTCGAGGTTTTCATATATTTTGCGGCCCATTCGGCGCTGGTGGCTTCTCATAGTTGAACTCGCCGTCGAAATATTTTTTTCTTCATAAAAGACTTTTGTTTTGAGTTAAAATGAAATTATGTTACACAATATACCTAAGAGACGAGAACGATTGCGCATAACGATCAACAGTATAATCTAAACGAACGATCCTATCAAATCTCGATCTAACCACATTAATTAGCCGGCCGTCGCGTGTTACAGAGATCTATGTCAAATCAGATATAATATAAATTGTCATAAAATTTTAGCACTGTCGCCTACGTTTCCATTAAAGGCCATTTGCACCTTAATAGAAGGCTTGGGTTCCGTGTGACTAAGAACCGATTTTGAAATATCCTTCCTACATTAGGATTTTACATTAAACATACGACAAGACAGTCCTAAGACTGTCGTGATACCGCTTCGTGGTCATTGGACCTTTACAGAAGAAAAAGATACCGATGTTTTTTTTAAATAGTACCTAAGTATCTAATCTGGTCATCGTAATCAAGGTTTGGCCATAGTCTACCGCACTGGCCATGGCCATGTGTGGATGGGCAGAGTTCACACACTTTTGAGAACATTATGGAAAACTCTCAGGCCCGCTGGTTTTTAGGGTTCCGTACCTCAAAAGGTAAAACGGAACCCTTATATGATCACTTTGTTGTCTGTCTGCCTGTCCTGTCTGTCTGTCTGTCCGTCGTGTCTGTCAAGAAATCTATAGGGTACTTCCCGTTGATCTAGAATCATGAAATTTGGTAGGTAGGTAGGTCTTATAGCACAAGTACATGAATAAATCTGAAAACCGCGAATTTGTGGTTACATCATTTAAAAATAAAATTAAAATGTGTTTCAATTTTCAAAATAAGATAACTATACCAAGTGGGGTATCATATGAAAGGGCTTCACCTGTACATCCTAAAACATTTTTATTTATTTTTATGTATAATAGTTTTTGATTTATCGTGTAAAATGTTGGAAAAATACCCGAGTACGGAACCCTCAGTGCGCGAGTCTGACTCGCACTTGGCCAGTTTTCTTCACGACGTTTTCCTTCAAGTAAGTAAGTGATACTTTGCTTAAAACGCACATAACTCTCAAAATTTAAAGGTGCGTGCCCGGCATCGAGCATCACAACCCTGGGATTCCCAGACTAGGAGGCGGACGTCTTATGAAGCACTAACGAGGCTTTCACCGACTATCTATTAAAAATTCATGAATCTCGCGAAATTCATGAATTAATAAATATGTATACAGTTTATTGCTTATTAATTTTAATCATCTTAATTCAGATTAAGTTTCTGGTTAGCATTTACGAAAATAAATATGACAATAACATTTAATAAATAGAATTAACTAATTATTTAAATTTAGTGGAATCAGATCGTTTCACTTTATCATTAACCTAAATCTTATGTTAATTATATTTCTTAGTTCTAAAATTCTGATCGCGTGAACTTCCATTCAAAGCATCTTTGACAACACACAAAATAAGATAAAACTGTGCTAAAAGGACAAAATAAACTAGCCAAGTGCGAATTATACTCGCGCATCCAGGGTTCCGTCCTCGGATATTTTTATCGACATTTTGCACGATAAATCAAAAACTATTATGCATAAAAACTAAAATATAATTTTTAAAATAAAAGACCGGTTTTTTTCGATAGGTACCTCAGGTACCTATGTAGATTTATATTTCCCCGTATCAAAACATTAGGTGATGGATATAAAAATTACCTGTGTAAAAGTATTGACTGGATCTCGACGCATGTCTGCTATGGACTTAATATACGCCCAAGGTATCGTATGGCAATGACATTTTCATTAATTACATTGATTGTGCCTTCTTAGTCTAGTGGTTAATGGATAGATAACTACTTACTTGAATTAATTATGAAGACCTATGACATTATTCCAAATTATACAATCACTAAAGGTTGTTTTTATGTATTTAATATTAAATATACTAATTTAATATAAGCATATTATATAGTTGAATATTATGTAAATAATAAAACAGCATGAACCAGAGGTAAATGCATTTGACGATTCAAAAGTACTTGTAAAAGTTTAATTGGGTAAAAAATATTTTTATTTATTTACTGTACCTACCTAAATATATATTTCAGGATTTTTGGAAACTACTTACCGCCAAAGGTGTCAGATAGGCGATGAAAGGTTGTAAAGCCTGTCGTTATTTGTGTCTATGAAATAAGTACGACTTGGGCTTTTACGATTATTTGCATCCCAGGCACATGAGTGGATTGTGTCCCAAGGTACAGGTGAATAAATAATGAATGATATTATCCCGGAAAATCAGAAAGTTCCCACTGGACTTTCAAAAAAACCTACATCCATGCGGAAAAAGTCACGAGCACTAAAACTACAAGTGTAAATTAAAAATTTATAATACACCCGACAAGTGAAGGTTACAATAACTAGAAAAGAGCTGATAACTTTCAAACGGTTGAACCGATTTTCTTGGATTATAGCTAAGAACACTCTCGATCAAGCCACCTTTCAAACAAAAGAAAACTAAATTAAAATCGGTTTATTAGTTTAGGAGCTACGATGCCACATACAAATACACAGATACACACGTCAAACTTACAACACCCCTCTTTTTTGGTCGGGGGTTAAAAATGACTGGGTATGAGGTATTATGACAACAAATCAAAACTTCACGTAACTTCACTGAGATGTTTGTAAGCCCAGCAAAATCAGATCGCAGCCGCTGAACCTTCACTGCACCGATAATATCTATACCTATTTGTCAAGATTACAATTTATACGAGTTATAAAGCTTAACCTTCCCAAATTGAATGAAACGAAACGGTAAGCGTGTAGTCGTGATCACAATAAGTAGGCAATGATTAAGGTACGTTTTAGGAGCGCGACTTTGCGACAAGAAATAGGTATAAAGCTATTATTTAGAGATGTAAGATATATGTTTATGTAGCTTGAATTTAGCTGCAGATCTATATTATATTCAGGGCTTTTATTATATTCAAAGTCTAAATTCAGAGTCATTCATTCAAAACATATGTTCTTTGACTGACAATTGTACAATTTGAAAGATGAAATAGATGTCATGGTAGAATAATTAATTACGTATTCTCAAAACACAAATTCGAACATTTTGGTTGTAATCAAAATAATATAAATAAATAAAATGTTAAAGTTAAAATACTATTGGTTAATTCCGCATAGTAACATAATTTTATTTTTATAATTTTACTTATTAAGACAATATTAAACGGTATAGTGAAATCGTACCTTAACAGGGCTCTCTCCGTCACTCGTTTCCACTCGTTTCATACAAACGTAGTTCCAATTTCATTTGAACATTAAGCAACCAAAGTCCATGAAATTTTGCAGACATATTCTAGAAACTAATATCTGTGTCTGTGGTGTTTTAGATTTTTCTAAAAATATGTAGTTTTAAAATTACTGGGGCTCAAAGATTTGTATGAAAATTTTTAAGACCGCGTAACTATGAAACCGAAAATTTTAACAGAAATCTGGAAAACCACAGACATAGATATTAGTTTCTAGAATATGTCTGCAAAATTTCATGGACTTTGGTTGCTTAATATTCAAATGAAATTGGAACTACGATTGTATGAAACGAGTGGAAACGAGTGACGGAGAGAGCCCTCTTAAGGAGCTTTAGCAAATAATTCGTCGCAAACAACCACAATGTATCTAACCGCTAACGTGACAAAAGTATTAGAACTGATTAAACTTCTACACTGTGAGATTCCACGATTTCTAAATCCTATTTCTAAGATCAAACTTAATCTTAAATTATGCAGTGACTTGTTAATGTGGGTTAACTTAGAAAACTTTGTAATTATATGAAGCAATAGTTTAAGTCTTGGATAACGAAGTTGAGTAAAAAAATTATGATTTTCTCTTTCTCTCCCTGCTTGGGCTTCTTTTGAGGGTCGCAAACCATTCCATGAAATTCTGTGCTAGGAGTTTCGACTAGCAATTTACGACTAGGTACTTATATTTTATTGAGAATGTGGCAAACCACAGACACAGATACTAGAAAGCTTTTACAAAATCATATTGATTTTTATTGGTTAATCCATATTAATCCATACTTAATATTATAAATGCGAATGTCTGTATGTCTGTCTGCTAGCTTTTCACCGCCTAACCGATTTTGATGAAAGGTACAGAGTTAGCTTGCATCCCGGGGAAGGACATAGGCTACTTTTTATCCCGGAAAGTCAAAGAGTTCCCACGGGATTCTCAAAGACCTATCTGTTTAACCGATTTACCTAAATGTTTGGTACAGAGGTAGCTTGCATCCCGGAAACTGACATAGGCCCACGGGATTTTAAAAAAATCTAAATCCACGCGGACGAAGTCGCGGGTATTATCTAGTTAATATGTAAATGAGAGCCAAACTCCGTTTGTTTGAAACGCACTATTAATAAACTCCTCTAAACCAAATAAAGTCTATCCATGTGCAGATACCGGTTCGTAGTGACGACGATAACATATCGATATTTATGGCGATGCAAATTTATCGAGACTGAATATTTATCACACCATAATTGTTTCTAACCGCAGTGAAATTAATTGACCTGTTATATTTCTGTGGAGATATTAAATATTATGTAAAATACTAGACGAGACGTTTTGATGTATATTATACTGTTATTAATTAAATGTTGTGGTTTGTTCACACTTCAGCCATATATTTTACTTTCGCACAATATTGTGGATGTGTATTTATGTAACAATTTACTTTTAAGATCGGTTCTAATTAGATTTTTTGGTTGATTTATTAATATTACAGAATAATTAATCTGATAATTAGTAATTAATATGAATTATATTTACTGTATCGTCAATTTCCATCAATTAATCCGATTCATTTGTGTTATATTAAAAGAATAGAACAATCTCTTGTGGAAAAACTAATCATTGACGTTAAAATATGGCGATTCAAGGTATTAAGTGTAAATTGGACACCATCATAGGATGGTGTTAACATAGGTTATACATTTGACAAAGCTCTGTTTTTCATTACAAATGAATCTAGACTAACGCTAAACCAAAACGAGATTTGTTTAAGTGATAATAAACCTACCTAAGATTCTGATACCGATAGTAGAGATCATAACGATAGTAATTTTATTTTAAATCGAATTTGTTACATCACTAGTAAATGTGTCCTCAGATAGGATTGGCAAATGTGACAAATTCGTAATGCAGCGAGGGAGTGCCTGGGAACTGAGAGTGACCTCTAACGGTGATTGCTTATATTAAAATTATTGCGCTAGCGATACGATGGCTTCACTTTATGTAGGCAGTAGGTACCTAACCACTTTTATTTTATAACTAAGTACCTACCTGTATTTTATTCCACGTCGCTGTAAGCTTTGAAATATCCCGTGGAAACTTTTTAATTTTCCGGGATAAAAAGTAGTCTATGTACGTCTCTAGTATGCAAGGTATTGTACCAAGTAGATGACGCATCCATGCGCATTTAGGTTTCTTAAACATCCCGTGGGAACTATCTATTTGTTTTTTCTGTACCAAGATATGTCCTTCCCCGGGATGCAAGCTATTTCTGTACCTTTCGTCAAATCGGTTAAACAGATGGGCTAGCAGACACACAGATAGAGAAACTTTCGCATTTATAACATTAGTGTTGATAAGTACCTCGTTGGTATGTTAACTACTGCAATAGTACGTAGATACTTATATTAATCAGCGAAATTATTTTCGCTAAAACATCGTAGGTACGATTCGAACGTAGTGGTCCGTCTTGGCACCAATGACTCATGAGGTCTCAAAGGGCAAATTAAACCCTCTTGAAACCTAATCTTCACATAATAATCCTCATAATTATATGGGAATTACAGCAAAAACTAAGAAAATGTTACTCTATAAAAAGTATAGTAATTGAAAAAGAAAAAAAAAACAACGTACAAACATGACCTCCACATTATCAAGACTGACACGAACTCCGCGACTGCCTCCAACGATTATCGCTTATTATAGATTGTTTGGGACATGTTATGTGTGGTCTTACTCATAAGCTAAAGCGGAATGGTTAAGTAAGAGCAGTACAATCACTACCTCCAGTCTGCTTGACTAATGATAAGAGAAAATGATAGGAAGCGGGTGGATGAGCAAGGCCTGTGTTTTGTGGCACGCTCTCTAAAAAGGGTTATATCCAGCTGCAGCATTGGATGCACACAGCTTAATGGATTATAATGTCTGGATTGGAGCGGGATGTTATATAACTACTATTTACTTTGAGTAAAAATTTCGATTATACGACGTTAGTAAAGGCGTGCGGGTATTAGATAAGTAAAAGTGGTAAAAAATTCTCGTCTAATGACCAGTTCCGCGGTCTCAGGAAACTCTGCTACATTTTCAAGAAAATCCGTGTACATCTTTTATTTGAAAGGAATATTTAAAATACCTGTATGTCTGGACAGTTATTATATATTTTTCATTAATTTGTTATTAATTAGTACCTATGTAAGTCAATTTACTAAATATTATACCTATTCGGTCTATAATAAATCGCTAGAGCTTTTTGCTGGGGCTGAAAAACAAAACATGGTCTCACGGTTATTACGGCAAGTGCTTTATCGCTAATTGTACGATTCCGAGTTTTTTGTCCAATTTGTGACGTTACCTCAAGGAAATCGATTTGTTATAATGCGATCGAATTACGAATTATTGAACAATCGGAATGGACAAAAAGTGCAATTTTGCACGTACAGGAAATGATATAATGTTTTGGTGCCAAATTATACATGTTCGGCTGCATGCTGAGCATGTCTTATGTCGTTCGCGAGTGATTGATACAAAGTTTTTATATATCGATGTTTAAATCCTTGACAAAGTATTACTATGTTGATAATATAAGAATTGTCTAAGGCGTGCCTGATGATTCTGTAATGGTGTCCACCTAATTTTATCGTTATGATGATGACCTTTTTTTTAAAAAAAAGAGAATACCAGCCATGTCTAGATTTTATAAGTATTGTCCCCTTCTCTCTCTAACTAAACGTAAAACTTTTGCTAATAGTGCCCAAAGCTCACTAGATTTCAATCTGACCCACAACCGTTGAGCTATCGTCGAGGCTATTATTCAAGACCACTTTGAAAAAACATTTTCAGAAAATATGTGTCTCAAAGCCGGACGCGCACCCTTTTTGTTGTTTCAAAGCATACTTGATCCGCTCTGTTGAATAAATTGTACGCTTATCGGTAGTGACGTTTAGAGGAAAGCTGCGGAAATCCATGGGAAAAGCCACCAAAGCAAATATTTGAAAAGTTCGCAAGCCCGAGCACCTGTGGTCACCCTTATGCTGTCCACTTCAGAGGAAATACTGAGAGCTGTTCTTACAACTTACTAAACAAAATTCTGGTACTGGTAGTAACTATTTTATAATAAGAAACCAAACTTCGACTTTCCTAGTAGATAATGATATCTTTTATTAGTTTGTACAGCTTTGTAATTACAATTTTTTTTAATTTTAACATTACCTATATGCGGACTAAAAATACTGTATGCAGCAATTCGTTTAGTGAATAAAATAAATTAGAAATTATATTTTATTTGGAAATTATGTATAATATATTTTATTTTCTTTCAAATCAACAAGCATTTTGTAAGCAAGCAAGCTCCACTTTAAGCCAAAGCTACGAACAACATTGTTAACATTTGCGAAAAATCTAATTGATTTTCATTGCAAGCATAAACGATTAGAAGTACAGTTGATATGATTGATTGAAAAACGAAAACGATCAGAATGATAGCAAATACTAAATTTCCAGGAAGACTGTAATACCAATTATATATTTTGTTGCTTCAATCTTCAGACATTTTTACCAAGAGCTTTGAATTCTGCCTTGCTTGAGGAATATTACGTAGGTATTGCAAGCAACTCACCAATTATACCGATTATTAACCCCCGACCCAAAAAGAGGGGTGTTATAAGTTTGACGTGTGTATCTGTGTATCTGTGTGTCTGTGTATCTGTGTATCTGTGTATCTGTCTGTGGCATCGTAGCGCCTAAACGAATGAACCGATTTTGATTTAGTTTTTTTTGTTTGAAAGGTGGCTTGATCGAGAGTGTTCTTAGCTATAATCCAAAAAAAATGGTTCAGCCGTTTAAGAGTTATCAGCTCTTTTCTAGTTTTCTTGTTGAAAAGAAGGTTAGATAACCGTTAGGTTCTTAATATTATGTCAATTGACAAATGTCAAGCTGTCAAGATGGACGTTGCCTAAATACATAATTATTTATTTGAAAATGATGTTTTGGAAAACTCAAATACTTTGGATCGTCGGGGGTGTTATAAATTTTTAATTTACACTTGTTATATTTGTGTGCAAACTCAAACAGTTTTAACAGCTCTATACAGTTACAATAGTAAGATTTTCCACACTCTTTCTACCCTTATTTTATTTCGCGACTCAATACACTCTCTATTTTGGTCGTTGCCTCAAGTGTTTGCCCTTTTTCCCTTTGTGGTCGAAGGGATGCAGGAATACTGAGTGAGGTCCTTTACTCTCAAGTGTCGACTGCCCGTTTCTTTTGCTATTTTATTAGTTGTCGTACGTGCCTCGTAATTGTAGTGCGATAAAAGAAATAGGGTTGAACGGTCGAAATGTATTTTCTTTTGTATTCAAGGAGGTTTATGCTATTTATTAGCAAGGGGTTGTTATATTGAGATGTATATTTTTGTGATTAGATATTTCAATTATCGATGGGCTGCCTGGCGCAGTGTTCTTATAAGTGGGAGGTCCCGGGTTCAATTCCCAGCTGGAGATTAGGATTTTATATTTTCTAAATTTCTGGTTGGGTCTGGCGGGAAGCTTCGGCCGTGGCTAGTTAGCACCCTATCAGCAAAGCAATTTAGCGTTCCAGTACGATGTCGTGTAGAAACTGCCATACCCCGTCCAGGTTAGTCCGCTTTCATCTTGGACTGCATTATCACTTACCTACCACCAGGTGAAATTGCAGTCAAGGGCTTAATTGTACCTATGTGAAAAAAAAAATTAAAAAAAAAGATCGTTTGTAGGGGTTATCTCTGAAACTACTGAACCAATTTTGACCGTTCCACCAGTAGAAAGCTACATTATTTCTGAGTAACATGAGATATATCTTCGAAGATCCCTTCGAAAATTGTAATAAGTTACCCGTGCGAAGCCGGGGCGGATCGCTAATAGATATATCAAAGGAAAAGCTGACTGACTGACTGACTGAACTATCAACGCACAGCTAAAACGACGTATCGTACTGAAATTTGGCATGCAGATAGCTTTTACGACGTAAGTAGACACTAGACATCCGTTAAGAAAGGATTTTTGTAAATTCAACCCCTAAGGGGGTAAAATAGGGGTTTGGAATATGTGTTGTCCACGCGGACGAAGTTATGGGCATAAGCTAGTGCTATTTGAATTTCCGAATGCGAGAATCTTTGCAAATGATCTATGCATGTCTAGTAATCACCTGCGATGTACAAGAGGCATGCAATTATTAGCCACTAAAAGCCCAGTTACTTAAAAAGTTAAAGCACAGTTTATTAAAATTATGTACATCTTGATAGCGGTTCACAAAATGACGGTATAAAGCAAGCAATCATGATTGTACATTAGTGTGTTAACGTTTAACACCCACATCTCGTAAAGTTAGGAACATCGTAACCCGTAGACGATATTAAAAGCTAAGCTATTAAAGCTCGTAAGCTCAACATGGTTATTATCTAAGTGAATACAGCCTACAGCCTTGCTTTCAACGCTGACACAGCCTCAAGGCCGCCAGAATATTTTACTCGAGGCGTGACAATATTAAAAAAAAAAACATTTCGTAAGTAAATAAGAAGCAGTTCCAAAATACATGATAGTATGTTATTTAATATAATGTTTCCGTACATTAGAATTACTTGCTTGTTTCTGGCTAAGGAGGGTAAGAATGCGTTTCCACTAAAGCCCTACGGAGCGGACACAATGTTCAATAAAACGATCAGGTTATTGTTAGATATAACATGATTTAGTTATCATGTCTTCTCTCAATAATGGAAAACACACGTCCCAGCTTAGTTCTACTCCACTTCGCTTCAGAGGACAGGGGCCCTTAGAAAATAGCTTACAGCTCGGATAAAGAACCTGATGTCTTTGCTATAATTGTACACCCTCTAAGCCGTTGAGCTTATATTTGAAATGGATTTTGGATGGACTAAAATAATAGGTCTAAATGTATTAATATTCTTTAATGATTCATATTGCTCGCTGTAGAAAAGTATAGAAGTAGACCTGCCAATTTACTTAAAAGATTTTTACACGTCCAGAATTAGCCACATTGTCCGAGAATATCGTCATCTAAAAGTTACATTACTTACAAAAATAATTGAAGAGAAGAACAATAGATTAGTTTACTCTCTAGAACAATAGATACTCCCAATAATTTGTCATTACCGTTTGCACTATCACGTCTCGGAGAAA
Organism: Maniola jurtina; assembly: GCF_905333055.1. NCBI lineage: Eukaryota > Metazoa > Arthropoda > Insecta > Lepidoptera > Nymphalidae > Maniola > Maniola jurtina. The sequence goes on along the minus strand of NC_060046.1, from coordinate 9,732,574 downwards.
TTAGTATGCTTCGAAATAATAGCAGAAGCCATTCACTTACTTGTACCGGTAAATTAGCGCTCGTGACGGTAAGAGAGCGCGTGACATTTCGTGGCCTCAATGCAACTCCAGCTTAGACTATTTCTAGTTTTAAAATTATTAAATAAGGTAGACAGAAATTATTATAAGAGGAGTCTGGCGGACGCGTCGGTCAGCCACGGCTTTTTTATTTTTTATTCATATACAAGTTAGCCCTTGACTACAATCTCGCCTGGTGGTAAGTAATGATGCAGTCTAAGATAGAAGCGGGCTAACCTGGAAGGTGTATGGCAGTTTCTACACAGCATCGTACCGGAACGCTAAATCGTTTGGCGGTACGGCTTTGCGGTTGGGTGGTAACTAGCCACGACCGAAGCCTCTCACCAGACCAGACCAGAAATCTAGAAATTATAAAATTCCTACCAGCTGCCGGGAATCGAACCCGGGAAATTCCACTAATAAGAGTGCTTACCACTGTGCCAGGGAGGCCATCGAGGCTTATAGATATCTGAACAATCCACTAGAATGTGTCCACTGTCGGACGTAATTTGTGGACGTAACCTTGACCGCTCGGACGTCCGTGGAAATCCGAGACATTTATCTCGCAACACGACTGTGCACACTTCAGTCTCAGCATTCGTCCGTGCTTACGGACGCGTCCTTTTTCTTTCACGCTAGGAATGTTAAAACAGTCCAAAGTATGTAATTTAAAATCTCGTAGTAACCAGTGAAGGATAAATCATAGAAGCACTCCGTGCGCTTCATTAAGGAGTACTTAATGAAAACTTTGCTTAGAACATGTACTGACTTTTTTGAGTTTAGAATAAGAATACTATACAACTAATATGTAAACAATTGTGCTCCTATAATTATTCACAAACCTGTAAGGTATATCTAGTTGGTCCAATAAGAATAATATCTATTAGTTTTCAAACAATAGGAATCCCCTCCACCGAAATGCAAAACGTTCCTATCAAAGCAAGCTTATATTGCCCATTGATCGCCTCTGGGCTGGCTTGTGATGGTCTTCCACAATTGAATGCCGAGGCTCGCTACATAATATGTCAGTTAGGACGGCCCCGCTTAATCTATACTTAACAATCTGAGCACACCATTATTCTAATACAAAACAATAATTCCCTTTAAAGCGCATGACATTAAGAAATTATTAGGTTGTGCTAGGTACGCGTAAGGGCCTCAGCTTGCGGCACTAAGGGCAGCTGTACTAAAGCGGTTGACTAACCGCTTAATGTTTCAGCCAAAAACTCAACAGTTTTAGCATTTAAACAGTCGTGACTGATATCCACTAGGATATGAAATGCGTTCGCCTTGTTACATCTGATGCCAATAAGGATTTTCAGGGATTAAGTTTTCACTCCGTTTACTATTGCTGAAATTAATTACGATGCTCTTAGTCTCTGCTTAGCCTCTGTTTGAGTTTCATCGTCTTCCATAATGCAGTCTGGGTTGGGTACCTGAAAGGAGAAAACACTTGTATATAACATATATAGCATATTGTACAGCTTTTTGCAAAGATTGACTGTCGTCGTATATTCTGACATTTTATGATCACACACAACATGATGGAAACATATAAGTGTGGAAAGATATATTTTATGAGATGTCCTTTCAGTAACGCTACGTTCGTGGTATGCCTAAAAGCACCGTAGTAAGACAGGCGACGTGTACGCATCGGCGCGTGGGCGCGCCCGCGGGCCGCGCTGCGCTGAAATGCGCTCGCCTTGTTACATCTGATGCCAATTAGAATTTGAAATGTATTAGATTCACCCTTCAGATGGTAAGTTTTCACTCCGTTTATGTACTAACTTTGATTTAGACATAAATTGTTATCTTTGACCAAATTAGGTTACGGAAAATTTGGTGAAATGATTTTTTTTTACAATTTTTTACAAAAAGTCATAGGTTTTTATCGATATGCTATTTACAAGGAACCAAACCAAACCACCACGAACCAAACCAAACCAAAGCAAAAAAAAACTGTTTTTTAACCTAAAAAAAAAGGAATGTACTCTTGTCGTCCATCATATGGGTTAGATAAGTATAGTAGGCAGATAGAATGTTTTACAAAAACAGAAGAGGGAGGAAAAATGAAGCTAAGCAATTAAGGGAACCCGTAATTAACCAAGCAAGAGCCAACCCGTGTTCAAACCGAGGCATGAAAACTACAGTTTTGTATGTATACCTACTTATAAACTAAATCATGCTGAAAGCGTACCAAAAAAAGTAAAAGTTATAAAATGGACAGGGAAGCTATTTGTATCTCTATAAGAGGTCTCTACAGTGACCCTTGGCAGTGGGAGAGGTTTGAAAGGAAGAATAATAGGTACAATGTTATCAGTAAGTGTAACTACAACTACTAAATCAGAAGCATAGCAGTATTTATTGTTCTAAAATTACAAACTATACGTAATTTTAGAACAATAGAACTCCCCATAAAAGTCAAAGAGCAATCTAAAAAATCCTTGAAGGGAACACTTCAATTAATCGAAACATTTACCATTAATGCATCCCTGAGAAAGATTGCACAGATTGCTTTAAGGCGTGAAACATACACAACGCTCGACGACAATGCGTTTCATCTGAAGCGGAAAACGTGCGAAAAGCGTGTTGAAACGTAAAACAATTAGGACAGGAACAAGTCAAGTGATTTAAAACTTATAGAAGTTTCGTAGGCTACGGAGCAGTCATGACTACATACTTTCATCACGGAATACTTAATAGTACCTTAGTTTCTATTGAATACAGGTACAAAAACAAATTTTTTCACCCTTTGTACCTGTACAAAATCACAGAAATTTTGTACAGATACAAAAGACGTTTTAATGAATAGCCACTCTTATTATGACGCAATAAAGTATAATTTAGCTCGCACAACATGGTCTAAAAGTTATACAAACATCTCTATTTCTATGGATAGTGAGTGCCACTGGCTAAAGTGTGATCCTGGCGCTTCTGTTACTAACTCACAAAACTCATACTATAAAAGTATTGTATTGTGTGGCACCTCCGTATGACACAGTTATTACGTAAATAATTAATTTTCTTTGTTTGTTTCTTTCTATTGCGTGAAATCTTATACTAATAATAATTATTATTATCTCTTTTTCTTATAATATCGAGAGTTGACGGCATTTCACGGCACCTTACATATTTTATTATACATATCGGGTGAGCCCAGCCTGATTTCGTCACGCGTTTTATTTGAATCAGCCTTTACATCGGTAGGCGTGTACATATTGTTACTTAAAAGCCTTCCAGCCATTAGCTGTTCATATCACGGCTAAATCGTCACGAATAGTTGCGAAACTATAAATAGTGCTGACTGTCCATCCGTCTTTCAGTCTATTCATTATTATTATTATTATTACCGATTCCTTTGTCAATGAGTTTGATTCAATTATCTGTTGTTATGTCTGTGTATGGCCTTTTTCACGACTTTTTAATGTGCACACGTTTTAATTAATCCATTCTAATATCTAACTTCAATGTGTCTATGTCTGTCTATTAATAGCGGTAAGCCTGTCTTAGGTAGTAAGTAAAGCTCTCATAGCTTAGTGGTTAAGATGTCGGTCTCCTATTGAGGGGTCGGCGGTTCGATCCGGGAACGCACCTCTAACTTTTCGGAGTTACGTGTGATTTAAGCTATCTAAATATCAGTTGCTTTAAAAACAGTAAAAGAAAACATCGTCAGGTAACCTGCATTTCCTGAGAGTTCTCCATAATATTTTGAAAGACTAGTTTATGACCGCGACTTCGTCCGCGTGGACTGCACAAATTTCAAAACCCTATTACCCCCTTAGGAATTGAAAGTCATAATAGCTAAGTATAATAGCTATCAGCTGCATGCTAAATTCCAGCTTGTTCCGTCCATTCGTTTGAGCTGTGAGTTGATAGATCAGTCAGTCAGTCAGTCAGCTTTTCCTTTGATAAATATAGATGTGTGTAGTCTACCAATCCACGCTTGGCCAGCGTGGTAGACTATGACCAAAACTCTTCTCATTTTGAGAGGAGACCCGTGCTTAGCACAGGATCGGTGATGGCTTGATGATGATGTCTGTCTATCCGTTTGTCTGTTACGTTTTCAAAGCTACAACAATTACAACAACTACATATACTAAGACTTAACAACGTATAGCTATATAGAATACAAAGGGTCTGTCCGTCTATTAAGCGTTTGTAATTACCGTGCTCGCACGCGGCGAATTCTCGATGTCACGCCATATGTCCTTGCAAAGGGACGGACTTTGGTCTTGTGAGTGAACGAATGTTATGTTTACTATTATGAAGATCTCCAAGGGAGAAATGGCCTCATGAAGGTCGAGGACCGGGTCTGGTGACGCGCAATCGATAAGACAAAGGTAATTAATTCAAAAGTTGATACCTGTAGGTTGATAGAAGGTAAAATCTTCTCAATATGCTTAATAGTTTCATCGTCTTCATCGTTTTTTTATGCGAAACGTCTCACTTGTGCAATTGTTATTCTGTATCATATCTCTTTCTCTGTTAACTTCTCAAACATTTTCTGTTTGTAAGCAGTAGCTTCAGTTTTTTATTTTCGCATGCGGTGGTAATTTCAAGAAGTTTATAGAATTTTTTATAGTACGTATGCTTGTAGATCTTGTAATCTTAGATAAAATATGCTTACTGAAGTATCAATTTTAGAGACTACAAACTAAGAGTCCACAATCATGCAGCTTTGTTAACAAAATCGCTTTTGTAAAAGCCACCTGAGAAAAAACCTCGGGAAAATCAAATACGCTACTAAACAGAGTACAAGGAAAAACAAAAGAAAATATTGTTACCAGCTTTCATAACTGGAGTCACGTAGAGATGACAAATATGGTGGTAATTTATCTATACATATAATAAAATTGTAGAAAAGTGGTGTCTGTACAATGGAAATATATAAAAAAAAAGTAGCAGGGGTTGTTATTATATCGATGCCGAACCCGAAATTGTAATTAATTTTTTTTTGTCTGTTTGTCTGTTTGTCTGTTTGTCTGTGTGTTTGTGCACGCTAATCTCAGAAACGGCTTATTCAATTTAGATACGGTTTTCACTAATATATTGTAGTAAGCTTCACTTAGGATTTAGTGTTTATTTCATGTCAATCGGTTCATAAATAAAAAAGTTATGTCAATTTAAAGAATCACGGCGCCTCGCGCCTGAGCGTCCGTGGCTATATAAAGCGCGAAAAGTCACTATTCCACGCGAACGAAGTCGCGGGCACAGCTAGTATAGTAATATGTCAGCGCGTAATCCGGCCCTGTGTCCTCGCCCCATCACTTAACGTCTGAAAGACATGTCTTGCGTTCTTTTGCGGTGTGGTTACATTGCCAACACGAGATTTTTTTGATATTGTGGAGTTCCCTATAGTATAACAGGACATAATATGGATAAGTACCTAGTGGTAAAAATATTGTCACGTTAGCACGTTATAATGTGTAACAATGACTTCTAACACGCCATTTCAAGTCAAAAGTACGATTTCAGTCCTTATTGACATGACATTTGACCCATAGAGTTAAAAAAGCACGTGAGAAGTATTTTTTTACGGACTATAAACCCGTACTACACTGTCATGAAAAATACTGGGAAAAGTAAATGTTTAGAGCGTGCGAGGAAGTAGATAAAAAGAAGCAAGAAGACAAATTAGGAAGGAAAATAATAAGGGAAGGGGAATAGAATGTATCTAGGTTATAATACGTACGATGAACACTTACGAGTAAGCTTGAAAACACCCTAATAGGTATTGTTAGATATAATATGCGCTGCGAGCAGAAAAAAAGTCCGTAGATGATGCTTGCGATGGTTTTGTGTTTTTAGAAATCCCATGGAAACTCTGATTTTCCGGGATAAAAATGTAAAAGTCGGGATAAAAAAACTATGTCACTCTCCAGTGCTACCACTCTCCAAACTTTATCTATAAACAAATAAATATATTTTTTTTAAATTAGCCATCCGCTTTCCGCTTATACATGTGTGCGGCCTGTCGTTGAGGCGTTTTCCACCTGACTCGATTTACTCCGTGACAGCAAATGGCCGGTTTTTCTTCCACTTTCCTTGTGTCGTGCTTAATTGCTTGGAAGTTCACACACGTTTAACTGAATACCAAAAGATTTTTCCTTAACATGACGATTTTTCATTTCAGTAGATATCTAAGATTTTTTGGTAGATAGGTTAGTGGTTAAGTAAAAAGTCATGAAGTTTAAGATACACATACTTGCGAAGGTGGAGTGAAAATGAATCCTCTTTTATAGCCGTTTAAACTAATCTTTTGTATTTGACTCACGGCTAAAGTTAGTGTTTTGAATGCAAAACAAGAAGGATAATCAAAGAACGTATGCCACAGCCGATATGCTTAGGTATCTTGGGTTGGTATCTTCTTTTCCACTCCAATCCGCAGGTGTGCGTTGCACCTAAGATGCAACACGCTAACCAGTAGATGGCATGATAATAATTATTACCTACGACCTACAAAACTATCTAACTATACCTAGTCGTCCATGGGATACCATAACGCAACATTAATCCTTATAAGTAGTAAGTATCTACCTATAAAAACTTAGTGTCTGTCTGTCTGTTCATTACTTATGCATCATTCATCTGATTGAGTTAAAACTTTGTACAGTCGTTGTTGGGACTTCCGGAAAGTCGGGACTACCTACCATTAACGTACGAGACGTAGGTACTTATAGCAAAGCATGTTGGGCATTATCTAGTGCTCGATAAAAAATGTTGATGAATAGATATAAGGATTATATAGCCCTTTAGATGTTTAATCAGTGCAGTACGATCGATGGCTCGTCTCAAGAGGGGCGACGTGACAGGAATGCGAGCCAGACGTGGCGGAAGCTGTCGAATGCCGGCAGACATTTGTGGCCACCTTCCGGTACAATTTTGAGATTTGATTACCGTTTTCGTGGTCATGATCTAGCTATTCCTTGATGGATTTATTATGTATTAGATCATAACTGCGACTTCGTCCGCGTAGATTTAGGTTTTTAAAAAAACCGGCCAAGTGCGAGTCAGACTCGCTCACCAAGGTTTCTTTATCCGGTATTTTTCCAACATTTTGCATGATAAATCAAAAACTATTATGCTTAAAAATATATGAAAATCTGTTTTAGAATGTACAAGTAAAGCCCTTTTATATGATACCCCACTTGGTACCTATAGTTATCTTACTTTGGGAATTAAAACACATTTTAATTTTTTATTCTGTGATGTAACCACAAATTTACGGTTATCAGATTTATTCCTTTACTTGTGCTATAAGATCTACCTACCTACCAAATTTCATGATTCTACGTCTACGGGAAGTTCCCTATAGCTTTCTTGACAGACACGACGGACAGACAGACAAAAAAGTGATCCTATAAGGGTTCCGTTTTTCCTTTTGAGGTTCGGAACCCTAAAAATCCCGTGGAGACACTGCTTTTCCGGGATAAAAAGTTAGTTGCCTGTATAAATTTCCGGGACGCAAGCTACCTCTGTACCAAGTTTCATAAAAATCGATTAAACGTATGGGCTGTTAAGAATCCCGTAGGAAGTCTTTGATTTTTCCAGAATAAAAATACCCTTCCCCCGGAATGTAAGCTAACTCTGTAACAAATTTCATCAAAATCGGTTAAACTGTTGAGCCGTGAAAAGCTAGCAGACAGACAGACATATTTTCGCATTTATAATATTAGTATGGAAGTATGGATCACGCTGATAATTCAATAGAAATATCGCTTCCTCAACACTTGCTTCACCCAGATTAATTTGAGTATTTGAGTACCTATCCATCGATATAGATTTAGACCAGTGTCTATTATTGTGAAAAAAAGAATATTCATACCCTTTTCAGACCAGTTATATCTAAGCGAGTGTATTTTAGCTACTTCTTTTCTCACAAACTGTACAAGTAAATGCATGACCATCCATATCCTATGCCGCATTTTTAAGCATACATCAAGGTTAGTGCTACTTCCATAACCCATTATAGTTTATTTTATCAAAAGATCGATAGGTATTGCTTGTGACGCCAGTTATGTTTTCTTCAAAAATAATTTGATATAGCTTTGGCCGTGTCTAAGCTTTTGATGAATACATGAAACGCTATTTCAAAAGATATCAATTTTTATTGGTTTTTTATGAGCGTGTGAATTTTTTAAAAGGCACGACAATATTATCAGTGGAACAAGGCTGAGGAAATAAAAATCAAAACGAATTTTGGCTATAGTTACATAAATAAATTTGCATCTTGAATACTTTAAAAAGTATCCTATGTCCATCTTCAAGATGCAAGCTATCTTGTCTGAAACTAACGGTGAAAACTGATTTTCTTACTTAGTTCTTCCAGCAAAATCCATTTGCACAGTATTTTTAAAAATTGATATCCGCACGACGAAGTCATAGGTAGGTAATTACCTACCTAATACTAATCAATAAGTGATAGAGATCCGGTAAAAAATTTAAAAAATCTTACGATACTGACTTCTATTTGTTTCATCTAAAAATTGATTTAGTTTCATACTTCTATATTTTGCATACATGAATCTAAATTGTTTCTAAACGATGTACCTACCTAAATAATATTATTATGCATAAAATAGTCACCTTGGTCAATGCTAAAGTCCCATAACCATTTGACTAAAAGGTCAAATCAATCATGCTGCATGCAGTTTTGTATCTAATTGTTATGTTTTCTTCAACAAACACTTGTATATTATGTTAGGCATTTGACCGTGTCTAACTTTATGATATTATAATGATAAAGGTCTTTTTAAAAGACATTAATTTTAAAGCGTGAGAGTATTTTTTTAAAATCGAGAATCAGCCATAGTTGGCCGGCACTGGGTTGGGATGATGATGATGATTTTTTTTATTATTATTCAGAAAGCTTGACTGCAATCTTACCTAGTGGTAAGTGATGATCCAGTCAAGATGGAAGCGAGTTGACCTGGAAGGGGTATGGCAGTTTTTTATTAAACCCACACCCCTATGGTTTCTACACGACAGGGTACTTATCGCTTGGCGGCACGGCTTTGCTGGTAGGGTGGTAACTAGCCACGACGAAGCCTCCCAACAAACCAGACCAGAGATTCACAAATTATAAAATTTCAAACCCTTGCCGGGATTCAAACCCGGCACCTCCCACTGAAAAGACCTAAGTGCTTACCACTAAATAGATCAAGTTAGTCAATACTAATAAAGAAAAACATTTCTACTATAAGTGACCTAAAAGAAAAACATGCTAAGGTCACTCCAAAAGGTTTATTGATTGACTCCGAATAAGGGTCGCGAAGTTTTCAAGAGGGTGGCATTAGTTCCGCTTCATTGGACCGCAATTAAAAGAGGGAAGTGTTATTGAGTTAGGAGCTCAGAAATGAGCTCGGATTACTGAGTTTTCTGTTTGCTGTCAATTATTGTTTGTTGTTTGGATGGTAGAATAGTTTTTGTTTATGGCTACTTCATATTTATATGGATACATCATCATCATTCATCGATAGACATCCATTGCTGCACATTGGTCTCTTAATTCCACACGCCGCAGTCTTTCGCCGCCTAAATCCAGCGGCTCCCTGACGATTTCAGATGGTGCCCGCGACTACGTCCGCGAGGATTTAGATTTTTGAAAAATCACGTGGGAACACTTTGTTTTTGCGGGGTAAAAAGTATCCCTAGGAACAAGCTAGTACCTACAATACAAAATACCTTTCGTCAAAATCGATTAAACGGATGGGCTCTGAAAAGCTAGCAGACCGACAGAGACACTTTCTCGCATAGATAAAATATTAGTATGGAAGCACCTATTTGATTATAGTAAGTATATCGAAACACTAAGTTGCTGTTGCAAAGTTGATGTCACATTAGTAACTGTAGTTGCATAAAATAGTGTTAGTGTAACGAGTAAAACTCCTGCTCAAGTATTCAAACAACATAATCCGGACGGTAATGATAGCAATCTATTGGCAATAAATCGATAATAGCCTCTCGCTTGTCCACTGAGCTTGTAGGTGATGTTACTTGATGGGCTTATTCTGATTCCGATCTCTTATCGACATTGGAACGATATAAAGTTAATCTTCTTTTATCTTCTTTATTTCTATTGATCTTTTTCATCTTTGATCCATACCAAGTAATAATATGATAAGTTAGTTGTAATTTAATTCCAAACGTAGGTATGTTTTTATAATTATTTGTTTGCATTAATCAATTAATAGATATAAAACGACATTAAACCTTAAAAATCCAGGAATACCCGTAAAAAAAACTGTGCCTATTTCTAAATTCTTCAAAAGAAAAGTATATAGGTACGAAATCAAAAAAAATATTGTTGATGGATGCCTATTTAAATAAAATAAAACATCAAAAAATAAAAATTAGAAATGGCATCTGTGCAGGCGCACTCCATCTTAGGCTGCATCGTCAGTCACTTACAGGGTAGGTACCTACAAGGTACCTACTTTGTAACTCAGTAAGGATTCGTGCAGTCAAGTGCAAGCATACATTTTAGTACAAAACAAAAATCCATACATACCTACCTACCTACTTAAAATTATAAATGCCACAGTATGTCTGTCTGTTTGCTACCTTTTCACGACCCATCCGTTGAATAGATTTTGACAAAATTTCATACCAGAGATAGCTTGTATAATGGAAAAGGGCATAATATACCTACTACTTGTTGTCCCAAAAAAACAATGGGATTTCAAATATCCTAAACCCACGCTTACGTAGTTGCAGACATCATCCTTTTAGTACAGAGATAGCTTGCATCTTGGATATGAATATAGGCTACTTTTATCCCGGAAAACGAAACTTATGCGGATGAAGTCACGAATATCATTTAGTTAGGTACTTACGTACTTACTATATATAATTTTTCATCTTGAACACGTCTCGTAAAGTTTTAATATCGTCAATCAGAATAGATCTATGGGCGTAGGTCGTAGCCTCGAGGCCTAGACGTGAATACAGCGAACTTTCACCATGTGTCCACGGGTTTAGATAGGCCAGATTTATTTCAACTACACAGAGAGTTACTAAATTAGCTAACAAAGTTAAATAAAATTAAACATCTACAGTAAAATTATCTACAAAAATTGTCTTATACTTTTTTCTAAGAATCGCCATTCCTATGATACAAATTTTAGAAAAACTTAAAAAAAAGAAAAAAAAATTTAGAATCGCGATATCTAGGGAATGGTGATTCTAATGGAAATAAATGTTAGAACAACTTTAGTAGATAATAATATTATGGTCTACAATTTTTGCCTAATATATTTCATGATAAAACTTACAAGAAAAATGCAAAAACACATTTTTGTGAACTTTAACCTTGAATATATATTTTTTGCAAATGTGGGATGGGGACTTTTCACAGTTCATACCTATATATTTTTATTTTCAACATTCGTACAAATTTTTAGCTCTATGTGAATTATTATAACCTTGAATGTCTTTTTTAACCGTACTGTAAGTTGTAATATAATATATATCCCATAGTGAAAAAACAGCTTAAGACAAGTGATATTTAAAATTGATTAAAACGTGCTTAGTGCGTGCCCGAGATCGAACCCCCGACCTTCCGAAATGGAGGCCGACATCCTAACCACTAGGCTATCACCCCTGAAATAGCAATGCTGACATTCATCTATTGTAAATACTGAATGTTAGTTCGCGTCCACACATTCCGAGCCAGCAATACATAATTGTTGTTAATAAATAACGAGCTATCGGGCGATCGGCAACGAACAATCGCCATTGTGGCGCGCTGCCGGCGGCGCGGCTGTCACTGGGTGGGTACAGGTTCGGTGCCTGAGTTATGCTGAGTAGGTGGACCTGCGTTATATCATACCATAGTAAAGTATGCGCTAGGTCTTTGCATTTGAATCTTAATCCATACTTAATATTATAAATGCGAAAGTGTGTCTGTCTGTCTGTCTGCTACGTTTTCACGGCCCAACCGCTGAACCGATTTTGATGAAATTTGGTACAGACATGGGCTACATCCCGGGGAAGGACATAGGCTACTTTTTATCCCGGAAAACCAAAGAGTTCCTGCGGGATTTAAAAAACCGAAATCCAGGCGGGCGAAGCCGCGGGCATCCTCTAGTATCTATATATATGTATAAAGCTAAGTACTAGCTAATGCCCGCGACTTCGTGGATATAGGTACTTAGGTTTTTAAAAATCCCGAGGGAATTCATTGATTTTCCTGGATAAGAAGTAGCATATGTGTTAATTCAGGGTATAATCTATCTCCATTCCAGCCAAATCCGTCTTGTAGTTTTTGCGTGCAGAAAGAGTAACAAACATCCATCCATATATATTTACAAACTTTCGCGTTTATAATATAAGTAGGATATACTTTAAATATACAAAACTATAAGCTGACAAGCTGATATCCACGTGAAAATTGGGGTTTCAAAAATTCCGTTAAGTACACGACGTCACGCAACAAGTGTAAATTAAAAATTTATAACACCCCCGACAAGTGAAGGTTATGTTAGACTAGAAAAGAGCTAATAACTTTCAAACGGCTGCACTGATTTTCTTGGATTAGGTATAGCTAAGAACACTCTCGATCAAGCCACCTTTCAAACAAAAAAACAAAATTAAAATCGGTTCATTCGTTTAGGCGATACGAAGCCACAGACAGATTCACAGATACACACGTCAAACTTATAACACCCCTCTTTTTGGGTCGGGGGTTAAAAAATTACGTCGAATCGTTGCGCGGTGCTCCGTTGCGGCATAATTAAATGATCAACCAATAAACAAACGCACTTTCGCATATACCTAAAAGTAGGGTAGTGGAAAGTAAAGAAAAATCTTTGATGTTTTGAGATAAAAGTATTCTATCTCCATATCCAGGAAACAAGCTTTTTCTGTGTTTTTCGTCAGGATATAAGGATCAGTGGTTGAGCTGAAGCAAGCCTAAGTAGTTTAATCTGTATTAGGTATTTAAAGGAATATTTACAAAGTAGTTCCATCATGGATTACGTCGTTATTTATGAGGAAAGAGCTTATTACCATGTCGACTGTTGTTTAATTAAAATTGATTAAAAAGTCACAATTTAAATATCAATAAGATAACATAAATAACAAAACTATTTAGAAATACCAAGCAGCATAAAAAAACGAAGATCCGCGATGGAACACAAAAATATAATTTGTCACAATATACCTAATTAAAATCAATCGATGTTCACTAGAGTAATAAAAATCACGAACAGGATTTGCGTAATCGATGCTACCAAGGACACGGTCAAAATAATTGCTTCAATTTAATGTCAATATCGATGATCTTTGACACTGTATTGAAAAAACATCGATAAAAATAACAATGACAAAAAACTTATGACGAAAAAATATGATGATTCTTGATTCGTTATTACGTCTGATTATGATTACTATTCTTTGACAATAGCGCTAGTGATGTCCATTTTATTGTGAACTTCTTCGCCTCGCTTCTTTCTTACAAATCGGATGAGAAAGGGTGTTGTTGTTTAGATAAGTGAGGGTCTCGTTTGAATGGTTATTAAAGTTATATACAGCAAAACACGCCTGACAATACATGATGGGACTACAAAAGATTACCTCGTGTGTCAGAGGCGTCACGTCTTTGATGATTGTCTATAATTAGAGGCGCGTATTAAATAAATTAAAAGGTAGAATTTTGGTAGCGGATGCCGGGTATGTCAATGTCAAATTGTCCATGTATTGAACGTGTTATTTGGTATAGATGAATCGTATGTAATTATTCGTAGTATTGAGATGACCTTAACCACCAAATGGACTTTAATTCGATTGAAGTCGGGTTTTTGTGAGTTTTTAGTAAAAAATAATTGTACGAACGTATTTTCGGATGGTCATGAAAATGTTTTTGTTCGTCCAATCTGACAATTAAGTACAATATGATTGCAGGTATGTTTTTTGTTTGGGTAATTCCATACTATACTCCGAATAAATAGGTATTTTCACAATAAGAATAGATAACTTAATAGGATTTTTCGTAGTTATGATGAACATCAAAAAGCAGAAATTATAATGACTAAGTAGTTAGAGATATAAATTCAAAAAAGTGCAACAAAACATTTTTACTACTGCTTTTTGGGTTCAATTGGTTTCCGTATTACACAGGCAAGTTCCCTTAGAACCGCAATCATTGCTATCTCCCTAGAAGCTTGATTTGTGTTTCAAAATCAATAAATTAACAGTTGCGGATGTAGACGATAGAACTTTTAAATGCAATGACTTTTTTAAATTGATTAATATCCGTTATTATTTTACAACTTACGGTAAACGATAGGACCACATCTAATGCGTAAAATTAAACTCAGAAACGTGCGAGGTTTCTAATCGAATCATAAATATTTATATCCTAAATCAGCGACGATACGAGCCTAGCGAGCATCACTTTCAAAAAGATACGACACACGATTCGTTTCAGTTTCAAAAAAGATCGATTAAAATATCGGATGGACAGCACTAATTACTCGATCCAGTAACGTTCGTGAACAGTAAACGGAGCCGATGTATCGATTGAAAGAAATTGACACAAGACGATCAAAGGCGGCATCCGAAATATTTCAATAAAACAGATTGACTAATAATGAGCGAGTCAGCGATCGAAGCGATCTGTCGTGAGAACTTCAAGCTGTTAGTACGACTTTTACAACTCTTCTACTGTGGCCACGCAACAAGTGATTCAATGGTGAATAATATATAACGTATTACTTTAAGCTTTCACACCACTATTTTTAACCCCCGACCCAAAAAGAGAGGTGTTATAAGTTTGACGTGTGTATCTGTGTATCTGTGTATCTGTCTGTGGCATCGTAGCTCCTAAACTAATGAACCGATTTTAATTTAGTTTTTTTTGTTTGAAAGGTGGCTTGATCGAGAGTGTTCTAAGCTATAATCCAAGAAAATCGGTTCAGCCGTTTGAAAGTTATCAGCTCTTTTCTAGTTATTACTGTAACCTTCACTTGTCGGGGGTGTTATAAATTTTTAATTTACACTTGTTCCTATTTAACATGCCTCGTGATAAAAAAAAAACAAGAGAAATCTTTGTACATAAACATAATTGTATTTTATTCTTATATTACAATTAAATTTAAATAATTTATTAATTTGTTTTTTACTAGGAATTAAACGACCAATCTGTATGGTGTAATATGTTTAGAAGTGGGAGGGCGGGCGGTGCATATCGCATGCTGCACCATACAGAATGGTCTGGTTAAGCGGATTATAACAAACTAAGCTTTTGGTTTCTTGTATATTATCATGGACTTCTGAAAAATAACGCTTGCTTCTATACAATATTATTGTTTGTAAAGAACTAGATTAGATGATGCCTGCTGCTTTGATTTTCTAGGATAAAAACTTTCGTGTTACCAGGCATATCAATATGAAATCCATCTCCAATCTAAATTACAGCCAAATCGGTTCTGTCTAGCGTGAAAAATTACCTAATAAACATCCAAGTTCCAAACTTTCACATTAATATGTGAAAGTTTGGAACTTGGATGGAATAATAATATGTGAATGGCTTGGAACTTTGGTTCCAAACTTTCACATTAATATGTGAAAGTTTGGAACTTGGATGTTGTAAGATTCTTTTGATTTTACATCAATCATGATATTTACCCACCCATAATAAAATATATCTACATTCCATTTTCCCACGCAATATTTACAAGGTTGTAGTTTTCACTCCACCTTCTTAACCACTAAGCTATTGGAGCTTTTAGCTTGGGCCTTTCTTACAACAAGTTTACAGCATAATAGTGATTTAGTGTACTGGTTTTGGTCTTAAAGATACCAGAGTCTTATCTTCTATTAGATAAGATATAGATGTAGGTATATAGATAAGAATAAGATATAGAGGGCATAAAACACAAAAATCCTTTCTTATCTATTCAATTATTGGACTAAGCATTAGTTTTAACTATTTTGATCCTCAATTCTTGCACCTTCCGTTTTTCTCGTGGCTCCTCACCAAAGCGCGACTTTTACAACTGCTACACAGAGAAGAAATCCACCTATTTCGGATTCGTCACGCAATTCGTCAATCAATTCACCGTCCCTGCTCTAAACGTCGTCTGGAGTCCATTAAATGACAATTTTGATAAAAAAAATACCTCTTTGCGCTCGCCGCTCGCATATTAATTCCGATAAAATTAATAGCGATGACAAATCCATTAATTTGAATGGCTCTTAACTGGTTCCTAAATTTTTAGATGGGTATTACGTTTCGTTTCTATGGACGTCGAAATTACGTTGTTTTATTTTTATAAGAAAGAAGAAGAAGTAAAGAAAGACAAGTGTAAATTAAAAATTTATAACACCCCCGCCAAGTGAGGGTTACAGTAACTAGAAAAGAGCTGATAACTTTCAAACGGCTGATCCGATTTTCTTGGATTATAGCTAAAAACACTCTCGATCAAGCCACCTTTCAAACAAATAAAAATAAAATAAAATCGGTTAATTAGTTTAGGAGCTACGATGCCACAGACAGATACACACGTTAAACTTATAACACCCCTCTTTTTCGATCGGGGGTTAAAAAGACGTTTATTTGGAATAGAAGATAATATATAGATAAACAATTTGTAGCAAGAAATGCGTGACCGTGGCACCAAAATGGACTTCACTCAACATTTGCTAAGTCTGTGATGGTGACACATGCCCAGCGCTGGTCTTCCCTGGAGCCATAAGTTTCAAGAGCTACAGTGCAAAATATAGAAATAGATTTAACCAGAAACATCCTTAATTTTTCCGAGTTTTAAAACACTGACAGTTTCATTTACGTATATCAAAAAAAACCATCAGATCAGTACTTATTAAACAACACAATTAAGTTTGTAATCTTGTCATTGTCTACCTCAATTAACGTGATTTACAAAAATTGCTGGCCAACAATACCATTATGCATAATTTAATTGTTATTGGTAAAAAATCTGCTTAATGGATTTCATACTCTAAGAGCATTGATATTAAGCGCAATTTACTTAAACAAGTAATTTTCGGAAAATTCTTTAAGTTGTCTTGTTTAATTGGTGTGTAGTTAAATACCTACAGCCTCTTATATTATAATATTATAACCTATATACTTTAGTTTTCGTAAGCTGACTTAAAAGATACTAAAATCCTTAACAAAAATAATAAATAAAAATAACCTCCTCGGAGAAACGCCCTAGCGACGTGAAAATAACACAAAAATCAATGAAAAAGATGATTAAAAATTTTTTGATATCCACTTTCCAGTTGTGATGCCAAATAAATCGATTTTATATAGGTATTGTGTGCGTACCCAACGCGACTCGAATTTGGCAATTAAAAAATTCCATAGTCAGTCAAAACAGCGCAGATTATGCGTGGATAAAGGTTTTATTGACTGCTATCAACATTTATTTCACTGTTGTTCCTAACCTCATAAAATTTCAAATATTTAGCATTTAAAACTTAAAATTCCCTATTGACAAATGTAATAGGCATTATCGCAATCGCTAATTTTTAGTATAGGTATTCCATGACAATTGTACTTTTGATTAAAAAAGAATTTACAAGTGTAAATTAAAAATTTATAACACCCCCGACAAGTGAAGGTTACTGTAACTAGAAAAGACCGAAAAGACCTGATAACTTTCAAACGACTGAACTGATTTTCTTGGACTATTCCGCGCCTACGATCTAAAGTACCTGAGTTTTCCAAAACATCAAATAATTATGTATTTAGGCAACGTCCATCTTGACAGCTTGACATTTGTGAATTGACATAATATTATGAACCTAACGGTTATCTAACCTTCTTTTCTACAAAAAAAACTAGAAAAGAGCTGATAACTCTTAAACGGCTGAACCAATTTTTTTGGATTAAGTATAGCTAAGAACACTCTCGATCAAGCCAAGCCACCTTTCAAACAAAAAAATGTAAATTAAAATCGGTTCATTCGTTTAGGCGCTACGATGCCACAGACAGATACACAGATACACAGATACACAGACACACAGATACACAGATACACACGTCAAACTTATAACACCCCTCTTTTTGGGTCGGGGGTTAAAAACAATTAGACTTAGGTACTTTCACTTACTTCAAGAAAATGATTATAATAAACTAGGTAGGTGAGTTGTTTATTTTCGTAATTATTATAAAAAAATCATAGTCTATACTAATATTAAAAAAAAGGCGAAAGTGTGTTCCTGTCTGTCTGTCTGTTAGCTTTTCGCGGCTCATCCGTTTAATATATTTTGAAGCGTACAGAGAAAGGTGCAGAGATATAGTTGCGTCCCAGGAATGGACTCATAGTTTACATTAATTATCCCTGAAAATTGAAGAGTTCCCTTGGGATTTTTAAAAACCTAAATCCACACGGACGAAGTCTAGTACTAAATAAGTATTTAGTCTCACACACAAGTGAAGTCCCGTAAAGGAAATCATAAGAAAATGCATTAATAATAAGAAATTCCTAGCACCCCGTCATGCTATGGCGAGTTACCTACTCGGAACTAGGTACTACTACCTTAACAATATGGTAAGTTGAGCTACAAATATGGATGTTGTTCCTTTTTTGTCTTCAGTTGATACTAAGGAATTTTAAATATTGTCGCAGTTTATCGAAACAAAAGGAAAATCTGACTGACTGACTATCAATGCCCAACTCAAACTACTCGACGGATCGGGCTGACGTAGACATCAGCTAAGAAAGGATTTTGGAAAATTCATCCCCTGAGAGGTAAAATAGGGAGTTTGAATTTGTGTAGTCCACGCGAACGATGTCGCGGACATAAGCTAGTTAGTTATTATTATAAACTAGTTTCGCAATTGAATGAATGAATAAAATTTATGAATATGAGTTTAGCACATAGATGTTCAAAATAATATTAAATTCCTTCATATTCTACTAAGTAGGTACATAGATTTCGTTCGCATAGATTTAGGTTTAGGCTATACAATTTTTCACTCGATTGTAAATAGGCAACTTCTATGACATTGCGCGCTTCGACTATAGTAATATTTCCTTTTGAGAGGTTTCGAGTGCAATTACTATTTTTACCTTTCATATGAGATTGTTTCAAAAATAATTGTATCACCCTACAACTTAAGGACAAGGCGCTTGATCAATAAAAGCAAGAAAAGAAGCTAATAGAAGCCTACGCCTAAAATTTTACATTTTTCAACTCATGGTTCACAAGAGAATACCCCGAAAGTACGCCATGTCAATGTACTATATACAAGACATGTAATTGTCTCTATCTCTTCATCTTTTTAGACAATGCGTACTCAGGTGGTTATTTCCACGTCTATTGTTGTGTCCACCTACCGGAAAATTACGAAGAAAACCTCTATATACAGTATATGCCCAGTACCTATTGTCTCTTGCAATAACGCCGTATTGCACTGCCTATTGGCCGGCCACAGTTTCATACTTGGAACGACAAAATCATCAACCATAACATCCGTATGTAAGGCAATCTTGGATAGTGTAAGAAATAAGGGACGCATATAACCAGTAATGCAAAGAGTTTCAACGACGCTGTCAGTCGCTTCGCTACACTGTGTCATGTTCGCTGAAGCTGACAAAGCTTTGCAATGTTTTTTTGCATGTCGACGCCTATTTTACTTATCGAAATTGAACTCTATTGTAAAGGAATAATGTTTACAAAGTTTTATAAGAAGTGTTACTTTAGTTTGGTTTCATGTGAGTGTCAGTCGTCATGGTTTGTTAAATTTGTGTTGCTTCAACGTTCTCGGAGGTTGCAAAATCTGTCGCAGTTATGTGAGGATGAGTTGTTACGCTCTTACTTGGAATCATTGAAATATTATATCAATTGCTTGGTTTTTGGGCCCATTTATTTTGTCTTATCTACAGTCTTCATAGTAACTAGAGGTATTAACTATTAGTAGATTTAGGAGACCAAAGAGCTGAAAGATTTGTAGTTCTGGTGAGGTATAATACTGATTGCATATTTTAGCTGAACCCATGCGAATTTTAATTCAAATTCGCTGAAGAAATGTATCCATTGAAGAACACTTTGCTTGCTACTAGTTTTTCACGTAAGTTCAGTAAGGCGTTAGCGGGAATCTGCAACCCAAGATGATGCTATGGGAAAATTTCCTAAATTAGGGAAGAAAGTGGGACCTGTTAGGTTGAAGAAAGACGCTAGAGAGAGAGGCATGTTCTATCAAATAAAAAATACTTATAAAGAGAAAATATCTTTAACTGATGCACTTTATCCCGGGGCGTCTATAATTTTGGTCTCGTATAATTTATTTTGTTTCGAGTCTCGCGCTAGTCACATTTCTGAGCAAAATTTTTGACATTCCGTCACCGCCCTCAAAAGTAAATTATGGGGTTGGGATACATGGTGAATATTTTTATTCAAACTCTTCATTATCCTATCAATAATAATATTATAAATTATATTATATTCTTTTCACCAAGTAAAGAAACAATTAGGATTTGATAGAGTAAGGTAACTCTGCCATGAACTACCTACGTAGATAGACGTGGCGAAGATAATATCTAGATACATGCTCCCCGTTTTCCTAAACGTAACGATAAACTTTTGGTCAACCTTGCTCTTTCTAGCTCCTCTTTCCTTTACTTACTGTGTATATAAACAAATGAAATGATTTCTCTTCTAAGCAATTATTGTACAATGCGTTGTCATGTCAAAGGTACGAATTAGTACGTTAAACCATACTTTTGACTTAACAATTGACAATTAATAATTAAACACTTTTCTCAAAATTTACCCTACTATTAATAGTAGATACTTTTGCCGTAAAAGCTTAGTGGTTAGAACGTCCGGCTCCTAATCGGAAGTCGGGGGTGAAGGAAAACATCTTGAGGAAACCTGCATGCCTGAGAGTTCTCCATGTTCTCAAAGGTGTGTGAAGTCTGTCAATCCGCATTTGGCCAGCGTGGCAGACTATGGCCTAATTCCTTCTCACTCTGAGAAGAGACCCGTGGTCAGTAGTGGGCCGGCAATGAGTTGATCATGATGATGACTTTTATGGATTTGAAGAATATTATTATTTTCCGTTGGAATTGAATGTAACCCCGCCGTATCTCATATCTCAAGTCGTCCCCTCGGCGATGACGAAGGATTTGCATAATAACTGGCTACACTCTCCCGCCCTGGGGATCTGTCCACTTTTTACATCAAATTCCACCTTTGACGGGATTATTCGAATACTTGACGGATTTTCATGGAATTGTTGAATTGGATTTGGAATTAGATGCGACAGTTTTAAAAATTAGAGTTTGCTTTTATTAGAAAAGTAGGATGGCTAAGTTTAGAAAATTATTATTATTTTATGCTGATGTCTGGCATGATTTTAAAAATTCCGCGGAAATTCTTTGATTTTTCCGAGAGAAACAGTAGCTTATGTCACTTTCTAGGTTTTAAACAAGGTTTTAAACAATAGATATCTACCCATTGATATAAATATATAAGTCTATGTATCTACTCATACAAAAAATGTGACGTGATTGAAGGACAAACCAACAAATAAACGCACTTTCACGTTTATATAATATAGGTAGTGAATTTGTAGTGATAAAAAAATTTATATTTAGGTTTTTTATGAATTCCATAGAAATTTTACAAACAGAGGACACTTTTTGTCTCGGGAAATCAAATTTGTTGATAAAAATTGTCCATCTAGGATGCAAGCCGTCTCTGTACCGAATAGATGTTGTCCGTGATTGCATCCATGGGGTTTATTAGAATCCCGTGGTAACTCCGGGACAGAAATAGCCTAATGCCAATGCTCGGGTTGCAAGCTATCCCTGTATCAAACTTCGGTAAAATCGGTTCAACTGATGGGCAGTGAAAAGCTATCAAACAGATAGACGGACACACTTTCGCATTAATAATTTTTAGTATAGATAGGATAATATATGCTCTTTTTTGCAAACCATATAAAATTTGTCTCATCAACAGTCTAGGTAGGTATTATATTTTGAATATTTTACATGAATAACTAATTGCCATACAGTATGAGCTATAATTAAGATAAGATTTGATTTAATGAACTTAATTTACGTTTTAACTTGTTTAGATGAGTTGTGTTATATTCCGTACATCCAAATGAAATAACGGAACCCATATAGGATCACTCGTGTGTCTATCCGTCTGTCACAGCTAATTTGATAGGTTCCACGTGACATACAAAAGGTGACTGTTTCACATGAAAGAGCTTATAGTGAAGGTACATAAATCCTATCCTCTTCACGCGAGTTCAAGTCGCACTTGTCCGGTTTGTAAGACGTCACTCAGAAAAAGCAGGTATTATTGAAATATTTATAACAAATAAATTGAAATGTCCTCCCAAAACGTACGCGAGGCACACAGGTCACAACGCGTAGAGGTTTTCGAGAGATTTAAATAAAAATAACTAAAATAACGATTGCTACGCAACATCTAACTCAGTTCATGATCTAAACACAGAAGTTATCCAATAATCATTGAGTCTCGGACGGAGACTAAAAAAAGCTGTCAAAACACCTGTATACAAATTCTATCATGATGAAGATTCTTGCAACCATTGATTTTAGAGCCACCCCTACAGATCGCATCGAATGAGTCAATTAATATCGATTTGATAAAACTATCTTCACTAAATAAATTAATAGTCTTAAATCGGTTTTTATTGAAATTACACAATGTGAATGTATTTCTGTTCCGTTATACCTACTTGCCACTTATTATTCATAGGAAACGGAGTCATCTCGTGACGCAAAGACCGCTTTTATGGTTTTATTACGTTATTAAGTCATAAACCCGTATCAAGTGATCATTTTGTCAATCTTTAATTCTACGGCCGTTACTTCTAGTGCACTGAAGATTGTGATAGTAAATAGATTAAGCACACGAACATGCATGCACAGGAAATTTTAACTAGAAACCGTAATAGGTTCGCAATCCTACACTCCGCCTCAGGAAGGTCCAAAAGTCATTTGTGGGAATGGGTACACTCTTTTGGAACTTGCCTTTACAAAAATCTTTGAAAATTAGGCTCTTGAAAAAAGCATATTATACAATCGAAGATTATGAAGGTAAATGAGAAAAAGGGCGTGGGAATTGACCAGCAGCTCGCTCTATAATAATGTATATCAAATCTTTGAAAACAGCAACCGCCGAGTTTCTTGCTGGTTTTTCTCGGTAGGAAAAGCATTCCGAACCAGTGGTAGATGCATTTGTCGATTCAAAAGTACCTACCTACTTATTTGTAAAAGTTTAAAGCTACTTATGAACGACTATTAAATACACGACTGCCCAAGAAAAGGAGTGTAATGTCTTCATGGTTCGTGTAATGTATGTAAGTATGTGAATTTCTTTATTCCACCTTAACTTCTAAATACCCAAAGTTCCGCCTGCCGTCCTGAACAAAAGTTGTATAGAGTATTGTTAGAATCCTTATATCATGCTGCATGACACTGGTTATAACTTTTGGAAAAAAAAAACAATATGGCGGCTGTATGGCGCCATTATCAAATGTAATTTTCTTATTCTTAGTTTTTTGACAGAACTGTCGTGTTTTTCAATTTTTTTGTTTTCTTGTTCCTCCAAGAATCAGGTAAATAACAATCAAAATTAACGACCATAGAAGAATTATCGTACAGAGGAATTCAGAAATATTATTCTTACGAGAATCAGGAAAACAAAAACCAAAGTTAACGACCATAGAAGAATCTCCCAAGCCGCGACGATTGCTTTATAACCCTGCTTTCTAATTCAGGCAATGCAACACGTTACACGCAACGAAGCAGCGAAGGGTGATACACCTAGTCTAATAAAAATGGCCACATAATTTCAAATCTTGTACCTCGACCGCTAGTCGCAACGCGCTGTGACCGTTCCGGCGAGCGGCCATTTGAATTATTCATCATTGGATGTAATTAAATGTCTTGTGTGTAAAAACCGCTGACACCTTCCTGTGGGATACCTTGGGGTCCGATAGACTTACAGTTGATGACGGTCATCAACTCGTCCTTACCTACCTATACCTATCAATTAAACTGTAGGCATGCTAGAAACCCGACTTTTTGCTTTTCGAATTCAGACTGTGAAGCAAAAATTTTAACTTTATACCAAAGTTCAGCGTGAAATAAAATTTACTACCTAACAGTAACATCCGAAATTGTCGCCATCGTAAACATAAAAAAGTGGCTGTGACATACGGCAGACAGACAGACATGACGAATCTATAAGGGTTTCGTTTTTTTGCCATTTGGCTACGGAACCCTAAAAATGGCTTATTCTGTTTAACCACCTTGTGGCTCTTGTGCTCCGTCGTCAGCGGTGGGATTGAACTTCGTGAGGTTTTTAGTCGGTAGGAGTCCGACATAACCACTGTGCTCCCCCGTGGCCGGTGGTATCCATGTCGGATTTTCCTCACGGAAAAAAGGGCACAGCTAACTGTCCATAGATAATTACTATCAAGCAACATCAAATAGTTTTTAAGCATCCTACGCACGTTCAATAAACCACCAGAGCATGTCTATAGCACATACCTAGTTGCAAAAATGACTATTTCCTCCCGTTTCTATAGTTACTCGAAATAAAAGTATCAATTATAAGTATTTCAATAATAAAATATAAGTACTCATTTATTATAGAATAGGAAGCTTATATTCATCTTGTGACACCGATCTCTTTCAATAGGTAAGGTACCTACTTGTTGTTTATAAGTATTTTCGAAAAAAAAAGTGTTTTTCCATAGCTTTTTTGAATGTTTTGTATTTCTACTAACAGCCGCCCGTACATTTGTGAGGTGAAAATATGAATTCTCTTTATTAACCATCCGGTGAGAATTAAAAAAAAATCTAAACCAGCTCGGTGCAAAATTTCAGCTTTGTAATTTCAAGGGTTTTAGCTGGGCGTCGATGAATCAGTCAGTAACTGAGTCAGGCCTATTCTTTTTAAATGACTTTGATCCCTGATCGTCATCATAATCGTCAACCAAAGACGTCCAAAACTGGACATAGGACTTCCACACGCCACAAGCTTGCGCCGCTTGATTAAATCCCAACACAATAAAAATTTACAAAAATACACACCGATTTTCTACGCCACAGCAAAAAACACAAAAACACTTATAATAATTACTTAGATAGGAAACATCGCCTGTACTTGACATTTAGCTAACTCACGCGCACTGCATTTACCTCGCACAAGCAATTATACCTACTGCAAGCACTCTCCGTTGCTTACTTTACGAGAGCCTTGGCAACAAAAGCAATAAAATTATAACCAGCTACTTGAAAAAATAACAAAACTACATAACTCCAAAATTTATTATTGGCAGTAAATAAAATCTAAGATATTAGATACTAAGCAGGTATTAGATAATTTAAGTTCAACTAATTATAACTTATTATAATTATTAAATTATTAAATTAATTAGCTTACTAATATTTGTATAATATATTTTGTTGTAGTAAAATCCGTCAATTTCGTTACTACATAACATAACGTTTAACAATGTGAGAAAAATTATAATTGTAATTTTTAGGGTTCCGTACCTCAAAGGAAAAACGGAACCCTTATAGGATCACTTTGTTGTCTGTCTGTCCGTCCGTCGTGTCTGTCAAGAAAACCTATAGAGTACTTCCCGTTGACCTAGAATCATGAAATTTGGCAGGTAGATAGGTCTTATAGCACAAGTACCTACAGCAATAAATCTAAAAACCCCGAATTTACGGTTACATCACAGAAAAATATTAAAATGTGTTTTAATTTTCAAAGTAAGATAACTACACCAAGTGGGGTATCATAATATGAAAGGTCTTTACTTGTACATTCTAAAACAGATTTTTATTTATTTTTAAGCATAATAGTTTTTGATTTATCGTGCAAAATATCGGAAAAATACCCTAGGACGGAACCCTCGGTGCGCGAGTCTGACTCGCACTTGGCCGGATTTTACCTGCATGAGGTATCAAGTAGTGAGTTACCATTTGTTCACCCATCTGAAAATATAATCAAACAAATTCTACACCAATCGAGATCAGGAATTATAAGGTAAGGAACAAGAAAATATTGGTCGCTAAAGGAAAATTGATCAAGAGTCAGAGTTGCTGAGCTTTATATGTTTTGATATATGTAATTGTATAGCGTGATCTTAGAACCTTTTAGTCAATTATCGCCTGACAAAAATGTGACCACCAGTACCTATTTAAGCCACATTAGGTTTTCAGGAGTTTTACAAATACTTAATATACGTAAATATTATAATGAGCGGGATTATAATTCGTCATACAAATTAGCTAAGCAATTAATGCCCTCGCTCACCACGGATTTAGCCGCCGACCAAATCTTTGATAAACTAATTACAAATGGCAGCATTTAAAAAGTTAGGAGACGTGTAATTACAACAACTGATCCGCGGATTACATTGGACGGGCCTGTAATCTTTCGTAATTTTCGCTTAATCGCTCAAGTTTAAGTAACCAGCGCAAGAAGATCCCCATCACCTTACGTTTGTTCGAAACACATGGAAGCGAATTGCCTTCCATAAAGGACCATTTTGGGACCATTCTGAATTGGTCGTGTAAAAGATCTCTCGAGACATTTGGACTTATGTGATAATACTAGGGCGAGTGAAAGAAATTTGATAATTCGCGGTTAGGAAAACGACCGTTTTAATAATAACTTCGCTCGCATAGTTTGTAAATTATCAATGGAATATGGAATCTGTGGAGTACCTATGTGTATTTGAAAAGTATTTAGTTTGGTAATATATTGTACTACGAGTTCATTCATCTCCTTGGTTTTATGTCTTTAAAAATTCCGTAGGAACTCTGATTTTCCGGGTTAAAAAGTAGCCCATGTCACTCTCCAGGTTTTTAAACTATACCCATACAAAAATCAC
Source organism: Maniola jurtina (assembly GCF_905333055.1). Classification (NCBI taxonomy): domain Eukaryota; kingdom Metazoa; phylum Arthropoda; class Insecta; order Lepidoptera; family Nymphalidae; genus Maniola; species Maniola jurtina. Next base: position 9,705,645 of record NC_060046.1, on the reverse strand, counting down.
GTCAGCGTCAATCCGTTGCGGCGTAATTGAAGGACAAACCAACTAACAAATAAAACTTACTAGTTTACGGTAATGATATTAATATAACTAAGTTGATTAGAATAATAAATCACACTAATCACACTAATATTATAAAGGCGAAAGTTTGTATGTGTGTGTGTGTGTGTGTGTGTGTGTGTGTGAATGTTTGTTACTCCTTCACGCAAAAACTACTAGACGGATTTGGCTGAAATTCGGAATGGAGATAGATAATATCCTGGATTAGCACATAGGCTACTTTTTATCCCGGAAAACCAAAGAGTTCCCACAGGATTTCAAAAAACTTAAATCAACGCGGGCGAAGTCGCGGGCATCGGCTAGTAATTAATAATTTTAGACCTAAAGCGTCTCGTTGTCGCAGGTTTTTTTTTTTCAAAATTAACTAACTATATTAATTGCTTTTTGTTTATCAATGTTATCATAAATCGCCTTCCTTCCTTCTTTTGTTAAAATCCTAAAAATAGCCATCACATCACAAAATGCACATCGTATAATTTTAGGTAGTTTTCTAAACTTCAAGCATGAATTAAAACTTTAGGAACTAATCCAAAAACTCATTTTGTATTGTCAATAGTTTTGTTTTAGTTATTTGGTATTTACCAAAAATAATTTAATCTTCTATCAACCTAGCGACTCCAATCGTTTTTGTTCCCGAAGGCAACCAAGATAACCATTTATCACCGACCCGTCAAAATCTAATTGTCCCGCCTTAACCACGGCATTGTGATCGTAATTATGCCCTTATATTTTTCACAAAGAATTAAATCGACTCTGAGATTTTTTGTTCGCCACATTTAAAGACCCAATTTGATAAAAATTCGACGGTTTTCCTATTTCATGCGATATTGGCTTTTTATGAAGTGAATCATTGGACATTATTAAAAGTTTAAAATATCAACAAAAAAAAAGTAAAACATTGATACCTACAGATATAACTAAAAGAAGATTAGAAGTCTCGTTCGTACGTTATTATATGGGGATGAAAATCAGTAGTTTTAAATACTTATCATCCCCCTCCGAGGTTTTGCTACTTTTCTGCTAATATATTATCTACATTTTGCAATTTTCAGAACGTTAGGATGATAAGTCAAAATTGAGCATCTCATATATTTTGTCATTCATTCACAAAAAATAATATTATAATTTTACAAAAGCTTGTAAAAAGCTCAAAAAGTTTTCATTATTTTCTGGAATCACGAAAGCATCTCGATTTCTTTATTCAAAAAAGCTTTATTTTGATAATGTAGGTAGCTTATCTAATAATAATGGTTAGAAACTTAAAGAAGCTCTCTAAAATATTAATCTGCCTTCTGCGGTTGCGGTCCCACCCCCGAAATTGAGTGTCTATATTAGGAACGCCTATTGTGCAGTGAGCATCAAGCCCATGTAATTTTTGAAATGGATAACAATTTGTCAGTGAAACTGGAGTTTTTTACCTGGACTTCTGGAGAAAGTAAATTAAAATAGCCTCAGTACCAGTATTAGCCGTCCTAACTGCTATCGTCGTATTCTTTTTCTAAAAAAAAAAAACTAATGGACGACCACAGCTGGACATAGGCCACTTATAAGGAATTCCATCCACCGCCTTCTGTATTCACAGCTGTTCTCTCTCTGTGTCTCTGTTTAATATGGTCCACTCAGTAAGGGGTCTACCAACGCTACGTTTCGAGGTCACTATTCCAATAACTTGGGACTCAAGGTCTATAGGTCCTTCAAGCTATGGAGCCATCGTCATCTCTATTGTCGTCAACCAATAGACGTCCACACACCACAGCCTTGCGCCATCTGAATTCATAATTTAATGAAATTAGTCGTTTAATTAAGAGTAATTAACAAAGAGATACTTTTTCGGATTACATTAGTCACAGATCACAGATAAAGAGGTTTTAGAGAAAGGATAAATTAAATTGTATAATGAGATGTTAAGACACTTTATTTAAATTAGGCTGCTCTTGTTTGAAAACGACGTACTCTTGTTTGGTAACGATAGAAGTTAAAAGCGGGATATTATTTTATGCGTAGGTACTTTTACTGTCTTACCACTTACTTACATCTTAGGTATAGGTAAAGCTTTCCCTTTTTCGCTGTCTAGGTACTGGGTTGGTATTTTGCAAGGAAGCTAAATATACGGTTTTCTGCTCCTTTGCATTCATTTGTAATTTTTTTTAGGGTTCCATGGTCAGGTAATGGATCCTTATAGTTCAATTCAATTCATCTGTCCGTCTCTCTATGTGTCACAGCCATTTTAAAAATTATAAGAACTGTAAACTTGAAATTTAGCATTTATACAGACCTATTGCCGCTACAGAGAGGCATATTAAAATTTTGATTAAAAAAATTGCTAGGCATGTTTTGATAAAAAAAAAATTGGTTTACCCCCTCGAATGATGCCTCATTAAATGGGTATTCTAGAATCATTAAGTATAGGTAAGTTATGATCTGAATATGAAAAATAACACTGAGTGACGATGGAATTTTTAGCAACCAGCGTGGCTACGGAATCCTACCTTATTATATTCTGACACGCACTTGACGAAACCAACAGTTCCGTTTTAAATTTTTTACAATTTGTTCTATACTTTCGGAGAAAGCTTACCTGGTTGACTTCCAATTCAGATCAGAATCTCATTTGTTAGGACTGTTGTACACTATCAATCACTCGGTGTGGGATGACTCTAATTATAGGGATTAAAGCTGACTCGGATCCCAGGTAATGGCCTGTATGGGCCCTTTTATTAGATCCGAAACGGTATACGATCGTTTTGTTAAAATTGAAGAGATTTTAATCGATTGTAGTTGTAATTAGTTGTTATTATTTATTCTTCTTTCGAAAAGCTCGCTTCTTAACAATGGTTCAGCGATTAAAATGCGCACTGAAATCCTAAAAGTCTAATGGTTCAACTCCTACGCTATGCACAGTTTAATCAAAATCATTTATTTAAAATAGGTACAGCTATTTGTACACCTTTTGTTTGTCCGATTTTTTAGATTTGAAAGATGATATAGTGGTGATAATTAATTACGTAAACTTAAAACTAAAGCTACGAGGGTTCCAAACGCGCCCAAGTCTGAGAAGAGCCCACAACAGACTCAGCCGGGTATACTTTTTTTTTTATTATCACCACTTTACAAAAGAAAAAAGGCCGATTGTGCTTCTTTGTCGCTCGTTCCGCGCTCTCGCTTGCACCTCAAGCCTTACATGGAACGCCTCAGAGCGAGGTAACGCCGCATGAGTCATGTTTTTTCGTGCGTGCAGCCGGCTCTATCGAATTATAAGACGTTGTCACGTCAAAAGAACCCCGGATGGGTTCGAAACTAGTCGAGCTTACATCGACTAAATACGTGAGTATAGCTAGTACATTCTATACTTAAAAGGTAGAGGTAAATTTCTAAAAACAAAAGCATCGAAGCAATTTAACAAAAAAAAAAGAAATCATTCTAATCGGAGGCAGGGAGAGTTGTTATTTCGCGGTCACTATATTTACGGACGCACCTTGACAGCAGTTCGTTAATTAAACGTAATTTTATGAATATCCTAAATCCGTTCGCACTGGCTCTCAGAAACGTTGCACTCTATAACCTTGAGAGTAATTTTAGTTAGTCTACCAAAATTGATATGAAGATCTCATAGTCTGTGGTAAATCCAATCCAAGTTAGCCCACTTCCATCTTAGATTGCACCATCACTTACTACCGGGTAATATCGCAGTCAAGAGCTTATTTATAATGGAAAAAAATCACGATGCTTTCCCTCCACACCTACTAACTGTTACCGTTGACGTAAAGATTAGAAGAGAAGACAAGTTTACGAAAAATAAGTGCAAAATCTAAGTTGACTTTCAATACGTTTAGTGTACCTATTTCTAGAAAATTCATTTTTTAACCCCCGACCCAAAAAGAGGGGTGTTATAAGTTTGACGTGTGTATCTGTGTATCTGTCTGTGGCATCATAGCTCCTAAACTAATGAACCGATATTAATTTAGTTTTTTTTTTGTTTGAAAGGTGGCTTGATCGAGAGTGTTCTTAGCTACAATCCAAGAAAATCGGTTCAGCCGTTTGAAATTTATCAGCTCTTTTCTAGTTACTGTAACCTCTCTTGTCGGGGGTGTTATATAATAATAATAATAATAATATCTTTTATTTATTCAAGCAACAAAGGCCCACAATATTATGTTAGTAAACATCTTAACCTATGTTAGTAACTAAATTATAATGTAATGTATGTTAGTAAGAAACTTATTCTATGTTAGTTAATATAATTAATGTACTTATTAACTAATGCAGACATCCAGTGCGCTTTGAGAGCGCTGTCCTGTCTGTCTGCTATCACCTTCAGGACAATGTTGGGACTTCTCTCCAGCCTGCTTTTAATTGAGGCGATCCTTTTCCGCATGATTGCGAAGAAACCGTCTACACAGTTCTCCGCAAACATACCGGACGCGCTACAGTACCGAGGCAGTCCCAACATTATTCTGAAGATGTTATTATACTGGACTCGGAGAGCGTTTATAGATTTTTGGGTATAGTCAACCCACAGACTGCACGTGTAGAAGCTCTGACAAAAGGACTTGAACAAAGTGACCTTAACTTCTTTTGTGCAACGTGCAAATCTGCGAGCTATCATATTCCCTCTAACCGCCAACGCCCTCCGTTCCCTATCTATGTCACAGTTATCTTTCATGTCTGCTGTAACCACAAACTTAAAAATAATTTATTATTTTTTATTTTATTTAGGTATAGCTTATTTTTATCATTATTGTTATAGGACCAATAACGGAATCTCTAGGTGCAACATAATAGCCCTCCATTCAAGATTATTTGCTTACTAAACACATCCAGTTTAAATACTTGTATAACCAAGTCAAAAAACGCAGCTGTTAAAAACGCCAGTGTGTCGTGTCCTTTAAACCTTCCCTAAAGGGGCTATTACTCGATTATTAATTGGGCGTAAATGCCGGGACGGGATCCGTTCTACCAGATTGAGGTCTAATTTCGTTGATTGCCCCCTCAGTTTTAGGTATATATAATGTGTAATTTTTACTAATGCCTGCATATGGTTACTCGCTGTAATTATTTTATTTTTACTGTTTTACGAATTTTGATTATTGCAATGCGATAAGCTTTACTTTTATTAAAGAATACTAACAATTTATTACTCGTAAAGAAGCGACACTCACTCCTCTCGCCAATTTATCGTCGCTTGTTACAAGCCGTGCCATCATATTGCAATAATATAAATACGGCTATTGGCACTGACGCGCTAGCTTCACTTGTCAAGTGACCGAGAAGCACTGCTATGTACACATACAAATCGTGCACGGACAGGCCGGTGATCAAGTAGTAGTATAAGTAGTTAAAATGAGTTTTGAAATTGCGCTTTTACTAAGGCTAGATATTAATTAATCTTATTTATTATCCCGTTGTGCAAAGGAATGTGTTAGTTCTGTCAGGCCGCCATCTATCTTGTATTAACGACAATGTCTTGATATATTTTATCACATTTGGGCTAGTAGAAATATTTACTATCGCCACCCATACAAAGGAGACCTTTCATTATGTTATTCCTTTGTCGGACAACAGACTGAACTAGATTTTCCTTAAGGAGAGCGCACATTGCTGGATAGAGCAGAAATTTTTTATTATTTTTTAGTCCTTCACAGAACTTAAGCTGGAAAAGAAATAGAGAGATTTTTTAATTTAAAAAGCATAGAAAGTTGACAGTAATTGGGGACTGCCTATACTGATGTGAAAACTTAAAACTATAAATCATGTACTTAATGGTTAATTTTTTTGGATTTTCAAACCGATTAGTAACAAAAATTAAAGTTACATAATTAATAAATTAAAATCATTATGTAACTATTTGCTCGAGCTGCAGGGGAAGGACGCGTCTACGTCTCATGTCAATGTGTACCTACCATTATTCTTTCACGGATCACGTTATGATGGGCGAGTGGTTCCGTGACCGCAGTGTTAACGGTCATATTTGTCATCTGTCAATTTGCCTTCTATTTTGGTGGGGCCATGAAAGCTTTCGGTAACTGCTAGCAGTCGCTTGTGTTTTGTCATCATTATTTTTAGATGTTTTATAATCGCTATTGACAGGCCGAAGCAATTAGTGCGGGGTGCTTTGTGATATAAAGGAAGGCGTCCACTAGAGACGGGTCGTACCGCAACGGTGCAGTGAGCATTGAGCATTTTAACCGACTTCAAAAAAAGGAGGAGGTTCACAATTATTTATATTATATTTTGCGAAGGTACTGCATCCACTGGACGGGGCGGGTCACATAGACTGAATTTTACAGTCAGTCGTTGCTACGACAACCGTAGAAACTCGAAAAACTTTCGAGTTTCTTTCAAAACGCCTTCTGTTTCACTCTAAATTATTATTCTTTCGCAATTCATCATTATATTGAGGATTACCAGAATTATTATATAATTCGCAGTATTATTCAACTAGAGATAGAAGAATTCCTCGTTCATTTTCTTGTATTAAGGATTCATAGCAAATAAACAAAATACGTCAGTGCGTTGACATCACGTTGCATCAACTGAAGGCGAGGTGAGGCGGGACACATTGTAGAGACGGAAAAATATGGTTGGTAAGCTTTTTGACGGATTCCGTCGCGATCCTTTCCACCGCTTTGATGCACTATCATATAAAATGTATAGCAGGCGAACTTTTTGCACTGTGATATGGCTGACTGGTGGGCGCTATCCTTTATGCTGTGTTCGTTTTAAAATACACTTTTAGATTAAAGATAGAATCGTTAGTGATGTCGTTGTAACTTGTAAGCTGTTTGTTGATTAATGATTATTGTGAACAGTTTTGAAGAAAATAAATGACAATAAGTAATATGATGTTAACTATGAAAAGAGGGATTACCGAATAGGTCTATCTCTTTCAGAATTGTTTATACGTTTCGGTAAGTCTTTTGGGTGTACTGTGTAGCCTATTAACATCTATATCTAGGAACAGGTCTCTGTAGACTATCAATTTACATAGAGTATAAGGACGCCTTCGCCGCAATGTGCCGCGCGGAGGCATCGCGGCTGCAGCGTTGCGGCCGCGCTGCCTTCGCGCGAATAAATAAAAATGCACGACTACACACGCGCTGTGGCCGCGTGTCAGTTTATCTATCGAAATTATATGGATTTACTTTGCGGCTAATTTGAAGGCGCCCTTATCGCCTCAATTACGCCTGAACCTGGTTGGCCTGAATTTACGGACACTTTTCAACAACACAGAATCACGTCCGCAAATTCACCTCGCTCTTGACCAGTCATCAGTGTACGTAACATAAAACCACTTTTTGCTGAATATATTCATAAAGTTTTATATACTGTCATAATTTCTTTTTCATCGCTAATAAAGCTCACTTTAATTACCCAGCATAGCACGTGTCGTGTTAATGTTTCATCTTTTATTATTACAATTTCCACTATCACAGTTCTACGATTTAGAACAGAGCTTGATTTTGAGTTTTTATATTTACACAGATACTGTTATTTACATTAGTAAGTCGAGTTTTGTACTACTTAATTGAAGATCACTATTTTGTCATTTTGACCAGGTTTTAAAATGATAAAATGGAATTAATACTGTACTTATAAGTTTACAAATAAGTAGATGTATTTTGGGAATAGAACTATTGCGTCAATTTAAAAGCTGGATCCGGATGGCCGCGGCTCGTGGAAGTCCCTACAAGTGATCTATCTGCCTACAGCAATGGACGTATATCGGTTGATCAAGACAACAAAATAATGTCAAGAATCAATAAAAGACAAAAATATTTGGTAAGGAAAATTGCTCCTTTTTTCTGTTTTCATTGTTATACATTTAATCTCCTGTCGGACCTAAAGGAGTAGGGCTATAAAGGCAGCAACAATTGAGACAAAGGGCAAAAAGCTTGACCCTTCAGAGTGCATGGGTGTGGCGCGCTTAAATTTTCGCATTGACAGCCGAAACGGCCTCAAGGGACGGCCGAGACTTGCTTTTAGTGCCTTTATTCGTTATGGCTAATGTGGCCAGTAGTTTACGACTGTACTGTTATTTGCGACCTTTGAGGGCGTAGGGGGTAAGTGGAATCATATTGGGTGGGTAATTTACTTAGGTTAGAAAGAAAGAAAATTTCGATTCGGGACTTTAGTAAAGAAAAACTTGAGGCATCATCATCAGCAACGTATCGCTGGCTAATTACTGAGCACATGTCTCCTCACAGAATGAGGCCGTACTTAGTAAGTATCTGAGTGAATTATTGGGTTTTTACTTAGGTGAGAAAGAAATACAAAGTTAATTCCTAAGTAAGACTTGAGTAAGTATGACTTGAGGCATGCAAAGATAAAATTAAGCACCCAAGAAGCGAAGACTGTCGATCCTAACTTGGCTAGGATGATGGACTATGGGATTAACCCTTCTCATTCTATTTCTGAGAGGAGACCCATGCTCAATAAATGGCCGGCGATGGGAGATGATAATGGTGAAGTTTTGAAGTAGTCAGAAATACGTCCAATGGACATTATACAAATACACTGGAACAGGTGTGCCATACAAAATGACAGTATTTTTGTGCCGATTTGAAGCACCGAGCGGACCTATCGGGAATAAAACTTGACACTTTGTGTGAAATGGTCTCTGTGTTGACACTATGTTGACAGATTTTCCCCACCAACATTTTGTTAAAAGTAGCTAACTGCTGCTATCAGCGCCAAAATGTCGAAAACCAATTTGTATTATTGCTTTAAAATGAGGTCGCCAATTGCAGGTCCAGCATACTTATATAACTAAATGTCAGTGCTCTAAACAGTATTTTGTTATGTCAAAGGGACCTCATTTGTAAGGGAGCGGCCACACTGAACAATGCGCCTAATTTTCATGCCATTTGATTGATAGCCAATCCCATTTCTCAGTTGACGCGTCAAACAGACGTTTTGACGTCTCTGATTGGTAGATTTATATTATGTTCCTTACAATTGACGATATTAATCTAAATAGGCGGTGAAGCGTAATTTCTTTATACTTTTGTATCGTAGACGATACAATTTTAAAGTGTCGATAGACTGCTACCGTGATAAATTACCTACATACCTACCTACCTACCTTTAACTCCTACATTTAATTCCTACATTTAACTCAACCTACATTTAACTCAATCAGTACATAAAGAAGGCTAGCTAGGTAGGTATTTCTTCATAGTAAGATATTTAGGTGCTATGAGGCTATTTCAAACAGAAATCGTGCTCTATGAAACTGTTAATATTGGCATAAAGCAGAGCGGGGTGATTCGATAACTTGGTGTCTAAAGGTGCCCACGCACTTGAACTGAACTGCAGCTGAACTGCGCGTCGCGTCAGCGCCCCGCACGATATTCTCTCCAGCCGCGACGCGCGTACGTCACTGCCGCGCGTCGCGGCTGGAGAGAATATCGTGTGGGGCGCTGACGCGACGCGCAGTTCAGCTGCAGTTCAGTTCAAGTGCGTGGGCACCTTAACACTGAAATTATTTGACACAAGCGACCCGCACGGTTTCGCACGGGTAGCTTTTTCGTAGCAATTTCTAATTTTTTTTTTTTTAAATAAAATGTAGCCTATATCACTCAGGAATAATGTAGCTTTCTAGTGGTGAAAGAATTTTCAAAATCGGTTTAGTAATTCTGGAGATTACTTCCTTCAAACAAACTTTACCTATTATTCACGTAGAAAGCTTTGGTAGGTACCTATAGTCTGTTCTAACTGCCTACTAGGTAAAGGCCTTAGGTTGAAATCTATAGATTGCACTTTGACTTTGCTAAAACATTGTAACGAGACAGATTTACGCCAGTCTCAGCCTTAGTCTTTCGTTGGTGATTCTCAATCCGGTGTACCAATCAAAACGTTCCCACAAGACTGTCATCAAAAAGTTAATTAACACAAAAACTTACCGAGCCCTATCAGCGTCTCTTATGATTTACGAGGTCGATTCGGCCCCCAAGTCCGGGCCTAGTGGACAGACCCACTATCTGATCGAAACCGCCATAAATAACGCCTGGACTGTATTTATCATGGCACCGCCAAATATAAGTAATAGGACGATTTATGATTAAAGAAAAATCGTGGCCGTCCTCGGGGATCACAACAAAATTACCGGCAATTTGATAGATATTTTTGGTATTTGTTTTTTATTACTATCAACAACACTGTACGATAATATTAAATTGGAGCTTGTGAAGTCAACATGATTGTATTATTATTTCGGACAAAATCTTGAAATAGTTCTTCATGAATTCTTTTACAAAAATACTTTAAAGATTCCAGTATATTTCAGAGTTACGAATATAAATTCTCTAGATAGTTACCATAAGTCGTGAAGAAATAAGAATCCACGTCACGCTTTGGTGCAGTTGTTTTTTTTTTTTTCTTTAAAAAAAAGTCACTGAACTAATTTCGGAAATTACGATTATCTAGATAAGTCTAGACTCTAGTGTAGAGTATAGCAAAGATAATATAAAACTCCAGATAGGCAAAACTCGCACAATTATTGCATTGAATTACTGTACATATTTTAAATAGTGAAGACAAAATCAGAAGGCGTAATAACATCTTGAAGGAAACAATACGAATGTGACCGTTCTAATTACCATAAAGTTGCGAAGGGCTCCCCAGCGCGCTCCGCTGGTCAGAATATCAAAGTTAGAAGAGTGACATTGTAAAGACACTAACAAAATGTCGTTAGAGTCCAGGACACTAAAACTGAAGTGATTTAATTAACTTCTCATTACTGCAAGGCGTGATAACATCTTGTAGGAAACAATGTGAATATGACCGTTCTGATTACCATAAAGTCGCGAAGGATTCCCATCACGCTCCGCTGGTCAGAATATCAAAGTTAGAAGAGTGACGTTGTAAAGACACTAACAAAATGTCGTTTAGAGTCCAGTGACACTAAAACTGAAGTGATTTAATTAACTTCTCATTACAGCAAGGCGTGATAACATCTTGTAGGAAACAATGTGAATATGACCGTTCTAATTACCATAAAGTCGCGAAGGGAGCCCAGCACGCTCCGCTGGTCAGAATATCAAAGTTAGAAGAGTGACATTGTAAAGACACTAATAACAAAATGTCATTAGAGTCCAGTGACACTAAAACTGAAGTGATTTAATTAACTTCTCATTACAGCAAGGCGTGATAACATCTTGAAGGAAACAATACGAATATGACCGTTCTAATTACCATAAAGTCGCGAAGGATTCCCATCACGCTCCGCTGGTCAGAATATCAAAGTTAGAAGAGTGACATTGTAAAGACACTAACAAAATGTCGTTTAGAGTCCAGTGACACTAAAACTGAAGTGATTTAATTAACTTCTCATTACAGCAAGGCGTGATAACATCTTGTAGGAAACAATGTGAGTATGACCGTTCTAATTACCATAAAGTCGCGAAGGATTCCCATCACGCTCCGTTGGTCAGAATATCAAAGTTAGAAGAGTGACATTGTAAAGACACTAACAAAATGTCGTTAGAGTCCAGTGACACTAAAACTGAAGTGATTTAATTAACTTCTCACTACAGCAAGGCGTGGTAACATCTTGTAGGAAACAATGTGAATATGACCGTTCTAATTACCATAAAGTCGCGAAGGGTTCCCAGCACGCTCCGCTGGTCAGAATATCAAAGTTAGAAGAGTGACATTGTAAAGACACTAACAAAATGTCGTTTAGAGTCCAGTGACACTAAAACTGAAGTGATTTAATTAACTTCTCATTACAGCAAGGCGTGATAACATCTTGTAGGAAACAATGTGAGTATGACCGTTCTAATTACCATAAAGTCGCGAAGGATTCCCATCACGCTCCGTTGGTCAGAATATCAAAGTTAGAAGAGTGACATTGTAAAGACACTAACAAAATGTCGTTAGAGTCCAGTGACACTAAAACTGAAGTGATTTAATTAACTTCTCACTACAGCAAGGCGTGGTAACATCTTGTAGGAAACAATGTGAATATGACCGTTCTAATTACCATAAAGTCGCGAAGGGTTCCCAGCACGCTCCGCTGGTCAGAATATCAAAGTTAGAAGAGTGACATTGTAAAGACACTAACAAAATGTCGTTTAGAGTCCAGTGACACTAAAACTGAAGTGATTTAATTATATTCTCATTATACTGCAAGGCGTGATAACATCTTGTAGGAAACCATACGAAGTGACCGCTCTAATTACCATAAAGTCGCGAAGGGTTCCCAGCACGCTCCGTTGGTCAGGATGAGACATTTTACTGCCATACACTTACCATTTTTTTTTTCGGGCCCATTGCCACCATACGTTTAACCTATGATTCAATTACATCGGTACATAGTTACATAATATGTCCCAGATTAATTTTAAAACTCTTGAATACTATGCTATTATTATATTAAAATACTTAGATATTGTATTACACTTTTAAATTTTAAATCTAAATTGTAAAATATGAAAATAATAATAATATGTGCTGTGCTACATAATTATTATCTGTCTTTTCTTTCGTGACATAATTACTATGTATAAAATCCCAGAACAACAAATTACGTGTTAAATAAATTACACTATCAATTAAAAACTAATTGATAAATTTAATATTGAATCAAAAGCTGGAACTGTTCCAAAAGTTAGACGATATTTTAGTAACGTAATTAAGAGTTAAACGGAGCCTTAACCACGTTTTAACAACAGTTTTAACACGTTCTAACGCAGTCAGTGGCGCTTGGCTCGTTTTAATTAAATAAAATCAGGTGAGCTGAACTAATGAATTCAGCCGGCGACACACTAATCACTATGTAATTGTGCGACCGTTTTAATGCTAATGCAGCGTCTTCCTGTCGGCGTGCAACTTATTATTAACCGACTACGGAGATGGGTGACAAAATTCTCATGACTTATAACGTTCATACATTGACCTCTGTTAATAGATAATACACGCTGGACCTGCGATTGCCGAGGCGTTTTTGAAGTAACTTTATTTTCGCCATTTTGGCACTGATTGCAGCAGTGCGAAAATACCTGCTCGGCTTTGTATTGATCAGCCCACAAGGTATTAGAGGTATAACCTATTAGGGATTAGTTACATTGCTTGTTGTATAATATCTATATTGTAAAATTTCGTTTAAGAAGAAGTTTCTGAGTTTCTTGTCGGCTCTTCTCAGTAGAAGTTTTGACATAATATCATATTGAGTAGCACAAGTTGCCCAACAGGAAAATATGGATTCTGGATAACTTTACATAGGTAAATCTTTTTTTTTTCTTGCTCAACTCTCTAGATTATTTTTTAGAAAGTACCTATTATGTTAATAAATAAAATAAACTAATTTCTAATACTAAAATAAATTCTGGAGCTTATCTTACAAACATCTTGTCTAACGTCATGTAACCTCAATCACGTTACTTCTTGAGCTATTTTAGACTTAATACTCCTTCACCGAGTCTTAATATCCCCATGTCATTATCATACATCAACAAATGTCATAACGGACGTAGCCTTTGGCGCAGCGGTCTCGACGTCACTTAATCACCCCGGGTTCGAAGCCTGACGGGGGCAAAGGTCGACTGCCGTGTGAACACGCGCAAACACGCTTTGATATGTCTATGTCATAAAAATGACATATTATTCGCTTATGGTAATTGCTCAGGCATTAGCATAAACCGCGGGAAACCGTTTCTTGCTTTATACAAGGTGCTAGACATAATGTCCGTAACGTCCCGGTAAGCTTTTTCTGGTGGGAGGCTTTGGTCATGGCTAGTTGCCACCTTACCGGCAAAGCCATGCTGCCAAGCGATTTAGCCATGATTTAGCGTTCCGGTAGGATGCTGTGTAGACACCAAAGGAATATGGGTTTGATAAAAACTGCCATACTCCGTCCAGGTTAGCCCGCTTCCATCTTAGACTGCATCATCACTTACCACCAGGTGAGATTGCAAGGGCTAACTTATATCTAAATAAAAAAAAAGGTGAGGTGAGGACCGATGTTTAGATAAGTACACCAAAAAAAAATTAGCATTGTAGCGTGATACCTACTCGTAGCAGATAGGTATGAGGAATTAAAGGATTTGTTTAAAACTGCAATGTGACAACCCTGCAAACAGCTGATCGCGGAAATAAGCTCGTAAATAATTCTGTGAACTTGAAGGACCGTTTGAACGTTTGTCAAGTAACAGAAATAACGAAAGAATCTATTGCACTATCTATTTAATACTACTTATTTCATATTTTGTCATGTATGATTTATGGATTTAAATTATACCACGCTGTATATTTGTAGTTATTTATAAACGATGTCAGAAGTGTAATTTTTTAAATAAAACATGAACGATAGCGATTTATCACGTGTGACCTTATGCGCTCTTCCGGAAAAATATTTTTAACCAGTGGCATAGTTCATAAATTAAGGGTGTTATTTATTATAATTAATTAAATATAAACAACATTGTTTTCTTTAAAATTAGAAGCTTTAATTATTATTTTTATTAAATTAAAATTTACAATACAAAGTCTGGTGGGAGGCTTCGGCCGTGGCTAGTTACCACCCTATTGGCAAAGCCGTACCGCCAAGTGATTTAGCGTTCCCGTACGATGCCGGGTAGAAATCAAAGAAGCTTAATGAAAATTGCATCATCACTTACCATCAGGTGAGATTGCAGTCAAGGGCTAACTTGTATCTCAATAAAATAAAATAAAAAAAACGGCCAAGTGCGAGTCAGACTCGCGCACTCGGGTTCCGTACTCGGGTATTTTTTTGCAACATTTTGCACGATAAATCAAAAACTATTATGCATAAATATAAATAAAAATCTGTTTTAGAATGTACAGGTAAAGAAAGTCCTTTCATATGATACCCCACTTGGTATAGTTAGTTATCTTGTTTTGAAAATTGAAACACATTTTAATTTTTTTTTTAAATGATGTAACCACAAATTCGCGCACTTTTCAGATTTATTCCTGTATTGATAAAAGCTATCTGCCAAATGTACAATTTAATCCTGTATTTATAGACTGAGAGAGATTAAATCTTTGATCCTGTAAAAGCTATCTGCCAAATTTCATGATTCTAGGACAACGGGAAGTACCCTATAGGTTAGGACAGACAGACAGACAGACAACAAAGTGATCCTATAAGGGTTCCGTTTTTCCTTTTGAGGTACAGAACCCTAAAAAAAGAAGCTTTTCGGATGATGATCATTGATCGCCAAACTTCGTTTGGAAGAAGGCACGCGATGATGATGATGAGTAGGTACAGCACCAAGACAGGTTGTGATAGCGAAACGTACCTACAAAAAGAATATGCTTTAATAACGAACACATAATTACTCGCAAGTTCATTACGGGGCCAATATTGAGGCGGCGCAGACAAAGAATTAACAATGTATGGGGAATGCTCCTTAGATATATCGGGCCTTTGAGCGTTAAGCATAGAGTATACCATGGGAAGTTTTTTTTTAATCTTTTATTTACAGGATTTTACCTTTCTGTATATCAGTCTACCATTGGACGGATACATCGCAAAAAACAGACCCCTAATGTTTATATTAATTAGTAAAGATATAAAAAATTAGACGCCGACGAGTTGGCTTCACGGATTTAGTTTTTTTTTTAATTTCTTGGAAACTTTTTAATTTTCTGAAATTAAAAGTATGCTGTAAGCTTAGATAAGTTAAGCTGAAAATATAATAGATGTTTAAGGCCTCATTTACACGAGAGATGTATTCCAAAGTAAAGCGTTGAGAACATATAAGTACCTACTTGGGAATACATTTGTTCCATTTGGACGCTTTTTTAACGGACGTTAAAAAGCTCTCTTGTAAATGAGGCCTATGTGTGTACTAAGCTCAAGTTTTACATGCAAAGTAATTTTCACCAGCCGTAGGGTTGTATCGTTATTGGCTAGTGATTGTCGTCACTTTTTATGATACGAGCTTGTCGATAGCCGAGCCCGAGATTTGTATAGCTCAAGCAGTTTTTCTCATTGAGAGAACAATGTAGGTATTACACAACTTGTCAGGAATGTAAAATTACGTACCATTTTGTATTTGTAATTGTTTCAGTTCAAAAGTCTAGTCTGCCAATCCGCACTGGGCCAGCGTGGCAGACTATGGCCGAAATCCTTCTTATTCTGAGAGGAAACCTGTGCTCAGTAGTGGGCCGGTGATGGATTGATCATGATTTCCAATCCAATCCATCAACATGTATCCATCCATAGCTGGATATAGGCCTCTTCAAGAGCCCTTCACCAAACACGGTCCTTCGTCTTCCTTATCCACGCGTTTACCGCCACGTCTTTCAGGCCATCTTTTATATTAAAGTAAATAATCTTTTACAGTACATAAAATTACAAATTTTATGTTTCAGTGGGCCACTAATAGAATCTATTGTACTAGGGAAATTCGGGAACCTGAAGAGAACCTTGCAATTTGAACGCTAATGGATTTATAAATCTAAAATGACCTATTTCCAATAGATGAAAGTACGACTGATATAATAAATACATAATGAAAAAAAAGATCCCGACGAATTGAGAACCTTTCCTTTTTGGAAGTCGGTTAAAAAATACGTAAATAGAGGCTGTGTAATTTGTTAGACGGCGATTTTTCAAAACTTTTACATAATCTTAGCTGAAGTGACATAAGAATGAAGACCCCAAATAATACAATTTTTTTATGCATAACTTTATAGGTAAGTTATGCATATTATTAACTTTATAACTCTTCTTGCTCAAAAATATTATATAACAATCAAGAGTTGTTAAATTATATCCTCACTTTTAGGTTAAGTAGGTACCGACGAGTATACCTAGTCATACTTAGAATTAGTTTTCGTTTAAGATATTTAGCGTAAGATTTTAAAATTAGACCTTCTAATCAATCGTAACCATCGTTATGAGCAACCCATCGCCAGCTCACTACTAAGCACGGTTTTCTTCTCAGAATGAGAACTGAGAAGGGTTTGGCAATAGTCTGCCACGCTGGCTAAGTACCTTGACCTACCTATTGGCAGACTTCACGCACTTTTCAGAACATTACGGAGAACTCTCTTGCTTTTCTCACGATGTTTTGCTTCACCGTTAAGTAATATTAGAAGATAAGTTGTCTGAGTTTTTTGTGGTCTTTCAAAGTTTCAACGTATTTTAAAAAAGTCTTTTATTTTATTTCGTTTCATGCAGGTCAACTCGTCAGTCAAAAGCCTATATGAAGACTGAAGACTCTAACACTGGTTTGGAATACAAATTGTACCTACTGAGAAGAGCGGGCAAGAAACTATCGAAGCCTTTAGATAGACATAACATGTACTCTTTTAACAAGATAAAGTTAAAAACTAAAACCCGACTGCGATCGATTAATAAACGCCAAATATTATAGTAAAATTGTTTTTCTGTCGCTTGGTATATTTTAATGTTATAGTACATTTATATTTATGAACTCAAAATTTTCTCCTCTTTCACTTGACACCCCACTCGATACAATAGCAAAAAAAATTAGAGACCCCCACTTTTTTTGATGTAACATCCGTTAGGTCAATTTTTTCGTATAAAATGTAGCTTATGTCACCCGAACCTTTACAACGAATCGAATGACACCTCATTCATCAAAATCGGCCCAGTAGTTTAGGCGCTACGGTGGAACACACAGAATCTGGATACAAACATACATACATACATAGATTGCTAAAATCATAACCCTTTCTTTTGGCTTTGCCGCAGTCGGGTAAAAGGTAAAATGTTACAATCTGTGGTTATGTACTAGAGTATGATTTTCCACTCGGCCCTATCGTGACGGTGTTAGGTAATCGGCTTCCTTCCGGCGACTGGCGTGTTACATATGGATACCGTCCAACGTCCTTCCTTGTTGCGGATAGCGTGGCCTTATTTCGTAAAACACGATAGATATGGTTTACTAAGTTATATAAAACGTATTTATATTGTGTACAAGCCCGTATTTTCCAAATACGTATTTAGGTACCTAAGTACTAGCTGATGCCCGCGACTTCGTTCGCGTGGATGTAAGTTTTTTAAAAATCCCGTGGGAACTCTGTGATTTTCCGGGATAAAAAATTGCCTATGTGCTAATCCAGGGCATAATCTATCGCCATTCTAAATTTCAGGCAAATCCGTCCAGTAGTTTTTGCGTGAAGGAGTAACCAACATACACACATAACTACATACACACAAACTTTCGCATTTATAATATTAGTGTGAAGTGTGATTTCGTTCTGAGTTTTGTGTGCTTAGTATGAGATTTTACATCTCACTGAAGTTGATAAAATTCACGAATTGAAACACAAAAACTCAGAAATACAGTCAGATCAAAATAGACCTTATAAACTTTAATATAAAGTAAAAAGTTTAGTACCTACGAGTACTAAGTACATATTTTAATTTCACGATGCATCCGTTTGGCACGCTGGCTGTAAATATATATTATGTACTAAGATGTTTAAATCAATGCAGTTACTGTCCATATTTCTTTAATGCTGAAGTCTTTCAAGTTTTTCAACCGTAGGTTTCAACGCTAGAATTTTACGAAATAAGGCTTCTTACTTTGGTACTCTTTGGCAAACCGATCAGAGGTGTCGGTTTAATGAAACTACCATACCTCTTTCACGTTAGCCTTCACTTATACCACCAGGTGAGATCACAGTCAAGGGTTAAACTTGTATTAAAATAATAATAAATAAAGCCTTTATTCCAATGTATTACAATTATCATTTTATACACTATCACACGAATTACAATTAAATGTATTAAAATAATAGTCTTACTAAAAATCCCCAATTAAAATCCTTCACTTTTCCTTTCTCCTTCACACAAACCATGACAACTCCTGAAATACGGGTACAATAATTTATATGAATATGGTATTAATTTAAAGTTACATTATAGCCTTTAAAATGGTATGATTTTCAATCATCTTTCTTAGTCACTAGAGGATGCCCGACTTCGTCCGCGTGGATTTAGGTTTTTAAAGATCCCGTGGGAACTGTTTGATTTTCCGGGATAAAAAGTAGCCTATGTCCTTCCCCGGAATGTATCCCAAGTCTGTTCCAAATTTCATTAAAATCGGTTCAGCGGTTGGGTCGTGAAAACGTAGCAGACAGACAGACAGACAGACACACTTTCGCATTTATAACATGTATATTAGTATGGATTTAGTTTTTAAGATCGATCGTAGCTAATTCGAAATAGGTACGTGATTCCATAGTTTTGCTCGCGAGTGTAGCCTACTTGGATACAGATCACAAGTAAAGACAATAATTTTATTGTCTACGGCAATTACCTCGGCCTCGGTATCGCCGAATCAGCCGGCGACTCAGGTGACCGTTAAGACAATCAAGTGCTCCTACTTCCTGCATTACATGAAGATAATACATAGAAATTGTATATTAAAGTCAACTCATAAATATGTATATGTTTCGGTCTGTGGTCACACAAAACGTTGCACAATCTCCCGTACGGATGGCCCCAGCGACGGACGTAGAAAGCTATGGAGTGGAACGTGGGCAAACATTTTTTTTATAAGTATTTTTACAGGACTTTTATATCATACGTATCGTATCTTATTAAATAAATTAGCCTAAATTCAAATTCAATTCAAATTCAATGATTTATTCAATAAAATGTAGGTACAATATGTTGAAATAATGTCTGATAAGCCTTATACATTTTACCACTATAACTGGTGTTTGAATATTACCTTAAATTAAATTAAATTAAATACAAATAAAAGTCAAGACTAAAATATTAAGTAAAGAAAGACATACATAGACTTTACACAAGCAAAGTATAAAATAACTAATTAACAATTTGTGAAATCTAATTTTATACTAAGTATACTAAACGTTCTACCTACTATTAATAGATAGGTAGGTACTAGGTACCTGAATAACAACTTAAGCAAACTTATTTTTACTAACTTATCTTCGTATCTCACTATCACACTAATATTATAAAGGCGGAAGTTTGTGTGTATGTATGTGTGTATGTTTGTCACTCTTCACGCAATAACTACTATACAGATTTGGCTGGATTAAGTACATAATTTACTCTATCTAAATCGTTATAAATAATAAACTTGAACCTTTTTTCAAAATTGATATATCCATATTTATTGAAAATCGATTGGAAATTGGTACAGTACTTAGTCACCTACTGAGATTAAATTAGCGCGACAGACAAAAAGTCGACAGAGGGTCTTTTATTTGTTTTTAACCCCCGATCCAAAAAGAGGAATGTTATAAGTTTGACTTGTGTATCTCTATATCTGTGTATCTGTCTATGGCATCGTAGCTCCTAAACTAATGAACCGATTTTCATTTAGTTTTTTTTTTTTGTTTGAAAGGTGGCTTGATCAAGAGTGTTTTTAGCTATAATCCAAGAACATCGGTTCAGCTGTTTGAAAGTTATTAGCTCTTTTCTAGTTACTGTAACCTTCACTTGTCGGAGGTGTTATAAATTTTTAATTTACACTTGTCTTATACGAGTAGGTATGTATTGATAAAGTCTACTCTATTTCTTCGTTGTTCCTGTAGCATTGACGTACAGCGCCGCCAGGCCACGGCATAATAGAAAAAGTGATACGCGGCGCACCGCACAAATACATTCTTATCATCATTTGTTCTACGTACACCAAACAAAAATATATCCACATCACCTTCTTTATCATCAACTTATTCTAAACTTTAATTACAATAAGTTTAGAGATCATTTTCTTTTGAGGATTGAATCGGGTCAATGCAAACTTTGTTCCATTATAGTATGTCTGAATAAAGAAATGTCGGGTTGTATGTGGTGCTTTTACAACCGTGTTTTTCTCCTTCGACAATAGCTCAACCGCAAAGCTGTACTTCGATAGAATTTGTTATTGAATGTCAATTGAACTTGGTTTCACGCTGCATTTGCTTTATTTTTTGTACTTGTAGTAGTTATTTGTTGAAGAGAACTTCTAAAAAAGTATCTTTTTTATCGATAACAAGCTAATAAGTAAGTACTTATAGGAAATGAAAAATTTGATAAGTATTTTTTTTCATAATAGTTTTTTACATTATCATATTATGCTACAGTTTGTACGGGAGGCCATACAATTTAACCAGTACTTAACTAGATTATTTTGTTTTGTTTGTTTTAAACACTTTAATGAACATACACATAAAAAAATTAATCTTAATATTTAGAGGTATTCTCTTGCAGTTAACCTTTGTTAAATGGGACAGGGATTATTTACAGGGACCAACCTTTATTGGAGTGGATTTAGGTTTTATTAAAAATCCCGCAGAAACTCTTTGATTTTCCGGAAAAAAAGAAGCCTTTTGTCTAAAAAATCTAAGCTATCTTGGTATCAAACTTGAAAAGGTACCTAACAGGCACACACTTTCGCATCTATAATAGAAAGTATGGATTTTCATGTGTATGAAAAATCGGAAGTTAACAAATTGGTCTACGGGGGATAACTTTTCACGCAATTAATTTAAAAAATTCGATATTTGGTATCTGTCTTGGGTTCTTGAGAAAACTCTTACTCAAAAACATGACCGCAGCGTTTTTTTCCCAGTTTTATTATTTTTTTGTAGAGATGAGCCAGGATTGACAGTAAAGTTAAGAGTTTGCCATTACAATCGACTATATCGACACCTCCCACGTAAGTTGTTGTATCCCCAAAACTACAACTTTTCAGTAGAGCGTTTTGAAGATATAAATTGAAATTAAAGCTCCATTTTTCAATATATTTTTGTGAAATTCGGTATTTAGTTATAGTTTACAGTACTTTAACATATTCTGAAAGATAATTTATAGAAATACTTCACATTTCTGAGATTTTGTTCATACAACATTTTACGGCGTGTTTCATCTTTGTAAAATGTTGTATAAGATACTTACAACAAATTACGCTGGAAAAAACGGGTTGAGTGTCAACGTATGTGTTAAATACAACAGTGTACGTCGTTTAAAATTTAAAAAAAATGTAGTATGTATAGTCCGATTCATCATTTTCAACCAATGGATGTCCACTATTGGACATAGGTCTCTTGTAGGGACTTCTATATGCCACGGTCTTGCACCACCTGAACCCCGTGGCTCCTTGTGACTCGTTTGATGTCGTCTGTGCACCTAGTGGGATTCTGTCAACGCTGCGCCTTACAGTGCGAGGTTCCAGCACCTTGGGACCTCAACGTCTATGGGTCCTTCGAATTATGTGCCCCGGCCATTTACACTTCAGCTTCGCAACCCATTTATGCCGGTTACTCTGATTTTCCTACCGATTTCCACATTCCAGATTCGATTACGTAGAGAAACTTCAAATATAGCTCTCTAATTGCCCGCTTAGTGACTCTGAACTTTCTTATGAATTCCATTATAATATGGGACCATATTATCTCGGATCCATAATATGTCATCACTGGTAACACGCACTGTTCGAAGACTAATTTAGTTTCCGTACGCTGCCGCCGAGTCGGATTCGTTGGCTGACCTGTTTCTTGAAATTGCACTTACCTACCTGGTCCAGGTACCTGTTCCAGGCTCACACTTTTCTATAATTTCGAGTGCAGAACCCTCAACGATTACTGGGTGGGCCGAGACATAAGAATTAGACATAATTTTCGTCTTACTCATGTTCATTTTCAGGCCCATCTGTTGTGAAACTTTGCAAAGGTCATTGAGCTGTAAATGTAGAAACTCTGGGAAACCTAATGAGGTTTCCCAGAGTTTCTGCGATAGTGACTATGTCATCGACAAATCGAAGGTGAATTTCTTTTGATGTTAATGTCAAGTTCATTCCAATCCAAGCTTAAAGATAAGGACGTCTTCCAAAGCAGCGGTAAAGAGTTTCAGAGAATTACGTCTCAATGTGCACTCTGTCACTGCAATTGGACTGGCCTAGTCTGGTCCTATATGTCGACTGACATGGTGTTTTCGTACAGGATTCTAGTTCAGCATTTGTATGAACAGGCAGTTGTTTCAGCATCTCAATAGCGACCTTAATACAGCCCCAGTTTCCACCAAATCAAAAACTTTCTCATAGTTAATAAACACTTAGCAAAGAGACAGATTATTATAATAGCCTTCAGTTATATTATGCATAACATGTCTCAGCTTATGAATGTGACCTATAGTGCTTAAGATTTTTCAGAATCAAGCTCGTTAGGGATGCTGAAAGTCATCGAACTTATTATTGTGACGATTCATAATGACTTACGATAATAACAGCTTATAGACATGGCTTAGCAGCGAGATGAGTCTATGACTCTTCTTGAGTAATGTTTGTAACTTTGTAATTTCGTTATGCAATGAACTAGATTAATTTGAATATAAGATTCACTAACCTTTTGTGCCTACATTGCAAGAAATAAACCATTACTTATTATTTATTACGGCATTATCGCCATGACGGGATTCAAAATCCCGTCATGGCGATTGGAAAATCGCTGAAAGACCTTAAGTACTGGTTTGCCACCCGCTTTCAGGAATTCTACTGTGATTCTGATATCACCGAGCGAATTTTTATCCTTGAGTTGTTTGAGAGCCATACTTATCTCGCATAAACTGGCATCTGAGATATCTTAGGTATAGTGTCCCGTCAATTTAGTTCTGGGATCTTTAGCCAAATCTTCAACAAGTCTTTGTATTGTGGTATATAACTGTCCATAGAACTTCTCAACTTATTTCAAGAGCTCAAGTTTAGCTGAAATGAGGTGTTGTCAGTTTTTTGTCGTATCAGCCGGCCCTGTTTAGTAGACAGATCTTTCGTGAATACTTTTGAGTTCCTGTTCCGCTCTATGGTATCTTTAAAACGAAATTAAAGATCCATAAGTCACGTGTTTGTACAATAGAGATCTGCCAGTAGGTAGGTGCATCTGCTGAAGACTACAGTATCATTTCTGGCCTTTTTCTGGCCATGAGCTTTAAAATCATAAAAAATATTTGTTATTTTTGGACGATAGTCCGTAAAGAAATTGGACTCCACCACCTGGCAGGTTCTACCAACCTATTTATTGGAAAGGTAGGCTCTGAAATAATATATTGTAGTAGTGATTTTTTTGTTAATTATATGGCAATCTAGTGGTATGATGAGCCGATTAGTTATTTCATTGACTATCATAGGTTTACGTCGCCATCAAACTAAATTTTAACATAGTTTTATTGTATACAATGTCGTATGTAAGAAAAAAAACAATGTCATAGCAACGTAAAATATAGCATGTAATCATACAACAAAATTTTGAGAAATAAATACCGAAGTAAAATGTTGTATGTATCACTTAACACAAAATTTATTATAATTCTGCAACGTAAACAGTTGTATGTCATCATACAATACTGTTTTTGGGTGTCCTCAACGACGTAAATTGTTGTATGTAATCTATACAATAGTTTAGCTTGGCATCACTATTAAATTACTAAAATACGATACTGAAATAAAAAAATGCAAACACAACCGTGACATATCAGTGTTTTGAGTTACAAACATTTCATTTGAATTCCGGCGTGATCTGTTGTATCTGTTACATACGAGGCGCAAACGTGCGACTTCACCCCACATAAAACGTTGTAAAGGTCGATATGATATTTTACGTCGTCCTCGTTTGAAAAATACAACATTATACGCCTCATAAGTACTTTAAAAAACAACATTTTTAGGATTTTTTTTAATTGAACATATAAAATAGATAAAAATAGACATTGTTATGTAAAAAACGCAAAATGGCAATTTTGTGGCTTACAACAACTTACGTGGGAGGTGTCGATATGAAGATGAAGAATCATCGGCTATTAGTGGAACTGATCAAAACACCGCCGACAAAGACCACTGCTTGACAGCTCCGTGTACCCTCAAAAGCTAATTAATAAACAGATACAACCACTTAAGATAAGTAAAAATGTATTTTCATCCCAAATGGCACCGGATACAGATTATATCGGCATGACAAAGCGTGGCGCTAAGAAAATTTCCGACTCTACATTCAAAATTCAACCTTATCTTTTAGCACTTAAAATTAAATTTTCATTGAGAGTTATAGGCGTCTTTCCATAAACTTATCTTGCAGGCGATATTGAACTAAATTATGAACGCAATAAAAGATAAAAACCAATGACGTAACTATTCCAATGACTGCACACGGTTTGTCAGCAAAATAAAAGCTTAATACAATTTAAACTTAAAAATGAAGCTACTAGAGTTGATTTTCATGTGTATTAAAGTGAAGTACTGTATAAGAATCAATGTTAACTACTTTAAAAGCTTCATCCAGACTCTGAAGTGCAGGTATGGGCTTCTGTCTCCTAAAATAAACAAATTGCTCAGATAAGTTTTCAGAAACACTTCTTTGGGATGACTTATTAGGTTATTATTGTAAATTAATGTTCTTAGAAGGTCTTCGTCATGAGCATGTCATGAGCACAGTGAATCAAATGATATTAATTTTTTTTTAGTTCCGGTTGACGTGAATACGGATTGATCTTATCACTTGAAGCGGCATTCGTCATCGGGAGATCTTCAAAAATCTATATTTAAAAGAGAAATACAGCTTTCGGCTTTCTACTAATCACCCACTAACCAGTTATAGTTATGGTCATAAATAGTTAGGAGGGTTGGGCTTATGCCTAAGCCTCGACCCAAAATTAATACTTGGGTACTTACTCTTTGGCAAAAATGAATTTTGAAAGAAGCTGTAAAGTATCTTAAGCTAGAAAGTGCCATATAGGGTCATTGAATTGTATCCTACTGAAAAGAGACTAGTATCCAGTTAAGTGAGCCTAAACATTTTTAATCAAATTAAAAACTGTATAGTAGGAAACGAAATTTTCAAAAAACAGCTTCAATATAGGCATCAATTTTCTCAATAGCTATTAGGTATTATTATAAGCAAGGCAAGGCAATAATAGCAAAAAAAAGCCTAATTAAAGAGCAATCGAGCACCCTTGACACCGGTCAGTGTCAGTAATCCAAGATTATGCGGGCCTGTACGGATAGCACAAAAATCATTAAACAAAAGTAGAAATTTTAAAAGGACTTTTTTTATATAGACTAAATACGTGAGTATAGCCATAATCTACATAAAGTTCTATACACAAAATCGAAATCTCTCACGATAGTTTAAACATTAAAAAAGTAGAAATAAAATGAATATCTTCGTAATAACTACATAACATTATTTTAACAAAATTTAGATATAAAGCCTCTATTTTGTCTGACCCATCCTTTTTATTTTTATAATAGGTACCTAGACGCAACCTGATTTTTGAAAAAAATTGGTTGTCTGTAAAGTCGGTTTACTGACGATAGTTGAACGTGACAACAAAGGCCGATCGAGGTAACGCCGCATGCGTCATGTTTTTTCGTGCGTGCAGCCGGCTGTATCGAATTATAAGACGTTGTCACGTCAAAAAAAAACTATTTAGTGCAATGTTGTTCGAGTTATTAATTGAATAATTTTATGTAAGAGCCATAATTTCTTTTTATTTCTGTTTAAGTTATTTAATGCCAATATTAGCCAGCCCTCGAATAGCAACCTAAAATCTTAGCCACTATGCTTTTGAACTATATTCACACAAAATATTTAACTGAGTGTACAAAAGTGTGAGTCTGTTGTAGGCTCTTCTCAGACCTGGGCGCGTTTGGAACCCTCGTAGCTTTAGTTTAAAGTTTACGTAATTAATTATCACCACCATAATATCATCTTACAAATCAATCAATTTTGACCATCTAAAGGAGTTAAATAGTACCTACTTTGAATGAATGATTGGAGTGAGTTTTTTAAACACCTTTTTTTGTAAACCGTACAAAGGACTTATTCGTGTAATTCGCGATAATAGCACTGTCAATCGACAGTAGCGCTCTTTTTGCGGGGGTACGTCAGTTAATATTATTGAGACATCGGGGTGGTTTCATAAAGGTTAAGTAGGCTTGTGAGGTAGGTCTTAGCTTCAATGTGGTAAGGTTTTCTAGTTAAATAGTGGACCCTGTTGTATAGTTTATTTCTGCTTTAAAAGCTGGATTAATAAAAATTAATTATCGTTAGCAGTATTAAAATAGGTTTTTTTGCCTAAACTATTTTCAGTGCTTGGGTATTTTTTTCGTATCACCATAATATTATCTGAATATAGTGAAACTCAATATGCTAGCACAATACATTCAAGTTCTGACCCCTGTTGAGTGCTGAGCCATAAACTAGGAAAACATCACATTTTAGGGACCAGTGCTTCCCAAACATTGATAAATAATAATTACTAGCCGATGCCCACGACTTCGCCCGCGTGGATTTAGGTTTTTTGAAATCCCGTGGGAACTCTTTGATTTTTTGGGATTAAAAGTAGCCTATGTGCTAATCCAGGATATTATCTATCTCCATTCTAAATTTCAGCCAAATCCGTCCAATAGTTTTTGCGTGAAGGAGTAACAAACATACACACACACACACACACACATACAAACTTTCGCCTTTATAATATTATATAGTGTGATGTATTAGGTATGTCTGACTTGTTATCTAGAGTACTATAAAAATAATAATTCAGTAATATTATGTTGAGTTTTAGTTGAGAATTAATCGAGGTGAAACGTGTCTTAAGAATTGTATAGCACTAAGATTCCTGTTACTATAGGCTATAAGTACTATTGTAGGTATCTGTAGGATAGCTTTCACAAGTTTACACATAAGACATTAACACGTCTTTAGTTGCGAAGACGTTAGATGTGTATCTGAAGTTAATCTAGAAGGAATGTCAGGGGAATTTCTCTGGGCTCACAAAGGGCAAGGGCGGACACACTTGAGGTCGTCTTAAGTAAACCAGTCAAATGGTAAACTGGTATAAGTTAGAATTGAGCAATTTTCTAATTAATTCTTTTGATTAGTGTCTAAAAAGGATGTTGAGAAACGATACCAGAAGCTCCCAGCATCTGATTTGCGTCATTTTATGGTAGGTACTCAATTCTCTCACAAAATATTATTGCTTTTCACTTGGGCTCACCTCGGATTCGATTTGAGAAATTTTTCAAAATCCATTCTTAGTTACATTTTCTTTAAAATGTTTCAAGTTTCTAGAGCCAGGGGTTGACATGTCAGTCAGTCGATTTATTCTTATAATTTTTGTATAGAAATACTTCAGAATCAATAAATAGATATCCTTATTCCTTAAGAATCAATTCATATTTATAACACTAGAATATAAATTACAGAATCAGTTCTGTGGACGTTTGAGGCAGTAAAAACGTTAAGTTTTTATCATAATGTTCTAATTCAATTTTAGATTTTCAGGATTTAGACCACTTTGCCTGAAACCCGTGGTCTTTAGACCGCAATCAATGTCCACAGTGAGTGGCACGTGACACGAGACCCTCTACTGTCTAATTAGATATACTTACCCACAGTATACTCCGCACCACATAATATGCGTAGATGCCTACAACCTACCAGATGACGTCAAAGAAAATCGCATATAATAATATGTTTCCACACCACACCACACCACATTATAATATATCCATGCGTAGATGCCTAGGTACTGCCTCCCAAATGAAGTCAGAAAATCACAGATAATAATATGTCTATCATATTCTATGACTAGATGATGCCCGTGATTTCATCTACGTGGATTGAGGGGTTTTTATAAATCCCGTGGGAACTCTTTGCTATTTCGGGATTAAAAGAAAACCTATATTTTCCGGGACGTAAGCTACCTCTAGGTATACCTCACATAAATCGGTTAAACAGATGGGAGAAGGGAACTCTTTGATTTTCCGGGATAAAAAGTAGCCTATATCCGTCCCCGGAATGTAAGCTAACTCCAAAGCTAACTTTCATCAAAATCGGTTAAACTGTTGGGCCGTCAAAAGCTAGCAGACAGACAGACAGACACACTTTCGCATTATATTACATACCTAGATATTATCATGAAAAGACAGTGGTATTTGAATATTTTGGTTAGAATATTAGAGTTGAAATATTTGGATAACGCAGCGACCAAACAAACGCTGGGTTGACATCGTGGCAACAGTGGTCCCAGAGTGGGCCAGACAGGCCCTAAACCGAAAATTGTGGAAGAGCTTGGAGGAGGGCTACACCCTCTTTGAAAGCTCCCATCAACCATCCAACATCATGCTATTTAATTTTTTAAGGCTATCCTTGTCAACGATCCCCCGTCGATTTCCTACGTATGATATTATTGTTCTTATCTCTATCTGCCCTGGTTCGTGCATTCTCGGTTCCTAGATCGGTACATTTGTGATAACCAAATTTCAAATTGCTGTGATTGGCTGAATTTACCATGCTCTTGCTGCGACAGTGAGTTTGAGCCACTAGCGGAACAATGTTAGCCGGTCAGAAATGATTGCAATTAGTCAACCTGTTTGACGTCCGTGTTCTGTTTTCGATTACAAAAAAGAAAAAATTGTTGTTGCAATCATCAATTTTAGCAAATAGTGAAAGAGAGTCGGCCAATCAGAGGTCACAACTACCGTCACACTTTCTGTCACACTATGGCAGTAGGCATACCGAGTAATGAAAACAATTTTTCATTCTGTCTAGGTCGAAGTAGGGTTGCCACCTGGCTCTTTTTGACTTACAGGCTACCACCATCAAAAATACGGGGTTTAGATTTGAAGAAATTTGAAAATTTGAAGTATTTGAAGAAATAGGTGGTGGTTCTCTCTGAAATGCATGGAAAGCCTATTTAGATATTTCAGTTTATTTGTAAGTTTTGTATTTTTTCTCTGTATGTTGCCGTGTCTTGATTGGTGAACTGTGTTTGCAATGTGGTTTTAAATAAAAGATTTATTTATTTAAATAGCTTTTAAAAACTCTTAGTGTTGTAAAGCAAAATGTTATACATTTCATGCATACAATCTTTTCATTTCAACTTAAAATTACATTTAATTTGTAATTCCACCTTCACAGTATCAATACTATGGCCGTAGCCAGGAATCGATTGCGGGAGAGGTTTTATTAGGGCCGGAACTGAATCCTGTCATGAGGAAAAAAACATTCGCTCAACTTTATGGGCTAATTACCTGGTTAGTGGAATTTCGCCTTTCAATTTGACAGTGAGATAAAATACAACAATAAAAAAGCGCGAGCGCAGTGAGCGTAAGTGGTTTTGGTTCAATACAGAAAAAATTAAAGTGAAAGGGAAACGAGTGTAGCCATAGCAAGATTTTATTTTTAAAGCTTCCTATCCATACTAATATTACGAATACGACAGTATATCTATTTGCCTATCTATTTGTTACCCTTTCACGGCCCATCTTCTTTACCAAAATTTTGGTACTTACTATTCAGAGGTAACTTGCATCCCAGACATTTTTTTTTAGGTGGCTTTTTAGCCCGGAAAATCCCCCACGGAATTTTTAAAAATCTAAATTCATGCAAACGAAATTGCGGGGTTTACACCAAGTAATAGAAATTCAAAGCGCGAGTGAAGTGAGCGCGAAATGTTTGATATATTTCCAAAAAAAAATTGGTAAGCAAATGCAAGAAATAGTGTAAGTATTATTTTAGGCTTAGGTTTTTGACGGCTTCCCAGGCGCAGTCGCCATTTCTAAATTTCTGGTCTGGTGGGAGGCTTCGGTCATGGCTAGTTATATGGTTAGTATGGCCCTAACGGCCAAGAAATTAGACTGCATCATCACTTACCACTAGAAAAGATTAAAGTCACGGGCTAACTTGTATAAAAAAAGGCTTACATCCTCAAACTAAGCCCCGCCGCCTTGGCTACGACCATGATCAATATCGAGTGGGTTTCGGCTACGCATTGCCGCAAAAGGAAAATATTCTTTCTACTGGACATAACGTCAGTGTTTGATTTCGCCAGCCAGCTTCTGCTGAATTTGTAAAAAACCGGCCATGCGCGAGTCAGACCCACGCACCGAGGGTTCCGTATTCGGGTATTTTTTCCGACATTTTACTCGAGAAATCAAAAACTGTTATGCATTAAAAAAATATGCATAAAAATAAATAAAAATCTGTTTTAGAATGAACAGGTAAAGCCCTTTCATATGATAACCCACTTGACATATGTAGTTATCTTACTTTGAAAATTGAAAATACTAATATTTGTTCATGAACACATGACAGACGGATAGAAGGACAGATGGACAGACGGACAGACGGAAAGGCTGACAGACTGACAGACAACGAAGTGATCCTATAAGAGTTCTTTTTTGCTTTTGAGTTACGGAACCCTAAAAATATTTAGTTTTATTTGCCCCGTATTTTATTTTCATAATTACAGGTTTCTGTATCCTGAAATACGGGGTAACCAGTAAAATACGGGGCCTCTGGCAACCCTATTCGGAAAACACTGTCACATTCAAGTTAATGTCAAATATTTTGTTTTCAATTACAGAAAGCTGCATCAATCATTATTACAATATTTTCTTTGTTGTGATTGGCTGAATTTTTGAGTTTCAGCCAATAAACAGACTGTTTGCCAATTAAACGTCATAACAATATAAATGCCAGAAAGTTTAACCAAATAAAACAAACTTAATGAGAACCTAGTGAGAATGCAAACGGCACACAATTTATAATACATATTATGTTAGTCGTATATAATAGATATTATAGTAGTCGTTCACTTTGGTAATAGTCAGATTGTCATCAGTAAAATTGATATTGGTTGATGTATCGTAAATTATTGTTTCGGTGACAAATATTTTTATTATCTATTTATCTTTGAACAGAATGGAATAGAATGAAATGGAATGGAATACAATGATAAATTTTTATTCCTGTAAACTTTTAGGTAAACTTCAAAGTGTTTTTGGATGGTCAGAAAAATTTACCACTGGTTCGGAATGCCGTTCCTACGTTTTCTAGGGTTTCGTACATCAAAATGAAAAAACGGAACTCTTATAGGATCACTTTGTTGTCTATCTCTCTGTCTGTCGTGTGTGTCAAGAAAACCTCTAGGGTACTTCCCGTTGACTCAAAACCATGTTTGGCAGGTAACCTAACTGCGTAATTTTGGGTAGTTTTTTTAATCGATAAAGAAAGTTTGCGACATTGTTCCATAAAAAATTTGGATTCCAACTCCTCAATCCTGATGTTGCAGGGGACCTGACTACTAAAGCTAATGGGATTTAAAAAGTGTCGATTATTAATTGATATTGAAGGTATCTATACCAAGTAAACACTTTGTCGTTGACCTCAACCCTGATGCTGTAAGAAATTGCATTCCTAAATCCTGGTGATCCCTCGGGATTTGAAAAGGATCATCCGTTTAAATATTCTTACGTGATACAGAAACAAGTTGCATCCCGGGGACGGGCTATTACGGAGAGGCAACTTTTGTTCTGGGAAATGAAAGGATCGGGATTTTTAAAAACCTAAATCCACGCGAGTGAAGCTGCGGGCATTAGCTAATTGTAAATATATTTAGAAGCTACTATAAGATAATAGATAAGGTACTTATTTCCTTATATTTTTATTGTATGGCAGCGCGCGGTTTTAAATTATAAATTGCACGTCCTGTCCTTTTCTGTAATACATTTTTTTCTCAATATCTACCGCTTTATCTCATAGCAAGAGTCCGTAAGACATAATACAGTGAAAATAGGCAAAATATACAATTTTTGCAGTTTCCACGTCAGTACCTGTCGAATTTTTCTAACAGTGTAAGCAGCAGAGCTGAGTTTACCATCAAGTGTTGATATGTGGGTGTTCCATAGAAGCTTTGCATCTAACATTATACCGAGAAACACGGGGTTCTCCTTTATTTTCAACATATGATTATTTATTTGTCAATGAATTTATGTCATTTAAGGTCCTGGTATTGGGCAGTGTGAATTCAACAAACTTAGATTTCTTTGCATTTGGAAGTAAATTGTTAGCAATAAATCAGAGAGTGACCTGTGATATGGCATTACATATAGTATACATTGTCAAAAATTATAATATTAAAGCTGTGGGTATTGCGTGAGGAATAGGTTGCAAGAGAGTTGCAACTTGCAGGGTTTGATGCATGCGCTATTGCCAGCAAACATGAGACATATTTTTATCTACAGGCAACGTCTGAGTAGGTAACGCATACGTCTAGCGCAAGTTGAAATGTACCAGTGTATTTAGTTAGACCTATCGACAAGTTTGGAGTCGGGTGCAGTCTAAATGTGGCCCGTGTGTTTAGACTGTCAGTTTCTGTCAGTTTCACGTGTCGTCCCCCGCACTTCACCACCCCGCTTGCACAAATCGAGACAGCACGAAATTTTCAAGATTTCTGGGTGTAATTTCTGGTTTTCGTAGTTCCCACATAATTATAACAATATAAAATGTATAACGATAATTTTTTTACTACATAATATTCATTAAATTTTCTAGGTCTGTGGTTTTTCCAAATTTCATTAAATTGCTTCGTTGTCTAGAAAAACGAGCACAAAGTTGGGCCTTTTTTTAAAGAAAAATACAAATCTTTGAGCCCCTGTAATTTTAAAACTACATATTTTTAGAAAAATCTAAAACACCACAGACACAGATATTAGTTTCTAGACTATGTCTGCAAAATTTCATGGACTTTGGTTGCTTAATATTCAAATGAAATGGGAACTACGATTGTATGGAGTAAGTGACGGAGAGAGCTCTGTTAAGAAACTGTGATAGGATTTAGGAACCTAATTGTTTGTTACCTGTTAACGATAAAGACTTTATAATAATTCCTTAGATAATGTACTAGCTACATAAAATAATTGAAAAATATAGTAAAGTAAATATAGTAAAAAATAATAAAGTAAAGAGTAGGTATTTGTTAATAAATGAGAGAAATAATAATTAGTCATAGTTAATAACCTTCCTTCCATGCCTCGCAAACTTGATAATAAATCTTTTAATCTAAGTTACTCGTAAAAGAGGTAACATTATGGAAACTTTTCTTGTTGTCATAGTCTGATGGATGTCGCTCTTTTTAAAGAATATTTTAATTTTCACGAGATTAATTTCAAGCTAATTTTAAAGTTGTTTATGTGCTTGTAATTTATTCCGAACTTTCTATCTTTTAGCAAAAAAGTTACTTTTACTTAAAATACTTTCGCCGTATACAACCACTTTTATGTTAACTTATACGTTTAGGTATTTAAAAAAAATTTTTTTTATAAAAGTTGAGTAATGTAAAAGTTGGGAGAATATACGGTAAGCAAGTGAAACAATGTTATGAAAAATTTCTTGTTTACCCAAAAGGCGCATTTCCGACTTCCCCTCGTTTCATTTATAATATTAATTTCGCGTGTCAACAAACACTTCCAGTAACGGAAAGAGCAATCTTTGTTTGGTCCAAGTTATGAGCGCGTAGATTTATCAGAGCAGGTAGATGACGAGTCACTAACAAAACGGCATAGCTCAAGTGGCTTGGCCTGCTCACATATACACACCTATGTTTTTATTACAAAATTATTATAAGTATAGATGTATAAAGAAGTTTTATAATAACTTCAGTTTATTATAAACCTCACCACTTGCATATAAATTTTAATGACGATTGCAAAATATTTATATTTAGGTTTTTAAAATCTCGTGGGAAGTCATTAATTTTCTGGGATGAAAAGTAGCCTTCGTCCGCCTCTGAAATGCAAGCTATACTTATCAAATTTGGCAAAATTGGTTGAACGGATGGTTCGTGAAAAGCTAGCAGACAGACAGAAAGACAGACAGACTTTCGCATTTATAATATAACCTAATAGTAGAACAGTTTGTATGAGCTATGCCTATCTGAATTTTTAAAATTCTTTACTACATACCTACTTTATTACTTACTACATTCTCTGCTACTTACCTAATTATCGCCCGGGGCATGTTACTTGTTCCACACGCCAAGGATTTCCGTGGGGCGATTATTAACTGTCGTCTACCATTGCGAACAGCTGATCAATCACACATTCTTAAGATATTAAACGGAAACAAGACGACATAAAAATATGTAGCTAAAGTAAATATTAACTTCTTATTCTACAAGTAGGTACCTACCTACTCTCAAATTGATAAATTAGTAAAAATAATTAAGCCAACTAGCTGATGCCTGTGATTTCGTTCGCGTGGATTAAGTTTTATAAAAATCCTGTGCGAAGTTTTTGATTTTTCGGGATAAAAAGCAGCCTAGGTAATAGGTATTTCCGAAATATCCATCTCGAGAATGCAAGCTATAAATGTATGAAATAAATAACGTCCATGACATTGTCCACACGGATTTAGGTCTTCTTGAAATATCTTTGATTTTCTGAGATAAAAATTAGCTATAACCATCGTCGGGATGTAACCTAAATCTGTCTTCGAAATTGTGCTCCATATTGTAATCCGAAAGTGTGTTTATTTGTTGGTTTATTGGTTAATTTATCTTTTTGCATGGGCATAGTTGAAGACCTGGAGAGTGTCATAGGCTACTTTTTGTAAAGGAAAATCAAAGAGTTCCCACGGGATTTTTAAAGACCTAAATCCTCCCGAACAAAGTCGCGGGCATCAGCTAGTTTGTAATATTTGTAGGCTATGGATATTGCATACTGTCAACTTGCTATCACATAGTAACTTTTATTACAAAATCCAGTTGGGAACGGCCACATGCGACGCCGTGATTACAGTGATAGTAATGATACATTATCACATCACATTATTGTGATGTCATAATGACACTGCGTGCCGACACTCCACGCGTGTGATAACTGATAAGCTTTGCAATATAAACAGTTCCGAGAGAGTTGTTTATTGCTAAAATGGATATATTACAGGGAAAATTATTGAAAAAGCACTGATAATAAATAATATGGTGATAGTGTCACTTATACTACTGATGATGTCCGTGATTTCGTCGTCGTGGATTCAAGTTTTCAAAAGCTTGGGGAACTTGATTTTCTGGGGGTAAAAACTAACAAGTGTAAATTAAAAGTTTATAACCCTCCGACAAGTGAAGGTTACAGTAACTAGAAAAGAGCTGATAACTTTCAAACGGGTGACCCGATTTTCTTGGATTGTAGCTAAGAACACTCTCGATCAAAAGCCACCTTTCAAACAAAAAAAAAACTAAATTAAAATCGGTTCATTAGTTTAGGAGCTACGATGCCACAGACAGATACAACACGTCAAACTTATAACACCCCTCTTTTTGGGTTGTTTGGTTTCTCTATTTGGTAGGGGCAATTTGAGAATTTATATTGTCTAAATTGTCTCTGGTCTGGTTTGATTCGGCTTCGGCCGTGGCTACTCACCATCGTACAGGCTAAGCCATGCCGCCGAGTGATAGCGTTCAGGCGCGATGCCACGTAGAAACCAATCAGAGGTATGGGTGTACTAAATTGCCATACCCCTACCAAGTTAGCCCGCTTCCATCTTAGACTGCATCATCATTTTCTTCCAAGCTTTCCAAGCGTTACACTTTTTATTTATTTACTTCGGTATGCGATATCTGATAGCACACTACAATATTAACGTGTTCAGTAATAGACTTACATAACCTCCATCAAGCTCAATCATCTAGCGAGAACCTTAGAAAATAATCAGTATTACGGTGTATGAAAAACGAAGCCTAGGTCGGAAACCCTGCCGATACATGAAGTCATATCTGGCATTAGCTACTTCGACGCAATGAGAAAATTGAATTTAGCCGGTTTATTAGTTCAGTGGGAAGTCCATGGAAATAAAGTTTCTAGATTTGAATTATTGATATAAAATTTTCAAAAAAAAACCGACTTCAATTACCACACACACTAAAAAATTTAGTTCTAGGCTAGCTAGCTAGACAAAGCTGTGCCGGCAAGCGTTAAGCGTTCCAATATGATACCGTGTAGAATAGAAACCAAAGGGGTATGAGTTTAATAGAAACTGCCATACCCCTTCTAGGTTAGCCCGCTCCCATCTTAGACTGCATTATCACTTACCACCAGGTGAAATTGCTGTCAAGGCCCAGCTTGTCTCTGAATTTAAAAAAAAGGCTTATCTAGAGTTATAGGTATATCTGCGTGGTATCCTTCAGAAATTGGTCGCGGGTCCAACTTAGAAAATTACTTACATGCGAGTGCAATTTCCATAAACCGCAAGTGAGGTATGGGCAACGCTGTGTCGCTTTGTGGTACCGCCGCGCGGCCGCAAGATTGCCAGAGACAATGTCTTTCGCCTTTCCTCGATCACTACATATTTTTTCCATTATGTTCTACCAATTTCTTCGTTCGTGGTTCGTAATTTCATTTATGCATCCTATTAAAAAAAATGTCCTAGCTTGATATTGTCCCGTCCATCTAATGGGGGCTTTGTCAACTAATCATAATAGCTATCTGCATGCCCAGCCCGACCTGTGCCTAGTGGGAGATTTTTAACCTATTCGATCGCGTAAAAGTTAACTGCGTTTTGTATGGAATTGAAACAGCGCCATCTTCTTGTCACTAGATGGCGCTGTTTCAATTCCATACAAAACGCAGTTAACTTTTACGCGATCGAATAGGTTAAAAATCTCCCACTAGGCACACTCTGTCCAATAGTTAAAACTGTGCGTTGATAGATCAGTCAATCAGTCAGTCAGTTAGCTTTTTCTTTTATGTATGATATGTATAAGATATACTTATTTGGGCATCCTTATAAACTATCTTAAAAAGAAAACTCTAAAGAAGTCTCTTCCTTCAGGTTAAAAATTCTAAAATTAATATCCCATTTTCGATAGTTTTTTGTATTTTGTGTATAAAAGGAATAGCCTGACTGACTGATCTATCAACGCACTGCTCAAACTACTGGACGGATCGAATTCGGTATGCAGATTCCTATTACATCGTAGTTATCCGCTAAAAATTCAACCCCTAAAGGGGTAACATAGGGGTTCGAAATGTGTGGAGTCTACGAGGCGAACTCTTGGGCATGAGCTATAATAGTTATTAGTGTATGAAAAAATGTATGAATGTAAAAAAGCTTAGTGTTCCGTACGAAATGATTTACTTACTCATTAGTCATTACACAATTTTTGGCCAGGCGGCTGCCAAACGCAAATTACTGACCAATTAAATCTTAAATCGGTCAATTAATTAATTATTTATTTAATCATCCGTACACATTAAGCCAACAACATGGTCATGATAAAATCTTGTACATTAACAATTTACGTTATCAATTACACAATACAAACTTAGCCTCCGACGTTGCGCGTGGAATTTGTTTTTATTACGATATTTCTGCGATTTTCAAGTTTCCTGCTAGCAATGGGATCCTGGGTACCAAATCCGAGTAAAGATCTTTGACTTGGGAAGGAAAATGTATGTTTGTATGTTTTGTTTTTAACCCCCGACCCAAAAATAGGGGTGTTATAAGTTTGACGTGTGTATCTGTGTATCTGTCTGTGGCATCGTAGCTCTGCCACAGGCTAGGCTCTCGTGTTCGTAGCTATAATCCAAGAAAATCGGTTCAGCCGTTTGAAAGTTATCAGCTCTTTTATAGTTACTGTAACCTTCACTTGTCGGGGGTGTTATAAATTTTTAATTTACACTTGTTACCTGTGACAAAAAATAAATGCATTTTCGTTCTTTATTTCAGTTCGACCTAATGGATGATTTTGGTTGAGTCATTTTGTGACGGACTATGGCCTGAACCATTCTCATTCTAATTCTTAGTAGTGTGCCGGTGAGGCTTGGTTGATCATGATTATGATGATGATGATAATTATTTTTGGTATTAAATAATTATTCCATGGTGTAGGCCATTTTACATTAATTTTTTAATTTCACAATCAAACCAGAGGCCAACCACTATGCAAACAAATTCAAATTGCAATGATCCCAAATTAAATTCGTGATCCGTGTGTCATGCATTTCTGTCATCAAAATATCATACAGAATTGCTTCCGTGACAAACCGACAATTACGACTTCAAATATTAATTTTAATAAATCATACACACGGGTAGGTAATGCCCGCAGCCTTTCAAACAGGTCAGGATCTCGAAGAATTTAATTATACAGCGTTGAAAATTAGTTTGTCTTAGCTTTGGAGGCTGTTTGTTACCCAGCTAAGACGAGGAGGGTTATGTTAGCTATCGTTTTACAATAATTCGTATAGATTACCTTTCTGGGTTCAGGTTTTGGTTAGTTATTTACTACCTACAACTCTTCTGGGAAAAAGATTAAATAGTAGAATAAATAATATATAGAATAATAGAATACATAATAGATAATATAACATAATATCTATTAAGCTTTTTTCATGGATACTTTCTCTTTGCTGTCCCTATTCTACTTACTCTCTTTACAACCTCTCGCACTACCAAGGATCACTGGTAGAGATCTCTTATAGAGTTAAGTCCCTGTCCACTTTTTCTTTCTTTTTGTCTTTATTGTTGAAACTTTCTGATACAAAAAAAAAGATTCCGCCGATTAGCGTGCCGGTACGCAGAAACCGATAGGGGTACCTAGACCTACTCACTACTGCCATACTCCTACCAAGTTAGCCTGTTCTGCATCACCAGTTACCGACAGGTCGGTTCGCACTTCGCAGTCAAGCTTAGCGCTTGTCATACCAATGACTAGCTGACGCTTCGTCCGCGTGGATATAGGTTTTTTAAAATCCCGTAGGAACTCTTTGATTTACGGGGATAAAAAGTAGTATGTCTAGAAGTATAATGGGTAGTGATGATTTACACCCTTTGAGTATGGTGTAGAGCTAAATAAGTGGGCCGAATGAGAACTTTCGCCTTTTTGGTAGTCGGCTAAGAATCGGGCTGATTCCGACAAAGATAAATTTTAGAGAATCTGCAGCGACGCACTTATAGTTTCATGTCTTCGATAAAATAATATAGGTGCTGACTTCCGCACTGTACAAAAAACAACAAAATGTCCAAATAATAAAAACTTTTGTTACATAAATCACGCAATAACTATTATTTTAAACCAAATTATCATCAAACCGGTAAGTAGGTACATTAGAAAGGTCGCAGACGTAAATAAATGTAGAGTAAAAAATGATGTGACCAACACAATAGTTTCATAACCACTGGATTGCCTTAAGCCAGACAATTTTACAAATGGCCGATCCGTCTCTTAATAAGAGTGAATTATCGGTATATTTTAGGGGTCCAGTTGACAAAATGAAATTGTTAACTGGTTCGTTTTATAAAACTGAGCTTAGATTCGTGATGTAAGTTGTAATATAAGTAGTTGTATGGTGTGTATAAGTTGTAAATACACACCATATGTAAGATTATAAAAAAAAATCTATGAAACTGCACAAATATATTGTAAAGACACTGTTTTTAATTTAAAAAAATCAAAGATCTCTATTACTGTCTAATCTGCCAAGTTAGAATGTGGCTCATCTTATCTTAAATGCTAAGAACAGAATAGGTGCAATGAATTCATGCTATTTCGTTAAACATAATAAATATTAGAGGTTATTATAAACATAGCTTAACTATTTTGAAATAATTAAATAAATAAATTTACCTTCTTAGATTTTTATTGATGTATACTTACCTACATATGGTTTGTTTATTTTGTAGCAGTTCTTCAGTTATATTTAGTTAGTACAAAACTAAATTTCTATTCATTTAACCTAGAACGAGAAATGAAGAGGATTTGTTTATTTTAGTATTATTGTAACGATATAAGCGCGTTATTTATTTAGGATTTGTTGTTTGTTGCAAAAAGTAGAGTCTGCGTGGTTAAAATCTTCAAAATGAATGTACTTATACGGAACTTTCCGCACTATGTAAAATTCGTCCATCACCAGTATTTTTTTCATTGCGACACAAAGAGCTTCACACGGCCTTCTTGCGACATTAGATTTCGTAGATGTCGACAAAGCGGCGATAAGAAAGGGTTTTGTACCCGTTTTAATGCGGCATTGTCTTTGTGGCTTCGATATGCAAATTGGGTAATACCTACAGCTTTTTGTTACATAATCCTTATCCATGCTTCCATAGTCCATACCCATACTTGCATATTTATATTAGACCGCGATTAAACGTGTAAGTTTTACTCACGTTATTAACTTACGTTATTAATAGTCAACAAATCGACTAAGGTACTTATGAGGTAAATGTCCTAATAAAAATGATTACATTAATAAAGTCGTAACTTAATCATGTACCTAAGCTACTTTCGTGAGTAAAACTTACAAGTGTATCCGCAGCCTTATAAATGCGAAAGAGTGTCTGTCTGTCTGCTATCTTACCAATTCAGTATGTACAGAGATATTTTGCATCCCGGTAAAGGTTACTTTCGGTCCAACAAAATCAAAGAGCTCCCACAGGATTGTTGAAAACCATAATTCACGCTTATTTAGTCGAGATCATCATATACATATATATTTTGGAGTACCTACCTACTAGCGGTGATAGTGGTTAACTGCAGCCTCCTATTCAGAGAGTCTGGGGTTCGATCCCAAGTAGGTACGTATGTAACTCTAACTTTTCGGAGTTACATTCATTTTAAGCAAATGAAGCATTGGCGGCGCACTACCTACTGAAACAGGTAATTTTGACTATAGTCTACACAACGTGTAGACTATAGTCAAAATTATTTTCACTATGCGAGGCGACCCATGCTCTGTAGTGAGCCAGCCATGATGATAATGATGAAATGGAAGAGTAGGTGAACTATTTTTTTTTTGTAAATTTTATAGATTCTGTCTCTGATGAAATTTTCAAGCAATCAAGCTAAACTATTCATATTGCCAATAACACTACTGTAATCGCTACAATTTCAATATCCTGTGACAAGTGAACGCGTTGTATGCAAATGTGGGAAAACAAACACCTCACAATTACCGTAATTGGGCAAAAGAAAAGTAAAAAACAGGTCAAGTGCGATTTGGGCCTCGCTCTTTAAAGGGTTCCGTATATATTTATAATTTGGTTACAGTTTACAAGCTACTTTATGAATCGTTGTTTTCAGTAAGTATTTGTTGTTTGAATAGGTACGGTTTATAGTAGGTACATCATAATATACCGAATATGCATATTCCTGACTAGTTTCGTTTTTGAGGTAGACCCCGTCACAAAAATGATAAGAAACTGACAACTTTGATGGCCCCTATTTTTTTTTAAGATAAAAAATAAATAACAATATATTCGTTCTGTACTCAATGAGTCCTAGACAATAATACCCCATATTATTATGCTAGGATAAAAAAAATCTAGCTCCTTTTTCATGTTTTTTTCCCATTCCATCAGTCTGTATGCGTCCACTCCACAGCTGGACATAGGCCTTTCCAAAAGCGCGCCCACAAACACGGTCCGCCTTTCTTATCCATCCGTTCCCCGCCACCTTCTTCAGGTCGTCGGGCCAGTGGGCTGGAGGTCGTGCCACACTGCGCTTACCGGTGCGCGGTCTCCACTCCAGAACACGTCTGCCCCATCTTTGTATTAATCTGTGGAAAAAAAATCAATGAATATTGAACTGGAACTGCTGCTGAACGGCAGAGTGGCATTAATAGGACTCCATTTTACCCGTTTTACCCGTTTTACAACATAACTCGCTGAGTTAGATTTATATACGTAATAATCACACTAATATTATAAAGGCGAAAGTTTGTATGTGTGTGTGTGTGTGTGTTTGTGTGTATGTTTGTTACTCCTTCACGCAAAAACTACTGGATGGATTTGGCTGAAATTTGGAATGGAGATACATAATATCCTGGATTAGCACATAGGCTACTTTTTATCCCGGAAAATCAAAGAGTTCCCACGGGATTTCAAAAAACCTGAATCCACGCGGGCGAAGTCGCGGGCATCGGCTAGTACATAATTAAATTTTTGGAAAGTAATTTTTTGGAAAGTAGTACCCTTTGGGTACGGACTACGGAACCCTAACAATTGTAACTAGCAATCACACATTATGAAAATGTAGATACAGTTATTGTCACTAGACACGCAAATGAGATAATATATAGGTACATAATGTGGTGTAACGACATGCTAATAATAGCTTTGATTTATTATGTAGTTCCTTGGTTGTACCAGAGCATGAACTGATTATGCTGGTTAAGAAACGTTCCCTCTAGTCGTTAATTGGATGGGTGGCTGATATTGCTCGCAGAAATGTAGGTAGGAAGTTTTTACTTACGAACCGCTAAGATGAGGGACGGTCTTTTTAACCAACTTCAAAAAAAGGAGGATCTTCTCTATTTGTCTGTCCGTTCTTTGTTTTGTGTTTTTTTAAACTGATTTCTCTGCTAAATAGGTATGAACCGATCTTGATAATTCTTTTTTGTTTGCTAGCTCATACTTTAGAGATGGTTCCATTTTAGATTTGTGAAGATCTGATGAATATCTCCGACGATGGGGAACAGAGCACATCAATGGATAAGAGTAAATTGTTTGCGATCAGTGTAATAGCTTAGTAAACAGTTGGTTTCTAACAGTTACATATCGCATAGGTATTTTAATATGGGGCCCCTAAACATTGTGAAATAAAAAATTTAAAAAAACCGACTTCAATAACCACAAACACTAAAAATTAAAAAAAAAAACAATTTAATTTATTATCAAATATATATGGATTCAAGAGTTAATGTAGTTCTAAAATGACATCTGTAGGACCGGTAGGTAATGGTTTGATGATGATAATGAACCTTCTAGGCAAGCGTGCTCCAACGTAGATCTCGTCATAGCCTTCTACTAACATGTTAGTCGCCATTTTGCATTAAAACATAACTATAACTACATTTTCATACCTCGGTAAGGTACTTATTTGCTTTTCAAACATACAATTATCAAAATAGGATAAGGAAAAGATAAAATATTTACGATTACCTCATAGGTAGAGTGGGCACCTAGTGAGCTAGTCTCAGCCAGGTGTCACTTTTATCTCACGATCTCAAGAATCGTTTATAATCATTTATAATGTAATGGGTCGGCGGCTTTGATAGCGCTTTTGAATATTTATAATTATACCTACTGTAAATTATATTTGAATGTCCTTGTCACTGCAGCTATGTTTATTTTGATGAACGCTGGTGCAACGCGCAATGGTGGGAATTCTTCGAAATTCAAAATTTTTTTGAAAAATTTTTTTTGAGCTAATAATATAGTGCACATTGAAAACAAAGCCGACGCAATCCAAAATCTCAATTTTTCAATATGGACAGTGGACATTTTTTTAAGAATATTAGTCATTTTAATTATGACTAACATTCCCCTTTCCCCTCAAACTAAGCGGTAAGCTTGTGCTAGGAGTGGGTACGACAATAGTGCAACGGGTGGGGTCTGAACCGCCGACCTTTCGGATTTCAGTCCGCTCCAATAACCGTTGAGCTATTGAGGCCTAAACATTGACGACAAGATATCTGGTGATAAGTTCCTTAGCAACGTTTTATTTTGTCAAAACTTGCACGTTCTTTTTGGAATAATAGCAAGGTTGCTAAACTTATCAAGAGTTTACCTAGGTATATCAAAGATTACAGATAGATTGATTATTATAAATTCTTTTTAAAAGGTTTCTTTATATAGTTTAGATAGTTTTTATGAAGGCTGCCTTAAAATTTTCAAAAAACATTTTTCCAAAATTTTCTGTTTTCTCGCATAAAACCCGTAGGTAAATTCTTGACTCATGCGGTCATGAGATAATTTCAGGAAAACTGTAC
Organism: Maniola jurtina; assembly: GCF_905333055.1. Taxonomy (NCBI): domain Eukaryota; kingdom Metazoa; phylum Arthropoda; class Insecta; order Lepidoptera; family Nymphalidae; genus Maniola; species Maniola jurtina. The sequence goes on along the minus strand of NC_060046.1, from coordinate 9,661,084 downwards.
TATATCTATTAAGTCATGATGTATGACCGAGACACTGTTACGAGAATTGAATGCGTGATTAGAGCAAAAAACCGATCAAGTGCGATTCCGACTTGCACGCGAAGGGTTCCGTACCATTATACGGCATACCTACAAGATAAACCGATAGGTTTTTATGTAACATTGCAAATTAATAACGGAGTGCGCCATCTATAATATGTAACTTAATAATTAAATTTTTTGTGAACACATTCAATTTTTTTTGTCTGATGTGAGTACAAAGTCAGGTTTTTCGGTTTTTTTTTTCTTTACTTGTGTTATAAACCTACCTACCTGCCAAATTTCATGATTTTAGTAACTGGAAAGTACCCTATAGGTTTCGTGTCAGACACGACAGACGGACAGACAGACAATAAAGTGATCCTATAAGGGTTCCTTTTTTCCTTTTGAGATACGGATCCCTAAAAAAAAGCTCCGTAAACAACTTTAATAGGAAATCAATTAGTTTTCACACGCGTTGGCAGGGACGTGTTTACGCCCATGCAGAGTTGGAAGGGCTTAGACAGGGCAAGCTCAAAAATAAAAATAAAGAAAATTGTCTTTTAGTAGAAACTTATGAGTATATTATGGTCTAAATACAAACTAGAAGATGATCAGGTTTAACCTTGCCTACCAGTGTACTCGTAAGCCTGACTAATTTTTTTTAGTTTCCATTTATCAATCAATTATTCGAAATAATTGAAGTTATGCCTATAGATTATTATCGAAATATTGAAATTATTTCCTGATAATTAATTATATAAATTGGCAGTAGGTGGTTAATATTGGAACTCTGTGATATTATGGCAAAATAGTCGAATTTGAACTCATCTGCTTTCTTTCCAGAGTAAGCACTTTTCAATTCATTACTTTCCAGTTGGTACAGTACGGTTTAATAAAAAGTTTTACTTTAAAAAATTATAAATAAATAAATAATGGTTTATTTAGGATAAGAGCGACACAGCACAAACTAAAAAAAATATACCCAAGCAACAAACAGAGAGTTTAAAAAAAGTTAAAAAAGTTTTTTTTTACATTTTACTAGAAAGCTCTAAAAGTTGCGTAAGTCTATTACGCCGAAAAGCACGACGGCCGAAGGTTGCGTCAAATTGCCTGATGAATTGAAACAATGATGTCACAATTAAACGAATGGCGTTTTATTAAAACCGTCTGCACTCCACAATGACAGGCGTTTAGATGTTATCTCTGGGAAATGGATGAGATGTGAACTTTGGACGGGGTCATGTGTTACCAAAGTGTTACCTATGTAGATCGCTATCAAAAGTTGCAAGTTGCAAGCGAAGCTCTGGCAGTGCTATTCTCCAATCAACAGCCGTGATATCAACGCTGAAGCAGCGACTAAACGAAAGAATATTAGAACAGTATTTTTAAGAATACCATAAATGTGTCATGATTATTTCAAATGCATTTGTATGGTAACCTCAGCGGCCAACGGCTTTCATTCCCTCAACGCATACTTTTAACGATGAAACAGCGACAAAATGAAAACCATTTACTTTAATTTTAAAAAGCTACGAGTAGGATGTGTAGCGATTTATTCAGCAATAGCACCTATAGGTTGACTGGATCCACTTAAAAAAATCGTATCTTACCCTAATAGGTATAATTGTGAAGCAAGTATAAATTGCTGACGTGTTTATCTTTTATCTATAGTACTGCATCAGGCTTAGTGTCATATTTTGTGAGAGATTTTCTTGTTATCAGATAATTTCTCCTGCAAAAGATATTGTAAAAATTTATTTCTGACAAAAGCAATAAAAGCACTTTTCATCATTGGCGAAATGCTATCTGGACTATAATAAGTCTATGCGGAAAATAAATGTGTTTCAGCGGCGAGCTCGATAATGCTGACTTAGAGAATAACACAGTTAGTATTTTGCTACATGCTCGTAATGTTTTTTTATTAAATGCATTTGGTTTGGATTATGTAAATCTTAATTAGGTTTTGGAGTATGAGAAAAGTCATGATTGTTCCAAATTACATCACTGATAAACGAGTGATTTGTAAACTTTAATACTACAATTAGTACACGAAATTTCGCATTACCTAGTTCACTACCTAGATATTGATTGCATCTAAAGTGTTTTTTCTCAATGTTTCATTCTGTTTTGTGAAACACCTGATTTGAGTTTAGACTCTTACAAAAATTGTGATTAGAAAACTCAGGGTCTCCTCTCTCCGCGAAAAAAGTATTAGCCTTATTGTCCACCTGTCTGTCTGTCGTGTCTGTCAAGACCCGTCAAGGGAATCAAAACCTAGGGAACTTCCCGTTGACCTAGAATCATGAAATGTGGCAGGTAGCAATATCTGCACAAGTAAGGGAAAAAATATTACACGATACAAAAAAAAAGTGTTAGATAATAGGTACCTATGTGTTGTACGATGGTACCTACGGACCCTTCGTGTGCGAGTCCGACTCGCACTTGACCGTTTTTTATGGAATGTATTAATTATTACTTAACATTCTTTGATTCTAGCCGCCATTTAATTAGGTCAATTTATTACCCCTGGTAGCAGTTTTTTTGCTAAAATGTCAAGACAATTTAAGTATTTTATTGGTGCAGTCATTTGGTACCGCATAAGGCTGTTGTCCGACCGCCGATGATTTGTCTGAAAGGAGTTGAGCTAAAAATTGAAACAAGTTGGCGAGCAACGAGAAGCGAGTGTGTAGTTGGAATAGTTTTGTCGATGGGCAAGTAATCCACCCGCCATACATTAAATTCCTGTGTAAACTGTGCAAGTAATTTGACCGGCAAGACAGCATCACTGAGCGAATATTTCTTTCTGAGAGAGTGTTTTCCCTGGCCGTTTGCACAGTCACCGGTCAACTATTAACATGTTTATCTCTTTTTAACCCCCGACCCAAAAAGAGGGGTGTTATAAGTTTGACGTGTGTATCTGTGTATCTGTCTGTGGCATCGTAGCTCCTAAACTAACGAACCGATTTAAATTTAGTTTTTTTGTTTGAAAGGTGGCTTGATCGAGAGTGTTCTTAGCTATAATCCAAGAAAATCACACACACAGTTTGAAAGTTATCAGCTCTTTTCTAGTTATTATAGTAACCTTCACTTGGGGTGTTATAAATTTTTAATTTACACTTGTTTATATTGACATGGAATCATACATAGATTGTACATTTCTTAGGCAAATAAATAGTCGATAGCTAGTGAGCTCTTATAGTCGATAACTAGCGGTGGGACAACTGCCTTAAACCGGTGGTTTTACATCTTTTATGATATAATTATGTCTATAATCATAATGATGATATAAAAAGTTAATTGTGCTATAAACAAATCTACATTTATTGCAATAGTAGTCAGCTAGAGGTGGCAATTGTGAGCCATTTTTTTAGATTCGAAATATTTCAATAAAGCCTTATCTAATTAATAGCATAGCATAGCAATAGAGCAACCGCCGAGTTTCTTGCTGGTTCTTCTCGGTAGGAACGGCATTCCGAACCGGTTGTAGATTATTTTGACGATTCAAAAGCACTTGTAAAAGTGAAATTGAATAAAAATATTTTGAATTTGAATTTGAATTTAATTCATAATCAATAAATAATCTGCTAATTTTACTCTGTAAAGAGTTTTACGATTTGCTTTGCTTTGAGATTTTTTTTGGTTATTTTTTTTATTGTTAACATCAAAATAGAGTTAGGTACTTTTTGTTCATAAACCTACACTGCCTCATAATAGATTACCAGATTACCAAATAGAAATTGTGTCAAGATCGCGTTTCAATGAATTTCACCGCAAATGGAACTTTATTATTATAGCCATAGGGGCCTTATCTAGTATTACCTATTACTTATTATTAATTTTAATATGATGGGCTATTATCTAATTTGCGTATAAGATAGCGAGACACGTGCTTATTATGGTTTTTGTGATGGTACCGACTAAAATGTCATGGGGAACAATGCACAAATTGTCGACCTTTTAGGCACAGCGGTGGGATTACTCGCTCGTGGCCTGGATATACACATAGCGTGGCAGAAGCATGCCAGTTCAGCCAACGCGTTCAACATTCGGTCTAGATTCTAGGTCAACGGAAAGTATCCTATAGGTTTTCTTGACAGACACGACAGATAGACAGACAACAAAGTGATCCTATGAGGGTTCCGTTTTACCTTTTGAGGTATGGAACGCAAAAAAGCACAACTTTCTCGTTAATTCAAAAAGGTTTAATTTAAAGAAAAAGGTTCGTGAACGACGCATGCTCTTCGGAGGCGTCGCCAGTGATCAGCGCACCCTAAATACCCTGCGTCCGTGTGCACTGCACATCATGCACCATAGGTTTTAGGTAGGTTTCTTTGTATTTCCTACCTACCTTACAAATAGCACATCTGTACAGTATGTCTCTACCTACCTTATCTGCCTACCTACTCTACCTAGCCAGGTTGCATCACAAATCACAAGGCTAATATGATTATAGCCTTTGTTTAACCAATTCGTGTTTACGTTTACGCAAACCGACTGCCAAAGCAAATATAATCCAAATTAATCAAGTAGGTACGCGATCCATATTCGAGATAGTAAACAAATTGATAATACTAGAAACACAAAGCACGAAAAGTATGTCAAATGTAATTGAAGAGCTTGTACCTACGTTTGACCCCGTCAAAGAAAAATTTTCGTCAAGATATTATCTTTGGAAACATGACATTTTGAATCAAGCGACAAGTATTTTTTAAAGGGTAACCGGACAAGCCTAGTCGAGGCGCATATAGGTGTTACGTAATTTAATTTCAACCTTATTCGCTTGGGATAGGGGACACTGGTTCAAGAGCTGGTGGGAATTCTTATTAAAGAAGTTCTTGATCAGAATAGAAAATATTTTTACTGTAATAAACTTTTCTATATAGGAACCTACTTCAAAAAATAAGGAATTTTGTTTTGCCACCAGATAAAGCAATCACTATCTATAAGTATATTATTATACCTAGTTACTATAGTCCATCATTATCAAACCATCGCCAGCTCACTATTAAGGACGGGTCTCCCAGAATGAGAAGGATTTAGGTCATAGTCTGCCACCTGACCCATTGTGGATTGGCAGACTTCACACACCGTTGATTACCAACTCTGAGGCACTGAGTTTGAGAACTCTCAGGCATGCAGCTTAGCTCACGATGTTTTCCTTCATCTAATGGTGAAGGAAAAAACGTGATTTTTAGGGTTCCGTAACGGAACGACGGGGAAAAACGGAACCCTTATAGGATCACCTTGTTGTCTGTCTGTCTGTCTATCTGTCTGTCTGTTTAATCCGAAAAGTCAAAGACGCGTGCCCGGGATAGAGCCTATGACCTCCTGAATTATGGCAAACGGCTATCATGGCTCAATTATTGTATCAATTAGTAGGTATGTAATTAAGTACCTTCTTAAAATAGCCCACCAGCTGCTATGCAATATGAGAATTTGTGTGCAATGGCGTCAGAATAGTAGCCTATTATCTGAGAGAACACAGGTTCGGTATCGGAAATGGTAAAAAAAGGCCGAAATATGATTAATAGAGCGGCCGCGGCGCGGGACGCTTGTGTGATTCTTTCCATTTGACAGATTGTCTCGACTCTCTGACCCGAGCGCCCTGCGGAGACAGTAGTGCTGTTGAGACGCATGGCGAATCGATATCGATATATCGATATAGGTCGATAAAAATTCAAAATCAGCCTTTTTGACGACCTCCCTGGCGCAGTGGTAAGTACTGTGGTCTTATTAGTGGGAGGTTCCGGGTTCGATTCCTGGCAGGGATTTGGAATTTTATAATTTCTAAATCTCTGGTGTGGTGCAGTGGAAATCTTTGGTCTTAGCTAATTACCAACCAATAAAGCCGTGCCACCAAGTGATTTAGCATTCCGGTACGATGCCGTGTAGAAACCAAAGGGATATGGGTATATTAAAAACTGTTATAACCCTTCCAGGTTAGCCTGCTTCCATCTTAGATTGCATCATCACTTACCAGCATATTGCAGTCAAGGGCTACCTGAATAAAAAATAAAATTATTTCATGTAGCACAACTAGTATCGTCGGTGACTCTACCACCGGTTTGGGAGACAGATTAAGATATAAGAAGAGTTTACAATTGTAATCAAATAGTTTCTTAATCAGTACCAACCGACAAACAGTGGTAAATTCCGAACCAGTGGTAAATTATTTGTCGATTCAAAAGCACTTGTAAAAGTCTATTTGAATAAAAATCTATTCTATTTTATTAAACAAATAAATGTATGGCAAATTTATAATCGTGACATATTTTTAGCTAACAACAAATTGGCATTTTTGGCATTTTTTTAATTTTTTAAGTACACTACATAGACAAACAGTCAACGCCCATTTACTACATTATCGAATTCCCTATACGCACATCACTAGTCGCGAGGTCGAACGAGATTGCTCTCAGCACGATACTGTCCTGCGTCGGCGCTCGTTCGCGACGCTTGACATCCCGACGTTTTACAACATTAACCACCACACCTCACAAACAAATACCACACCCTCAGCGCATTAAACAGAAAGGTCAATCTCAAATAACAAGATCTTTATCAGCTACAAAGTTAATTTGGTCGGCGTTCGTCATACGTTGATAGACGGCCAAGGCAGGCCCGTGAGAGGATTTTTTTTTCTTTTTTCGAAACATGCAATATGATGATATTGATTAGGTGTGTTTATCAATCCGTAATATATGATGCGTATGTGAACATCGTTAGCAGAGGTTATTACGTCAGTATAATAAGCTGTCTGTAATTTTATTCTATTCTCTGGTATAATCTAAAATCTGAAAATATTTCGGTACCAAATACAGAGTTCATCCCAGATTAGTTTGGTTCTACTATAGCAGCTTGGATTCAAAACACGATTTGTTGATCTGTATCTGATAACTCAGATACTTTCAAGAGCAAAGAGCAACCGCCGAGTTTCTTGCTAGTTCTTCTCCATAGGAAGAGCATCAGAAATCTGAATCAGTAATAGTACTCACCTAAGTAAGCCCTATGAATTTCTGGATTCTTCCGCACATTAGGATATTCTGTACTCTATCAATAGAAAGAAAATGTGAAGGAAATATCGATAGAAAACACGCGGAAAGACCTATGAAGTGTGAACCCACCGCATTATAGCAAATGTAATTATTATAATTTGTAATTCTTTTCACGCGCAACCACACACAAACACGCACACACACATACATTACACATACAAACACACACACATATTACTACACATAGCTCTTAGTATACTAACAATAAATATCTTTAAATGTTAAGTTCTTACATAATTTTTTAAATTATATCATAAGTGGTTACATTATACTGATAAATTATATTATAGGAAGACACTGCCTCCTGAAACACAGTTTTCACTTCATCAGGAGGCAGGGCCTCACACTAAAGTTTGTAAACACTGTTTTGTTAAGATAATAAAGATTTTTTTTTTATTATCTTGAGAAACCCCCTACCATAACGTGATTAATGGAAAGGAAATAAGAAGAAAATAAGTTTCGAGATTGCAATCGTTCACAAAGCCGTCGCCTTTGACCGATCTAATATAAATGCTAAAAACACCTCACAGTTTATGCCACTTTGGAAGCTGATCCCAACATTTCTCGAGCTTTTAATGGTCCGCACACATCAAATCGGAAACAATCGGCTGGTGGACAGCACCTCCACTGTGCTGTCAATCCACTCGCGGGACACATTTCAAGTCGTCACTTCATTAGGGAGGCTGGGACACTTCGTGATGCGTTTTGCATCGACCTGTTATTGGACTGATGGATAATATAATGAGCGATTGTGTGCTCCTCTGAATTTAAATTTCGCTCTATATTTTTTAAATTCTTATGAAGATGTCTCTCACTAGTGGTTTGTCGTAGAACAGTGCAAATTTTTTTCTCGCAAAAAGTTACCACGTTTTGATTTCGATTACATTAATTTAGGGTTCCGTACCTCAAAAGGAAAAACGAAACCCTTATAGGACCACTTTGTTGTCTGCCTGTCCGTCTGTCATAGCCTGTTAAGAAAACCTATAGTGTAGCATAGCTACAGAACCTTGCGTTATGCGTGTTAACTTCTAACAATTTCGATAGTAAAAAAACACCCAAACTTTTTCAATCGCTTTGTACCTACATATAAATTCGCGTCATTGCAAGGCGTAGCTCCGTATCTTGAGATATAATTGGTTATTTGATCGATAGATCCTAAGGGTCAAGTATGTTCGCTCTTTTTCTTCGATGATCTTTGAGTGACGACCTTGATCTTTGAGTCTTTGAATTTTTGTGCGGTATACAATTACGTGACATTTCGCGACCTCTGAAGTGTTGTGGTGTTAATGACCGTTGAGTGTGAAGTGCAGGGTTCGATTACCGATTGGGTAAGTTTTTGAAACGATGTTTATAGAGAGAGAGCCAGCGGAGCCACACCTTCGTTATTTTATAAAAGCTGAAAGTTTATTTGCGTATTGCCGCCAACACCGGGAGGAACGATCAGCGACTATGAAGTTTGGATAGTAGTTATAGTATCTTACCCTCTGCCAGAAACCCTTAAACTTTTACAATTTATTGAATTTCAAGGGCGACTGGTAGGAGTTACCACGACGACACTCAGCGTTTGGCAATACATACAATCCATTCTAATACAATTTCAAAGAAAATGTAAAAAAACTATGGCATGCCCGCGGCTTCGCCCGCGTGAAATTCGGTTTTTATTAATCGCGTAGGACCTCTTTGATTTTCCGGGATAAAAAGTAGCTTATCATCCCGGAATATACCCCGGTTGGGGTATATCCCAAGTCTGTACCAAACATTAAAATCGGTTCAACGGTTGGGCCGTGAAATCGTAGCAGACAGACAGACACACTTTCGCATCACACTAATATTATAAAGGAGAAAGTTTGTATGTGTGTGTGTGTGTGTGTGTGTGTGTGTGTGTGTGTGTGTGTGTGTGTGTGTGTGTGTGTGTGTGTGTGTGTGTGTGTGTGTGTGTGTGTGTGTGTGTGTGTGTTTGTTACTCCTTCACGCAAAAACTACTGGACGGATTGGGCTGAAATTTAGAATGGAGATAGATTATACCCTGGATTAGCACATAGGCTACTTTTTATCCCGGAAAATCAAAGAGTTTCCACCGGAATATTAAAAACCTACATCCACGCGAACGAAGTCGCGGGCATCACCTAGTGTATAATAAGTATTAGTATGGTTTAGACTTTATATTTTGGCGTTGGATGTCCACTGGCGATGGGTTGGTCTTTGATGATTATAATTCTACCAAACACACGGCCCATAAACAAGGAAAGCACGGAGCAGCGCATATAGGCGGCGTCTTTTTGTCGCCGATACCATCGCGATACACAATGGGCCCGTAATTGACAAACCATGACTCGATAAAGTCAAGGTGAAGTCAATCTCACTTGGCGAGAACACCTACTATTATTGGGTTTAGCTATTGGATCTATTTTTAGGGTTCGGTATCTAAAGACAAAAAGGACCCCAAATAGGATCACTTTGTTGCCTGTCTGTCTGTCAAGACCCGTCAAGGGACCTATGGGGTACTTTCCATTGACCTATAATCATGAGTATGAAGGCAGGTAGGTACTTGGCAATGTCTTTGTAGCACAAGTATAGGGAAAATCCGAAAACACAAAAACAATTGAAAAGTTTGATTTATCTTACGATAGTAGGGAAATCTTCTTGTGCAAGTCTTTCGAAATACTAGGTATTTGCATGAGGAGTTTTTTAACCCCCGACCCAAAAAGAGGGGTGTTATAAGTTTGACGTGTGTATCTGTGTATCTGTCTGTGGCATCGTAGCGCCTAAACGAATGAACCGATTTTAATTTAGTTTTTTTTGTTTGAAAGGTGGCTTGATCGAGAGTGTTCTTAGCCATAATCTAAAAAAATTGGTTCAGCCGTTTAAGAGTTATCAGCTCTTTTCTAGTTTTCTTGTAGAAAAGAAGGTTACATAACCGTTAGGTTCATAATATTATGTCAATAGACAAATGTCAAACTGTCAAGATGGACGTTGCCTAAATACATAATTATTTATTTGAAAATGATGTTTTGGAAAACTCAGATACTTTGGATCGTCGGGGGTGTTATAAATTTTTAATTTACACTTGTTATACTATAAGAACCATATTGTTGATAGATAGATACATAGTAGGATTGTAGAACTTAGAATTTTATGAAGAAATAAAAGTATTTTATACTGATCACTAGGTATAGGCTTACAACAGAAAACTTCTATTACGGCTCAAGAAATAACACAATAGGTATGTAATATAAACAGAAAAAAACCGTAAACAAATACCTCAAAATATTTAAAGATTCGTATACTTAGTTAGCCCCAAATTCATTAGGTGGATTCAATGAAATGAAATTGCTCAGTCACTCTCTTTAAAGACATGTGGACACAAAGCGTCGATGTATCAACCATGACCTTTCGCTCGTGATCCGACGTCGTGACATCTAAACCAATACACGCAGATAGAGGTCGCCACTGATGACGGAAGTTATATCATTTATTAATTCTTAAGTAGGTATCTGGGACTTCGTATGTGTTGGTGTTAGCTGGCGGGCGTGCTCTGCCTTTTTGGAGTGTTTTTTTTTTGTTAAAACTGACTGGAAAGCGCTCTAAGGGGGTGCCGTGCTTATGTCGGCGAGCGCCGGTACAGACGGGGTCCATACTTGTATAGTTTAACTAACTTGTTACAAATAACTACAAACTTGACATTGGCTAATCTTTGTAAAGCCAGACGAGAGAGAGAAAAAAAAGGAGGTATCTTTAAACTTATGGTGGAATGGGAATGCCTACGTACCTTTATTACCTACTTTCCAATTAGCTATTTTTCACAGATTTTACATAATTTTTTAAAATACAACAAAAATTAGTTTACCTTCCTATGTAAATTTTCTTATCACTTTTCAACGTCATCCTAAGTTTTAAGGCCGCGATTACACCTGTAAGTTTTACTCACGTAAGTAGGTATAGCTGACGTAATTATTTGACAGCAAATTTACTACTGTGAATGTACTTATAAGAATGTCTGCATAGTAGATTTTTTTGTCGTAAGTTTATCACGTAACCTACTTACGTGAGTAAAACTTACAGGTGTATCCGCGGCCTAACATAAACATATTCCCCCAAAACCCAAATGAAGACGAAAATAAACAGATGCACTGACAGTCCCTTTGTGGTCACCGTCGCCATGGCAACCATTAATCATGCTTTTTTGTCACCTCCTGTGCTAACATGACGAAATTATATTCTTTGTGTGACGGCATAAAAGGGTGTTCCTTCGACCATCGGACGCTAGTCTGAGACCAGTAATTAGTTTTTAAATTGGGTGCCCAAAACATTGATACGAAAAATCTAAGATATACATCTACTTAGAAAAGAAACTGACCTATGGAATCAGCGGGCTGAAATGCGATTTGCCTTCTCGTTTCTAATATTTGAAAAAAGTATGGAACGTTCTTGAGGCATCCGTTTTCTCCTCCACTTTTAATATAAGTTACCTTCTTGTCAAGAGCGAACAGGCATCTTCTAAATAAGCACGCTTCATCTTAGGCTGCGTCATCACTTGCCAGCAAAGCGCTAGTCTATTAAAAAAAGTGTAGATACGGATAACTAATGGCAAGTCCCTAACGAGATACTGGGCCCGGTCAGTCCAAATCTCGCAAAGCCCGCTACCGGGTTATGTGTGGATAGTGCCTTAAAAGCTCTTTTCTCCGCTAAACCACTACTACAATATACTATCAATAATCATCATCATCATTATAAAACGATAAACGTTCACTGCTGTAGGTATATATCGAGGTCTCTTGTAGGGAGTTCAACACGCCATAGTCTTGAGCCGCCTGAATCCAGCAGCTCCCTGCGACTCCTTTGTTGTCATCTGCCCATCTAATGGGGTATTCAAACTTTGCGCTTTCCTACACTGACTACAGTCTTCAATACTAGAGTCAAGGGCCAAAATTGACAGGCCCTGGGCGGTGAAAGCCCTGCTAAAAGATAAACACCGGTGTACTAATATGGCCTGCGCTCCATCAGGTATAAGGTGCCCACGCATTCGAACTCAATTGCAGCTGAACTGCGCGTCGCGTCAGCGCCCCGCACGATATTCTCTCCAGCCGCGCCGCGCGGCAGTGACGTACGCGCGTCGCGGCTGGAGAGAATATCGTGCGGGGCGCCTGACGCGACGCGCAGTTCCGCTGCAGTTCAGTTCAAGTGCGTGGGCACCTTAAAGAGGCCATGCTTCGAGGCCCGTAGCCCTGCTTGGCCGCGCCAGCCAATCGTTGAAGACCCGTACATCATGACTAAAGTGTATATCTCGGGGGTTTATATCAGTGGTCCAACAAAAAATACTCAAACGTCCCCCGCGAACCGCGGCTTTATGATTCTACGAACGGGAAATTTTGTTTTGGAATTCGTGATTAGATTTGACAAATTACTCTGGACGGGAATCGATTTGTTTGGTCATTAGCCGAAGATGTCCGTCTTAACTTGATTTTGAATGCCATAGAAAAAACCTAATATAAATTTTCCTCCTATGTTTTTGCTATCGATTTTATAAAAATAAAGAAAAAGTATTCTGAAGTCACGTTCTAGTGTTATTACCGTTTTCAATAACGGTGATATTTAATTTTTTATGATAATTATAGAGTACAGTATCTTAGGCAGGTACCTACCTACTACATCGATAAAAATTTATAGTACTTAGGTACCTAAGATGAAGGATGTAGTGTTTAAACGTACCTACCTAAATAAGTTAGATAGGTACACGTTTATAAAATTGTTAGCTTGTGCCCACAACTTCGTTCGCGTGGATTTAGGTTTTTAAAGATTTCATGGAGACTTTTTGATTTTCCATGATTAATAGCTGATTTTTATTAAAAAAAAAAAAGAATGATTTTGGTTACTTTTATTCCAGGACACCAAAGGGTTCCTTCAGGATTTTTAAAATCCTACATCCACGCAAACGAATACGTGAGCAAAAGCTATTCCTACTATTCCTGCTAATCACGTGGCAATGAACGGATCGACGAGATTTTATTCACATATTATATAGTTAAAAACCAGAAGAGTGGCATAGGCTACTTTTTTTCCGAAAAATTAAACAGTTTCAATCATTTTGTTTTTAAATAAAATAAAATCTGTTCATTGCATACAATGTTACAAAATTAATGTCAACCGATCAGACTATGCGAGAGATGACTCGGCAAAGATCAATACTAAGATTGGCAATAATTATGATAAACGCCGTCCATCTCAGGTACTTTTTATCTACATTCTAATCGTCATTCGATCGCTCTTGTCGCTTTATAATCAAAAAACATTTAAACCGGTCTCCGTTTCGAATTAAAAGCTATAATATTATATGTTTAGGACGCTTACAAACTACAGAACTGAGAAGCGGGATCTATAGTGATAACTTAGTAAGGCTGAGATCTATAGAGAGTACTTTGGCTTTACTCAGACTTAAGACACTGTTGAAACGAGACAGCGTTATATGGCTGGCATAAATCCGTCTCATTTTAACTGAAACTTAAATCTAAGCTAAGTCAAAGTGCGCTCTATAGATTTAAGCATAATAAGAGTTCGGCTTCCTACTCGTGGGGTCCAGGGTTTGATACCGGGCACGCACCTGTAATTTTCCAAAATTGTGTTTTAAGATATTAAGGAAAACATTGCGGAAAAGCCCGCATGCCATAATGTCGTCAAAGTGTGTGAAGTTTCGCAAAAAATAAAGAATCATTTCATTTCATTTCAATCCGCACTTGGCCAGCGTGCTGGCCTATATCCTTCTCGTTCTGCGAGGAGACTTATGCTCAGTAGTGGGCCGGTGATAGGTTGATGATGATGATAACGAATTTGGTTCTAAATTAAACATCGCGGGAAACCCCACATGCTTGATAGTTCTTCATAATGTTCTCAAGTGTGTAAAGTCTGCCAATCCGCACTTGGCCAGCGTGGTGGCCTATATCCTTCTCGTTCTGAGAGGAGACCCGTCCTCAGTAGTGGGCTGGTGATTGAAGATGATAATAAAGAATTTTGGTCAAACTTGGACCATTAGAATAGGTAGGTATAGCTTGATAACAAAGAGATGATAGGTTGGATAATGCTAATGAATTTTGGTCAAAATTGGACCATTGGAACTTAAGATACAGCTTGAACTAAAAAGATGGACACGCAGTCCACGTCACCGGCGCAAAAATTATTCATTAATATTGGTATCAATGATATTTTTATTCGGATATACTTACGAGTATTTCTCAAGTGTGAACTACAAAATCGTTAGCTATTATATAATTTATATTAAATATTACTTATTAATTACTGTGCATTAGTACGCGCTTTTTACACCTTGACTTTGGGGTTACGGTGATGTCATGGGTCTTAGGAAGCCACTTAATCACGAATATTCGATTGTATCTGCATACTTAGATGATTTTACACGACGTTGAACAGTACATACGATGTAGGTAGGTAGGTAATATGAGCGGTCTCATACAAATTACAAGTTCTAATACAAGGTTGTATATAAAAAAAAAGATTCGGATGAATTGAGAACCTCCTCCTTTTTTTAAAGTCGGTTAAAAGTTCAATAGACCTGGGCGCTGACATAACAAATTAATTTGGCTTTTCGTTTCCTCCGCGACTTAAATAGCGTATTATGCCGTCGGTTTTTAGGAGACAAATTTATCCCGTAGGTGCCCTTTCGTACTATGCAGATAGATTTGGGAGTCCATCGCATTATTATTCCAAGAAAATTCCTACCATTATGTGAGTCACGACCCTCAGCAATGAGGAACACACTCAGTGAGAGATGTGACATCAGATGAAATCGCGTTCACCGTGTCATCGACAAAGACCATTGCATTAAAACGATGACTTGCATAGTCTAAGGAAACTCGACTGGGTTTATCAATTTATAAAGGGATAAACCATAAACTTAACACTCAGGCTAAATAATCAGAAATAAGTTTTTTTACTATTGACGTCATTTTGTTAATTCTATTGAATTAAAGGTTTTTGCTATACACGTCGTGAGATAATATCGGGTACATGAGCGAGGAAATAATCAGATGTCATAGAAAATCACGAGTGGACAATTCTGCTTGAGTCATCGTAATTTCTTGGTTAAAATTACCTTCATGATTTACGTGGTATCACGAACTCATAAGGAGACTTCGTCTTATGTTGTTTGTCTTCTAACCGACTAGGTAAGTTTTCTACGTTATACCCGTCTAATTAAGGCAAAGCCAAAAGGAAGGGTTATGATTTTAGCAGTCTTTGTGTGTATGTAGGATTATATTTATGTGTTCCACTGTAGCGCCTAAACTAAAAAACTTTGATGAATGAGGTGTCAATCGATTTGTTATTATGGTCCGTGTGAC
This sequence comes from Maniola jurtina, assembly GCF_905333055.1. Classification (NCBI taxonomy): domain Eukaryota; kingdom Metazoa; phylum Arthropoda; class Insecta; order Lepidoptera; family Nymphalidae; genus Maniola; species Maniola jurtina. Next base: position 9,645,657 of record NC_060046.1, on the reverse strand, counting down.
ATAGGCTATATTTTACAGGAAAAAAATTGACCTGATGGATGTTACATCCAAAAAAAAGTGATGGTTTTCCATACATTTTTGTGTATTTCTCAGAGGGACCACGGGTAAAAATAATACGTGGTAGATATGCCTTTCAGGGACTATGAGAGGGTCCACGGGTAACCAAGGATACCAGAGACTTCATCCACGTAAGATTCTGTTTTTAAAAATCCCGATGGAATTCTTTCCTTTTCCATAATAAAAAGTTGCCAAGGTCTTTGGGATGCAAGATATCCAAGTAATGTACCTTTTGTTAAAATCCTTACAATTAACGGATGGGCCGTGAAATCCTGGCAAACAGACAAAAAGTACTTATTTAATATTAGTATGGATGTAGATTTTGTTTCATAATATTTTTTACCAATTTCGGGTTCTTATACGTATAGTAATTATTATGGTCTCAATAACGATAGATAGAGTGGACATTCACACACTTCGACCTACTAAGTAGTACCTACTACTTATAAATGACCAGTTAATAGGGCATATCAAGATAAATGCAGCCTTGATCATGACCGACCGACATACCTACTTATACCTATAAATAGGTAATACATGCAAAAATATGAGATCAATATAATCGTAGTAATTGTATGAACTGATAAAATCACCTCATTACAATACAATAGCTGACTGCACCAGATTCCCAGTGACCACATCGGTGTAAGGAAACCTGCAGTGACCAGTATTATCAGCCACATCGGTGTTTATTATAATATAACTAGGTATAACATAGTATACCTATCGTCTACAACAGTCTATTCCCCGTTCGATTGTTCTTATAAATATTTTTGATGACAAAACTGAATTTTATTAGACACGATGATCACTTGATTTAACGGTGAAGGAAGACATCGTGAGGATGCCTGAGAGTTCTGCATAATGTTCCCAAAGGAGTGCGAAGACTGCATATTTTGCACTTGGCTAGCGTGGTGGGCCTCCTTCACATATTCTGATAGGAGATCCGAGTTAATGAGTAAAATGATAACCAGAAGACTGGCCTTTCTTTGATTGGATTCCATTTGATTTTACCATAGCACTGCACTGCTTTCAAGTTTGAAAAATCTTCAAATCAGTACCTCTTAATGTTTTATTTTAAACAGAATTTAAACCAAAAGCTCAGTTGGTAACGCGAAAAACAAAATTAAATTTGAAAAAAACGTTCCTTAGTTGCCTTGGACATCGGGGTATTTATGCAATTGATAAAAATTTAAGAAAGGCTATTAGATAATATGATAAGTAATTAATTTGAAGGATTATAAAAATAAGATAATACACTCAAATAGAGAAGGTTCTGAGCTAGGTTTATCTACCTCTGATAAAGCTGAACAGGAAATAAGCCTTTATAATAACTGTCACTGCGCGAAGGCACTGATTAAATAGTTTCAAAGCAAAATCGTGACCTGACGTCAACCACTAGAGATGGCCGGCGTATCGATAAATAGTGTTCGAGAAATGACAACTTTAGTATGACTCACGCATATAGTACACGACAGGTCGAGATGGCAATCGGGGTATGAGGCGGGGGACGCCCCAAACACCCACACAGCGCCCGCGCATACTAGGTGTGGGATAGCACGCTAACGCGAGGGTTGTGCGGGTGGGCGGGGCGTCCCGGGCCTCGTACCCCGATTGCCATCTCGACCTGTCGAGTACTGTAGAATGTAGATATTTACATTAATGACGTCTCTCGTGAGTGACTCTGCGAATCTTTTAAAGCATACGGTTACATGAATATTACTGCCCAATTTATAAAGTAACTCGTAGGTAGGTATATTATGCCCGCAACTTTATCTGCTTGGATATAGGTTTTTATAAATCTGGAGATAACTTTAATTTTCTGAGATAAAAAATAGCCTAATTATGTCACTTTTCAGGTCTATATCTAAATCGTAATGTAAATAAATAATATTAGTATGGATCTGGGTGACAATTAGTTAAATACATACATATTATAACAAAATACATACGTAGGTATGTGTATTGAGACGATGTAGAAAAAAAATCAAATCGAATGATCATTGAATATCAGACGAGCAGCACACATACCTACTAACATTATTATAGTCACGTCGTCGTGAGAATCTGATTGTCTTTTTTGTATTTGGAATCGTGATATCAACAGAGGTCAAGTATGTATCTACCAGGCACTCAAGAGGCGGCACCAGAACACTTGGACGTGTCGCCAATTACCTGACGTATTGACTCAGCCAAAGCCGAGCTCTCATCATTTACATAATAACACCTTGTGCGTTGTACGATACGGACCAAGGTTCTAGCGAAAGCGGCTACAAATCTTTTAATATTTTTGTAAAAAAAAGTTAAATTTTGTCAAAATTTTTGGTTAAAAAATGCCGTAATAAACTATCGATGAATATATGATCTTTATCGATATTGTAAACAAGACTAATTACTTGTTCTTTTATTTATGCCAATGCAGTTTAGCTTTTATAGATATTTGTAGGTTCGAATGTGATAGTTTTACAGTTATTTATTATGTTTCGTATATCTTTGGATTAGAATTGAGCTATCTATTTTTTTTTTACAATTTACTCTACCAGCAATATGCAAAATAATTAATCAGTAGATATATTCTCAGATTAGAATTTTATTTAAACGCTAAAAACGCGAAATTTGTACAAAACTACCAAATAATATTAAGTTAATACTGTGAACATAGACAATGATTGATAAATGTATTCAATTTTCAGTCTCTATAAATAACTACCTCACACACACCGGCTTCGGTAAGATGGAATTTTTGGAAATTCTTTCTACATCATCTGCGTTATAAAGAAAATCTACAGATAAAATCTCAAGTCCCTAGAGCCAGAGATTTGAGCTGTAAGTTGATTTATCAGTCAATTAGTTTAATTTTTTAACATTTTTAGATTTACCTAGATACCTAGATTGAACGGCTATTTGAAATCTGTAGGTACAACCTTTAAAAAACCTTTGAAAAAAAAAACCTTTTCTATTCAACTTGTTTAAGTTTCGTTAATTACAAAATCGTTATGATTTAGTAATTAAAGAAACTCAGTTTATATGAGAAACAAAGCAAAAATCGCTGCCGCTTACAATTTGGTCTATGTTTCCGAATTCTAATTTCGAGTCGAGTTCCCCTTTAAAACAGCCGTCCGAAATATTCGACATTAGACTAGATTCGTAGTCCGATAAGCGACCAACACCGCATTGTTTTCTTTCCTGTGTTATTACCACTATTTTGTACCTCTAATTCTATGCATATCTTGTTCAATGGGTCATTGTTATGATTAATGCCTGTAGTTTTTGAAATACCTAGTGTTGTTTAAAAAATGCGTAATCTAGAGTTAGTTTCTGTCTATTTTAATGATGAAAATGTTGCTCATAACAGTATCACAGTGTACAAAATGTCGTACAGTAACCCAACGTTTCAGGTCATTGTGATGAGCCGGTATCGTATCTGTCTAAGGGCAAGGCTTGCATTAACGATTCATAAAACTGGCGTATGCATTTGGGGTAATGCCTTCTACCCTATAATATCTCGTACGGTTGCTGTATCTAGATATTTGAAGTGTTCGACTATATCGGTATTTATAGACTATGTATGTACGTATGTATATACTTTATTGCACCACAAAACACAAATGACAGGTTAAAAAAAAACTTAAAATGTACACAAAAAGCCAGTCTTATTATCGCTAAATAGCGGTCTCTAGACAACTTTTGACACTACAGACAGAAAACTAAGGCATTATTAAAGGTATTCGTAACTTAAACCTAACCAAAAAAAACTTACCTTCCTATTTTGCACAACCTATGATTCCATTTTGAGATTCCTTAATATTTACTATTACCTTCTCGGTAGGTAAGTATAATAATACCTATGAATAGATATTCAATCAAATCTAAATCTAGATTCAATCATTTAGGACATGAACTCTGATAAAATTTCATATCAACATTTTGTTAGGACTTTTAAAATATGTGTAGATGTTTACTTTACAATTTTTAGCGCGTCGTACTTAAGCAATCTGTGGCACGAAAACTTTTTCATCGTTCAAAGAACTTGTACAGTTGCGCACATTAATCAGCAATCTAATTTTTCCATCGTGTATCACTGTTCCATATAATGTACATGTGCAGGCAGTGACGAAACGGTGTCTTCACCCGCGTAGCATTGGACAGTCGCGCTCATTAAACCGTGCCGCTCTGTTACCCGGTGTGCGATGTCCAACCACTATGTATTGTAGCGGCACCTATAACTGGACTGTGAATGGAGAACATTCGTATCTGTCTCTCGTGTGGAAAAGACACCTTTACATGACACGAGCTCGACAAGTGTCCGATGCGTTGATTCGTTTTCTTTATGACCCGATGCGATTCGATCGAACATCGATGTCGATGCGATTCGATGTCTTCTTCTCGATGACATTATTCGATATGATTCGATTAAGTGGTGATTTTATTAACTTATTTTGGATAGTCCGTCTCGCTCTGTTACTCGGTGTGCGATGTCCAACCACTATGTATTGTAGCGGCACCTATAACTGGACTGTGAATGGAGAACATTTGTATCTGTCTCTCGGGTGGAAAAGACACCTTTACATGACACGAGCTCGACAAGGGTCCGATGCGTTGATTCGTTTTCTTTATGACCCGATGCGATTCGATCGAACATCAATGTCGATGCGATTCGATGTCTTCTTCTCGATGACATTATTCGATTAAGTAGTGATTTTAGTAACTTTTTTTGGATAGTCCGTGCCGCTCTGTTACCCGGTGTGCGATGTCCAACCACTATGTTGTAGCGGCACCTATAACTGGACTGTGAATGGAGAACATTCGTATCTGTCTCTCGGGTGGAAAAGACACCTTTACATGACACCAGCTCGACAAGTGTTCGATGCGTTCATTCGATTTTCTTTACGACCCGATGCAATTCGATCGAACATCGATGTCGATGCGATTCGATGTCTTCTTCTCGATGACATTATTCGATATGATTCGATTAAGTAGTGATTTTACTAACTTTTTTGGATAGTCCGTGTCGCTCTGTTACCCGGTGTGCGATGTCCAACCACTATGCATTGTAGCGGCACCTATAACGGACTGTGAATGGAGAACATTCGTATCTGTCTCTCGTGTGGAAAAGACACCTTTACATGACACGAGCTCGACAAGTGTTCGATGCGTTGATTCGATTTTCTTTATGACCCGATGCGATTCGATCGAACACAGATGTTGAAGCAATTCGATGTCTTCTTCTCGATGGCATTATTCGATACTAGCTGATGCCCGCGACTTCGTTCGCGTGGACGTAGGTTTTCAAAAATCCCGTGGGAACTCTTTGATTTACCGGGATAAAAAAGTAGCTTATGTGCTAATCCAGGGTATAATCTATCTCCATTCTAAATTTCAGCCAAATCCGTCAAGTAGTTTTTGCGTGAAAGAGTAACCAACATACACACACACACATACACACAAACTTTCGCCCTTTATAATATTAGTGTGATTAGTGTGATGTGATAGTGTGATAGTGTAATGAGAATCAAATATTATATGAAACGTAATAGTGTGACTTGGTAATCATTGTATGTATTTCAAGAGTCAATATTACATTATAACAGCAAATATTAATTTCACATTTACGAGGCATCCGTAACCAGTTCTGAAGTCGTGAGGTGTAAATAAAAGCTGTAATTAAAGCGGTTAAGATAAGTCGTCGCGGGCATGACTGCGGCAATTGCTAGCGCCATCAATAACGAATTAGCTTTGTTACTTGCGAATTACTATACCCCGTCTCGTTTTACTATTTTATATTTGACACAAAATGTCTATCAAGTATCAAGTAAGTAGCTTTGGCAGTAAAGTGTACGCAAAACTGTCAAGCATAATATCATTAACTATATTTTGTGGGTTGGACGTGATAGAAGTAGATTGATAAAAATGTCTACAGCATACTGTCAAGATTATCATAATACGTATTAGAATATTATAGTATCATGCATGATATTTGAAGATTACATGTCTGCGAAGATAGTGTCATAATACTAGATAAAATGTGCACGAGTTTGTTGAGAATTATTTCACCTAATTGTTTGTAGTGCAGATTCGTTGATAGTGAGATTTTATATGTCACCTGTCACAGTTTTATGATATTGCCACAAAAGTTATTTATAACTAGCGACCCGCCCTGGCTTCGCACCGTGGGTTAGTAACAATTTTCGCGGGATCTCTATTTTTTTTGAAATAGAATATAGAGAATATGAGTGGAATGACACAAAAAATCTGTCAAATTGAAAATGCTGAGTAGAACGGACTATACCTAGCTAGCTATTTACAGAATGCTTTTAAATTACTACCGTATTATATTATATTATTATAAATAAAATAGGTAGGTAATATTACGATATTATATTACAAAATTACAATATTTATTATGAATATATAAATATTAATGGATGCGGTTGACTTAACAAGATTTCTTACAAGATGTATTTTATTAATGTTTCTCGCAATAGGACTGATTCAACAAAATAAGATAAATTTATAGCTTTAAGTAATGCACAGAAACTTAACCAGAATCGAAAATTATATTTATGAAGTTAAATCTAGCTGAAATTAAATTTTCTTTTGTCTTAAACCAACACAATCCATCGACATTGCTGCGTCCACCACAAGAGCAAAGAGCGAATTAGCAGACTTTATAAAGACATCAAAAACCGACCTTCCTGGCGGCCCTGGCGCAGTGACAAGCGCTGTGGTTTTATCAGTGGAAGGTCCCAGGTTCGATTCCTGGCAGGGGCTTAGAATTTTATAATTCCTTTTCTGGTCTGGTCTGGGAGACCACCATACCGGCAAAGCCGTGCCGCCAAGCGATTTAGCGTTCCAGTACTATGCTGTGTAGAACCCAAAGGAGTAAGTACCACTGTCCACCACTTACCACCAGGTGAGATTGCAGTCAAGGGCTAACTTGTATCTGAATAATAACAAAAAAAACCCCTAAGTACCTACATTTACCTCTTCATAATTTCATTAGAGGTCATGTAGAATGTGGATTAATATTAATTAATGTAATTAATGACCATAGACTAATATGATGATGTTTATGTCGGTAAACTTACCTTTTAGAGTTAGAGTTTCTTAGAAGCAAACATTCCTGATCAAAAAGTGCGCGCACACCTGCATTAAATCGAATTAGCCTCCTTTCAAATTGTGATATAATATATCAGTTAGCTACAGATCGTTAATTGACCAACCGTGGTGACATTTCGCCGCAGCGTCACTCGCGCGGCACCTTTGATCGTGCACCGCTATCTTTTCATACGCATTGAGTTGTAGGCCATAGAGGTGCAGACAATATCATATTATCATCATCATCATCAATAACAAATTGGTGTTCCACTACTGACAGGGACACTCAAACTCAAATTATTTATTAAAAGTAGATACTATTGTACCTACTCCGTTTGATGGTCAGAATTGTTAAAGTAAGATTATAGTGGTGATAATTATTATTAATTACGTAAATTTAAAAATAAAGCTATGAGAGTTCCAAACGCGCCCAGGTCTGAGAAGAGTCCACAACAAACACTTTGTGAATCAATTATCTCTGCCTGGTCTAGTGGGAGGATTTTGCCGTGGCAAAACCAGTAGTGAAAGCGTGTCAGGTTGTCATGGCAGCCAGAGCCCAGAGATGTTTGCAATTGTCACAATGTAGTCGTCAATATTGACTCGATGCAGCATTATGCGAAAGCATAAATTATTATTACAATCTCAATAGTTAATTTATGGTGTTCTAGCTGCAACAAAACAATACTTTATTATAGCCAATAGTGAAGACCAATTAAAGATGATTGCGATCGTCACACTGTTATAGCTGACAAAAACTCCTATGATAGGCCCTCCACTAGGTTTTTTACTCAATTGTTATATAACTTCTATCCGACGTGGAATCGCCAGCCACATCGTAGCCTAAATTATAATCTAAAGTACTTAATGAAATACGACAGATAGCAATCCATAGATATGCAGAAATATTTCAATAATCACTTAACCCCCCCTAGGTAGATGCCAATTATTTACTGGCGGGATTGCTACCTCTAGTAATGTGCACCTCTCTCGCCATACGCATCACAAAAGACACCGCCACAATTAAATTCGTACGTACTGCTATGTGACAGTTGTCTAGCGTGCGATGATACAGTTTTTATATGGTTTTTATCAAAAGCCGGGCCGTTTCGACTTTTATGGTCTAATTGGGAAATCGAATAAGTTGATTATGAAAGCAATAACATGTCCACGCGGTTAGAGTTAACGACATATTATATTGATGCCGCTCCTTCAGTTCTTATAGCTAAGATGGTAATTGGGGTGTTTGGTGCAATTTAAATTGGGCATGAGAACTTGTGGACGCGATGGTACAAAGCATATTCTTATGTTTTCTGATTATATTGTGACATCTTTAAGTACCTAACCTACAGCTTTTTGCGTAATATAACATTGTTATCATAATTCCCAAATACTGTGTGATGTGTCCACTTTCCTGAAAAGTGTTATAAAACCTTGAACCATGTTTTAACCTACCTAGTCTGGTTGCAGCTTTACATTATCCAAGTGAAGTAGGTACCTATTTAGGCTCTCCCTAACAAAAAACATTAGAGGCCGTAACTTCATGCCTTTTTTTAAAAATTGCTAGTTAAAATTTCATTTAAAAACAGATTTCGTACAAATAATCACGCAAAATGTACAAAACATCAAGGTTTCTTTGTTTCCTGCTCGTGTTTAATCTAGTTTGCGAACTAAATGTACATTTCAAAATAAAGACCACCCACAGTAAGATTGCAATGAAAACAAATGTCTCTTTCAAAACGTTAATGCTAGAACATCACTATTAATGCAATTCAAACCGGGTCACGGTATGACGCAAGCTAGTAGCGACGATACCACGAAAAATCACGACATTCGCGATTAAGTATTTCTAAGTTATAACTTACTAAATGATGCCCGTTGCTTTGTCCACATTGATGAATCCTCTGGGAATTCTGATTTTTCGGGATAAAAATCTGCCTAGTTCACTCTCCAGATCTTTGACTATATCTATTTAAAAAATCACGTCCATCCGTTGATCCGTTGCGGGGTTATTGAAGGCATACCAACCAAACACACTTTCATTCATATTTATTTATAATTTTTACTATGTATGGGTAGATATGTGTTTTGCCTGCAACTTCTTCTGAGTAGAAGTTCAGTTGGCCCTTGGGAATAAGTTGTATGTATTAATTCCGAAGAAAAATGTGAGTAACTCATATATTATAGGCCTAAAGATAAGCAAGCTGATATGACAGCAGGTAGGTCTATCGCAGAACTGAATCTCCATTCTCAACTTCAGAACGCGTCTGGGGCGTTCCGAAGTAGAGATCTGAATGCATCGACGACCTCAAGAAGGTGCGGGAAATCGGTATAAGGTAGAGAGCTCAATGTGTATAGCAGCCGAATAGGCCCAGCAGTGGACAAAATATGCAGGCTCATGGATAGATGGATTTGGTTAAAGTTAAAGTGAAGTTTGGTTAAAGTGAAGCAAAATTATCGTACATATTATTTTTAAATCTTTTTTTTTACTAGGTTAGTAATCTCAGTTTTTCGTGACGAAAAGTGGCTTAAGTTACTGTCAGGCAGTAATTTAAGTCACTTCAGCCAATTCAGTCAAGATCGGTCTAGACTCTAGCTGTATACATAGAGGTGTAAAATGTTAATCGGCTGACAGACTGACACACTTTAGCATTTATAAATAATATTAATAAGTATGGATGAAACTCCCGCTAAACGTGGATTAATCACTATTTTAACCTATGATTTTAACTGAGTCATTGATGTAGATTACTCGAAAAATAAATAATAATTGCTTATGACTTCATTTTTATTATTTATGATTATTATAAGAGATCCTGTTTCCTCAACTTATAGGTATGTACCTAAGTGAAACGTTTATAAATATTAATTTATCTTAGTTAAGTATAATACTAATTGGTGAGATCAGAAAGACTAAAATATGACAACTCATAAATTAGTTAGTGAATCAGTTTGTACCACAAATAATTTCCATTTTATTAGCCGTCAGATGTTTTTCATTGGCGCTAATGAATAAATAATTTATTTAAAAAAATGAATTTATACAGTATAAGTAAAAGCTGTAAAAGGGAGTAATTAGTTTAAATGTATAGTTTTTAAAGTTAATAAATATAGTTTATATTGTTTATTTGATTATAAAGTTTTACGACGGAGTGCTTTTTTGTGTGAGCTTTATGGTGATCGCATATACGGACAAACCGCACCGATCAACCACGCCCGCACCGCAAGCAACGCATTTTTCAAAACTGGAGATAATGATTATATTATATTATAATAATATTATACAATAATATTAGAAAATTTATGTCAATATGACATAAATTTTCTCCATCCCGTCCCTTCTGTCCCATCGAATCTCTTAAAACAATAAAGTATCTTTTCATAAGGGTGGCATGCTTTATGTTTGTATGTATATATATATATACTTTATTGCACAACCAAACACAAAACTCTTTATCAAAATATGTTTGTTACCTGCATATTATGTGCATGCGTCTGTCTTGTTATAATATGTGATCAGCTTTAAGGCTAAGTAAGCAGTGACATTCTAGCGTAAAAAGTCAATTAGGGTAATTACCAGCAGGTGGAGATGCGACGATGTTTTCTATGCTTAAATTAACTTTTTTCTAAGCAATGCGGTTTTGGTCATTTGGTGGTTTTTACGTAGCTTGAAATAATGAAATTACACAAAATATGACTGTTTTCGTATGACCAACTGTTTATGACGACCTCCTTAGCACAGTGGTGAGCATTGTGATTTTGTTGATTTAAAAAAAAAATGATCAGCTTTAAGGCTAAGTAAGCAGTGACATTCTAGCGTAAAAAGTCAATTAGAGTAATTATTACCAGCAGGTGGAGATGCGACGATGTTTTCTATGCTTAAATTAACTTTTTTCTAAGCAATGCGGTTTTGGTCATTTGGTGGTTTTTACGTAGCTTGAAATAATGAAATTACACAAAATATGACTGTTTTCGTATGACCAACTGTTTATGACGACCTCCTTAGCACAGTGGTGAGCATTGTGATTTTGTTGTTTTTTAAAAAAAAAAAAAGAATATTAGCCATGTTAAATGACTAATATTCCCCTTTCCTCTCCAACTAAGCGTCAAGTGCAACGGGCGGGGTTTGAATCGTCGACCTTTCGGTTTTCAGTCCACTCCTTTACCTGTTGAGCTATTGAGGCTCATTTTTTATAAGTGGGAGGTCCCAGGTTCGATTTCTAGCAGAGCAACACGATGGGTTGACGTGATTTTTTGTATGGATGTAGTTAATGGTGATGGATGATGATGGTACTTCAAGTCCTGGAGAGTGACATGGGCTAATTTTTATCCCGGAAAATCATAGAGTTCCCCCAGGATTTTTAAAAACCTATATCCACACGGATGAAAATACACGTATTAGCTAGTATTTCCCATCGTATTTGGTGACCACACGCATTTCAAATTTTAACGGGATAGATTATTGTATCGGGAATTCTATAAATCGCAGAATTTAACGGATTTTCCGAGAACTGTGTCACTGTAATGAAAAGTCACATTCATATCCATCCGGTGACCACACGCGTTTCCACTTTAACGGGACATTTCGCTCTATCCAGAACCCGAGTAATTGCTGTACCATCCCGCCCCCACTGTCCCTAATGCTTTTACTGGGAATGTTGTCATAGCTTTCAACTACCTGGATCTATCTACCTACTTGCGCAGTTAATGTAATAATAATTTTCTGAGATAGTAATGCCGTCTCATAGCGACTGCTATACTTAATTATAACAAATTAATTATAGTGTCGAATGACGTCATTGAAACATTTACGTTCAAAAAACTCTTTAACTCTCGACCCAAAAATAGGGTTTTTATAAGTTTGACGAGTGTATCTGTGTATCTGTCTGTGGCATCGTAGCACCTAAACGAATGAACCGATTTTAATTTAGTTCAAAAAACTCTGTTTTTAACCCCCGACCCAAAAAGAGGGGTGTTATAAGTTTGACGTGTGTATCTGTGTATCTGTCTGTGGCATCGTAGCTCCTAAACTAATGAACCGATTTTAATTTAGTTTTTTTTTTGTTTGAAAGGTGGCTTGATCGAGAGTGTTCTTAGCTATAATCCAAGTAAATCGGTTCAGCCGTTTGAAAGTTATCAGCTCTTTCTAGTTACTGTAACCTTCATTTGTCGGGGGTGTTATAAATTTTTAATTTACACTTGTAAGTTAAATAAGCTCTCTAAAATCATGCTATCTAAGTAGTTTCAATTGACGTTTCGGTAACCTACTTAATATATAGACCACACATAGACTAATCTGCGTTGGGTGTAACTTCTCATTCTGAGAGGAGCCCGTGCACAGTAGTGTGCCGGCGATAGGATGATGTATTTTTTTTTATTCTCATTTAGAGAGTTGGGTCATTAATGCAACTATGTGGCTCTCGTAAGTCTAGACTAAACATGATGAAATCACAGTCAAACAGTAACTTGTCACATAAACACCACCACCCTCAGCCTAGGATAAAAGTCAATGACCCCACGTAGTAAGGTTAGAAACAATCCTATAATTAGCCAGCTCTTGTTCTGGTTTGTGTCGTGGCCGCTGTAAAAATTAAAGTAAACAAATAATCTCTCTCACGCCCGGGTGGCCTGACAACCAACTAAATTAAATGGCCATTCTTAATACCAATACAATAGGGAAAGACATGGCTTATGTAAATCGTCAGGGTTGGATTGCGACGTATTATTCTGGAACTGAAATTTGTCATTTGGTCTTTTGTTCGCATGGCGGGAGCCAATGTGTTTCAAAGAACTTTACAGCTGTGAAAATTGTAAACAACGGCCGAGTTGTCTTGAATTAGCATTTTTGAAAATTATTGTAGGGTGATTGTAACTGGTCCTTAAAAAGGTTGCGGGAAGTGTTATCCATGAAAGTTGCAGGTCCCTTTTAGGTGGCGCGCTAAATGACTATGTCCAGCACTAACTACTTATAATAAACTTGAGTAACAAAGTACATACTATCATTTACTTGTTGATAGAGCCGTTTTAGTAAAACATTTATCACTATAGGATGCCCGCGGCTTTGCTCGCGTAGATTTTGGTTTTTTTTAAATCCTGCAGGACCTCTTTGATTTTCCGGGATAAAAAGTAGTCTATGTCCTTCCCCGGGATGTATCCCATGTCTGTACCAAATTTCATTTAAAAACGGTTCAGCGGTTCGGCCGTGAAAACGTAGCAGACAGACAGACAAACAGAAACACTTTCGCATTTATAATATTAGTATAGTATGAGTGATTTCATGCACTTTTTGGTCTGTTAGATATTCTATTGTGATCAATAGGTACTTTCCTGTTACATACTTCAATATGAGTGATACCTATCTGTTAATTAGTAGGTAGGCTAGGTAGTTTCTACACAATTAATACTACTAATTACATAAGTGGCATTTAAGCAGTGCGAAAAGGTTAAAAAAATCGGAACTAAAAGCCGATGTAACCCGCCGAAGGTGTAAATTAAGCGTATCCGAGTTTACCTATAGCGGAAGCGCTTGCGCAACCACCCAACACATAGTGCTAGAGACCAACCTTATAAATCCTATTGAGAAAATACATCAATGTTAATATGTCTAACTTTTGCCTAATCAACCTGTCGCCGGCACATTACTGTGCACGGGGCTCCTCTCAGAATGAGAAGTATATTACATAGTCTTAGTTGTTTCTAAGCAATTAAATATTACATGATTTAACGGTGAAGGAAAACATCGTGAGGAAACCTGCATGCTTTAGAGTTCTCCATAATATTCTCAAAGATGTGTGAAGTCTGCCGATGGTGAATGTTGGTGAATGGCGAATAGTGAATCTTGGCCTACATAGTGGGCTGGGTTCTTATTCCAAGATAGTGGGCTATCTTAGAAATGAAATGAAATAGTTTATTTGTTTGAATATGGGATGAAAAGGTGTTTACAATACAGAGTTGAGCCAACAAATCCAGTCAGGAAACCCTAGTACTTACACAATTTTTTTAACAAATTAGGTAGTGAAGTAATAATTTAAATAGCGTACTCAGCAGTAGGTCAGCGATGGGGTTGAAATTATGACGCTTTCTTGCTAAGAACATCTTACAACTAGCTCTCGGATTATCACAATTCACAATTAATGCGGGCATCGAAATGGCCGTTCACGCGCTATGGCCACAAGCCACAAGGAAAGTGTATTACGACATTGGGCAGCTAGCTGTTTAGACTTTGATTGATTAGAATAAACACAGTCATAAACATAAGCCGTAAAACACTGATTAATTACGTGAACAGTCATTAATTTGGTGTAAGTAAACCACTAGCGAAGAATAAAATACGAAATAAATAGGTATAAACTAAAAAGTGATAAGAGTTACGCTAATACCAATAAAAATAAATTAAAATATCTAACTATGGGCCTCATACGTCATAACAAAGGTCTCTCTCACTCAGCGGGCGATGGGGAGGGGTTTGCTTGGAGTTTCTCAATGTGGTCAAACCAGAAATGAGGAGATCCTTAGGAGGACAAGAGTAGGTAACTGACATTGCACAGCGGATTGCGAAGCTGATGTGGCAATGGACAGGGCATATAGTTCGAAAAACTGATACACGTTGAGGTCCCAAGATGCTAGAATGGGGACACCGCAAAGCGCAGCGTTGGAAGATCCCCTACTACGTAAGCAGACGACATCAAACAAATCTCAAGGAGCCGCTGAATTCAGGCTGCGGCGACGCAAGACCGTGTGAAAGTCCTTCAAGAGTCCTAAATCCAGCAGTGGACCTCTGTTTATTGATAGAAATGATGACGGATATAATAAAAAAATTAGAATAGATGCCAAATCATTATCACACTAATATTATAAAGGCGAAAGTTTGTATGTGTGTGTGTGTGTGTGTGTATGTTTGTTACTCCTTCACGCAAAAACTACTGGACGGATTTGGCTGAAATTCAGAATGGAGATAGATAATATCCTGGATTAGCACATAGGCTACTTTTTATCCCGGAAAACCAAAGAGTTCCCACGGGATTTCGAAAAACCTAAATCCACGCGGACGAAGTCGCGGGCGTCAGCTAGTTTAATATAAAAACAAAAAAAAAAACAAAAAATGAAGAATGAGAATAGATACACTTAAAAATTATACTCCTATTAGGTATAATGTGGTACACAGTTAAGTTTGATAGTAATGATGATGGATATAATAAAAAAAATAGAATAGATGCCAAATCATTATTTAATATAAAAACAAAAAAAAAACAAAAAATGAAGAATGAGAATAGATACACTTAAAATTATACTCCTATTAGGTATAATGTGGTACACAGTTAAGTTTTTAACCCCCGACCGAAAAAGAGGGGTGTTATAAGTTTGACGTGTGTATCTGTGTATCTGTCTGTGGCATCGTAGCTCCTAAACTAATGAACTGATTTTAATTTTTTTTTTTGTTTGAAAGGTGGCTTGATCGAGAGTGTGCTTAGCTATAATCCAAGAAAATCAGTTCAGCCATTTGAAAGTTAACAGCTCTTTTCTAGTTAGAAAGAAAGAAAGAAAAACTGTTTATTTGGTACCAACAATTACTTAAAATAAATAAATAAAATGTAAAATGGGACGTACTGTAACCTTCACTTGCCGGGTGTGTTATAATTTTTTTTACACTTGGACAATAATGCGTTTGGTTTTATGCCTCTGATAGTTCCCATTTTTGAAAAACATTGGTAATGTTAATTTAATTGAGCATCATCAACATAATGGAATGAAATATGTCACTCATGAACAAATTAGTTAGTAGTTTTACAAGAATGTGCCCGGCGTTAAACATCCGATTACACGGCTCAAAAGAGACTAAAAGCCACTAATTGACTCCCGTTTCGGAGACAAAAACGACACAAAACAGACGACAGAACAAAAAAACGGCGGCACGCTTTTATTTACAGATGCGTGCCAGTTTTTATTGTGTTTGTGACTGTTTTAACATTTGTCGGAAATCTTATGTCCAACGCCATTAAATTAATAGTGACTAATTTCTAATTTCATGATTAAATTTGATTGAATTGTAAAATAATATTTAGAATAACTATTTGTGCACTGAAATAGTTTAAGAACTTAGAATGAATAAATGATATTGATTGATTGATTGAATTTACTATAATGATTGAGTGACAACATTTGATACATCACACCGTAGTGCAAAGAGCCATAGGGGTGCAATAACAACAATACTAGAACAACAACATTTCAATGTATTGGCTTATAATTTGCATGAAAAATTATTTAAAAAAGTACTCAGAAATTACTTTACTAAATGAAGGATATGCTGAATTGTCGAGGACTAAGGCAACCGTAAATTCAATGCCAACTACTGAGCATTATTGTGATACATGGAACTATTTATTGTAACCATAACTATCATCTTAATCAAAACTGAGTAAAGTTTAAGAAGAAGACCAATCAAGCAATAGAGTAGCTATGGGAGTATATTCTAATTTCAGAGCTTACCTCTCGTATTTCGAAATCCATCTTGCCGTCCAATTTAACCTATATAAAACTAGAAACGATATTCAGAAATATAGACTGGTCTAACAGGGGAATAAAAATAAACGGCGAATATCTGAGCCATTTAAGATTCGCGGATGACATCGTACTTTTTTCAGAGTGTCCTAGAACCCTAAATGTTATGATATCAGAATTAGCTCGAGAAAGCAAGAAAGTAGGGTTATCACTTAACAAATCAAAAACAAAAGTAATGACAAACGGTGACAAGCAACATCACTTTATCATAGAAGGGGAAGAAATAGAAATTGTCAACGAATATATTTACCTTGGACAATTAGTATCATTTGATGACCGAACGGAGAAGGAAGTGAAAAGACGTATCGCCCTAGCTTGGAAGAAATATTGGAGCCTAAAAGAAATAATGAAAAATAAAGACATAAACATTAGGATAAAAGCAAAACTATATGATGTCGCCATACTGCCATGCCTAATTTATGGCTGCCAAACATGGGCACTCAGAAAATCAGACGAGGAGAAAATTGCGGCGTGTCAAAGGAAAATGGAGAGGAGCATGTTAGGTATCAAACTATCAGATAAGATTAACAACCATAAGATCCGAAAGAAAACGGGAGTTAGCGACGTCATCACGCAAATAAGGTTACTAAAATGGAAATGGGCTGGCCACATTAGCCGAGCGAACAATAGCAAATGGACAAAAATACTTACAGAATGGCTACCACGGAATGGAAAAAGGAAAAGAGGAAGGCCCAGAAGACGCTGGGCAGATTTGTTTGCACAAGTCATGGGACCGCTATGGATGCGGAGCGCACAAGAGAGACGGACTTGGAGAGAACTGGGGGAGGCCTACGCCCAAGGGCGACTTCTACCATAAAAAACATATTATACTATCTCACCTACGTACACTACAATATTTGTTATACCACTTTTATAATTACACTGACAAATAATCATAAATAAATATAATAATGACATTAAATAACATTGTAACATGATATATAGTAATACTTATGATATTGTTGGACTTTTCTTATAATAATGACGACTAAATTATTATGACTATCTAAAATATTAAAATGTTTTAAAGGAATAAAAATGTTGCATGTAATTAATTTAAAAAATGTAATGAATAAATTAATGTAATGAATGGTAGTAGAATAAATGGCTATTTTATTTTATTTATTTATTTAAAACTAGATGATGCCCGCGACTTCGTCCGCGTGGATTTAGGTTTTTTGAAATCCCGTGGGAACTCTTTGATTTTCCGGGATAAAAAGTAGCCTATGTGCTAATCCTGGATATTATCTATTTCCATTCCAAATTTCAGCCAAATCCGTCCAGTAGTTTTTGCGTGAAGGAGTAACAAACATACACACACACACACACACACACACACACACATACAAACTTTCGCCTTTATAATATTAGTGTGAAGTGTTATGTAGTAACCGAACATAAATTTACCAGTCATTCGTACTTCGTACACTCATGCATCACAAGTTCAAATACCAGAAGCTCACATAAAATACGATGATGAAATTCCTTACAAATTGAAAGCGGATCTAACGACATTCGAAACGATCGCAGTCATTGTCTTCCAGACTTGTCATTAAACCGAAATAGCCGGCAGTAAATGAACGGTGCAGCTTGGTTTACTGCGACACGTGTTACGCTGTCACCACCACCCGATCCATATAGGTGAGATTGTTAAGCTCTTTTACATTTGCCGCGATAGATCATTGGCTGATGGCTCTACATGTAGTATAGAAGCAGGCGTTATTTTGCGGAAGTCCATGATATACAATGAACCAAAAGCTTAATTTGCTATAATCCGCCAAACCAAAGAAATCTGTATGACGCAACATGCAGCATGCGACATGCACCGCCCGCCCTCCCACTGATAAACATGCAGGAAAAGCCAGCCATACGCACCACCATCACGCAGCACCACACAAATCCCAAAACTACTCGACGCACGTTTCGCCCCGACATACACCGGAGCATCCTCAGGAGATGTAGACCTTACAATGCCTAACTGCAAAGAGTTTTTGAAAGATTTGCCTTTCTCATCTCAAATAGCAAACCAAAAACGCTGAAACTTGACAGATTCATGTTCTACAACCACCTTTACACTACTTTTCTCAAACCTAGCCTTTTGTCACGACACCAATCACTTTACAATTTGTTTAACTAATTGCCTTCGACTCCAGAAATATTGATGGACTTTGTCAACAGAACCACTTTAAACTTTAATATGTCCCGTCTATTCTACACAGTCCCTAACTCTCCCTGTTGTCACGGTGCCAACTATCTCGATCTGTCACTCGGCTCATTTGTTTACTAATTGCCCACGATAGCAGCAGATTAATGGATTTTGTCAATGGAATCACTCCTTTCAATTTCAGCCTCGTTTGATGTGGTTTATTTCGTGTTTACTTTGTATAAGACAAATTGGTTGCGTTTAGTGTGGGTGTTCTTGAAAATTATCGGTCCGGCACTTTTGTGACGTCAGTGTTAAGTGGTTGGGCAGGAAGTTCGATGACGTCATTAAAAATTAGAGGAAACTGTGTTTTTATGAAGTTCAAGTACCTACTCACAATTTAGTTTATAATGATCTCGATTTATTTTTGTCTCTCTTTCGTAGGAATACTGTATCTATCATATAAAATATGAAATTGAAAAATCAGTTAGTTTATTCAAATCTATATTTATATTATGTTAGTATATTCTTTAAATCTGCTGGACATGATTCTTACAAGGGCTATAAAAGTAAACAATTAATATTCAATTAAAACGTATAGGTATGTAAAACAGACAGTATGAGATTTTAGTTCGTGAATTTTTTCGCTAGTGATTGCAGTGATAGAATTGCCTACTAAAGCTACTGCTTTAAAATAAAACTCATCCTAGAATATAATAATTCAAGGAAGACCTTCAACCAGTCTGGCTACTTTTACTTTAGTGCTCACCATTTCATATTTCGTAAGATTTTTCAAGGAACAGTTTATATGATCTAATTCTGTATCATTCAGAGCTCGTCAACATCCAGTGACATCTGTGTTCGTTGCGCACGCGCAGTTTAAACAAGCCCGCCCTCGTTTCTTTTTCCAGAAACTTTTACAGAATCATAACTTTTTTTCTTTCTTGGAGACATCTAGCAAACTATAGTGTACCTACCTATGTACCCACTTGCCAGTTACCACACGTTCAAAATTATTGACACCGTCATGGTTGCGGTACGTGGTCGTCAGCTGATAGACGTCCACTACTGAATTAAGGTCCCTAAAGGTGCCCACGCACTCGAACTGAACTGGAGCTGAACTGCGCGTCGCATCAGCGCCCCGCAGGATATTCTCTCCAGCCGCGACGCGCGTACGTCACTGCCGCGCGGCGCGGCTGGAGAGAATAACGCATTTACGCTGCGCTCCGCGACGCGACTCCTCGAGGCAGGGCCTTGCTCCATACAAACTCATCAACAAAGTCCCTAAGAGTCGCTTGATGTCGATGCACGATGGTGGTGATGATGATGATGGTGATTATAATTTTATGTACTTACTTATCTACTTGTACGGATTTTTACGTGTTTTACTTTAAAATGATTTTAAGTACATAGGTACCTATTTATACCTACTCTATAAATGATTTAGAATTGTATGTAAGCACCATATATACCTACCTACAAAGTCTCAAACCTTAAAACCTCTTTATTATATTCTGATGAAAGTTATTTGACGATTGGAAAATTAGCCCTTAAGAGGGGGGTCTCTCAGTCATTTGCTTCATACAAACGTAGTTCCAATTTCATTTGAATATTAAGCAACCAAAGTCCATGAAATTTAGCAGACATATTCTAGAAACTAAAAAATCTATGCCTGTGGTTTTCCAGATTTCTGTTAAAATATTCGGTTTCAAGTTACGCGGTCTTAAAAATTCACATAAAAATCTTTGAGCTCCTGTAATTTTGAAACTACGTGGAGTAAGTGACGGAGAGAGCCCTGTTAATAAAACAAATAAATAACCAAGATAAGTAGTCAAGATTGGTCAACACACGTGTATCGATTTGTAGAGGCATGTACCTAGGTTAGCCAGATTGTACCTACAATTATTTAGCCAAACTAAATTACCCACGTCGAATGACGAAACACAATGCCTCAAAACTAGAGACGTGTTATTTGTTTCCACAGCACGTTCCCGGGATATAATTAGAGGTGCAAGTGCTAAGCATCCTTCCTCGATACGCTTCGACGCGGTGTGCTTAGTATGAGATTTCATATTCTACCAACGTTGATAGAATTCGAAAACTGAAACAAAGCAACGTCAAAGTAAAAATTGATTTACTAATTCAATACATCGGTTTTAATTTCACGATGCCGCTTGGAGCGCTGGTTGTAGATGTTTAGCTAAACTAGCGGCACGCTATGATGGCCGGTTTGACGTTTGTCCGCTCATGAAGTTCCGTATTAATTGATAACGACTTTGAAGGAAATAATTGTATTACTTTATTGACGATAGTGATGTGCAGAGATTCATAAATTTTATCGAATGTAGTTTTAGGTTTAGGACTCAAAATTTATTTATTAAATTGATTTCTTAAATGTATACAAGTGTAGAAAAATCAGTTTGCACCATTTAAGGGGTGAATGTACTTGTGAATATGAACAATTTTCACTATGTGGACAAACCTCTGAAATCGCAAAAAAATATCAATAAATTTTTAAAAATGGAATCTAATACGATCGTCACATAGGATCGCTGGCTAGCACAACTACTACCTCCGGCAAACTCGCGTCAATGCTCAATGCAAAACAAAGCAGTTTCGAATTGACGTTGCTTCGAAAAGTATAAACTGTCAGTGCAATGCGATTGTGATATAGTTTTGACCTGGCTTTGGATTTCAAATATTGATACTGCATTACTGTTGACCCTTGCTCGTTAATTTGGACTCTGTTCAAGCCCTTTGTTGTGGATTTCGTCGATATGACCGAACGTACGCAGAGAACTGTTCTAAATAGTCAGACACGTGAGTTCGTAATACGCCTTCGTAACTATTTCGATCGTGAAGCTCAAAATGGAGGGCCAATTTTACCTATAACGTCAGTGGTTGAACGCGTAGCTGATGCGCTTAATATTGGACAACGAACTGTTAGACGGATAACTAAAAAAAAATATGGCGAGACTGGCACAGAAGAAAATAAACTTCACACACCAAAAAAGAGAAAACGAGCAAAACCAGTCGTAGGCATCGATAGCTTTGATGCCGATGCTATCCGAAGACATGTTTACGGCTACTATTTACAGAAGGAGTATCCAACAAGAAAAAAGTTGGTGCATTCACTGAAGGAAGCTGGATTATTCTTCGGTGGGGAAAGTTCTTTAACGAAGATTTTGAAGACCATTGGATTTCGATACAAAAAATGTAACAAACGCAAAATATTGATGGAAAGATTTGATATAGCGATGGCAAGGTATACTTTTTTACGGCAAGTGAAAGAAATCAAAAATTGGCAAAATGTTGTGTTCTTGGATGAAACATGGCTTAATGCTAACCATACTGTAGGCCGTTCTTGGAACGATGACACAGCAGCATCTACTTCCAAAGTTCCTGTAGGAAAAGGATCGCGACTTATAATTTGTCACGCCGGAACCATCAACGGGTTTGTCGAAGGTTCTCTCATGGCTTTTGCGTCAAAAACCACTGGAGACTATCATGAAGACATGAATGGAGAAAAGTTTACTGAATGGTTTACCTCAATGTTGTGTAGCCTCCCTGAACCATCTATTATAATTATGGACAACGCCCCATACCACTCGATGCAAATTGACAACCCACCTGCCCAATCCCAAAAGAAAGCTGATATCGTCGCATGGCTTCGTAAAAATGGCGTAGATGCAAACATGAATATGTTAAAAGCGGAATTAGTACGTCTTTTAAAAGAAAACAAACCAACCAAGATCCGATACGTCATTGACGAAATAGCATTAGAACATGGGCACAGAGTTATACGGTTACCGCCTTACCATTGTGAGTATAATGCGATTGAGTTGGTGTGGGCTCAAATTAAGGGATATGCTGCAAGACACAATACAGAACCCCCATTTACCACAAAAAAAATGCTAAAATTATTAGAAGAAGCTTGTGAACATGTGACTAAAGGAGACTGGGAAAAGGTTGTGAATAGAACTGTTAAATTAATAAGGGAAGATTATGAAAGAGATGTGAAAATAGATAATATTATAGAAAACGAACATATAATTATTAATGTATGTGATGATAGCAGTGACGACAGTGAAAATAGTAGTATGGACGAATCTGATTAATTATGGCCTTTTGTGGCACCTTTTTTGGTATCTTTTGTATTCATATGTTTCTTGTGTGCATATAAAGTATGTATATTCATTTTCGTTCAAATATTCAGTTCATTCAAATAAATTAAATAAACATATACATTTTTGTTTTATTAAACCTATTTAATCAGGTACAAAAACAAAACTTAATTGTTTTTTGTTCGAGAATAAATTGACATTCCAATTTCCACATCACTATTGTAATGTGTCAAACCGGCCATCATAGCGTGCCGCTAGTGTAGACAAATTTGGATTTTAAAACAATGAAAAAGAACGAACAGTGACTACATACCACCGTTATCAAAATGTTAAGCTGGGGCGGGTGGTAGACGCTTTAAGCCAAAATTTGTAATGAGTACAGTTAAGGGGAACTTTAAGGTTTCACCGAAAACTTGAAGAGAGTAAGTAGGCTCAGATGGTGCGGGCATATCATGCGAAGAAGCAATCACGCAAGCAAGTACCCAATACAAAAAGAACTGAATATCCCTACCACACCACGAGGGACAGAAAGACCCAAGCCACATGGTAGCCCAATGTCTAGAGAGATGTTTATTTATTTTATTTATTTATTTATTCAAAGGTACACACAACAGGTTGTAACTAAAAATGGTCCAAACATAAAAACAAAAGATCCTAATCTAAGTGACAACCCCTAAAAGGTGTACACAGCAATACTATACCTAAATAAAATATACATTACACAAGATATACACAGAATTTTTAACATGAAGGCTTAGTAAAAATTTACAATAATATTTACAATATAAAATGGTTTACTACATGAGATTAAGTATTTAAATGAGAAATATGCATAGGAGTTAAATCTTATATATATACGAACAGTATTTAAAAAATAAAGATGAAAGAAGAATGTTACGAAAAAAGTTGATGAATTTCTTTTTTAAATATATTAATATTATTGTTATATATTATGTTACAGTCCTTACCATGAATGTCGCCAATAACAACCCAGGAAAAAATCGCTTACGTACAAGGAGGCTTAACCCCAAATATAATGGAGCAAAAACAAGTGGAAAAAGGAGCTGAAGTGTTTCGACGCTCGAATTCTATCAACGTTTGTGAAATGTAAGATCTTGTACTAAGCCTCCTGTTTGTATGAACGGTGGCGTCCGACGACGTCGCCGGCGCCGCCTGCGCGATTTACTCGTGTGACAACGACACGGTTCTATTTACGTACTACCCGCAAACCAATCCAAATCTTATATTAATAAATTTAAGGTTGATATTGCAGTGTAAGGTTATGTGGAGTTAAGATTTTGGTTAGGTAGAGGTTATTCAAAGACACATTCAGGAAATTAGACTTTGTTTACGTTACACCAGAAGACAATCTCCTTTGTTCCAAATTCCGGTCACAGATGGATGGACCTAAATGGTCCGGCATCTTCTATGTCGCCTATGAAGAGATGGACCATTTCACAGGTACGCGTAGCATGAAAAGCCTTTATACATGCATGTAGCTTACTATCTAACCTATAGCAGCCTGTGATTTTTTGAATTTCGCACGGGTATGGTCATCAACCCGAACTAAGACAAGAGTGTGTGAGAAAACTTGTATCGCCTTGTAATAGATAGGGAAAAACATCTATATGTATAGTAAAATTAATGACAAACAATATTGTAAGTGTGAAAATCCACTTTCCGTGAAAAAGCATCTGTGAAATATCAACTTGATCATAATTAGTAGTTAAATTAATTAAGCAAATGCTTGTAAAAGCAAAAATCACCTTCGTAATCATTGTGAAGAAATATTTTGCCATCACTGTGATTTCACAGGTGAATTAGTTAGGAAATCAGTGGATATATAGCCGGACAAAAAAAGCGTAGAGTGTAAAAGCGAAAAAACCGCTTTCCGTGAAAAATCACCTGTGAAATCATTGTGAACGAAGAGTTTTTCCATCACAGTGATTTCACAGGTGATTTTGATGAAAATGATTTAAAAGCAGCTCGTCTCTATTGTTTAGTGTAAACGACTAAACGTTGACACGAGGAAATTCGTCAGCGGAAGGCACCGCATTTGGGGCGGACGGAGCATAAATCCCGGTTGAGTGACAAGTAAAACTTTATTGCACTATAAATTAGTGGATGTATAACCGGACAAAAATAGCGTAGATGTTATTGGCGTTGATACCTAGTAGTAAAGTGTGAGCTGTCGCACGCGGCGCTTTACGACTGTTCTCTTGATGTCTTGAAGTAGGAGACCGTGCTTCCTGCTGTCAGGAATGCGTGATGGACGGCTGTCAATCAAGAAACTGCGTCGATAAAATGCTGGGTTCTCAAAATACTGGACATGAAATTGAAAATTGATCAAAGTATTTTTTGTTAGTTTAAAGTACCTACGTACAATGGAATGGTAGTCTACCAACAGAGTAGATACTAAGTAGTAATGAAATGAAATGAAATGAAATCAAAAAACTTTCACATGCTAGTTTCATGGAGTCCTGGCCTCTAAACTAGGGCAGCCCCTATCATAGGTGCCAGTGCCTTCCCATACAAATGGTTATACGTTATTAAAATTGATTATAACATCATTTAAACCTCTTATAATAAGTATAGAGTAAAAATAATGCTACCTTAGACATAATCCAAACTCACAAGTCATGTTAATCGTGATTATACGTGTTAAATCAAAACCATAAATAGGGAATAGCCGTTTGCCTAGATTTTCTTTCAACATGGTTTTTGCCCATAATTTTAGTTTGGTTGTTTCGCGCGTACCTATATTATGAATGATCAGATCTGTATAATTAAAATAAAGCTAATCATACACGTATGTAGATCTACATAGACAGGTATGGCTAAGGCGCAACGCATACGATTGAAGGAAAATGAATAATTGTGGAAGCAGATATAGGTAGTAGGTATCTTACTCGGCTTCTGGAGCGAGCTTGGATGGCTGGAGTGAAGACTTCAGCGGGGAGGAGCAACGCACGCACAACAGACGGAAACGTTAAGTACGGAAACCAGCCCAGAGAGAAGGAAGAAAGAAGATACTAGTATATTTTTGATAACGACTCAAACTTAGTTTTATTAACCCCCGACGAAAACAGAGGAGTATTATAAGCGTGTCTGTCTGTGGCATGATAGCGCTCAAATTGAGAGACCGATTTGAATGCGGTTCTTTTTATATAACCGAGCTAATACCCATTACCCCATACATCCAAATTAGTTCAGACATTTAGATGTTATGGTGGAATAAAGAAACTCAGATACATACTTACATCATGAACCCTGAAATCATGGTAATCATTTTTTGGGCAATCGCGTGATAAAAACAATAATTGTACGATATAAGTATTAAAATTTAAATACTCTAATATAATATCGCTCAAATAAAAAAAACAGGTACAAACATACCCTACAAAACCCTGTACGTGTGTGCCTAACTTTACAATGCGTGTACGCAGCCCAGTTAATTGCCAGCTTATTTTACACAATTATTAACTTAACATTTATTTTATTACAGGAATTCGTATAGCGCGATGATGAGAGTTCTAATTCTGTGTCATCGTAAACTCAACGATGCGTTTATGTCCCGTCGCCTTGTAAATAAAAAATCGGTCAAGTGCGAGTCGGACTCGCACACGAAGGGTTCCGTTCCATCGTGCAACAAATAATACTTTTAATTTTTTTATTTTCATGCTAGTCATTTTGATATTCTTATTATTTGTTGTTATAATGGCAATAGAAATACACATTCTGTGAAAATCTACTCTCTACCCAATACGGTTCACGATATAGGATGCTGACAGACAGACAGACGGTTGGACGGAGTCTTAGTAACAGGGTCCCGTTGGCACCCCACGGGTACGGAACCCTAAAAACTGCTAGATATATTTCATCTGTTTTATATTTTCTGTTTGAAACTATGCAGTGGGCAGACGGTAGCGAAAGTGTACACCGGGCCCTTGAGAAGTATGATTCACTATTTTTTTGGTTTCGTAGTAGGTTTACTTATAAAACAAGTGTAAATTAAAAATTTATAACACCCCCGACAAGTGAAGGTTACAGTAAGTAGAAAAGAGCTTGATAACTTTCAAACGGCTGAATCTATTTTCTTGGATTATAGCTAAGAACACTCTCGATAAAGCCACCTTTCAAACAAAAAAAAAAAACAAAATTATAATCGGTTCATTAGTTTAGGAGCTACGATGACACAGACAGATACACAGATACACACTTCAAACTTATAACACCCCTCTTTTTGGGTCGGGGGTTAAAAAATGGAAACTATACATAAACGACACGCATGTCATTGAAATTTTCCTATCAGTACCATATTTTTTAAAGTCGTAAACAAATATTAATGGAAGGCAAAATTGGGCCCTAAAAAAATATGTTTTTTATAAGATAGCAAAAAGTTAAGCAATCACAGAGGGCTAGCTTAAAGCATAAAATATTTTAAACGCATAGAGATACCGCAATAACCGAAGAGTTCAGTATTTTTAGCCCCTAGCATCAACTGTTATTGTCTCGAATCTATCTAAAAAAATATTTTAAAATATTTTTGGTGATAAAAATTATTTTTTTCGTTGTTTTCGCTCAACCTCGTGTGACAACGCTCGTTTAAACTTTATTACGACAGTTAACTTTTTGTCAAAGCGAAACTTTTTAACGCCCCTGTCGAGCATCCAACACGCAGTTAACCCGACATCGCTGCTAGTATTAAAAATGATACTTCTCGTCTCGAATAATGTCATAACACCCATTAAAACTATTATAACTATGTATCACGGACCGAAATTGTAACACGTGTGTCAGAAAAAAGTGTGAAAAACATTATTTGTGCCGATCGTAAAATGTTGTCTTGTACTAAAGTCACAAATAATAATGTGCCAAGATAGTTTTGCTTGGAGATGTGACTTTATTGCTCGAAAATGTTTGCTATGCCTTTCACTCTTGGCTCAGTTGGAATGGTTTTGGTGTGATGTTATGTTTGTTTTGGTGCTCTGGTATTTATTAAAGATTGATAGGCTGTCGTCAGATGTCTCTGTGAGGTCGTAATGTATACAGAATGACGGACGGACGGACTGAAATATCTCAAACGATACTGTTTGTTGACGCAGCGACTCAGAACACCGGGACATTATACATAATGACAAATTTAGATTTTAGTCCTGCTGATCTTTCGCCAAGAGATCGTTTTTCATTGCTTCTTTTTAACAGTTTATATTACTGATATTATTTATGTTAATTTCTTTCTTGTAAATTATAAAGCGTTTAAAAGATTAACGTAATGTTTATGTTCTGTATCTGAATCAATACAATAACATTAAAAAAGTTTAGTAATTTTAGTTTAGCGTGACTTTTTTAATTCAGCGACATTCGTGAATAAATTTATTCTTTTTAAATACACATTTAAGTACCTACTTTTTCAGATCAATTCTGCCCTTTTCTACCAGCCTTCAATCAAAGACGTTCCTAGAAAATATAGAAAAGAGACTAAACTAACTAAAACAATCGTTTTCAAAAACTAACCTACGTAAAGCTGTCTTGGTCTTTTAGACCTAGAGTGTTTTTTATTCACATACAACTTAACCCTTGACTGCAATCTCACCTGGTGGTAAGTGATGATGCAGTCTAAGATGAAAGGAGTTTTCGTTCAAAGGTGTTTTGGCTTCAATATTTTTAGATAGATCATAACTGTTTATTTTAAAGAAAGGATGAAGTAATTCATAAAGCTAGGTACGGATGACTGGCTCAACTTGACCTAACGATAAACTTTACGAGCCGACCACCCAGCATTGTATCGTTAAATATCTATAACAGGCTACGAGCGGTTTTCGGTAATAACTCGAATTGCTTCTATTTAGACTATTTTAGGACGCGGTCAGATTATTTCATGGTCGTATGAAACGTGCTAGATTGGACGCTTTTTATGGGAATGTAAAGAGTTTGATTTTTATGAAGATAGGCCGTTAAGTTATATTTTACTACAATAGCGGTGCCGTCAGATTATAATGACCACTAATATCGTCAAATGCCATCACTGAAACGCATAGAAATATAAATGCTGAAACGTCCTTTATTGATCCAAGATAGAGTGATTTCCTAAAGAGCTTTTTTGACACCATAAGACAAAATACAATTATTGTGCTTAACATTTTGTTAGTATTTAAACCGTCCAATGTTTTATTAATACGCCTATTTTTATTTTTTCACTAATTGACAAATCCAGACTTTCCACTGTCTTTTCGTTAAGCCAATTTTGATGAAATTTAGTAACAAGACACTACATACCAGAGACGGGTATAGGCTATTACTTATCCCAGAAATGAATTCTCACGAAATTTAAAAAAAAATTATATCTGCGCATATATGCGCGGATTTAATTTTTTTGAAAATGACTTTATAATCCCTTATGGGATCACTTTGTTGTCTGTCTGTCTGTCTGTGAGTCCGTCCGTCCGTCGTATCTGTCAAGAAACCTATAGGGTACTTCCTGTTAATTTAGAACCAAGAAATTTGGCGGGTAGGTAGGTCTTATAGCACAAGTACAGGAATAAATCTGAAAACCGCGAATTTGTAGTTACAGCATTTAAACAAAATTAAAATGTGTTTCAATTTTCAAAGTAAGATAACTATACCAAGTGGGGTATCATAATATGAAAGGGCCTTTACCTGTATATTCTAAAACAGATTTTTATTTATTTTTATGTATAATAGTTTTTGATTTATCGTGCAAAATGTTGGAAAAAATACCCGAGTACGGAACCCTCAGTGCGTGAGTCTGACTCGCACTTGGCCGGTTTTTAATTCGCTCGCAACGGTCTTCCACGTTCGTGTACTCTAGCAGCACGTGCATCAGTCGCTTTCTAGGTCTACATCATCCACTTCTCGTCACCTCTACTTTACTTTCCGTGTCCATACGTCACTCCACAAATCCGCTTCATGTTAAAACACTCAATAGTGATCTTAGGTGTAATCGTAATCCAAAAT
This sequence comes from Maniola jurtina, assembly GCF_905333055.1. NCBI lineage: Eukaryota > Metazoa > Arthropoda > Insecta > Lepidoptera > Nymphalidae > Maniola > Maniola jurtina. The sequence goes on along the minus strand of NC_060046.1, from coordinate 9,615,699 downwards.
AACCACCTTACATTACAGGAAGGAACGAATTTAGCTCGGCCATTGAACCTTATACTTACCTACTTGTACACGTGTTACCCATAGCTGTGTTTATCTTCACTTTTGGGACAGCGCATTGGAAGGGTTAAGACGATTTTTATGGGTATTTTTCTGTTGTTATTTTTATTAGGGTCTAATTTGGGGTTTAAGTTCATATTTTATTGGTATTTAATGTGTTGACTTATTTTGATTTAAGTATCGAAAATCTTGAGAAATGTTATAAAAACAAAACTTGTAAAAATCAAAAATTGTGTAGTTAGGTATAGGCAGGTACCTACGCGTAATACTTACTCGTAAACGGAGCCTTTAGAACCACAGATAACTAGAACTTACCAACCCAAAAATCGTTACCCATCACTACCCTTATTAATGCGGGGTTATTATTATTAAAGTGGGTTTGTTTGTTGAACTTCTAAAAAAAAGGATTTAAAAAAAATCGTACCAGTTATTTATGGTATTTCATCCCCATTATCACCTGTCTTCGGTTTTGCTAGCGTTACACCCCGTATTCCGTAAACGTACCTATCTAGGTACATTGTCTCTTCCTTTAATCTTAAATTCAGTAAACGTAAGTATCTACAATTATATTTCCTGAAGAAAGACAAGTACTTTTCCTAAGATTCTTAACATAACAAGCGTCAACTTCAAAAATCATCACAAACATTTTAATCTGCTTCACGTACAGTCCAGCACATACAATATGAGTGCAATCAGTTATTCCAAATTAGTTTTTAATTTCAACGCATTAAGAATTAAAAATAAAAGTCTCTATGGTACGTGAGCGTGGGTACGAAAATTTTCATTACAATGCGAGCCAAATTAAATATTAAAATCGGTTAAGTAAAAGCTCTCCCCCTGTTTATACATTGTTTCTGAGAAAGCTCCAATTAACATTCCTGGTTATCCTGCGCTCCGTGTACTTTCATATGTCGTAAACACTCCCTCAGTGTCTTTGATGTTGGAAAAAGGTATTCTATTGTTTAAAAATTATTTCAAGGAATTAATTTCATGTCACACTATGGATAGATGAAGAATATCAACTGAGTAGATTAGGATTCAAGACAAAATTAGAAACAAAGTTAAGCAAAAGATTTATCCTATTGCATTTTAACATTGAAAATGCTCTTCGATCGATGCTGTAGCCCTACCAGAAACTTTTCCAGCGTATCATGAGTGACTTAAGTATTCGTATATACCTATATCTATCCGTGTTATCGGAGCGATCGAAGACTCAAAATGTTTTTAACAGGGCTCTCTCCGGCACTCGTTTCATACAATCGTAGTTCCAATTTCATTTGAATATTAAGCAACCAAAGTCCATGAAATTTTGCAGACATATTCTAGAAACTAATATCTGTGTCTGTGGTGTTTTAGATTTTTCTAAAAATATGTAGTTTTAAAATTACAGGGGCTCAAAGATTTGTATGAAAATTTTTAAGACCGCATAACTTTGAAACCGAATATTTTAACAGAAATCTGGAAACCACAGACATAGATGTTAGTTTCTAGAATATGTCTGCAAAATTTCATGGACTTTGGTTGCTTAATATTCAAATGAAATTGGAACTACGATTGTATGAAACGAGTGACGGAGAGAGCCCTCTTAAAAGCCTAACGAGATATTTTTTTCAAAAGGTAAATAAAATCCAGAAAAAATAATTTAAAATTCACAGTTTTAGTCGTTAATAATTTATAATATCTACCTATTAATTATATTATTGTAATATATATTTAAGTAGGTACAACTTTAAAAATAAAAAGTTTGTAGTGTTTATATTATGAAAATAGTATATAGGTATAGGAAGCCTTGGTAGCAAATATCAAAAAGTCTCATCTTATTATTGTCTTATAGGAAAATAATTTGCTTTATTTTTTGCCGCTACGTCCTTGACAGAGCAGCAGAGAATAAACCACCAACGTGGTGTCAATTAAGGACCTACAAAAACGCACTTAGCCGTAGATAATTAAATATTATAGTAAAGTTAGAAGGGTTCCGTTCAAATTAATGAACTATTAAAGGATTACCAGTGTCCTTATCTCAATAAGAATAGTATTATTTTTGCGTACCTACATGGTTTAAAGGAAAGTAACGACCATCTGTGATCTGTGGCTTCACTCTAGTGGAAATTTGGAAAAGTCCAGCCTCATTCCTTGTCTTACTTTATAAAGGAAACGTCTCTAGAAAATTTCAGCTTTCTAGGGTTTAAACTGGGCCTTGATGAGTTAGTCAGTCAGTGAGTCAGAAATTTTCTTTTTTTAACTATACCCACTGGTTTTTCCCCGTGACTTCGTTTGTGTGATATAAGTAATTTATAGTCAATAGCAAACCGGTGAAAGAATTTTCAGAATCGAATGATTAGTTCCGGAGGTTACCCCCTACATCAAAACTTACAACCTTTAGGTACCTATAGGTATAGATAAGAAAAACAATTGAAGAAGTAAAAATATACCAAGTTGAATTTATTCCCAAATCGAAACCGTTTTTAAAATTCGTTTGCAACTATGTTGAAATCGGTTTCCATTTAGATAATAATAGGTACCTAGCCTATTTTACAGATAAGAATGGTATGTATAGGAATAATTGTTATATTTTTCATTTGGCAAAAACTAATTAGAGTGCTCAGAAAAGTAAATTTTAAGCTTCAATACTTATCAAAATATGTTTTAACTTATTATAAATGGCCTTTTAAAACATTTTTTACCCGTTCGCATAGCCCCTAAAACAACACCCGACCAAGCGGAGGCGGCCACAGAAGTTGACATTTGACAAAACCGATTTAATATCTTCCCGACATCGAAATTGTCCAACCTACCGTTTTGCCGACCTTACCGCGAACTGTCAAAGCCTTTTATGTTAACACAACCTTTTAAACTACAACCCACAAACTAAAAACCAATAAAAAGTCGACCCTTTGTCTTTATAACAAAGATCAGTCCATGTTTCACGGTGATTCAACGTAAGTTTGTCAAAGTATATATCACCAAACCCGAATTTACTGAGTTATAAAAATCTTTTTTGGAGTTTATTTTTTCTTGTTTTCCAGTCCTTTTCGCGTTCATTGGACATTGCTCGGTGTAAAGATAATATAAAATTGACCTTGAATAATATCAAAGTGTTATTATCTATGGAATAGTTCCAATATTTGCATAATTAGACATAAATTGAATCTTTTACAGTGATTCAATTAGGTATACCCTATCAAAAGAAGTTAGAGTTAGTGAGTGATGGACTTCAATTACTTTTATACATGCCATAATATTGTACCTATATCAAATCTTTGAAGAGAGCAACGGTCGAGTTTCTTGCTGGCTCTTCTAGGTAGGAAAGGCATTCCAAACCAGTTGTAGATGCTTTTGACGATTCAAAATTAGGTACATACTTGTAAAAGTCTAATTGAATAAAAATATTTTGAATTTTTTGAATTGAATATCCTGTAGATAAATATATTACTTACCTACTTAGTTATTTAGGTCCGTCAATTCGAACTTGGTCAGCGTGGCGTGGCATGGTGCTCTACGGCCAAAATCTTTCTGAGTCTGCGAGGAGAACCTTGCTTAATAGTAGGCTGTCAATCACACTTCACACTATCACACTAATATTATAAAGGAGAAAGTTTGTATGTGTGTGTGTGTTTGTGTGTGTGTATGTTTGTTACTCCTTCACGCAAAAACTACTGGACGGATTAGACTGAAATTTAGAATGGAGATAGATTATACCCTGGATTAGCACATAGGCTACTTTTTATCCCGGAAAATCAAAGAGTTCCCACGGGAATTTTAAAAACCTACATCCACGAGAACGAAGTCGCGGGTATCAGCTAGTAGGTTTATGATGGTGATACTTACTTATAATGGCAAGGACTATGGAGTTTTTCACCTGCTATGCTTTATTCACTCCATTCCTATTAAGATTTTTTAAATATCCCTTCTTAATTTTTCTGAAGTCACGCCTTATATTGTGCACCAACAAAACATATAATTTCCAAAGTCATTAAATTCGCGGATTCTAACCGAAAAGTAAGCGAATGGTCAAAAAAGACTGTAAAGTTTTTGCGACAATACTCGTTGAGTTGGCAACCTGTAATTTTGAATGTTTTATGTCCACATGACTGATGTGGTGCCTTGACAGGATAAAGATGAGAACACACAGAGGTAAAAAAGCTTATGTGCTAAATATAGTCGTACTTCATATCTACTCTGTAAGGAAACATGAAGATTTTTTTATTATTCACTATACGCAAACGCTTGACCACAATCACACTTGATGGAAAGTGATGATGTGGTCTAAGATGTGGTCTATAAATTAAATCTAACAACTATCTAACAACCATCGATGTATATGGATGGGCCCTTCGAAGATAAAAAACGCGCTCAAAAAGTCAATAGAATTTGCAAAAGTCTCTTGACTTTGTCAATGACGATGACGTAAGATTCAAGCGTATTTTTGCGGACGGAATTGTATGGAAAAGGCTAATCCATATACATTGATGCTAACAACAGATATTCCATAGGGAGACAATCATAGCTGTATCGGCAGGCATATATAGTGGTATCTTATAATGAGCTATTTATAATGGTTGGTTAAATGTCAGGGTGCGCGCTGAGGCGTGCGCGCAGGATTTGTCACGCTCTGTGACAATTGAGGTAAAAAGCCTATTTGCCCAATAAGGCAGCTGCTTAGCACCATGACGGAAACATGAAATAATCGAACTACTACCAAGCCCTGTGTAAGGATAGTATGAAACCCTTGCCAAATGTCTTAGATTTGTCATAGCTACTTACCCTTTAATGAAAAAATCATAGGCTTTTCCGTAACATATTATGTGTACCTAATGTGGATATAAAACCATGCCTTATCAGGGCTTTTTTTAAATCATTGAGTTTGCATATTTGTGTCCTGTTCTATATCTACACATACCTCTACCTATCTACAATAATAAAATTAATTTATGTAGAATCCAAATGGGAATTGTAGGGACTAGTACCTACTATAGGATGGTTCCCGCAGTAGAATAATTTTGGCTGTCGTAGGTTTCATAATATGGCTCTACAAAATAATTTTATTTTTCAATACCTAATAGGTACTATATTATAGAAGCAGGCGTTATTTTGCGGAAGTCCATGATATACAAGGAACCAAAAGCTTAATTTGCTATAATCCGCCAAACCAACGAAATCTGTATGGTACGCACACCACACAAATTCCAACACCATTTGACGCGCGTTTCGCCTCGACACCGGAGCATCCTCAGGGGATGTAGACCATCAAAGACCAAGGTCAAAGACCTTCTAAGAAGAACCCCCCCTCCTCCCTCCTCTAAAACCTCTAAAAAGAAGAAGTTTGTCTTCGCAATTAGACATTGTAAGGTCTACATCTCCTGAGGATGCTCCGGTGTCGGGGCGAAACACGCGTCGAGTGGTGTTGGAATTTGTGTGGTGCTGCGTACCATACAGATTTCGTTGGTTTGGCGGATTATAGCAAATTAAGCTTTTGGTTCCTTGTATTTCAATACCTTCTGTTATTTTACTCTTTATTACTCTGTAATTAGTTTAAATTAAATGTTTACTATTCCTTCGCAGCGTGTGCGCTGAGGCGTGCGACAGCGCACCAGATTTGTCACGCTCTGCGACAATCGAGGTAAAAACCTTATTTGGTCAATGAGCTTCTCACTAGCGTGACGAGAGGTTTGATCTACTAATTAATAAGTTAGATACAGTTTTTACAAAAAAACCCCGGCCAAGTGCGAGTCGGACTCGCGCACCCAGGGTTCCGTACTCTGGTATTTTTTTCGACATTTTGCACGATAAATCAAAAACTATTATGTACAAAAATAAATAAAAATCTGTTTCAGAATGTACAGGTTAAAGCCCTTTCGTATATTATCCCACTTGGTAGGTATAGTTATCTTACTTTGAAAATTGAAACACATTTTAATTGTTTTTTAATGATGTACTTACAAATTCTTAGTTTTCAGATTTATTCCTTTACTTGTGCTATAAGTACCTACCTACCAGCCTTTCATGATTCTAGGTCAACGGGAAGTAGCCTTTAAGTTTTCTTGACAGACACGACGGACGGACGCACAGACAGACAGACAGAAAACAAAGTGATCCTACAAGGGTTCCGTTTTTCCTTTTGAGGTACGGAACCCTAAAAATGTTAAATATTTAATTTATGCGTAGGCACCTTAGGTCTCTACTTGCTTGCCATTAAAAAGTTTTTAATTTTCTACAGTTTCGGATAGCTATGAAGATTTTTCACATTGTTTTTTACTTTCGACTGTATGTAGATACCTGCCTATAGCGCCTATCTACATACGGTCTATGACAAATGATGATCATAGAGTATTCAGATGTTTGAATAATTCATGTACTCTTCCAGGCGTATCGGTTTTAGTTTTTTTTTATTGCGTTAAGCTAGTAAGTAAATCATGTTATTTTGCCATCCGATAAGGATCATCAAAATAACGTTATTACTATTCGGGTTTTATGGTCCTTTAAATTAAAGACATAGGTAAGCCTAAATAAAAAACTTTAGAAGTCAAAAACAATTTGGCTAGGCAAAAAGTTGCAGATGTGATATCTACCTATAGGTATTATAACGACTTCGTCCGTGTTGGTGTTAGCTGGCGGGCATGCTCTGCCTCTTTGGAGTGTTTTTTTTTGTTAAAACTGACTGAAAAGCGCTCTAAGGGGGTGCCGTGCCTATGTCGGCGAGCGCCGGCACAGACGGGGTCCATACTTGTATAGTTTCCCTAACTTGTGACAAATAACTACAAACTTGACATTGGCTAATCTTTGTAAAGCCAGACGAGAGAGAGAAAAAAAGGTATTATAATATGTAGGTTATATATAGGTAGGTATAATAAAGACAATAATGAGTCGCATAAGACTCCGTACGTTACTTGTAATTAGAACAGTCAGTCAGTAGGTAAGCATCGGCTGCGTGACCAAAACACACGCAATCCACTATGCGATTCATTGATTCACACCTCATTTTTAGGGCTCCATGGTAAAACAAGGAACCCTTACAGTTTCGTCCAGCCTGTCTGTCTATCTGTGTGTTACCTTCAATGGAAAATCAATACATACCGAGGATTATAGGTCTATGTATACTGTGTTCGCTGGATTCAAGCGGCGCATAACCGTGGCGTGTGAAAGTCCCTACAAGAGACCTATAATGATGTTGAAATAAGTATACAAAAAATCTTCACTCACTGAACATTTCACAGAACATTGCACGAGAAAGGTAAATATCCTAATAGAGACACATCCTACTAATATTATAAACGCAAAAGTTTGTATGTATGTATGGGTGTTTATAACTCTTTCACTCAAAAACTACTGAACGGATTTGGCTGAAATTTGGAATGGAGATAGATTATACCATGGATTAACTAACATAGGCTACTTTTTATCCCGGAAAATCCATGAGTTCTCAGGGAATTTTCAAAAACCTATATCCAGGGGACAAAGACGCGGATATCAGCTAGTTCATAATAATTGTCAGTGGAATGGTTACGTACGTGTGCCTACGTTCCCCGTGCGAAGCCGTGGCCGTCTACGAGTAGGTATATTATGAGAATTTATAAATTAGAATTAGACTGGAAAGAAATAAAAACGTAGTTGGAGTTAAGATTCCTCAAGTAAGTTTCAATTTTCATATTTTAAGCCAGGCACCTATTATAAAAGTTGTATGTACCTACTTATTATTAGCTGCCTCAATGTAATTTCCGATCGAACATTTCAATAATCAACATAAACATTACAAGAAAAAATTATTCACTTTTAGCCAATCGTGAATTAAACTTTGAAAGCTTCGACTTTGGACTGAAATCGGTCTTCGGTTGGACACTACCTCGATGAGATTACCTTATCTTAATAATGATAAGGCCGCATGTACACTTTATATTAACTAAGCAGTTTATTTATTTTTTATTTTTTACTTTCAGTTAATAATCATAGTCTACAACAACTTCATTTCCAAATATATACATATCTAGTGTACCTAGTGTCTTTAGGTACACTAAAATGTTCTGAATAGGGTGTCTATTATAATCATTAAAAATATTTTTAGTAAAAAATGCGGAACCTATCCAAACATTTACGACGATTCGCGCTTCGCCAGTCTTGTATCGCTAGCGCATAATTATATAACGTGGAAGTGAACGTTTTGTGGAAGTTTTAATAATCAGCATTTTAATTAGGAAACTGGTGCACGTGTCGTGCTAATTATGACAATAATAAATTAGCCATGATACGACTATAAATATGCTAAACGTCGCATAAAATGACGGAAATAAATTATTGGAAGTCTGAACAAAACGGGGTTTGTATTTTACTCTTTTATTTTTATTGATTTATTCGCTTATTGTATGATATAATTTAACAATTTTAATCAGAAGAAAAGCTTAGTCAGTTTTGCAAACTTCTGGGCGATTCGACATGCCCCTGTTAAAATTGTGCTCGGAGTTCCGATAGATGTAAAACGAATGTTAATAGGTAGTTTTAATTATAATTTACAAATTATGAAACTCTAAGTTTGAATAATACAATTAATTTGAAAATCCAGCAGTTTCCACTGAATACCATTTTGTTTTTGTCGGTATAACGATACACATAATTTACTAAACATAGGTAAGTAGGTACCTACCAAGCACTGTTTACATGAAAACTGTAAATCTCAAATAGAATAATTATTATTTATTATCTAATTATGTAGAACAATGATGGAAAACCTTATTATTTAAAGAGAGCTATTATATATTTTTCTTTTTGGATTATTTAGATTGAAATATAATTTTAGGTCTTTTTTACTGTTCTGCAAATAATACTCAATTTTTATGACATTAAGTTATGGGTAAGTTATTTTAAACTCAAATGCCGATATTCACATCACAATTTCATAATTGATGTCGGACATTAAAAAAAAAATCGAAAACTTTGATCCTCACTTTTTGCTCGCCCCGCCCTCCCTTTTGAACCGAGTTCAGTAAAACAAAGCCAATATAACGAGGACTCCTTGAGCGGTTAGTTGGGATGGAAGTGGGTGTCTTTTTGAACTGGTGAGGGCTATAATTGGAGCGGTTCGTTAAAAAATTTTAATCAGCTTTCGGTTGCCAAGCGTTCTGTTTTTCTAGGATATGTTCAGAGTATTCTACTTAGGTATACTCAAAAGCTTTTTCGACATCCAAGTCTTGTTGAGTCTTCGTTGTTAAGTCTTTTTCTAAGTCCTTGAGGAAGCGTCTTACACCCTCCTCGAAGAAGATTATATTATACTAGCTGACACCCGCGACTTCGTCCGCGTGGATTTAGGTTTTTCGAAATCCCGTGGGAACTCTTTGGTTTTCCGGGATAAAAAGTAGCCTATGTGCTAATCCAGGATATTATCTATCTCCATTCCGAATTTCAGCCAAATCCGTCCAGTAGTTTTTGCGTGAAGGAGTAACAAACATATACACACACACACACATAGTGTGATAATAAGTAACTGATTTTAGCTTTTGCTCGCAACTACATCCGTCTAGTATAATTCATCCATACTAATATCTATACTTAATATTATAAATGCAAAGTGTGTCTGTCTGTCTGCTACCTTTTCACGGCCCAACAGTTTAACCGATTTTGACGAAATTAGACCTCCTCTGTTTAAAGACTGCCAAAAATTCAGTTGCGTTATGCAATGCCAGTCCAAAAATATGCCAAAACAAAAACTATAAGAGAGGCTGCTAGTGATGGCATACGAATTGTATTAGCTTTACACATGCAAATTAAATAAAAACTGACCAAAACCTTGGTTGCGTTGTGAGCCATTTTTCATTTTTATTCTCTTGTCCCACATTTTAAAATAAAGAGATGGTTACCCTTAATCAGCTTGAAAAGTTTTACGAGCTGGCTATGAAAAGGCTTCTTTGTAAGCGCAACGGTAATTATGGTAGGTATGCATTGTCGTAATTATTTTTGTTACTAATTTACAATTATGGCACAATTTTTAATTACCTAGCTATATCCTATATCATACAAAATTAATATCCGACTCAGGGAGTCAGTACAACATACCTATTATAAAAACGAAAGTATCTGTCTGTCTGTTTAGCTTTTACACGGCCCAATAGATTAACCGATTTCGATGAAAGGTAAAGAATTAGCTTATATCCCGGAAACGGACATAGGGCTAGGTACTTTTTATCCCGGAAAATCAAAGAGTCCCCACGGGATTCTTAAAGGTCCATTCGTTTAAAGGATTTAGCTATATGAAATTTGGAAGCTTGCATCCCGGAAATTGGTATAGGCTAACTTTTGTCCCGGCAAATCAAAAGGTTTTTACGGGATTTTAAAAACCTAGGTAATTCCACGCGGACGAAGTCATCTACTTAATTATACATAACAAATAATTATAAAAAATTGTAATAAATTTTACTTGTTTTCTAATACAATTTTTGGAGTCAATGCAACATTTAAATTATAAAATTGTTTTGTACGTAGCAACGGATCCCTAGAAAAATTCCATAAAGAGCAGGACATGAAAGGACCAATTTCGCTAAGTAGCCCTTTTTAGACCCTACCTACATGCAAAAAGGTCAATCGCCCAAATGTGTTTTCAATCAGCCGTCTATCTTTGATCTCAAAATTATATTTTTGAGAGCATTCTTTGTATTACTATTTAGTAAAACTTATTTTTAACCGACATCAAAGTGAAATGGAGTTTTCAGCTCGATATGCCTAGTTTTGAATAGGGGTCTACTCAAATGTGAAAGGTTGGGTGTATGTTACTTCTTCGCGCTGGGTTTTTTTTAAAAAAATATTAGCCATGTTAATTATGATTAATATTCTTGGCCACCTAAGCCAAAAGCTTCTGCTAGGAGTAGGTACCACAATTATAGTGGAACGGGTGAGGTTTGAACTTTGAACCGCCGATCTTTCAGAATTCAGTCTGCTTCTTAACCGTTGAGCTATTGAGGCTCTACTTTAGAGGTATGTAGCTCACTTACCCTGGATTAACACATGCTTCATCCCGGAAATCAAAGAATTTCCACGGGGTTTTTCGAAATCTAAATCCACGCGGATGAAGTCTTACAACACTTACTATTATTTCACCTATAGGGCACATCCTTGAGCTTGTTACACACAAGCTGCAATTATAAGACATACTTAATCTTAGCGTTTTGTGCATTTATACAATGAACAACACAAACAACAAGAGTAAAATGACAATGGAAAATAACCTCTTTTCTCTCACTAGTAAGAACTATTATGTTGTATGATTTTGATATATGCGGGTATTGTACACTGTACAGTCTTAGTGACAAAGCCGGAAATTACTTCAAGTCAGCCGTAGTTGACGCGCACGCGACTCTACCGCCACTTCTATGCGGCATGGAAATAGCGCAGCGTAGGTATATTATACCTACTGGATGTTATAGAAGGTAGGTAGTAGGTACTAGGGTATGTACCTACTCTACCTAGGTCAAGTAATACAACGTAAGAGAACCAAAGTGACCGACATACATAGCTTAACAAATTAGCCAGCTGAAGAGTCCTCGGTGGACTAGGCCATGTCTGTTCTGTCGCAGTAGGTAGTATTACTAAGTACCTACCTAATTCTTCTTCGTGAAGTTTTTAATCGGTAGGAGTCCGACATAACCACTGTGCTGCTCCGTAACCTGTGGTATCCATGACGGATTTTCCTCACGATAAAAAAAGGTAGTATCTAGGTATTACCATTCCTAAGTATATACAATAAAGAAAAAATAATTAATACGAAACGTTCAAAAATATAATAGGTGCATTTCTTAAAACGACGCATTTTTTCTAAAATATTCCCATCAACCTTAAGTGCCGAGAAAAATCGCAAGACCCCTTTTCCCTAATAAATAGCCCCCGATTTATAAGAAGGAAGGAGTGACCATAAAAATGAAAGGAATTACCACCCTTACCGTGGCATTGCCGTTTTGTTATTCATAAACCGGGAATATTTATGTGTTATCGTCAAAATATTTATTATTGTGTCCGTCCGGTAGCCCTTCAGCCCTTTGTGCGACGTACAAAAAAATTCGGGGTGTGAACAGAGTGGCTTCGATTAGGGATGCGCCATATAACAATATCGAAAAGTAGTGAGAACTTTTTTCAAACCTGATACTTTTAAGGGGTTTCTATATGTTTTACCTTTTAAGGGGTGTCTTTTATATTTATTTATACGCCAGCCCCATCGTATTTTAAGTTTCAAAGTGACCTACTGCCATCCAGTCCAAAAATATTTTGGAAAACTTCTAGGAACATAATTATCTATCTTTGCTACATATTTTTTTCTAAAGTGTAATAAAGTTACAAAAAACAAAAGAAGATTGAGATAAATAATTAATAATTTTACTAAAACTATTAGAAGAATATTATATTTAAACTAATATATGATATTATTATTTATCTACTGTTACTTGTAAATAGAGTTTAAATAAGGAAATATGCTTTTAAATTACTGTACCTACTTGATTTATTTCTGTCTTTCATCTCAAATATCTAAATAGATAAACTAATGGCAAATTAAATTATTATTTACACACGTATCTATTTTGAAATACAATTCTCGAGCTAATTGATTGAAAATTACTAATCTATCAAAAACATCGATATCTAAAGTATCGATAAAATTATTTCTTTGACAGCCCTAAACCTCGAAGAGCGTTTATGAAATATGCGATTCCTTATACAGGAGAAGTCCTTTATGCATCCCTTGGGAGACACTGGTCAAGTAGGTTATCACAAGTGGCCACGGGCGAAATGAAAAATTTATGTCTCAATATACTGGCGGAGTTGAACTTAGCTTCGTGTCTTGCATTAGATGTTGAGAATCACCTCGAGGGAGCGAGATGATATTGGACGAAATCGATTCTTCCAAAATATCATATTGGCTATTGTAAATTGTATAGTGCGGTAAAGAGTTGTGAAAGATATATGTGAAGAATATACCTACCTACTTAAAAATTGTTCGTAGATCAGACGCGTAAGTTCATTGGTAAATTAATTTATTATCAATCGATTTTCAAGCTTTTTTAAACAGACTAAAAACAAACTAAAAAAACAGGCAGACAAGGAAGCAAGTTATCATCTAGATTCTAGTAGGTATATAGGTAGTGATCCAATTCCTATCTAAATTTAAAATTTCAAGTCTCTAGTTCATCGGGAAATCGATTGCAATAGATATTTGTCAAGAATCAACAAACAAACAGACTAACAAGAAAGCGAGTTAATAAGTAAAAATGTGAACCGTTCGTCTGTGGTTGTATGATTAAAGAAGACCTACCTAGTATTGGGCTATATTTTCTGTTTATCTTGTTAATAAAGCAATTTAATTACATGAGTTCTTTTACATTGTAAAGTAGCAGACTTGTATCTGTTTAGGCATGCAATAAATAATCCATAATAGTTACAACGGCATGCAAATTAACCAGGCACAATCTAGTCACAAGACAATAAGCAAAATGCATCCATTAACATAACAATAGTTTCAATTAAATCATTATACAAAATTATGATAATTATAATTCAATTTAGTCACTATACTATAAATTCAGTAGGTACACGAAATTTTTAGACTAGGTATGTCAAAAACTTTATCTAAATCCATACTAATATTATAAATGCGAAAGTGTGTCTGTCTGTCTGTCTGCTAGCTTTTCACAGCCCAACAGTTTAACCGATTCTGACGAAATTTAGTATAGGGTTAGCTTATATCCCGGGGACGGACATAGGCTACTTTTTATCGCGGAAAATCAAACAGTTCCCACGGGATCTTAGACAACCTAAATCCACGCGAACGAAGTCGCGGGCATCCTCTAGTAATTAATAATTGCTCGTTTGCTCGCTATTTTGTGTATTATATATAATTGTGTAACAAAAACGTATTCATGGTTTTCGTAATCACTAACAATTGCTGGCCCTTGATTGGCTGTGAAAAAAGGTAAACAGCGAATCAACCAATCAAAGGGCAGAATTCGCTGTCGATAGCGATAGCCAAAAACGTTTTTCTTACACAATCAGGATCGTCGGTTGAACTTCGGCAACTATTACTAAGGGCAACTACTTCAAACAGTAGAAGCCGAATTCTTGCATAGATTTGTCGCGTTGTGGTTGGATCGGAAAATATATGTATAAGTATGAAGGTATCGGTGTATTTGAACTGAAAAATAACCGATAGGTACCTCTACCGGCCTATCCCTTAACTTCGCCCTTAAAAACTTTTGTCATAGGTACAAATCCAGTGCACCACGCACCACGGCGGTGAACAAATTTTGTTTACGAGCGGAGCAGGCTTTCTTCAACCGCAAAAAGACACCGTCAAATTACATTAAGAAGTACCGTTACTCGTATAATTAGACGAAGCCATTTGCAAATCAAAATAACACATTCGAGATTGCTCTCAGAGATAATATTATCATTAGCGGTGAGTGGGCCGGCGACAGCGGAACCGCCAGTCATCGCGCCGACCAGTCTGCTGGAGCCTTGTCACATCTTGTAAGGCAGCGTGCACACTTTTAAGACTATTTAGAACTAGCTGATGCCCGCAGCTTCGCCCGCGTGGATTGGTCAGATCCCCTGCAGCATCAGGATTGAGGAGTTGGACTCCAAATTTTTTGTGAAACAATGTCGCAAAGTTCCTCTATCGATTAAAAAAAAAATTACGCAAATCGGTTCAGAAATCTCGGAGATTTCGATGTACATAGGTAGAAAAACACCACTCCCTTTTTGAAAGTCGGTAAAAAGTAGCCTATGTTACTCCCTGGTCAATTCTCTACTTGTCTGTGAAAATCCCGTCAAAATCGGTTCAGCCGTTCCCAAGATTAGCCTTTTCAAACAGACAGACAGACAGACAGACAGACAGACAGACAAAAATTTTAAAAACGTGTGATTCAGTTATAGTATCGTTCAAATAACCATATGACCTTAATATGCGGTAGTTATTTCGAAATTACAGACAGACACTCCAATTTTATTTATTAGTATAGATTAAATGTATTATAGAAGCAGTTGTTATTTTGCGGAAGTCTATGATATACAAGGTACCAAAAGCTTAATTTGCTATAATCCGCGAAACCAACGAAAAACTAAACTTTGCAATTAGACATTGTAACGTCTACATCTCCTGAGGATGCTCCGGTGTCAGGGCGAAACGCGCGTCGAGTGGTGTTGGAATTTGTGTGGTGCTGCGTACCATACAAATTTCGTTGGTTTGGCGGATTATAGTAAATTAAGCTTTTGGTTCCTTGTATATTTAAAATTACCTTTATGTGGTGCGGTACTACTACGATAAGAAAACTAGATAAGTCAAAATTTTAAAAACCCTCGACACAAAAATTTCTATAAGAAAATTAGAAAAGAGCTGATAACTTTCAAACGGCTGAACCGATTTTCTTCTATTACACTCAATCAAGCCACGTTTCAAACAAAAACAACTAAATTAAAATCGGTTAATTCGTTTAGGAGCTACGATGCCACAGACAGATACACAGATACACACGTCAAACTTATAACTTATAACTTTTTGGGTCGGGAGTTAAAAATAAAAGCCAAAGTTTTTTTATCTGCGCATTTTAATGAAAAATATATTATATTTATTCCAATTTTCATAACCAATATTAACCTAATAAAAATATATTATATTAAAAACTAAAATAAATTAAATTAAATCTAAAACCTCATCGAGACCACCGCAGCGAGGCATTGTGCCTACCCAAGATGTTAGCAACTTTTGCTAGCCCTTTGGATAAATATTTTTTATTTAATTAAACTTTTACAAGTGCTTTTGAATCGTCAAATGCATCTACCACTGGTTAGGAATGCCTTTCCTACCGAGAAGAAACAGCAAGAAACTCGGAGGTTGCTCTTTTCAAAGATTTGATACTATGCTGGAGATACGGGACGGTTCATTGCGAACAAAAAATGTTTGAGGCTGAACTAGAGGCTGCAGATTAAATAAACTAAAGAAAACTGCACACAAAAACCGGCGCCCTTCGCTCATATTATCAGAATTTTAAGCCGATGATCTTTACAACGAAAACGCTAATGTAAGAACACATTTAAACATTTTTTATGTAATGATATCATTATTTATTTTGTGGACTTTTTCAAAGTTAAAATACAGTAGGTACCTACCTAGTTACATTATACCTTAATATTTAATCTACTTTGCATTACTGCACTAATAATAATTATTAAATAATATATCTACTTAATATTAAATAATAAATTAATGTAATATTTTTATTATTAATTTAAAATTAATAAATAATATAATAATTTTAGTATTATACTTTGTGCAAACCGATCCACATTTGGAATAGCCAGTCATGTTATGTTTCACTTGAACCACAGTTCAAGTGAAACTGGTCGATCTTTCAAAAGACGCCGAGGGGCTCCGTGGACAGTTGACGTTGATTCACCATTGTCCCCTTCGAGAATGACGTCACTCGTTATTAGATAGCACGAGTGTGGTCCAGCAAGACACCATCTGCTTCTGTAATTAATTATAGATTTTAGTTTAATGGTACTAATTAGGATATCTGTAGTAGTTTTTCCTCCGTGTTTCATGGGGAAGTAACTACAAGTCGTAGTTTGTACGATCCAGAGTGAACTACCTAGGTATGCTACTTGTAAACTTGTAAACCCTAGGATTCCCTTTTAAAAAATGTATTAGAAGTTTATGGGCAAAATATTCCAGGCAAATGCGCTTTTGACCTAGACCGCATCATTGCTCTGTTTCTAAGGCATGATTGTCGTCAAGCCAGTTCTATACCGGTGCCCTCATGAGAAACCAAGCACTGTCAGAGGAGTTAGTATGTCTACGCACTTCGTGTGAAAATTTGTCGACGCAGCACATACAAGCATCACCGACAATTCAACTTGCAACTGTACGTGATACGCGAGGGATAATAAATATAATAGTTTTAAAAATAAAGTTACTATTTAAGAGGTGTCTCTCCGTCACTCGCTCCATACAAACGTAGTTCGTCTCTCATTGGAATACTAACCAATCATTCTCAATTGAATTTTGTAGAAACGTTTCGGGAACTAATATCTATGCCTGTGGTTTTCGAGATTTCCGTTAAAATATTCAGTTTCAAAGTTACGCGGTCTTAAAAATTCACATACAAATCTTTGAGCCCTGTAACTTTAAAACTACATATTTTTAGAAAAATCTAAAACACCACAGGCACAGATATTAGATTACTATTTCTAGAACATGTCTGCAAAATTTCATGGACTTTGGTTGCTTAATATTCAAATGAAATTGGGGCTACGATTGTATGGAGTAAATGACGGAAGAGCCCTGTTCAGTCAAAAGTCTTCGTTTCCATTTGTCCACCCTGAAACGCTTACGTAATTAGCGCATGAAATATATCTTAACAGAGCTCTCTCCGTCACTTACTCCATACAATCGTAGTTCCCATTTCATTTGAATATTAAGCAACCAAAGTCCATGAAATTTTGCAGACATAGTCTAGAAACTAATATCTGTGTCTGTGGTGTTTTAGATTTTTCTAAAAATATGTAGTTTTAAAATTACAGGGGTTCAAAGATTTGTATTTTTCTTAAAAAAAAGGCCCAACTTTGTGCTCGTTTTTCTAGACAACGAAGCAATTTAATGAAATTTGGAAAAACCACAGACCTAGAAAATTTAATGAATATCATGCAGTAAAAAAATTATCGTTATATATTTTATATTGTTATAATTATGTTGGAACTACGAAAACCAGAAATTACACCCAGAAATCTTGAAAATTTCGTGCTGTCTCGATTTCTGCAAGAGGGGTGGTGAGGTGCGGGGGACGACCAACCCCCGACGGTGACGGGGGGCGGAACTGACAGTCTAAACTGGTCTAAACACACGGGCCACATTTAAACTACACCCGACTCTAAACTTGTCGATAGGTCTAACTAAATACACTGGTACATTTCAACTTGCGTTAGACGTATGCGTTACCTACTCAGACGTTGCCTGTAGATAAAAATATGTCTCATGTTTGCTGGCAATAGCGCATGCATCAAACCCTGCAAGTTGCACCTATTCCTCACGCAATACGCAATTCCTCACGCAATACGCACAGCTTTAATATTATAATTTTTGACAATGTATACTATATGTAATGCCATATCACAGGTCACTCTCTGATTTATTGCTAACAATTTACTTCCAAATCAATTCCAAATGCAAAGAAA
This sequence comes from Maniola jurtina, assembly GCF_905333055.1. NCBI lineage: Eukaryota > Metazoa > Arthropoda > Insecta > Lepidoptera > Nymphalidae > Maniola > Maniola jurtina. The sequence goes on along the minus strand of NC_060046.1, from coordinate 9,597,447 downwards.
TCTAAGTGTGTTCAATTCACACTGCCCAATACCAGGACCTTAAATGACATAAATTCATTGATTAATAATCATATGTTGAAAATAAAGGAGAACCCCGTGTTTCTCGGTATAACGTTAGATGCAAAGCTTCTATGGAACACCCACATATCAACACTTGATGGTAAACTCAACTCTGCTGCTTACACTGTTAGAAAAATTCGACAGGTACTGACGTGGAAACTGCAAAAATTGTATATTTTGCCTATATTCACTGTATTATGTCTTACGGACTCTTGCTATGAGATAAAGCGATAGATATTGAGAAAAAAATGTATTACAGAACAGGACGTGCAATTTATAATTTAAAACCGCGCGCTGCCATACAATAAAAATATAAGGAAATAAGTACCTTATTTATTATCTTATAGTAGCTTTTAAATATATTTACAACTAGCTAATGCCCGCAGCTTCGCTCGCGTGGATTTAGGTTTTTAAAAATCCCGATCCTTTCATTTCCCAGAACAAAAGTTGCCTCTCCGTAATAGCCCGTCCCCGGGATGCAACTTGTTTCTGTATCACGTAAGAACATTTAAACGGATGATCCTTTTCAAATCCCGAGGGATCACCAGGATTTAGGAATGCAATTTCTTACAGCATCAGGGTTGAGGTCAACGACAAAGTATTTACTTGGTATAGATACCTTCAATATCAATTAATAATCAACACTTTTTAAATCCCATTAGCTTTAGTAGTCAGGTCCCCTGCAACATCAGGATTGAAGAGTTGGAATCCAAATTTTTTATTGAACAATGTCGCAAACTTTCTTTATCGATTAAAAAAACTAGCCAAAATTACGCAGTTAGGTTACCTGCCAAATTTCATGGTTTTGAGTCAACGGGAAGTACCCTAGAGGTTTTCTTGACACACTCGACAGACAGAGAGATAGACAACAAAGTGATCCTATAAGAGTTCTGTTTTTCGTTTTGAGGTACGAAACCCTAGAAACGTAGGAACGGCATTCCGAACCAGTGGTAAATTTTTCTGACCATTCAAAAACACTTTGAAGTTTACCTAAAAGTTTACAGGAATAAAAATTAATCATTGTATTCCATTCCATTTCATTCTATTCCATTCTGTTCAAAGATAAATAGATTATAAAAATATTTGTCACCGAAACAATACCTAATTTACGATACATCAACCAATATCAATTTTACTGATGACAATCTGACTATTACCAAAGTGAACGACTACTATAATATCTATTATATACGACTAACATAATATGTATTATAAATTGTGTGCCGTTTGCATTCTCACTAAGTTCTCATTAAGTTTGTTTTATTTGGTTAAACTTTCTGGCATTTATATTGTTATGACGTTTAATTGGCAAACAGTCTGTTTATTGGCTGAAACTCAAAAATTCAGCCAATCACAACAAATAAAATATTTTAATAATGATTGATGCAGCTTTCTGTAATCGAAAACAAAATATTTGACATTAACTTGAATGTGACAGTGATTTCCGAGTAGGGTTGCCAGAGGCCCCGTATTTTACTGGTTACTGGTTGGTATTTCAGGATACAGAAACCCGTAATTATGAAAATAAAATATGAGGCAAATAAAACTAAATATTTTTAGGGTTCCGTACCTCAAAAGCAAAAAGGAAATAGGATCAATTCGCTGTCTGTCTGTCTGTCCGTCTGTCTGTCTTTCCGTCTGTCCGTCTGTCTGTCTGTCTGTCCATCTATCCGTCTGTCCGTCTCTTCGTCTGTCATGTGTTCATGAACAAATATTAGTATTTTCAATTTTCAAAGTAACTAAATATTAAATCAAGTGGGTCAATTAAGTATGAAATTAAATATGAAAGGACTTTACCAGTACATTCTAAGACAGATTTTTATTTATTTTTATGCATATTTTTTTTAATGCATAACAGTTTTGATTTCTTGTGTAAAATGTCGAAAAAAAAATACCCGAATACGGAACCCTCGGTGCGTGAGTCTGACTCGCACTTGGCCGGTTTTTTACAAATTCAGCCGGGCTGGCTTGCGAAACCAAACGCTGACGTTATGTCCAGTAGAAAGAATACATATTTTCCTTGTGCGACAATGCGTAGAATAATACCTGCGTAGCCGAAACCCACTCGATTTTGATCATGGCCGTAGCCAAAGAGGCGGAGGTTGGTTTCAGGATCTAAGCCTTTTTTTATACAAGTTAGCCCTTGACTTTAATCTCTCCTAGTGGTAATAGTGCAGTCTAATTTCTTGGCCGGTAGGGCCATACTAACCATATAACTAGCCATGACCCAAGCCTCCCACCAGACCAGAAATTTAGAAATGGCCACTGCGTCTGGGAGACCGTCAAAAACCTAAACCTAAAATAATACTTACACTATTTCTTGCATTTGCTTACCAATTTTTTTTTGGAAATATATCAAACATTTCGCGCTCGCTTCACTCGCGTTTTGAATTTGTATTACTTGGTGTATGCCCCGCAATTTCGTCTGCATGAATTTAGGTTTTTAAAAATTCTGTGGGGGATTTTCCGGGATAAAAAGCTTATGTTCGTTTCTGGGGTGCAAGTTACCTCTGAATAGTAAGTATCAAAATTTTGGTAAAGAAGTATCTTGCTATGGCTAAACTCGTTTCCCTTTCACTTATTTTTTTCTGTATTGAACCAAAAACACTTACGCTCACTGCGCTGCGCTTTTTCATTGTTGTATTTTATTCCACTATCCAATTGAAAGGCGAAATTCAACTAACCAGGTAATTAGCCCATAAAGTTGAGCGAACGTATTTTTCCTCATGACAGGATTCAGTTCCGGCCCTGATAAAACCTCTCCCGAAATCAATTCCTGGCTACGGCCATGGTATTGATACTTTGAAGGTGGAATAACAAGTTAAATGTAATTTTAAGTTAACATGCATTTTGTTTTACAAAATGAAGAGTTTTTAAAAGCTATTGAAATAAATAAATAATCTTTTATTTAAAACCACATTGCAAACACAGTTCACCGATCAAGACCCGGCAACATACAGAGAAAAAATACAAAACATACAAATAAACTGAAATATCTAAATAAGCTTTCAGAGAGAACCACCGCCTATTTCTTCAAATACAATAATAAACAATACAATAATACAACAATATATAAGAAACAATGTCTCCCGTAAACAAATCTAAACCCCGTATTTTTGATGGTGGTAGCCTGTAAATCTAAAAGAGGCAGGTGGCAACCCTACACCTACCCTACACCTAGACAGAATGAAAAATTTGTTTTCATTACTCGGCAGGCCTACTGCCAAAGTTTGACAGAAAGTGTGGCGGTAGTTGTGACCTCTGATTGGCCGACTCTCTTTCACTATTTGCTAAAATTGATGATTGCAACAACAATTTTTGCTTTTTTGTAATCGAAAACAGAACACGGACGTCAAACAGGTTGACTAATTGCAATCATTTCTGACCGGCTAACATTGTTCCGCTAGTGGCTCAAACTCACTGTCGCAGCAAGAACATGGTAAATTCAGCCAATCACAGCAATTTGAATTGGATATCACAAATGTACCGATCTAGGAACCGAGAATGCACGAACCAGGGCAGATAGAGATAAGAACAATAATATCATACGTAGGAAATCGACGGGGGCTTGTTGACAAGTATCCTCTTAAAATAAAAATAAAATTACTTATCAATTTGGCTTCTGATAGTAGGCATAATTATGTAGATTTTTTCGATACCACCTGTCACCCGCGATCAGGCCCACTATAACAACATATCTAATGTTGACGTAATGAGCTCATTCAATCTAAGTTTTGGGTGGTCTTAATTTTAAATCCCCATATCACAAACCATTTAACCATTTTACTTTTACTTTTATAAATAAGGCTCAAAATCAAACGAAATTTTCTTACAATCGGTGTGGATTATGATATAGTATTACGACAAAAGAATTGTCCCGTCATCGAACGAGATTGTATTGGAAATGTATTTTATTTCGACGACATCGGCCCAAGAATAATATTTGGTTCGGTTGAAATATCTATTTCTTTATTTATTTATGTCAAAAACGTCTTTGGTTGTGTAGAAGCATTGTACGAAAGAGCCTTTTAATTTATCTTTTTTTGAAGTAATCACGATTTTGAGTTGATATCTTATAGTGTCATCGTTCTTGAGACAGTTTCGACTTGTGTCGTCTTTCATGAAACGATTTGAGATTGTCACAGATTCGAAAAGAGTTCACTTTTTGTATTAGATATAGGTAGGTAGTAGGTACCTAGGTATTGATAAAAAGATTCCTAGATTATTATTATTACTTTGATTATCTAAGAAAGTCAACAAGTTTAGCCTGCCACGAATGCGGTGCACCCTCCGATACGGAACAGCACACACTTGCGGAATGCACAGCTTGGGCGCCGCAGAGGCATCTATTGTCGTCCACCTTGGGCAGCGATCTATCGCTCCCAAGCGTGATACGCACAATTATCACAAGCCTGGCCTGCTGGACGGCAATGGTGTCCTTCTGCGAGCAAGTGCTTGCACTGAAGGAAGCGGCTGAACGGGAAAGAGAGCTGGACCCCAACGCTCATCCCATACGCCGTAAACGCCAGGGGCAAAGGTGGCGCCGATATGCGCGCTACCTCGTGCCCTAAATGAGGACATAACACACACAAGGCGTCGGCATCATACACCCCCCGGAAGCAGCGTGGTATCTGCTCTGCTTCCGGGAGGGATGCGTAAAAGCATTTCCCAGCGATAAAAAAAAGGCAATTATATTTTCAACTAATACTTAACTAAAGTAAAGGTACTGGAATGGTGACCTAGCAACAGAAATTGTAAGGTTGACAGACCCCGACTAAATGGACAGACGACATCAAACGAGTGTCAGCGGCTCACTGGATCCATATTCCAGGCAGCCCAAGACTGCGGTGTATGTAAATCCTTAGAAGAGAGTAGAAACCTATGTCCAGCAGTGGGCATCTATCGGTTGACGACGACTATATTATCTTCTAATAATAAATTATTATGGTTTTTAGAAAAATAATAAGTAGGTACTAATTTTATTTTAGACCTTAGAATATTACTTCGGTTATTCAACAAGCCTCGATAGCTCAACGGTTGAGGAGCGGACTGAATTCCGAAAGGTCGGCGGTAAGCTTTAACGCTTAATTGGAGGGAAAGGGGAGTATTATCATGATTAGCATGGCTAATATTCCTATTGATATTAAAAGTAGTGAATCTGCCTTTCTCAATTACACTTGTTAATAAAAGTTCAACTCAACATTCAATCAATCCTGCAGTTGGAAACTTGGGATCATATAAATCAAGTTTCCTCCTTACCCTTTCTGCACATTGTAGCAACTAAGACCCGTGACGAACATCTGCAGAATAACACTCTTTATGTTTATGTGGTTAAGGGTTATAATAGCGTGAAGAGGTTTTTATGAAGTGTTTATATTGCAGGGCTGGCAGGTGCATCCATCGATCAACGTCGGCGTGCCGTGACAATTTGACGTACGAGACAATCGGGCCCATGCAAAACGGAGCGGCGCGTCAACCCTTATTCCCGTGGTTACATGGACCTCTTTCTTTATTTTTAACCCCCGACCCAAAAAGAGGGGTCTTATAAGTTTGACGTGTGTATCTGTGTATCTGTCTGTGGCATCGTAGCTCCTAAATTAATGCACCGATTTCAATTTAGTTTGTTTTTGTTTGAAAGGTGGCTTGATCGAGAGTGTTCTTAGCTATAATCCAAGAAAAACAAATAAACACATAATTAAAATAATATTTGTAAATATATTTTAAGTGACAATTATGTCTGACATTATTTAACAGTTATTGATATAGCCAGTAAACTAGGACCTTGGTATAATATCCGCAAATCATTGCTTCCGAGCTATGACAACTTAACTTTATCGGCATCTCAAATCGACCAGAATGAAAGATACAGTAAGAACGTACATCTAAATTTTTTAGATTAATCTAATTATTTATTATAATATTAGGGTTGTATTATAAATCACCATAGGTCAAAAAAAAAACAAAATCCCCACTACTACTAGTAAAGCTAGGTTTTAGTTTTTAACTAAGAAAATGCGTTTGATCCAATATTTTATCAATAAAATATTCAATCGTTTCCACATTTAATTCAAAGTAGGTCCTTAGCTTCATAAAATTTGATGATTTCAAATTTTATGAAGCTAAGGACTTAGCTGTAACTGTATTTTTTTCAACCTGTTTTTTTTTTTGCATTTCAGGTAGCTCCGGGCGCTGCTCCATGTAGCCCTGCCTTAACTTTGCTTTGACAATTTACATCTTAAATTGATGTGAGGTGTCAAGTTTGGGGTCGATCAAAATTTCAAATAGACCCCGTAAGTGGATTTTTGGGGGTTCCGTTCTGTGTAAGCGGCGGGAAAATTGATGCTGTCAAAGAAGGCTTATTCAATTTGAGGCTTATTAATCAACGCCGCGAGGGTGCGGAAAATGCAACTTTATGAGCTTGATGAACTTGTGCATAAGTTATTTTATTTTTAAAGATCCATTACAATACAATATCCTTAGTATACTGTGTTTGTCAATAGATGCACGCCGAATTGCCGAATAACAAAACAAACAAAGTAAATTAAAACAATATAATAGGTATATAGATGCGAAAGGCTTTATAAAAATGACGCATGTAATAATTCAGACATTTATTAACATAGCAAGAACAATGTTACAAAAAATACTAAAAACGTGTCACCACATTTTGTCGCAAACTAACCATGAAACTAACTTACAAAAAAAATCGAGAACTCACATACACGAAATCATTATTTCCACAGAAATAAAGGTCATAATTGAAAAATATTGTGACCATAATAACGTATAATCACGCTCGAATAATCGAAACGAAATTGTCATCGTCGAATTACGCAACATCGATTGATTCTTGCGATCATCAATTCGATTACAGCCGGCGACAGATGTCCGCAACGTGACGAATTTTGACTAAACGAAATAACCCTAATGGGACCCTAACTTGACAACTACGCCCAATGGAATTTCGAACTTATGGTTTCAAAAATATGGTTGTAAATTGAATGGGGATGATAATTGGTTGTTTTGGTTAGGCTTTCGTATTGGTAATCAGTCGGTGACCGCAAATTGTTGTCCCTCGATCGGCCGTTGTTGCCAGGAAATTACAATTTCGATTTTTATTCCATGAGGATTTGTAGTATAATTGGAATGTGTAGATGCAATGCCATTTTTATAGCAAGTTACGTATCTTATTTGAACAATGAGTAGTGGATTTTTTAAATTGTTAAACAGAATTTACCTAGTATTATTACAGCACTAGTTAAGGAATTCAATATAATCGACTTTCTTTTCAACTAAGTATGTAAAATGATATTATTCTTACCGTTTGGAAATTCAGAAATATAGAATATATTGTAGTAATAATACTAGACAGAGATAATATTATACTGACTGTATTTAAGATTTTTGATTGAGGTCTTTTAATATCCTAGTGTAACTTCTTTGATTTTCCTGAAAAAGTAAATCTGACTTCGGGATAAAAGCTATCTCTGTACCGGATTAGAAAGATAAACAGATACACTTTCGTTAATTTATATTATTCTTTCTTTTTTCTTTTTTTTTTTTAAAGAATATTAGCCATGTTAAATGACTAATATTCCCCTTTCCTCTCCAACTAAGTTTCAGGCTTATGCTAGGAGTAGGTACGACAATAGTGCAACGGGCGGGGTTACTACTTTACAGGTTGAGCTATTGAGGCTCTAAATCTCTAGTATCTAGTATATAGTATATATCTATAGTATATGCTAGGATCAAAATAGTTATACGCGCAAACATGTCAAAGAAAATAGCTCTAAATATTTTCCATGTTCGCGGCGGTGGCATTGTTTTTGTGAATGTCATCGCAGCAATGAACGCCGCCGCAAACGATCGTGGTCCCCTTTGTATCGAGCCGGCACTATATTGGCACAAGTCACGAGATATCATCTAAATATATAAAAGGAAAAGGTGACTGACTGACTGACCTATCAACGCACAGCTCAAACTACTGGATGGATCGGACTGAATCGCGGAATTCCAAAGAAAATAGCTCTAAATATTTTCCATGTTCGCGGCGGAGACATTGTTTTTGTCAATGTCATCACAGCAATGAACGCCGCCGCAAACGATCGTGGTCCCCTTTGTATCGAGCCGGCACTATATTGGCACAAGTCACGAGATATCATCTAAATATACAAAAGGAAAAGGTGACTGACTGACTAACCGAATGACTGACTGATCTATCAACACACAGCTTAAACTACTAAATAAATACTAAATAAACTGCACAGCAGCCGTGAGAAAGCAACGTCGAATCGATTGTGCTTGGACTGCTGATGTATATATTCTGCTGAAGAATTTTGCCTGTATGACGTAAAAATATGTAATTTTTCACTTATTTCTTCCGTTTTATATTTCGATAAGCTCCCAAAAGTTCTTGGTGTGTAGGTAAATAATGTCTACCTAATTAATTATTGTTTTTATTCGACATTGATATGAAGCTACAATATCTATAAGTCCTCGTCAAATCCATTAAAACACTTTCTGACCAACAGAGTTGTTATATATGGAATAAATTGTCCAAGGATGCAGTTATGTCAAGCTCTATTAACCAGTTCAAGAACAAATTGGACAAATATTCGAAAACACTTCTGATATAGACGCATCTACGAAAGCTGCTTAGTTTAATAATAGTTCGAAGAACTGATAGTCGTTAGGGCCTCATAAGAATGCTCAGAGTTATTCAGAGGGCGATGGAGAGAGCTATGCTAGTTTCTCTACATTATCAAATCATGAGGAGATTCGTAGAAGAACCAGAGTAACCGATATAGTTCAACGGGTTGTGAAGCTGAAATAATGGCACCAAACGAATTGCTGAAACTGCTAGATCCTGGCCGTGGTGCAAAACCGTGGCGCATAGAAGTTCTTGAAGAGACCTTTGTCCAGCAGTGGGCGTCTATCGGTTTTTTTAAAGAATATTAGTCATTCTGATTATTGCTCATGACTAATACTCCCCTTTCCCCTCCAATTAAGCGAAAAGCTTGTGCCAGGAGTGAGTACGACAATATAGTGCAACGGATGGGGTTTGAACCGCCGACCTTACGGAATTCAGTCCGCTTCTCAACCGTTGAGCTATCGAGGCTCTGGTTGATGATGATGGTGACAATGTTCATTAATCTAAAATAATTAATAGAAATATGTATAATCCGCTTTCGAATTAAACTTGGACCACGCGTCATACAGTGACATTCGTGTGCAAAGCACATACGCAAAACATGGCTATTATCTATTTGCTATTATTTGTACCGGCAGTAGGTAGGTCATTGTTTAATTAACTCTTTTTACACCCTACTCATTTTATCTTTATACTCTACTAGACTAGGTAATGCTCGCGACTTGGTTCGCGTGGGTTTAGGTTTTTCAAAAATCCCGAGGGAACTCTTTAATTTTCCAGGATAAAAAGTAGCCTATGTCAATTTCCGTGATGCAAATGGACTAAAAACTCTATCTCTGTACTAAAACCTAGATTATGCCCGTGAATTAATTCACGTGGATTTAGGTTTTCTAATCCCTTGATAGATCTTCCTTGCAAAAAATTGGTTGTCTGTAAAGTCGGTTTACTGACGATAGTTGAACGTGACAACAAAGGCCGATTGTGCTTCTTTGTCGCTTGTTCCGCGCTCTCGCTTGCACTTCAAGCCTTACATGGAACGCCTCAGAGCGAGGTAACGCCGCATGAGTCATGTTTTTCGTGCGTACAGCCGGCTCTATCGAATTATAAGACGTTGTCACGTCAAAAAATGGCAGTAGTCTATGTCCGTACCCAGGATGCAAGCTATCTCTGTCCCAAATTTCATCAAAATCGTTTACACTAATGGGCCGTTAGCTAGTAGATAGACATACAGACATACTTTCGCATTTATAATATTAGTGCTTTTATGGATTTATAGGTAGATACGTAACTAAAGAAACACGTGTATTATCCATAATTAACTTTATAGCGACATTGACATGCAGTAGCCGTTTCTCTACGCCGCATCACTACTAAAAACCATTTATACACGCCAAAGCAAACAATAATAAAAAGTCATATTACCCTGCACCGACTATCACTCATCGATACATTGTACGCCGGATGTCACATCACTAATACGACAGAGTCTTTGTCGTGTCCCCCCACGATAAAAAGAAAAAAAAAAACATTTAAAAATGGAACACAAATGTATCTAAGATTGGATTTTGGAATATCATCGGCGGATATATTTCATCTTGTCATAACATGGTGGGTCAAAGGAATGGATCAGAGCTTGATAAATTACAGTTCAAATTTGGAATAATGTCTTTTTCACTATTCACCCGCGGGTCGGCGGACTTGGTGAAGTGATGACGTTGGCGGATCGTCTCAACTCAGAGGGGTTTTGAGATGTAATATAATTATTATATTATGAGTAAAAATATGGGACTGATATTTATTATTCTGTAGAAGACTTGTGGCTAATAGAAAGGTGCTTCTACACAGTAGATGAATTTTTGAAATTCAAAGAATAAATTAAATATGAATCTCTAATATGAATGACTTTGTACAAATTTTGCATGCCTGATTATGTAAGGTGAAACATTTCTACCGGACAATATGTAGTCAAGTCAAAAAGTCAAAATCATTTATTCGAAGTAGGTACAGTTGTACTCCTTTTGATGTACTTAATAACATCTCAATGTAAAAAATGTTTCTGCAAATAAAAATCTTGAATCTTGAATCTTGCTGATTGAAGGTTTTTCTTGTGCTATGCCTACTTTTTACACAATTGTCCAAAAAATGGAGAGTAGGTACTTACCTAATGTTTTTATGGTTTTGTGAGTTCTATTATTCCACCATAACTTTTACATTCTTGATTGATATAAAAAAATATGGAACCTATGCAAACTGTATGACGCCTAGCATAGCATACTTTTTAGAAATATCAGTTTTTCTGAATTCCCATATTTTTATGGTGACAACTCAAAAAATTATGTTTGGGATCAATTGATTGTTTAAAAAATAAATATGGAGCCTAGTGAGGCTGTATGGCGCATAGCATAGCATACTTTTTAGAAATATCAGTTTTTCTGGAATTCCCATAATTTTTTGGTGACAACTCAAAATCTTATGTTTAGGATTAGCAGCTTTGAAGCAAAACGATAGCAGATAAATCTATTTAGACCAGCAAACGTCGGCTCTTTGAGTTTTGGATCGCATAGTTATAACTTGGGTTCAATCAGACCTGATGGTAAGTAGCTCTTGCTTCGAAGACGCCAATTCACTCTTGACTGAAGATCTTATATTAAAAGTAGAGGGGAAAACTATCACTGGAAGGGCGTTCAATAATCAGAAATGAGAAGGCAAACCTTTTTGTACGTGTCCATGGAATTTCGACGGGTGCAGAGTGCAGACCTTGACGATGCCTTGCGGTGCGATAATAGAAATGTATGCAGAACCCCTGACGCTTGGCTATTAAACTAGTTAAAAAGGGACAAGCTAGGTAATTACAACTTTAGTTAGGCAGTAAATCAAGGTAAAAGGAAATTAATCACACGCACCATTAGCCAGCTTTCTATAGTATCTGCCACCCAGGTTTCCCTTTAGACGCGACAGTATTAACGAGTGATCTGGTCCTAATAACCGTTCCGCGTCATTAGTGAGGCATCATTTGTCAGAGGCTCCATTACCTACAAGTCCTGTGACAAATCGTACTGCTCTATGAAGAGAGAAACGGGTAGAAGTTGTAAACTTGAGTGATTAAGTCGATACTTAAATGAAAACATTGTGTGGAAAGCAGGAAAAAGTTTTTTACGTTTTGCGAGTACAATTGTTTGAGGTCCCACTCAATAAAGTCTTATATTTTAAGACTATTTCGACTTTTAAGAAATAAGAGTAATTTTCTCCATTAATAAAGATGAATTTAACTTTATTAAAATTCAAAGAGTAACTTTTATGTATTGACTTGATGATGCGCGCAGCTTCGTCCAGATAAGTTTCGAATTTTCAAAAATCCAGTAGGAAAAATCGAGATGCAAGCTATCTCTGTGCTAAATAGAACATGCTCGTGATTTCATACGAATGTATTATTTATAGATTAAAAAAAAGATAGACTCTTTGGGTCATTCAAGGGGCGGACCAGCAAATTCCTTTTTGGCAATTGGCAACGTATTGGAGGTACGTCTGGTGTTGCAAATGTTCATGAGCGGCGGTAATCACTTAACATCAGGTGACCCAGCTGCACGTTTTCTCGCTATTTTCATTTTAAACAAAACTACATGGCAACCGGAACGTGTGGACGGCACTTAAGTCCTATAATTTAGGTTCATTTTTGCCTAGGTTCTTGGGAAAATCTAGGTATGTGATATACCTAAACTATTATAGGAGGATAGGTAAATAGGTCCATTAGCACAGAGTGTAGAGCCGCTCCCGACAAATCCCGGCGCTCATTACGCGCCGCACATACATCATCGTCAGACCTTCGGCTGCTGCAAGTCATCGTGTGGACCCTAGATATATGCTCCACTAGTGTGGAATGAGATTCTAAAATCGAACAAAAATGAATAGGGTCCAACCGCGAAGCGCAGCGAGCTAAGTCCCTATGAAATAGGACCTGGGATGGGTTCGAAACTAGTCGAGCTTACGTTGACTTTACGTGAGTTAAGCCGTAACAATTTATACTTATAAGTTATAATGGAAATCACTTACGATAGTTTAATCGTAAAAATAATATAGGTTTCTTAGAACTTAGACAATATGCAGGTGCTTAAAAGGTACTATGATATCTTAAATTATTCTTCGATGTGTAGGATGTCTGTTGCGGTCGAATATTACCTAAGTAGGTACCTACTGTAGTACCAAGTGCGGATTGGCAGACTTCACGCATTATGCATTATGGAGAACTCGCAGAAAAACCTACACGGTTTTCTCACGACTTACTTCTTAAATGCGTGGGTTTTTAAAAATCCCACGAGAACTCTTTAATTTTTCGGAATAAAAAGTGGCTTGGGTATGTCTTTCTCTAGGTCTATATCCATGCAAAAAATACGTCGATCCATTATTATGCAGGTAATAGGTACTATGATATTATCTTAAATTATTCTTCGATGTGTCTACTCTGATGTCTGTTGCGGTCGAATATAGGTCTATATCCATGCAAAAAATACGTCGATCCATTGCACTTTGGCGGCGTGATTGAAGGACAAACCATCAAACATACTTTCGTATTTATAGTATAGCTATTAGATAATTTAATAAAGATAAGCCGTCTCCACATTGGCGGACACTCAAATGACAAAAGAAATATCAAAGCGGTAGCTTTTATAGAAATTAACATAAGTATCGCTGGGAGCGGACGTCGCGAGGTCATTACGGGATATAATTAAAAACGTTGATCTTTGATTTATTCCCGAAATAGCAGCATCATCTGGACCCCGGGGGAAGAAAGCGACCGTCATGAAATATGGATTTGGATCGAAAATGAGACTCATCGCTTCGGTGCCGGTGATCAAAAATTTGTCATTATTTCTTGAGGGATAACAAAGGGATCATTTTTTATCCGACTAAAGAAGGCCTATGTGTTTGTCTGTGTGTGTGTTTATCAGTACATTAGTTCACTCATATTAATTTCCAAATTACAGACAATATTTAGAAAAGAAATTGGAAACTGCCCACAAAAGTGAAATATTATAACCATGAAATAACATTGAATTATCACACTAGTATTTCTCTGTAAAAAGAAATACCGACCAAATTGAGAACGACCTCAGTTTTGGAAGTCAGTTGGTAACGGAAATACGGACGGGTTTTTAGATTTTCAAATTATGTTCGGTTATACTGGTTCTCCTACGGATCTCTTCACTTCCGATTTGATTTCACACCGGAAGGCGCAGTGTTGGTAGATCCTCCACTAGGTAGATAGACGGCATCAAACGAGTCGTAGGGAGCCAATGGATTCAGGTGGCGCAAGATCCTGGCGTGTGGAATCCCTACAAGAGACCTATGTCCAGCTGTGGACATCTAACGGTTGACGATAATAATGATGATGATGAAGCAAAACTAAAGTAGGTATTTTAGGTTAGGTTATCTGATGAGAGGCTTCGGCCGTAGCTAGTTACTACCCTATTGGCGAAGACCTGCCGCCAAGCGATTTAGCGTTCCGGTACGATGCCGTGTAGAAACCAAAGGTGTACTTATTAGTTTAATGAAAACTGCCATACCTACCCCTCCCCATCTTAGCATCATCACTTACCATCAGGTGTGATTGCAGTCAAGGGCTAACTTGTATCTGCATAAAAAAAGGTATCTACCTATGACAATGACGTTGGCTACTTCTCTAATCTCACCTTTCACACCTTTTATCCAGCGGGGCATTGTGAAAGCATCATCAGCGCTACCATTAGGTTCTCTTGATGTTCCGATAAATAATATCTGATTGGCATTGATACGTGCAGCTTCCATTTGGAAGTTCATTAAGGTTGCAGTCGCTGACGGAGGATAGACAGGACAGAAGCCATGGAGCGGTGTTAATCTCAATTTTTGCCCCTTTGCCCGAGGCATCTAAAGAAAAGAGTTTTCTTTTTTGTAACCCATCATTTTTGTGTTTTGTGGTGCAATAAAGATATACATACATACATACATACATTGTTTGGATTCTACAATCAAATAAATAAATAAACCCTGAAATAAATGCACTGAAATTTTATAAGTATTGTTCATTTTAAGTTATTTCAACAAAATATAACACCAATCGATAGCCGTTGTGAATATCCAGTGTGTTTTTTCATATAGGCCTCCTCGATTTCCTTCCAAAATATTTTAGTTTGGCTTCTGCACGGACCTAATGTCATCTCCCTATTGTAAGGTTATTTTTAACCCCCGACCCAAAAAGAGGGGTGTTATAAGTTTGACGTGTGTATCTGTGTATCTGTGTATCTGTGTATCTGTGTATCTGTGTATCTGTGTATCTGTGTATCTGTGTATCTGTGTATCTGTGTATCTGTGTATCTGTCTGTGGCCTCGTAGCGCCTAAACGAATGAACCGATTTTAATTTAGTTTTTTTTGTTTGAAAGGTGGCTTGATCGAGAGTGTTCTTAGCTATAATCCAAAAAAATTGGTTCAGCCGTTTGGAAGTTATCAGCTCTTTTCTGGTTTTCTTATTACTTTTATCCCAGGACCACCAGAGGTTACGTATTTTCTGACACAGGAAATATGTACGATTGAGTAGTGTTAGTAAGTATTAAGAAAGCATGCCTAGCCTACGTGCTAGCTTGCTTAGACGGCCAATTTTCAGGTATCTGATAATCAAGGTACATAAAACCATTACTTACCTCACGTAAATTCTCCAAACTGATTTTTACGTATATTTTAGGCAATATCCTTAAAAATATGTCGCCAATACTCCTAGACACTTCCCGCGTCGGCCGTATTGCTTTGCAGACGCTTTAAAGCTCCCAAAATAAGTAATTACTTAACTGCACGTAAATTCTGATGCTCCATTTTTATATATGTCCACCAGACAACTATTTTAAAACCTTTTACAAGAAGACAGACCCATCCAGAGGGCCAATCATCCCCTAAATTCAATTTTAATGCCTCTGTGGGTTTGAGCGCGAGGGCATCATTATCTACGCGCATGAGACTGAGTAAGACATGTATTAGGATATATTGACTTCTCTCTCACTCTCTTATACTTATGTCAATTAATTATTTAAAAAAAAATCAGCTAAAAATTAAAAAAATTGGAGAATTTACGTGAGTTAAGTAATGTTTTTATGTACCTTGATTACCTGATACCTGAAAATTGGCCGTCTAAGCAAGCTAGCAGGTCTGTAGGCATGCGTTCTTAGTACTAAGAACTCTAGTTACTATGTACATAGTAACACTACTCAATCGTCCACATTTCGTTCGTCAGAAAATACGTGACGGCTGGTGGCCCTGGGATCTTTCACTATTGTAACAGAGGTTCATAATATTATGTCAATTGGCAAATGTCAAGCTGTCAAGATGGACGTTGCTTAGATACATAATTATTTATTTGAAAATAATGTTTTGGAAAACTCCGATACTTTGGATCGTAGGCGCGGAGTTTCTAATTTATAAAATATTATAATCACAGTTAAACGAGAAAACATCAATTCAATTATAATATCCAACAGTCAACCAAAGGCCACGAACAATCAACCCAAACCCAAACCATAGTCAAACTATTTTTAGGGTTCAGTAGGTATCTGTAGAAAAAAAAATGTTGTAGCCTCTGTTGTAGTCGCGTAGGTGTGCATGTCACCATTAAATATCGTAGGAGGCGATGACCCTCCGCGCGGCTGAGGTTCCCGCATCGTAGTCGCTTTGTCGCGCAGGTTTGGATGATGCATTAGGCGCACCTTCTTTATATTTTATCTGCTTGAACTCAGCTTATTTACTTTGACAAAATACGTTTAAAATTCATCATCATCAGGATCAACCCATCGCCGGCTCACTACTGAGCACAAGTCTCCTCTCAGAATGAGAAGCTACCACACTGGCCAAGCACGTATTGGCACACCTCACGCACCTTTGAGGGAGCATTATGGCCAACTCTTAAGCATGCAGGTTTCCTGACGATGTTTTCCTTCACCCCTTCGTTGTCTGTCTGTGTGTCATCTTTCAAGAGAATCAAAACTTATAAATTGGGTACTTCCCGTTTACGTAGAATCATGAAAGGCAGGTAGCAATATCTTATAGCCCAAGCACTCTACTCCTGTGGCCCAAGTAAACAGAAAAATCCGACAACTGAATTGTCATTACATTAAAAAAAACTTGTACGGAACTCTTCATGTGTAAGGCAGACTCGCACTTGACCGGTTTTTGAAAGTTATGTCAAATAAAAATTTGACATGCAATAACAAACAAAATGAAATACAAGCCACTTTATTCCTTATTTCATCGGGTGAAAGTCGATTTCAATTTAATCGTAGGTATATCTTGAAAAGCCATGTGAAAAGCGAACTATTATACGACTACGTAAAATGGGTACATTTTTAAAGCAACGACATGTTAGAAACAGATATTTCGTTTTGGTCGTGTTAAACTATGTGAGTCATTCAGATAATTCTTGATTTAGTGATGTTCGGTCAAAAATATTTCATGGAACGTATAATTAACATAACATTGATGTTACTTTTGAAGAGATATTAGCTGCCTTATTGGATTTATATTATTATAGAAATTGGGTTTTAGAATGGCACAAATAAACGGTAATTTATGAATAAAAGTTTAAAAAGCGTGAAATAAAAATTAAATTAAAAATTTAAAAAACCCCCGACACATAAACCTCTAAAAAGTAAAAAATAATAGGTAAGTATGTATGGGCCCTTTAAGAATAGTATAAATAGTAAAGTTTTTATCCAAGCGTTCGTTGCGTCGGGGGACCGCTAAAGACTATTCTTTCTACAACAGATGACTTTCATAGTTTACGATAGGTAGCGGTCCCCTGGCGCAACGAGCGCTTGGATAAAAACTTTACTATTTATACTATTCTTAAAGGGCCCATACATACTTACCTATTATTTTTTACTTTTTAGAGGTTTATGTGTCGGGGGTTTTTTAAATTTTTAATTTAATTTTTATTTAAAATTGATTTGAGTTGTCAAAAATAATATAAAATTATTAATTTATCTAATGCAGGTAGATTGATAAAATCGATATTTGGCTCATTCGATGTCATACAATCTGTTGCTAGGAGGCCAACAAGATTGAACTTGCATAAATACGGGTGTTTCGAAGGTTGTAGTTCAGTCTCCTTCCGAGATTCGGAGCGATATCGCATATTTTCGGTATTTGGATTTTGAACTGAATAATTAGATGTTGTGATAGCAATCACGCTCTAATTAAATTATTTATTTTGGCATTAGTTTGTTTAGATTAAAACTCTCGGATAACCTTACACATTAAACTTGTGTTTTTTTTGTGTTGGTTTTGGAGAGGACATTCCAATAATTCGATAAAAATATTTAAATAATACCTGCATTTCTGAGTGACGCCATTACTATATTGAGATGTTGCCGTCCTTGCCGTGCTCTTTTGCGCAAAACATTCAACTAATAAATAATAAAAGGGCTGTCCTTTCTTTCTTTCATATAAGTATTTTATTACAGGCTCTGTGTTCAGGAAATCGCAGCAAAAGAAATAATTCAGTGAAGTAGTTACGCAATTCTAACGGTAGGTAGGTAGAAAACACAGCATGAAATGATTGCACTTATAGGAAGTTATATTTTTCATAGCATTACATTAAATTTGTAGCTAAACACGGTAAAATATTACTTAACGTACGTAGGTAGGTAGGTACTTTTCCTTGTTGGTGAATTTTTGTCGTTTCTTTTTTTAATTCTTAAATCAACTGAGAAATTACAAAAATTTACTATTTCTCTAGAAAATATTTCACAACGAATATAGAATCTTCTACTCCACAGCTTTCTCTGCCCTATCCCAATTCCCCATTAGTAGCCGACACCCTCGCGATTAACGAATCACTCGGCTTTTGTCGTCTTTTTTTCACTTGTCGCTGAGAAAACCTATGTGTCGGTGTCAAACAGGCGTTTTGTCAAATCATCGAGATCAAACGCGCCGGCAGGGAAACCCGCCTGTCAATACGAGTGAAGTGCTTCTACGGGGAAATCGTTAAAATGTTGTTGCCTACTAATAGATTGCTCTCATAGGTGGAAGTATCAACTACCTACCTATTCTATGTTGCGGTGATGCGCATTAAAAGAGCGCATAGCACAAAAAAACCGGTCAAGTGCGAGTCAGACTCGCGCACCAAGGGTTCCGTACTCGAGTATTTTTTTCGACATTTTGCTTGATAAATCAAAAACTATTATACATAAAAATAAATAAAAATCTGTTTTAGAATTTACAGCATATGATACCCTATTTGGTATAGTTATCTTACTTTGAAAATTGAAACAGATTTTAATTTTTTTTAATGATGTAACCACAAATTCACGGTTTTCGGATTTATTCCTGTACTTGTGCTACAAGACCTACCTACCTGCCTTTGCTGATGATGCGATTAGTTAAGTGTACAGTACTAGTAAATAGCATGCTTACTAAAAGGACATTACTTCTCGTTGTATCTATAGTAATATATGCAAAAAACTCAAATAACAGATGATTACTTAATAAAAAAAGCTGTTGATTCTCGTAAAATTAACCGGAACGGTGTCAACGTCTCTCAATCACAAAGCGAATGATGTTTATTACCATGAGTATAAAAATATACTGTTATGATCTATGAAATGTTAAATACCTTGGCATTTATACTTTCCTGGTATCAAGTGTTTATTTTAGGTTATATTTTTGCTAGCTTCCTTGGCATAGATGATCTGATAAGGTCAAATTGTATAATCACCAAACTTCAGACACGGAAAAGTAGGTACGATACCTATGTCAAATTGATTTTAGTTAAATAACTACAATAGATTAAGCAAGGTTTTTAAGAAATTGAGTATTCCTGCTTTGTTAACGGTGAAGGAAAACATCGTGAGGAAACTCACATGCATGGGAATTCTCCTATATAGTATAATATAGGAGAATTATATATATCCTCAAAGGTGTGTGAAGTCTGCCAATCATGTTTTTGTTTTTTTGTTAAATAATGTTAAATAATATACGAGTATCTATAGGTAGTTAGGTACTCTACTAGAAGTCCACTTTTCTTCACTTTAATAATTTCAATGATAGAGTTGTCGCAAAAATTTCTTTACCTATACAGACTGAGTTGAGCATTTTAACCAACTCATAAGTCTAGAAATATATAGAGCGCACTTTAACTTTGCTTAGACTTAAGACACTGTTCAAACGATACAGTGTTACCTATTATCGCTGACCACAGTCGCTGACATAAATCTATCTTGATAATCAAAGTACACTCTATAGATTTTAGCCATAGTTTCGGTAGGTAGGTACTACACACAAGGTACCTTGCACTGTCATGTCGTAACCATAACAAAGCTATTTCCCATCAAATTCACCAGAACGGTGTCAACATCTGTTGAAATAAACAGATATCATCAACCACGACTAATCGATCTTCGTAACACGACATTTTAACCAAACCAATTTGAACATAGCTCTCCTCTATGAATTTATGTAATAATAAAAAAAATTGTTATGTTCTACGATATTATTGAAATGTCAGCTGATGCATTTGCTCTATGCAGTGTCTATTTTTTAGGGGTTGTTTTTGAAAAATCTTCTCTTAGTGGATGTACGTACAGTAAATATCGTCATAATAGTTATCTGCATGTATTTCAGCCCGATCCGTCCCGCAGTTTGAGCTGTGCCTTGATAGATCAGTCAGTCCGTCACGTACATCAATATCAGGTATAGGTATACCTATGTGCGTAAGACAAGTAGTCCAATCAGAGGTTGCAACATATATGGCTATAAGAATACAATGCGCAGTCGTATGTCTCGTGTTCAGATTGCTTGACTTATTTTGCTTGCACTATACTTAATTAAGTATAATATTTTATCATTTTTGAGTTACATGCTATTACTCCTATTGCTATGACGTTTAATAATATGACGTATCTACTTATTATTAGGTAGTACCTACCTAGATAAATAAACATGACTTTTCCTCGGCAGTTATGAAGTTCGTGTTTCTGTTTTTAATGGGCATTTCTATATAATATGAATATATTCAACACAAACGCCATGGTCATCGTCGAAGATACCTACTAGTAGGTAGGTACTTGCGAGTATAATCATCATCATCATCATGATCAACCCATTTCCGCCCCACTACTGAGTACGGGTCTCCTCCTGAGAAGGGTTTAGGCCATAGTCTGCCACGCTGGCCCCACGCGGATTGGCAGACTTCACACACCCTTGAGAACTCTCAGGCATGCAGGTTTCCTCACGATGTTTTCCTTCACCGTTAAAGCAAGTGATTTTTAATTGCTTAAAAACGCACATAACTGAAAAGTTAGTGGTGCGTGCCTGGGATCGAACCCACGACCTCCGATTAGGAGGCGGTCGTTCTAACCACTAGGCTATCACAGCTCTATATCAGCGAGTATAATAATAATATCAAAAGCTCCAACCTAAACCGGATGCTAAATATTCATCCTAACTAAAAGGCTTTACATCACACCTAGATATCAGCATCGTGACGTCCTTTTAACATGAACTATCGTATTTTACGTTACAGCCACTGAAATGAACACAAACACGCTGGAAGAGGCGTGCCATACAAGATTGCAGTTTTTTTTTTGTGTCGATTCGAAGAGCCCCACCGAGCGTACCCATAATAGTGAATTAAAATTGACACTTTGTGTCAAATCATCAAATGGTCTTTGTACTATTTATCATCATCGAGTTCCTGTTGACACTATGTTGACAGATCACTAACATTTAGTTTGAAGTACGCTTAGGTATACGACGCTCACTGATATCAGTACCAAAATGGCAAAAATCAAGTTGCTTCAAAAACAGATCGGTAACAGCAGGTCCAGCGTACTTATATTAGTGAGGTCAGTGATTATAACCCTGTACCGTATTTTAAATGGGCGTTTCATGGCATTAAAGCGTTCGCAAATGATATTTCCCTCGCGCAAACCGCCATAATTATATTCGCATCAATCAGTTGCGCGTGTGAGATTTAGGGTTATAGAGTGGGCTTAAATGATGATGATTAATAAAAGTTATCATCTATCTTTTATTTAAACTTGTAGGTAGCTATGATTTTGTCAGGTAAAGCCTAAATGTTAAATCATTTAACAATTAAAATCAAGCAAAGCAAAAGTAAGAATCCTAAACTGTTTTCTAAAATTAAATAAGTTAAAACCTATTCTATACTTTCACTTCAATAGATAAAGTTAATTAATTACCAAGAGAGGGTAGGTAGTAAACACATAAGTAAAACAAACCAAGCTGAATAATAATAATTAGTCGTTTATTCAGATATCTTTCTCACTTTAATCTTTATAGATCTATCTGTATTTTATTGTATTGTTCAGCATAGATCTATTTATTTAAAGATGACTCTACCGCCCGTTTCGCAAAGGTGTTTCGTCGTGGAGAAGAAAGGGCAAAGAAACTCCACGACACACGTCTTTTTAAAACCATTACAACATTCAATACATAGTACTAAAACATATTTAACAATCAGTTATAACCAGCAAATAGTTATCAATTATATCAATTATCAATAAAATATAAGAATACTTAACTTTGATATAACCTGCCGCCCTTGTTTGCTCTGGCATCAAGAACTTCACCGTTTGTACCAGACTGATTTTACTATTTGAATTATATCACAAGACTATCTTAGACTGAATTATAACACAAGAATGTCGTAGACTGAATTATTACACGAGAATGACGTAGACTGAATTACTACACAAGAATGACCCCCTCCGTCGAGGTAAGGGTCCTTTTATAAACTCTGCCATCGCAAACAAGGCGGGAATCCACTGTGTCGTCCATCTTAATCTTTATTTAAAGGTTGGTACAATGTACCAACCTAATACAATATTTAATTTAACATAATAATATTATTAGTAACACATATTTATGGTTTACATATTGTTAATTTGACAACAATAATTAATTACATAATAAATTGATGGTTTACATATTATTTCACATAATAACTATTGACAACTGTATATTAAATCCAGCGGTATCATGTCAACCCTAGTATAGTGACAGTATTTAATTTACAATTAATAATTAGTGACATGTATTGATAATTAACATCATAATATTTTAGATATTCTCTTATTCCTTATTTTACATAATAACTATTGACTACTGTATGATAAATGTTAAATCCAGTAGTATCATGTCAATCTTAGTATATTGACAGTATTTATTTTACAGTAAATTAACTAGTGATATGTATTGGTAATTTTCATCTTAATATTTTACATATTGTCATATTCCTAGATACCAATTTAAACTATGATGAATAATAAAAGACATTATAACAATATCATACTCCTGTTAGATGGCAGCACATTGGCAGTGAAACTGTCGCGGAATAATAATGTTTCCGTTTAAAATATTAATTCAGAATCCAAGTTTATGATTGGGTCAATTTTAGCATAGTAAATATCGACTCTAGCATCATAAAATTATCTTAATATGACACGGCCAGACTGACAAGTACTTCGCTCCCGAAGTACATAGGGAAAGATAAATTTTATCATATTAACACAAACGTCATTCTGAGATGACATAGATAAATTTTAAGCAAAAATATAGACACAAAAATCATTTTGATTGACACGTTTGATTGGCAAGTACTTTGATCTCGAAGTACACAGAGACAAAGAAATTTTAGCATAGAAATAAAAGTCATCCTGAGATGACAGATAAATTAAAGCATAAATATAGACCTTACATACATAGGGACAGAGAAAGAAAAGAAAAAAAAATGTACCTAGCTAAATGCAAAAAAAAAAAAAAAATATCTGTAAGCTAAAAAAGATCTATAAGCTAACAGCTAAACTATCAGTTACTGACCCGCTCTCGGTCCTCCCACCTGCTGTGCGTGAAGATCTAGACCAAGTGGGGCAGTAACCCAGCAGACTCTTGCCTCCGGCCTTTATTGCAGGGTACCTATTCCCCTGCTGGTGGGACATAACGGCAAAGCAACAGGGCAGGGCACCAGCAGCCTAACAGTCCCTAACTGGCTGCGTCCCCCATAAATGGGTCTTGTACTAGACTCTTGCCTAGTACAATTGTACTAGCACCGTCCGAACAAGTCGTCTAACATTACTAGCCCAATGAAATATTATGTATACATTTTATTATTATTATAAATTATTATTATTATAAGTTTTTTTTTTTTGCATTAGTACTAGTAATGATTAGTGCCGGCAGCCCTAACTAACTGGCCTAACTGCTGCCGTCCCCCATAAATGGGTCTTGTACTAGACTGTCGTCTAGGCGTCTAGCACTAGCACCGTCCGAACAAGTCGTCTAACATTACTAGACCAATAAAATATTCATTTTTTTTTAAACATTAGTACTAGTAATGATTAGTGCCAGGCAGCCTAACTACCCTACCTAACTGTCTGCCAGCCCCATAAATGGGTTTTGTACCAGTGGACAAATACTAGATCTAGATTGCCAGGGGGCAACTGGTCTAGCATTGTCCGCACAAGCAATCTAACATTACCCGACCAATGAAAAAGAAGATAATATCATTATTTTCCGTTTACATTTCGGTACTTGGTAATGATTAGCTCCAGGCAGACCTAACTAACCTAATCCCCTTTGTCCCATTCGGGAATCTTACCATTTGTCCCATTCGGGAATCTTACCATTTGTCCCATACGGGAATCTTAATATTTGTCCCATAACATATTTGTCCCATAACATATTTGTTCCATAACATATTTGTTCCATAACATATTTGTCCCATTGCGAAAAAAAAATTTTTTTTTTTCTTTCTCTTTTTTTTTTCTTGTTGTGTCATTTAGTATTTAGGTTATTAGTATATTTTATATATTGCTCGGCCATTCTGATAAGTACTTCGCTCTCGAAGTACATAGGAAAATAGAACATTGTAGCCAGTGAAATTAAATCAACTGCGGTAGTAAAATACCGATATAAAAAAATATATAAAATGATGTTATTCGTAACAAAGTACCGACGAATAAAAAGAAATTATATATTAATACGATTGTGTCATTCGTAATACAATTAATATTCAAAGATTCAGTGTCAATGTTACTGCCATGAAAACTAAGATAGCTAGACGTCAGACCGAAATTGGATTATTATAGAATTTGTTTTATTTGTTGTTATAAAACATTGTGCCTATATTTTGCTATGTGAATAAACATCGTCTTTTTTTTATGTTATTGTATGTGATTTCTTCCTTCCTTCCTCTTTCGAAACAACTCAAGAGAAAAAAAAAATATAAAACGTTATGATGTAGGTATTTCTAAAATAAAATGGACGTATTACTATTATTGTTACTAGGAAGACTTATTAAAATTAGGTATCTATGTACTTGACTGTTTTGCTAAAGATAAAAATAGTAAGGATATTTTATTAATAAGGTTAGAAATCAAACTATACTTAAGGGGGATAATTTTAAATAAAGTTGTTTGAAGAGAGAAAAAAAAAAAATATACTTGAGTGACAAAGATTACTTACATTGTTTTAAAAGAGGAAAAAGAAAGTAAAATAAAATAGGTTTTTTTTTTTGTTTTTTTTTTAATGCTTAGGTTATGTAAATCATAATTTAGAAAATTCACACAGTCTGTTCAGTTTCGTAGCTGAAGTAAATGGTTATGATATTATTCTCAAAAGCAAATCTACTGATTTGTTGTTATTTTTGCTTTGACAGAGTATTATGATTTTGTGATTATTTCACAAATACATTTTATATAAATCGTTCGGCCAATCTGACGCCTAACTAGCTTTGCTATTTATCTAAGTAAAATTATCTTAATCTAAATTTGTCCTATTGACTAAAACTTTTGTACCAACCTTCACTAAAAAAAATAAACACTAGAACTTAGCTGTAGCATTGAGCTTCACCAACGAAGCGACGTTTTAACTAGCGGTGCTACACTAGCACCAAGTGCTACTGACGACAGTGGTGTCCATCGCTCTCTGGTCATCGGATCACCGGCACCGAGTGCCGTTGACGACAGGCAGCAGCCTGTCGTTTTGAGGAGAGGCCGCATCCACGATTACTGAAAGTATTTGAAAAGTATTAGTATTTTGACAAGAAAAGATCTTATCGTATCCCACTTCTGATGTGAGATTTAGGGTTATAGAGTGGGCTTAAATGATGATGATTAATAAAAGTTATCATCTATCTTTTATTTAAACTTGTAGGTAGCTATGATTTTGTCAGGTAAAGCCTAAATGTTAAATCATTTAACAATTAAAATCAAGCAAAGCAAAAGTAAGAATCCTAAACTGTTTTCTAAAATTAAATAAGTTAAAACCTATTCTATACTTTCACTTCAATAGATAAAGTTAATTAATTACCAAGAGAGGGTAGGTAGTAAACACATAAGTAAAACAAACCAAGCTGAATAATAATAATTAGTCGTTTATTCAGATATCTTTCTCACTTTAATCTTTATAGATCTATCTGTATTTTATTGTATTGTTCAGCATAGATCTATTTATTTAAAGATGACTCTACCGCCCGTTTCGCAAAGGTGTTTCGTCGTGGAGAAGAAAGGGCAAAGAAACTCCACGACACACGTCTTTTTAAAACCATTACAACATTCAATACATAGTACTAAAACATATTTAACAATCAGTTATAACCAGCAAATAGTTATCAATTATATCAATTATCAATAAAATATAAGAATACTTAACTTTGATATAACCTGCCGCCCTTGTTTGCTCTGGCATCAAGAACTTCACCGTTTGTACCAGACTGATTTTACTATTTGAATTATCACAAGACTATCTTAGACTGAATTATAACACAAGAATGTCGTAGACTGAATTATTACACGAGAATGACGTAGACTGAATTACTACACAAGAATGACCCCCTCCGTCGAGGTAAGGGTCCTTTTATAAACTCTGCCATCGCAAACAAGGCGGGAATCCACTGTGTCGTCCATCTTAATCTTTATTTAAAGGTTGGTACAATGTACCAACCTAATACAATATTTAATTTAACATAATAATATTATTAGTAACACATATTTATGGTTTACATATTGTTAATTTGACAACAATAATTAATTACATAATAAATTGATGGTTTACATATTATTTCACATAATAACTATTGACAACTGTATATTAAATCCAGCGGTATCATGTCAACCCTAGTATAGTGACAGTATTTAATTTACAATTAATAATTAGTGACATGTATTGATAATTAACATCATAATATTTTAGATATTCTCTTATTCCTTATTTTACATAATAACTATTGACTACTGTATGATAAATGTTAAATCCAGTAGTATCATGTCAATCTTAGTATATTGACAGTATTTATTTTACAGTAAATTAACTAGTGATATGTATTGGTAATTTTCATCTTAATATTTTACATATTGTCATATTCCTAGATACCAAATTAAACTATGATGAATAATAAAAGACATTATAACAATATCATACTCCTGTTAGATGGCAGCACATTGGCAGTGAAACTGTCGCGGAATAATAATGTTTCCGTTTAAAATATTAATTCAGAATCCAAGTTTATGATTGGGTCAATTTTAGCATAGTAAATATCGACTCTAGCATCATAAAATTATCTTAAGAGGATCATTGTCAACGATCCCCCGTCGATTTCCTACGTATGATATTATTGTTCTCATCTCTATCTGCCCTGGTTCGTGTATTCTCGGTTCCTAGATCGGTGCATTTGTGATAACCAATTCTAATTGCTGTGATTGGCTGAATTTACCATGTTCTTGCTGCGACAGTGAGTTTGAGCCACTAGCGGAACAATGTTAGCCGGTCAGAAATGATTGCAATTAGTCAACCTGTATGACGTCCGTGTTCTGTTTTTGATTACAAAAAAGAAAAAATTGTTGTTGCAATCATCAATTTTAGCAAATAGTGAAAGAGAGTCGACCAATCAGAGGTCACAACTACCGTCACACTTTCTGTGAAACTATGGCAGTAGGCTTACCGAGTAATGAAAACAATTTTTCATTCTGTAATGTCATGTGGCAAGTAGGGTTGCCACCTGCCTCTTTTTGATTTACAGGCTACCACCATCAAAAATACGGGGTTTAGATTTGAAGAAATTTAAAAATTTGAAGTATTTGAAGAAATAGGCGGTGGTTCTCTCTGAAATGCATGGAAAGCCTATTTAGATATTTCAGTTTATTTGTAAGTTTTGTATTTTTTCTCTGTATGTTGCCGTGTCTTGATTGGTGAACTGTGTTTGCAATGTGATTTTAAATAAAAGATTTATTTATTTAAATAGCTTTTAAAAACTCTAGTTTTGTAAAGCAAAATGTTATACATTTCATGCATACAATCTTTGCATTTTAACTTAAATTTACATTTAACTTGTAATTCCACCTTCACAGTATCAATACTATGGCCGTAGCCAGGAATCGATTTCGGGAGAGGTTTTATCAGGGCCGGAACTGAATCCTGTCATGAGGAAAATAACATTCGCTCAACTTTATGGGCTAATTACCTGGTTAGTGGAATTTCGCCTTTCAATTTGACAGTGAGATAAAATACAACAATAAAAAAGCGCGAGCGCAGTGAGCGTAAGTGTTTTTGGTTCAATTACAGAAAGAATTAAAGTGAAAGGGAAACGAGTTTAGCCATAGCAAGATTTTATTTTTAAAACTCCCTATCCATACTAATATTACAAATACGACAGTATATCTATTTGCCTATCTATTTGTTACCCTTTCACGGCCCATCTTCTTTACCAAAATTTTGGTACTTACTATTCAGAGGTAACTTGCATCCCAGACATAAACTTTTTAGCCCGGAAAATCCCCCACGGAATTTTTAAAACTCTAAATTCATGCAAACGAAATTGCGGGGCTTACACCAAGTAATACAAATTCAAAGCGCGAGTGAAGTGAGCGCGAAATGTTTGATATATTTCCAAAAAAAAATTGGTAAGCAAATGCAAGAAATAGTGTAAGTATTATTTTAGGCTTAGGTTTTTGACGGCTTCCCAGGCGCAGTCGCCATTTCTAAATTTCTGGTCTGGTGGGAGGCTTCGGTCATGGCTAGTTATATGATTAGTATGGCCCTAACGGCCAAGAAATTAGACTGCATCATCACTTACCACTAGAAAAGATTAAAGTCACGGGCTAACTTGTATAAAAAAAGGCTAACATCCTCAAACCAAGCCCCGCCGCCTTGGCTACGACCATGATCAATATCGAGTGGGTTTCGGCTACGCATTGCCGCAAAAGGAAAATATTCTTTCTACTGGACATAACGTCAGTGTTCGGTTTCGCCAGCCAAGTGCGAGTCAGACTCACGCACCGAGGGTTCCGATTCGGGTATTTTTTTCGACATTTTACACGAGAAATCAAAAACTGTTATGCATTAAAAAAAATATGCATAAAAATAAATAAAAATCTGTTTTAGAATGAACAGGTAAAGCCCTTTCATATGATAACCCACTTGATATATGTAGTTATCTTACTTTGAAAATTGAAAATACTAATATTTGTTCATGAACACATGACAGACGGATAGAAGGACAGATGGACAGACGGACAGACGGAAAGACAGACAGACTGATAGACAACGAAGTGATCCTATAAGAGTTCTTTTTGCTTTTGAGTTACGGAACCCTAAAAATATTTAGTTTTATTTGCCCCGTATTTTATTTTCATAATTACCGGTTTCTCTATCCTGACATACGGGGTAACCAGTAAAATACGGGGCCTCTGGCAACCCTATTCGGAAAACACTGTCACATTCAAGTTAATGTCAAATATTTTGTTTTCAATTACAGAAAGCTGCATCAATCATTATTACAATATTTTCTTTGTTGTGATTGGCTGAATTTTTGAGTTTCAGCCAATAAACAGACTGTTTGCCAATTAAACGTCATAACAATATAAATGCCAGAAAGTTTAACCAAATAAAACAAACTTAATGAGAACCTAGTGAGAATGCAAACGGCACACAATTTATAATACATATTATGTTAGTCGTATATAATAGATATTATAGTAGTCGTTCACTTTGGTAATAGTCAGATTGTCATCAGTAAAATCGATATTGGTCGATGTATCGTAAATTATTGTTTCGGTGACAAATATTTTTATTATCTATTTATCTTTGAACAGAATGGAATAGAATGAAATGGAATGGAATACAATGATAAATTTTTATTCCTGTAAACTTTTAGGTAAACTTCAAAGTGTTTTTGGATGGTCAGAAAAATTTACCACTGGTTCGGAATGCCGTTCCTACGTTTTCTAGGGTTTCGTACCTCAAAATGAAAAACGGAACTCTTATAGGATCACTTTGTTGTCTATCTCTCTGTCTGTCGTGTGTGTCAAGAAAACCTCTAGGGTACTTCCCGTTGACTCAAAACCATGAAATTTGGCAGGTAACCTAACTGCGTAATTTTGGGTAGTTTTTTTAATCGATAAAGAAAGTTTGCGACATTGTTCAATAAAAAAATTGGATTCCAACTCCTCAATCCTGATGTTGCAGGGGACCTGACTACTAAAGCTAATGGGATTTAAAAAGTGTCGATTATTAATTGATATTGAAGGTATCTATACCAAGTAAACACTTTGTCGTTGACCTCAACCCTGATGCTGTAAGAAATTGCATTCCTAAATCCTGGTGATCCCTCGGGATTTGAAAAGGATAATCCGTTTAAATATTCTTACGTGATACAGAAACAAGTTGCATCCCGGGGACGGGCTATTACGGAGAGGCAACTTTTGTTCTGGGAAATGAAAGGATCGGGATTTTTAAAAACCTAAATCCACGCGAGCGAAGCTGCGGGCATTAGCTAGTTGTAAATATATTTAGAAGCTACTATAAGATAATAGATAAGGTACTTATTTCCTTATATTTTTATTGTATGGCAGCGCGCGGTTTTAAATTATAAATTGCACGTCCTGTCCTTTTCTGTAATACATTTTTTTCTCAATATCTACCGCTTTATCTCATAGCAAGAGTCCGTAAGACATAATACAGTGAAAATAGGCAAAATATACAATTTTTGCAGTTTCCACGTCAGTACCTGTCGAATTTTTCTAACAGTGTAAGCAGCAGAGCTGAGTTTACCATCAAGTGTTGATATGTGGGTGTTCCATAGAAGCTTTGCATCTAACATTATACCGAGAAACACGGGGTTCTCCTTTATTTTCAACATATGATTATTTATCAATGAATTTATGTCATTTAAGGTCCTGGTATTGGGCAGTGTGAATTCAACACACTTAGATTTCTTTGCATTTGGAAGTAAATTGTTAGCAATAAATCAGAGAGTGACCTGTGATATGGCATTACATATAGTATACATTGTCAAAAATTATAATATTAAAGCTGTGCGTATTGCGTGAGGAATAGGTTGCAAGAGAGTTGCAACTTGCAGGGTTTGATGCATGCGCTATTGCCAGCAAACATGAGACATATTTTTATCTACAGGCAACGTCTGAGTAGGTAACGCATACGTCTAACGCAAGTTGAAATGTATTTAGTTAGACCTATCGACAAGTTTGGAGTCGGGTGCAGTCTAAATGTGGCCCGTGTGTTTAGACTGTCCGTTTCTGTCAGTTTCACGTGTCGTCCCCCGCACTTCACCACCCCGCTTGCACAAATCGAGACAGCACGAAATTTTCAAGATTTCTGGGTGTAATTTCTGGTTTTCGTAGTTCCCACATAATTATAACAATATAAAATATATAACGATAATTTTTTTACTACATAATATTCATTAAATTTTCTAGGTCTGTGGTTTTTCCAAATTTCATTAAATTGCTTCGTTGTCTAGAAAAACGAGCACAAAGTTGGGCCTTTTTTTAAAGAAAAATACAAATCTTTGAGCCCCTGTAATTTTAAAACTACATATTTTTAGAAAAATCTAAAACACCACAGACACAGATATTAGTTTCTAGACTATGTCTGCAAAATTTCATGGACTTTGGTTGCTTAATATTCAAATGAAATGGGAACTACGATTGTATGGAGTAAGTGACGGAGAGAGCTCTGTTAATATGACACGCGCGCGCATACCCGCGAGCCTCTTAAATGGTTATTAGCCGGTTAATATACATGTTATATAATATACTATCGCTTGGATCTCTTATGGGGTTTATGATATGTCGAATTTTCTGTTATTGACGGCAATTTTTTATTCAGTGTCCATGTCCATAATTGTAGAATGATGTCATAGAAAACTTTTACATTGTTTTGTAAAACATTGGTACCTAAAGGTACTTACATACATGTTCGTCTACTTATTTATTTGGGTGCTTATCACGCAAAATACCACTGAAATAATAGGGATGAAACTTTCATTAAAATTACCCAGGTTTTACAAGACTTAAATTTTTCAGAATTTACAAAATTGAGGAATTACTTTATGTTAACAACAAAAACTTTTCATTATAGGCTTAAATTCTTCTCCAACGTTGATCATATACGGTTCAATATAGATTTCACTTTATTCATGGCAATAATATCTTCTAGATCTTCCATATAGATGGAGGCCGCTCACCAATAAGACGGTCCGACCAAATGAAGGAATTCAATTCCTGTCAGTTCCACACAATCGCTAAAATGGCCACCGACAGATGGAAATGGAAATAGCTGATCCATTCGAGGCCGGGAAGGACCACGGTCTTCAGGAGTGAAGGAATGACCGGAGAGAAAGAGAGAGAGAGGTATGGAAAATAGCCTTTATAATATGAGAAAGAATAAAGTTGAAAACTAAAACCCGACTGCGATCGTCTTAGAAAACGGTGAAATATTATAGTAAAATTGTTTTTCTGTCGCTTGGTATATTTTAATGTTGTAGTATATTTATATTTATGAACTCAAAATTTTCTCCTCTTTCATTTGAAACCATACAATAGCAAAAAACAAAATTTTGGAGACCCCCACTTTTTTTCATGTAATATCCGTTAGGTCAATTTTTTTCGTATAAAATGTAGCCTATGTCACCCGGAAAAGCCTTATATCTGACACTCATACCTATTTTTTATCTAATAAAAACCTTTTCTATAATATTATTATCAGTTAAATTAGTAACAGGTAAGTAATCAGTTTTTGTCTATTATTCCACAAGAAAAATGCACCAAGTAGGTAGGTACTTACATCACAGTAATAATAATCTAAGTAACACTGAAATTGGATTACGAGATAATATACTGACAAGTAGCACCTTGACATCTCTATTACAAGAATTATTATTATCAACCACAATCAAAATGTCCACAGTAAAAGTAATTTTGATGGATGAATTATTGTCTGTACCGAATACCACTTTGATAGATGACGAAATCATCTTTTTGTGTGCGACTAGTGGTAATAAGATTGGACCTTATTAGGTATCTACTCATATTATAAACTCTAACTCTTTTTTAGGGTTCCATATCTCAAAATGCAAAAAGTAACCCTTATAGGATCACTTTGTTGTCTGTCTGTTTTGGGTGGGTGGGGTCAAACCTATTGGGTACTTCCTGTTGACTTAGAATCATAAAATTTAGCAGGTAGGTAGGTCTTAGAGCACAAACTTGGATCATCCAAGAGCACAAGCAAAGAAAAAATTCAAAAACTGTGACTTCGTGGTTACATCACAAATAAAATGTGAACCAATAATTAGTAAGTATTTTCAACTTCCTAAGTAAGATTACTATAACAAATAAGGTACCTAAGTATTATAATGAAAGGGCTTTACCTGTATAGATTCTGAAACAGATTTTTATTTATATGTATATATTTATGTGCATGATAGTTTTGATTTATCGTGCAAAATATCGATAAATACGACTGTAGTACGGAACTCTCGGTGCGCGAGTCTGACTCGCACTTGGCCGGTGTTTTTAATCGCTAACTTTACGAAACTACGTACGTGTTAAGCAATTAAGTAGGTATTGCACTTGTTTTAACGAAAAAGGAATAAGTAAAAGGTGCGTGAAGATTGCTAACCCGCACTTAGCTAGCGTAGAATGGCCAACTTCTCATTCTGAGAGGAAACCCGTGCTCAGTAGTGAGCCGGCTATGTGTTGATGTTGATAATAATTTTTCTTATAATATATTCCTCTAAAAATTTTTAACAGGAGCATTCGGCAATAAAACTAGTTTCTGTGGCGAGTTAGGCAGTGCCTTTTTGTTTGTATGGAATGCATATCTCTGTTGCCGTATGTAGTTCTATTATTTGTTAATTTCAACTAGATATATCTATCGTATTCATTCGTACTTTATGCCTACCTATCTATTTATCTAGCCTAGTACGGTCTGCCTGTAATCTAGACTTCATCGAGTTGTCAAGTTTATAAGTTTAGAAAGTGTTTAGAACTTATAATTTAGCTTACTTTATTACACCAATGGCATTCATTAACTTTAGCATTAGATGTGGAAACTAAAATGACAGGTATAGTTATCAAAATAATAGTGTTGTGACTGGGCGTGACATTTGTGTCGATACTTGAAATGTCAAAGCGATTTGTACCAAGGTTTCTAGTAAGTACATTAACGAAATTGACATAATTTTTATGTTTCTTTTACTAAATTATACCCACTGCTTAGGTATACCTACCGTAATAAAATTCACCTACAACGGTATAAGAATACAACACAAGCTATGACCGACAAGAACGAAATAATAATGAGTTTTTTGTGGGCTCTTCTCAGAATTGGGTGCGTTTGGAACCCTCGTAGCTTTAGTTCTAAGTTACGTAATTAATTATCACCATTATATCGTATAAATTTAACAATTTCGACCATCAAAAGGAGTACAATTTGTACCTACTTTGAATAAATGATGACAACAGGGTGCATTGTCAAAAAAAAAAGTCAAAATCATTTTACAAGAAGGGCAACACACGAAAACCACTTTACAGCGTCTTGGTCAGCGAAGATGAGGTCCCCGATTTGTAATGTCACTCGGACGTGGACTCACGCCACGGCCTCGGGACTGTACGGACTAACCAATCCATCCATCCCAGCGTCATCCTAAGTCATGGTCCGAGCCTTGAGGGCTCTCTCCGTCACTCGTTTCATACCATTTCATACAATCGTAGTTCCAATTTCATTTGAATATTAAGCAACCAAAGTCCATGAAATTTTGCAGACATATTCTAGAAACTAATATCTATGTCTGTGGTTTTCCAGATTTCTGTTAAAATATTCGGTTTCAAAGTTACGCGGTCTTAAAATTTTCATACAAATCTTTGAGCCCCTGTAATTTTAAAAGTACATATTTTTAGAAAAATCTAAAACACCACAGACACAGATATTAGTTTCTAGAATATTATGTCTGCAAAATTTCATGGACTTTGGTTGCTTAATTTTCAAATGAAATTGGAACTACGATTGTATGAAACGAGTGGAAACGAGTGACGGAGAGAGCCCTGTTAATTACATTTTATTAGGAACAGCAGAATAATATGCAGTTGTAACTCAGAACTGCCAATTTTTGGTAAGTGCCACTTTTTAGGGTTCCGTACCTCAAATGGAAAAACGGAACCCTTTTAGGATCACTTTGTTGTCTGTCTGTCTGTCTGTCCGTCCGTCTGATCTGAATAAATCTGAAAACCGCGAATTTGTGGTTACATCATTAAAAAAAAATTAAAATGTGTTTCAATTTTCAAAGTAAGATAACATTACCAAGTGGGTTATCATATGAAAGGGCTTTACCTGTACATTCTAAAACAGATTTTTGTTTATTTTTATGTACTTATAATAGTTTTTTTGATTTATCGTGCAAAATGTTGAAAAAATACCCGTGTACGGGACCCCCAGCGCGCGGGTCTGACTCGCACTTGGACGATTTTTTTTTAATGTTCATTGTGTAGGAATGGGAAGTACTGGGTGACGCTTCTTGTCAATTACATAAACCAGCAATCCACACGTTCTAACCACAAGGCTACCTCAGAATTACCATAGCGGAACAGCAAACAGATTTCGCCATGACCCGTCCACTCAATGACACTTCATCACCAAACAAAAGAACAAAGCGTCTCCATTATATTACACAACTTATATTCACGCCGGCTGAGCCACATAATGACATGCACGAAGCTCTAATGGCTGACCAAATCACTTCTAGCTAGGCAAAGAGCTACTGACAGGATTTTCTCTTTTAGAAAATATCACTACCTATATCTATCTATACTAATATTATAAAGAGGAAACCTTTGTATTTTTGTATGTTTGTATTGAATAGGCTCAAAAACTACTGGACCGATTTCAAAATTTCTTTTACCATTACTTAGAGGGATTCTTCCGAATCCGTATAGGCTATATTTTATCCCAGAAAATAGAAAAAATAAATGTCCACCCGTGCGAAGCCGGGGCGGGTCGCTAGTTATTTATAAATACTAAACTCTAAAGTATGTTACTCTCCAGGTCTTTAACTAAACCCATGCAAAATCATGTTGATCCGTTACTTACTCCGATTTAGGTTTTAAGAGTTCCGTACCTCAAAAGGAAAAACGAAACCCTTATAGCATCACTTTGTCTGTCTGTTTGTCTGCTTGTCTGTCTGTCGTGTCTGTCAAGAAAATCTATAGGGTACTTTCCGTTGATCAAGAATCATGAAATTTGGAAAGTAGGTAGGTTTTGTAGCACAAGTAAAGGGAAAAATTCCAAAACCGTAAATTTGTGGTTAGTTACATCACAAAAAAATTAAAATATGTGCGTTAAACAAATAATAATAATTAGTATTTTCAATGTTCAAAGTGAGATAAATATTTACCAAGTAGGGCATCATTTAAAAGGGCATACCTGTACATTCTAACACAGATTTTTATTTATTTTTACGCATAACAGTTTTTGATTTATCGTGCAAAATGTTGGAAAAAATACCCGAGTACGGAACCCTCGGTGCGCGAGTCTGACTCGCATTTTTCAATTTTCAATCTGCACCATGGCCGTTGCCATTTTAGCACTACCCAAGCTCAATTTCAAGGATTCCTATAATTATTATTCTCTAATTTATATTACTTAAAAGGGCTTCTCCGTCAGTCGTTTCATACAATCGTAGTTCCAATTTCATTTGAATATTAAGCAACCAAAGTCCATGAAATTTTGCAGACATATTATAGAAACTAATATCTATGTCTGTGGTTTTCCAGATTTCTGTTAGAATATTCGGTTTCAAAGTTACGCGGTCTTAAAAATTTTCATACAAATCTTTGAGCCCCTGTAATTTTAAAACTACATATTTTTAGAAAAATCTAAAACACCACAGACACAGATATTAGTTTCTAGAATATGTCTGCAAAATTTCATGAACTTTGGTTGCTTAATTTTCAAATGAAATTGGAACTACGATTGTATGAAACGAGCAGAAACGAGTCACGGAGAGAGCCCTGTTAAATACGACTACATTAGGCACCTATATTTTTCTTTCCGGTGATGAAACTTTTGCTTGTAAATTGCCACCTACTGCCTTACTATTCTACTTCTTACCTCTCGCCTCCTGTTCACAAACTTCTCATTATCATAGAACAATACAATTTAAACTCTATCATCCTAAGAATAAAGATTATGCTAACTGTATCCTGAAATTTGTCTGCGTCAATTGTCTAGTGGCCAACCACCACGCCTACTCTTGCGACAAATGGGACAATTTTCTTTGCCTCAAACAGAAAGGCGATCGAAGTTGAATTTTATGATCTAAAAAGTTAAGTTGCTTTTCATTTAAATGGTTTGGTCGTGATTTTCCAAAAGATAATAAATTCAATTTTTTATTACTTTGTCTTTATGCACTTAACATTTGGAGTCAGAAAAGAACACAACAAAAATGATGAAAAATATTATATTTGTGGCCATAATAATATGGAAACTTTGAGGTCTGAGTATCACATGAGTATGGTTGAACTTGTTTATTTTTGACAATTCAAATGAATTTTTAACCCCCGACCCAAAAAGAGGGGTGTTATAAATTTGACGTGTGTATCTGTGTATCTGTGTATCTGTCTGTGGCATCGTAGCGCCTAAACGAATGAACCGATTTTAATTTACTTTTTTTTGTTTGAAAGGTGGCTTGATCGAGAGTGTTCTTAGCTATAATCCAAAAAAATCGGTCAGCCGTTTAAAAGTTATCAACTCTTTTCTAGTTTTCTTGTAGGAAAGAAGGTTAGATAACCCTTAGGTTCATAATATTCAAGTGTCAATTGACAAATGTCAAGCTGTCAAGATGGACGTTGCCTAGATATACATAATTATTTATTTGAAAATGATGTTTTGGAAAACTCAGATACTTTGGATCGTAGGCGCGGAATAGTCCAAGAAAATCGGTTCAGTTCAGCCGTTGGAAAGTTATCAGCTCTTTTCTAGTTACTGTAACCTTCACTTGTCGGGGGTGTTGAAAATTTTTAATTTACACTTGTTAAAAGTAACCTTAGACTACAAAGGTTCTAAGCACATATTATTATCAACAGTCAACACTGACGATTATGGAGATGCAGTCAGACCTTAGAGACCTACTTAGCTGAAAGATCCTACTAATATTTGAAGCATGACTCCCACTTCCTAGTCCATAGAAGAAAATAATATTATCTCTTATTTTAATGCAATTATTATAGACAGTGCTGCACCTATGTGTCGATACAATAACAAAGTCGCATGCTCTATAAGTACCTTGTGCATAAATTTTGAAAAAGGACGCCATTTTTTATATTTGGTTATAGGTTTGTGTCAACTGTCATTTAAAAAGGACGATTTTAGTCCTTCATTTAAAGGGTAAATCGTCCTTTTGGTATAACTGTAGACACATACAGCAAATATAGTGAGTCCTTTCTCAAAATCTACGTATTACATGAACTACCTACTGATTAGGTGAAAAGTTTGTGATACCTTGAAAAACTCACAAAATATCATAAGTACTAGTTCTAGTTTCAATTCAAACACAACAAATTCGTATCAGAAAAAAAAAAACTAGTTGAAAGATTTCCGAACCACGTTCCACTCATACATGGGGTAATGATACGAATTACAATAATTGTGTAAGCTCGGGCGGGGCGGGGCCAAATGACAATCACGCGCCGCGACCTAATGAACGGGTGTATGCAGCTAGAACACAGGTGGCGAGTAGGCAGGGGAAAACATCGATTATTTATCGATATATCATAATTTTAAGCTCGATATATCAACATGTTTATCGATAAGACCTAAGAATTCACAACTTAACGGTGAGTATGTATAAAAATTTCAAGTAAGTAAGTTATGCATTGGGCTACGTCCATTTTGTGCCAATAGGTAAATGTCTCCTTGGGCTATGGCTCCAAAATAATCGAGGATCCTCTGAAGACAGGGCAGGTCTGGAGGGCGTTTTACTTAGTTACTTTTAGCTCGATGCGGTGGTTTGGTACTGTGCCCTGTTCACTGGACACTTTCAAGTAAAGATTTTTAAACAATCCTGTGGAGATGATACTGCCATTGGCGCTATTAGAATGCCATAAGCCTACTTTGTCGTATTAGTTTACAAATTGCGAAAAACCAAATTGAATTGCGCGGGCAGACCCATGTCATGCACTTTAGATATCTATTTTCGTTGGCTTAACTGCTACAACAAGATTGTTAATGCAATTTTAAATAAAAAATAGTCTTGACATACCTACCTATAAGTATTATCATTTATAAACAACTGATAATTTAGGACCTGAGTCATCAATGCTAAAGCTTAGATATACCTAGTATTTTAATAGTAGTGAAGTCACCATAATTTTTTTTGAATTAATATAATATTACTAAGCTGTTTTCGCTGTTTTATGTATTTAATTTTGGATTTATCGATACTTTCTGAATACCAACAAAGCACATCCCTACAACTCTAAGGCGCACGTATTGTCCCTGTCGAGTCATGTGCTGATTATATCATCTATATTATATGCTTTATACACTTACGTGTACCGTGGGCATCTGTCCCGAAAGGTAATTATGTTGGTTCTATTTTATAATCAGCAGTTAATAGCTAATATGCTGGTCAGGTGTGGCCAGAGAGTGTAATTTCTATTAAAAATGTGTAATGACAGTAATGGCTCCCAAAAACAGGTCAAGTGCGAGTCGAATTCGCACACGAAGGGTCCCGTACCATCGTATAAGATATACCTAACACTTATGTAGAGCACTGCAAGTTATGACGGACAGCGCCATCTGTATGTGATTTAGTAAACTAATTATTTATTTGTTCTTGAACACATTAAAATTGTTTTTGGTGATTTAACCGCAAATTCGCGGTATTCGGATATTTTCCTTTACTTGTGCTATAACAACTACCTATCTGCTATTGCCATGATTCTAGGTAAACCGGAAGGTTTATAGGTTTTCTTGACAGACACGACAGACAGACAACGAATGGACTCTATAAGCCTTATATATGTATATATACAGCCTTAAATTATATTGGGAACCCTTATAGTGTAAGGGTTCCTTTTTTCCTTTTGAGGTACGCAACTTTATAAACATAATTCCAATGTTAGTGAAGGATGCCCGGAATTGAATTACTTAGTTATCGGTGTTTTGGAATAGTTTTAACCACTAGGTTATCACCGTTTCGAAGGTGTAAAACAGATCAATTTTGACAAGAAGCGAGTGGAAACGGGCGATTTCCTACCATCCCTCCACAATGATGGGAATCGTCCACGCAATTATTCGGTGCAATTGACCGCGATAAGTTCACGGGGACCTCCCTATAAATTATTACACTTAAAATAATTACTACAGTATAGCTATATTATTAAGTAGATGATACACTTTGTTTCACACTAATTAGTATTAACTTTGTAAAGTGGTGATAATAAAAAAAAAGAATACCCGGCTGAGTTTGTTGTGGGCTCTTCTCAGATTTGGGCGCGTTTGGAACCCTCGTAGCTTTAGTTTTAAGTTACGTAATTAATTATCACCACTATATCATTGTTTGACAATCAGAAAGTGAACAATAGTACCCAATTTGAATAAATGACTTTGATTTTGACTTTAACTAGGTACCTATAGGTGGTAGTATTTTTATTTATTTAATAGGAAGCCAACGGTAGTAGATAAATAGTAACTCAAAATAGTGGTGATAGCCCTATTTGGGCGGTCTGGGATTCGATCTCTGGCAACTCTAACTTTTCAGAGTTAGGTAGGTACCTATGCGTTACTTATTTGCGTGATAATGAGAAACTTTCCAGGGGCAGTTCCTTAAAAAGCTCATAGGTGACGCTGATCATGCCCTTCCAAGGAGGTAGTTCCATAATGATCTAAGCGAATTAGACTGCCTAGTTTAGTTCAGAGACGAGTCATAATAAGGAATGCCTGTAATCTATCAAAACCCACTTATTACGGGAAAATTGTAGAACGCTCGTTTTTAAATTAACTTTGGTCTGCGAAACTCTAAACAACGATCATATTAAAGTGCCACTCAATAACCACAAGTGCAATAAAGACAATTGCGGGTACCATAACAATTATACTTAAAACAAACCAACGATATAAACGTGGCATGCCACTAGATGGGGCGCTTTATAACAAAATGTTCCAACGAACATCGGTGTCGGCACTCTTGTCAATATTGACGACCTCCTTGGTGCAGTGGTAAGCGCTGTGGTCGTATTAGTGGGAGGTCCCGGGTTCGATTCCCGGCAGGGGTTTAGAATTTTACAATTTCTTAATTTCTGGTCTGGTGGGAGTCTTTCGCCGTGGCTAGTCACCACCCTACCAGCAAAACCGTGCCGCCAAGCGATTCAGCGTTCTAATACGATGCTGTGTAGAAACCAGAGGGATATGAGTTTAATAAAAACTGCCATATCCAGGTTAACCCGCTTTCATCTTAGACTGCATCATCACTTACCGCCAGGTGAGATTACAATTAAGGGCTAACTTGTATCTGAATAAAAAGTAAAATTCAAAAAAAATCCGCTTTAGTATATGAAGTCCGTTTGTAAAAATTAAACTAGCACGATAAGTCTAAATTATTATTCACGTAAGTAGCTTTAGTACCTAAGTATAGGCTGCTCTAACTAATCAATGTTTCTACAAACTGAATGCACCTAAAATGGGTTACAATCATCGATGTATATGGATTAGCCTTTCCCATATAAATCCGACTGCAAAAATGCGCTTGAATCTTACGTCATTTTTTTTAAAATAAGAATATTAGCCAAAGTTAAATCAAAGTCACTAGTAACAAAGTCAATAGACTTTTGCAAATTCTATTGACTTGTTGAGCGCGTTTTTAATCTTCGAAGGGCCTATCCATATACATCGATGGTTACAATACAACTAACAGGAGCGCGGACACCGATGCTCGTTGGAAAATGCTGTTAAATATAAAGCGCCCTATCTAGTGGAGCATTAATATCGCTGAACGGAACCAAAGCAAAGCAAAACCAAAGAATCACCACAAAACTTAGGATGTCGTATACTGAAATGACATTCATTATTTTTTAAGGACCTCATAAAACAATATTACTGCAGCGTACACTATACTTACGCACTGTTCCATCCCAATTACTGGCCATAACTGGCGGGTTCGATTCCCGGCGATAATTATAAGTTTTCCGTACAAACATATGAGACATAAATAACTTTGACGGTTCGGCGTCTCGACTAATTGGCTGGGTTGTCGCTGATGCCGAATTAACATCCGAAGACAGGGCTTCGGGTCGTAAATATTGACATTGGGTCGCGTCCCAAGTTATACGAACGAAACAAAAAGTTACTTACATTTAGAGCTAGCTTTTGTTTTTTTTTTAAACAAAGAATATTAGCCATGCTTATCATGACTAACACTCCCTTTTCCCCTCCAATTTTAAGCGTAAAGCTTGTGCCAGGAGTAGGTACGACAATAATGCAACGGGTGGGGTTTGAACCGCCGACCTTTCGAGCTATCGAGGCTTTTTCCGCGTGGATTAATTTAACCGATTCCCATTTTTAAAATCCCGGGGCAACTTTTTGATTTTCCGGGATGAAAAGTAGCCTATGTCACTCTTCAGGTCTTTATAACTATACCCAATACCTATGCATAAAATATCGTCGACTCGTTGCTCCGTTGCGATGTGATTGAAGGACAAACCAACAAATCAAGAAACCAAGAAACAAACACTCTTTCGCATTTATAATATGGGTAGTCATTAAGGGTAGTTCATTCGTCGTGGGTAAAAAGAAGTAAAATAGATTGGTCGATAGCGTCAATGGCGCTCCGAGGGGTAATGTGACCCGCATTCCTGATAGGTGTAATCGAATACCCTCAATCTATGAACTCGTCTAACTTTTGTAATTCACTCCGCCAACTTACAGGGACAGCCGCTAGCTCTCAACCTATGCCAGAGACCTTTACGGGGACTAGAAATGGCAAATGAAATAAAACTATTACAGCTAAACTGAAAACACTAAAATTCACAGATGCTTATGTGGCCATAGAATAAGTGAACACTCTGTAAGTAAACCTGGGTATTTGAAGTTAAGAAGAGTTTTATTTTTGACTTTATACTTAATATCTATACTTATAAATTGCTTGATAATTAAATTAAATAGAGATAGATAGACTTTTTACTAGAGTCTTACATGTACGAAAGTTTAAATTTTGCACAAAGCTTGTTGATTGTGCGATTAGAGAGCCGCACGTGTAGTGTCGTGCCAGGCACCACTCCAGCGTCCAATTAACACGAGTTTTTATCCAGTGCTTTATAATTAAAATAGAGCCAGCTCTATGAGATTCCTATGTGTATGGAAAAGCAAAGTGTTGGACAAAGTTGTGTTGATTGTGCGATTAGGGAGCCGCACGTGTAGTGTCGTGCCAGGCACCACTCCAGCGTCCAATTAACACGAGTTTTTTAATTCCATTCCCCGTCGCGATGATAACGCCAAGGTTGACTGCAATAATTGAAAAGTTTCACGAAAATCGTGCAGTCATTGTGACGGTACTGATTTATACTGACACACAATTCTTACGATTGTCACGCGAGTTGATGAATATAGATTTTTCAGTAAAAGAAAAATCGCCCAACGCACGCCTAGAAAAGTTTTCATTTCAATAAGCTTGTATTAATTTATGTATAACTCGAAGGCCGATTCACACCAATTGCGTACGCGTGCGTAGTAACTAGTGACGCGCATAAACCCCTAACACACCGGGTTACGTATACGTCCACGCTTTACGCAAGCGGTGTGCCATGTTTTATACATGACAACGCAATGGTACGCGCTACGTCTACGCTTACGCAACGCTTACGCAGCCTGTGTGACCACGAGCTCTTAAGGGGAAAATTAACCTGAAACTCACTTTGTCGATGCTCAAACTAGCTCACTAGATAGAGGTACCTAGTGCATTTATGTCATACCTATGTATCTACTCCTAGCACAGACTCGTGTAGGTAATAGGTATATTATCAAAATGACCTACTTACCTACTTTAATTTAAAATATAAAATAAAACAATTAAAATAAATGTGTTAAAAATGATGAAAGATTAAAAACCATAATAGCTTATTCTATAGTTTTACTTACTCACCCTTGCCTAAGCTTAGTTAAATCGTCTGCAATTAAGTAACAGTAATTTTTGGCTGTGGTTACCTACCTATTTATTACCAAGTCTAAACTCTAAATCCTATAAAACCTACGC
Organism: Maniola jurtina; assembly: GCF_905333055.1. NCBI lineage: Eukaryota > Metazoa > Arthropoda > Insecta > Lepidoptera > Nymphalidae > Maniola > Maniola jurtina. The sequence goes on along the minus strand of NC_060046.1, from coordinate 9,553,164 downwards.
TGGCTCACTACAGAGGGTCTCTTCTCAGAGTGAGAAGAGACCCGGGCCATAGTCAACCACGCTGGCCAAGACTTCACACACCTTTGAGAACATTATGGAGAACTTTTAGGCATGTAGATTTCCTCACGATGTTTTCCTTCACCATTAACGCAAGTGTTATTTAATTACTTAAAACGCACATAACTCTGAAAAGTTAGAGGTGCGTGCCTGGGATCGAACCCCTGACCTTCGATTAGGAGGCGGACGTCCTAACGATCAAGTTGATTTCAAACTACCGAATATTATAATATATTATAAATATCGCTCACCCTACTTTTAAATGTCACTGTTCACACTGTTAGATGTAATAATATTACATCTAAGTGTGAGCGATATTTATATATTATATTATATTTCCGTAGCTTGAAGGCAACTTTACGCTATAACAGCTTTCATTATAGGTACGTCACTACTTATCCTTCTTATATCGATCGTTTACCTTCCCTTGCTCATGACTAAATTACGAAGGGATGCTACAAAATTATGTTTGTCATATATTGTTTGTCATGTCGTGTCGCCCGGAATCGAACCCTCCTCGCGACACTGTAGCATTTGTCTTCATTTTGCTACTTAGACGAAGGGAGGGGTAAGAAAATATCGATGTCGATGCTTGAGATTACAGAAAGCTAATATTCATATTCATATTCATTTATTATGTACCTATTCCAATATTATTTACAATGATATTCGTAATTTTTGCATCAAACATTACAAAACAATTGTTATTAAAATATAATGTCAATATTGGAACCCCGTTGGGGCAAATAAATTTTTAGCAGCAATATTTTTTTAATCAAAAAATGCAATTTATTTAATGAATGCACTTTACATTGGAGCTTATAATTTAAACTAACTTATGCTCGTGACTTCGTCCGCGTGGACTTCACAGATTTTGAACTCCTAGAACTCCTAAGAATTTGTCAAAATTGAACCCCTAAGGGGGTCACCCCTTAGGGGTTCAATTTTGACAAATTCTTTATTAACAGATGTCTAACTTGTAATAGCCATGTGCACGTCGAATGCCATCCCAATCCGTCCAGAATTTTGAGCTGTGCGTTGATAGATCAGTCAATTAGTCAGTCACACAAATACTGTTTAGAAAATTAGTTCTAAATAGTATTTGTGTTCATAATTATTGATCTTCTAAATAACTTAGGTAAAAGCTTTTAATATTTAATAACATATCAATTTCGTTAAAGTTTTCTGTCCTCTTTCTTCTGTATTTTGTAAGTTTCTCGTTTCCATCAGCAAAATGAAGTGGCAGTGGACAGGCTCTGCTTGTCGTACAGAGTTGGCTGTACAATGCATCCTAGTAGATTTTGAATGTAGGTTTTGTATATACTTACTTAACGGGGACTCACGCTATATGATGGACGAACAAAGCCATGATGGGTCATCTAGTATCTACATAAAATGAAATTCAGTCTTCTGGCAGGCTTCGGCCGTGGTAGTTACCACCCTAAAGGCAAAGCCGTTCTGCCAAGCGATTAAGCGTTCCAGTACGATGCCGTGTAGAAACCAAAGGGTTTAATAAAACCACCATACTCGTTCCAGGTTAGCCCGGTTCCATCTTAAACAGCATCATCACTTACCACCAGGTGAGTTTGCAGTCAAGGGCTTGCTTGTACCTAAATTTAAAAAAAAACTCGATACGTCTTCATAACATAGGTAGAAGCACATCACTAGGAGTACAGAACAAGTAACATTGATATTAATTTCGCCTTCGTGCACCAAATCACGTCGCTATCTAATTATCCGATACCGGTAAATATTAAATTATGAAATTCGCGACCTTCCTTCCTCCCCGGGGAAATAATAGGCATGTTTTTAAATGAAATAAGGAGGGATTCCGGCTATAACCAACCGTTCCGGTTTTCAATTAGGCGTTTTGTTGTTTTACGTTGTTTTTGTGTCGAAGTGTCGAGTAAATATAACAAAGACGAATAATGACGGGGAAGATTTTGAATTTGGTCTTTTATGGATCATTTATTTTTCATTTGAGATAGGATCTGCAGATTTGTAGGCAAAAGTATCTACTTATTTCGGTTCTGTCCATACCCTTAATCTTAATCTGAAAATTAAAAAGTTTTGATGACTCTAAAGTACCTACCTAAGTAGGTACCTACCTAATCAAAGTGATTTAATTAAACAAATATAGTTATTTTGGAATAAAAATAAGGTATGTATGGCAAAAACCCTAAAATACTCCTCAACTATCGAGTGGACCAATCATAGGTATCCAAGGAATCCATTAGAAATCGCGCAGTTCCGACAAGATGCAAGTTGAGACAATTTTTGTACCCAGTAGATACAGAGATAACTTGAAAAACAACCATGACTTATAAGTTATAATACGACAATCTAATAGTCTATTCGTCTGTCTGCCTGTTTGGTATTCCCAGAGTAGACCTATGCTCAGTGTTAGCCAATGATTGGCTGACACTTGACATGATCTCTCAAAAACTAATAGCTTGATAATGATACACAGTAGCTGGTACGAGTACATCCGCGACCTACGACAACGTCAGCAACCGAGCACCGAAAATTACAATACCGTTTGCCGTGATGCCTGTTACCGTACCAATCAGGCATCAAAGGAATGCATTACCAATACCAAATCGCCGGGGACCAATTACAACGTTAAAAAAAATACACAATATGTAGCAGATACAATAGACCTTTTGAATCAAAAACAAATGTCTAAAAAATAAAATAATGTTGATGAGTGAAAAATAATGGAGCTAACAACTTTAAAAACTAAGGTGTTGTTGTCGCACCGATGCAGGTTGGACCAATGTTTTGTGTAAGGGTTAGTTAGATTCTCGATAACAGCTTGCATGATGCTGTATAATAATGATACAAAGTAGCTGGTACATCCGCGACCTACGACAACACCAGCAGCCGAGCACCGAAAATTACAATACCGTTTGCCGTAATACCTGTTACCGTACCAATCAGGCATCAAAGGAATGCATTACCAATACCAAATCGCCGGGGACCAATTACAACGTTAAAGGAGTCCCGCCGCGGGGCATACCTGAGAGTTTCCATAATGTTCTCAAAGAAGACTAAAGTCTGCCACTCCGCATAGGCCAGCGTGATGGACCTAAGCCCTTCTCACTCTCAGAGGAGACCTAATATGCTCAGTAGTGAGCTCGGGCCAACAATTGGTTGACACTTGACATGATCTCTCAAGAACAAATAGCTTGATTCTATAATGATACACAGTAGCTGGTACTTCCGCGACCTACGACAATACCAGCAACCGAGCACCGAAAATTACAATACCGTTTGCCGTAATGCCTGTTACCGTACCAATCAGGCATCAAAGGAATGCATTACCAATACCAAATCGCCGGGGACCAATTACAACGTTAAAGGAGTCCCGCCGCGGGGCATGTGGGAACAGAAATTTGAATTTGAAATTTCGGTACCAATTTAGCTTGAGGACGGAGGTGCAAGGCGACAGATACCGAAACGCAATGGGAAAGGAGTCATCCGATTGTGTTGTATATGCGAGATTTTTAGAAAAATAAATCGCATAAGCTACCTATTCAATCGCTGTGCGTAAGCGTAAGCCTTTGGCCGGGTGATCCGGGGTTAGGTATGTGTGCGTTTTGTGTGTGTGGGTGTTTGTGGGTGGGTGAGGGTGGGTGTGTTTGTGTTTTTCTTGCTCTTTGATGCAAAAACTACTTAACTAGCTGAAACTTGAAGTAGAGCTAGATTACCTATATCTTGGATTAACACATAGGCTACTTTGTATTCCGTAAAAATTAATAGTTCCCGTGGGATTTTTTAAACATATTATATCCACGCGTATGAAATCGCCATCATCTAGTGGGTAATTTGCGTAAATAAGTGCTAGTGAGATTTGGGTTCAAATTATTTGAGCAACTTTTTCCAGCAAAAACTATTTTATCTGTACAGTCTATTGGACTAAACTAAGTCGCTAATACAAAAAGTGAGACAATCAATTAATTAAAAAAATACCTTGTTCTAAATTTTACAAGGAGGATTTCTTAATTATATTATTGTCAGACTACTTTATAATAAGCAGTAGGTATTTTATGAGCTGTTTCTTAAGTTGTAATTTAATAGAATGCTAATAAAATTGATGATGATGATCCACAGCGATCGTAAGAGGAAAATAAATTCTTGTCTACTTTTTCACTTTTATCGGAAACATTTCCCTATACTGGCACAGTCACAATATTAATACCGGGTCGCGTCGCTCCCGAGGGGTTTCTAAATCATCCGTCCCTGTCGCTCCCTCGCGCCCGCCTGCGACAGACAGTGGATACGACATACCATTAAACATATTATTCATAATATAATGCATAAATTTTAAGAACAGACTCACCATATTTGCTCTATGTGTCAACTGACATGTCAAAAATATGTACGGAAAATCGTAAAAATTCGAATATTTTAGAAAAAAATCTCATAAATTATCAAAACAGGTGCTCGCTTCGCTTGCGTACCTAGTATTCTGAATTGGTTTCCAATTTCCAACGATGTTTTACTAATTAGTGGGTATCTACGCTTAACTGACGTGTTCTGGAGTGGAGACCGCGTACCGGTAAGCGGAGTGTGGTACGACCTCCAATCCGCTGGACTGATGACCTGAAGAAAGTGGCGAGGAGCGGGTGGATAAGGAAGGTGGAGGACCGTGTTTGGCGCGCTCTTGGAAAGGCCTATGCCCAGCTGTGGACGCATACAGGCTGATGGAATGAAATGGAGTACGTTTGCCTAATGTCACACTGGGTAAACGTATGCGTTACCCAATCCATACTTCCATACTTAATATTATAAATGCGAAAGTGTGTCTGTCTGTCTGTCTGCTACCTTTTCACGGCCCAACAGTTTAACCGATTCTGACGAAATTTGGTACAGGGTTAGCTTATATCCCCGGGACGGACATAGGCTACTTTTTATCCCGGAAAATCAAAGAGTTGCCACGGGATTCCCAAAAACCCATCCGCTTAATCGATTTGTATGAAATTTGGTATCGAGGTAGCTTGCGTCCTTGTAATTGACATAGGCCACTTTTTATCCCGGAAAATCAAACATAAAAAACCTTTGGATCTTAAAAAAACCGAAATCGACGCGGACGAAGTCACGGACATCCTCTAGTAGCTTATAATATTATATTCCACTTTTCTGAAATTTATTACAATAAACAGATATTGTTTTGGCTGTGCTTGTCTTATTATTCTAAACTTTATGTACTTGTATTAAAATAAAAGCTAAGGGAACATCCACACTAGTCTAGCAAGCCGCAGCGCCTCCGGTTACATTCGCTTTACGGTGTAATTTTTCTTATGTTATTTATTTATTTATTACGGAGTGAGTGATCTATATCACGTCATATCTTACACTCTTGTAAATGGGTTGGCATTTATTTAGACGCAGTGGCTTTGTCTCGGCGAATGTGGGATTGCCTTTATATTTTGCGGTTCTTTTGACGATAATAAATATTTTTGGGTGTTTTAATGACTCGTGACTTTAATTAATAAAAACGTATACCTAAATTTTTGATTGATTTAACTGAAGTTTTAGATTTTTAAAATATTTTTATTCAAATAAGTAATCAATCACATTTTTTAAAGTGCTTTGAAGTCTTCAAGTGAGTATCTACCGCTGCAACTGGTACAGAATGCTTTTTTGATCTGTAATCAAAATCGATATGCGGATTTTAGATGGATGATCGGAATTTTGATATTATTACCCACTAGATTAAGTACTATGTACCGCCTTACCAATTTGTCATCATGTTGGTTTCTATACCTACTTTAATTTTTATTGTAGGTATAGTTTTATTTTTATAGTTAAACCAACTGTGGTTTTTGTGGCGCTGAATGTAAGAAAATCCCTCTATACATTTTTTTCAGTTAATAAATATACATACATACATACATATTGCATTATCTACATTTGGCGTAACGTAAAAATATAGATAATTTAGTGGTTAATACGTAGGCCTCCGATCCGGGGGGTCTGAGGTTCAAATTGCACGCAACCCTTAACTTTTCGGAGCTATGCTGCGCCTGGGGTGGAGCTTCTAAAACGCATAATCTTGAGGTTGAGCGGGCCCAAAGCGCCTTGCTCAAAGTCATTAAGTTTTATCCTTTTATATTTCTAACTACAAGATTATAATATGAATAATGCAACGTTCTCTCGCAGAGACTACACTTTATCTACCAAACTCTAGTATCATATTGGTATCATGTTCAATCAGTAAGTAAGTACCTAAGCAAGTTTCAATATTCATTTTAGTAGATATGATTTGATTATTGACCCTCAGTACTTATTTTTACATTGACTGATGGCCTAACTGGTCAAAAGTGCCTTTTTTTGCTTTTTTATTACTTATTTTTAAAAAGGCAATTAGAGAAAACGTGCGAATTCAATCAGTTGGTATTAATTCTGTAACGGGCACAATTTACGGTAGCGATATCTGTCACCCAGCGCTGCTGTGCGCTATCTGTGCCCTGACATTGACTTACTCCACAGATAACTGTGGAACGAAACATAAAGCAAGCTCCACATCTGAGCGACGAGACGTGTCGTGTTACAAAGAATCTTGTGTAGTGGACTACACATCAAGTCAAACGTCACATAGGACATAGGTATGAGTGACGGCGAGGCAATTAAGGCAAACGTGCAAACTTAATCATTTAGTATTAATCCGTAACGGGCACAATTTACGGTAGCGATATTATCTGTCACCCAGCGCTGGTGTGCGCTATCTGTGCCCTGACATTGACTTACTCCACAGATAACTGTGAAACGAAACATAAAGCAAGCTCCACATCCGAGCGACGAGACGCATCGTATTACACAGAATATACAGTACCTACTTGGCAGGAAAGTTTACACAACAACTCACTAAACGTCACATAAATATGAGTGAAAGAGACGATAATCTACGAAACCGAAGCTGGCGATTGTCGCTTTGTAAAGTTTAATGTGTAATCTTTCGTCCGACATGCTAAATTATTGAAATGAAAACTTAGGCGACTTTGTGATGGGCATAAACTTCAAGATCGCTTCATCAACATGTTAATAAGTAGAGCTCGGAGAGTCGATAGATGTAATACTTAACTACTACTAATGTTGAGGGTTTTAATTTATAAATCATGTATTTTTAATTATTGACAAGCTTGATTAATTTGAATATCCAAAAAAAAATCTACTGTTATTTCATAATTTTAAGTATTTACGTTCGGTAGTTTGCATTATTATTATTTTTATACCATAAAGTGCTGACAGCAGTACTTTACTAACATTACAATCTAGCCTATAAGTGAAACTAATAAGCAACTTTATACTAACCTAAACTTATAAACGTACTTATATTCGTACCTAAGAATCGGTTTATTGATTTATCTTAGTTTATACTTTTATTGGAAGACACTTTTTTCTTGTGTTCTTTAAATTGCAGTAGCACTATTTTCATTTTGTTCTCGTGTTCTTAATTATTGTTTATTTTTTTTGTATGCATTCGTTTGCATTATTGACGCTCGTTTTTTTCCGAAGGTGTGGGAGAGGATTTACGCTTCACAGTCGATAATGCGACACGCACGTCGATACGAAGTGTCAATATGACGTGAATTATGTCGACATGTCTGTCCGTCGACTTTATTTGTATCTCATTATAGCCGATGAGTGCTACTAAATACCTGCTAAATACCAACACAATTATACCTTCTAATAGCTACATACCAAGTAGTAGGCAATTATTTTTATCGGGTAAGTACATATTCTTTTTTTAAGTTAGAGTGACGTATCTGAGATAAAACCCTGAATCCTATTTTAAAAGGGGAAGTTTTAAATTTTAACCATCAGGAAACCTGCATGCCTAAAGTTCTTCATAGGGCTCTCAAAGGTGTATGAAGTCTGCCAATCTAAACTTGGCCACCGTGGTTGCCTATGGCCATGGCCAAATCGTTCGTAGTGGACCGGCGTATGTGTGGGGCGTGTGTGGAACGTATGTTGAGCCTGTATGGAGCCTATGTGTGGATGTTTGGTGTGTGTGTGTGGTACGTGTGTAGAGTGTGTGTGTGGTGCATGTGTGGAGTTAGTGTGAAGCATGAGTGGTGCGTGTGTAGTACGTATACAAACATAGTGCGTCTATGAAGCGTGTTAGCAGTAAAGTTAAGTACTTTTTATTTTCTCAAAATACTTACTTGAATAGGGCATTATTATGGCACAAAATCTGAATGCTATAGAGTTATACCACGTTATACGTAGCAAATGTAGATATGTAGATAATATTATTGGTAAAGCAGATGTACCACTTATCAACAATCGTTTCATCCGATGACACGGCAGAAAGGTTGTAAAAAATCGAATCCTTTGAGAATTGGTAACGAATTGACGGTGAATTGGCATGTAATCGTCACCTGCCCTGACATCTGGCGGTCAGCGCTGACCGCAATCTCTACAATAAAACGAGTGAAGAATCCAATCAATGACGCTGCGATAGGGTTGGACTATCAATCGATATCATTAAAAAAAATTTAAAAGAAAATAAAACCGACTTCAAAAACCACAAGCACTAAAAAGTAAAAAATATTTTTTTTTCTACACGTGTAATGTATGTATGAAGTCGGGCGAGCTTAACACTTGGATTTCTAGTTTCTTTTAGGAGTTTTAGGTATTATGCTCGCTCGACTTCATACATACTTTACACGTGTAGAAATAAAAATTATTTTTTACTTTTAGATATACCTATGTAAAACAAACATTAGTTTTGTTTTACATAGGTATATCTGCACTCCAAGCACTAAGCATGTCATTGACGCGACCTTCAAGTATTTACCTACCCATTTTTAACCCATTTTAAAAACCCCAACGCGCGTAAAGAAGTTTTCAATTCAAAAATCCTAAAAAATATCATGGTAACAACAACCGTAGATGCAGAGGCTATAATTATCTGAGACGAAGGTTTTCGGGGAGAAATGATGATTTAGTTAAACGTTTTCAAAGACCCGATTTGATTTGTTGCTAAAACATTAGGTTGCTGCGATACATACTGCTACAGCCATCGTCAAGTTAAGTTTGCCTTAGGGCCGATTTTCAATCGTTTAATAACTTTTATAGCCCAGTCATATTAGGTAAAAAAGGGGTCAACCTCGGAATGAAAGATAATAAACTGTAAATTGGTATAAACCTTTGTTTTGTCGTATATCTTCAGACGCGGACACGATAGCATTTGTGACTTTTGAGTCAACATTTAGAACGACAAACAAGGTTTATAGTTTATACCAATTTACAGCTTATTATCATTTATTCCGAGGTGACCCCCTAATAATATGACTGGGCTAAATTATCTGACGAATATATTTAAGGGTTTGACAGTTTTAGTATAGGAAATCTGTCAATACGTCAAATTTATTCCACAGATAAAAGTTGTTTGACGATTGAGAAATCGGCCCTTCGTTTACTTAAAATGTAAACAAGTACCTAGCTTAAGGAGAACATTATGGAGAAATCTCAGTGATGCTTTCCTCACGATGTTTTCCTTCACCGCTAAAGCAGTGATATGTAATAACTCCAAAAAGAGGGGAGAGGGAGAGGCCGACGATAAGCACTAGGCTATCAATTCGCTTCGACTCGATAATTTGTCCAATTTTAACCCAGCATAGCTGAATTTATTAAAAACGCTCACATTTCGTAGAGGCAGTGTGTCTATCGGTGGTTGTATCAAAATTGACGGTTGTCTTGTCATGTTACAATGGGGACTAATTAAGAGTCTTTCGAGTTAATTACATTCCGGTTTTGGTAATCCTTTCCAAGTCGCAGTCTTTGTTTCATTGTGAATAGCTCCCGAGGCTAAAACCGAGCTAAGATTGATTTGCATACGTAAGACTATAGTTTTCATGTCAGTCAGTTTGCCTGATGGTGAGCATGATTAATTTGTGGTTATGAAAACCGCTTCTCTAGAAAAATTACCATTTTTCAGGCAAGATGATTAGTTAAATATCTAGTTATGAATCTGGGTGAAAGATACGCTACTCATATAGGAGAACTTTTAAAAGTTTCCGAAAGTGGGATGGTTTAACCAACGAAAAGAGCGAATGTTTCATATTAATCACCTCTTATCCCATCCCGTGTCTGTCAAAGAAACCTATAGGGTACCTACTTCCCGTTGACATAGAATCATGAAATTCGGCAGGTAGGTAGGTCTCATAAATATAAGTAAAGGAAAAAATTTAAAACCTTGAATTTATGGTTATATCGCAAAAAATAAATTAAAACGTGTTCATGAAAAAAAAAACAATCTTCAAAGTAAGATAACTATACCAATGATCTATCTAACGGGCTATCATATGGATCATCATCATATTTCATATCATATCATATGAGTACAAAGTGATCCTATAAGGGTTTGAAGTACGGAAGCCTAAAAAGTTAAGTTATATCTTGTACGACGGTACGGGACCTTTGGTGTGCAGGTCCGACTCGCCCTTGACCGGTTTCTGTACAACTATGTCGTCAAACCGTGGTCATTGTGTAAAGTGAACACGGAACCGCAATGCTGCTGATGCTGCCGATAACGCTAGACAATGGCCGCTCTCATATAACAATTTGTATGTGAGCCGCGGGAACTCGATCTCTTCATTCGACGGCTTTGAAGATCTAGACCGCACTTTTGTTTGGATATGCCATTTTGAAAACGCGTATCTTGAACAAGTGCAAATTAAAAATTTATAACACCCCCGACAAGTGAAGGTTACAGTAACTAGAAAAGAGCTGATAACTTTCAAACGGCTGAACCGATTTTCTTGGATTATAGCTAAGAACACTCTCAATCAAGCCACCTTTCAAACAAAAAAAAAAACTAAATTAAAATCGGTTCATTAGTTTAAGCGCTACGGTGCTACAGACAGATACACAGATACACAGACACACAGATACACAGATACACACGTCAAACTTATAACACCCCTCTTTTTGGGTCGGCATGACTGGAGATTCTCAATCAATCAATGATGACTCAATGTTGACTGATTATAAACGGTTTTCTTTCTATTGGTAATTGTGTACTTTTTTGAATAAGCTTCCATAAGACATTTGGAGATGTCTCTCAACAAGTTCAAAGTTTTCATAAAACGTATCTAAACTGTTTGAAAAAGATTATTTAAATGCTAAGAAAGCTTGGGAATAAGTTGCCAAACAGCTTTGATATTTCTAATAAGAATACCCAGGAGTAAGTGATTTTGTAAAGTGATGATACATAATAAAAAAAATTACCCATCTGACTTGTTGTGACTCTTCTCCGACTTGAGCGCATTTGGAACTCTTATAGCTTTAATTTTAAGTTAGCGTAAGTACCTAATTAATTATCACCACTAAGTACTTAAATCATTGTTTGACAATCAGAAACTACAAATAGTAGGTAAGTATATATACCCAATTTGAATAAAAACGAATTGGACCTGACTTTATTATGTAAGTTCTTGTGTTTTAAAATTCTTTAAAATAAGAAATATTTTGATTTTTTTTCTGTGAGGTAACCACAAATTCACGGTTTTTTGGTTTTTTCCTTTCTTTGTGTTATAAGAATTACCTATACCTGCCAAACATGTTTCTAGGTCAACAGGAAGTACCCTATAGGTTTTCTTGACAGACACGACAGACGGACAGATATACAGACACACAGATCGTTTTTCCTTTTGAGGTACGGAACCCTAAAAAGAGTAAGCTTGCACTTCTTTAATATAAAACAAATCATCTAAAGACCCGCCTGTTTCTATTCCCGCCTCTAGAATATAATTGTATAAGCCTATAAGGCATACGGTCTACAGTTACCGTATCAAAATGCAAACGGTCATTACTCCATGTAACAAGAAGCAACAATGGTGGGAGACATGCGTGGGGACGGTTGACACTCCGATAGCCATCTCCGTAACTACGGTAGTAATTAGTGTACATACATACATACACATATATTCACATGATACAATTTATTTGACCGTTTATTTACCTACATGTATTTTGCGCTAACTTCTATTATGTAAGCCGGTATATTGTTATGAAATTGACTAATATTTTTTATTACTTGCTTATGCACGCGATTTCGTCCGCATGGATTACACAATCCCGGATTTTACCCCCCTAGGGGTTGATTTTCAAACCTCCTGTCTTAGCAGATATCTAACTACCCTCAATATATTATAACTAACTGAATAGGCATCTTCCAGATCTCATCATTGCTTTCCACTTAGGATTAAGTACTAGAAGATGCCCGCGGCTTCGCCCGCGTGGATTTCGGTTTTTTTTTAATTCCCGTGGGAACTCTTTGATTTTCCGGGATAAAAAGTAGCCTATGTGCCTTTAGCGCTACGGGCACTGACATTACCACACCATAGAGGTCGAATAGCAACCAACCCGTTTCCCAAGAAAAACTATTCATTTTCCACAGACGATAAACCTGACCCATCCAATCTTTGATTACTGATTAAGCAATAACAACGCAATTACCATCTTCGCGCAGCACATTTGCATATAATGAGACAGATGTCACTGGTGAGATTGCCTTCAGAGATAAGTGCCGCGTTTTATCATCGTTTTTATCTCTATTCAGCGCGCTCTAGCCTGCGACTTCATCTGCTTGTGACATCTTTCTTAAAGATATTGCATCACCCACAGCTGATTTAACATTCATTATACAGGGTGTAATCAGAACGCTAGCAAAAAATTAGCGGTATTACCTATTATACTAACTTCAACACAATCTAATGCCAATAACCATTTGCTTTGTCTTGTAGTCTTAGTGATTTAATATTTTTCAAACCCGCATTGTATAACGTGCAAAACTCGGGTCAGCCCCACCAATGCGGGATTGACTTCGAGTGACCTATTTACGGAACGTTCGTTGACCCCTAGCGTCAGTAAGATGTTTTATTTGCAATATTGTGAACTTTTAGAAAATACAGGATTTCATTTAAAAATTCGTAGTTTTTATGGTATCTTATCTGTAATCATCAGTACCATCACCTGTCTTCGTTTTTGCCAGCGTTCTGATTACTCCCTGTAGTTATTGATGATACATTGTATCGATGATCAACCTTTAAAGAGGACTTCGTCTGCGATGGCGTTTGCTGGCGCGCGTGCTGTGCTTGTTTGGAGTGTTTTTTTTGTTAAGAGTGGCTGGTTTTTGTGTTAGTTGGTGTTTTTTGGTGGTGGAACTGACTGGGAAGCGCTCTAAAGGGGCGCCGCGCGTATTTCGGCGGGCGCCGGCGCAGACGGAGTCCATACTTGTATAAATTCAATAACTTGAAAATATCACAAACTTGACATTGGCTAATCAGAGTAAAGCCAGATTAAAGAAAGAAAAAAAAAAGACCTTTAAAGAAGGTAGATCTCATTTGAATACCTGACCTTTTATTACATCTCACATGACCTTTTATTAGAGATGCTTATAAATATAAATAAATAAATAAATAGATAATAAAATAAAATAAAAAGCCTTTTTATTTCTCATATTCCTTAATTAGTTACATAGTAGATTAGTTTTGTTAGTAAATACATTTCCCTTATTTTCCTAAGTTAGTATGGTTAGTAAGTGAACAATTTTCGTTATGGAACATGAGCCCCTTCGCGGGTAAAGGCCTCCCTTAACAACTTCCACTTCTTCCTGTCCTTGCCCAGACACAGTCAGTTCTTCCCTGCAGTTTGAATTATCTCATCAGCCCACCGTTTGTATGGCCTTCCAACATCCCATTTTCCGATTGGTCCTTTCCATTGCGTGGTTTGTATTGTCCATCTGTTGTCTATGTATCGTGAGACGTGTCCAGCCCATTGCTAATGTGCTCTACGAAAACCATTAGATAATTTACTACAGTCGCTGAATTCGATTTTTACGTTGCACTGACTAAGTACTGAGGAACTCTGCAAAGTAACTTCGTGAGGTGGCCGGAATTTCTGTCATTAAGTCATAAATTGCATTAAATTGTATTGAAAATAATTTTTGCGGCAATAATTGAGACTGATACAAATTAATTGAGCTATTAGCACTTCAAAGGTCACAGAGCTCTCATTATAATAATTGTTTATTGGCTCATGCATTTGCATACAATTCTGCGGGGGACACGATACTTTTTTTAAACAATACTCTTATTTTGTTGACGGTAAAGATAAGTAACTTTTGGAAATTTAGTATGCAACCTACAGTAATTCATTTCAGGTTTACTTAAAAACAATATTGAAGAAAACATCTTGTGGAAATCAATCTATCTACATGTCTGAAAGGTCTCGATATTGTGCTCCAAGGTGTGTGAAGTCTGCCAATCCGCACTTGGTGGTTGATCTATGACCTAAAACCTTCTCACTCTGAGAGGAGACCCGTTCTTAGTAGTGGCCCATCGCATTAGACTAGAGTAGAGTCTAATTTAATCAAATCGACAGTTCGAATGCCCTATGCAGAGCTTACCAGATTTTCCAGAATTTAAAGAAGAGGATAGACAAATATTTATTTAGTGAGACAACAATGAATGGGTCTTTCTGATCCATGAATGGGTCTGCTAAGGACGACTCTCCTCTCAGAATGAGATGACTTCGCTCAGAATGACTCTCCTCTCAGGATGACTCCCTCTAAGAATGACTCTCCTCTCAGAATGACTCTCCTCTCAGAAGTGTTAAGGTCATAGTTCACCACACTGGTCAATTTATCAGATAGGCCAATTTCATACATCTTTGAGAACTTTTTGAAAATCTCTCAGGCATAGTACAGGTTTCCTCACTACGTATTCCTTCACGGTTAAAGCAAGAGATATTGAAATGCACCGTGTTACATCGACTGAATTTCAAAACGGAAAAAGGCGTATTATAATGTGCCTACTATAAATATCGACTTAGTATTTTTTCCTCAGTCAGTACTCAATAGAATGACTCAACTGATAATAACAATCTGTCATTTTGTCACACGACATCCTATTGTTTCATTTGCATGCCGCGAGACTATTAAATATTAAAAACCTCATTTGAATGACACTACTTGTAGCCGCAACTTTGTCTCCTTATCGTACTGGAATGTTCCTCGCGAAGTGTTTTTAGGGTTCCGTACCTCAAAAGGAAAAATGGAACCCTTATAGGATCACTTTGTTGTTTCTCTGTCTGTCCGTCCGTCCGTCCGTCCGTCGTGTCTGTCAAGAAAACCTATAGGATACTTCCCGTTGACCTAGAATCATGAAATTTGGCAGGTAGGTTGGTCTTTTAGCACAGGCAGGTACAGGAATAAATCTGAAAGCCGCGAATTTGTGGTCACATCATTTAAAAAAAATTAAAATGTGTTTCAATTTTCAAAGTAAGATAACTATACCAAGTGGGGTGTCATGTGAAAGGGCTTTACCTGTACGTTCTAAAACAGATTTTTATATTTTATTTTCATGCATAATAGTTTTTGATTTATCGTGCAAAATGTTGGAAAAAATACCCGAGGGAACCCTCAGTGCCCGAGTCTGACTCGTACTTGGCCGGTTTTTTATTAATGGCTTCGAAAACTACATGCAAGTTCTCTACTGCGTCCTAAGTTTTTCTCATTGCAGAGAGTCGTAAACTCAATGATGGAACGTCAGGAACTATCTTGAGATACTAATGAGGGAATGATAATTCCACATTCTTCTGCATACGTACTAACGCACTTGTTAGGTTGGCGTATACGACCGATATTTTTAACCCCCGACCCAAAAAGAGGGGTGTTATAAGTTTGAAGTGTGTATCTGTGTATCTGTCTGTGGCATCGTAGCTCCTAAACTAATGAAGCGATTTTAATTTAGTTTTTTTTGTTTGAAAGGTGGCTTGATCGAGAGTGTTCTTAGCTATAATCAAAAAAATCGGTTCAGCCGTTTGAAAATTATCAGCTCGTTTCTAGTTACTGTAACCTTCACTTGTGGGGGGTGTTATTTAATTTACACTTGTTGATGAAACTTTAAGGATAGCTCTCTCCATTTCCCGCTGAGTGGCTTTGAGATTCCTTATAAGCCTAGGATAGGAACTAGTAATTTCTTAGATTCACTTGAATTAGACTCTTCAGCGTGTCTTCATCAAATTATTTACAGAAACACAAATAAAATTAATTCACATTAGAGTCACACAGCTATTAACTTTCGCAGAAAATCTTAAAAACGATAATACGCTATTAAAAACATCGTCATAACGTCCGCCCATCGCCGAGACATAGGTTCAAACGACCAAAAACAATATATTTTTAGAAATATTAATTTTCTTCCACGACAAACAAATGTAAGTAATAAATCTAAAAGCATAGACTTCAAAACTGTTTGGACTGTTAGGATAATATTTCATGAAAATTGTTAAAGACTTCCCGCCCATTTGGGACCCAAAATTAGTACCTTGGAGTTGATGTCACGAATGATAGAAAGTTGTTATTAATTTTATTTGAACATGTACTTTATGACATTTCCTAAGTCTAACGCGTTATTAAATTAGGTAAATTTTTATATTTTTATTAGTTAATTAAATAAAGTTACTTAAAACATAGATATCTATGTTACCTAAGTAGCTATTATTAAGTAGGTATAGGTCTCATCATCTAGTGTTTCTGGGTTCCGTAGCCAAAGAGTGCAAACGGGACCCTATTACTAAGCCTCTGTTACATAATGTGTGTATGTTCTATTGCCGCTTTAACAACAAAAAAAAAAAAAAAGTCACCATGGAAATTGGAAAAATTCAAAAGTGTTATTTGTTTACGATGGTGCAGAACCCTTTGAGTGCGATTCTGACTCGCACTTGGCCGATTTTATTTTTTTTATAAGTAGGTAACAGTAGATGATGTCCGTGACTTGGTCCCCGTGGATTTAGTAGGTATTATTAAATTATTCATTAGTTGCATTCCTCCATTCATACATTCTCTAATTGCTGTTTTTGTTTTCCCCCTGAGTACGTAGACTCAGGTCCCCGTCAATTTAATTTGGGTCCAGACAAAAATAAAAAAGTCAAGTCCCTAACTCATAAGCAATGTCCCGCCTATACAAGTTCAGGGAATCTATTTAAAATTCGCCCCTAAATTATTAACTTTTTATGGACATTTGAATATTGGCTTTAGGCTTTTTAGGCTCTTTTGTTTGTTGTGTGAAAGGCTTTGTTTAAATCGGTTTTATTTGGTGATTCGTCACATGTGGACCTGCATTTATTAAATATAGATAACCAAAACGAGACATAAGTGCCTAGGTATCTATATTTTAAACATTTCAGTATGACTCAAAAATGGATGGAAATGAATAGAGAGTTGTGGATAAACGGAGGAAGGCCTTTGTCCAGTCGTGGGACAGTATGGGCTAACTAAGGTTAGATAAGTATTACTTATTTTAAGTAAGTATTAATATAATCAAGAGTAGGTACTGCACTACTACCTAATACCTTTTTATTTCCTTGGGCAGGAGGAAAACCTCGTGGATGTCAATTGACATGCCCGACTTCACTGAGGATCTTACGGTGAGGATCTTTCGGACCAATACCTACCATCAGCCATCAGGTGCAATTGCAGGCCAGCACTAGCCTTAAAAAAAAGGGTCTTCCACAAAAATAAACCTATTAACAAAACCTACAAGTAAAGTCATTCGCAACTTTGTAGTGAATTTGAAAAACACGTCAAATGTGGCTTAGTCGCCGGAAACTGCGTCACGTCGGTGCAAATGTTTTTGAAATTCGAACGTCCAACGATTTCTGTTTACAGCGGAAGGCACGCGCGTTGGCGCCAAAACTCTGTCGCCATTATGGCCAGGACAATGTTGCTGCACTTTAAAATAGATATTTTAAAATGTAGCAACATTGAAGCTCAGGGAAACTCAGAAATACCTACCACCTAGTGAATGGTGTAGGTCACAGATTTAAAATATTTGTTCTGTGGTGTAGGTACTTTTTCAAAGAAAAATTGGCGGTGTGATATTAAAAATCTGGGTATCCATCATTATCATTATTGTCAATCGATAGATTTTGTTGGACATAGGTTTCCTATAGAGACGTCCACCACGGTCTTGCGCCGCCTGAATCCAGCGGCTCCCTACGACTCGTTCGATGTCGTCGGCCCACCGAGTGGAGGGGTCTTCCAACGCTGCGCTTTCCCCGGAAAGGTCCGAGGTTGCCATTCTAGCACCTTGGGACCCCGACTTCTATATTATTTTTCTTAGATTTTATGAACTATACCTAGGTATGCCAAGCCCACAATATCGAGCCCATTTCGAATCCGAACTAAGTAGGTATATGGTTATATCTCATCCATTTCCTAGATAATATATAGGTACCTAGTTAGCTGAATAATATGAATCAAATATCAAGGAAGATAGGTATAGATTATGCCTCTGGGATTAAATTAATTACTATAATTAACTAGCTGATACCCGCGACTTCGTTCGCGTGGATGTAGGTTTTTAAAATTCCCGTGGGAACTCTTTGATTTTCTGGGATAAAAAGTAGCCTATATGCGAATCCAGGATATTATCTATCTCCATTCCAAATTTCAGCCAAATCCGTCCAGTAGTTTTTGCGTGAAGGAGTAACAAACATACACACACACACACACACACACACACACACACACACACACACACACACATACAAACTTTCTCCTTTATAATATTAGTGTGATATAGGTAGATGCCGCTATCTACGACGAATATCTACAGAGTTCACAGAGCTGGATTTTATTCTACAGATCCCTACATCGGCTATACCTATTTCTAATGCCTACGGATCAAGTAAAATTGACCAGACACATCACACGACGATCGGCTCCAACCAAAATCCAACACCAAAGCCATAAAGCTCTCTATGGGCTATATATCTAGCCGAATTAAATGGCTATAAATCCTTCGGGGAGCTTTTAGCCGGCTTTATTCAGCGCGGAAGCTGCGGCGACCTACTTTATCATAAAACGTCAGCCATCTTGAGATTTACTTGTAGAATAAGACCAAAAACTTTATAGGCAAAGCTAAAACTTAAAAGTTGGAGAAACGAGTTTTTTAAATTTTTATCTTAGTTAGCTTTTACTATTTTTGTTTGGTAAGTAGCTTTTGATAACTCACTCTTTTATCAACGGACTGATCTAGGCTATGATAGAGTTCAAATATCTTCATCTCGATTGTAACTAGTACCTACTTAGACATAGAATGGAGGACGTGATAATAAGTTTGTAACTTGACAATCCCAATTAAATAGGTACGTAGACCAGCAAGTAAGAAATAGCTGTGGGAAAAAATTGCAGGATCAGCAGATAGTTCTTGGGTAGGTTCTTAGCCATCAAGTCACGCATTGTGTCATGCTAATGTAGTAGTATGGTAAAACAGAATAAGATACACTTTTGTAAAAAAAGGATTTAAAAAGAAAACTGTAGCAGAAACTTTTATTCTAGTCGAATTAGAAATATTAGATCACAAGTAGTTTTAAATTGAACCATTAACACACTAATTTATCGGTTAAACATATTATTAACCCTTTAATAAAGGTGTAAACACAATTTTTTCAAAATTAAAACCCAAACGTTTTCAAACATCGAGTGTACAATTTCAACAATTTCAATGACTAGACATGATAGAAGGTCTTGGATATTAATTAGCTGTTTTATTTCGATCAGAATTAAAAACATTTAAATCAAACATTTATATTTCAGTAGAAACCGTGAAGGTTCCCGAATTAAATAAATTGCATCACAAGTAGGTAGGTTTGAAATTGAGCCATTAACACACTAATTTATCGGTGAAAGATATTAACCCTTTAACAGAGGTGTAAACACAAGTTTTCCAAACTAAAAACCCAAACGTTTCCGAGCATCGAGTAACAATTTCAACGACTACACAAGCGACTACATTAAGACATAAAACACGCGTCGAATTCCAGTGAAATTGCTCAGGCATTCTATAAAATCGGACGCACTCGACGACCGTACGGTCTATTTCGGTAAAAATAAATAAATATGCTCGCGGCCGCACTGTAGAGTCCGTAGATATAGCGAAACTTGATAAGCTACGTTTAAACTGAGCGTAGTTGTACCAACGAGAATTATTATAGCACACTTAAGTATATTAAAAAACTAGTCAAAAACTTGAAGGCACAGTCGTATCTACATAGCTAAGTATGCTCCTTAATATTTTACTTAATAGGTAAAGTTCAGCTTTATAAGTTGTAGAAGAAACTATGTCAAAATCTAAACCGCCTCCCAAATCGTAATGGCCGCATTTCCTAACTCTTTCGATCTGCTTTGTAAAAGAAGTCAATTATTTACAAAAAAAAAAATTAACACCCCCGATAAGTGAAAGGTACATTAACTAGAAAAGACCTGATAACTTTCAAACGGCTGAACCGATTTTATTGGTAATCCAATAGTGTTCTTCGCTATAATTAGCTAAGAACACTCTCGATCAAGCCACCTTTCAAACAAAAAAAACTAAGTTATAATCGGTTCATTAGTTTAGGAGCTACGATGCCACAGACAGATACACAGATACACAGTCGTGGGTTAAAAAACAATTTTATGGTCAAGACGTCCCTAGAGATAAAGAAAATAGTTGCCAGAACTATTTTCTTTATCTCTTCCAGTGACTCTACACAGTGTTCTGTACCGCACGACAAGTCATCCAAATATAGCGGCACTTGATAACGACGTATTAGAGGCATCGATGCTTTACGTTCGCCGGTAAGTGTTTTATATTTAAAATTAAAATCAGTTCGGACGCCTCATGGCGGTTGTTATGAACCAATGACGAACTTCCGGCTGAATATGACGTGGGGGTTTTAAAAGTGGAATCCTTTCATAATGGACTGGCAGACTGATTATTCTGAAACCTGGCAAGGCAAAATCACCAATTGTTCTTGCCAGATATATCTGCTAGGCGTACAGTACTACAGGGAATGTTGGTGTATCGTACTGGAAGACCCAAGTGTGGACCGGTCAGAATTGATGACTCTATTACCGCAATATATCTTTAAGCTTCGCGATACACCCGAATGCTTCTGCTTTTCAGACACCGAGGAAACAGTTAAGCAAGTCGCTAGTCGTAAACCAATGTCCGCACTTTAGCGCATATTGTAGGTTGGGACATAGCTCGAGTTCGAGGTTGAGGTTGGTGTTCAGTAGTAGATCGGTAATCGGTTAGTGATGATGATAACGAGTAAAACATCTGCACGGCGACAAGTTCACGCTTTCACCGACAAGGCAGTCGCCCTCTAGCTAGTCTAACCCACTACGTTATAGCCTATCCTGAATTTTGCGGAGGATTCCTATAAAGTGCCATTCGGCACAGACACCCAATTTTTATTTCTTTACCTTATTAGTATGCCCAATTTCTTCTTAGAACTTATACTCCGTAAAGTTTCAGATCCGCCCTACTTTCCCTAAACTTGTTACTCGATAAGTATATCTAATTTGAATAACGCCAAACAATTATAAATAACAGGAACTTAATCACTAGTGGGTCTCACACGTACGGTGACTACGGACAGTCCCAACGCCAAATATCCTACTAATATTATAGTCGCGAAAGTTTGTATGTATGGATGTTTGTTATTCTTTCACGCAAAAACTAGTGGATGGATTCGGCTGTAATTTAGAATGGAGATAGATGGTACCCTGAATTAACACATAGCTACTTGTTATCCGGAAAAATTAAAGAGTTCCTACGGGATTTTTAAAACCTATATCCACACGAACGATGTCGCGGGCATCAGCTAGTAGTTATATAATAAGCAAGACGCAATAATCGACGAAGCAGCCTCAGCGACGCCCATCGACTTATAGGCTCCT
The DNA here is from genome assembly GCF_905333055.1 of Maniola jurtina. Taxonomy (NCBI): domain Eukaryota; kingdom Metazoa; phylum Arthropoda; class Insecta; order Lepidoptera; family Nymphalidae; genus Maniola; species Maniola jurtina. The sequence goes on along the minus strand of NC_060046.1, from coordinate 9,531,359 downwards.
TGCTAGGGTGTCCATATTATACAAATTAATAATATTTTTTAAAGATTATTTCCGTAGTGTTGAAGGTAGTTCTCGTCTTACGAACGTCAAAAATATTCCCTCAAACTGTAAGCATATATTTTGTCATTAAGTTGATTTATACTTTAACATTATAGGAATTGATACTAATAAACTTTACAAAGTAAGGTGTAAGTAAGGCTTACATACAGAAATGTAAAAGCCTGTAGGTACATAAAAGATTTTTTTTAAAGTAGTAAATTATATACTTGCGTACTTTAATTTTTTTGGTTCTGCTGTAGGTATAAAATATAGTCAGATTTTGAGTATGTCTTCTTAAAAACGTGGCACAATATAAAAAAACCTTCCTTAATTTTGGGCAATTTGGGCAATAAGTGTGCCCGCCGCAACCACAATAATGCTGTGTGTACTAGCGTAAATCTATCAATCTGAGTTTTTATATATTTTAGTAGTAATTAAATAACGTCATGAAATACCTATTTATTGAAACTTTCCTTCATTATTTAACTGTAAATGTTTCTTTTAGAGGACTTCTAAACGGAATCTGCCTCCTATACGGACGCTGGTCATTTTTACAGCTATGTTCAAGAGTACCTGCTATACGCAGCCGATTTCATTAGTTATTGCTTAGATCGTAAGATGTCTTTTACAATTTTGACATTTTTAGGAATAATCTATCAAACAGTTTAGTCATGGTCACCATACATAAACGTGGGAACCGTATGAGCGAACGCAGTCAAACTGCGGCGGGCGGGGCGGACACTGCTTTGTTTTTCTAATCATTTCCGGACGTCATTTACGAAAACACAATTTTCTTTGGCCTCCATTATAGTAATTAGGTACCTGTAACTTAAACCAAATTCTTTACCCATTAATTAAAAAACACGGTGATAGCCTATTCGGAGATCGAGAGTCTATCCCGGGCACGCACCTTTAACTTTTCGAGGTTATGTGCGTTTTAAGCAATCACTTACTTAAATATCACATGCTTTGACGGTGAAGGAATTCATCAATAGGATCTACCTGAGAGTTCTAGGTTTGTGAAAACTGCCAATCCGCACTTGGCCAGCGTGGCTGATTATGCCCTAAGCCCCTCTCAGTGTTAGAGGCATCGATGTATATGGATTAGCCTTTCCCATACAATTCCGTCCGCAAAAATACGCTTGAATCTTACGTCATCGTCATTGACAAAGTCAAGAGACTTTTGCAAATTCTCTTGACTTTTTGAGCACGTTTTTTATCTTCGAAGGGCCCATCCATATACATCGATGGTTAGAGGAGACCAGCGGGGTGATTCGCTAACTCAGTGTCAAACAATGCCTCCGAGCTCATTTTTTATCCATTGAAGGTTTTCTACGGAACAATATTTTAATATCGCCCTGTGAAGCAGCAATGTAGAACCAACCAACCTCCTTGGCTCTCATTACCACACCGACTTAGCGAATCACCCAGCTGGGCTCCGTAGCGCGGTGGATTGATCATGATGACCTGATAAGTGCTAGCCCATTAAATTCATAGCTCTTAATTTTTACGGAACTCTTTCAAGAGATCCCACGTTATAATATCAAAGTTCATCGCCCTGCAAAGAGCCGCATAAATTCACCATTAAAATAAACCTGGGTGGGTTTATAATTAACCGTTTCGGACGGACGTCGGTGTCATCGTGTCACACTGTCACCTGTCACGCTGTCACTGCAGTGTCACGTTAAAAGCGCCTTTCACCCGGTGTTGAATGACCGTATTCGGTTCGTATTAAATTATTACTTGTTTATTAAGTACTTAAGTACACCATCCTATCTACATTCGTAATGATTGCTTTAAGACAGTTAAAAACTTAAATTCATGCCGACGAAGTCGCGGGCATCTAGTGCAAAATAAGAAGAATTGATACAGACAGACGGACGGACGGACGGACGGACGGACAGACAGACAGACAACAAAGTGATCCCATAAGGGTTCCGTTTTTCATCACGAATGATTTTCCGGGATGAAAAGTAGCTTACGTCCGTCTCCAGTATAGAAGGTTATTAGGTATCTCTGGATCAAATACCTACTTAGAATTGAGATGATGCCCGCGACTTATGGCGGTATAGAAATTTTGATTTTTCGGGACAAACATAGATAGTCTTAGTGATAAAAAAAATTACGAAGACAGATTGAAGGCCTGACACATTTTTTGCGCAAAGGATTCGCCTGGCTGTTCAACGCGGAAATCATCATTCCACGCTGGCATGATTTGTACAATAACTAATTACTTAAATAAGCTTAGCTTTAAGCTTTATTGTAACATTTTCAATTCAAAAAAAAGTAATTTGTAACAAATCGATTCGAAAATCGCGACTACCTACAAAGTATAACCTGCCCAAAGGTCCTTTAAACACAAAGAGGCCGCCGCTCACAAAAAGCGTAATCGATTATGTGTATCGTTGTAACTGAATCGATTATCCAATATCTCGGTGTCACCCATAACTAATCGCTCGCCGAACAATGGTATTTCTTCATCAGAGACAAAAACGCGAATGTGCCGCGGCAAAATATGAGATTATAGATTACGGGCTATTCATAATCTTAGCTACAGGGTGCTCTTATTGTTGAATACATAATAAAAGATTATTCAAATTTTCTTCTACTTGTGGAACTGAGACTACACAATTCAGGGACCTAAGCTAAGAACGAATTAAAAACAAAGTAGATAAGTAGGTACCTACGTATTTTGATCAGGACACTTTTTTTAAATTCAGATACAAGCCAGCCCTTGACTGCACTCTCAGCTGGTGGTACTTAAGTAATGCTAAGATGAAAGTGAGCTAACTTGGAAAGGGTATGACAGTTTTCATTAAACCCATCCTTTGGTTTCTACACGGCATCGTACTGGAACGCTAAATCACTTGGCGGGACGGCTTTGTCTAACTTGTCTTGTAACTAACCACGGCCGAAGCCTCCCACCAGACCAAACCAGTTTAGAAATTATAAAATTCCAAACCCCTGCCGGGAATTGAACCCGGGACCTCCCACTAATAAGACAACAGCGCTTACCACTGCGCCAGGGAGGCCGTCAACAAATATTATTAAGTATGTCATTTTGTTCGCCTAATTTTATTTTTATTTGTACCAGAAAGTTGTTGTAACAATAAAGATAAAAAGAAAGAAAAAGTGGACAGGGAAGTAGGTACTTAATTATCTCTACTTATAAGAGATCTCTACCAGTGACCCTTCGCAGTGCGAGAGGTTGGAAAGGTTGTAATTCTCAAAATAGGATGAAGATCTCAAGGATAAATAAATATCTACGTATCTTTAGCACCCTGTAGATACGATGTCCAAGCCAGCGGGCGCAGCGTTTAGATGGTTGGCCAGCGGGGCGCGGGCGCCGGCGCAACCTTTGTGTTTTATCCTTTTTTCCTTTCCCGTCCTTTTTTCTCTCTCCGCTTAACATGCCGCTAGGTGACGGACTGTGAGAGATTATGATGATACGTTTTATTATGCATGTCTAATACAGACTGCTTTCGTATTATGGAAATATCTACTTAATCTTAAAATGCTCTCTTAGATATGGGGTTTGGTGTACCTACTTATAAGTGGTGTTAACTGTTAGTCTAGTGGTTAAGACATTGGGTTTCTAGTCAGAGGATCCAGGGTTCCGTCCCATAATAATATTATGTAGGCACTTCTAACTTTTACCAAAGTTAACATCGATTTTAGTCCTTATTTTAAAGTTATGATATAGCCTCGATAACTCAACGGTTATAAAGGAGCGGACTGAAAACCGAAAGGTCGCGGTTCAAACCCCATCCGTTGCACTATTGTCGTACCTACTTCTAGCACAAGCTTTACGCTTAATTGGAGGGGAAAGGGGAATATTAGTCAGCATAATACACTTTGCTAATATTCTTTTATAAAAAAAAATAAAAAAAAACGTTGAACCGAACTTTTGACGCAACAGTTGACCATAGAGTTAAAATGGTGTGTGAGAAATAATTTTGTACGGACTATTAATAATGATGATGGACGAACTTATACAGGGACCTCGAAAATTATTCTGACCGTCATGTGGATAGGTAGGTATGTGCATACAGTCTACAGAACGACAAATGCGTCATTTCTGTCGCTTCGACGGCGCCTCCACGTCACTGTCACAGCGCGCACTAATCAACGTCATTACCGCGATAATTGCAACGCGACAATGGCCCAGGCGTTTCTGTGGTGTCATTCTCGGAAAAAACGTTTTGGAAGATCATTCCCGTTGATGAGCCGCGTTGTTTGACGCCTTTTGTAACGCCGACATGGGGCACACATCGAACGACGACATTATTTTTCTATTAGATTTCGTTTTGAACTGATCAAAAATTGTGAGTGACTATAAGAAGATAGATTCTAGGAAGAAGGTGTCTTGTCTGCTTTGCCATAGAGTCCTTTCTTTGGGTTACCTACCTCTGTTAGCACAAAATAACAAGATAGGTACCTACTACACAGGCTATTTTTCAAATGTTGATGGATAAAAGAAGGCTTTGATGAAGTCCATGATACACATTACACAAAGAACAACCAGCTTTACCTATCCATAAGTAGTTACTCTTCTGTACTAAATTAGTAGGTAAATGCGACAGCTTTTACCTTACTAACCCTTTAAGCAATTTTGACTGGTAAGTATACCTATACCTATCTATTTACATAACTTACCTACTTAGGTATAGGTGTTATCAATCAGATGGGCATAGGCTACTTTATCCCTGAAGATCAAAGAGTTCTCACGGCATTTTCAAAAAACTTACATGTACCTATCTAGGAGACAGAAGTTAGGTAATTTTATTATTAGATACCTACTTAGATACTTAAGAGGGCTCTCTCCGTCACTCGTTTCATACAATCGTAGTTCCAATTTCATTTGAATATTAAGCAACCAAAGTCCATGAAATTTTGCAGACATATTCTAGAAACTAATATCTATGTCTGTGGTTTTCCAGATTTCTGTTAAAATATTCGGTTTCAAAGTTACGCGGTCTTAAAAATTTACATACCTACAAATCTTTGAGCCCCTGTAATTTTAAAACTACATATTTTTAGAAAAATCTAAAACACCAATATAAATATTCAAATGAAATTGGAACTACGATTGTATGAAACGAGTGGAAACGAGTGACGGAGAGAGCCCTGTTAAGTTATTTTTACAATCTGTCATGGTCTTTTTAATTAACTGAATCTCTGAATCTAGATAGGTAAGTAGGTCCTTACTTAAGTAATCTAGTCCTCATCATTGTCAGCCAACATGCTTACAATGTTGGAGTCAAATTAACTTCTGACTTGCCACATTCCAAAGTCTTGACAAAAAAATACACAGAAGTGACAAAACTCTCGAAAACTCATTTCATGCAAAATTAAAAGTCTCGGCTTAGTGACAAGGCTTGAGGACATGGCTTTTATTAAAGTTTTTTTAATGACAGCTCTTAAATCGCAAAAACCGACGTTTTCCAAAACCGTTTTAGATTATGATTTCTTAACTAACTCCCTTATTTTGAAGGAGTTAAGATTTAATTTTGCTTGATCGTAAACTTAAGGGTGATTTAAAAAATAGCTATGTCATCGTTTAGAAATTGAATCGGGGAGGTTTTTTGTCCTTGAAATATGTGTATCACAATTTAAAGGGATGAAAGGAATCACGGTTATAAAAAAATCCGCGTCATTTTAAATGTTACAGTGGTTAAAAAGTTCGATAGGTTACAAACTTTGATCTTTTATCAAAGGTTCTAAATTTTACATGGCACCACGACTTTGGTAGAGTCACAGGGTGGTAACTAGCACCAAACCAGAGTCCAGACCTATCGACTGGCAGAAATCGGCAGAACAGACTTTGATTATTTTGTTTAGGTGGACTGCTAAACAAAATAATCAAATACCTATAGGTACTTATGTGGAGGACCGTGTTTGGTGGCGCGCTCTTGGAAAGGCCTATGTCCAGCTGTGGACGCTTACAGGCTGATGGATGGATGGATGGATGGACTGCTAGGAAGGTAAGCAGGTAGGACCATCCGGCTCGTCTGCAAACATTAAGGGCGTCAGCTCACTGCAGGTTGGTAGGTACCTATGTATTTATGTAGGTACCTACGACTCAGTCATCGGCAACGTTGAAAGATTTCGATTTTCGAACATTTTTAAACACTATAAAGTCAGAAAATGGACCTGAGTAGGTAGGTTAGTAGGTACCTACCTAAGTACTTACTAAGATTGTTTCAAAGTCGTAATAATTTACATTAAGTAGATAGGTACTTACTTACTTACTAATTAGACTGTTTTCGATTGGAATGCTGACTGTAGATGGACCTATGGACGAATTCGAACCTTCAAAAGGGATTTTGACTGACAGACAACAAGTGATCACGAAGATACTTATTAGGTAAAAGTGTTAGTTTCTTTCTGAAAATACGGAACCCTAAAAATACGTTTTCGTAATTGGCCCAGTCGGAAATCAAACCCGAAACCTCCGAGTTATACAACCATAGCGTTCACCACTGCACAGAGAGGTTGTCAAACTATTTAACGAGGACGATCTATAGGTATACAACTCGAGCCCTCTAATGTCGAGTCATGTTTTGGCAATTTGGCAGCAGATGGCGCCAGGAAGCAATCTCGGATTAATCGACCATTGACAGTTGGGCCACAGTTTTACATGGTTGGGCCATAAAAAGGAGATCAATAAAGGGATACCTACCTGAATAAAAAATATTAGTAAGGAAGAAAATGGCGATAAGAAAATATAAGTAGGTACGTAAGTACCTACTTAGGTACCTAAGTACCTGCCTATTAGGTATGTAGGTAGGTATCTAGGCAGCTACCTACCTACTTAAATACTTAGTGACTAATTACCTAGTACTAATTCAGCTTGGACTTGGACTACTCAGGTAGGTAAGTACCTAGGTAAGTACCTAATAAGTAGGTAGGTACCTACCTACTACAATAGGTGATAGAATTTGGAATTTAGATTTAGATTAAATTAGATTTGGTAGGAATTAGGTAGGTAGGTAGGGACCAACCTACCTACCTAATTCTTACCAACTTAGTTACGGTACGGTGCTTATTGATCGTTATTGATAGTTCTAATAAGAAATTATACCTACCTCAGTAGGTAGGTACCTACCTACCTACTTACATACCTACCAATTGAGCTAACAGACAACTGAACTCCATTCCAAAATCTTATTGGAAAAAATAACGTAAGTAGGTACTTAGGTACCTACCTAGTACCTAGGGAAGTACCTACTTACTTAATGGAACCTACCTTAAGTACCTACCTACTTACCTACTTAGAAGTAGGTAGGTTGTAATGTAGTTGTCATCATCATGATCAACCCCTTACTTATGGAACATAGAACCTCAGTGTGAGAATGGCTCCGGCCATACTTACCTAAGTAGGTAAAGTAGGTAGTCCTCCACGCTGGTCAAGTGCGAATGTCAGGCTTGCAGGTTTCCTCTCGATGTTTTTATTTATCACTAGCCGATGCCCGCGACTTCGCCCGCGTGGATTTAGGTTTTTCGAAATCCCGTGGGAACTCTTTGATTTTCCGGGATAAAAAGTAGCATATGTGCTAATCCAGGATATTACCTATCTTCATTCCAAATTTCAGCCAAATCCGTCCAGTAGTTTTTGCGTGAAGGAGTAACAAACATACACACGCACACACACACACACACACACACACACACACACATACAAACTTTCGCCTTTATAATATTTATAATATTAGTGTGATTGACGTTAAATCAAGAGACATTAATATTGAAGGCTGACGTCTTAACCACTAAGTACCTACCTACCTAGGTTATCACCGATATACCTACCTAATATCTACATATAACAGATAGGTACCTAAGTACCTACCTTATGTACTTAGGTGGGTATCATCATAACAAATCTCATAGATCTAAGTAAATATAATTTACTATCATCTTACTATCAAAAAGAACCTAATAAAAACAAATCAAGCAACAGTGGCTCTATAAAAAACCTTTTCACCAACCACGTGACAAGGCGTAGAGGGCGTTGACCTCTGACTCTGAACATTGTCAACCCGATGTCATTGGAGGCGGGCGACTTTTCCTATTGGTTGCCAGTGTCGCGGGCGGTCTTGCGACATTGTTCATTGGTCGCTTTTGTCACATGGTGGGCGGGGCTAGGGCGTTCTGTTTTTAAATAGACACGTGGTTTGAATTGAAAGCATTCCTTTGGTTCTTTATTTGGAATGTTGATGCTGAATTGGGTTCCTTTCGTAGCAACCACGTTATCTAGGCAGGTAGGTTGCTGCCCATGATTCTAACTCAACGGGAAGTAGAAAGGCATATACCTAGGTTTAGATTCTCTTGACGGGTTTTGACAGACACGAAAGATAGACAGACAGACAGACAGACAACGAAGTGATCCCACAAGGATAGCTTTTTTTCTGGAGATTCGGTACACTAAAAAAAGACATATTTTGGTTCTGGGTTTAAGGACGTCTTATACATAGGTAGGCCTATCATTTTTTTTAACTCAATAAAAAATAAGTAGGTATTACTTGATATAAAAATACGGGGTAAGCAGTGTATTTTGGCCTGCATAGAGTGCACGTTACTGCTTATAAAACATTCGCCATCAACCACCTATCACACAGTCTCGTAATGAATTTAAAATCGATTCGTCGCGTCGCGTCGATACATCGGTCGTCTAATGAACATTTCGATTTTACGACAACCTTCTGTATTATCGAAACACATAAACTACCAATTGTACAGAACTAATTACTTTTCGCCTGATGCGAGCAAGTGCAAAGGAAACACGACTTAGTTCTGATCAGATAAGGTGTATAATAGCTTAATGTAATCTGGTATTATGAACAGACAGCATAGATAAAGAAAGGGTTTTATTAGGTACACCGTTGTGTATCATGATTTACCTTTTTGATATGATTGACAAGTGTAAATTAAGAATTTATAGCACCCCCGACAAGTGAAGGTTACAGTAACTAGAAAAAATAAGAGCTTTATACCTATAGATAACTTTCAAACGGCTGAACCGATTTTTTCGATCAAATAGGTACCCAAGTAGGTACGTACTTAACCCTCGGTGCGCGAGTCTGACTCGCACTTGGTCGGTGTTTCCGGACTTTTGACCGGGGCATGTGGAAGTTCCTACAAGAGACCTAAGTCCAGAAGTGGGCATCTATCGGTTGACGAAGACGATGAAGACCTAGATACCTAGGTAACTAGGTATTAGGTAAGTACACCAGAAAAAGTAGAAACGTATTAACTGCAGGTCTTATGCAAATAGCTCAAGAGCCTCAATAGCTCAACCGGTAAAGGAGTGGACTGAAAACCGAAAGGTCGACGGTTCAAACCCCGCCCGTTGCACTATTGTCGTACCTACTCCTAGCACAAGCCTGACGCTTAGTTGGAGAGGAAAGGGGAATATTAGTCATTTAACATGGCTAATATTCTTTTTAAGAAAAAAAAAATTACCTTCTATACTTACCTGTAGATGTATAGCTGCCTAAGTACGGAGGAAATATGGATTTTTGTACTTGGACTTTTGTATAAACCGCGCCTTATACTTAGGTACGTACGAAAAAGACCATCACTTGATCAACGTATTTTGAACATAGTGTTCCAAAATTGAATTTGAGAAATGACGATGAACGTCGAAACCTTTACAACTCTACACCATCGTATTAGAGACGAATTTTGATTGCAACAAAATGGTTAAACATTGGACAAATAAGATTGTATCTGTTTGGAGATATAAATAAGGCAGAATTGAATTCAATTATTGGGCACGCCGGATTGGTTATCTGATGGTGTTCAGGGGACGACGTGTTGATGGGATTTTTATTCTTAGGTATGTACTTAGGTACCTACTTAACTTACTTAGTACCTACTTACTAAGCGGTGATATCCTGGTGGTACAGACGTCGATGCACATAATATTATTATTACTTACTAGGTAGGTAGGTATATGCTATTAGCCCGCTCTAAGGCAAAAACGTAGCATCCACATTGTTCACCCTGAGAAAGCCTAGCCTTCCAGTCATAAAAGTGCTGCAGCTGTAGGTAAGTACCTACCTGGCTGCCACGAGTTAGTACCTAATTAATTATTTATTAGTATGGAACTGTAAAATTAGTGGCGATCACAATGGATTGAAGACGATCAAAGTCACAGGTAGATTATTCTAGAATATACAAAGCCTCAAAGAAGAAAGAAGAAGAAATAATCGAATCTAAAGGTCATAGCTCATTAGAGCCACCCGGCATCCGACCTGCACCGCCTCGCCTCGTGCTGTTAGTAGGTATTCTTTATAAGTATGGACTTCTATGGGCATACGATACGCTCATTACATCAACTCTGTGGCGTCGGCGGATCGCCTCGCTCGCAGACTAAAAGTCTCGCATAGGTACTTGCCTTGCGTTGACTGCTCATTGCCAATGCATGGGTCCCGAGTGGACCATTAACTCTAGGATTCACGCTAGAATATTCGAGACCTAGTGCCAATGGCTGACAGATTGCGTGACAGACCACGCGAGGTTCACGCGGCGCCCACCCGTGGACCACCTGGCGATCAACGAGTGGACAGCGAACGACGAGGTGCTGCTGTTCGGGTGCCAGGTGACTCTAATGAGCTATGACCTTAAATTGTCCTCAGCAAAATTTCTCACAATATAATCAATAACTTTGACACGCCATAATCAAAGAGTTTGATTGTTATCAGCGAGATTTGAGATAACGATAACTACCTTCTCGGAACTCGGACTGCGAATGGCGGGGTGCGTCGTGTAGCCGATATTACATTTTGGTTTTGGGATTCCGTGTTGAAATTGTTATGCTCTTCACCTTGATCCGAAGCCAAGAAAGTAGGTATACCTATATCATACTTCTAAAGGGAAAAGATAAGTAGGTATGTATACAAAGCTCCAAATAGGCAAGACTCATACAGTTGTATTTTGCAAAACAGACAAATTCGTGCCCCTACGCTTTGGTAGATGTGACCTACGTGTAGTGACACAGACTAGCTACCTATAACCTACATACCCACAAATTATTCGCCCCCCTACCTTTTGACACCTTCCAGCGTGCTTCAAAAAATTGCGGCCCGTTACCAGAGTTCGTAAAGTGTTAATATTTTTTTTAAATTTCATACAGAACCCTTTGCACTGAAGCTCGACTGTCACTTTGTTCTTGTTCATTTTTTAATCTGTAAACCGCTCCGCGATATTGGACACGGCGCAGTGTTGACAGTTTCGAGAAAATGACTCAGCGGAAAAAAGGAGAATCGATTTTAATGAGTTTAAATTGAAATCTCCACAACGGTATTTGACGGCTCGGAGTAAACTGAAATAAGACGAGTGGCAATGTCACTGTCGATGTGCTGAATTGGTGCCCTCAAAACACTGACCTCTACCTAATCAGGTACGCTGGACTTGCGATTGTCCATTCCAGGCAGACCAGACATCTACTCATCTAGACCAGGCAGATAGTACTCAGTAATTAAGTAAATATCACTTGCTAAGTATCACGATGAAGGAAAACATTGTCAGGAAAGCTTGAGAGTTCTCCATAACGTCATAAGGTGTTTGAAATCTGCTAACCCACAGTGTGGTTGACTATGGCCAAATAATTGCCATTTTATAATGGTAATTCTTCAGTTTAACAGATCCTAGTCAAATAATTCTATTAAGCCGAATTTACATTACGAATTTACAGGCATGAAATTAGTTTCATGACATTAAACAATTTCAAGTGTAGGCAAACTTAATTTCGTGCATATTGAAATTAGTTGCGTGACATTAATATCAACATGCGTGAAAGTAATTTCGTAATGTTAATTCCGTTTTAGGTATGCCTACCTAATAATCTACACATGGGTAATCAATTTATTGTTTAAAACTTTCTAAACTAAATATCTTGTTAATCCCCCCTATAAGTAGGCAGATATAAATCCCTTCCAAACGTCGCACATGGCAACATTACATACATCTGTCAGGCGCGCCCGCCGCGATTCAAAAAAAAGAACGCAACACAATACGTTCCGTTGATACACATTTGAAACGCCGCCCAGCGTATCTTGATCCGCGACATACTAGGTTTTTTTTATTACGTTTCTCTATTTGTTTTATTTTTTAGGGTTACGAAAAAGGAGTCGTTATACGATCACTTTGTTGTCTCATGTCTGACTGTCTGTCTATCAAGAAACCTAGAGGATGCTTCCGTTGACCTAGAATCATGAAATTAAGCAGGTAGGTAGTATAGCATAAGTAAAGGGAAAAATCCGAAAACGGTGAATTTTTGGTTACAACAAAAAAAAATGTGTTCACTGTTCATGTACAAATAAATCGTATTTTCATTTTTCAAAATAAGATAAGTAGGTAGATATATCAAATGGGATATTATAAGAAAGGGCTTTATCTGTATAAAACAGATTTTTATTTATTTTTATGCATTAATAGTTTTTTGATTTACCGTTAAAAAAATACCGTTTCGCCCTCCTAATCTTCGTAGTTTACCAATCAAAAAATCTAAAATAGTAATAAGTGTCAATTGAAGTTTATGTATACGGTGGCAACCAACGTAAACCCGATAATAAACTTATTTAAATACACGTTTGATCGTCATTTTAATATTATAAGTAATATTTTATTATAATTATTATATTTACAGGTCTCGTTACACTGGCGGTGCGCTGCGGCGCGTCGGCAGCGCCGCGGGCGGCAGATGACCGCAACATGATTTATGGCGGGGACGGGTACAGTCAGCCGCATTTACATTCGTAAATGTGATCTCTGTAATTATGCGCTTGTTTCGGCGCGGCAATGCGAGTCAACCGCTTTAGAGACATAGCCTACAGAGTACAGTGGTTTTTTTTTTAATTTTCATCAGAACTATGTGTTCCTTATAAAGGAGAACACCAGTTTACACAAAATACGTATAATTTATTAGGTCTTATTATTTTATGCATTTTTACTAGTTTCACAGTTATAAATTGTATATAATCTAGAATCATTGTGACTTAATCTTGGATTTAATGAAAAACCGCAAGTTCTAGTTCTATAACGTTATTTCCTTCATCTGTGAAAACGGCACTAGGTATTTTAAACTCTACCCACCAACCAGTTGTCGCTGGCATGAACGGGGCTCTTAAAGGCACCTGACATTATTTCATTCATTCTCTTTTTAATCTACGCTTATCTATCGGTAGGTATACTAACTAAAGGAGGGTACAAAGAAAGCATCTCCCGTATCGACACAATCAATAATTCCCCAACACCATACAACCATAAAAGGGGCATCGATAAAGAACCAATTTCATCCCATATTGTTTGACGAAAATTCGATTATGTCCGGGCTTTGATGACAAAACGAACACACAAAAAACGAGTAAAGGAACGCATCCCTCGAATAAATGAGGATGTAACGGAACGTTTGTATACGAGTAAATAAACTTTTTTTTTGTAGTTCCATTTTTTATGTAAAAATATGTTACGGGTGGGTGTAAAAACATTTGTTGTATTATGGAATAATAATTTGGATAATATTTTGCTGATCAATTTACTCTTTAAAGATGCGTCACTAATACCGACTTACATAATCATTTAAAACCTACTATGTAACATAGTGCCACATAGTAGCGTACTTTTGATATAGGTGCCTAGGTATTTTATACTTTATAAAATTAGTTATAGGTAGTGTATGAATCTAAAATGTGTTACCAAAATCTGTCATTATCATTATCATTTTCATATCTCATGGTTTTTATGGCAAGAAAATATTGATTCGATTTGGATAGTAACGATTCGGTTTGAGCTTATCTATTGAATAAAATAATTCTCAATTTGAGTTTCTGAGTTTACATTAATAAAAACTAAAAAATGTTAGCATCTACGTGCACCCATATAAAATTAGAATCGTCTCGTTCGATGAACGAGGCGTGACATTTGAAATTCAGTGTTGTCAGCACACAAAAAGTGCATGAAAATGGGGAATAGTTGTTATAATACGCCTAACGGACTCTGTTTTTTGGAGGGCGCATTCATGTCATCGATATTGGTAGATGGATGATGGGTAAAAAGGATTGTCATTAAATAAAGTCCTTTGTTACCGTTTCCGTTCCCTTTATGATATCAATTCTGTTGGTACAATTTTTAAGATCCATCTTTTTTGTTGATTAGAACTTTCTTTTTTTTATTCTTTTTAAATTTAACTTGCTGTCGTCGGTGATATTCTGAATAAGTAGGAGTTTGTAACTGTTTCGTAGAGGAATCCTACCGTGAATCATCATCATCATCATCATCATCGTCAGCCTGTGGACGTCCACTGCTGGACATAGGCCTTCCCTATAGAGCGCCACCACACCCGGTACTCAGCCTTCCTCATCCAGCCACTTCCCGCCAGCCGCTTAATATCATCGGTCCATCGTGCTGGAGGGCGTCCCACACTACGTTTGCTTAAACACGTTTGTTTTTATTTATTACATGAATACCTATGTATAATATTATGTCAATTCAATTCAATTGATTTTCACAAAAAAAAAATATGCTTATGCTTAAGTAGGTATAATTTGAAAACTCCAGTTAAATATTATGTCACGGTAGTTAGGAAATAGGTTACCTACATGAGTTATGTTAAACAATAGGTAAGTATAAATAAATCTTTTCCATAGAAGGTGTGCACCCAAATGATATATGATTTACCTACGTTATAACAAGGCAACATCGTTCCGGCCCGGTTCAGGTGTCGTTCGCATCTGCTGATATTAATAACCCATTGTGCGCCATATTATATCGATTTATGGCCATTCAAATGCGCCCCGTCCAAACAGATGTATTGTAACAGTGAAGTTTTACGAAGAGTATCTAAAAAAAATATTGTAGTTAACTCCTCCAGTTGAGTTAACAGTTTGTCAAACTGTTATAATGTACCTACGTATCTACGAGTACCTATAAAACGATGTTTGAACAATTTTTGGTTTTTATTAAAAATATTTACTTATTTAAATTAAAAAGTTTGTCATCCCGTCTTGTGCAGGAGTCCACGGGTGACCGGAGGTCTGGCAGTTACCTTGGTCAGCATATTAGTCTGGCCATTCAACGAGGTAACGCAGCCAGCGTTCTGGGTACCCTGCCTCGTTACAGTAGTTTGGATGACATTTTCGTTTTTAAATTTTTATATTTAGTTAAGTATTTTTATTTTTTAGTATTTGTGAATATTGTCAATAATTATTATTTCATCATTATAAGTATTAGGTATACTTATTTATTAAAAGTTTGTTACAACAAAGTTTTTCTAATTGTTTGCCAATGCTGGATTTTAGGTAGAATAGGTACTAATTAATTCTTCCATAAGAAACTGATGTTTTGGGGCATCCAAAGTTAGACGTCATAAAAAAAGTTTTTTTATTAAGTATAATTACTTAAGTGATTTAACTATTCAAACTAGACAATTAGTTAGTGAAAATATGATGTAAGAAAAGCCAGATTCTACATCTAACTCTATTGTAACTCTAGGTACCTATATCTAATCAGTACCTACCTTTTAGAAACTTAGAAGTATACCTTATGCCGGGGTCAATAAACTAGGTGGATCAAATGTAAACTTCAACAATTTAACTATACCGAGTAGAAATTACTGAGCAATTTCGCGCCATAATGGGGCAATTTGCGCGACAAAGCGTGGCGACAGGTCGACGCGCGACAGTTGATTAATTGCGTCCCCGTGTCGCGATGTCGCCGACCGTGTGAACGCACCTTATGACGCTTCATAGGTAGTGTGTGTACATATTATAAGTAGCTGTATGTTGGCAGATACTTAGGTATAAAGCCAAGCGTGCACTAAAATACTGGCACTAATGACTAGTGGCAATAAAACTTACAGAAGTAATTTAAAAGTCCACTTTTTAAGTTCAATTGAATGGTACTTACTTACCAATTTGGACCTTTGTAGTTCAATCCTAGATAACATTTAGGTAAGTACCGATAAAATCAAAGTCAATGTCAAAATCATTTATTCAAAGTTGGTACCTAGTTACAATTGTTCTCCTTTTGATGATCGGAATTGTTAAATTTGTACGATATACCTACCTAGTGGTGATAATTAATTAGGTAACTTAAAACTAAAGCTACGAGGGTTCCAAACGCGCCCAAGTCTGAGAAGAGCCCACAACTACTACTTGGATACTAGTAGGTATAGGTACTAGAAACTATCCAACCTCGAACGGTAAAAAAATATAATAAATCACCATTTAATAAATCAAAACTGTTTAAAAGTTGAAACCCCAAACGAAAGTAATAAACAAAAATTTTCACACATTAAGTGCAAGTAAAAAATAATTTACGAACGCCATTAAAGGCGCGTACACACTAAGTGACGGTTGTAACGCAAACAAGCGGGACGCGAAACAATTACCGGCCAATGCGGCAATTTCCCGGCGAATTTGCATAATTGCCATAACCGCGCGCCCCAGGCCGCCGTCGCTCGTCGCTTCGGTGACAATTTTTTTTACACAATTTTAATCGCTTTTATGGTGAAACTTAACGCCTTATTAACCGCACGCAAGTTTAATGATATTTGCTTTTGCAACCGTGCCTACTAATAGTCAAGGATAAAACAAGTGAAGTTTTTTTTGTACTTTTATTTTTCAATTTGCATGGTGGCCATTTTGAAATTCGCCATTTTGATTTTCTTTATATTTGTTGTCATAGCGGTCATAGAAATACACACTGTTAAAATTAATAACAAAATTAAGGCAGGTAGATAATATAGTACTGAATACCTACCTACTGATGATCACTAATAAGATACCTATCACAAAAAAGTAAAAATGCAACAAAAAATATTTAAAACCCGAGGTTTTTAAATAAATTGCGAACAAAACATCTGACTGGTGCTCGAGGTCAACGAACGTTGCGTAGATAGGCATCTTAGGCGGTAGAGTAAACTCGGGATCAATGCACCACCTACGACGTGGCATTGATCCCGAGTTTTGCACGTTATACATTGCGGGTTTGAAAAATACTAAATTCCTAAAATCACAAGTAAGTATATGGCAAAGAGTTATTCGTATTGGATTGTGTTTAGATAGTAAGTAGTATAACAGCGGTAAGTTTTCACTACCGTTCTAATAACATCCGTGTAGTAGGTAGGTTTGTACCTATAAATATTTTGGAATAATTTAGGTGACAAAATCCAAATTCGTGAGACACGCGTGGCACCACAACAATAGCCACATGACGCGAGTCGCAACCACGTAACCGATAACCGAATTCCGACCGCTAATTGTGATCGCAACCGCACTGCGATCAATTCGGCATTTATTTCGGCGTAATTTGCGACATTATTGCGTCAATTATCGTCATTTGTGATATTGTCGACGTGGAATTAAGATCACGCGATGAGCTGGAACATGGCTGGAACATGTTTTATATTATGTGGTAGGAAATTATTTATTGCGGTGAAATACCTATAAAAAAATGGAAATAGTTATTCGCCATTCCACTACTGAGCACGAGTCTCCTCTTAGATTGAGCAGGAGGCCATAACCTGTCCAGTGTAGATTGGCAGACTTCACACAGCTTTGAGAATGTAAAGGAGAAGTCATGCCGATTTCCCCTAATTCCAAAATGTTAGAGGTGCGTACCCAGGATCGAACCTTGACCTTCCGAATAGAAGGCCGACGTTTTGACCACTAGGCCATCTTTATTACATTTTTATTACCCAAAAAAATATTTTTTACAGTGAATAATTTTACAAAGTACTTACCTATTTGTATTATAAAAATACTAGTTATTTTTTTTAAATTACCTAATTGTACTATCCCAAACATCAGTATTATTTGTGTATAAAAATAAAAACATTATCTTTATTATGTAAGAAATAAAAATGTATCCCATTTTAATTTTCTATCATTATGAATTATTATTATATACGTACCTACTTGTTAAGCTATTTACTCAAGAATTTTAGAAAACCTTAGGTTACTTGATGAAAAATTATATAAGTAGGTACTTACTTAGTTCTTTTTTAATTTGTCTAGTAGAATAATTTTACAGTTATCTACTAACCTAGCAGTTTTTAAAAAAATATGCGAAGCGGTTTAAATATTCAACCCGCTCAACAATGAATCGCGTTATTCAAAAATTCACAAAATAGAACGCCATTTTATTTCATACGGCCTCTACCGTTTTATGTACACATCCCTCCGTGCACCCATAGCAATTAACCCTTCACAGGCCTGTCCTTTCCCTTTGTTAACCCTTTAATACTCCATTGTGTCAACTGTCAACTCGAAGACTGAATTAAAAGTGGGTGTATTAAATTTTTTGCCGCCTATTCTTGATAGTTGATATGAAATTGTTAGGGGTAAGTGGTGGGGTGGTGAGAGGGTAATCACGGGGTTGATGGCGAAATGACAGCCTTTTAAGTTTCAAGCATTTTGAAAAAAAATAGTCGTTTAGTTTTTTGTCTGAGTGGCAGTTTGACTTTTCGAGCGGTTTGTGTTTTATTAAATTGTGAATTGGTTTTTCAACGGGCGTCGGAGAGAGCTATTTTTGGAGTTTCGGAGTACGGGTGGCGAAGCTGAACAGGCAATGGGTAAGAGGTCCAGTTTGAAAAACCGCGAGACATTGGGGTCCCAAGGGGTGAAAGTGCAGCATTGAAAGAACCTCCACTGGGATCGACGATATCCAACGAGTTGCAGGGAGCCGCTGGATTCAGGCGGAGACCGTAGCGTGGAAATCCCTACAAGAGACCTTTGGCCAGCAGTGGACGTCTCAATCGGTTGACGATGATGATTCATTCATTATTTCATATTACGTCGCTGCGCATGCAAAATCCGCTAAGTGCTTTTGTATTTTTTTGAATTTCCGATTTATTTTAAAAGGCTCTGTGAACGAAAAAAACCAGTTCTTTAGCAAATGTGCTAGTTCAGAAGATAAACTTTTTAGCTATGTTATTTCGATGTCAAAGTGAAGTAAATTTTTTCGAAAAAAAATAAAGTTTGCGACTCTATCGCCTGAAAATTTGTGATTTTCCACATTTTCGACGATTACGAGTAAGTAGTTACCTCATATTATACCTATCTATAATGACATTTTTTAATGACAATATCTAATTGATATAAATATCTGGCCATGCTCATAATGGCAGAAAATGAAGATAGATAGATAGAAAACTGTATTGTACACAAAACATGAAATTACCAAGACAACAGAAAGAAACTAAAAACGAATAACAATTGTATGCAAAGGCGGCCTTATTGCTCTTAGTAATCTCCACCAGGCAATCTTTGGTGAAAGAAGAAACTAGGTGCTCATCTGAAAATTCTCTATAAAAGAAAGTTTCTTTTTATAAGCAAGTAGGTAGGAAAGATAATTACAATTTGTCCGTACGTTGTAGGCATAGCGGGGACCCGAGGGTCTATGACAGCTGTTTGAACGGTCACGCGATGGGTCTGATGTAGGTAGGAATGTACTATGTAGGAACAACTGATATAACAAACTTAATCTTAAGATACTAGTAATATTTTTTTTCTAATTAGTCATTCATAGTATTTTTTTAACCCCCGACCCAAAAAGAGGGGTGTCATAAGTTTGACGTGTGTATCTGTGTATTTGTCTGTGGCATCGTAGCTCCTAAACGAATGAACCGATTTAATATAGTTTTTATCGTTTGAAAGGTGGCTTGGCTTGGCTTTTCGAAAGTGATCGAAAGTTATCAGCTCTTTTCTAGTTTTCTTAAAGAGGTTTTTGTGTCGGGGGTTTTTTAAATTTTAAGTTATACAATAATAAGGTAAAATTATACCTAACATTATTAATTCTCTATTATCTAAAACCACTGTCAAAACGCCGGTGATAGTGTTAAATTGAATTTATTATTTACTGCGACCAAACAATCTTAATCGTTGCGACGAGTTACGTTTATTACCCGTTTGACACAAAAACCCGTGTTCAACACTTTCGATTCTGTATCTATGAACGTTTTCGCGCTTGGTAATTAATTAATAATAATTAAATTCTGTCTTTCTTAGTTATTTTAATCACATCATGATTTATCTAGGTATTTATTTCAATTTGTAACTTTAGCTAGACATTTATGAAGTATAGTGTAGTGCTAAACCACACCCACAATAAATTCAAATGCAATATGAATGTTGATGACAATGAAGTAGAAATTCTTGCAGATAAACTCGGTGTAAACTGCTACTCTTTACATTAAAAACATAATGTGATTGACTGACTGACAGATAACGCACAGCCTAAGTAAGTTTTTGGACCTAGAGATGGGCATACTTACTTATTTCTTAAGTCTTACTCAAAGAATATACCTATCTTCTAAATTTCTAAAGATTCAATACTGAAGAATTTTAACAAATTCATCACATGAGATCTTTAGAAGAAGTAAATCGATGTTGCAATATGTTAGGAAGGCACGATGTTGCAAGAATTATCTAGTTTGACATAAAAAAAAGAAGTTAGTAAAGTAAAGTACACTTCATTTCAAAATCTTAGTTGAATGGAGTCAATGTCTTTGTTGAATTTATTTCGCTTGGATATCTCGAGTTCCGATGACAGTGTATAATTGAATTCGTTATTTACTGCGATCAAATAATCTTAAGCATTGCGATGAATTACATTTATTACCTATTCGCTTGACACAAAGATGCGTTCACACCTACTTGATTGCGTACTATGTATTTATGGGCAATTAAACGCTATTGCAGTTTGATAACAGAATCTTGTTCACCTTTACCTACTTGTTGCATTACTAATAATATTTTAGATAGGTAGGTATAATGAGACTGTTGGCTAGTTATGTCGCAATATCGACATTTCTTTGATTTGAACGCCTTTTCCCAACGTAAACCGAGCTTTTTTTTAATAAAATTCTTACCTAAAACGAGGATGCCCGAATTCGGAATTAGGTATAGTTAATCAATCAATCAACCAAAAAATGGGCATCTTCCTTCGATTTTCCTCTGAGAACATTATGAAGAACTCTCAGGCATGCAGATTTCCTTGCGATGTTTTCCTTCGCCATCAACGTAAGTTATACATTTTATTGCTTAAAAACGCACATTACTCTGAAAAATCAGAGGTGCGTGCCCAGGATTGAATCCCTGATCCCACGAATAAGACAATCGACAATCACTGCTTTTTAGTAGGCTATAGCAATACTTTTTACTAGTCTAGCAACGCTTTTGATCACCGTTGGTTTGTATATGAGTAGATAGTAGGTAATATAATTTAAGCTGGAAGGTAAATAATTTCCATAGAACAATCTCCAAACATCTGATTACAAAATGGCGTCTCAGCATTTCGGGTGAGTGAATCGCAATCCTTGCTCAAATAACAAGGGGTCCCCGCGACCCGAAACGCAAACATCTCAATTACGTCGCTTATTAATTCAGAAGGGTGATTCTTAATCATGCTTTGTCTCGTCAAATATTAGGATCTGTGACGTGGAAATGATTCTACATTCTAAATTTTGTTGTGAAATGGAGGGTTTGAAAGGATTCCTATTTCCTACTAACTTGTAACTACCTACCTATAATATTATATAGGAGCTAAAGTACGGGCAAGAATCACACTATCACACTTTTTTTATATTATAAAAGCGAAAGTTTGTATGTGTGTGTGTGTGTGTGTATGTTTGTTACTCCTTCACGCAAAAGCTACTGGACGGGTTTGGCTGAAATTCGGAATGGAGATAGATAATATCCTGGATTAGCACATAGGCTACTTTTTATCCCGGAAAACCAAAGAGTTCCCACGGGATTTCGAAAAACCTAAATCCACGCGGACGAAGTCGCGGGCGTCAGCTAGTATTTTATAATCTGCCTGTCTCTGTATGTACTTAGTTCAAGTTTGCTAAGCTAAGAATCTTTAAATATAACATAAGCTATTTCGATATTCAGAAATGTTGATATTTAATCTCGGTTCTTCTTATCATCTAAGTATGAGGAAATCAGGACATCTATGACGTGCCTTCATATTGAAATTTAAAGAAACTGTGTTGAACATAAGCTCTGGTACCTAGGTTATCTGGTACTTAGGTATACATAGGTTAAGTGTCCTAAGTGTAGTTTACGTGTTAATCTGAAGTAAGTAGACTAGCACGAGGTGCTTTTATCGAGGCATTCAGGTGTTCGTTCTCACGGACTTCCCATTGCCATATCACTACACCTTATCGTTATCACAAACCATTCACGGTTTAGAGCTCCTGCTCCTTAGCAGCTATGACAATTAAATTGATGATTGACTTTGCAAAACTATCAGCCCAAAAGACTGGAACCAAGACTATTGACCTCGGAAAAGAAAAGCTACTGTTTTGCTAGTAGCTATAGTTTGTTAAAATTAAAAAAGGAAGACGAAGTGTCAAAATATAATGTCGCAAAAATAATTAAGTATGCAATGGCGATTTCTAGACCTATAGAGTCACCATACAAACAATACAATCATCTCAACCCATCGCCAGCCCACTGCTAAACACGGGTCTCCCCTTACAACAAGAAAGATTTAATCCATATTTAGTCCACAAGTCACAACATAGTCCATAGTCCACACACACACATAAGTACCTATCAAGTGTAGATTAGTGTAGAACCTTAGAGCCTCGATAGCTCAACGGTTGAGGAGCGGACTGAATTCCGAAAACCCCACTTGTTGCACTATTGTCGTACCCACTCCTGGCAAAAGCGTTACGCTTAGTTGGTGGGGAAAGGGGAGTATTAGTCATGATTAGCATGGCTAATATTCTTTTTAAAAAAAATTAAATAAAAAAAAGTGTAGATAGTCAGACTTTACACACCATTAAGAATATTCAAGCAGAGAACATCATATACACTGCATACAGTCTGACATGCAGGATTCCTTACGTTTCTCATAACCGTATGTTTTTCATAACCGTAATCTAATTGCATGCAATATGTAATTTATTGCACGCCCATAGCTCCCGAAAGTTAGAGATGAGTGCCTGGGATTGAATAGGAGGTCAAAATTTTAACCACTCGGCTATCGCCGTTTTTAATACACTAGAAATAACATTAATTATAAAATCTGGTTCGAAGGAGCAATTGTTATTATGGATAGTGTGTCATTATGGCACTCACACTCATCCAATTAAAAGGACCTTCCCAAGCCTAATTTTCTTCATAAATCTAATCGTGTCTAAGACCTTCGTACGCTGGTTGAGATTCCAGTACGACCTGTTGTCATGCGATATGTGAATTATGGCGTCTTATGGGTCTCGAAGACATTTGCGATATCTTTTATTATCCTTAGTGGGGTGGTGTTAAAATCCTGTCGGTGTATAATGGCACTTACGATATTATTAATGTTTTTTATTCCCAAGTCATCATGGGTGTTCTATAATAATATGTATTATGTGAATGGTAATATCACAGATTATATTATGTAATCGTAAGTACAGATTAATAGACAAGCATTCCAAAATCATAGGGTTGCTTTAGTTTATTACGGAACTAGCCGATGCCCGCGACTTCGTCCGCGTGGATTTAGGTTTTGCAAAATCCCGTGGGAACTCTTTGATTTTCCGGGATAAAAAGTAGCCTATGTGCTAATCCAGGATATTATCTATCTCCATTCCAAATTTCAGCCAATTCCGTCCAGAGTTTTTGCGTGAAGGAGAAACGAACATACACACACACACACACATACAAACTTTCGCCTTTATAATATTAGTGTGAAGTGTGATGTGATTTTATCTAATGATTTTTTTTAGGTAGTTAGGTAGGTATACCTACTTATTTTCTACTAAGTAGGTACATAAACATGAAAATTATCATTAGATATGATACCTTGTGTATCATTTTCATAATATAATTACTGTATAGGTACGAGGAAGTAAAGCAACCCTTCCCCGTGAACCGTCACCCCCAATTTGCACAACAAATTAGCGCTCCTTGGCGACGTAATCATACCTCCATCATCCATAGTAGGTAGGCAGCTATACCCATCTAAGACTGGCTATATTAATTTATGAATCGCCAATTTTAGAAAAATACGATAACCGGAAAATATAAAAGTAGGTAGGTATATGTATAGGTAGGTATATCGATTTTTTAATAACATAGGTAGGTACTTAATTAATTATAAGATAATCCATAGGCCCTGGCTGTACCTACTTACGTGAGTACCTACTAGGTACTAGGTAGTAAATTTACTAGAATACTAGGGGATGCCCGCGGCTTCGCCCGCGTGGATTTCGATTTTTTTAGATCCCATGGGAACTCTTTGATTTTCCGGGATAAAAAGTAGCCTATGTCCTTCCCCGGAATGTAGGTATTCCAAGTCTGTACTAAATTTCATTAAAATCGGTTCAGCGGTTGGGCCGTGAAAACGTAGCAGACAGACAGACAGACAGACAGACAGACACACTTTCGCATTTATAATATTAGTATGGACTAGATGATAGTTGATTTAAGTTTTTAAAAAATCCTGTGGGAACTCTTTGCTTTTCCGGGACGAGCTAACTCTATACCTACCTCATCAAAATTGGTTAAACTGTTGGGCCGTGAAAAGCTAGCAGATAGACAAACAGACAGACACACGTTTCTTATTTATAGTATTAGTAGGATATGGGTTTTTTAAACATAATCTCGAAACTTGAATAATCCCATTAACGGATTAAGAATAGTTCACCGTTGATGTCTGAAATAATAAAAACATCGAAATCACGTGATTAAGTTCAAGTTAATCAGGCTTCAAGTTCAAGACGCTTCGATTCGCTTCGACCATGCTTCGACTCTGCGCTACTATGAATTAACACTTAGGGGCTGAATTTTCAAAAATTCCTTATTAGCGGATGTTTACGTCATAATATTAGTAGCTATCTGCATGCCAAATTTCAGCCTGATCAGTCCAGTAGTTTGAACTTTGAGCTGTGCGTTGATAGATCAGTCAATCAGTGAGTCAGTCACCTTTTCCCTTTTAACCCCTGACCCAAAAAGAGGGGTGGTATAAGTTTGACGTGTGTATCTGTGTATCTGTCTGTGGCATCGTAGCTCCTAAACTAATGAACCGATTTTAATTAAGTTTTTTTTGTTTGAAAGGTGGCTTGATTGAGAGTGTTCTTAGCTTTACCAAGAAAATCGGTTTAGCCGTTCAGGCTTTTAAAAGTTATCAGCTCTTTAATTTTAACTGTAACCTTCACTTGTCGGGGGTGTTATAAATTTTTAATTTACACTTGTACTTATTATATGTACCTATATTTAAAATACCAATACCTACCATTTATTGATTTAATACACGTGACTCAACTCCGTGACCAATCTATCTTTAACACCAAATAAAAGACATGCGACAGCAAACAATCAATACAAAATTTTGTGACAAAACATCATTTCACTTAGCGCCACACGACACACGCTAATCAACGTAAATCATATTGCTGTGCCAAAAAATATTCGACTCTAACTTCAGAAAGTTGAGGTTCTTATTCCTGTTATGGGGATGACAAAGGTTTTGTTCTTTTGTCCAATTGTCACGTTGTCACTAAGCACGGCGTATCGATTAACATGATAATGTTGATTGTAAGTAGCTATAAACGACTCCCAATATAGTATGAAATGATTATTATTTTATTAGAGTTAATAATTATGATATTATTTGCTTATTCGATTGTATAATATTGGCTTCTATAGGACCATCTCTATAGAATCACACTTCACACTTCACACTAATTTTATAAAGGCGAAAGTTTGTATGTGTGTGTGTGTGTGTGTGTATGTTTGTTACTCCTTCACGCAAAAACTACTAGACGAATTTGGCTGAAATTTGGAATAAAGATAGATAATATCCTGGATTAGCACATAGGCTACTTTTTATCCCGGAAAATCAAAGAGTTCCCACGGGATTTCGAAATACCTAAAACCACGCGGGCGAAGTCGCGGGCATCGGCTAGTTTTACATAAAATGCGAAAATTGGCGAAAATTCTATAGAATGCGATTGTTATTTCTAAAACATGCTTAAGTACATATTATCTACTTAGATAGTTCCTGAAATGGTAATTCAGCTTAGCTGAAACTTAATTACCACTAGCTTTTGTTTTCGACTTCGTCCTCTTGATAACCTTATAACACTCGGCGATATCTGTGAGTGAAAGAATTTTCAGAATCGGATGATTAGTTCTGGAGATTACCCCTATACATCTAAACTTTACCTTTTCTAAAGTTGATGTACTAAATACGTAGATCTGATCTAATACTGATTGTATCAAATGCAAAACTTGATTGACAAAAATGTATGTAAGTAGGTGGTACCTAGGTGTAATAATAGACACCTAATTACCGTAATAATTTTGGAGAATATGGTAATTAGATAGGTATTTAAGCAAGTATGTACTCATTTTATTACCGTGATTTCTTCAATCGATAGTTTCTCAATCCTAAATCATTACTTATAGCTAAATCATGTTTTACCCACAATGTATCTTCATATACTTACCTAGCTACCTACTAGGTATATCAATCACCATTAAAATTGAAGCCCCATGAAAATCGACGGGAAAAAAATGAATCGTCCCACCCTTTTAATCAGCGCAACCCCCGTAATGAAATCTGTGCCGCCATTATGGGATTAAAAATAATAACTACCCTCCGGCATGAGAGG
Organism: Maniola jurtina; assembly: GCF_905333055.1. Taxonomy (NCBI): domain Eukaryota; kingdom Metazoa; phylum Arthropoda; class Insecta; order Lepidoptera; family Nymphalidae; genus Maniola; species Maniola jurtina. Next base: position 9,504,706 of record NC_060046.1, on the reverse strand, counting down.
GCTGCGATTGGTGCGGTCAAGGGCCCTTAATAAGCTTTTGACAATTTTAGGGGACATACTGGACCTCGGGTGTATTGAGAGACCTGATAATTAATTATCAGGTGATAATTTGTAAGTAGATGGGAGTAATCAGTCTTGCATTCAGAATTTAACTCAAATTCAACTTGTGATAACAACAGGCCTACCTAGTTACTTAAGTAGAGAAATTTTCCAAAAAATGCTTATTGCTTAGGTAATAGGTACTACCACTTACAAGTACCTAAACACGATATGTATTTCACAAAAATTCGTTACAAAAAATTAATAATAATTTATCAAAACGAATCATATCCATAAACGGTGTAACCAGAACGCTAGCACAAACGAGGACAGTACTGATGATTACTGATAAGATCAAAAAAACTACGAAAAAAAATTAAAATCCTGTATTTTTTTAAAAGTTCACAATATATTATTGCAAATAAAACATCTGACTGGCACTAGAGGTCAACGAACGTTCCTTAAATAGGTCACTCGAAGTCAATGCCACGTCGTAGGTTGAGAATTGACACGAGTTTTGCACGCTGCTGTATGAAAAATACTAAAACACTAAACGGTGGGCATTGGACTGTATTAAGGTACCTAGTATACTTAACGCTAAGATTTTGTTAGCATTCTCGTTACACCCTGTAGGGCTTGTCTATTTTGAAATGACGCGCTCCACTACATAATTTTGTTGACTTACGGTCGTATTCACAAACGTTACTATGAGGTCTCACAGTAAGCTCGAACGCATAGTGTAGGTTCCACCAATCAGATCATTGTAAATTGACTGATACAGTCATCTGATTGGTGGAACGAACACTGTGCGTTCGAGCGCACTATGAGACCTCATAGTAACGTTTGTGAATACGGGTATTAGATGTGTAAATTGCGGTGGTGAGGCGCATCATTTCAAAATAGACAAGCTCTACCTACCTATAGATGTATTTGCAGAAATACATAGAGTAGAATCATGAAATGAGTAGGCGAAGTTTTGTGCGTTACGATCCTACGAAATCTAAGCTATTTATGGACCAACTTCAGATATCTATATAAAGCAGAACACCTACGATTATTACCAATAACGTTTAAAACTTTATGTCCACACATTACGAGCGTATTGTTATTGTAAAGTAGCAGCGTTTGCCGCGGCAAAGGGTTAAACATCCGACGGTGGTCTTGTCCACACGTCCACGGCACCAAACATTGCATTAGCACAGAGCAGGTTTACTCGAAAATGTCGTAAGTCACACAGACTTGCTAGTCCTAGACGTCGTTTTTTACCCACGTATCTAGTCTAGAGTTAGGGTTGTCGACTTTTCATCTCTGTTATGTTTACTACTTGAATTTATGCTAAACATTTCATTAAAGGGTTAGCATCCGACGGTGATCTTGTCCAAACATCCAAGGCACCAACCATTGCATTAGCAAAGATGCTCCGAAAATATCGTAAGTAACACATACTTGCCAATCTTATACGTTTTTACCTACATATTATATCTACAGTTAGGGTTGTCACTTGTCAACCTTTGGGAAAATATCCTATCCAATGTATGTTAATGTATTTGACCTTTAGTGGGTCAGTAGAAGCGCACATTGCCTCAATAAAAAACCATGTTTCACACTTGGTTGATAAGTTTTACGTCGTTTTGACCTATTCTACTCTTGAAGTAGCAAAGCTTTTATAAAAAGAGACTTATCACAAAGGATTCTAATACTAGACACCCCTACCCAGTGTGTGATCCTGCATTAGCCTGCCACAGATTATAAAAGATTTGAATTAAAGTAAGGCAAAATGTGTAAATCACTTACGACGTTTTGTAGTCGAGTAGGTTTTTAAAGGAGTGTACATAGTCGGCATAGCAAAGGTCGGGTGTGTGTACAAATAATTAGTGGTTTTCATGGACCTCCGCTGTGTGGCGCTAGCGTAAATAACTTGTAAGTGATGCGTTTGGTGCCTCTAATGATGAGTAATGTTTAGGTTATAGGTAAATTATAGAACAAATTTAATAATTTTACATTTGATTAAGTTAAAAATTTTGAAGAAAAAACTTCTTTAGGCGCGTTGAAAGATTTTGGAACGGGTAAAATCTTTATGGTTACATCACCGACATGCTGTTTATATAATATTTATATCTATGCATAATGTTCATAACTCTCGGAGTTTCGAAAGATTAGTTTTCTGTCTGTCAGCGGGTTTAACCAAACCCAGACGGACGGAGGGACGGACGGACAGCAGAGACCTATTAATAAGGCCCCACTGTGGCACCCTTCAGCTACGGAACTCTAAAAAACCACTGTTCTTATTGCATAGGTTTGAGTTTTCACTTCAGCTGTCTGTACATAGCTTACCTATGCCCGTGACACTTCACTAGACTTTCAAGACCCAAACCCCCTTAGGGTTTGAATTTTCAAAAATCATTTGTTAACTTAGCGGACGTAATCAAACTACTGGACGGACCGGGCTGAGATTTGTCATGCAAATATCTAACTATAGGTATTTGCATGACAAATCTCAGCCCGGTCCGTCCAGTAGTTTGAGCTGTGCATTGATAGAACAGTCTGTCAGTCAATCAGCCACCTTTTTCTTTTATGTTTTAGATAACTAGACATTTGCGTCTTGAGATAAAATGTGTTTTTAATGTATCATCTTAAAATACACGCATCTACCTATTTGTACAATACCTATTACCACCCATTCCCATCGTCCTGTGCGCGTCCTGTGCCAACATCGGACGCAAACATTGACTCGGCGAACCCCGGTAGCTTTTAAACAGTTTGCTCGTATCTACCATGCTAATAGCTGTCCCGCCAGATGCCGCCAGTCGCCACACCGTCAACGGACTTTTTTTGAAAATGGAATGTGAAAAAATGTACGGGGAATAAAAAATCGGCCAAGTGCGAGTCAGACACGCCCTACTGACGGGTCCGATTGTACGGAGTCCCACGAGGGACTCCGTACAATCGTAAAAAATTATAACTTTTTATACCTAGTCAAATTATATATTAGGTAGGTATATTATAGGAGAGTATAGGCTAGAAAGCCATATTTCGAGCGACATGACATTCGACACATAGTTAAAACTTAAAATGGCGAGTGAGTTCTCATTTTTAACCCCCGACCCAAAAAGAGGGGTGTTATAAGTTTGACGTGTGTATCTGTGTAACTGTCTGTGGCATCGTAGCTCCTAAACTAATGAACCGATTTTAATTTAGTTTTTTGTTTTAAAGGTGGCTTGATCGAGAGTGTTCTTAGCTATCATCCAAGAAAATCAGTTCAGCCGTTTGAAAGTTATCAACTCTTTTCTAATTACTGTAACCTTCACTTGTCGGGGGTGTTATAAATTTTTAATTTACACTTGTTGTTAGTAAAGTTTTCCCCAAATTAAAAAAAAAGAAAATAAACAGTTCTGCGGTAACCCTTTAAAGTAAGTGTGTTTCGTTCATCGATGTATAAGGATATGTCATTCCCATATAAATCCGTTTACAAAAATGAGCCCATAAAAAAAAAAATATTACGTCATTGAACTCGTCAGTGAATTTGACGCGAGCGTCAACTCTCTATTATTAAAAAGAACAAGGATGGAATGGAGCTGTTTTGTGCAATATTTCGTCAATTTTTTTTGCGTTAAAAATATTACTAGTGCAGATATGAGCATGTAATGAATCTAACAAAGAATTTTCACAAATAATATGTAATAATATAAACCATAACCAAAAAAAACTTCTGTAGTACGGAACCCTCTATCAATGCGGCAGCTTCGCCGTTGCGGATGCGGATGCCCGCAAAATCGCTAAAGTATAGCTACGTCATACGTACGACGTATACATACAAAATACACACATCGTTAAATTGTTAAACACATACATAAACATACATAATTAAATACATAAAAAATACATATAAGCATGTATACACTCAAACATATATATATAGTTTTCGCGACTTGCAACATCCACATCCGCGTGACTATCCGCATTGATTATTATTATTGTAGATGCAGATGTGGATGCCTAAATCAATGCGTAAGCTTCACAATTGCGGGTGAGGATGCGAATATCGGAAACATCGCTAGTCTACTAGTACAAATATACATACATAGTAAAACAGTTAATTATATACAAACATACATAGTTAAATACTTACAAACATACAATCATAGTTAAATATATTCATGATCATAAGTAGTCTGTCATACGCGAATAAAAAGTTTTACTTCAAAAAAATAACACGACTCCATTCTTTCTGTATTCCAATTGTACGATATTTTTGCGGCAAATATTTAATCATAGCAAAATTAAAAATATACCCAGCTTATACGTTAAATTAAATGAGAAAACGATATACTTACGAGTGAAATGTTATTCCATCTTTTTTTTGATGGATTTCCATACGGTTTTTGCAAGATTTGACCGCACATGACGGCATTTTCAACAGTCAAAAACACGTGCGATACATTAAAGCGTGTGCGGCCGACTGATGCGTGATGCAGAGACTTTTGCCAATTCTCTTTAACTTGTGAGCGCATTTTTTTTCTTCGAAGGGCCCATCCATATACATCGATGGTTTCGTTAAAATAACTTGAGAATTTCAAAAAGTCGCATACAATAAAATCCTTCAACAGTTTTTGTCATCATTTTATTATTTTACCAGGACAAAGTTCTCTTGCCATTAGTACACGTGAAAATGACTCTTATGCTGTTGTGCATAAGGATGATTTGTGCGCAAGATGATCATCGGTCAGTGGTTAAAAATCCGAGTGATTCACTTTGACGCATAAAAGTTACGAATTAAAAAGGACAACACCGGACAAAGAGGCCATTTTGCATTGTACTGTGACAGTCTTCCTTGAGATGCCGCTTTTGTAGAGCTTGGAGTTCAATAGAGGTGATATAATTTGTATAAGCTTAAAGCCTAAACTCAAAAGTCGAACTCAAAATCATTTATTCAAAGTAGGTAGTATTGTACATCTTTTAATGGCCAGAATTGTTAGATTTGTAAGATGATATAGTGGTGACAATTAATTCCGTACTTGAAAGCTACGAGTGTTCCAAACGCGCCCAGGTCTTAGACCTTATGACAATGGGGGTCAAAACTGCTAGTTAAAGTTTAGAAGTTTAGTTTAGAAGTTAGTTTAAGAAGTTAGCGTTTTTATGGTATATTTTGGGCCACTGACATATCAGTCAGTTTGTCTTTAACCTGAAAAAGTTGAATCGAACTATACTTAGTAACAACTTTTACGAGTAGGTGCCTACTAAAACAGTTGCTCATTCAAAATTTTATCCTCGTAGCCAAACAGTTGCTTTAAATTTAAGTACCTACCTACTAAATCAAAGAAAGAAATTCTAAATTAAAAAACGTTTATACCCCATACCCCCCCCCCCCCCCCCCCCCCATTACCCCATAAAATATTCTTATCTATGTACTTATAAACTTATAAACGTGACATGCAGCCTTAATTTTTTTTTAAAAGATCAATAAGAAGGAATACAAGGTAGTAATTATCTTACAAGCTTAGGTAAAAGAAACTTCAAGTATTATAACTTGAAGGAAAAAAAATCTGGGAATGCAAAATATAAAACCAGTGTACATTTGTACCGCCTTTAAATTAGTTTTATTAGTTTTATTAATTTTGGCTGATGTATTTTAGCGGTCAATATTAATATTTCTAGGCCAGTTCTAAATCCTTATAGGTCTACCAAAAACGCATCAATACTTCTTTGTACGCGGGAGTGTAAATTCGGGTTCAGAGTGTCGCCGCGTCGTTTTAACACTGCATCGCTAATTGGACACTTAAGCCAGGGTTAGGGTTAAAACTGTTTTTATCCCGTAGCTCTGGACAGCGGCACGGACGGGTTGATCTTGCCGGCGAATTATAACTTTGTACCATTCATCTCTTGCTGGGTTGCTAGCGTTACAGATTTAGCCTAATTTTTCTGTAAAAAAATGTCAAAAAACTATAATAGGCAAGACCTGTCTTGAAGTTGTTTTGCTTGTCTGTCAAGAAACCTATAGGGTTAGGTACTTCCCGTTGACCTTGAGTCATGAAATTTAGCAGGTAGGTAGGTCTCAAAGCATACTTTGGAGAAAAATCCGAAAACCGTGAATTTGTGGTTAAGTACATCACAAAAACAAATATGTGGTCATGAACAAATAATTTAAGATTAAATAAAAATAAAAAAAGATTTTTCATTTTCATTTGTATTTTCAACTTTCAGGGTAGGATTAGTAGGTATACCAAGTAGGATATCATATTATGAAAGGGCTTTACTTGTACATTCTAAAACATATCTAGGCAAAATCTCGTAATAATACGACTGTAGTACGGAACCCTCGGTACGCGAGTCTGACTCGCACTTGGCCGGATGTTTAATTTTTTTGTGTTTGCAGTTATTGAAGTCGGTTTAATTTTTTTAATTTTTTTATTTAGTTCAATGGTTCAAAGTCATCATTACTGGCAACCCTATTTTCAATAGCTGTCATAAAATTTGTATAATCGGCTTCAGTTACCTGCCTAGTCTCTCTACTAACAATGTTGTGTTAAAGATCTTGTATATCTTAATGAGATTAAAGTTTGGAATGTGGATGAAATTATTATTTTTAAATCTCTCTTTTTATCAAGCCACCTTGCCTATCGTGGATTTTGGTTTTTCAGAATCCTATTGAAATTTGTCTGTCTGTCTGTCTGTCTGTCCGTCCGTCCATCCGTCCGTCCGTCCGTCCGTCCGTTGACCTATAATCCTATAATCATGAAATTGGGCATATTGTGATCACATTTTTTGAATATCATACTTATATCTACGTATACGAGTAACTATAAGTTGGTATAACATTTTAACTTCCACCCCCTACACTGCAAATTCAAATAACGCTTAGGTACCTACCTACCTACTACATACCCAAAAGGAAAAGTGACGCGTCGTCAAAAACCACCCCATCGAATGCAGAATTAAAACGCTGACCCTCGACACAAACAAAAAACATATAATTGGCAAATAAGGGGACGTACAGAGTCGGGCTTCTATTTCACTTTGCAAGCGTTGATTATACTTGACAACGGAAGAAAAATATTAATTAAAAATTTAATAAAGCCCATGACTCTTTCATAATTGAACCTAGAAGGATAGACTGAAATTTGAGATTTATCTCCCAAATGCTACGTAGAGCCACATATTACGAGTTAGTACCTGTCTGTCTTGTAGATCATGTACAAATGTCCTATAGCTAGAACATTTGTCTAACAGAATGAAGTTATTAGTAATACAATCGAAGATTATAATAAAAGCATAGCGATGCATTTGACTCGCAGATCACTCTAGCAATGCGCTTGCGCGGGACTGCAATTACTTAAGTAGGTATAGATAAGTAGGTAGGTACATGGCGTAATATTTGGAAAGAGCAATCGACGAGTTTCTCGCTGGTTCTTCTCGGTAGGACTAGGAAAGGCCTTCCAAACCAGATAGATATACTTATAGAAAACTTTATTGCACACAAAATATGAAATACACAAGACAAAACAACCACCAGTTGTGGATTCAGTGACTATTCAATCATCCTGTAAAGATGACGCTGAATACTGATTGCCTACCCATACTTACAATCAATACTGATATTTAGTTTACCTATTCAAACTATTCGTATATGAATAATCATAAAAAGGGGAACTGTTCCCATAGCACCCAGTCCCCGCTGAAATTGATTTCATTGCCACCGTGACGTCGCTATTTACTATATTATGCAGTAGCGAAGAATTAGGTACTAATATTTTTTATTTTCTTAGTAAAATAAATGATTACAAGCGATACACATCGACACAGCTCGATTGCAGTAGAATGTTACGATAGCAATAAATCACCTCTGATTGGTAGACGCTCGCTCACTACAATGCATCACTGCGACAAGAATAAAAAATTAGAATACCCTAAATTCAGCCAATTACAACAATTCCGATTGTAACAATGATTGGTCCAGGTTTTCCAACTAATATCATGACAAAGTGCAATTAGAATACCTGTATGTTGCATAAAACCGTCCTGCGACACTACCAAACGCACATAATCCGCTCACGAGAGCACTTTTCAATACTCTATCACGACTACATCCATACATTTTCAATCCATTCAAATACTAAACCACTATGCCTTTGGGAAACTCAACTAGTCCATACTAATTCCTCTGTTCCAATGAGATAAGGTTCAATTTGGTTAGAATTTTTGTGTGTTTTGTGTGTTAGTTGTGTGTGTTCTGTTTGTTCAAACGGGCACGGGAGTGACGAGTGACGGGACGGGCGTATGCCATTTTGTAATCCTAGCTTATAAGTGCACTTTGTCAATACTGGGGGGATGGGGTGGCGTTATATTATACCTATTTGTCCTAACTATACCTATTATAATTATATTTTTAACCCCCGACCCAAAAATAGGGGTGTTATAAGTTTCACGTGTGTATCTGTCTGTGGCATCGTAACTCCTAAACTAATGAACCTATTTTAGTTTAGTTTTTTGTTTGGCTTGATCGAGAGTGTTCTTAGCTATAATCCAAGAAAATGGGTTCAGCCGTTTGAAAGTTATCAGCACTTTTCTAGTTACTGTATTCTTTACTTATCGGGGGTGTTATAAATTTTTAATTTACACTTGTATACCCTTTATATGATAGAATTAATATCCTTAGGTATCTCTATAAATCTATCATGATCATCACTGCTGTGATGCTGTAGGTATAATTTTTTTTTTATGGTGGTAAAAATGTAATGAATCATACACATACCTTTGAAAACATTATGAAGAATTCTCAAAACCATGCAGGTTTCTCACGGTGTTTTCCTTCACCGTTAAATCAAAAAGATGGGCTCACTGTAGTAGAGTAGATACCTAGATGCAAGCAAGAAAACAGATTAATTCAAAACCTTTGAAAGTAGCTAGGTACATCGTTTCCTAGTACTAGCAAGTAGTAACACCGCTTAGATCTCAATCCTAGGTAATTTTAGCCCGAGATAGACTTCCGCGTGCTGGCCTGTGTTGGCTCGAGTCGTCCGCATTACTGGGGAATGGCTTTTGAAGTTTTGATAAGCTCCGATAAGTTACACTTAGCTTAACTTCTAAGCCATAGAAAGCTAATTTCATTCTTGAGCCAACTCGAGTGCTTATTCAGATTTGATAAACCTATGGTTATGCATAACCATACTTCCATCCATAGGTACTTTCTATACTTACTAATATTATAAATGCGAAAGTGTGTCTGTCTGTCTGTCTCTGTGTCTGCTACATTTTCACGGCCCAACAGTTTAACTGATTCGGACGAAATTTGGTACCGAGTTAGCTTATATCCCGGGGACGGACATAGGCTATTTTTTATCCCGGAAAATCAAAGTGTTCCCATGGGATTTCCAAAAACCCATCCGCTTAACTGATTTGTATGAAACTCGGTACCTACCGAGGTAGCTTGCGTCCCTGTAATTGATAAGGCAACTTTTTATCCCGGAAAATCAAACAGTTCCCACGGGATCTTTAAAATCCTTAATCCACGCGGACGAAGTCGCGGGCATCCTCTAGTAATGAAATAAATAATCATAGGTAGCAGTGGCGTGCAGGTCATGAGGCATAAAAGCGCTGTTCACTCCAGCTGTTGTATAATATACTTAGTTCAATGTTCCTTTAGTACTTAAACCTGATCTATGACCTAAACTAAAGCCTATCTTGATGCCGAACCCTGTGGAGTGTGGACGCCACTGATAATTAGGTACTTACCTATTTAGTTACTCAGATACCTACGTACTTATGTACCCATTACAAATACATAATTCATACTTAAAGGACAAACAATGATGAGGTTGAGAACTGAGGTTACCTAGAAGATTCAGTAAAAAATTTGGCTCTGGTAAACCCACCTCATCCCGAAATCAATTCTTGGCTGGTCTTGCTATTCACTCATACCTTAAAGGCAGTTACTTAGGTATAACTGGCAAGAAAAACAGACTCGGCAAGGGGTAACTTTAATACAAGATTTATATTGAGGTACTGAGCATAAGTCAATAACAGATACTTAATAAAATGTACTGGTTCAATTCGTACGGAGCGACGGTATTAAGTAGGTATTTATCGGCACCACTTTTTAATCCAAATTAAAACTGAAAACTCAAACTCGAATAAGCTCAAGGCATGAAATTTGCACAGCCATTAGCTGTATTTGGACCTCTTCAGACAAAATTAAATGGCAATCGATTTCGAACAGCCGCGATTGGGGAAGTAAAGAATGTGATTCGCATTAAGGATTCTTAGATTGGAACAAATTGAGTAAAATTTTGACTTAGGCTTAGAAACTTTATAATGACGCTTGAGGATTTAAGTAATAAAGTATATGTAATGATTTTATTCATATTTTTTTCTAGATTTTAGTGAGTTGTTCTATTTACAAACTATTTATTAACAAATATGAATAATCTATATCCTTTCCACGAAGTGTAAATACTATTTAAATAAAATTTATAAAGATTTGAAAATTTATAAAAATTAAGTACCCTACTTATTTAGAATATATATTTATGAGTGTTTTTATGGGTATCGAACTAAGAAGCAATACTGAGACTACAGCTTATAGAAAGAAGGAAATATTCTAATTAAATATGGATGCAGCGTAATGAGTTATGCAAATATTGTAGACGCTGGCTAACAATTTAACAATTTAGGAGGGGAGGATTAAGGGGGGGCGACATCGAGTGTTTACTTTGAAATCTTTTGGCTGATTTCTTAACAATTTGGGAAGGGTTTTCTTTGGGTTGTAACAATGCTTTAGGCTCTTAAGGGTTACTTTTCGTCGTTACCTGTCCTCGAAGTTTTGAAAATTAAGATCAAACATATTAAAAAATCCTAAAACCAATAAAATTTGTACACCAATAATAAATTAATTAAATTTGTTTTGGTACCTATAACATGAAAAGTAATATTATCGCAATCTGTAAAAAGACCTATTTAAAAAACAAATACTTAAATCAATTCATTTCATTATGTTGTTCCAAACAAATAATAAAAGATCTGATCCCACGGTATTTTTTGTATTTAAGTATTCAGTTTTAAAATGTAACAGAACAGCGTCCTTAATGTGTCTCTTGTTTTATACTTAAAACAGAAATATTTAGAGTTAGGCCACTTTTATACAACCACTTACAAAAATCACTTTTTCACACAAAATCACAGTTTTTTTTTCGATATTAAGTAAGTAATTAATCTTTCTTAGTTTCCTTGTGAGTTGAATTGCAGAATTGAATCCTAATTTTGTGTTGGTTGAACCATAATTAAACCTCAATTAGGTAGGCCGTTTAAATAGAGCTTTTGGAAATGATTTATTCGAGGATTTTAGTGTTATTAGGTTATTTGACCCCTGCGGCCTTATTAAGCTCAGTACAGAATCTTTTAGCTTTAAAATGTAACAGAATGGTGTATTTAATGTGGATTTTCCATAGGAAGCAAAGTAGAGAAACTCATTATAATAATGTGCCACAGCTGGCTCGGCTTAGCCAAGTTTTCTCAGTCAGTGCCCAACGGATAAATAATTCAGGAGACGCTTTATAAGTACTTATTTCGCCTGGTTTTATACTTAAAACAGAACCATTTTGAGTTAGGCCACTTTTGTTACAAAAGTGATCCAATTTTGCAAAATGTAGTACCTACTTGCCTACATAGTCAATAGGTATCTACCCAAACTATTATATTTATTAACCGACTTCATAAAAAGGAGGAGGTTCTCAATTCGTCAGAATCTTTTTTTTTTTTTTGGAACTAAAGTCCGGCCCGGCTTCGTTCGGTTGAGGTGTCTACCAAAGATCAGGGAATGTGTACCTACTACAGGTATGATATAATAATAAACTAAGTACATCTAACATGAAACCTAGAATTCGGCAAAAACTTTATTTCAACGCTCCTTTGGCTACAAAATAAATAAAAGACTTAGGTGATAAACTTCTCTCTACTTAGATTTTAATTATACCAAACCAAACAATTACAAAAGAATGAAAAGCGACTAAGTACTTACTCCATTATTAATCCACGTCCCTTTAACCCTTAAGCGCGACGTTACATTTTAATAAAATTCCGCGTACATTAATGAAGTCGGGACTAACAGACCCCGCCATTGTGGAACACGTCCCACCATTATGATTTTAACCGAGATAATGCACGGGAAATGACGGCAAAAGAAATTTAATTCGCGTAACGACGAAAGGGTTATGGGTCGGCTTTGATAAATAAAGCCGGGAGGGACCCGGAGGATATTACGGGGCCTTTTTTGCCCCACATATTGATATTAATGCTTGTGAATTTTGACAAAATTGCGTAGGCCTTTGATTCGGTACTGGGCGTACGGCGAACTTTTTTAATTTACGTACAAAGCTTTTGTATTGCACGCTTCAAATTGTTATGTTTGGTTATAAATAAATAATTAATCAATACGTAGGTACCTAACTAGATAATTAATATTAACTAATTATATTAATATTTAGAGATTTTAATATTCAAGGATAATTACTTATTTAGATAGTTGCAATTTACAACTCCCACTAATCAACTCAAAATAATTGTTATTTAATTTTCATCAAAATGAGTATTTTTTTTACCTTGTCGATTTTATTATAACTCCTATAGTTACCTATTTCTTTCTCAATTCAAGCTTAAATAACCCAATTATAAGGGGGCAAGTAAAAATCCGAAAAATCGTTTCCGCAATTTTTTTCCACACAATTTTTTACAAGTTCAACATAATTTGGTATTTATAATATAATATTATTTTGTAATAAGCCTATTATTCTTTCGTTTCTTCTTTTTCGTGTTTATTCTATAACCTATAATTCTTACACAATTTAATATTTACGTAAATTTCTCCAACCCGCAGGCAGTCTATATCTAACAAATTAATAGTTTCCAATATTAAATCCAATGTATATCGTGTACAAAACTCCACCCTTGCTCATTAAATTACCAAAAGCGCTTTCAGACACGTGAAATCCCAAAAGTCGAGGAACCTTTAAACATGTCTGTATCAGATACTTCATTAATATTTTGTACCCATCAGTAATTAAACGGGGTCGCTAAAACGTCGCGCTGTGAAGGGTTACATAACTTCATATTGAAATTCATATCATATTTTGCTTTTATTGAAAGGAAAGCCTACCTACCTAAATAGTCAGATAGTTAGTTATGGGTAAAGGTGCCCACGCACTTGAACTGAACTGCAGCTGAACTGCGCGTCGCGTCAGCGCCCCGCACGATATTCTCTCCAGCCGCGACGCGCGTACGTCACTGCCGCGCGGCGCGGCTGGAGAGAATATCGTGCGGGGCGCTGACGCGACGCGCAGTTCAGCTGCAGTTCAGTTCGAGTGCGTGGGCACCTTAAGTTATAAATAGGTATTCCATAAATCCAGTTCTCAATGAAATCTGCTAATTCGCACCAGGGCAGTATGGTGGACTAGATAGTTATATTAATAAAAGTATATTATATCGTTGAACCTGAGTATACATTGCCTTTGCTAAGTCAGTAATTATTGACAGATCACAAATAGATTTCGTTTATTAGGTAATCTCAGCTGTAAATACAACTGGAGTCTCACTAGATTTGACATTTCGTCCAAATAATAGAGCCATAAAGCCATACGGAATTCATTGGAATTAAAACTCTTGGATAACAGTTTGTTCACCAAGGATAGTTAATATTTACTAACCAAGAAGATGTAGACAGACAATATATCGAAATATTGTAGGTTACACTGTACACACTTACTTATTTAAAAATAAATGTTTGAAAAAAAAGAAAAAGAAAAAATCATCACTCAATATTATATACGTCAAGACTGTTTTGTTAACGTTGTTTATTTCATGTTGTGAGAAAAATAAAAACTAATTTTTACAAAGGAACTCGTGCCGTTTAATTATTGCATCATCAACGCACTGAGGATTCCTTTAATATCATCATCTACATACTAATAACTACCTAACCTTATATAGGTATGGATATACATACAAACATACATTATACGCGTCTAGTCGTGAGTAGAAAGTGGTTGCATGAAACAGTGGGCATTAGTATAATTAAAAACACTGCCACACGAATTTCGCCCTTGTGTGGCTCTATGACAGACATGTAAGGATTATTATATCGTTGAAGGCCGACCACGTCTTTAAAATTTCGGCAGCTATAATAAGTAAGGTCGGCAAAAAAATCTTGCATATTTTTCAAAAATGTACGGCTAACTTAAAATTAGTAGGTAGGTACGCGTTCAAAATAGGTATTTACTGGCAATTTTAAGAAAGAACCTAGAATGTATTTTGAAAATACTTTGGTTTTACGCATCATCTAACTATGTACTATATAGGTAGGTACCTACCTTCCTACTTACGCCATACACACTAGAGAAAAATAAAAAAAAACACAGATCATAAGTCTACTAGGTATAGTAATGTTTCTTTTGACATACCTACTTAATAATATCATATGTACATACAATAGACTTTTGACATAGGTACAATAAGAACGCATTTCTCGTATTCTGCCATTTGTAGCTATAAATAAGAAGTGACCCACCATAATTTTGTTGGGGTGGAGTTTATAAAACCCTTGCAACTTTGAAACTATAGGTACCCATTTTCAGGTAAATCTGATAGGTACTTAAGTAGTTATCATTTAAAGAATGAGACTAGAACACATTTTTGTCTGCATAATATTCATATGAGAAACCAAACTACGTTTGTATGATAGGTAAGCGCTGGGGAGCGCGCTTAGGTCACTTGTCTTAAACTGTACGTCAATGTGTCAGTTAGTCAGTTTTTTTCAGATTTAATAGGCATTAAGTATGCTGACGGTACCTACTCGGTAGTTACACGTCCCAAACATTATATTTCACTATCAAATTCACACGATCGCATCTGAACATCTGTCACGATTTTCAATACATGCAACTTGTCTCAGTAAAGCACCTAAATATGCGATTCCCAGAAATATTGAAAACTTAGTCTTAAAGAGGGTTAGGTTTTTAGTTTTTCAACCGTTTTATAAGGCAACTCTACATTAGAAACAAGAAAAAAAACAAGTTAGGTACCGCAGCATGTTTTCCTTTACTGTTAAAGCAACTGATATTTAAGTAATTAAGTACTTACTTTAAATGAATATAACTAAGTAAAGTTAGAAGTGCGTGCGTGGACCCCCCAAATAGGAGGCAAAAGGCTTAACCTACCTTAGAAGGCTTGGAAGGCTATCGCCACTGTTTATCTCTAGGATTATTTTAATACTAGCTGACGCCCGCGACTTCGTCCGCGTGGATTTAGGTTTTTAGGTAGGTAGCCTATGTGCTAATCCAGGATATTATCTATCTCCATCCCGAATTTCAGCCAAATCCGTCCAGTAGTTTTTGCGTGAAGGAGTAACAAACATACACACACACATACAAACTTTCGCCTTTATAATATTAGTGTGATTTGGATCATGTAAAGTTGTTTGGCTCATATTATTATTAGCCCGCCCAATTCATAGCCCCACAAAACATCAAAACTCCTAACGCACCTCACATATTTTAATACGCTCATTATTTTTTATGCACCATCTTTGCTGTGTCTAACTGTACTTTCTTTAGGAGATTGATTATTAAAATTTCGTACGCAGTTAATTATTATGCTCGAGATAATTGAGTAATTTAAGGCGAAGTGTTGGGGGCAAAGATGAAATTAAACCATAGAATTAAATATTGTTTGATGACAGATAGGAAACTACCAAAACTCAAAATAGGTAAACATAGGAACGAGCTATATTTTTTGTATTTATTCAGATACAAGTTAGTCCTTGACTGCAATCTCAACTGGTGGTAAGTGATGATGCAGTCTAAGATGGAAGCGGGCCAACATAGAAGGGGTACAGCAGTTTTTATTAAACCCACACCTTTTGGCTTCTACACGGCATCATACCGGAACGTTAAATCGCTTGGCGGCACGGCTTTACCGGTAGGGTGGTAACTAGCCTCGGCCGAAACCTCCTACTTGATCAGACCAGTGATATACCTGCCGGGAGTCGAACCCGGGTGGTCGCGTCGTCCCTTTTACATATAGGTACCTAAACAATATTATTTTGCCGTAGTGTCGTAGTTTTTACTTTTAATCGGAAACGTAACTAACGCTCTGACATTTTTGTTATCAAGGCGAGTTATCAAGTTTGACGCCACGCCATACATTTTATGTAAGATTTAATTTTCTTTCCCATACAGAATCAAAATCCTGGGATCAAAAGTTTTGAACTCATTAACCACTCTACTATCTACATTATCTTTGGCTGGAAGCTATTGCAAGCGGAAGGAGACCACAATGACATAACGTGTTACTCTTGCTTCGAAGAATTAATCAAATATTATTACAATATTTTGGTTTTGACCGAGAAAGATTGTTCAACGTAGCATTTATAAACGAGCCGGATTGTATCAGCATAGATTTTGCATAGAAATCGTGCAGTGGTGGATGTAGTAGGGAGTTGGGATGGGACTTGGGAGGGTTAGGGCAAGAAGATAAAAATTAAGCTTACACTAATTTAAATAAAACAATTTTTAAGTACCTACTCATTACTATATTCGAATAATAAATAACTATCCAGCTTTATTCGTGCGGATGTAAGTTTTTAGTTTACCTACTTACCTACCTATTGAAAATTCCAGATTTCCGAGAGAAAAATTCTATATCTATACTTACCCAGTATGCAAGCTGTCTATCTCCTTGCGACGGAGCTATTTTTGCACTTATGGATTAATATAATATGGATTCATGACATAAACATGTACTACAGTGGCTGGGCTCATCGTGGGCAGGATGATTCCTGGAGATGAGCTCGTTTCCTGCGTTTCCGTAGAGTTCCCGGAGAATCTGGTATTTCTCTATACTTATACACAAAAAAAGGAAACAACGTCGGAAACGAATAGCTACCTACATAAAATGTCGTTGTACAAATAAAATAGTCGGTCACTGCTCTATTCAATCCTGCAAACCATAATTTGTGTTATACCTACGTGTATAAAAGCGACTGAAATCAGTAATTTTGACGCCGTTACGCCGATTCGGCGTGTCGGACAGGCTATAACCGTGCAACGTGTCATTTGCGGCTGAAACATGTTCATTATCGGGTAATGACAGCTTTGTTTTTGGCAGCACTTCGGTGGAGGATTTTGGAAAGCATATTTTCATGAAATATTGTTCAATGCACGGGGCTGGAACATGGACACTGAAAGCAAGGGTTAGGGACATAATGTTCTTACAATTGATAAATTAATTTTGTAAAGTTAATGAATTTAAATACGTTGGTAGTTGGGAGAAGAAGGTAACCTAAGTCAATTAAAGAAGATAAAGAAAAAGAAAATAGTCGGTCAGTGCTCTGTTTTCACCCTAAAAACCTTAGGTAGGTACCTAAGTACCTAATTTATGTTATACCCAAAGCAGCTGAAATCAGTAATATTGACGCCGTTACGCCGATTCAGCGTGTCGGACAGGCTATAACCACAACCGTGCAACGTGTCATTTGCGGCTGAAACGTGTTCATTATCGGCTAATAACAGCTTTGTTTTTGGCAGCATTTTGGTGGAGAATTTCGGAAAACATTTTCATTAAATTATTTTCAGTGACAGCACAGGGCTGGAGGATGGACAATGAAAGCGGGGGTTCCGGAACGCTCTTGCTATCACAATCATGTTATAAAATACTAAAATTAATCATTTTGATACCTACCTACCTTACTTATTTAATGATGGTCTAGTGTGAAAAGTAATCTTAGTACCGTAAGGTTTGTAATCTACACAACGTTGATAGTAAAAGGCAATTCCCAAGTTATTCACTAAAAGAAAAAGAATTTTCATGGTTTTTATGTAGTAAGAAGGTATATTATGGTATTGTATATATGTAGTAAGTAGGTGTATTATGTAATTATTATGAACATGTCATACGTTATGTTAATGTGTCTTAGCCATTGATTATTGTAAAATAATATTAACGTAATTAATACCTATTCTAACTAAAAACCTGAATATTAAGTAGGTACCTGCTGTACTTGTGCTTATTGATAGATTTGGTACCTAATTTACGAGGTAATAAGCCTCGGTAGCTCAACGGTTGAGGAGCGGACTGAATTCCGAAAGGTCGCGGTTCACGGGTAGGGACCCGTTGCACTATTGTCGTATCTACTCCTGGCACAAGCTTTACGCTGAATTGGAGGGGAAAGGGGAGTATTAGTCAAAATTAGCATGGCTAATATTCTTTTTTAAAAATAAAACAAAATAAAAAATGTACATTTTAACCTTGTACAAATTAATCTGAACTTAATTCAATAATGTAGCTAGAGCTTTGTATTTTTTTACTGGGCCGTATCTCAATCATTAATTGCAATCACAACCTTGACAAAAATATTGATTAATGTGCTCTTCTGAACTCAGGGATCTGGGTCAAAAGCCTCCGTCCATCACGTGATAATGGGCATTCGATAGGCTTACCATGAGAGTGAATACTTAGAGACGAATTTGCAACAAAATTAAAAAAAAACATAATAGAAACGAACCTTTTTAACGAGATAACGCAGCCAGCTTTGTAATTTTTGTTTTGTAATTTTTATATTTAACAGGGCTCTCTCCGTCACTCGCTTCATACAATCGTGGTTCCAATTTCATTTGAATATGAAGCAACCAAAGTCCATGAAATTTTGCAGACATTTTCTACAAACTAATATCTGTGTCTGTGGTGTTTTCGATTTTTCTAAAAATATGTAGTTTTAAAATTACAGGGGCTCAAAGATTTGTATGTAAATTTTTAAGACCGCGTAACTTTGAAACCGAATATTTTAACAGAAATCTGGAAAACCACAGACATAGATATTAGTTTCCAGAATATGTCTGCAAAATTTCATGGACTTTGGTTGTTTAATATTCAAATGAAATTGGAACTACGTCTGTATGAAGCGAGTGACGGAGAGACCCCTCTTAAGTATTTATAGTATTTGTAAATAATGAAATATTTCCAAAAAACATAGTAGAAACAGCAGATAATAGTTGATGATAAAAAAACATACGTACCTAGCAGAAAGTTGCATTACGTAGTAGCCCAACTTCTCCAATTTAATTACAAAAATTACAAAAATTTAATTACAATATTGATAAATATCTCGATAATGTGGACAATCCAGCTGAAACCTTCAAATCAATCACAAATCACAAATCACAATCATAACCGCGAGTGATCGCAATCACTCATCTCAAAATTTGCTCTCGTTGCCTCATCTAATTACTGAATTAAGAAATCGTGCCCGATATCTCCTGTTAAGACAATAAACCTATCATTAATCATTAGGCATTAGTCCCGCAATCATTAATGGTATTGGATGTTTTGTGCTTTTGGATCAATGGGTGGTGCAAGTGAAAAGCGAAAAGTTCTTTTCGGTTCTCTTATGATACCTACTTAGTTAGCCAGTGGCGTGCCCTATGGCAGGTTATTGGCCCTATACAGGTTCATTAAGGTATGAACTTATTTTATGGCAGGTCATACTCGAAAATAATTGTTGATTTATTACAACTAGGGTAGGCAGTACTTTTATGCCTCTATGAGCTGCACGCCATTGCAACTTACTACCTATATCCTTCCTATATCTTAACAATGTAGCCATAGACACAAAAGGTAATTTTGAGAAATTTTAATAAAAGCTGAAAGTTGATTCGTGGTTTTTCTGCTTTGCGTGATAATGGCAAATCATATAGGTAGGTACCTGTCAGTTGGTTCATGGTGGTTTCGTATTTTTTATACTTTAAATGAAGTTCCATTTTTCGAGTCAATTAATAGAGTCTAGCGTCTTCAAGCGATCCTTTGGTGGTTCACCGCGCATGCCGTGCACAATTCTATGCTCTAACGGTTGAGTGGTGGTAACCGAGCGGTCTATATCTAATCGCGCAGAGTTACGTTAGTAGGTATGAAATGACGTAGTTACTTACTTTGCGTCTTCTTTATATGGATATCTATTTGATATCTATAGTTTCTAAATGCAAGCATATAGTAAATGCAGGTATAATTATGTTAACCATAGTCACGTTAACGCCTAAAGAGTTTACGAGTAAGTTCATCATTACCATACTCATCAAGTCTTGCGCTGCCTGAATCCAGTGACTCCCTGCAACTCGCAAACCGCTGATCTACGACGGTTTCTCTGGTTCTCCTACGGATCTCCTCAATTCTGATTTGATCACGTAGAGTAACTCCAAGCATAAGTTTCTCCATCACACGCTGAGCTTTCTTACGAGTCTGTATCTGTCAGTCAGTATCTGAGTCTGTATCGAGTATCACTAGATATTAAATCTAACCCAGCCATGCCCTGACTTGGGCCACAGTCTGTATAAAGCGCATAAGAAGGCGGGGCGGTCGTGATTGTGGTCGGAACAACTCGACGCGGCAACTGTTGTAATTGTTGATCATTAGATTCACGCGCCTCTCGCAACCAACCCTTGTATACGAATTATAATTGTGGTTCATTATAATGATCCCTTCAGTTCGAGGAAGATCCTTCCTGTGATAGGTTGTTTCACGCGATCGATTTAAATATTTGTTCTTAGATCCTTTATAACTAGTGACTATGTCATCGTTTCTTCTCCAGTTTTATTTATTAGAGACTAGCCGATGCCCGCGACTTCGCCCGCGTGGATTTAGATTTTTTGAAATCCCGTAGGAACTCTTTGATTTTCCGGGATAAAAAGTAGCCTATGTGCTAATCCAGGATATTATCTATCTCCATTCCAAATTTCAGCCAAATCCGTCCAGTAGTTTTTGCGTGAAGGAGTAACAAACATACACACACACACACACACACACACACATACAAACTTTCGCCTTTATAATATTAGTGTGATGCTGATTTATAATGACTCCCAAAATTTCTTATGCCTACTTATCAATAACGTTATAACAATTAAGTAGAAGGCATGAAAGATTCTTCGCACTTCAAAACTCGCTTTCAAAATGTCCCAACTACTTAAATCATATTATATTATCTAAGGTAGGTATAAAGTGTTGAAGGAATTATGAATAAACGCTTTTGGAACCCTCCTAGCTTTAGTTTTAAGTTTACGTAGTTACTTAATTATCACCATTACATTATTATCTTACAAATCCAACAACTGACAATCAATAAGGGTAGGTACAATGATATTATATGTAGGTACCTATAGTGTATACCTATTTTGAATAAATGATTTGACTTTGAAGATTTAATCTCGGATAAATGTCGGCTCGCGTTACTAACATGTGAAAATACACGTCATGTCATGTAGTTTACAGAGTAGTTGTATATTCCAAGTGATACTGTGAGCTTAATCCCTGGTAAATATGTATGGAAAACGCCGGGAGCGCTAGGGACGGCGTCAACGTACCCACATCAAACTTTCAGCTGCCCATCCGCGCTTACATTAGGGTGTGGCAACCCTGGACAGTGGGGAAACAAAAGTGCTATCAAATAGAATAGGTAAGTTTGGAAAGTTTCCTAAAGCGCTAGTAGTGAACTTTACATTCACACACAGCTTCAGTATTTTACCAACATTTTGTTGTTGTTCGTTTTGTATACTTAGGTATAGCGAGCAAACGAGCAGGCGACCTATCATAGTGACTAAGTACTGCCACCTTTATAGCGCCAAAGGAACCACCAATGCGTTACCGAAATTTCGTTCGGCCTATATTTATCCCGTGGGAACTCTTTTATTTTCTCGGATAAAAAGTAGCCTATCATCAAAATTCGTTAAACGAATGGATCGTACAAGGTAGCCGACAGACAGATATCCCTACGTATTTCTAATAGGTATTACCTAGTACTATGAAATATGGATTGGCCAGTTAACCCATATTATTATATCCACTTTTATGTTGAAATCGTATACCACTCGTTAACATAATCTAATTTGTAATTTCAAACTTAAAAGCTTATCAGTTCTTGTATCGTCGAACTGTCAAAAGGCAAAGGAGAATGATCATACACGGGCCACGCTTGTGTCAGAAGATAATTATTTTCATAATTTATGTTTTATTTTATAATTCAGTTTGGCATAAAAAATAAAGTGCTGACTATCCCGAGATTTTTTCCTCATTTTAAAAGTACTTCAATTGTTACTATACAGAAATCCAGTCTCCATTTTTATCGGTAACCATACCATAGTGATGTTATTTTACGAAATCGATGATCAAAATCGGTGATGTTCGAGTTATAATCGATTAAAGACTATTATTTTCATAGTAATATTAAAAAAAGTCGATATTTTTTTACAAACCATCTTGATCGAATCGAATCAACTCGATAAGTGCTAGTTGCAGGTCTATGGTTTTTGCTTTCTGTCAATTTCGATAATTGCAGTCGTATAGTGTTCACATACTGTTTGAATGCAGTTTTCAGGGTGGTTCGAATTTAGATATTTTTAACCCCCGACCCAAAAAGAGGGGTGTTATAAGTTTGACGTGTGTATCTGTGTATCTGTGTATCTGTGTATCTGTGTATCTGTGTATCTGTGTATCTGTGTATCTGTGTATCTGTGTATCTGTGTATCTGTGTATCGGTGTATCTGTGTATCTGTCTGTGGCCTCGTAGCGCCTAAACGAATGAACCGATTTAAATTTAGTTTTTTTTGTTTGAAAGGTGGCTTGATCGAGAGTGTTCTTAGCTATAATCCAAAAAAATTGGTTCAGCCGTTTGGAAGTTATCAGCTCTTTTCTGGTTTTCTTATTACTTTTATCCCAGGACCACCAGAGGTTACGTATTTTCTGACACAGGAAATATGTACGATTGAGTAGAGTTAGTAAGTACTAAGAAAGCATGCCTAGCCTACGTGCTAGCTTGCTTAGACGGCCAATTTTCAGGTATCTGATAATCAAGGTACATAAAACCATTACTTACCTCACGTAAATTCTCCAAACTGATTTTTACGAATATTTTAGGCAATATCCTTAAAAATATGTCGCCAATACTTCCAGACACTTCCCGCGTCGGCCGTATTGCTTTGCAGACGCTTTAAAGCTCCCAAAATAAGTAATTACTTAACTGCACGTAAATTCTGATGCTCCATTTTTATATATGTCCACCAGACAACTATTTTAAAACCTTTTACAAGAAGACAGACCGATCCAGATCCAATTATCCCCTAAATTCAATTTTAATGCCTCTGTGGGTTTGAGCGCGAGGGCATCATTATATACGCGCATGTGACTGAGTAAGACATGTATTAGGATATATTGACTTCTCTCTCACTCTCTTATAGTTTACTTATGTCAATTAATTATAAATATAAAAAAAAAAATCTGCTAAAAATTAAAAAAATTGGAGAATTTACATGAGGTAAGTAATGTTTTTATGTACCTTGATTACCTGATACCTGAAAATTGGCCGTCTAAGCAAGCTAGCAGGTCTGTAGGCATGCGTTCTTAGTACATACTAACACTACTCAATCGTCCACATTTCGTTCGTCAGAAAATACGTGACGGCTGGTGGCCCTGGGATCTTTCACTATTGTAACAGAGGTTCATAATATTATGTCAATTGGCAAATGTCAAGCTGTCAAGATGGACGTTGCTTAGATACATAATTATTTATTTGAAAATAATGTTTTGGAAAACTCCGATACTTTGGATCGTAGGCGCGGAGTTTCTAATTTATAAAATATTATAATCACAGTTAAACGAGAAAACATCAATTCAATTATAATATCCAACAGTCAACCAAAGGCCACGAACAATCAACCCAAACCCAAACCATAGTCAAACTATTTTTAGGGTTCAGTAGGTATCTGTAGAAAAAAAAAAGATGTAGCCTCGACTGTTTTAGTCGCGTAGGTGTGCATGGCACCATTAAATATCGTAGGAGGCGATGACCCTCCGCGCGGCTGAGGTTCCCGCATCGTAGTCGCTTTTCGTCGTCGTCGTTTGGATGATGCATTAGGCGCACCTTCTTTATATTTTATCTGCTTGAACTCAGCTTATTTACTTTGACAAAATACGTTTAAAATTCATCATCATCAGGATCAACCCATCGCCGGCTCACTACTGAGCACAAGTCTCCTCTCAGAATGAGAAGCTACCACACTGGCCAAGCACGTATTGGCAGACTTCACGCACCTTTGAGGGAGCATTATGGCCAACTCTTAAGTTTGTAGGTTTCCTGACGATGTTTTCCTTCACCACTTCGTTGTCTGTCTGTGTGTCATCTTTCAAGAGAATCAAAACTTATAAATTGGGTACTTCCCGTTTACGTAGAATCATGAAAGGCAGGTAGCAATATCTTATAGCCCAAGCACTCTACTCCTGTGGCCCAAGTAAACAGAAAAATCCGACAACTGAATTGTCATTACATAAAAAAAAACTTGTACGGAACTCTTCATGTGTGAGGCAGACTCGCACTTGACCGGTTTTTGAAAGTTATGTCAAATAAAAATTTGACATGCAATAACAAACAAAATGACATACAAGCCACTTTATTCCTTATTTCATCGGATGAAAGTCGATTTTAATTTAATCGTATATCTTAAAAAAAGCGAACTGTTATACGACTACGTAAAATGGGTACATTTTTAAAGCAACGACATGTTAGAAAGAGATATTTCGTTTTGGTCATGTTAAACTATGTGAGTCATTCAGATAATTCTTGATTTATTGATGTTCGGTCAAAAATATTTCATGGAACATATAATTAACATAACATTGATGTTACTTTTGAAGAGATATTAGCTGCCTTATTGGATTTATATTATTATAGAAATTGGGTTTTAGAATGGCACAAATGAACGGTAATTTATGAATAAAAGTTTAAAAAGCGTGAAATAAAAATTAAATTAGAAATTTAAAAAACCCCCGACACATAAACCTCTAAAAAGTAAAAAAATAATAGGTAAGTATGTATGGGCCCTTTAAGAATAGTATAAATAGTAAAGTTTTTATCCAAGCGTTCGTTGCGTCGGGGGACCGCTAAAGACTATTCTTTCTACAACAGATGACTTTCATAGTTTATGATAGGTAGCGGTCCCCTGGCGCAACGAGCGCTTGGATAAAAACTTTACTATTTATACTATTCTTAAAGGGCCCATACATACTTACCTATTATTTTTTTACTTTTTAGAGGTTTATGTGTCGGGGGTTTTTTAAATTTCTAATTTAATTTTTATAATCCCATATCGTTGACCGTTGCGCGTTGTCTTGTACGTCGAGTTGAGAACTATATTTCCTTCGTATTAAGCTCCGTATATGCTATAACTTCATCATAAAAATATAGGTATAGGTAAATGCAATGGCACCTTGTACATCTTCAAATAGTGATTCATTGGGAATAACTATGTACTTGCACCATATAAGCAGCACTAAAATCGTCCTGGTGATATGTGGAAACGACTACCTACTTTACTTTACCTAATAAAACCTACTTACCAAACCTAACCTAACCTTATACATAAAACTGTTTTTCTCAGAAACTGGGAGGAATAAATTAAAAATTCTTTTTTTATATGAAAGTAGGGATATCAAACTTTATTATATGTAAACTTTCATTGAGACACAAAAATATTTGTAAGTGGCCTAAACTCCATAGAGTGCTGGTCATTCTCTTTTGTTCCTCAGGTAAAAATGTAAATATATGACAATAGAAAAATCAGACCTAGAAAAGATAAACTACTAGAATAACACTTGAGTGTCCGCTAGTACTGAAAGCTCGTAGCATCACTGTAAGTGTGCGGTGGTGTGTGTGTGTATGAATATTGCAGTGTGCGCCCCACTGGGCGATGGACTGACCTATTTCAAGGGGTAGGTAGTCGATGATGTGAAGCGGAAATTAGAAAAATTGGAAAAGTACTTCGTAATTAGAAAATAATCATGCTCCTACAATACATGTTAGAGATTCTTTTTAACCCCCGACCCAAAAAGAGGGGTGTTATAAGTTTGACGTGTGTATCTGGGTATCTGTGTATCTGTCTGTGGCATCGTAGCGCCTAAACGAATGAACCGATTTTAATTTAGTTATTTTTTGTTTGAAAGGTGGCTTGATCGAGAGTGTTCTTAGCTATTATCCAAGAAAATCGGTTCAGCCGTTTGAAAGTTATCAACTATTTTCTAGTTACTGTAACCTTCACTTGTCGGGGGTGTTATAAATTGCTAATTTACACTAGTTAAATAATTGAAATAAATCTTGTTCACTTGAAAATAGCATTTGTAATATTGGACCCTTCACAATTACTTAGGTACCTACTTACTTAAGTAGGTACCTATATGATTTCTGGTAACCAACAGTTAACTGATTAGTCAATCTACATGTAGGTAGAAATATTATACATAGGTACAGATCTAGCTAGAGAGAGTAGCTAATCTGAGAATATGATAGAGATAGAAAATACATATGAACCTACCTATAAAAATTAGAATAGAATAGAATAGATTTTGATTCAAATAAACTTTTACAAGTGCTTTTGAATCGTTAAATAATAATTTACCACTGATTCGGAATGCCGTTCCTACCGAGAAGAACCAGCAAGAAACTCGGCGGTTGCTCTTTTCAATTGTTCAATTTATTCAATTAAAATGTAAGTAAGTAGGTACCCAGTACCTAGGTTCGTACGCTGATATATACCCAATTATTTAGTTGTAATATTATAAATCTGTATTACTTACCTATCATTTCAGTATAACTCCTACTGTATGATTCCACCAAAAAAAAAAAAAAAACTCACCCCGATATATCTATCGCACAAATGGATCTATCCATTCCGTGGGTATAGACTAAAGTGTAAATGAGTTATAACATACCTACTGCTCTGACTGAAATGCTCGAAATATTATTGAAAACTGCATTGCACTAAGTTTAGGAGTTAGATACTATAAGCCTACTCAAACACACATGAATTGCAACTTTATTTTATAGATTACAGTAGGTAAGTAGTTATTATTTAGATAAACAGAGATTTAAGGTAGGGTTACGCAATTCTAAATTAGAACATTTCGACCTAAATGACCCAAAAACTATCTTACTATGGCCCAAATAAACCACTGCGTTCAAACACTTGAGAAATACTGCACCCTAGGCTACATACACATCTGCCCGTTCCCAACATTCACCCAACGGATTATTATAATACAAAGATTATTCAAAATGGCGCATAATGAAACGCAAGATGGCGGAGGACACTTCAGTATGAATGGCCTGTCTTTGATTTTATTCTAATGTGGATTGACGGCGTTTTGATTGAATGCTCCTCTGTGATGATGTATGGGACTTGATAGAACGTTTTATTATTTTGTAATTTGTTGCTACATTCATTATCCACTCTTAGATATAGGTATACTATGTAGAAATGTCTACTATTTCGCTACTTGGTTTGATATAGGGACGACTAGACATCAATGATGAGGTAAGTAGCTCGCTTCGCTCGAAAGTTGTCGGAGGTTAGTTTTTCTATATCAGTTGAGGAAAGGAACATTTTTATTTTAAAAATTGAGTAAGGAATTCAATGTCGCTAGGCTTCAGCCATGGCTAATTATGATTATACTCAGAGGCCAAAGCTGTACACAATCGTAAGAACGTCAATCGTTTCAATAAGTAGATACTTAGCTAGGTTATTGTCACTTGCTAGTTATATATTCCATGCCAGCTATAATGACATAGAACTTCGAAGTAAAAAAAAACAAAGAAGAATGACAAAATGTAAGTAAATGATAGTACATACTTCCTACCTACCTATGTCATAATTAGGTATGCACTGCACTTAAAATGAATCCCTTTCTAATTGTGAACTGAAACTGTGGAGGTATAAGTTCTCTGATTTGCTGTCTCAGGTTGAAATCTATAGATCGCACTTTGACTTTACTCAGACTTAAGACACTGTTAAAACGAGACAGCACTATTCCGCTTGCATGTAGCTGTCTCGTTTTAACTGAAACTTAAGTCTAAGCAAAGTCAAAGTGCGCTCTATAGATTTCAGCCTCAGTGTTACAATAAGTATTTACAGGATTTTGGTCTCTGATGGGACTAATGCCTGCCCAGCGCAACTTCGCACCGAAAAGCTCAACGCTTGCAGATATTTTTCCCCAATATTTCCACAACAGCTGAATTCGAACTAAAATCTATACTAATACCTAAATATTGTAGTTATTTTCCCCAATATTTCCACAACAGCTGAGTTTGAACTAAAATCTATACTAATACCTAAATATTGTAGTTATTTTTCCCCAATATTTCCACAACAGCTGAGTTTGAACTAAAATCTATACTAATATTTAATAAATAAAATTAAAGTGTCTGTCTGTAATTTCGAAATAGGTAGCTACCTCATATTAAGCTCATATGGTTATTTGAACGATACCATAACTGAATCACACGTTTTTAAAATTTTTGTTCTGTCTGTCTGTCTGTTTGAACGGGCTAATCTTCGGAACGGCTGAATTGATTTTGACGAGACTTTCACAGACAAGTAGAGGATTAATCAGGGAGTAACATAGGCTACTTTTTTAACCGACTTTGAAAAATGGAGTTGTGTTTTTCTATCTAAGTATGTACACTATATTCTGAACCGATTTGCGTATTTTTTTTTAATCGTTAAGGGAACTTTGCAACATTGTCCCATAAAAAATTGGATTCCAACTCCTTAATCCTGTTGCTGCTGAGATCTGACCAATCTACGCGGGCGAAGCTGTGGGCATCATCTAGTGTTAAAATAATTTCCAATTGCTAAAGGCACTTCAACTTATCTAATCGGAATACCAAAAAAATACAATGTATCAACACAAACAGGAGGCGTGCGTCCCGGTGACCGCTAAAAGGGCTCGCGAGGCGTATCGAAAAAAACACACAAAACGTCTTTTTTACCCTCCGGGAAGAGAACAGCTGCACTTTTGTATAACAATGATACAGCCATGTTATTTCCACCGACCCCGGGCAATTGGCACACTGGGCTGCAAGCCTGACATGAAATAACCCCACGCATTGCCCATATTCTTACTCCACATCTGTGACCTCTTTAATTTGGTAGGATTGTAACCGATTGCGCAGCCCATATACATCGCCCTTTATAAAAAGTCACGCTTGATTTGGGGCGAAATCGTGTCCTTTTTGTTTCATTCTCCGTGATGAGTGGAACAATTATGGATATTGTAACAGAGTTATACAATTTCATACAAATTGTACTAGAATATGAATACATCATGCAACTAAGTACCTACCTACCTACTATACAAATTCTATAGGTAGGTACCTAGTATGCTTGTACAGTTTATTTTCAAATAATTTTATCTTCTAAAATATTTTTTTTTATCTGCGTGTGTTAACTACAATATCAGAAATTTAAAAAAATTAGGACTATTTTACAAAAATAAAACCCCAGAAGGGTGGGATAGGGACAGGTGGAAAACGTTGGCTAGAAAAATCATTGGATAGATAGGTATAGGTAGTGGGAGGTAGGTATCTTACCTAATGGAAGTTTTCATAATTCATGCAAGACGGATTTGGGGAAAAAGGTGTTTATAGCGTTCAACTAGCACGTACCTATGCAGTTTTTATACGTGCAAACACTAAGTATAATATTCCTGTACCTAATTATCACAGTAT
This sequence comes from Maniola jurtina, assembly GCF_905333055.1. Lineage (NCBI taxonomy): Eukaryota > Metazoa > Arthropoda > Insecta > Lepidoptera > Nymphalidae > Maniola > Maniola jurtina. Next base: position 9,475,089 of record NC_060046.1, on the reverse strand, counting down.
TAGTTGAAAGAGTCAACTGTAGACGTATAAAATCGCAGATACTTATACAAACTTATTTTTAAACATGAGAACTATAACGCCATTTCAGAACGTCAGGAATACAAAGCCAGATCAAACAATAGAATATCGGTACATAAGGCGACATTGCGGTGACATTTTCCTGTTCCATTTTCGAATGCCGCGTCCTGATTGGTCGGGGGTTTGGTGACAAATGGGTGACATCGTAACACGGGCGTCCAATGGGATGACTGGAATGCGACGCGCTACTTGTTGAATAGTAATTTACTGTGATAGGAGATGAGTGAGCGTGTGCTTTTTTATACGGATTAACTGGGTTCATAAATATAGATAGAAATCTTGATAAGTTAACAAAAAACAGGAGAAACAGATGAGGTGTAAATAGTTAACTGTGTAGATACCTAGGTAGGTTTATATAAATAATTTAGTACTTAAGTACTTAGTACTAGAGGATGCCCGCAACTTCGTCCGCGTGGATTTAGGTTTTTAAAGATCCCATGGGAACTGTTTGATTTTCCGGGATAAAAAGTAGGTAACCTATGTCCGTCCCCGGGATATAAGCTAACCCTGTAACAAATTTCGTCAGAATCGGTTAAACTGTTGGGCCGTGAAAAGGTAGCAGACAGACAGACAGATAGACAGACAGACAGACACACTTTCGCATTTATAATATTAGTATGGATTGTGATTTGTGACCACAGTTTTACGATACTATGACTATGACTACTGTAGGTACTTACCTACAATTACCTACCTACTTGTATTAGACTTGAAATTCATCACAAAATGAGATCTCCTTCCAAAGCCTACCTACCTACTTAAGGATCACATGATTTGAGAGTCCAGTTGCACTCGGAGCATAATCATGATAGACTAGATGATACCCGCGACTTCGTTCGCGTGGAGTTAGGTTTTTAAAAATCCCGTGATTTTCCGGAGTAAAAAGTAGCCTGGCTATGTGTTAATCCAAGGTATAACCTATCTCCATTCCAAATTTCAGCCAAATCCGTCCAGTAGTTTGTGCGTGAAAGAGTAACAAACATACACACACACACACACACACACTTAGGTACATACACACAAACTTTTGCCTTTATAATATTAGTGTAATTCGTGTTGCCCGTAGGTACTTAGGTAGGTATATCCATTATCCATCTTGCCCTCTCTACCCCTAACTGCTAACGTGTCATGGACAAACGTTACCCACTTACCTACCCTTAATAAAAAAGTAAGCGTGTTGTACCAGCAAAGCAGTATCGATTGTCGGTCATTATCAGCTATTACACGCTGTAACACGGCCCACAAGCCGACAGTGTCGTGGCGATCGCCGTAAAGATATCGCTCGCACTCAATTTCACCCCCTAACTGGGTTAACAACTGATGTATAGTCACTGAAACTGTGCTATAGTGCTGCGTGTAAAAGGTAACTGATCACGACATCTCCCAAGTCCAAGAAACTTAAAATACGAAGTTTTTAAATGATTTTTAGGGTTCCGTACCCGACGGGTTTCAACGGAACCCTATTATTAAGACTCCGCAGTTTGTCCGTCCGTCCGTCCGTGCCATCTGTCTGTCAGCGGGCTACATCTCGTGAACCATAATAGGTAGAGACTTGAAATTTTCACAGAATGTGTAGGTACTTATATCTAGGTATTGCCGCTGTAACTACAAATACCTAGGTACTGAAAATTTCTAAATTCCCACCACGAAAAAAAATGTTATTTCTTGAACGATGGTACGGAATCCTAAAAAAAGTTTGTGTCCCTTACAATTCACAAAGCTGCAAAACTAATCAAAACACAACAACTGCGTGATCTAACGAATCACACGCCTCGACTCGCGGAGCCGATCGTTCGATAAGCCAATGTCATTTTTTTTAAGGAAATTAACCATGCTAATCATGACTTTTCCCCTTTTCCCCTCCAACTAAGCGTAAAGCTTGTGCCAGGAGTGGATACGACAATAGTGCAACGGGTGGGGTTTGAACCGCCGACCTTTCGGAATTTAGTCCGCTCCTCAACTGGTGAGCTATTGAGGCTATTTATTAGATTTCAGCCTGAGGCTTAGATCTATAGAGAGTAAGTACTTTGACTTTTCTTAGACTTAGGTAAGTTTCAGTTAAAACGAGATAGATTTATGCCAGCGGTATAACGCTGTCTCGTTTTACAAAGTCAAAGTGCGCTCTATAGATCTCAGCCTCAGTGATAGGGTCCCGTTGGCATGCCTACGGAACCCTAAAAAAGATTTGTGTCCATTACAATACAAAAAGCTTCAAAACTAATCAAAACACAACTGCGTGACCTAACGAATCACACGCCTCAACTCGCGGAGCCGATCGTCCGATAAGCCAATGTCATTTGTTATGTTTTTCTGTCCGTGTGTCGACGCGGAAACGTGTTGATTGCTGTTATTATACTGTAGATGGTGTTTGATAACAGTCTGGTGGTGGGCTGGTGGGATGTTAGGTAACTCTATTGGTGGGAAATTAAATTGAAAATTGTTTTCTATCAGTAAAATATGAACTGGGACGCTATTTCATAGAGCGGTTCTGCTACTTGCTCAACAAGAAGTAATGAGTTTGAAATCAGTTCTCCTACAGGTTGAACTTAAAAAAAAATATCTAGGTACCTACATTGATCTTGGTTCCACCACGTTCCACTGTCGCTAGAAACGGGAGTTGTGAGACCGAAATCAAAAGACTCTGTGCCTTGACTAGATCAGCCGTCAAAAAGTTATCGAAGATCTGGGGAGACTATAGAACTAAGTACGAAAACTTGTTGAACAAAAAAAAACGTTCGGTCCTATTCGGGAGGTCGAGGATTCGATCCCGGGCACGCTAACTTTTCGAAGCTATGCAATTACCTAGGTAAATATAATTCGCTTTAACGGTGAAGGAAACCATTTTGAGGAAACTTAGGTACATGCCCGAGAGTTGTCCATAATGTTCTCAAAGGTGTGTGAAGTCTGCCCATCTGCAATTTTTTTTTTTTGATCAAACGTGGCCTGGACTATGGCCAAACCCTTCTCATTCTGAGAGGAGACATGTGCAGTAGTGAGCCGTCGATGGTTTCATCATGATTGAACTGATGAAGCAAATATTCAATTCAGACAATTCAAAATCATAGTCAGTCTTTGATATATCGAGTGTACCAAGCAGTGTAGGTAAACTTTGTACTTATACAAGTCGATCAAATAACCAGTATTAGATCAACGCTAAACATGCCCAAACAAGCGTTTCCGTGGGACTGTCAAAACGTATGTTTACTCAAACAATACCAGCACTTAGACAGCACATGATGCTCATCATTAGCGTCCAGCCTCGTGATGGACCAGTTTGATGGTGGTTAGTGTCAATCACGGTGTTTGGGAGCAACGATAATTAACCAGATATGGGACGGACTCTTAGTCGTAGAAGTAGCATAGACTTACTTGTTAGGTACTATACTATATATTATACTATATATTTATATTGTCTATAGGTATATAGACGATATAAAGCGGCTGGCGGGAAGTGGCTGGATGAGGAAGGCTGAGGACCGGGTGTGGTGGGTTGTATTGTCCGAGTGTGGTATTGTCTATAGGGAAGGCCTATGTCCAACAGTGGACGTCCACAGGCTGATGATGATGATGATGAAGCAAGTAGTTTATGTAGACAAATTTGGAACGAGGAAATTCGCAGAAGAACATAAGCGACTGACATAGAAGGATTAGCAAGCTGAAGTAGCAATGGGCATCAGGTCATGTCTGTCACAAAACCGACATAACTCTTTAGTTTAACAACATATTATAATAAACTAGATGATGCCCGCGACTTCGTCCGCGTGGATTTAAGTTTTTCGTAATCCCGTGGGAACTTTTTGATTTTCCGGGATAAAAAGTAGCCTATGTGCTAATCCTGGATATTATCTATCTCCATTCCAAATTTCAGCCAAATCGGTCCAGTAGTTTTTGCGTGAAGGAGTAACAAACATACACACACACACACACACACACACACACACACACACACATACAAACTTTCGCCTTTATAATATTAGTGTGATAGTGTGATCATATAGGTACTTACGTAATAGTTCTGCATGCCTGAGAGCTGTTCTCCATAATGTTTTCAAAGGTATGCGAAGTCTGGCTTTTCTGGGAGGAGATATGTACTCAGTAGTGAGCCGGCGATGGGATGATAGTGTTGATGATAATGGTTCGCAAGTTACTCGTCAGTCATTTTGCGTTTTAAATCAGAGATTAAGATCCTCGAATACGTAAAGTAAGTATAAGTTTAATTTTATAAAAACTTACAAGCTTCATTTTAATTTAATACGGATACATAATATACCTACGTTAAACGTCCCAGTAATAATTCCCTTAACACATCTGCTATGTAATTACCGTAAATAAATAAATAATCCAATGTTTATTGTGTCACAGGCTTATTCTTAACACGACCGTTTTACGAAGACCTGCTCCTGCCCCCTGTCTTCTCAACATTTGAGATGGACAAGGGGTAATTTTATAATGTGAGAAGGTTCATTTTATGGTGGTGGTTGGAAGACCTTGTCATTCCCTGTCACGACATATGTGAACCATTTGTTTGTGCTGTAAATAAAGTCGTATTCAACGCAGACCACATGCCGTAAAATGTGTTTATGTGCCCTCAATGAAGTGTCATTCGCGGGCTGTTGGTACGTTTTGAGGTGGTCGTATGTAAGGGATTGGTGACAATTTGTAGGCATGCCTACTGTATGCGTAAGTTATACTTGTTTGTTACCTTATGTACTGCGTATAGTACAGTAGGTATTAAGCACGCTTCGCAAACGTAAAAAGACATTGGTTAGCATGCATAGTTAATGTTATTTTATTGTAGATACGTAGGAAGTTCTGCAGACAGATCTATGCTTTGAGTTTCTCTATGATCAATTCAGAAATAAGGAGCTCCGTTGGAGAACCACAGTAACCGACGTAGCTGAACGGGTTGCAAGGCTACAATGAGAATGGGCAGGGCACATAGTTCGAAATACCGAGACATTGAAGTCTACAAGTGATCTGTGCTAGAAGAGCAACCTCCCACCGTTGGAAAATCCCCAATAGGTGAACAGAAGACATAAAAACGAGTCTTAAAGTCAAATTTGTTTATTATTTGTTAATTTGGGACGTTAGAAATAAGAATACACATCACTTATGATCTAAACGAGATTGCGGTTAAAAAAGTGCAAGTACTTGGCTAAAATAAAAAGTAATTGTCATAATATTTTCTTTTCAATGAAAAATTTTACGCACCTCCACAAAATGACGGTCGTTAACATAATTACAGGGTATAAAGTCATAAGTAACGTCATTACACCAATTTGGTGCACGAAGGCCATAAATCGTCCCAATCAAAACACATACTTAAGGTGACATGGAGCTGGAACGGCTAACTTCCGCCCGCCATGGCCGGAAACGGCCGGCCGCCGGAAGTTGTATACAAAGTGAAGCCTTCGCGTGCCTGTAACGGGGAGGGTACTGGAAATTCATGAAACATTTTACGATAGAGATTTTGTATTTTAAATCTATACATCTAAGTAAATACCTATATAAAAGGAAAAGGTGACTGACTGACTGAGATAACGCACAGCCCAAACTATTTGACTGATCGGGCTGGGCTTGCAGATACACATCCGCTAATAAAGGATTTTTGAAAATTCTGCCCCTAGAGCCTGGTCGGTCGCTTCTCTTATCTGGTCTGGTCAACGTTTTGGGCATCCTCCGTCCTTGTCTCGAAGACAGGTGACAGTATTGATGATTATGGATAAGATAACAAAAAAAATCCCGTATTTTTTAAAGTTCAAACCTATTGAAAATGAACCGTCCATTTTCCACTAAATTCCTAGGGCGGAAGACGGTGGGTATAACGTCTCCTTCTTCTCCCATATCTTCTCTTGCTGAGCGGGTGGGCGCCAGCGTCCAACTCTCTCCTTCAACTGAAAGAGAACTGGACGAAAGTATACCTACCTAGGTAATAGGTACAAATACCTTTTACTACCTATGTAGAGTTAGTATCGCGAACTGAATCACATCAGTGTCGCAATAAATACACTTCGCGTGTCGCAAAGTGCCCGCACCAAAGGGTGGGGCGACTAATTTGTTGATAGCGATCGCTCGCTATTTGTTACTAAACCTATCTTTGCCATACCTACATACAATATAATTAATAGTTTACCTATACATAATTTTATTAAAAAAAAAACATAAATCTGCCGAAATGCTAAAAGCTACTATACCCAACAAGTAGTTTTTGAGTTAAGTAGGTAGGTACCCATAGCCAAAAAATGTTCTAATTTTGATGAAAATGAAAATGAAAATGAAATTCTAATTTTGATGTTTCCAAAAATGTATTTTATTTTATTCAGGTTTTACTCATACTTTTACTTTAGTTTGAGTTGGATACTTTTTAGAAAAATCGGTTAAACTAACTTTTAATTTTTTTTTCACGATAACTTAAAGAAACTTTTTGGGCTCAGCCACTTTTTAGCATAAGGACAGCAGAAATACCCATACCTAGGTAGGTAGATTTCCATACAGAATTATTTCCTGAAACCAGAGTTTGTGTCTTGATCAAGAAACAATGGTAGACTACATTACCATTCGACGAGGCAAATCCCTTCATTGTGAAGGGAGGCCTTTACCTCGGCGACCCAATATTTGTTAGTCTTTCATGATATACATCTACCTACTTCATGTTATTTCAGCCTTTATACACCTACGTTGAAGCTACGTTGAGCCTTTCCCAAAGAAACAATACCTAGGCACTTATTGTTTAACAGATTTCCTTAATTTTCACGTTGCAAGTTAATGACGACCAGCGCCATCTTGCTGTGATTTAGTAAACTAATTATTTGATCGGGAACACAATGCAACCATAAATACTTCACGGTTTTTGGATATTTCCTTTACTTGTGCTACTCACCGGCTATTAGACATTGTTACCTGCCTGGAATCAAAGGATTCCCCCGAATCGACAAACACGACAGACAAACAGACATACAGACAACGAAGTGATCATAATAATTAAGTGCCCCTTTTTCCTTTTGAAGTACGAAACCCTAAAAATACCTAGGTAGATATACCTACATTGGAATCAAATAAAATAAATAGCCGGAATGTATTGCGTCATGGCTATCCATAATGATTATATAGCAATTAATGTCAAAATAAGCTATTTAGAGACAAACGAACAAAGAAGTCGGCCATTAATCATGAGAAACAGATTGAAGGTGCGACCTCGGTATACGATTTTTTATACATTTGTTACTTTGTTTTTGTACTAGGTACTTACCTACTTACTATAACTGGATGATATCCAAGACTTTATCCACGGATGTACTATCTCACTACTACTAACAAGTGATCAATTTCTTAGAAAATTGGAGAAGAACTTCTTTAGTTATTGTCGCCTAAACCACATTATAAGAGTCGCTTCTATCTTAGACTGCATCACACCTGCATCGTCACTTACCACCAGGTGAGATTGCAGGCAAAGGCAACTTGTAATATAATTTAAAAATACCTACTATACCGGGCTCATACTTCATACCCGGTAAATAGATCACAGGGCCTAAGTCGGTATTATCGAACTATATTTCGACCTGAGTGCTTAGCAAGATTAGTACGCGACAGGTTGAGATGGCGATCGGGGTGGGGACACCCCGCACTTCCGCACAGCCTCCGTGAAACCCGGTGCGGGATATCAAGGGTGACATGCGAGTGTGCGGGGTGTCCCACCACCTCATATGCCATCTCTATTTATCGCGCACTATACGTAGGTAGGCAAGTGTTTAGGTATATCTATACCCGGTTTATATCATAAGAGGCTGTCAAATTGTCGTCCAAGTGTATGTCAGTAAACATATCAGTAAGGCCTCCCACACTTGACAGACGTGATTGTCGCAACCCGCGCGGCCACGTGGGTGGTCGATATATTGTATCTAATTAACTTTGCTTGTATCAGTTGTAGCATCTATTTTTAAAGGTAGACTATGCGGTACGCGACCACGACTCGCGACAATTGCTAGGGGTTACTTGCATCTATTTATGCACTTGTGCATTGCTTTATAAAGAGTAGGTAAATGTTTGAAGAGCATTTGAGGTGATTCTTCTGATTCCGAATAACAGCTAATGGTTCGCCCCAATCTTATGGGTAACTCTGAAATTACGAGTGGGTAATTACCATAAGATAGTTTTAACTAGGTATAGGTACATATTATATTGTAACCTTGTAATAGTTATCTTTTAACATTAGACGCAAAAAGAGCTATAAAGTTATTAGAGATGGTTGAATTTCGCAATACCTAATGCTTCACAATAATGTCAACATCGCCACCTATTAACATTATTGTGAAAATATGTTAAAAATTGTAGTGCCCATTAAAAATCAAATAATTTCGTTTCTATAATATTTATCTAATTCAAGTATTGGTTGTTCAAATAGGTACAGGATATATTTAACTGAAATTATGGGTACTAATAATGCTGTTTGCAGTAGATAGAATTGTTATCATATACCAAAATGTAACTTTTTAAGAAGTTTCATATTCATATCTTAGGAATAAATGAGTATTTATATAATAATGGATCAGCATTTAATATATTTTAATGAAAAACTTTAAGTTTAGTCGCGCGTGTGCATCGAGCCTTATTTTTCAAGAGCTCGTCATCACCTCTCTCGGATCGCACGTTTGTACAGCGCCTTACAGTGACAACGACATTATCCTATTCTCGATCGACAATTGTTTATTTTATAAACATTGCCTCCTACACCCAAAACAAATCACACTTCACCAAATCGCTTACAACTCTTATGGTACTAACAACTAGGTATATTTTTGATTGATTTTTGATTTAGCGATAGGGTAAATAAGTTTGTAAAACAGTGAGGACATGTTGTTTTGAATAGAGGTCAAAGACATATCGATGGGAGAGTGGCGTGTGAGAAAATAGACTGTTTAAATTCGTCTATTGGCTTTCGATTCGATCAGATCTGTGATAAATTGTTCATTTGTGGCTTTTTGTTAGGGATATTGAACAAAGACTTGAGGAACTTCCTATATTCAATGGAACTCGATCTGTATCTATTTGAAAACTTATCATATATCAATAACAAAATGCTATTAGACGAGAGAGAAAAGTGAAAATACAAGAATCGCTTTGAAAGACAATAAGAAAAAAATTGAAATAAAGAATGAACACGAAAAAAGAAAATGAAAAATTGATGTGAATTTGATTAGGTATGGAGGACTATTTTACTCTTTTAGTCAAGCATTTTGATATCAATCAATATTTCTTACCGTTACTGAATTGGGTAGGTACCTAATTACTAGCTATTAAGTAGGTACCTGCCTACCACTAGAGGTCCCAAGAATGCTTTCTGCAATAATTTAGAAATCTAGGATGCTACGTAATCTGTGCAGTGACCTGAACAATGTGTGAAGACAGGCTAGGCATTTGTTGGCTGTACCTTCCTATATCTTCAGTTTGGTCATAATGAAAACCACTTAAATATTAAGCTATATAAATTTTCAACGAGTGTAAGCAGTGCTTTACGCCTCTATGGTCTGCTCGCCTTTAGCAATATGCCTAGCAGATATTATTCCCCTATGTTATCCCGTAACACCCACATCTGTTCCTCCCCGGGCAAGTAAGGCAAGTTGACATGCGCGCACGCAACCCATTGTAAACAGACGTTTATTATCATCATCATAAAATGCTGCGTTTATGGGTGCAGTGTGGGTGGTCCCTCACTTTATGGACAAATATGGTGTACATGCTCTTCGGCGTTTTGAATTTTCCCAGATGAACTTATTTTGTTAAGGATATCTATCAATAGAACGTACATTACATGCTTCCTTTCGCCTTCTTGTAAAATCTTGGGCTTCGTTTCATGTCGTGACAAAACTATAGCTCCAAACGATTCATGAATGCTAACGACTGAAATGGATACTACTTAGATATAGATAGATAGATAGAAGTCTTTATTGCACACAAATACACATGTAAAGGAACACAACACAGAAAGAAAAAAAACAGAAAAAACAATTATTGTGTGCAAAGGCGGCCTTATTGAGGCCTTGGAGCAATCTCTACCAGGCAACCTTTGCTGAAAGGAGAAGCTAGTTAGGTACGCTGGACGAGGTATGCCATATAAAATTTCAGTTATTCTTTATGCCGATTAGATACGCCACACCGAATCTCGAGGGTACAGTCAGCAACAAAGCTAAGGTTTGCATCCGCCAGTACAAGCGATTATCTATAGCCGGGTGCAAACCTAGCTTTGTTGCTGACTGTACCTACCGGGAATTAAAATTGACACTGTCACAAGTAAAGGTATGCCAAATAGTCTTCATGTTGACACTATATTGAGAGACATGATATTAACTGTTCACATGATATTAACTGATGCTACCAGCTCCAAAATGGTGAAAATAATATAATAAATATAATATAATATAAAAGAATATAATATTATTAGTAAAAGCTCTACATAATACGTAGAAGTCAATGGTGTTGCGGTACAATGCTACGTAGTAGGTAGGCATCAGCGCCAGCGGTAAGTACTTAAGTAGGTAAGTACGTACAGTTCAGTAGGTAACTGTATAATTATCAGTTTAAAATTCCTCAGACAGGTGAGGGATTTTTCATAGAATAAAATATGAAACATCAGAATATTATATTTTTCGTCTTTAGTCTTCATGTTGGGCAAATAAATATCTAACTAAGTTACCATACAAGGAATCATCTAGATAGAAGTGAGCTTTACCGAGACAGTATCATAAAAGCTCGTTGACCTTGAAGTAATTCTATATCGATAGAATCATCCATAACCATCCATGCACTGAAAAAGCAGTAAGTTGCCTTCATAGGTACTAACTGCAAAGTAATGAAGCATTCTAGAACAATTATAGAAGCCAAGCATATCTAAGAATGGTTTTATGAAAATACCAAGGTCCTGCCCCCGCCTGCCAAGTTTTATCAACTGCAACATTAGACCCGGGGAAAATCAAATGAAACGCAAACCTCGGAAACAATCATATTTAAATCACCTTCTTCGAAATTTAAAATCATAAACTAATCCCAAGAAATCTATTTAGCTTTAAACTTCAGCCCACGGCTTTATTGAGCAATATCGGTACCGGTAGCCGTGAGAACTTATCGGATATCGGGTTGAAATCTATTACTGTACCTGAACCAGAACTGTGATTTCTTACGACTTACACCCTAAACTTCATCAGGATTCTGTCGCGCTAACGAGCCAGGACTAACGCCTACAAACTCATAACATGCTCTCCACAAACTTTATATCAAGCAACAATAAATTTTATTGTTATTAAAATAAGGTGCTATAGAACTTTACTGACGGTAGTTCGAAAATGTTAGACTAAATTTCAACAAACTTATTTCTACCTTTAATTAAATGAAAGACACACAAAAATGAATCTTAATCTCTACAAGTTAGGGTTATTACATATTTGGGTGATGGTAAAAAAAAATTGTTAATCGCAGTTTATGGTAACAATTAAGCAAGTTTTACGGTTTTATTGACGGGGTCGCCGTCTCTGTCATCTTCCGAGAACATTGGGTGTCATTAGGGATTGTAAATGAGATGACAGTCGTAACGAGGTAGCTAATAAGCGCTTTATGGTCAAAATATGCCGCAATTCAACGGCGGCGTCTGATGGCCTGTGGCGGTGTAATTAATTGCGTGGCTTCTTTGGTCTAATGAAGACATTAAAAATAGACAGAACCCGTTACCTAACAGTTTAGACTTTAGCACAACAACTTCTAAACAAGGTAGGAAGGACGAATTAGGTATTTAATACTAGAGGATGCCCGCGATTTCGTCCACGTGGATTTAAGTTTTTAAAGATCCCGTCGGAACTGTTTGATATTCCGGGGAAAAAGTTGCATACGTCAATTACAGGGAATTCAGGAATCCCGTAGGAACTCTTTGATTTTCCGGGGTAAAAAGTAGCCTATGTCCGTTCCCGGGATATAAGCTAACTCTGTACCAAATTTTGTCAGAATAGGTTAAGCTGTTGGGCCGTGAAAAGGTAGCAGACAGACAGACAGACATACACACTTTCGCAATTATAATATTATAAGTAATAAGTATATAAGTATGGAAGTATGGATAAACACAAACTCAAAATCATTTATTCAAATATTTCAAATTAGGTAGGTAGGTACCTCGTATAGGTAGGTAGGTATTGTACTTCTTTTGATGGTCAGAATTGTTAGATTTGTAGGATGATATAGGGATTGGTGATAATAATTAATTACTACGTAAACTTAAAACTAAAGCTAGATTCGAGCTAGGTTCCAAACGCGCCCAGGTCTGATAAGTCTCAGGTATGTGAGTATGTCATGTAGGTAGTTACTCACGTATAGTATGGAATTCCGCAAAATAACATCAAATAATTGAGGTCACTTTTATATTACCCAGCAGGTAGAGTCAGTCATAGAATACAAAAAGAGAGTAGAGTCTATGAATAATCCTTTCAAGGTTAAACAAAAATAGGATTGGTGCAACGATAAAGAACTATTGCACTTTAATTACTACAATAGAGCTAATTTTCTTTTGTAACCAACCAAAACACGTAGGCTCACTGAAGAAACGTCGGCACAATAAAGCAACTGATACGATCGCGTTACGGATCCGTTGACATGCGTAGGCGCATCTCTATTTCCACCATCTTAACCAATACAGCTGACATAAACACTATCTCATTGCAATAAAGTTTATTTACGCGTACCACAACTGTACAAATATAAAATGGTGTTCATAGCACCAAATTAAACAATACTATCAATATGCGCCTTAATATGATACGTTAAAGTCTATTTTTGAGTAGCTTAAATGCATAAATAAAATGGTAATTCATGTGAAGCATAAATAAATCCATGCAAAAAGAATCAGTGTCTAATTGCAAGTTCCATAAGGCCTATTTTACGCTGCTTGGTTTTAATCTCGTAATTGATCTGCTGAGATGCAAAAATTTTCCGTTTGCAGTCTCTGTAGCTTTTATTTCTTAAAGCACAGAGTTTTAATTCGTTTGAATGAGCTTATTATTAAGATTGTTTTGCGATGCGTCGTCGGTAGGCACATGTTGTGACGATTGCACAAAAGATCTTTGTTTTGTTAGAAACGCGTAGATGTGCAATTTGCTTTTATATTGGGCAATTACAAAGAATGTCTGTCTTATGGCACCAAAGTGGATATTTTATAGGGTTTTTAGTTTTTACTGAGCTTATATTGAGAAGCGAACGTACCACATCCCCTAGCCATAGACTTAGCAATAAAAAGTGCCCCCTACACAAACTTTCAGAATTCTGTATGGAATAAAGTGCAACATACGTTGCATCAAAATTATTGCAACACGTATTAAAATATTTACAACATTTGATCCATAGGTACCTAAAAGCTAGATAGGTAGTTGGTAGGTACCTACATACTATAACCACTAATACCTATTAGGTATAATAATGTGAAAGTGTGTCCGTCTGTCTGTTACATTTTCATGGCGCAAGTGCAACCACTGAACCGATTGTGACAAAACAAATAAAATTCAAAAGAAAAATACAACCGGCTTCAAAAACCACAAGCACTAAAAAGTAAAAAAATATAATTTTTGTTTCTACAGTTTCATATGGGTTTAATAAAAACTGCCATAACGCTTCCATCTTAGATTGCATAATCACTTACCACCAGGTGAGACTACAGTCAAGCGCAAACTTATTTCTGAATATAAAAAAAAATTGCATCGCGTGACTGACTGCGCAGTCCCTATGCAGTCGGCTTGCAGTTCTACTACGGGCATTCAGTGTGAACTGCATTAGAACTGTGCTGCCGTCGTCTCTCTTATCGTAGCACGCTGGTCACCACGCGTTGTCATCGCTGTTTCCCTGAAACAAAAGCAATGGCCTTGTGGTAAATGTACTTAGACCTACGATTGTCGCGGTCCGCTTGCCAGTGAGGCCGGTGCATCCTGACTGTTGAAATATGCTCGTATCTTCGAAATCATCGACGTCTCTGATGCAATAGACTCGTCAGCGCTGGTGCAAATTGATTCGACTGGCCAGCAAAAGCAATGAGGTTCAGTTCCTTAATACCTACCTGGAGTCATTTTCTAAATCGACATTTAAAAAATTCTGAATATTAAAAATTTGAAAATCTTTATTACTAGCGTATCTCAGCACCATAGCATAGCTACCTATAAGTTGTAGCCCACTATAAAAACTTGTATCTCAGGGGACTAGGTATCTGCGCCTCTGTTCGCACTTGACCAGCACGGTGGACTACGAACTAAAGCCTTCGAATTTTGAGAGGGACTCCGTAGTGGGCCGACTGTGATATGATTGACTAACGTATACTTAAGTGTCTATGAAAATTCCTACTCCTAGGTCTTTTCGAGAGCGTAGATAAGTAAGTACAATGTAAAACGGTACCTATTTATTCCGCTTTTCTGCCACTCAAGTTCCTTTGAATTCTTGAACACAAAAAAAACTTAAAGATTATCTTCGCAGTCAAAAGATTATCCAAAAAAGAGATTACAAAACAGTGTCAAACTCTTAACACAATTTATGTCAAACATTTTTCCCGGGCCCCAACCTTTTTACCCCACAAAGCGATGACTGACCATATTTCACCAGCAAACGAGGAAAAAACCGGGGTAAAAAAGAAAAACTCTTGAGATATCAATTTAGAGGAAATTACCCGCTAATCTGTCACATCGAGATACGCCCGGGGCATAATCCCGTCTTCCCCATTTTTATTTTCCCGGGAAAAATCCCCTGATATTTCACTGCAGGGTTGGGAATGCTCTGTTAATTTATCAATTGTGTTGCGTGTCCCTATATTTTGTTGTCTATGAGACTGTTTTTGAATAGGTACCTTTAGTCTTTTACCAGGGATATGATTCGATATCTTCTTGAATTTTTCAAAAAAATACATTTGGTGGATACTTATCAGACCGGTCTTATCAGTATAGAAATTAATAGCCCATTTTCAGTTCTTATGACAGCTTCGAACATGCTTCCTACAATTAAAGTTAGTAGAAGTTGGTGTAGCGTGGCGCGCAGGTAGCAACCAATAGAGCATTTTCATCTTAGACTACAATATCATCTTTTCACGTTTCATCCTAGTGAAGACCGGCCAAGTGCGAGTCAGACTAGCGCACCGAGGGTTCCGGTCTCGGGTAATTTATTTGACATTTTGCACGATAAATCAAAAAGTATTATGCATAAAAATAAATAAAAACTGTTTTAAAATATGCGTAAAGCCCTTTCATATGATACCCCACTTGGTAGATAGGTATTGTTAAGTTATCTTACTTTGAAAGTTGAAACACATTTTAATTTTTTTAGGTAACCACAAATTCACGGTTTTCGGATCTATGCTTTACCTATTTGTTCTATAAGACCTACCTACCAGCCAAATTTCATGATTCTAGGTCTGTTAAGTAACCCTATAGGTTTTCTTAACAGACACGACGGACGGACGGACGGACAGACAGACAGACAACAAAGTGATCCTGCAAGGGTTCCGTTTTCCTTTTGAGTTACGTAACCCTAAAAAGCAATTGAAACAAAAACTCTGATGGAAGCTAATGGTTAAATCCAACTTAGGCTAGTGAAACAAAATTACCTAGGATACCTACCCACATGAAATCCCAAAAAATACAAAAGTCTGTCACATTAAGCTAGCAAGCCGTTTAAAAGAACAAAGTATCACACGCTTAATTCTTTCCCCTCGCCGAAATCTTTTAATGCGACTCCCGTGGGATTGCGCTTTTTTATCTCCCCCTATCCGACTCCGGTTCTATTGTGATTCGACGATCGAGATCGTGTTGAGAGCTTTTAGTATTGATTCTAATAGCTATTCGATCTCGATTTGAGATTGACAAATCTACCCCAGTGTGGGACAATGTAATTGGCTCATTGTTTTACGTGAACGATTCATGTCGTGCGTGTTGCTCACTTTTGTTTGAGTTGAGAGCAAATGTGAAGTTTTGCATTATTATTTCCACAATAAATAGTTCCACAAATGACGATCACAGAGTTTCATCGGGTTGTGAATTCTTATGCTCACAAAAACTTGTTCCGAATGGCCGATATTGTTTTGATTAGTGTACGCAATCACACAATCAAAGGCAGTTTATTATTTGATCTTCGGTTGTTTGAACGGTTAGGCTAATAAAATCGTTGCTATTTAACATTTGGAAGCTGTATTATGACGTTAATTTATGCTGTAGACATCGATGTCTGTAGATAGATATGAGAAATCAAATCGATTAAGAAAATAAGTCTTTGTGATTAGGTGATATGATATTTTTTTTATTCAGACACTAACTAGTTAACCCTTGACTGCAATCTCACCTGGTGATAAGTGATGATGCAGTCTCAGATGATAGCGGGCTAACCTGGAAGGTTTAGGGCAGTTTTTACTAAACCCATACCCCTTTGGTTACCATACCACGGCCGAAGCCGTATATTATACTATATATTATATTATAAAATTCCAAACTACTGCCGGGAAAAGAACTCGGGACCTCCAACTATCAAGACTACAGCGGTTACCACTGCGCCAGGAGGTTGTCAAAACTTTCTGGCATGCAGGTTTCCTCGCGATTATTTATGCAAAAAGTGATCTATGGGGGAAAAAAGGGTTTAACCTAAATACCTACACACGGACAAAGTCGCAGGCAAGTTCTTGTGCACTATAAGAAGCTTACACGGACTTAAATTGTAACAGATTATCGGAACGTGTGTGGCAAAGCAAGAATCGAAGTCGCCGCTCTTGAGACGTGTGAGAATTTTTCTTTTTGTAAATTAGTCTCAGTAAGTCCATGATACGATTTCACGCAATTTCAGGTGTCAAAACAGTATCGCTTTGTGAGAGCCCGCTTACTACTTGTAACTATTTAACCCCCGACCCAAAAAGAGGGGTGTTATAAGTTTGACTTGTATATCTGTGTATCTGTAGGTATATCTGTCTGTGGCATCGTAGCTCCTAAACTAATGAACGTTTCAGCGTTTATTAAGAGAAGTAGGTAGTCTGATTTTAGTTAAACTTTATTGTTTTACAACAACGCGCGATGTATTTTTTTTTATTATTTCGAATCAGTGGCAGTATTGTCTCATCATCTTTCGAATAGAGGGACCACATGAAAGCCAATGGAAAACGTGAGTACACTTGCGTACATAAGCTTTTATTTATCAACTGCTTTAATTTTATCCTGCTGAGTTTCTGGAAAGTTCTCCTCGTTCCGAATAATTGGTACTTACCTTGATATAACTACTTATTTAAAATCTTTCAGTAAAGTAAAAAGTGACTAATTTTTAAGGTTTTTTAAAACTTGCTAGATCTCCTTGATTTTCCTGGTTAAAAAGTAGCCAATGTCCAGTTTCCAAGTTCAACGTTATCCATGCAATAAGTCACGTCGGACTGTTGCCGCGTTTCTTTTTAATTCAGATACAATTTACATTAATTGTCACCTGGTGGTAAGTGATGATGCAGTCTAAGATGGAAGCGGGCTAACATGGAATGGGGTTTTTACTAAACGCCTTTGGTTTCTACACGGCATCGTAGCGAAACGCTAAATCACTTAACGGCACGGTTTTGTGAATTCCCAAATTGCACCTGCCGGGAATCAAACCCGGTACCTCCTCTGACTTATAAGACTCAGTGCTTACCACTGCGCCAAAGAGGTCATCGAAGGGGTGACAGTAAAACCTTTACAAATTTTTTAAGGCGCACTTAACGGGTCTAACCGCGAAATTCAAAAATTTGGTTTTTTTTTTAGTTTTGTTTGGTCATAATAATGAATTTGACATGAGTCACTCACAAATTAGTCCATACTATAACTAATTTCTTGAACTGGACCCTTTCAAGTAAAGATTTTTATATAAACCTGTGAAGATGATACTGCCATTGCGGAATTAAAATGCCATAAGCCTACTTTGTCGTATTAGTTTACAAATTGCATAAAACCAAATAAAATTTGGATTTCGCGGGCTGATCCGCTTCATGCACCTAAGTATAGAAGCTTATTTCGTTGCGAATAAAATGAAGCACTTTTGTGGACGACTCTGCTTCGGGAGACATCATGTCCGCGAGGTAATGACATTGCGAACGTGCGCCAATCGCGCCGCGCCGCGGTACGACACGGCGAAGCGACGTGCGCAAATATGCCACTTTTCTACGCAATCTTACACTACAAGCCGGTTGCACACGAGTGACAATGCGTCCAAGGAACCTAAATTCCTGGATTAGCTTACGACACAGGGCCGTATTCACAATCATTACTATTAGGTCTCACTGTGCGCTCGAACGCATTGTGTAGGTTCCACCAATCAGATCATCATTGTGTGTGTGTATCTTTGTTACTCCTTCAAGCAAAAACCACTAAATGGATTTGGCTGAAATTTGGAATGTAGATAGATAATATCCTGGATTAGCACATAGGCTACTTTTTATCCCGAAAAATCAAAGAGTTCCCACGGGTGAAGTCGCGAGCATCGGCTAGTACAAAAATATTGTGAGGAAACCTGTATGCCTGAGGTTGTTTTATAACGTTCTCAAAGGTGTGTGAATCTGCCAATCCACACTTGGCTAACTTGATGGACTATAGCCGAACTCATTTAAAACAAATGCAATTAGTATAACTCTGGACATCAAGTTAGGGGCAAAAACAAGTTGTAAGTAATGCAACCACAAAAACATCATTTTGAATAAATTGTTTTTAATGGTTGGTAATACTGTTTCTTACAGGTATCGTGTAGCATGGTAACGCAGGTGTGTACGCAGCCTAATGTCCCGTATATACGCACGATGACTCTTGTCCACAATACGTGAGCAAATCTGCAAGGAAACTGCCGTCATTAATTTTGTATGAACGCTACTGTTTCTTACGAAATTGATTTTAAATTGCCAATATCATTGCGTCCCAGCGTCGCTATCTATCTGTCCTATTAATACCCACTAATATTATAAATACGAATGTGTGTCTGTCTGTCTGCTAGATTTTTGAAAACCCCCAAATCTACGCGGACATCATCTACTTACTTACTCAGTAAATTATAAAATCTTCAATCATTACTGCAAATGGATATCTATTTAGATAACAAACATGTGCCCAGCGGCGTGCAGGTCATAGAGGCACGAAAGCGCTGCTTACCCTGACATTTTTCATCATGACCGCCAGTAAAGAGGGAACTGTCTAACTTATGCCTACCTGTGCACGCCACTGCATGTGCCTATCCTTATTTAGGAATTATTACCGGTTCTACAGTTTTTTATACATAAACCTTAAATTCCTAGATTGTAAAACTATAAGTATCAATGAAAGCGACCTTTTAAATTCTTTTAGAAGCAAAATGATACAGAGGCCTGGATCCCAAATATTTCATGGACATATTGAAACTAATACAAAGAGAAAATGCATATCCACATTTAGGTTTGCAAAGAAAACTCGCTTTCTTCGGACACTTACAGATAGGAGTCTGAATCTCATTCTCATCAGTAAGTATTGAAGTTAGGTTGCAGGCAAAAAAAAAATTGAGGTGATGAGACTTAGGCTACCTAGAATTTTAAGAAGAGGCTTTAGACACGAAAGTTTCTCGCATAGTGACCGCCAAACTACACTTTGAGTGTAGTCCGCGCATAGAAGTAGGAATTTGAAGGTCTTTGGGTCTACGACGATAATGATCGAGTATTACCTATTTGAGACGTCAGACATTCAGATTAATTTTTGTATGAAGAGCTATTAGTTTTCGTCGTGATTTTTACAGCATTTGAATGCCATTTAAATCAGGGCAAGGAAAAGAAGCAACCTGTTTTTGAAAAGAGTACTTAATCCCCAAATTAGGTAGGTACCTATTCACTTCTTTCGCACTCTGAATTCCACTACTAGTGATGCACGTGCTGCATTGACCTCACGATTCGAAAGCACTTGTAAAAGTTTAATCGAATAAAACCCTTTTCTATTTCTAAGTATCAAAGCTTACAAAGGTAAAACAAAAATCCAATAACCCAACCGTCCTCACCACTGTCGCATCCCCCGTAATTGCGACTATGTGATCTGTCGCCTGGAAAATCCTCCGACTAATATTATTCACAGGCGCGCGGCCGCGAGGCACGACAGCTTTGACTTTTAATCAGCTAGCAAATATTTGGCTGCATATTGAGGAGGTTTGTGCAATTGTATTAGCGTGGCCAGTGAATAGGGGATTGGGATCGGTTGGCCGCGTTTCCGCTATGTCGCGACTGCGTTTGATGTGTTGCTAATGTTTCAATTGATATGCGCTGTTGTCATATCTACCTACCCACCTAATGTTTTGATATCCCATTTCTGTGTGTATTTGAGAAACCCAAGTGAAATGGCTGAAAACGGCAAGCGGCGCAAGTATGCCTCTCTTCTTGAGTTACATTTTTGTTCCGTTTGCCGTTGAGACCCTGGGGCCATGGAGTCTTAGTGCAAAAAAAATTCTACGAGACATTTCACCGCGTTTAATAGCCTCATCGGGTGACTTAAGGGCTGGCTCATTTTTTGCGCAACGGATCAGCCTGGCTGTCCAACGCGGAAATGCAGCCAGTATTTTTGGCACCATTCCACGCGGGCATGATTTGTATAGTAATTAGATAAGGCTAGCTTTAAGTTTTATTGTAATATTTTCTTTAATAAAAAAAAAGAAAAGTGAAATTGAAGTAGGTACTAGATTAATCTACATTACTATGTCTAGATTGTAAGGAAGGCTAATCTACATTAATATGTAGATTTCCGTAGGGCACGGCCGAAGTTACTGACACGCCATTGCTGATGCCTCTAATGAAATGAGCCCATAGAGTGAGCCTATCCGGTGTTTGACAGACAACTAGTCAAATCAGTATCTTTTTATCAAACGTCAAAACACGCGCTTTGCACCTATATTAGGTTCTCTGTAATATCGTTACTATTTTAGGTTTTCGATTACAACTCCATTTCCCTTTTACACGATTTCTAACGATTGCGTAGAAAGTATAACTTATCACATCCCGCATTACATTGCACCAGTAGATAGATAGATACCAACTCTAGATCGGATTACGTATTTTTTGATTCGCAATCGCCCAAATCACCAACAAGGCGTCAATGATGGCCAATTTATGGAAATAATAAACCACTTTTCATCTGCGGGCGCTAGGAATCTGAATCGTGCAACAATCGCGAGGAAATTGCGCACAGACAATCTCAGAAGGAATGTTACAAAGAAGGCGCTTGATAAAGAATTTTCAACAATAATACTTTTAGTAGAGGAGCCCACAAAAGAAAATATTTATGTACTAGACTAGATGATGCCTGCAACATCATCCGCGTGGCATGTGTTTAAAAATCTCGCGGGAACTATAGAGATTTATGGGATAAAAGTAGCCTATATTATGTTAATCCAAGGTAGGTATAATCTGCGAGTAGTAGATATGTCCATTCATAAGCCAAATTCATAGTTTTTGCGTGAAAGAGAAACAAACACACACACACACATACACGCATACACACAGATTATTTGCCTCTAATTTTCATGATAGTACTAATTTTCTTTATTTTTCCTTGTTTACATACAGATTTTCGAATTACTGCGATCTTTTCCACTTATTTAGATCAAGGAATTATGTAAAAGACATTAAAAGCTTTATTTTCTGGTAACCTATTCACGTCTGTCTTGTTCTACTTATTAAAAAAGTAATTGGAATGTATTATACAGAGACAAAACAATTCAGAAATTCAATTTTGAATTATTAACTTGTGATAAAGTTATTACTATACTTAATCAAGAGAGTAGGATAGAGTTGTTTGTACTGCTGTTACGGAAATACTTGTCACAGGCTCTTAGACTTTGTAGCTGCCGGCGAAATTGACACATAAGACCATTCTGTAAAAGTCACGATTGTGAACACTGCACCACATATCTCCGTTATTTCCATCCTTGTCTGGCGGTGTGTAATAAAGAGGGATAGAAAAGAATCGTGAGTATTGAGACAGGATTGAATCCCGAAATTATGGCACAATCGTTACAAGCTACCATTGAGTGTTGGCGGTTTATGGTTTTGTGAGACTGATACCCTCAGCTCTGGCTTTTAACCAGTTTTCTATATTAGACTTTTTCTCACTGCAATTTTACCGGTTGTGAATGCCGTCTTTTAAGGTGGATTCATGTTACACCGTGCACATTTCGGTATATGGTGAAAGAATTGTTGTATCTACAGTTATTTATGAACTAAGTAACTCGTTCTGGTTCGAAACTAATTGCTATGACGAAGAACCCAGGACCTATTTTGCAAAAAGAGATCTCTCAACAATATTATTCAGACATTGACGTCGGTCGGTCTAATATTCGAGAATCTAATATTCAACTCGCTCCAGCTAGGCACATTCATTATGTGGTTTGAATTTTCGAAAATACCAACCGCCAAACTGACTGGTTCCTCTCAGTAGAAAATTCATTCCGAACCAGTGATAGATTCACGTGATGGCAAATTTTTGTTATTTTTTTTGCTATTCAAACGGAATATTCTAGCAAAGAAACGAGCTTGTAACAATCACTGCCCATACTTACCTACTTACCTATTATAAATGCGAAAGTGTGTTGGTTTATTCGTTTGCTCTTCAATCACGTCGCAACACAGCAACCGATCGACGTTTTTTATTTGCATGGGCATAGATACATAGCTAGATATATACAAGTCTTTATTGCACACAAAAACACATGTAAAGGAACACAACACAGAAAGAAGAAAACAGAAAAAACAATTGTGTGCAAAGGCGGCCTTATTGCTAAGAGCAATCTCTACCAGGCAAACTTTGCTGAAAGCTAAAGGGCATAGTTAAAACCCCTACTATTAATTTCGGAAAATCAAAGAGTTCCCGCGGGATTTAAAAAAAAAACCTAAATCGGCGCGGACGAAGTCGCGAGCATCAAGTAAAAAGTCCTCAAATAAAAAGACATAAAAGAAATCCTTTTAGAAATATCCGTCTGTACATATATCACGTAGGTAAGTGTCTTAAGAGTACGATTATCGTAACGATATCGCCATATCATCATCGGCAGTTACTTATTTGCTCGCGATCGTGTGAATGTTACCGGGATTCGAACCTGTAATCTGTAATTTGTAGAATGTCAAACGTTGAGAAACTCGACTGGTTATTCTATTATTAACCATTTATTTGCACACGTTCCTATACTTACTGATATATTATAACTTTTATTTTTTACAAGCGATCGCCCGCAACTTCGCTAGGTGACGATAGTGTAATAGGTGAGAATAGTGTCTCTTGTTTCTTATCCCGTGGGAATTTCAAAAAATCTGGCCTTCATTACAAGGGGAACGTCTGTGTAAAATTTCAGCTTGTTAAATCCAAATGTAAGCGTTGATATATCAGTGAGTGAGTGATAGTCAGTGAGTGAGTCAGGGCTTTTTAACTCCCGACCCAAAAAGAGGGGTGTTATAAGTTTGACGTGTGTATCTGTCTGTGGCAACTGGCATCGTAGCTCCTAAACTAATGAACCGATTTTAATTTAGTTTTTTTTTTGTTTGAAGAAATCGGAGAAAATCGGTTTAACCGTTTGAAAGTTATCAGCTCTTTTCTAGTTACTGTAATCTTCACTTGTCGGGGGTGTTATAAATTTTTATTTGACACTTGTATAAAGATTGATAGGATTTTCTAAATTAGAGATAACATTGCTAAGCCCAGCAGTACGGCATCTCTTTGTGCAACGTATTTCTTATTGCTGAGGGTCGTGGCCGCTTTAAATTATGTAATAGTAAAATGAAGTGTTTTTTTTGGGATTGGTTCCCAGATTCTACTGCATCTTTGTACAAGAAGAAAGCTTAAAATACTTGCAGTCATCTCCTTGCTCATTTCTAACTACGCCATCCCATACCTAGACAATACCTAGGTAGGTACTTTTTTTCTGTTCTAACTATAGGTACCTATATTCCTTCTATATTTCTATTATAGGTATACTCAGTACCTACCACACACCAGAAATCTGTCCTAAAAGTTCCAACTAAAGAGTTGATAGTGACCAACTAACATTATCTTGTCACATACACAAATACACTTGCTAACAAGGAGTCACCACACTTGACCGCTCTCAAACGTTTTGACGCCGTTCCACGAAGCGCCTTTAGACCCTCCGACGTACAAGGGTTAACTATCCAAAAACATTCGATTTTATCCCTTATTATGGTACAAGTAGAGTTCAAAGCGAATGCGTGTATTAAGTTGGTAGGTTAGCGGGCTTTTATAAAACGTATGACGGATAGTCATTTGACGAATTCCTTTGTGCTATCACAATCAATTTCTAACATTGGAAATTCCACTTTATTTGAAGCAATATTAGGGTTGAATTTTGAAGAGTAGTCTATGAGTGGTTCTGTCGTTATAATGTTGGAGATGTAGTCATGAAGATGTCAGCTGTCAGAGGAGATATCAAATGACACACGGGTAAATTTGAATATATCGTGCGGAGAGTAAATTTCACTATTTTTGACTTTTTGACAGACGCCCCGTAGCTTCCCTGTCGTATTCCTATAGCAGACGAGTGTGACATGGATTGTGATAGCTGCGCCCAGGCTTAGTGTGGGTTTTGAATCATTTACAGCACAGATTACGCTTGTTAAGTAGGATTGTTTGTTACTGCTGCTATTCACAATCCAGACAAGCAGTGTGGATCTCCAGAAATGCTAAAATAGCATTTTCATTAATGAGAACATTAAGATATTAAGAGCCCCGTTCATAGCAGCGACAACTCGTTGGCGGGTAGAGTTTAAAATAGTGTCGTTTCCACATATGAAGGAAATAACGTTAACTGTGCATGCCATCGTTTCCCTCTAACCGCACCTTACCCCGAGAGAAACCGGGTGAATGAAATTTGCTTGAGATAAGTACAAGAGTTTTTGACGTGACATGGACGTGACAACGTCTTATAATTCGATAGAACCAGCTGCACGCACGAAAAAACATGACTCATGCGGCGTTACTTCGCTCTGAGGCGTTCCATGTAAGGCTTGAAGTGCATGCGAGAGCGCGGAACGAGCGACAAAGAAGCACAATCGGTCTTTGTTGTCACGTTCAACTATCGTCAGTAAACCGACTTTACAGACAACCAATTTTTTAGTCAAAAACGGCAAAGGGAAAATTCAAATGGACGTTTGGAATTAAGCCTGTTTTTCCCAAAAGAAAACATTTTATAACACAAACTTAAAAAAGAAGAAGATTATTAAATTCCTCATAATTGTTGAATGAAGAACTCGATGTCTATTTTCCCCATGCCTTACCCTTACCGACTCGCTTTATTTTTTTCTGCTTACCAATTTATTACCAATAGTAGGTACTATTTGACTACGAGCCATTTTTCATAGCATATCAATATAAACACGAGTATTTTCGATAAACGAGGCCACGTTAAAAAAATCTTATTTATCCGTACCGCGAGTCAACGACTCAAGCACATGAGTAGATTCAAGTCTCAACCATCAATCAAAGGTGATTTAAGAAATACGTCCTCCATTGCAATAGTACTAACACGGGGCGAGAAATACGTGACTTTTGATCTAGCAACACTATCAATCCTTCAAAAAAGAATCATTCCAAACTAATACCACCTTTATTCACTACACAATACAAAAGAATACAGCGTGCACTATTTCAGATAGCAACAGCAAAACTTATTGGTAGGCCAGACTAGTCGTTTACTGGACATTTTCGAGTTAATATACGTGAGTTTGAACAAGAAAATTACAAGAAGATTGGATCAAACCTGTCATTTGTTGAAACGACAAACTGCAGTATGATTTTAACATTACATGAGTTGGTTATTGAAGACGTGATCATATGCTAGAAATTGTAGGAACATTACGTAATGTAACCTACCTATAATTTGTAAAATGGCATTTTTGAACCATTGTCGGATACTTTCTCAATTTCGTTTCTGAACAATCATCATCTTCATCGTCAACCGACGGACATTAAAGAAATCTTCTAGATAAAAGCGTCCCACCTTAGGCCACATCATCACTTTCCATCAGGTGTGATTGTAGTCAAGAGCTTGTCTATAATGAATTTTAAAAAAATCTTTTTTGATTAGGTCTGTGAATTCATCTATCAATTTGTATAACACGTCAACTCAAATCATAACACGTAATATTTAGGCCATGAAATGTGCCCCACCCCCATCAAAAATTTCCAAACAGCAAAGTACCTGTACAACTTTCTACGGAACCCATCTAATTTTTCAAATACCTAACGCACGACTAGATTTTAATTAGCTTGTCAAGTTGATGCGAGTAAAAGTAAGTTGTGTCTGTTAATCAAATAATAATAATAATTTATCGCCATCATACTGTTTCATACTATTTAGGTATGTAGATCTGTAGAAGTTCATGACACTGTCATGAATACAGACCTCTGTCTGATACCTATGCAGCTTTATGCCAACTATGTTAAGGTGTTGATGATACCAAACAAACAAACACACATTCGCATTTATAATTAGGGTAGTGATTTACTCAGCAGGTGTAGGGATTTTTTTTTTTTAATTTACAGACTAGCGCAAGGCTAGATCAGACCTGCTAGCAAGTAATAATGCTGCCTAAGATGGAGCGCGCTTGCCTAGAAGTTGCCTAATTCACACTTGACTTGAAAAGGGAAAACTGATGCCGGAAGGGCGTTCCATATTCTAGCGGTTCGAATTAGAAACGAGGAAGCAAATCGCTTCGTACGTGTCCGATGAATTTTAACTACGTACGGATGTAGGATTTTCCGGAATAAAAAGTAGCCTATGTCCGTACCCGAGATGTAAACTAAATTTGAACCAAATTTCATCAAAATCGGTTAAACTATTAGGCCGTGAAAAGCTAGCAGACAGACAGACACACTTTTGCATTTATAATAATATAGTGTATAGTATATACATAGTATAGTATATAGTATAAAATAGTATATAGTTTGGACGATTATTAAGTATTTTCTCTTATAAAGGTAGGAATACACTAAGCACATAGAAGTTATAATATTTGATACCGGGCCTACTTGTTTGTCTAAAACACTGATGACATTTTGATGTGGACCATTTCGCTGGTACACTTTATTGCATCGCAGCGGGTAACTTCGTCTGTATGAACCTGGATAAGAATAGATTGAACCACTGGAAGTGTCTATTTGTGTAGAATAAAAATAGACATTATGTTTGTCTAAAACACTGATGACATTTTGATGTGGACCATTTCGCTGGTACACTTTATTGCATCGCAGCGGGTAACTTCGTCTGTATGAACCTGGATAAGAATAGATTGAACCACTGGAAGTGTCTATTTGTATAGAATAAAAATAGACAGTAATATTATGTTTGTCTAAAACACTGATGACATTTTGATGTGGACCATTTCGCTGGTACACTTTATTGCATCGCAGCGGGTAACTTCGTCTGTATGAACCTGGATAAGAATAGATTGAACCACTGGAAATGGCTATTTGCATAGATTATAAAAAAGACAGTAATATTATGTTTGTCTAAAACACTGATGACATTTTGATGCGGATCTACTCGCTGGTACAAATTTAATACATCGCAGCGGGTCACTTCGGCTGTTTGTATGTGGATGTAAATAGATTCAATGACTAGAAGTGACTAAATAAACAAATATTTTTGCCTCAAACACTGATGAAATTTTGATGTGGACAAATTCCTCTGTATGTGCGTGGATGTAAATACATATGTAGATCGAATGACTGGAAGTATATTCTTGTATTATAGCCTTCACTATTGTGATTACCAATACCTTGACGTGTCGGTTCTCAAATCTTAATTTTCTAATGATTCTTATTTCTTACTTACTGATATTTTACATAGGATCTTTGTGGCCACGAAAAGGTATTACCGTATTTATCTACATGCTAATAAATCATGGCTTGACACATCCTGCTAACTTCATTCACAACTTTATTACGTTACCAACATTATATATATGTATATTTAGGAGTGAATTTAGCAAGTTGCATTGAACCTTCCCTTTTAGAATTAGAATAGTGCTATTATTACGATTTAAAAAACCAAACTGCCGCTTCCAGTAAAGCTTTACATCTGAATTTACAAGCCCAATATAAATAGGCAAAAAAGTGACGCGTCCATT
Organism: Maniola jurtina; assembly: GCF_905333055.1. Classification (NCBI taxonomy): domain Eukaryota; kingdom Metazoa; phylum Arthropoda; class Insecta; order Lepidoptera; family Nymphalidae; genus Maniola; species Maniola jurtina. Next base: position 9,446,876 of record NC_060046.1, on the reverse strand, counting down.
GCGCCTCCGATCGCACCGATAATTTTTCAACACACCATCTACTTATTACGATCATAGGCAGAGCATTAACTAACGCGTTGTCTTCCAATCTGGAAACCATGCTACACCAAAATCTACCCTACTTCTAATACAAATAAAGTTGAAATTTCATTGGCGGCGTCAATAATTTCGTTGAGATGTGATTAAAGGAAATTGTAATCAGAGTTGAAGGTGGTAAGGTGTAATTTGGGTTGTTGGAACGCGGGAATGGAGCCTAGCATTTCAACTCGACATCGGTCAAAGAATCGTGACCGGCCCAACCCCGCCACCTGACGACCACTTGTTCGGCGTAACCTCGATGTAACTATACAGCAACCTTACGTTTGAGACTGTTTTAAATACAGGTTCCACGACGTTCCCACTTGGACGTGACTTTCACGATCAAATTATGGATGGTGGCAGAGCATTAGCGCAAAGTCGTGCTTGATAAGATATTTTTTTTTTTTTTCTTTAAATCTGGCTTTACTCTGATTAGCCAATGTCAAGTTTGTGATATTTTCAAGTTATTGAATTTATACAAGTATGGACTCCGTCTGCGCCGGCGCCCGCCGACATACGCGCGGCGCCCCTTTAGAGCGCTTCCCTGTCAGTTCCACCACCAAAAACACCAACTAACACAAAAACCAGCCACTCTTAACAAAAAAAAAAAACACTCCAAACAAGCACAGCACGCGCGCCAGCAAACGCCATCACAGACGAAGTCCGATAAGATATTTACTGATAGACATATTTTTTTTAAATTCTAATAACTATGATGATCTATATCTATGCTAATAACACTAATAAATAAAATTGAAGTGTCTGTCTGTTTGAACGGGCTAATCTTCGGAATGGCTGAACCTATTTTGACGGGACTTTCACAGACAAGTAGAGGATTAACCAAGGAGTAGGTAACAAAGGCTACTTTTTTAACCGACTTTAAAAATGGAGGAGTTGTGTTTTTCTACCTATGTGCACTGATATTACCGAGATTTCTGAACCGATTTGCGTAATTTTTTTAATCGATAGAGGAACTTTGCGACATTGTTCCATAAAAAAAATTTAACTCCTCAATCCTGATGCTGCAGGGGATCTGACAAATCCATGCGGGCGAAGCTGCGGGCATCATCTAGTTTATAATATAAAATTATGAATAAAAGATTTTACTGCTGAAAAATAACATTACTTATACTAATCTTGAAGCAAGCGTAGTGTGGGACGCCCTTCAGCACGATGGACCGACGATATAAAGCTGGCTGGCGGGAAGTGTCTGGATGAGGAAGGCTGAAGACCGGGTGTAATGGCGCTCTTTACGGAAGGCAGGTCCAACTGTGGATGTCCACAGGCTGATAATGAATCATGAACCGACGACCCTCTTGTATACATTATCATGGTGTTTATATTATGTTATGGGTCCATAATTCAAATACCAGAAGTGTGCCTTTTAAATAATAGATAGGTAGAGGTAGGTACCCGTAAACCTCATCAATAAATGACAAAAAATATGCTAAGCCCAGCAGCAACATTTTTTTAATTGCAAATCTGAAACCTAACAAGTACCTAGGGACTATTCTCTACCTTTTGGTATAGTACCTATCTAAGTAATCTAAGTTTTGGTATAGCACCTAGTAGGCTTAGATTACTTAGATTGTACCTATGTAGGTATTGTACCTATATAGGTACAATCTAAGAGTAAGCAGTAAGCACAGTGATTAGCACTTTCAATTTGATTGAGGTTCTTACGCAATATCATACCCACTTGATCAACTCAAACCCTAGTACCCAATTAGAGTCAGAATATTCAGAGAATGGAATACTTTCAGTCTATTTCCAGCAGCCCTAGTAATTACCAGGCATACTAATTTCAAAACAATTTGTCCTACACCGTCTCACGAACTAAACACCGATCGCACATCCATAATAGTCCACATGCAATTCATAATAGTCCACATGTTATTCATAGTGCACGTCGCTTCGTGACCGCCCTGACAGCTACTTTTTATGCTCCCCTGGTACTTAGATACCTTGCGTGCTCTCTTTGTCTACTCGCATTTACCTCCCGTCTGTTTCGCTTGCGATTATTGTTAAGACTAGCTAAAAGACAGATGCGGACAAGTGCAGGACTTAGGCAGATCGTAATCGATCAAAAACTAGGTACTAAAACAAGCTAGATACAAAAACTAGGTAAGTGCGTTTTTTCTATTTACACGTACCTATTTTTCATGCTCTCTCTCCCGGTACGTACCTACTCTATCTAGATATATCTATACTCTATACTAATAAATTAAATTGAAGTGACTGTCTGTTTGAACGGGCTAATCTTCGGAGTGGCTGCACCTATTTTGACGGGACTTTCACAGACAAGTAGAGGATCAACCAAGGAGTAACATAGGCTACTTTTTTAACCGACTTTAAAAATGGAGGAGTTGTGTTTTTCTATTGCACTGATATCTCCGAGATTTCTGAACCGATTTGCGTAAATTTTTTTAATCGAAAGAGGAACTTTGCGATATTGTTCCATAAAAAATTTGGATGCCAGCTCTTCAATCCTGATGCTGTAGGGGATCTGACCAATCCACGCGGGCGAAGCTGCGGGCATCATCTAGTTTTACCTAAATAAGTATTTCCAACTTCCAATTAGAACAATTCTAGATAGTAGGTACCTACATCAGACTGAAAAATAAATGTTGCTTCTGTAGTATAGGTAGGTAACTACTCTTTGTCAATAATAAGCTCTTGTCCCAGCTCCGCGGAATGCCATGGGAACGAGTAGCTGCAATAATGCGGATTATTGAGCTATTAATAATAATATAATATAAGCCTTTTATTACTGAAAATAAAATTTACATTTTAAAATACAATATTATGTAAGTTATACATGCTTTTTAGGTAAGTTTACATAATTCGAATTTTTAATTTTATAATTACAGTAGCAACAAATATATGTACTTATAATATTTCTTTCCATTTTTGTTTTCTTAGTGAACACAATTTATTACTATAACAATAACTTCTTAATTTAAATTTTGATTTTTAATCACAATTTATTCTAAATAAAAACTGTTTTTTAATGGAAAAGCTCATTACACCTATATCAATCACATGGTAGGTATAGGCCTATGGGAAGGTACCTATTTATTGTTAATTGTTATCTATAATAGTTAGTACCTACTAATTTACAATTCAAATTTTATTATTTTTACTAGACAACAATATCATCTTATGTTTTTATTTATAATATTTTAAAAAGCACAATAGATGTTGCTAAAATATATCCGTATACATATTACATATTCTTTGCATTACAACAGCATATTGAAGAAGCAATGATTATACATATTATATCTATCTTTATCTATCATATTGTATGTAAAATATACTTATTTAATATTACGATTCTTATAACTTATATTACAATTAAATACAAATATTTCCCTGTCTTATTTTCTTAATGGTAATTATGTAGGTAATATAATTTATAATGCACCTAAGTTTCCACTTGCGAGTAATACTTATATAGTCACTTTATGTTATGGAAAAATAATGTTGTTTTATAGTAAATATCTGCATGTATACAGTGTGCTTGTAAGTAAGGATCCTTTACACCACAGTTGATTTCTAGTTCGTACTTCATAGTATTAAGTATTAAATAATAATATAATATAATAATATATTGAGCTATTACCTACACATAACAACTAGGGTTTGTGGGGTATGACTGAACATAACTTTTTAAAAACCTTCTTTATAAATTAACCAGTAAAGAGACATTAAAATTGTTTGTAACCCCCGACCCAAAAAGAGGGGTGTTATAAGTTTGACGTGTGTATCTGTACCTATCTGTCTGTGGCATCGTAGCTCCTAAACTAATGAACCGATTTTAATTTAGTTTTTTTGTTTGAAAGGTGGCTTGATCGAGAGTGTTCTTAGCTATAATCCAAGAAAATCGGTTCAGCCATCTGTTTGAAAGTTAGCAGCTCTTTTCTAGTTACTGTAACCTTCACTTGTCGGGGGTGTTATAAATTTTTAATTACACTTGTACTTTAGAGGTTTATAGGTCCAACTATGGATAAATAAGGGCTAACAAGGAAGAAGATGATGAATAATATTATTATACTGCAAGGATCAGATCAAGATGAGCAGACAGTGAGGAAGTGCAGGTCGGATGGCACAAGGGACAGCGCACGTGAAAGTGATTAGTGCAACACAGAGATGCGTTGTCGCGGACAAGGGGCCCTTGTGCTGGGAGGGGAGGCATAGGATAAATGGAACACAACAAAAATGTGCTGCGGGAAAATATATTTTGTAAGAGAAGTAAGTCGTACTCATATTATTAAAAACACGAAAGTGTGTCTGTCCGTCTGTCTGTCTGTGTGCTAGCTTTTCACGGCCCAACAGCTAAACCGATTTCGATTTTTGGTACAGAGTTAGCTTACATCCCAGGGAAGGACATAGGTTACTTTTATCCCGGAAAATCAAAAAGTTCCCACGGGATCCTTAAAGGGCAATCCGTTTAACCGATTTAATTGAAAGGTACGTCAAGTGGTTTTGGGAATTGTGTGGTGCTGCGTATTGCTTGCTTGATGGCTGGATTTTCCTACATGTTTATTAGTGGGAGGGCGTGTAGTGCATATCGTATGCTGCATGATGCACCATACAGATTTGTCTTGTTTAGCGGATTATAGCGAATTAAGCTTTTGGTTCCTTGTATAAAAAATTTAAAAAATTGGTAAATTATTTGACGATTCAGAAGTACTTGTAAAAGTCTATTTGAATAAAAATCTATTCTATTCTATTCTAAAGGATAATGTACTGTACATTTAGTCCCCTATCTCCCCAACGCAGTGCGATGTCGCGTGCGATCGAATTTCACCACCTACAACGGCTCCTTTGTGCGTCCATTAAACCAACACAACCGACAGAGAACAAAAAGCGTAATGTGTTAGCGGCACTTCGCGATGCAATTCCATCGCGCAACGCTAATTATGTGATACCAAGATGTTTGTGGTTAATTATAAGAATTAGTGGCTTGTGGGTCTTGGGTCCATAGTTTAAGGTAGGTACCTATTCGTAACCATAGTTTAAGGTAGGTACTTCGCAAGCTGAAGTGGCAATGGGCAGGTCATGTCTGTCGCAGAACCGACGGCCGATGGGGCAGACGTGTTCTGGAGTGGAGACCGCGTACCGGTAAGCGCAGTGTGGGACGACCTCCAGCCCGCTGGACCGATGACCTGAAGAAGGTGGTGGGGAGCGGGTGAATGAGGAAGGCGGAGGACCGTGTTTGGTGGCGCGCTCTTGGAAAGGCCTATGTCCAGCAGTGGATGCATACAGGCTGATGGATGTGGATGGATGTGGATGGACCTATTCGTACCAAGCTGTAGACCTTATTTTGCCCTCGTAACTCTATTTTACATATCTATGTCTATTTTCAGTAATCGACACTTTTGAGTTTTTCACTTTTTTAATGGACTCCCAAGGGGCTTTCCGACACGACAAAAAATAATTTTCAGGAAAATTTCGATTGGAAGTATGTTTTTTGCTAAGGATTTTGGCAGTGCTTGCATGAAAATTATAAGCTACGGAAAAGTGCAGTTTCCCCGAAAAGTTATTTTGCAAGTGCTGCGTTTTCAATATTAACGGCAGTATTGTACTGTTGTGCTGCAATGCGTTGCAACAATTTGATATTCACGTTCACACTGATACTCACAGTGAGTCTGCTCATAGCCAGCTATCCATTTGGTGTGAACAAAGCCATACAGTGCCGGCCGCACAACGTGCGATATCGCGCGACTTTATCGTGTCTTGTATATTGTGTTCCAAGCTTTATACGTCAAAGCATCGCGAGGTCACGCATAAAGACGGGTCTATACCGGCGGTCGTTGCGCAGTGCCAAATTTTGTAAAACCGTCGTAATTGCAAGACAAAGCGTTACGACTCATGAGCACTTGACGCCATTGTCGGCACACAAGGAGGTCACAGTGTTACAGTCAGGATGTTAACATTGGATGTTAATCATTTGTTATGGAAATCGAGAGCGATTTCTTAACATGTGTTTGTGAAAACTTTGTTAATTTGCTGGCTCATTTTTAAAAATGTGGATGTTTATTGTCTTGTAATTTTTAGCTATTTACCAACTACTCTGTGATGGTTTATTAAAAACTAGCCGATGCCTAAAAGCCTCAATAGCACAACGGTTAAAAGAGCGTACTGAAATCCAAGTCAGTGGCGATTCAAACCCCAGCCGTTGCACTTTTTTACCTACTCCTAGCTTACTTTACGCTTAGTTGGAAAAAAAAGTGAAATATTAGTTATTATAAATATGAGTAATAAGTATAAGTATATTTTTTTTAAAGTCTGGGTAGTAATAAATAGTAGGTAATTAAATAGGCATACACTTCGAATAATAAGTAGGTGATAGATGTAAGAAGACTTTATTTATGTAAGTTCATAAATTCATACTGCATTATGTGTCATAAATGTTGACATAGTCTACAGATCCGAAAATCGCCTAAAATAGACAAAAAAAAATTTTTTTCTTACCATAAAGCTCCATTATATCATGGCAGCTTTATTGCTACTACCATCTAACCTATGGGCTAATAAGTAATATTATTCTAGTTTAAACTTCTACTTATACAAAAAATAAATGAGAAAAAAAACTTAAAAGTCTATCTAACAGAACTTGATATAAAAATATTTTATCATCCTTTTCAAAAATAACCACCATTTGTGATAATTTATAACTCAGTGAAAAGATACTAATTATTCATACGTAGTACCTACCTACTTGATAACCCAAGTAGAGTACAAAGAAGGCTTTAAAAAGACAGCTACCACCTACCAGTACTTGTAGGTACTTACTTACCTATAACGAAAATAATTTCGAGTACAGGAAGCTTGCAATATTTATTAAAGTACTCTTTAAACCATCGATATTGTAAGAATAATTGGGCAAATTCGAAAATTCCGGCAATTTTCCAAACAACCCTCGAAAAAAAACGGGCAAACAAAAATTTGGGACTACTCAAACTGAGCGTGAAATATGGAAAAAAATCAACTACGCAAGTGAACAACAGCCCTATTGAATACCGTCATAAAAATATGATTGACATGTTTCTTAATATGACATCTTTTCGAGCGGTGATATTTTTTTGTCGCACGCCTGTACCAAGGGTTACTATTAGGAACTACTCACATTTTCTATCATTCGAAATTGATATCTATTTTCTGAGCAGTAAAAGCTATTATCAAATTGTACGTTGTAAACCATAAGGTCTAATATTATCAGCAAAAAGTTATAGAAAAGAGATATTAAGTGCTGTGTAATCCAATTTCATGTTCTTTGTCAAATTTCGGATGTGGATTATGTTTCCATTGAGCCACCATGTTTTCGCTGCGATATGTGACTATGTACAAAAGGGATGTCTATGGGTCTTTTTGTCCCTTTGTATTGTACATATCATCGACAGATTGTAGTGACATGGTTGAAGATACCGACAAAACTTTGGTATTTAGTATTTGCCCAAGTATCTACGCAATGTTTGTGATGCAATTATCTTACTTATACCTATAACTTATCTGTTTGTTGTACTTGGTGGTAAGTGATGATGCAGTCTAAAATGGGAGCGGGCTAACCTGAAAGGGTTATAAGGCAGTTTTATTAAACCCTTTGTACTTACTTACAGTGATAGACAATAAGTATGAGTAAGCAATAAACACTACAGATAGCTATAACGCTACAATACTTGTTTACGAATTTCGGCCAAATGTATATAATAGACCGACAAAAGACAAACTAATTGACAGATATGTGTCACATTATTGCATCTAGTTCTGTGAAATGGCAAGTCGATAATTTATCGGCGAAGATAAAGGACGTCGGTCGCTCAGACCCGCAGTGTGTCTGTGGGTTAACATTTCTAGCTCGCACCGACAGGGTTATCGGTTTATCACTATTTATGTCATAGGCGACACTGTTACGCATGTTTATTGCGAATTTATATCATTTTCATTGTATGCATTTGATTATTACGAGCATACCACCCTAGTCGAAAGATTATGTTGCATCGTGAGATGCATAAATTTAGTATGTACTAGATCAACAATGACAGATTACCGGTGTTACAAAAAATGAAACGTAAATGTGTGCGTGAAATAGAGTTGTCTTGACTGTAGCATTGTATTATCGATAGTCTTACTGGCGAAATCATAGGACACTAATGAGTTAGTTTAACGACGTGAAGTAAACAGTATCTTATAATCTTAAAAAATCAAATACATTTCAAATACACAAATAGCAACAAAGCTAAAGCTGGGTAACAAATTATTATTTATTAATGAAATGACTTGGTGCAGCTACTACAAATAAGCAATTTATAATAATCTATATGTATATCACGTTGTCAAGAATAAAAATGCGTAAGTATGGATGTTTCTGCGTGTTTTGGGATTTTCATAAAAATTACCGGAATTTGTTAGTTTTCCACCTCTATTTTTTTAAAGGGTGCAAGTCAATATAATTTGATTAAATACAATAACACTGGTATAATGTCTAAGTGACTAGTCAATAAAAATAAATAATATACATATATGGCGCTCAATTCATAGCTAATGACCTCCCCGATAAGCACTTAAATACAGTAATGTACGGATTACCCATAACCCTGTATATGAAATCTAAGTCACACCAAATAAAAAGGAAAACCGGCCAAGTGCGAGTCAGACTCGCGCACTGAGGGTTCCGTACTCGGGTATTTTTTTAAACATTTTGCACGATGATAAATCAAAAACTATTATGCATAAAAATAAATAAAAATCTGTTTTAGAATATACAGGTAAAGCCCTTTCATAATATGATACCCCACTCGGTATAGTTATCTTACTTTGAAAATTGAAACATATTTTAATTTTTTTTTAAATGGTGTAAACACAAATTCACAGTTTTCAGATTTATTCCAGTATTTGTGCTATAAGATCTACCTGCCTGCCTTTCATGATTATAGGTCAACGGGAAGTACCCTATAGGTTTCTTGACAGACAGACAGACAGACAGCTTAAGCCTATAACATCAAACCTACCGGCAGACACGATTATCGACTATCGATACTTGTGACGTCATCACTTTGTCAATCCCTATCGTAACCAAACGTTTTTAAATTTTACACAAAATATCCAAAAATTCTTCATTTAGCAATGTAATTTGATGATAAGTCTTAAAGGAAACCTATCATCTAAGCTTCCAATAGTTATTTTGCCTAATTTTCAAACAACAAATGACGAAATAATGATTATAAACAATTAGTATAAATAATCAGTAATTACCTGTGAAACGTATATTTACGCGGATTATAATGTCTTGTAACGTCACATTCGCTCACTGAACAAGACACCATGGTGGCAGGACATAGATTTTACGTTTTAATCGTAAAATTATTTAGTAAATGCAAAAAATCACCTCGACTTGGAACAGGCCGAACTCATAAGGACCGATACTCACGTAAACAATGACTTATCGGCATCTTGTTTCGCTATCTCGCTTTCGCTCGCGGCAGTGTGTCTTATCTAACTACTCTCGCTCCCTCACTTTGTCAGTCTTTGAGCGAAGCGAAAAATCGTAGGTCTATGGTGAGATGTACCTAACCTACTCTACTGGGTACAATTACTGTCTCTTACCTATTTTAAAAGTTACGCAAATCCTACTAATATTTGAGTCCCTGTAACTTTGGCATTGCGTTGGAGTACTTACCTATCTCGAAAAACCGGTAGACGTTGGGGTCTCAAATTGTTCGAATGGCGACCTCTCGCTGGAAAACTTGCTCGCAATCTTGGATTTTGGAATAATATGTATAGTGTCTTTAATTTCTATGTAGGGGTCCATAATTAGGTATTTTAATTTTATGAAACAAGTTGAGTTAAAAAAAATTATCATTAAAATCGTGCTTGTGATTTCATCAGACCTTACCCAAAAGTAGTTACCTACCTTACCTCTTCTAAGTTGTCTCCGACCCAATTTTGTTTATCCATCAACACTAATATTATAAATGCGAAAGTGTGTCTGTCTGTCTGTTTCATTTTCACGGCCCAACCGCTGAACCGATTTTAATGTTTGGTACAGACTTGGGGTACATCCCGGGGAAGGACATAGGCTACTTTTTATGCCGGAAAATCGAAGAATTCCTACAGGATTCAAAAAACCGAAATCCAAGCGGACGAAGCCGCGGCCATCCTCTAGTCTAAGATATTTTACACTCTGGTTTTACTCTACACTGCAGGTGAGCACCTTAGGCTGCTATCACGTACCTGCCTACCTAGGTTCTGTTCTTATCAAGCGAGGTCTTAAAGTCTTATTGACATCGATAAAACAAGTAATTGATACTGTAATCAAACCTAGTTACAAGTCAATCCATAGTTGTAAATTACACTTGTAATAAAGTTTATTGCGTTAATTAAATCTTTTGGGGAATAAATTAAATGTCATTGGTACAACATCGAATGGCAATAACGTAATAATTAGCTAATTGGTCACAGAGTAGTTTACGACTGGGAATGGGTGAAACATAATAAAATACGTCAAGCGGGAGCGGCCTTTGCCTTGCCGAGGTTCCGTACTTCATCTATCCATCCATCCATCAGCCTGTATGCGTCCACTGCTGGACATAGGCCTTTCCAAGAGCGCGCCACCAAACACGGTCCTGCGCCTTCCTCATCCACCCGCTCCCCGCCACCTTCTTCAGGTCATCGGTCCAGCTTAGATAGATTTAAATAAAATGCATAGATATTACTACAGATGGGTGTGATTTTTTGCTTAAATATACCTAGTAAAAGAGTTGGAAAGTGACATAGGCTACTTTTTATTCCGGAAAATTAAGTAGTAAAAAAAAAGATTCCGACGAATTGAGAACCTCCTTCTTTTTTCGAAGTCGGTTAAAAACCTAAATCCTCGTGGATGAAATCGCGGGAATGAGCTAGTTTTTATATGCCAGTAGCGATGTAGAATAGAAGCTTTCAATACACACGAAATAAAGGAAGAAAACATAAGATGAACTGGCAAGAGCGTAACATGCGTGGAATTTTTTGTTCATTACATGTGCATTACACGACAAAGCTCATACATTCCTATTTTAAAAAGTGAAGACAATTTGGTACGCTTGTGTGTGTGACACGCATGTGGTTAGCGGCACTTACCTTACAAAGAAAGATTAGTTACTGACGCGGGGTTTACACGTCTTTGGGTTAAAACCCAAACCGTTACCAGCCTATAAAAGTCGTTGATTTAAAAAAAGAATTAGGCAGAATACGTTAACGTACCAAACGTAACAAGCACACATTTAAATATTCAAACACTAAATACAGAACTCTAATTATAATTAGTCATAAATCGGACCGTGGCGACCGTCGATCGAATCTCGATACCGCTTCTCGAGTATCGATTATATTATTGATGTGAGTGTGTTGAGTGTGTGTGAGTGTACGAACAACAGATTTATTGTTAATGGTGTCCCGAACATAATTAAAATGGTTGATGTTTTGCCCGGCCCGCCGCGGCCAGCGTCCTCTTCCTTTGCACAGAGTAGATTCCTCACAGAGACTCTAGTTTAAGGTTAACTCTCAAGTTAACGTTAACGGTATGTAAATCTGTCACTTAGTATGGAAAATGGAGATGTTAACTCATGACCCGAAAATTTTTCTGCGGAATTACTGATACGTGAGAGTGAAAACGAAACAAAGCCATTGATAATACTATATTCCTTCACCAATCTCGACTGTTTAGTGTGTGTATAAATTGATCGCTTGATATATTCCATATTGTATTGTAATATATAATATTTCTTCTAGGTATTTTGAATTGTTTCCACACGTTGACAAGTAGCCAAAGGATCTTTGAATCTTATCCAGTCCACACATGCCGCCGGCTTATCGTATGATTTCATACATAGATCGACCGTGGCTTAATCAGAAGGTCAGTAAGAAAACAGTAGGTGGACTTGTTGGTGACTTGTTTAGTCACGTGTAAGTAGATGGACAGTAGATCCAGCAATAAAGATCGATCGATAAAAAGAGATTATTGGCAGCTTCGATTTTGTACTGCGTCGTCTCTGTTACTCAAGCGTAAGGCCCGGTCTCTACTTAAGTGGAGAGGAGAGTAGATGTGTTAAGTCGACCAATCATTATATAATAGATGATGCAAAAATATTATCACGTCATTTTTTTAAAACTCTGATTGGTTGACTGTACAGATCTCCTCTCCGCTTCGCTTAGGTGGAGACCGGGCCTTAGTGCCGTTTTATCGCCAGCTTGTCAGTCTGAACAACCGAGACGACGACGCTCTAAGAACCGAAGTATCGATTATCTCTTTTTAAAGCTCAATATGTACCTACTAATCTTTTTTGCCGGGTAGGCTTAGGTTCATAAAGTTCGAGTAAGCTCTCTGTGTAATATGTTCTCTATGGCCGTAGTGTTATAGATGATGAGCGATAAGCCTCGACTCTCCTCGTGCCGGAGATGGTCTCACCTCGTACAATATATTGAACGTGCAATATGGCGCCACGGGGCCACATACTCGTATTGCACGATCGATATATTGTAAATTGGATTAATATCGAAAATACATCTTTTATATTCTACTAGCTGATGCCCACGACTTCGTTCTCGTGGCTTTAGGTTTTAAAAACTGGCCAAGTGCGAGTCAGTCTCGCGCACTGAGGGTTCCGTACTCGGGTATTTTTTCCAACATTTTGCACGATAAATCAAAAACTATAATGCATAAAAATAAATACAAATCTGTTTTAGAATGTACCTACAGGTAAAGGCCCTTTCATATGATTATTCCTGTAATTGTACTATAAGACCTATTTACCTGCCAAATTTCATGATTCTAGGTCAACGGGAAGTACCCTATAGGTTTCTTGACAGACACGACGGACATACAGTCAGACAGACAACAAAGTGATCCTATAAGGGTTCCGTTTTTCCTTTTGAGGTACGGAACCCTAAAAACTCGCGTAGGAACTTTAAAAGTAGCCTATGTCCCTTTCTCCACTCCCTATCTTGCCTATAAATTCCAGTGTGAATAAGCTTTGAATGACGCTACAGAAACTTTGCAGTTTGAAACAAGATCACGTAGTTTCCTAGACAGCGTTCTTCGTCACCGTACCTATATACCTCACGTTGGTGGCAAAAAAAAATTGACTATGAAATCCAGTGTTAGAGACTTTGTTGACTACCCATTATTAAACACTGGTACTAAATCGTTTGTTGATACGGTTATACCGGTAGAGCGTTATCAAAAGAAAAGGAACGAAAATCTAATAACGTTATTTCACAGCGCCATTAATCAAAACTAACCGAACCGAAGTTAATTATTAGACAGGAGTTTATTTAATTTATTTTCACGTGGAATATGTCGGGGGACGTCCCGATATATCGGTGTTACGCCCCGCCATTATAGCAGACGGGTCGCACGGGCTTAGGGCTGCCAAAAATATTTATTTTATATTAAAACTTTTCATGTGTGTTCGTAATTAGCATTCTCAATATAATGGCAAACCATAAAACCTATTGAGTATTTGAGTCTAGTGATTCGTACTTATGAAGTACTTTCTAGATGATGGCCCACGGCTTCGTACGCGTGGATTTAGGTTATTTAAAAGCCCTATAGAAACTTTATCATTCTTAGGAATAAAAAGTAGCCCATGCCCATCTCCAGGATGCAAGCTATCTCAGTACTAAATTTCATCCAAATCAGTTAAACGGATGGGCTGTCAAAACACAGAATTAGAGTCTAGACACACTTCGGATTTTTAATATTAATGGATAAAGCTTTTACGAGTGGTTGAAAACACTGCAAGTTTTAATAATAATAATAATATGTAGGTAAAGATTTACATTAGACTCTAATTTAATTGTTATACTTAATACTTATTTAACAATGTCTAGGGATATTTACGAAGTAGAACTCGGAACGGCTTTCTAGAGTAAAGGCAATTTTAATAAATTCTAAAATTTGACAACCCTATTCAGTCACACATCTTGTGGACAAAATTACTATTTCTCTGCTATACCTACGTGTTCAAATTTAAACAAAAGGTGAAGGTCAAAATATTTAATAATAATACCGATTTATAATACTTAGGTAGGTATAGGCTTCTATTATTCTGAGCCCTGACTCCTGAGTGTCTCATTTAAAAAACGTGACACTGGCCGTATTACGGTGTTTGTTGGCCTGTCGATACTAATAACTAACATGATAATGAATTTAGTTAGTTACCTACTTATAAAATTAAAAATAATTTTCATAGCCAAACTATCTCAAACCTTAGACAAAAAGCTCTACGCACCAAGTGATGATATTATTCTTAAATCAAATTAATATCAAAATATTGAAAATTAGTTGGTATATTTCATCACATACTTACATAATATTACGTACATACATTACTTCGCTGCATAATAGCCTCTGGTGGGAAGGCTGATTTTTATTTTTCCTTCCTTCTTTGTATTTCATGGACTTCCGCAAAATAGCGGACTTCTACACAACATTTTATTTTCCCTACAGCACACTCCCGGACTGACCCTGTCTTTTGATATCGTACTATGATAAATGATTGTAAAACAAATCGCATAATGAAACAAATGTTAATAGATACCGACCATTGACTGCTATCAGCCATGTGTTCCGACCAACCGGCGTTATGTAACAGAAAGTAATCCAACAAATCGTACGATCACCATTTTTCAATCGGCGTTTTTATGAACAATTAATAATACGTAAAAATCATTAACGAGCGAGACAAGGGAACAAACGTCGCCGTCCTTTGTGGTCGGTATAAAAAAGGAAGGGGAGATAAAAAGGGATAAAAAAAAGGGATAAAGACTGTGCACCCCGCGGGGCGGCGGAACATCGCCACTAAACCAACACAGGACGTCGAGGCTGCGCGTACGCATCAAAAGCTCAGTGCTCATAATATGATGCGAACTGTAACTATGTTGTATAGGGATGTTTCAAACCAGGTCAAAAATAAATTATTTTGACTAGCTGACGCCCGTGACTTCATCCGCGTAGAGTTAGGTATTTAAAACCCCATGGGAATTCATTGATTCCACGGGCTTAAAGTAGTGTCACTCCAGATCTTCGAAATCAAATCGATCTGTTGCTCCGTTGCGGCGTGATTGAAGATAAAACAACAAACAAACACAAATTAAATAGACAGCCTTCCAAAATAAGTAAAATTCACGTCCTCTGTTAGTCTTAAGTTTCCCAGATTGTTAAATTAACGATTAAACTAAAAAGCATACCTTTTTATTACATTTCATTATTTCATACAAGCTCCCGTAGCTAAGCGCGCGCTACTTTTGACATTTTATAGGATTGTGATTTGATTATTAGGTAGGTAGAGTAACTTACTCTACCTGGTAACAAATTATAAGTATTTGAGTTTAACACTAAGCTAACTTAGCTAACTTACGACCGAAATTATTAATAGAATCCATCCATCGTTAATCTGGTTATTTGTCAAAATATAAGATAATGAAACTTTTAACGAACAAAAATTTTGCAGTAACTTGCGCATGATTTAAGACTATGTTACGTTGCGTACATGGTAGGTATGTGTACCCAGCTTTACATCGCTATTGCTATTGAAATGCAAACGTGTACCGATGATGTACGAAATCGTTTTATAAGTGCTCGTAACTGAAATGTAGGGTGTCGTTTTTGATATTAATGGACGATATTTACGACGAACTGACGAAACGAGGGGGTTCAGTGATGTACTGACGTCATTGTAGTCGCTTTATGAAGTTGCAATATGAAGTCGTATGTTTATTGAAAAATACCAACATATTATGGCCCCTGTACACGCTGGGCCATCTTGATAGGTCTGCTTAGTCGGTTAAAATTAAGGACACTTTTCACGATTGGCGTAAGTATGTCAATTTTTCATTCTGCATTGCCAACCAAAGGCAAAAATGCGTTAAGTGGTTCTCTGTAGTTGTCTACTCGGTAGAAAAGGCATTCTGGACCACCGAACAGTGGTAGATGCATTGGACGATTCAAAAGTACCTACTTGTAAAAGTTTAATTGAATAAAAAATATTTTACTTACCTATTTATTTATTTGACCAAAATGTACCTACTAAGTAATAAGTTCTTACTTCGTAATATCTAAAACTAGATCCTAAATAAAATGGCCCATAAATGTTTCAAGAGTCGAAAGAGAACATCCTAATTTAGACCATTTTGAAGCCTCTTGTACACATTGTCCAATGAACGCGGCGAACATATTATTATACAAAGTCATTTGTCGTAGGTATATTTGCTGTGTACAGCCAGCTGGCTCACCAGTTTGGCAACTGTTATTCATTTCAAATCACATCAAACAACGTAAAATACGTTCACAAGTTGCTTCGATGCACAGATCACTGGGGTGATATTATTTGCTTCGACGGTATTCGTCGATCTGAATGCGATGGGGTAACGTGAACTGGAGTCTTCACACCCTTGAACTATTTTATTATTGACGCTAAACAATAGCGTTTACAGCAATCAGACCAAAATTGTTATTTTAACGCAACATCTGTCAGATTTGACAGGAACAAATGCATTCAGCACCATCACAATAAACTATCAGTCTATTATTACCACTTATTATTATCTTTATCTCTAAAACTGGAAGCTTTTAAGGCAATCAACACTTATTAAGAAAAGTGGTTATTTAATTGATACGTCAATTCAATTGTGCGGTTTATCTCAGCGTCAATTGTACAATAGCAATAAGTTTATCGATTCGGGGCCAGTCTAAAGTGAAACAGAGTTTCGTGGGACGAAGAGGTAGGTATTATGTTGCTAATGGTAACAAATAGATGGCCTTGATAAGCACTGGAACTATTTTTGGAGTTCCATGCCTCAAAAAGAAAAAAACCGGCCAAGTGCGAGTCAGACTCGCGCACTGAGGGTTTCGTACTCGGGTATTTTTTTCAACATTTTGCACGATAAATCAAAAACTATTATGCATAAAAATGAATAAAAAGTAAATTAAAACATATTTTAATTTTTTTTAATGATGTTACCACAAATTCGTGGTTTTCAGATTTATTTCTGTATTTGTGCTAAAAGACCTACCTACCTACCAAATTTCATGATTCTAGGTCAACGGGAAGTACCCTATAGGTTTCTTGACAGACATGACGGGCGGACGGGCGGACGGGCGGACGGGCGGACGGACGGACGGACGGACGGACGGACGGACGGGCGGGCGGACGGACGGACGGACGGACAGACAGACCCGTTAACCTAGAATCATGATATTTGGCCTTATTTTTATTATTAGATACTTAGGTACCTGAAGAGTAACATAGAATACTTTCTATCCCGGAAAATCAAAGAGTTCCTACGGGATTTTAAAACCGTGCTAAAACCCTAAATCCATGTAGACAAGGTAGCGGGTATCAGCTAGTTAGAAATATAGATTAAAGTAGTCCGGTGTCCCACAAGGCGCGTTTCTCGGCCCGATATGTATGCTTATCCATAAAACCGGACGCGTACTTTATAACCTTTTGTCACGACACCAATTGGATGTCCCGATAATTTACTGTAACGTGACGACATTAATACCGGCCCGTGGGCACTCGATAATGTAAATAAACAACCTCTAAATAATCGAGCTGGGGCGCTTGCTGTGACAATATGGACACTGCTGTGATATACGGACGTAATTCGAGACTTAATTGACTGGGTGACCCGTTGAGTTTGCAGTATAATAATATATTTATTATTAAACCTATCGCAAAATGTATTAACAGGATTTGCATACACGTTAATTAAAAAACCATTATTATAAAAAAATATATAGGACTTAGGTGAGTAGATATAACAGATGAAACTCACGACTTCAACCGTGTGGATTTAGGTTTTTCAAGGGGGTTGGTGAAGTTTTAACCAGCTATTTCAAAAACCATTCAGAATAACGAATCATTTAAAAATATTAGTAAATAAATACTAATATTGTTCAAAGTATTTTTCTGCGTAAACATCGTATTTTTAGAAGATAGAGATCAAAAATAAGTATTACAAGTACTTATATTAATAATTATAAATGCGAAACTGTGTCTGTCTGTCTGTCTGGTCTCTTTCTGCTAGTTTTTCACGGCCCAACAGTGTGACCGATTTTTCTTACAATCCCGACGAGCAAAGGCTATTTTTATCCCAAAAAATTAAAGAGTCCCCACGGGTTTTGTAAAAAAACTTAAATCCACGCGGATGAAGTCGCGGGCATCATCTTGTAAGTACATAAGTATAGTAACGTTACTATAGTAACGTATTTTAATTAACGTGATCCATTATAGGCTTGTAGCTCATACCCCGTCGCAGTGGTTGTCACCACGGTCGTGTACCACCGCGGGTGGTGGACCATTGATCGAGTTCAAATGACCGGCGCCGGCGCATTCAGTCCGGAATCTTATTATTAAACGATAGCATTGAATCAGAACTAAAATTAGGTATGTCTTATCATACATAGATATTCGTATCCGTGTTTTTTGTCACTTTATTAACATCCTACTAATTGTTGGTAGGTACACAATTAATGCGAAATTGTGTTTGTTTGTTGGTTTCACTTCACCGTTAAAGCAAGGGCTAAGTATACTATTAGTATTGGTTGAAACGCACATACCTATCTAACTCCGAAAAGTTAGAGGTGTATGTCTGGGATCGAACCGCGACTTCCCGACTAAAAGGCCGACATTTTATCCATTAGGCTATCACGGTTTTTTATAAAACACACACTTTCTTCTTCAATAAACTCTTAAATAAAACTCTTCACTTCAATAAATGACTAGATGGCGTTCCTCTAAAACAAGTTCGGATTTAAAATATTTTCTTTTTTTTTAATCCAATTTTTTTAGAGGCTTTTGTAGGTGACCTACTTATTTGCCAGCCCCATCGCTACAAACTAAACTTAAAACAAACTATAGTAAAATCTAAAACTGTAACAATTTGAGAGAATCACTAACAAATCTATGCACTTTCATTGCCGAAATAGTCATAAGTAAATAATATTTTTCTTAAAAATTCTTTCATTATAAAAATTAATAAATTGAAACCCATCCGACTGTCACAGAATCATCCCCCATCACTTGTCGTTTGTCATTTCGCCGCCAGAAGTTGGGGATGACGACAAAAAAATGACTTTTTCGCTCCAAAGGAGTTAGCCCATTTTTGTCACAATGCGGTAGCGCCACCGCAAAATCATCTAACAAAGACGTGGTGACATTTTGCTTTATGCTGCAAAGCCAGAGGGTACAAATAAAATCCACTTATTTTATTGTACTTTTGTTGTTCTGTTTCAGTTTTTGCGAGGCCACCTACGTCGAGAGTAGCGTGAAATGACAGTTGAGAGAAAAGAAAGAATGATACTTTGGATTAGTTGGAGTCGCTTGTCGGCATCCGATTACGTGCAAAATTATAATACGTAGCAAAATGGATTTTGCGATGTAGTATTCTGACTTGAGACACTATTTATTATAAGTATTAAAGACTTCACTTCCTATGGTTTTTTTTTAAGAATATTTGCCATGTTAAATGACTAATATTCCCCTTTCCTTTCCAACTAAGCGTCAGGCTTGTGCTAGGAGTAGGTACGACAATAGTGCAACGGGCGGGGTTTGAACCGTCGACCTTTCGGTTTTCAGTCCACTCCTTTATCGATTGAGCTATTGAGGCTCTGATTTGCTAGGGTATTTTATAACGCAATATTGCCCTTAGACTTTTACACTACTACTTACCTACTAGTGATAGGATAAAGGATTGTACTTACCCTCGACATAATTTTACTTACCTACTTAGGTACTTACTTCGAATTCTGTTTTATTTCTGCACGGCATCGTTCCGTAACGCTAGGTAGTTAGGACTCTAAAAACCCGTCTGGGCTGCAGGTTTAGGCACCTAACTAGAACTCATATTCACTGAAAGAAATATCCTGACGATCCCTCTAATTTTCTCCTTCCAAAGCGTGACCCTATAAAAGAGGGAGAAATATTCCTGTCCCAATTTCTGTAGAAACTCGATTCAGTAGGTCATTGTAGGGAAAAAAGCACCCCCTTTTGAAAGGAAACGCTTTTCGAAGCAAAAATGCAGAAGGAAATTTCTCTCAGTGCTATGCAGATTGTATGTTTCGTAAATATACCTAGATAGTTAAAATTTTGATACCTAAGTGCCTACCTTCCATGCTAACGTGGTTGCTGTATTTTATAATGAATGAAGAAAAGGTCATGAAAATAGAACAGTGTGCAAAAAAAATTCCTTTTAAGTTCAAAAAGTATAAAGTATAGATGCAGCTCTCCAATTATACAAATAAGTACTTACATACTTAAATTACTTTTAAGATAGGTATTAATGAATTCTTTTCATTAAGGTCATAAACCTTACATAAACATTCCCTCCTATTTTATAATAGTCCAGTTCAAATGTCCATTCAAATTGTAGCGATTTTAAAATCCCCATATTATTATTGAGTTCACAATAAGTAATTCGAGCTAATGCGGTTTTAATGGCGGGCCATGGAGGCATGTTGGCAGGCGGACTCGGAACGTTTAGGGCAAGTTATTTATTATGGCGATCACCATTGTTTCGAGATTTTGACTGATGCCACTGATGGCCGTGTAAATAATCATTCGTTGTGTTATTTTTAGGGTTCTGTAGGAAAGGAACCCTTATAAGATCACTTCGTTGTCCAGCTGTCTGACTGTCTGTCGTGTCTACCAAGACTAAGGGAATCAAAACCTTTACCTAGGGTAGACTTCCCGTTGACGTAAAATCATTTTGGTAGCAAGGTCTTGTCACACAAGTAGGTAAAGGAAAAAAATCGATATAAGTAAGTCGATACTTATCCGTGAATTTGATTTGTTATTATATCACGGATCTTAATAACACTTTTTAATAAAAAATGTTATGTACCTACCTAATTATTTCTTGTACGGAACCCTTCGTGTGCAAGTCTAACTCGTACTTAACCAGTTGTTTTTATTTTCATTTTGAGTTTCGTAATAATTTTGAGTTGTGCCATTGTTGCGTGTATAATAGTGGCATAAGTTAGACATGACATGTAATAAAGTAATGAGATTTTTTACTTTTAGCTTTGTCGCTATTGATTTTAAATTTTCAAATTATTTGAATACCTATGGTTGGTTAGTAAATAAGTTGTTCTGGAGATAGATATTCGTGAAGAAAAAAAAAATACTGAATGTACTATAGACCTAAAATATCAAAAAATCTCACAAGAAAAACGCAGCAGGTGGCATAGCATAAAGCAATGTAGATATTTTTATGTACCTACTTAGTTAGGATAGATACTTGCCTACCTTACTGCATATAGGTATCTA
The DNA here is from genome assembly GCF_905333055.1 of Maniola jurtina. Lineage (NCBI taxonomy): Eukaryota > Metazoa > Arthropoda > Insecta > Lepidoptera > Nymphalidae > Maniola > Maniola jurtina. The sequence goes on along the minus strand of NC_060046.1, from coordinate 9,425,484 downwards.
TGTACATATTTTACCTGCATCATTATATTTATAATCATAGGATAGGATGCTAGTATTGCAATCGTAACACCTAACATATTGCATCAGATGTAAGGAAACTTAAATTATTTTAATTCATCGCTCAGTAAAAACTTTAAATTCAAATTTCAAAATGAAGTTGACCAAAATTCAAAAGAAACCTAAAGTTCTCATAATAAAACGTGTAGCACACCAATTCTTATCGCACCATCTGTGCTCAAAACTAAAACCCAGCTAATTGGCCCGCTATCAGATCGCACGATAGGGCCTAGCTGACACGCAATAAAATGTATAACGATTCTCTCCAAACCGACCCACCATTGTATTCTCGAAAAACAGAAAAAAATTAAAAAAAAACATCGTCACCTGTCGTGTCATTTGGTCCCAATAAACATGCCGCCAAAGAAAACACGAAATTAGGAAAAAAATTGGAATCGCCGAAAAGTGACCCAACTTGTCTTATGACAGTTCGTCTAAGAATTTCGTAACAACTACACTTTACATGCCAAATATTTATAACTTTATTTCAAAAGCGATAGAGTTTAATATTGAGCGATTGGTGGTTTATTGTTTTAGGCTTAACACAGAGGAACGATTTTTTTGTAGATGGTGTATCGATGACTGGCAAAAGTAGGTTCCGGCCAGTATAAAATAAATATTTTCTAGAGTTGATTTTAATGTAGATGTGGCTAAAGACTGTAATAATTATCAAAATTTTGCACCCATTTTTGACAGCTACGAGTAGATGGAATAAAATGCAAATTAGCAAATACATATTACCTACTGGGCCATCAATTTGATGTAAAACCAACCGACACAACACAAACACATAAAAGTTCCATTAGCTACAATACATACCTATAGAATATACCTACTTAAAGAGTGAAAAGAGTGAAGGAAATGACGCTCGCAGACTTACAAAATCTGAAATCTAAAAAAATTCACAAGAGAAGTGTCCACCTTACCTACTTATATTTTTATAAAGTTTATTTACTTATAACTGTTCTGTGTTTATAACATAAATATAACTCGTCATAACATGGCTTATTTCTTATTCTATACTAGCTTATGTCCACGATTTCATCAGCAAGGACTACAAAAGTTTTGTTTTTTATAGAGGTTTAATTTCCAAAAATCCTTTCTTAGCGGATGTTTACGTCTAGTAGTTTGAGCTGTGCATACTGTATTGATATCTATCTAGTCAGTTAGTCAGTCAGTCAGTCACCTTTTCCTTTTAGGTATAGGTACTTATGTTTAGATTTACTAAAAACCTTTTGTCTAATCGTCTGAAAAAGTTCTTATAGTTTCAAAGGGACATTTTTTTGGCCTAATCGTTTTGACTGACGGAAATTTACGATCTGATACATTACTAAGGGCGAAATAAAACGTAGGCCGGACTTCATTAGGCCCGTTTTTGTTCGACGGTTTCGCATTGTGAAGTAATAATGGCTTTTTAGACTTGTGCTCCTTTGACTTTGATGATGCCTTCCGAATTTCATAGTTTATGAAATCATCAACTTACTTCGGTCAACATTAAAAGTTTTATCCATAAATATCAGGTACAATAATTATGCGAATATAAATATGTCTGTCTGTCTGACAGCTTTTCACGGTTCATCCGTTTTACCGATTTTGACGGAATTTTGAACAGAAATAGCTTGCATCCCAGAGATGACATAGTACCTATACCTATAGGTATTCTCTAGCATCTTTTATACTAATACCGGGAAATCGAAAAGTTCCCACAGGATTTTTAAAAACCTAAATTCTCGCGGACAAAGTTGGATCAGTAGTCAGTACCTACCTACCCTACCTATAAATTCACGTTGTATAGTGTATAGGTATAACTTGTACTTACTCTATAAAACATCTTTATTAGATTAGACTCTATCTTCTATTTACATAAAAAAAGCATTATTCTGAAATCTGAAAGCCCTAATGGCGTTCAGGTGCGCCTAAAAACAGGTGCCAATAAAAGAGCAAAACTGAAATTTCAGGATAATCCAAACCCGCCCGGGCACGATTCCAACGCGTTATCTAAAACATTCGCATTAGTAATACCGCGTCGCAGCTCGCGAAATCCTCATACCCCGCGCCCCGATCTCCCTAAAAAGCTCTGTGACACCTCCCTCCCACCCCACTGCACCCGTCCCGCTCACACCTACACACGCTAGCGACACAATGCGACACATAGCCAACAGGCAAGAACGTCACAACTTACATTTAAAAACGCTGCAAAATCGACTTTACTACTCTAGTTTTAAAGCTAATGCTCTAAATTGTGCGACACATTAGAGGACACCTATATTACAAATATATAACGACCTAACTATTAATTCATGCAACGTAATTTCGACCTTATGTTAAATAACAATACGATTAAAATTTTGTGTGTAGTATGATGGGAAATGTAAAGACACAGTTTTTAAATGTCACGCAGTGTTGTCGTCTCTTTTCTTCGGGATCCTGTCGCATCTGCCCAGCTCCTTTGGCATCCTTGGGCTTGCATGTACCCCCGCACATCTTTCATCCCGCTCTCAACACTACAGCCCAGTGTCCGGTCTCTCAGACTGTCAGCCGGTCGTGTGTTCTCCGTGTGTTGTATGTCACTCCGTTTATATTTGTATCACGTATTATATTAGTACGAGTACATGTAGTGAAGGATTAGATGTGAAATGCACTGTGCAGTGAACTGTGTTTGGTGAATTTGAAAAGAAGCATTCATGATTCAGGTTAGTTTTTCCAAACACGAACTGTTTTTCACTAAAATTCTAATAAGTTTAGTTGTAAAATTCAACTATCGCAAATACGAAAGAGGAAATCGAAATACATAAGCTCTTTCGGTTCTAAACGGAAAGCTTGTTGTTTAGAGCGCTCTAAATTCTAATTGGTGTAGTAATAACGTCACAAAACAAAATGAAAATATTTAAGGTGCCCCTAAATGTGATTTTTAGTGTTGTGTTATTTTTGTCTAAAATGAATCTCTCTCTTTTAGTGCTATTATGAAAAATAAATACTTTGTTTATACTCACAGAATTCGCAAATTTTATTTAGGTACCAGGTATAGGTAATTAAGTCACAAAGTACGTAGTAGGCAAAGTAGGATATTACATATTATTAAGTACTATGTAAATACGAAATTAAACGATTCGAAAATTAAATTATTACTAATAGGTGCCTAAGTCCTACCCACCTACTTTAAGCCTTTGTTTGCTAATAGTTTGATCGACTTTTAAGTAATTGTATTGTGTTTTGGCATTGCGTTTTATTGCCTTTTTGTTTATTGTCTAGTTACTCTATTGAGGCGGCTCTTTTGTTGTTGAACTGTGCTTTAAAACTACAAAAGTCTTATTTTCCAGCAAAATGTTAAGTTTGCAAAGTAAGCTAAGGCACAGGTTTCCGATTTTTGACGTAAATTCTCTTTAGGCAGGTCTTGAAAGTAAAACTAGGTGGAACCTATTTTATTATTTTACTCAGATACAAGTTAGCCCTTGACTGCAATCTCACCTGGTACTTAGGTGGTAGTAAGTGATGATGCAGTCTAAGTTGGAAGCGAGCTAACTTAGATGGCAGTTTTCATAACACCCACCTGTACCCATTGGCACTTTTTTTGATAAAACATTCTGAGGACGTTATTTCCTTCTGTACCTGCCTAGTAGGTACCTATTTACAATGGCCGCCAAACAGAACATCTGTTTTGATCTGTTTTCAGCTGGTTTGTGCGTCAAACCAGCTGTTATTAGGTTACTTCCATAGATTAAAACTAAAAAGCCCTATATTACAGGCGGTAGGTACCTACCTAGCTAAGTACCTACTACTTGATAGGATAAAAATTAAAAACATTTTGCTGACGCGTTTTCAAAAATAGAGTTCCGCACGCGACTGAAAATTCGGCAAGTGCGAGGCGTACTCGCACACGAAGGGTCTCGCACAAGAAATAACACTTTTTGTTTTAAATCATAGCGGTCATTTTGTAGTTCTTATTATTTGTTGTTAGGTATACCTGACAGACAGACGGACAGACAGACAGCGGATGTTTGCTATTAGGATATAATACAGCCCCGTTGGCAACAGAAAGACCTACCTAAGCATTACCTAACCTACCTACCTACCTAGGTTATTAATTTTTTACTGACAATAAGTAAGTAAATAATTAATTCCCGTAGTAGCTAAATTTATTTCCTTTTCCTTTACTATAATTGCTGCTATAAAAAGAAATAAAAAAACCAAAATGGGCGCCGCGTAAATTACCTACTTAATTATTTTTAACCCCCGACCCCCAAAAAGAGGGGTGTTATAAGTTTGACGCGTGTATCTGTATATCGGTGTATCTGTGTATCTGTCTGTGGCATCGTAGCTCCTAAACTAATGAACCGATTTTTATTTAGTTTTTTTTTGTTTGAAAGGCGGCTTGATCGAGAGTGTTCTTAGCTATAATCCAAGAAAATCGGTTCAGCCGTTTGAAAGTTATCAGCTCTTTACTAGTTACAGTAACCTTCACTTGTCGGGGGTGTTATAAATTTTTAATTTACACTTGTTTTAAGTATATAGCTACCTAGGTACCTACCTACATCATCTTGTACGATTGTACGGATTACGGAACCGTTCGGGTGCCAACCCAACTCGCGCTTGACCGGTTTTTCTTTCCATAGAGAATTCTCAACTTAGACTCGCCTAGAAGTAGGCATAGATACGTTCTTAGAATTGAATCTAGATGCCTTGATATTTTTCTTTGAAATGTAGAGTTCGTAGAGTAAAGATAAGAGTTTTCATTCTTGAATTTTGTTTTATATTTTCAACGAAGTCAGATACTACGTAGATAGGTAGGTACCTACTTCGACTCTGGTAAAATTATCAATTTGTCATATTGTAGGTCCCTATAGGTATGTACTTACTTTATAAGTTGCAGGCTTAGGTGAGTAGCTAGTTAAATAAACTATGACCTAAATCTTTCTCATTCTGAAAGGGAATCATGCTCAGTTGTACCTATCTACCTATACCTAGTTACTTGTTGAGTTGAGATGAAAATGATGAAGTAGGTAATTAATTAGCGTTTTTATTTACAAATAATTATAAAAACTTTTATTTTAACCCTCTGATATATAAATTAAGTAGGTACCTATATCTATCAAGTAAGAACCTAATCTCCTCATGTGACCTAGGTATCAAATGGATGCCTAGGTGTTAAATAATCCAAATAGGTAGGACCTTACCTACATAATATTATCTACTTACCTAGCAGTACTACGTAGGTAGGTAGGCAGGTTCCTACTGTACCAATACCTACTAGGTATATCAATAGTTTGATACTACTTAACAATAAATAATTAATGAATGAGTTCATTATCAATCAACATTGCGAAAGTAATTAGGTATTTAATTGCATTAATTGTTTTTATACCTAGTGTTGTGTAAATACTGTAGGTGTAGGCTATACTTATTAGGTGCGTTAAATTTTAATTGCATTATAGCCACCTGTTCATTTTGTTATTATATTATAAGCCTTCCTTTTTCATTCACTATAGGCAGACACACGCTTGACCACAATCATACCTGATGGAAAGTGACAAGTGAGAGATGTGGCCTAAGATTCGTGGATTAATTAGATTAACAGGGCTCTCTCCGTCACTCGCTTCATACAATCGTAGTTCCAATTTCATTTGAATATTAAGCAACCAAAGTCCATGAAATTTGGCAGACATATTCTAGAAACTAATATCTGTGTCTGTGGTGTTTTAGATTTTTCTAAAAATATGTAGTTTTAAAATTACAGGGGCTCAAAGATTTGTGTGTAAATTTTTAAGACCGCGTAACTTTGAAATTGAATATTTTAACAGAAATCTGGAAAACCACAAACATAGATATTGGTTTCTAGAATTATGTCTGCAAAATTTCATGGACTTTGGTTGCTTAATATTCAAATGAAATTGGAACTACGTTTGTATGAAGCGAGTGACGGAGAGACCCCTCTTAAAAAACCGGTCAAGTGCGAGTTAGACTCGCGCTCCGAGGGTTCCGTACTCGACATTTTGCACGATAAATCAAAAACTATTATGCATAAAAATAAATAAAAATCTGTTTTAGAATGTACAGGTAAAACCCTTTCATATGATACCCCACTTGGTATAGTTATCTTACTTTGAAAATTTAAACACATTTAAATTTTTTTTTCAATGACGTAACCACATATTCACGGTTTTAAGATTTATTCCATTACTATATGTGCTATAAGACCTACCTACCTGCCATGATTCTAGGTCAATGGGAAGTACCCTATAGGTTTTCTTGACACGACGGATGGACGGACGGATAGACGGACGGACAGACAGACAAAAAGCAAAATGATCCTATGAGGGTTCCATTTTCCCTTTGAGGTACGAAACAGTAAAAAGTAAAGCTATGCTTTTCACAGTATTTCCCTTCAGAAAAGGATTTCTACTTTTATACCTATCAGTACTTAGGCACCTATCAATTTAATTTAGGTATGTGTGTTCAACAGAAAAACCACCATTGTAACAAGTGTAAATTAAAAATTTTCAACACCCCCGACAAATCATTTTCAAATAAATAATTATGTATATCTAGGCAACGTCCATCTTGACAGCTTGACATTTGTCAATTGACACTTGAATATTATGAACCTAAGGGTTATCTAACCTTCTTTTCTACAAGAAAACTAGAAAATAGCTGATAACTTTTAAACGGCTGAACCAATTTATTTGGATTATAGCTAAGAACACTCTCGATCAAGCCACCTTTCAAACAAAAAAAAAGTAAATTAAAATCGGTTCATTCGTTTAGGCGCTACGAAGCCACAGACAGATACACAGATACACAGATACACAGACACACAGATACACACGTCAAACTTATAACACCCGTCTTTTTGGGTCGGGGGTTAAAAAAACCAAAATTTAAACACCAAATAACCTGACAAAATCGAGTCTGAAATGAACCAGATCATGTCGAATAGTCGATTGAGATGTAAGTCGTAAACAAGTAGGTACCTACTCGGGATAAATTCCTTGGAGCCACCGTCGCAACTCGTAGATCAGTTCTTGATGGCGATGGATTTAGACGATGCTGTGGTTTATTGGACAGGGTATTTTTGGAAGTACCGTGTTGTAACGCTTCGGAGGCTGGATACATGAGTTTGCGCAGATTTATAGAATCATTTATTTTAACGTTGTCTAAACGAAAAAGTGTTCTAAATAACGATAGTTAAACCTACCACGCTGATTCAGATAACTAAATAAGTATAACGAACTTCTATAAAGGAACAATTATTATGGGGAACTCTACAATTAGGTAGGCCACTCTATATTCGAAAGGAATTATGAAATTGTAAACCCACAGCATTAGGCTTAGAAGAAAACCTCATAACCTTAAAAACCGTAAGTTTTTGTGGACTAAGTATGAAGAAGAAATGTAATCCCTCTAAAGAAATTTAAAAATATTGTTATGGTTCTCTTTGGGTATAAGTTTGTGTGAAATATTTTTAGAATTTGTTTTAATTCCGAAATTATAATAATTAAGTAATACAGATAAAGAATTGCGTAGAAAAACCACGGGGATTGAAGATTGAACTGCATCCCTCTAGCCTTGGGGAACTGAAGGTATCCCAAGGCTAGAGGGCTAAAATTTAGACCACAGCCTAGGTAGGTAGGTACAGTAGAACGCCGATTATCCGAATTAATTGGGAACGGGGTCGATTCGGATAATCGAAAATTCGGATAATCGGACATAGACTGGTAATAAAGAAAAACGAACTGTCACACATAGAATAAACTTTATTAAATTTAACAAACTCAATTCTACAATATGTAAGTAGTGCACTAGAGATAGAGAGAGGGACAACAAAACAAAACAAAACAAAAATTACATTACTTACTTACAGTGCTTGGTTTTAATTTTTTATATTACGCTTAGGACAGATTTCGGATAATTGGCGATTCGGTTAATCGGCGTTCTACTGTACTTGTCAATGTAATTTTTTTTTTGAAATTATGAAGTAGTCTTAAATTAGTAATGCCTAATTAAAAAACCAAGACATACAATAAAAAGTCAAGGCAGCAGTTAGCTTTACAAGCTAGCAGTAGGTAGAGTAGGAGCAGATGCGCACGCGCGTGACGCGGACGGTATTAGGTTTCCTGATCCATGTACCACCGCTGGCTATTACTACGTTCATACCTACTTACCTACGTATACAAATTAAACAGCTTTGCTAGAAAGATTCACCTGATCCGACCTATTTACTGAAGCTGAAGTTAAAAAGGTATAAACTTAACGAACTTTTTTCCAAAGATTTTCATTATTAATTAAGGCCGATTCACACCAATTGCGTATGCAGCACGTACACGTGACACGTGCGTAGTGACATGTTTCATACAATTCCATACATTACAACGTAATGGTACGCGGTCTACGCTTACGCAGCCTGTGTGAACGAGCTGTTAGACTTATGAAAAGCTTGATTTGGAACAACTAAAGGTCTTCCTGTGATTGAGTCACGCCTAGCCAGGAAGCTTGGGATCCTTTGGGCAGTAAAGTACCCATTTTTCTAGATCTAATTCGTTTTAAAGTAGCATAGGTAAGTACAAGAGAGGGAACCCTGAAGGCAAAAGCTCAGCAAGTAGGTAGGTATCTAATATAATAAAAAGCTAGGATATACCGCGGTGGCTGAGCCGCATCGAAGTGCTGGTATTACCGTGGTTTATTGAAACAAATCGCCGGTGATCAGCGAAATGCATAGTTTGCTCGGCGCTCCATTAGGCAAATTATTTTTCCCGTTGAAGGTGAGACCGAGTTTCTATTCACTTAATAAGTAAATCACGGATTTTTTGCTCTATATTTGCTTACATTTATTTTATATTCTCTTAAATCACGAGTTGTTAGATAGTACCTAGATGCGTCATTATCTACTTGCGAATAGGTTTAGTTAGTTAATGTTATAAGTATCAGATAAAAAATCCACTAACATTAAACGGCCAAGCCATACTTTTTTCCAAGATGTAGAGTTTGTAGAATCAGAGCTTTTAAGTAGAGTTATTTGTGATTTATTGTTATAAATGTGATACAGTCAAGAGCACTTAAGAGCTATATACCTACTTTGGCCTTGGGATAAGTCCCATGTACAGCTCAAATCTAAGCTCAACTAGAGGTTTGGTTCTACTCGAGATCTCATAATTTTTTAACAGTGAAAGCATTATGAACTTCTGAGTAGGTAACCAAATATACTTACATGAAATATTTTTGGTGGGATGACATAATATTATAGAACAGGAAAATAATCGCAATTGTACAACCTTTTCTCGGTCGTAGTGACAGGCAACGCCATCTATTTTTTGACGCGTTAACTACCGACTCAAATAATTTTCACTTTTTTTAGAAGTTTTCAGCACAGGTTTTCAGGTTAATTAAAAAAACTGGACAAGTGCGAGTTAAACTCGCGTAGAGAGGATTCCTTATGAACTAAGAGCCAGCGCGTGCCAGACCTTCGTTATTTTATAAAAGCTTAAAGTTTCCCTACATATTGTACTTTTTATACCTAAAAAAGGGAGGAACGATAAGCGAAGTTATGAAGTTAGGATCATGCTGTCTTTGGGAGATAACAGTTAACCCTAAAAAGTGACTAAGCATAGGCGCAGTTACCGGCGGTATATTTCTGCAGATCACAGTTGAACTTTCAGTAATGATAATAAATTAATTCAAATATTTCACACTGGTCAGCCAGAATGCTATAATTGTAAATTACACGTAGGTATCTATCTATAAATACTAGAACTATGTACAATAATTGCGTGTTCAAACAGTTTAGTGTACGCAAGCAGGTTAACCTGCCTACTAAATCGTAACAATAAATCAACACTAGATCTATATAACGATACAAAGTTAACCGTTCTACTAGCTTGGTAGGTACCGTTACAGTTTTGGTAAAATAGCTGTATCCTTTCATAACAACGGGTCAACGGGAAGTACCCTATAGGTTTTCTTGACGGATAGACAGATAGACAGACAGACAGACAACAAAATGATCCTATATGGGTTCAGTTTTTCCTTTTGAGGGACGGAACCCTTAAAAAATATTATTCAGGCACTAGTGGAGTTATTAGCTTTTAAGATTTGTTCCAAACGCAAACTGGTATGGTTCCAGTTTTAATGGTAGCATCATGTTTTCGGTAGCCGGACTGCTGTAGTACCTACTTACCTCCTAACTATTAGCCTAGATTATTACCAAATTACTTAATCAAGGCAGTAGATTTGAAGAAAATCGACTATGACAGACGGACACACACGAGTGATCCTATTAGAGTTCACGCATCTTCTGTCCAAACACAAGAGCATCCTACCTACTATTTTGCAGTTATGATTCTTCTTGTAAAGTTCACGTTATAGATATGTGACTTGATACTTTCAACGACTTATAAAATAACGTTACGCAGTGATACCGGTATGTTAAAGATTATAACGATACTCAGTTATACGGTTATACCGGTACTCACATTACAAAGGTCTGTTTTATAGGTAGACCGGTACGTATTAACTCGTACCTAGCAATAAGTCAACACCTCACAAAATCTAACACCGGCCTCAGAATGACCATAAATCGTTTATAGTTCTAGTGACATTCACACCGCCTACTGATTTTATCCGGATTTCTGTACTTCGTGTTTTCATAACAAAGTATAGAGACAGCCAAAGCTATGATTAAAACTAACTGATGCCCGCGACTTTGTCTGCGCGGATTTAGTTTACAAAAAATCCTGTGGGAACTTTTTGATTTTGCGGAACCAAAAGTAGCCTGGGTTGCATGCAATCTCTGTATCTACCAAATTTCGTTAAGATAGCTCAAACCAGCAGACAGACAGGCACATTTTCGCATTTATAATATTAGTAGGTAATAGGTAGGTATGGAATTATGGATATGGATTATCATTCATCATCATCACTACCCATAATATTTGCATAAATATGTACATAACTGACTGATTGACTGACTGACTGTTCTATCAACGCACAGCTCAAACTACGGGGCGGATCGGGCTGAAAGCAGATAGCTATGACGTAGACATCCGGTAAGAAAGGATTTTTGAAAATTTACTCCCTAAGGGGGTAAATTAGGGGTTTGAAATTTGTGTAGTCCACGCGGACGAAGTTGCGGGCATAAGCTTGTAAATAATGGATGATGGTGAGTGACAAAGACGACGCGACGCTCGTTCTAAAGTTCGATATGTAATCTTTCCTATGTAGGCACCTATGTAAGGTTGTACTTACTATAAAGCACCTCAAGCCACTAGCTAAATAATCCCCTAGGTGGAGTGAACAAGGTTTCAGTTTCGCTCATCACTTAGGCTTCCCCAGGCATCAGATATGGCTGGCCGGAGCTCGCCCGAGGCCCTCGACTTCGCACCTAATCATTTCGCAAGCAATTATAATTTCGACGCACGTTTACGATCTTGCATGGTTGACTGTTGCGGGCCAAAGCATTTTGCTAAGGTATTCTATAATTTCTTCTTATATCTTTAATCGCAGTAATGTGGGTCTATACTTAAATATTTTTATACTTATCGGTATTTTGCGTTTATACTATGAAAGCGATAAGTAAGAATTAAATTGAAGCTATCCTCACTACGAGTAAAGAATATAATTTATTTATATTTGAGGTACCTACCAAGCAAAGACTTTGTAGATGACCTCGAGGACCCAACTCCTCAACCCAGATACTGTACAAACTGCATTCCTAAATCCTGGGGATCCCACGGAATTTTTGAAGGATCAACCGTTTAAATGTTTTTACGGGGACAGAGATTTAGGGGAGAGTGTGCATGAAAGAGCCAGGCTTTGAAAGAGCCGATGTGATTTTCCATTACTTATCGATATTCTACTAAAGTTTAATTTTACTCCTTAAATGGCAACACTGGATAGCTGTTACCCACAAACATTTGACAGTTCTACGACAGCAAATGGCCTCACAGGACTGTTACGAAAATTCGGAAGCCAAAAAGTAAGTTTCTTTGTGTTTCTTTCATCTTTTTTTTCAAAAAGGGTATTGCATAAGTTGACAAAACTGATATACAGTATTGGCGTCTATATATTTGCCCTTGTTTTGCATAAATAATATCAGATCAGCGTTCTGGTATAGTGCCTTTTTTTTGAAGTTATATTTTTAAAAGCGTCGTGTTTTGAAAGAGCCAGTTATTTATGCTTTGAAAGAGCCGCCTCTTTCATGACACGAAAACTGGCTCATTCAATACTTTTAATTCTAATTCGTTTTGTTTTAATTAACCCCCGACGAAAAAAGAGGGATGTTATAAGTTTGACGTGTGTCTGTGTGTCTGTCTCTGTCTGTGTGTGTGTGTGTGTCTATGGCCACGTAGATCCTAAACCAATGGACTAATTCTGATGGTTCTTTTTTTGTTTGATAACTGATGTGATTGTTCTTAGCTATAATTTATTTATTTATTTATTTATTTAATCTTTATTGCACAAAATACAAAAAAAAAAAACAAAAGGCGGACTTAATGCCTAATGGCATTCTCTACCAGTCATATTTATAGAGGTCGGGGGTGTCCAAAATTTTTAATTTTAGTTATTTCATTATTATATGATATATGTTTCAGAATAAAAAGATATGTCTTCGCAAGCGTCAACAGCTAAAAAACGGGTAAGGCCTACAACTGCTGCAATAGAAGAGGCTGTAAAAGAAGTGCTTGCTGGAAATCAGTCCATAAATAGAACAGCGTTAGCGTTATCGTGTGGCCTCAAAGGGGTGATTAATTTCTTCTGCCAAAAATGTTTTTAATTTTAAATTGTTTTATATTGTTTTTATTTTTTAAGTTATAGAGTAAGAATACGAATAAGGGCTCTATTTTATGTTTTTAGACAAATTTTTATTAATTATTTAATTTTTAACTAAGACAAAGTTCAAAAGTTTTAATTGTTGATTAAGACAATGTTTAATTATTACTGAGACTGTTTAAAAATTGTGATTTTCATAGAAATACTAAAGTAAGCTTAGTATTAATCTGATTTTAAATACTTAACATAATTTTAATTGATAAAAAACTGTTTAGTACCTCAAAAGTAGGTATCGGCTCTTTCATAACACATGGTGGCTCTTTCATTGACCTGCTGTTATGAAAGAGCCGATTTCCTTTTTTTTTTAAACTATTTATATAAGAGATTATCAGCGTTGTTATCCTCTTTATTTTTATTTTATAATATTGCCAATTAAAGTGATTATAAGAAAACCTAGTTTCATTTGAAAATAATATAGTAAAAGAGTGTTTTTTTTTACACTATTCAAAACTGGCTCTTTCATCCACACTCTCCCCTACCTATTCTTACCTTGCATCCCACGGACGGGCTCTTTCGAATAGGATACTTTTGTCCTGGAAAATCAAATTTCCCACGCGGTTTTATGTAAGAACCTAAATCGACGCGGGCGAAGCTGCGGGCATCATGTAGTAATAAATAATTATATTAATTAATCTGTTTGAGGAATTGTTTACATCAATAGAGAACATAAACTGCTCTAAAGTTTAGAAAACTTTGGTGCCCAAACATCTAAATGGAACTTTGTAGTAATTATACAGATTGTAAAAACCCAATTATGGATCTACTTATCCATACTTTCAGACTAATTTATAGATGCGAAAGTGTGTCTGTTTGCATAATAATTGGTCTGCTAGCTTTTCACCGCCCATCCGTTATACCTATTACCAATTTTGACGTTTGGTACAGATAGCTACTTTTAGCTTGCATCCTGGGAAAGTAGTCGGTAGCCGGTAGCTAACTTCTGAGAACCTACATAGTCTTGTCAACTAGGTATTTGCCCTACTTTGCAGTATTTCTAAAAAAGACAGCAATAACTATACGTAGTGAATATTTGTAATACCTTTTGCAAAAATTACAAAAACATGGCAAAGGTCATTGTCCCTTATCAGTCAACGTTAAGTGAGGTAAGCTGCCCTATTGTCGGCGAAGTGCCACGCTTTGTTATCTATGTGGTTCACATACGTTTATTTTCAAAAGGGACCTTTTCTTAAAAACCAACGCTATTGTCTTCAACATTTTGCTCTTAATTATATCTAGGTATTGTTTCATCTATTTTTAGGGTTCCGTACCTCAAAAGGAAAAACGGAACGCTTATAGGATCACTTTGTTGTCTGTCTGTCTGTCAAGAAACCTATAGGGTACTTCCCGTTGACCTAGAATCATGAAAATTGGTAGGTAGGTCTTATAGCACAAGTACAGGAATAAATCTGAAAACCGTGAATTTGTGCTTACATGATTTTAAAAAAATGTATTTCAGTTTTCAAAGGAAATTAACTATACCAAGTGGGGTATCATATATGAAAGGGCTTTACGTATGACATTCTAAAACAGATTTTTAATTATTTTTATGTATGATAGTTTTTGATTTATCGTGCAAAATGTTGTAAAAAATACCCGAGTACGGAACCCTCAGTGCGCAAGTCTGACTCGCACTTGGCAGGTTTTTTTAAGCTTGAGCCCCTCAGCACGAAAGTTGTAACTGTCATAACATAATCACATTGCTGCTATTTCAATAATTGTTGTGATTCGCTGAATTTGGATTCTTGGTGCAACAGTGTTTTAGCCAATATTCAAAGGTACCTAGTTGAGATCGTTACACTGCATAACCGTATAACGAGGATTTTCATTTTATATTAATTGTGAGTGAATCGTATGATAGTTTAATTTTTTTTTAATTATTAAAATATTATATACTAGCTGATGCCCGCAGCTTCGCCCGCGTGGATTGGTCAGATCCCCTGCAGCATCAGGATTGAGGAGTTGGACTCCAAATTTTTTATGAAACAATGTCGCAAAGTTCCTCTATCGATTAAAAAAGAAATGACGCAAATCGGTTCAGAAATCTCGGAGATTTCGGTGTACATAGCTAGAAAAACACAACTCCCTTTTTGAAAGTCGGTTAAAAAAGTAGCCTATGTTACTTCCTGGTCAATTCTCTACTTGTCTGTGAAAATCCCGTCAAAATCGGTTCAGCCGTTCCCAAGATTAGCCTTTTCAAACAGACAGACAGACAGACAGACAGACAGACAGACAGACAAAAATTTTAAAAACGTGTGATTCGGTTATAGTATCGTTCAAATAACCATATGACCTTAATATGCGGTAGTTATTTCGAAATTACAGGCAGACACTCCAATTTTATTTATTAGTATAGATTAATTAGACTTTTATAAGCTACTAGATGAGGCCTGGGACTTGGTCCACGTGGAAAAGTCTTTCAAAAGTCCCGTGGGCATTTTCCGGGGATAAAAAAATCTGTTTCTGAGGTGCAAGCTATCCTTGTACAAAATGTTAAAATGGGCCGTGAAAAGTTGACTGGCCAATAAATAGATAGACAGACTCACTTTCGTATATGATTTACAATTATAGTATTTTGTAATAGGGAAAATATTATTTGTTTTTTCGATATTTTCAAAAAAATAACTAAGAAGGTAAATACACGATAGCATAGTTAACTATAGTGAGTAAACTCTCGGTTTGATTCTGAATCGACGATAGGTCAAATATTAGGCTATGGTGACGTCAAATCAAAGAAAAATAGGGCTACTTTAGGGCTACCTGCATCAAATGTAAATATTTGACGCCTGCTAGGTAGAATTTGACGCCTGCTAGGTAGAATTTGACGCCTGCTAGTAATGTCGAAGACTCGACGTTTTGTTAGGAGTTCCCTAACTGTCTGTGTTTAAGTTTAACAATTTCGACCATCAAAAGGAGTACAATTATAACTTTGAATAAATGATTTTGACTTTGACTTTGTCGTGAATTGTGGCGTTAGTAACATTTGCATGCCATTTAACTTTTGAGACAACTGAAAAGGTAATTAACAGTGAGGTAAATTGTCCTATTGTCGGCCTTGTGCCTTGTATCAATGTGTCTCACATACGGCCAACTTCAAAGGGAAACAACTTTTTCTAAAACCGACTCTATTGTCTACTTGTCATAAATTCGCAAACTTCAAACGTAAAATTTTAAGACATTTGGGTCTAAGCAAATGTTATCTAGCTCACATTCATGGAAGAGTCTTTTGTAATATTGTTGAGTACTAAAAACGAATTTGGTTGGGTCTATTTGCACCTATTTTGCGTAGGGAAACCCCGAAGCTGATAAAAAAAAGTCGTGTGTGTTCTTTTTGACTTAACCAAAGGACTTAACCTAATAATATTCTTCATCTCAAACTAAACTTGATGTAAAGAATGTTATTTAAACCAAAATGCTGTATGCGTACTTGAAAATAAATTCAGTAAGTATCTAGTTACCATTTTATAATAATCACGTTACATAAATATCATAACAATAAAATTCTTACAGCTAAATTACTCAAGAGCTGAATTTTTAATCTAGTTTATTTAGGACCGATTTCACCAATTTAAAATGGGTAAACCTTATCCGAGAGTAAATTTAGTATTTTGGCAGATTTTCAATACAAAAACTGTTACTACGCCCAATTTATCCTTAGGTTAAACGTCACTCGATGTTGGTGAAATCGGCACTTAGTATATTTAAATTAGATTTGACTTAGAATAACGTTTTGTGGAAATCTGTCATAGCGTCAATTTATTCGTCAATTAGTTTATCTGGCGAATAAAAACCATCCCTATATAAATTAAAAGAAGAAATTCCATAAATAGGTACCTATGTGCCCATCTGACTTCATTATTCCTTCGACTGAGACCTAAATTGGCGCCAATAATTATGACCTGCTTTATTATATCTTAAAACTATTCATAAATCTTTCTTAGTTATAATAAACATTTTGTGTATTCTACAATTCTGCTTCACGAAAGTTTCTTTTTAAACCAACACCTTTAATTACCTCTTCCTTGACTGAAACCCCAAAACAACCTACATTCTCACGGACTACATTCAGGTAAGAAGCTATTGTTATCATTATCAGTAAAACAAGTCAAGGGTCAACCACCCCCACCCGAAGCTCCTTCGGCGTCTTCTTTGATCCCTAGTGTGACAGAAGTTGTCATCTCATAGTCGGTGAGGCTTTTGATGTGATCACACACACCTCCTAAAATCGCGAAGGAATTCCTAAAGTTGTTATCAGTTACCTAAGTGCATAGGCTATGTTGTTCAATTTTAGCAGTTCATGCTTCCAAAAGTTCTGTCAGACGTCTCCAAAAAGTTTACTACGTTAAAGTTTTGATATCCGACGAAACAACGTAGTTTTTCGATTTGTCAAATGTTTTGTAGATCTTGAAGATACTTGGATTATTATTAAAGTGATTTGTGTTTTTAAAAACTACGGAACCCTAAAAATGAGTGAAGATTCTGACGATAGCTTGTGTAAACTGACACAGTTCGTGAAACGTTGGTGGGAAGACGGTTACCAAAAGGTTCGTAGGATAAGTTATTTTAAGCTCTCAGTATTTAGACATTTAGTTACCTGGAACGTATTTATATTTATCTTTCATAATTAACGTGGGCGTATAACATTTCGTTTCGGCTTTTGATCTTAAAGCTTAGGTATGTACCTATTTGAAGTGACAAGGCCACTTATAACGACTAGGTGCTATTAGTTAGTGTGTGTCAATTAGATATTAATTTAATTTTTAAGTCAGAGCTTTGAATCGTGGAATATTTACTTAGTAGATAGGTAAGTAGGTATTTCAGAAAGGAACTCTGCCACAGAGGTCATATGTTCTAAGGGTTCATTTCTATTGAAGTGGGGTGAAGCGGAGACGTATTAAGGAGACCAACTAGAATATTAAATAATGACAATAATATTATGTAACACTTAATCACGTCACCCGTTAATATACTCAATCTAAATATGTACATAGTCTCTTCCTGCATGTCTAAACTCCGCTACGCTTCACAGAAAACGCACTGCAATGTCTACATGGATGATGATGATGATTACTTACCTGTAGGTAGGTTATACGTCGAAAAGACGTATATATATTTATACTTGTGTCTTGGGATTGTCTCGAGCTGAGCCAAATCGATATTTGACCTCTGCCCGTAATCCAATTATTATTAATACATAACGCCATGAGGTGCCTTAAGCCGAGATTAAGATAAGCGGCTCATACTTGTCCACGGTGTATCATTACGGATATTAAGTTAAACGACCAGAGCGGATAATTTCATGTGGAATCTAAATTATATCAAAACTCATAATGGGCTCGCGGACAGATTATAGTGTCTTTGTAATGATAGAGACCAAGCCTCGGTATAATGCTCGTATACGCCATCTTGGCATTAAATGTTGGGTGATTATTAATAATTATAATGGGAATTTGACCATTGCAATTATTAATAATTACATCGCATCAGATAAAATTAACTTAGTTGAGAATGCTAGTTTACTCTTGCTTTAAATGAGGATTTGTGATTTGTAGAAAAATACGTATATCTAAGTAGCTACTTAACTTCTTATCTTGCTACCTAAATTAACCAAATTAGAAATCAAAAGCCTCTTTAATAAAATACATAGGTAGGTACTAGCTAATGCCTGCCACTTCGTCCGCGTGGATTAAGGTTTTATTAAAAATCTCGTGGTAACTTTGATTTTTCAGAATAACAAGTGTAAATTAAAAATTTATAACACTCCCGACAAGTGAAGGTTACAGGAACTAGAAAAGAGCTGATAACTTTCAAACGGCTGAACCGATTTTCTTGGATTATAGCTAAGAATACTCTCGATCAAGCCACCTTTCAAACAAAAATAAAACTAAATTAAAATCGGTTCATTAGTTTAGGAGCTACGATGCCACAGACATACACAGATACACACGTCAAACTTATAACACCCCTCTTTTTGGGTCGGGGGTTAAAAAATAGGCTCTAGGATGTATATTTGAACAAAATTTTGATTATATATTAAGCTAAGACAGATAGATAGTTAATAGGTATTATTAGTACTTAGTAGGTATGGATTTGGGATTGCAATTAATTATTATTATTAATTACATTGGATTAATTTAATCTACCTATTTGGAAATGTTAGTTTACTGGTTTAAATAAAGATTTGAAGAATTTACCAAATACGGAAAAACACGCAATTTACTGTGTGTATAAAATATATATTAATTTAATAAAGAGGCTTTTGCCAATTTGATTAAATAATAAATCACACCAGATTTGCGTTTTAATTGATTGAAACTGTTCGATTAATGTACTTAGTTCAGTTTTTAACAAAATGCTGTATTTTCTATTTTAAAACATTTTCAAAGTCTACGGTATTATTTTTATGAAGTTCCGCCACTTTGTTTGCATGGATTTAACTTTTTAAAGATTCCGTTGAAATTCAGTCAGTTATTTCTACTTTTATATAATAAATACTAGATGATGCCCACCATTTCATCCGCATTGATTTAGAATTTTAAAAATCCCGGAGGTACTCTTTAATTTCCCGGGATAAAAATTACCTTTAGTTGAACTATAATATCCATGCAAAAATTATCTGGATCTGTTGTCCCGCAACGGCGCGATTTATTGTACAAATCAGCGTAGTTACACATTTTCGCTTTTTTTTAATTAGTATGAATGAATAGAAAAAAAAATTGTAATCATTTCAATTTTTCATATCTAGAGCTGGTAAACTTTTTACTCACTAAAATTGCACCTGTAAGATGCAATTTTATTGAGCATTGAGAATTTTAGTGAGCAGTTTACCTATGACATCGAATTACAAAATATTTGTTTGAAAGTTACGCTTTCTCACTCTCCCATATCAGAACACTGATTCATAATGATATCGACGTTAATTAAATTAATCCTAGCACACGAAATGGCCACCCACGCGGCACCGACGCCATTGTTGTAACAACGACAAATATTGATACTCGCTGTTTGATGTAACATTGTGATTCGGACACGATTGTGCATATAATTCGTTGGAACAATAATAGATGCCGCAACCTGACCTTTACAATGGTTTTTATGGGATGATGGATGATACGCGAAGTCGACATGTCGACAGTTGGCTCATTTACCCTACGCGACGCGACGGTTTAATTAATGTTTTCGTGGACCGTGTTTTTTATTCGACGCTCGCTTTGCAATGTATTTTTGCATACTTATTATTATTTTGTAGGGTTCTATACTGTGAGTAAGTAGTACAACAAGTAATCTTTAGTTTCGTCCAGATTCCAGTCCATCTGTCTGTGTGTCACAGCCATTTTATCTATATCTATATACTAATCTATATCTATACCTACTAATACTAAATAAAATTGAAGTGTCTGTCTGTAATTTCGAAATTACTACCTCATATTACCTAAGCTCATATGGTTATTTGAACGATACCATAACTGAATCACACGTTTTTTAATTTTCGTCTGCCTGTCTGTCTGTTTGAACGGGCTAATCTTCGGAACGACTAAGCCGATTTTGACGGGACTTTCACAGACAAGTAGAGGATAAATCAGGGAGTAACATAGGCTACTTTTTAACCGACTTTCAAAAAAGGAGTTGTGTTTTTCCACCTATGTATACCGAAATCTCAGAGATTTCTTAACCGATTTGCGTAATTTTTTTTTAATCGATAGAGAAACTTTACTTACGACACTCTCCTATAAAAAATTTGGATTCCAAATCTCTAAAGAAAAAAAGCTAATTTAATCAGCTAGCTTAGACACCTAGCATGAATGATGATACACCTAGCTTATTTACCTACTTACCTAGGTGTATCATCATACTAATTATTAAAATTTGCAGATACTAGCATTTCCCACCAGAAACAGTCCCCTGTCTTGGAAGCCGTCATTACGCAAAGCTGCTCAGCATCCAAACCAGTTTACTCCACGTATCCATGCACTGAACAATATGGCTTGTCACGACACCGAGCCAAAAACGATCATCGCGAAATGGGCATTTCGGAAAAAAACACAACAAAACCATCCAACGCAAATTAAACCTTATTTTCATTTACTCTAAAGTACAAACCAGTTTGTTGTGGAATCTGAAAAAATGTAGTGAAATATGTCCGCTTGTCCGGTAGGCGTGGGTCATACGGAGCAAATTTAAATTGCACTCTTGTAGTTTAAAAATAGTACTTATTCAGTAGTGGGTAAGGTTTAAATATAAATTGTGTTTATTTGACCGGTCAATAACCCTTTGGTTGCATACTTTTTGTGTCTTAATTTCGTTTTCCACGTGGGAACTTCTTCGAATACCAGAATGTACATTAATATACCTACTTACCTAGTTTCGATTCATTCTATTATGTATTTTATCCTTATATACTACATTCTAATATTCTATTCGAAATAAGACATAGAGACAATTTTAAATAATTCCTATAGATAATTTATACAAAAGAACACTTTTTAAATAAAAAACTAACTACAAAAAATAACCCACATTCATCCAATTAATGTCCATTTTTCTGAACGACATTATAATAATATTATGCTTCTTACAAAAACGTCAACATTTGAAAAAAATAACTCAAAACCTGCACAAATCTTGAAATTATTCTACCAATTTATTCGTATAACGAAACGTATACTTTACTTAAACGACACTTTATTATCGTGCATTTATCCATTTTGTGGCATTAGAAAAGAATTTAAACTGAAGCTTTCTGTTTTTTTGTTTGAATTATGAAATTGCCGCCGACGCCGGTGCGGGCGGCAAACGACAATTTAATTTTCCCCAGAAACGTATAATGATATGGCAGCCATCGCTTACACGGGTTACACGGCATAATCGAGTGACAAACGATTTAAACATCAAGTATCACGCCATGGAGACGACATAGTCACAGTATAAAGAAAGACAGAGTAGTCCGACGCCTTTGATTTCGTGGTATGACGACCACGATGACGACTTCATCGAACTTCTGTATACAATATCTATCCTATCCTTATTTTCTACTACAGTACCCGGCAAGAAGGATTACGTATCGACCTTAAAAAAGAGATTTCAGATTCGTAGAGCATCGTCTCTGTCACTCATAGATGGATATAATATTGCGCTACTACTAACTTTCTTGATGGTTCTTCTCGATGGGAAGGGAATTCCGAACCAGTGGTTGATTTTTTGGCAATCCAAAGTATTTTATAAGCTTTTATAAGTTTGTTTGAATAAAAAAGTCCTATTATAATGTCCCGATTTTATTGCTATGAAAATTGCACTTAACAAAAATCTCTTCTTATAGATTAGCTAGGCAGCTGTCGAAACATATAAGCCAAAGCTATTCAGAGCTTTATATTTCAAAATCAAGTCAACCACCCAAAAAATAAGTTACAATGCTCTCTTAGTGT
This sequence comes from Maniola jurtina, assembly GCF_905333055.1. NCBI lineage: Eukaryota > Metazoa > Arthropoda > Insecta > Lepidoptera > Nymphalidae > Maniola > Maniola jurtina. The sequence continues at coordinate 9,403,189 of NC_060046.1, read as the reverse complement.
CAGGTGTGGGTTAGCACACGAACCACTTTTTTAGTCCAACTATTTAGTATGCCATTTAATGACAATTCCATATACTTTAGATCCAATGGTCCAGTACTCTGGCAGAGAAGTAGGTGCGTTTTCTATAGCTTCTCCTATTCGACGAAGGTAGCCTTTTGATTGCTTTTGAATTAAAAAGACAATCACGCGTCTGTATACGAGAAGACCCGTAACACCGTGCCTGTTAAACTGAGATTAACTGGATATTTACAGTTAATATTTCATTGCTGTACCCACTATAGGTAAATAATAATTAATTGGTGAGCTTAGTGCCAATAAAGATGATTAATGTTGTACAAAAACAAATAACTTTAAGGTGTTTTGATAACAATTAAGTAATTTGTTTACTAAAAAAAAACGTTTGATTTTGTCTGTTATAGACAAAATCTAGACTGCTACTTGCTACTAAGTATATTTAAGTTATAATAAATATGTATTAAAAACGTCCCTGTCCATTCATATTATCATTTTATTTATATTAAAGGAGAATAATTGTATGCCGCCGGAATATAAGTACCTAAGTACCTACCTTTTTTTTGGGAAGTGGATTTCTTTGTGAAATTCGCGATTAGATTTTTCGATTACAAATCGGTCTGTAATCAGAAAGGAACGTTTGATTTATTAATAGCACACTACCATTGCACATAGACGTCTACATAAAAATTACTGTTTTCATATTTGAAATTATCAATCGGCAGGTTAAATCCAGTTATTTTGCAGCACTTACAGTTCAATTATAACAATAATAGCAGCATTAACTCGAGCTTAAGGAGTGGCCGATTAACAGAAACTCAAGTTTGACAATGTGAACCCGGCCCCAAATACTTACCAAATGAATAGTAATTTAGTTTTCGGATTAAATCGTTCCAAACACGCGACAGAAACCACTTTTCTATTCTCGAGTCGACTCGAAACCGTCATTTTACACAATTTTACCCAATGGCTCTCCGTTCTCGGAATTAATTCGATATTAGCCTTTGAAAACGCAAGGTGTGGTTTGGTGTCGACCCGATAGTTAGTTTGAAGAGGCATTAGACCAACCTGTCTTTAAAATTGCTATACGTAGACCGAATCTTTATAGGAATAGGCGGATACATTCAAATTAATTTAATCGAATCAAGGTTGTGAATATTTATGGGTGCATGATTTTCGTGATCTAATATTAAATGCCTCTCAAGATGCGTTCTCAAGCCCACGCATCCGAGATACTTATTTAGCCAGTGTGATCAACTTTAATAAGAAAAATAAAGAAGATAAGCTGAACACGAGCCATATTGGGATAGGAGGCGAGAAAAAACCAATTTATGTAGTAGATCACTTGACCCCGGAATTGAAGAAAATACACGCATCTGCCAGGCAAACAGCTAAGAAGTTAAACTACAAATTCGTATGGGTAAAGAATGGGCGCGTGTTTCTAAGGAAATCGGATGACTCTGAACATATTGTTGTGCGGAATATTGAACAGTTAGAACAATTAAAATCTTAATATTGTTTTTCTATTAAGCGTCTAGTCTCTTTTTGTAATTCTGTTAACATACGATAATTTAAATATTTACTATCAAAACGTCAGAGGAATACGGAGTAAAACAAGGGAAGTAAAATTAAATATTCTATCCAACGACTTTGATATATTAGTTTTCACGGAAACTTGGCTCAACGATGGGGTATTCGATGGTGAGTTTATTGATAGCCGCTACACAGTATACCGACGGGATAGAGAGCAAGCGGATATAAACAAAATTAAGAATGGAGGGGGAGTTATGATTGCGGTTAAAAATAAACTTAAATCTTGCCGTGTATCGCAATGGGAGAGTAACCATGAAGACCTATGGGTGACGGTGGACGTAGTAATTCATAATAAGCCTAATCATATTGCTATTTGCGCTCTATACATGCCACCGCCTGTCAAACGTGACACACTCAATATATTCTTGACCAATTGCTCTAAAATAATAAACGACAATAAACACGTGCTCCTTATAGGCGATTTTAATATAGGTAGTCTGTCATGGTCAAAGTTACCGGAACTGAATTACTTGTCCCCATCATGTAGTTGCAGTCTTGACTCCATCCTCGTAGATTTTATTGAAGAACATGACTTAAAACAATTTAATGCAATCTTCAACACTAATGAACGACTACTCGATTTAGTTCTATCTAATTCTACTCAAGTCACAGTTAACAACAATGACAATCCCATCAGCACAGTTGATAATCATCACCCACCTCTATCGGTAAGTCTAAAACTAGGAGAGCTATCTACTATTAAAGAAAAGGTTGTTGAAAAATATAACTTTTATAAGGCCAACTATGGTGCTATAATTAAAGATTTGGACAACACACAATGGGTAGATTTACTCGGTAAGTGTGATAATGTCAATGATATGATAAGCATCTTCTATGAAAAATTAGACTCAATCATCGAGAAACACGTTCCGAAAACTAAACCTAGAAATAAAAAGTTCCCAGTTTGGTATAGCAATAAACTTATATTGCTATTAAAACTTAAGAATAAGCATAGGGTTAAAGCTAAAATCTACAAAAATCCTTTAGATAAAATTAAGTTTGAATCGTTAAGAACTGACTGCAATAAATTAATCAAGGAGTGCTATAGCAGATACATTGAATCAATCGAAGTTAACTTAGCAAGTAATCCCAAATACTTCTGGACTCACCTAAAAAACTTAAGACAGTCACCAAACACATATCCTGCAAAAATGATTTATGGTAATAAGGTTGCTACGGACGGTCTCAGTTTATGCAATTTATTTGCTGATTTCTTCGCCTCAGTATATAATACGAGCGACCCTCCCAACAGCAATTCTTATAACATAACTATTAATAATTCCACCAACTATCTTTGTCACGTGAACTTCACCATCAAGGAGGTATTCCAAAAATTAAAAAGACTTGACACGAAGAAAGGAGCTGGCCCTGATGGACTGCCCCCTTTTCTGATCAATAAATGCGCCGCGCCTTTATCGCTCCCAGTCTGTATGATATACAACAAATCATTGCGTTTAGGAGTTTTTCCTGATTTATGGAAACGCGCTAGAATAGTACCCATCTATAAAAAGGGTGGTCACGAAAATGTCACTAACTACAGGCCAATCTCGATTCTGTCAACTTTGTCGAAGGTCTTTGAGTCTCTGTTACATCCCGTACTATCACGTCACGTCCAACACGCACTTTCTGAAGCTCAGCATGGTTTCATGAGCTCTAGGTCAACTGTCACAAATCTGTCAAATTTCATAAGCTTTGTTACAGCTTCTGTGGATGGCCGTCGTCAGGTAGATGCAATATACACAGACTTCTCGAAGGCTTTCGACAAGGTTAATCACAAACTGTTAGTGGCAAAACTTTCTTCCTTTGGCCTGGGTGGTTCGCTTTTATCATGGCTTACATCGTACTTAATTGACAGATATTCATATGTAGCTGTTAAAGGTCATTCCTCCCAGCTATACAGTGTGACGTCGGGTGTTCCCCAGGGATCCATCCTGGGACCACTATTATTCAACATCTTTATAAACGACATAACTAACTGTATTTTCAATTCCAAGTGTTTAATTTTCGCGGATGATTTAAAACTTGCCAAAGAAATACTGACAGACGACGACGCTCTATCGTTACAAGGGGACATAGATAGAATTGCCGATTGGTGCAAATTAAATGGCATGGATTTAAATCCAGCCAAATGTTCCTATATTAGCTTTACGCGTCGTCGTACTCTAATTGAAGGCAAATATACGATCAACAATTGCTCGCTTCAAAAACTCGAAGCCGTCCGCGATCTGGGGATTACCATTGACGCCAAATTACGATTCAATGTACACATCGAAAACATTTGTAGATCGGCTCGTAAAATGTTGGGCTTCTTGTTTAGAAATGCTAAGCCATTTAAAAGCCTTAAAACTAAAAAAATACTTTTCGCTACACTTGTTAGAAGCAAACTAGAATACGGCTCGGTGGTATGGAACCCTAGCTACCAAGTACACAAGGACCGTCTAGAAAGCATACAAAGACGATTCACCAAGTTTTATTCTATTGGACAAGACAAAAGACTATCCTATATCTCTCGGCTTAAACTTTTTAAATTAAATTCATTATCGGACAGACGCAAAGTTCATGACATGGTATTCTTCCACAAACTTGCAAACGGAACCATGGATAACTCGGAACTGTTGAGCCAAATATCCTTCAAAGTACCCTCCCGTATACCGCGGTATCCTATTCCTCTGTTCACTCACCGAATCAGTAGAACCAATCTAGGTCGTCATTCGTTAATACCAAGGTTTAGTAGTACATATAAGGAATTTTTGGACAAGGACATTACCACGGATCTGTTTTGCGATAACCTGGCTAAATTTAAAGCCAAGTTGTTCAAATCATTCGATTCCTCAATAGGATAACGATAATTAGTGTCAGTCCCTAGCCGTAAGTATATTGTATTTTAGATGATTTAGATAATTTAGCTTAGTTTAACTTAACTTTACTTTAATTTAATTTCCATCTTATTATATTCTTTTAAAATTTATAACTTAGGTATTTTTTCATATTCCTTAGGTTAGATATTATATTATATTTTACTGTACGACTTATGTTTATGTTAATGCATGCTGTGACTGCCCGTAAGTGGAGTTGCATAAGAGCCCTAGAATTTAAGGAACAACATGTATTTAATCTAAATGTGTAACTCTGTGGGCGGTACATAAATAAATAAATAAATAAATAAAATGGTGGGATACCAAATGGAGTGTCGTGATGTATAAAAATTATGTTTTGACATGATGGCTGCATAAAACCGGTCATAAAGAATGAAAAAGAACATAAGTTTTATAAACGGACAATAGCCTGTTTACGTGCACAAGCACAGTTAAACTGATTTAGGCCCGATTTTTTAATCGTCAAATAATTTTTATCTGGGGAATAAATATGACGTTTAACAGATTTTCTATACAAAAACTGTCAAATCTCAAATTTATTCCTCAGATAAAAGTTATTTAACGATTAAAAAATCAACCGTTATTATACTATTTAATGCTGTCAATTTTCAGCAAACGTATAATGGCTCTTGCTAAAAAGTGAAAGAATTAAAAAAAATACTAATGCAGTTTAACTGTTTTTTTGCAAACTGTATCTACTCCTTACAAATAGATTATGAGGCGAAATTCAAATGCGACAATCGACAACAAAATTTTATCAAGTTTCAATATATTTTTCCGGAAAAGATTATATTTCCTGCAAGATTTTGTGTCACAAATTCACAAAGTTCTTCTTATTGTTACAGGAATCGCAATCAGGCAGCGCAGAAAGATGGAGTGGATGTGGACCCGAACACAACCTGGCTCTCCAACAGATCCTCAAGCTCCAAGAAGCCAGAGCGTTTCACAAAACCTCTCTTCTACCAATATACAAGAAAAACGGTCTTCCATCACCCCCAGGGGCGAGACAGGAATATGAACAAATGAAAGAAAAGAACATGGACAACCATGATGAACTTAGAGCCTTCGAGCATTTAAAACTCGAAGCAGAATTCAGACGACTTATGGAAAGATCAGCGAAGGAAATACGCAACGATGAATCTCTTAAATACTTTCAACATGTGATGGAAGTAAAACACAATTTTGATTATTTAAAAAGCATTCAAGAAACTAGAGCTAACTCTGTGGACAAAGATCTGGAAGTTAAGAAAGAAAAGACGTCACCAAATTGCAATCGATATACACCCGACCAATTACATTCACCTCGAAGAACTTCGTCTGCAGAAGCCTCTCCTAATCACAGTATCCACTTATCTACCTCATCAAGCCCCCTCTCAACCACTAGTCCTGTAAATTCTTCACCTTTAAATCATCTACAGAACATGCAACCATTTGATTTTAGAAAGCATAAGGTTAGTGAAAATAAAGAAGAAAACAGAAAAAGTAATTACGATATGACCTCGACAGAGAAGGCAGCAATGGATGTGATGAGAAGTCAGTTTTTCAATTTTCAACTACCAAATAATTTACCCATGCCACCAATTTCTATGCCTTCAACGTTTTCTCATCCTGCAGCGATGGTAGCTGCTCTCAGCCAAAATCCAATGGGATTAGCATCTCTGCAAGCACTTTTACCACAAATATCAGGAAAACAGACCGAACATCCTGAAAGTAGAATTAATAACTCTACTGGAAAAATCAGATCAGATAGTTTAAGAACAGATGAAGAGAATGTTCTGAACCTAAGTAAGGATGCTTATGTAGAAGCAGCGCAGAAAACGAGAGATATGATGTTAGGAAAATGTATTAGTCCACCAAAAAGACAATGGGGTGCTTCTCAAATGCCCCTGAATTTAGGTACTCATTTTATTAATCCTACCACTGGTAAAAAGCGAGTACAGTGCAATGTGTGCCTTAAAACCTTTTGTGATAAAGGCGCCCTGAAAATTCATTTTTCCGCGGTCCATTTACGTGAAATGCATAAATGCACAGTTGAAGGTTGTAGCATGATGTTCAGCTCAAGAAGGTCTAGAAATAGGCACAGCGCTAATCCAAATCCAAAACTACATTCCCCTCATTTAAGACGGAAAATCTCACCACATGATGGAAGAAGTGCTCAAGCACATCCTGTTTTAATTCCTCCGCCTGGCGCTGGCTTAAGTATCCCATCAGGAATAAACCCAATGCATCCATTTGGATCGTACCCACTACTTAATCCATCGCAAAATATGAGACAATATACCTCAAACATGCCACTCGATTACAAAAATAACTTAAATTTCTCATCTTCAATGGATATTCCTCATCATATGCGACGTGAATCAAGCTCTGTTGAAAACAAAGATCATGAAGGCAACGGAGAATCTGACGAAGATGATGGAATTGTAGTAGTTGCTGGCGACGACGATGACGATGAAAATGATCACGTAGATACAAGTGACTATTATTCTAATCTTAATAAATCAATAGGTTCAATAGAGGATTCTGAAACGGAATATGACCAAAGAAGTGTAAGTGACAATAATGAAAACTCTGATAACGTAAAAGATACCACAAGTCCAGAAGTTATGAAGAGAAAAAGAAAGAATTTTAACCCAACTAGACTTAAAAATGACTATCTAAACGAAAACACTGACCAGGAAAGTAAAAATGACGAACAATGCAATGATACAGACAGAGTATTAAACCTGAAGAGAGTCAAATGCGAAGAAAGTGATACTGGCCTTACTGACTATTCAGTTCCATATGATAAAGTAGAAAACCTTAAAATAAAACAAGAACCTTCTTCAGTCACTCCAGTTGAAACCACCGAAATGAACTATAGTGCCCAAGACTTACGAGTAAAGGAAGAGCCTGTTGATAAAAGTGAGTCATCTAAATCTCATGAACCATATCATCAACATAACGATCAATATTCATCTGAGAATTCATTGAAAAGACTAGAAAGATTATCTAAAGGAGATTTTCCTAATATTGCAAAGAAAATTGATACACATAGTCCTCTAGGACCGTTTAATCTAAGTGTAAATGATAATATCGATTTTTCTGACAGATCTCCTTCATCATCTGTATCGAGCTATGACTATGGATCAGAGGATGTTCAAGGGCAAATCTATGGTCATTTCGACAATGGTTTCTTTGTAACAACTACTGACGTCCCGATAGACGTAGACTGCCCGCTTAAGTGTAGAGTATGTGATAAAATGTTCCAAAATATTTATATACTTAAAACACATTATCAAAACGCTCATTTAAAAGTAATGTATAAATGTAATAACGATGGATGCAGAGCAGCTTTTAACAATAGGCGCAGTAGAGATCGTCACAGCTCAAATATGAATCTTCACAGAAGAATTCTAGCTGATGACCTGAGGATATTTGACGAATCACGGATCTTAGACAAAATTAAAGAGCAAATGGAACTCCTGGTGAAATTAAACGATGAAGAACGAGCATGTCCGTACATAGAATCGCAGAAGTATTACCGTGCTAGAGAAACAGAAAAACCAAAAGGTCATTTAGGACACATGCATTTTAGTGCGCCTTATCCACCGCTTCCGTTGCCAGAATCCTACTTAAATGGTCGCGACATGTTCAACCAACATCCTTTCCTATTTACGCCATTTGGAATGCTTCCAAATTTTCCGCCTTTGCCATTTGGTTTCTTGCCACCTAGTCTGAACGCGTTCGGTTGCCAAAATCCAAGTTATTCACCCCCTATGGCACAAAAACTCAGCTATTGTGTCGAGGATGAGGCGCCTCGACCCAATAAGGATGGTTATCCGTGCCGTGGTTGCAGAGAGTGTTTCAAAGACTTGTCTAGCTTGAAGCTACATTGTGAAAGTGTTCATGTACAGCTATTACATCGGTGTTCAGTGAGTGGTTGCAACGCTGCGTTCTTCTCAAGGACTAAGAGAAACATTCACAGCGAAGCGCACGCCAATCGTCGGCAGAATGGTAGGGTCCAACCTACTTCGTGACCCGATTACGCGAAATCCGTGTTTATGGGCTGTTAACCACGGCCAAATATCCAGTGCATTTGTGATGTTAATTAGACTTACCAAATAGCTTAGTAAGATTAGATCGTGTACATGTCCAGTACCTTTGAATTCTCAATAAATCCATGTTGTAAAAATGGCGAGAAACTTATGTAACTGTAGGTTATATTTTACAAACGAATAAAACATGGTTTGTGATTTATTTTTAAGACCTTTGTAAATATTTAGTATAAGTATATTATCATAGCAGAGATAAGTGATTATTTAAGAATGTTTTAAATAGCTTTCCTAATATTGTACGTAAGTATAACATATTTTGTAAACTCTTCAACATTCCATAGTAATATTGTGCAATAAAACTGTATATAGTAGGTACCTAATAGATATTATAATGATGTACAAATTTGTGGCTGAAATTTCTTAGATATTTCCATTTGGAACTAAATAATATAGAAACTTACTATTTAAAGTCAAAAATTGAGAGGAGTAGCGTGGTTCAAACAAAGTAATTTGGTTCGCATTTGTAGGTTCAAATAAAGCCAATTAAAATAGACAATTTCTAAAAAAAATATTCTTAAAGCATTGTATTTTATTGCTTAACAAATAAACATAGTTTGACGTACTGTGATTTAAAATCTCTTAAAATGTAGTTTTGTTCTACTCCTAATTAGTGTGCAGGCTTGACCATTATTCTAAACAAATGTTTAAAATAAGTGTTTTAAATGTTTAACACTTTTTTAAAAGATGTTTCATAAAAATAGTTTAAAACTTTAGTTTAAAACTTTTTAATCTTTAGTTTCCCAGGTTTCTGAATGTGTCGTGTTAAAGTTATACGAGCTCAAAAAACTTGTACTAATCTTTGAGCCACTGTAACTTTGAAACGAGATACTCATTTTCACGGAAATCTGATATAGATTTTTGTTTCTAGAATGTTTCTATAAAATTTCATTGAGTTTGATTGGTTTATTCAAATGAGAACCAAATTACGCTTGTATGGCAAACGCCGGGGAGCTAGGATTACCTACTTCTCTTAAGATATTATGGGCCTTCTGGAATTCTGTAATTTACCTACCGGAAGTTTCTTCTAATACTGTAGTAACTTTGACAGCATTATTTTGTCGTTTGCCTATTTTTGAAAATTTTACTAAACTACGCATAATATTTTTATTCGTCCACTACAATTCATATTATTATTATACTATATTATATTGGTCGATTTATAAATAATGGTACTTATTTACTTATATTTATAAATTGATTTGATTAATAATTAAGTTCTTACTTTATTTATATTTCTTTGCATAAGTCAAGGCCCAAAAATGGTAGAAATGTTAATTGAAAGAATACCTACCTATACCTAGTTAATGAGCTGGCGAACCTATTTACCTAATCACTTCTGGTCAAAATACATTTTATTCAATCTGAAACTGAATTCAAAGTTCGTGATTTTGATGACTGAATATACCTATATGAACTCATTTCCAAGCAAAATGGTACAAAATTTTGTCGATGAATATACCTTTTATATCCGCAATTACAAAAAATATCCCTAAAACATATTTCTTTTTATTCTCTTCCAATTTACATAAAAATGTGTGCCTAAATATTGGTTTTCCATCAAATAACATTTCCACTAACGAGTGTCTGCTAGTTTGGCGCTAGTGCATTATTTTATATAGTTTTGACTTTTTTATGAATAAAATGTTCAAAGTATTATAAAAGCATTGTATTTACTGCTTAAAAAATAAACATACCTAGTCTGACGTATTGTGATTCAAAATGTATTTTTGTCCTACTCCTAATTAGTCGGCATCAGGCTTGGCATTGTTCTGAATCTAAACAAATGTTTAAAACATGTTTTCATTAAAATAATAGTTTAAAACATGTTTTAAACAAAAAATATTTTGTTTTTTAACTGTTTTTTCCAACCCTGGTCTACATGTCTTTATTTTCCTAAACCTACTTAAGTACTTACATATTAAATTATTATCGCACGAATAATATAAAAATATCATACTTAAGCTCTTTTCATTTCTTATACCTACGCGTATTGCCATTCTTAATTTGATATTTTTATTTGGAGCAGCTAATTTTGATTTCACGAGAGCCAAACTAGCCACATAACAATTTTTGTTATTATGATGTAGGTATAAATTGGAAATCCATTCTAGATCTATTCTAGCTATTTTGGTGCTAAACAACAAAATTATAATTTCACTATCAAAAAAATGAAAACTCTGTGAAAACTACTTCAAAATCTTTTAATGACCCAGACTAATTGAAAAAGATAGACGGAGTCCATACCAAAACAGTTAATTTTCGTTAAAAGGAGCCAGTTTTATTCGCGATAATTATGTGAACATAAGTTATCAGTACAGTCGCGATCGGCTACTTTTATTGCAACCGGCTTTATAATATCATGGCACCCCGTTTATCTTTTTCCTTTATTGTGTGTATTAGTGTAAAAATTTTGTTACATAATTTAAAATAATAATTGTAAGAACCAAAAAGTATTATGTATTTAAGACGGGTGTAGATGCAGCTGCACTTTGAAGCATGTTATTCTTCCTTTTGCCAAACATTACTAAATATAAAAATAAAACGTTTAAAACAATTAAGCGTACCTTCTTTTATTTATGCTACCTATATTATTATTCAAGAACAAACTTCTCTTTTGAGGAATCTGTATAAGCATATAAAAGAAAAAGCTGACTGACTGACTGACTGATCTATAACGCACAGCTCAAACTACTGGAGTGATCGGGCTAAAATTTGGCATTCAGATAGCTATTTTGATGTAAATATTGGCTTAGAAAGGATTTTTGAAAATTAAATCCCTAAAGGGGTAAATCAGGGATTTGAAATTTATGTAGTCCACGCGGACGAAGTCGTGAGCTTAAGCTAGTAGTAGTGAGATTATAATATTAACAGACGAAATGTTGATAATGTATATTTCTTAATGTATTCATATCACTGTTTTGATTAAATGATAGTTTAAATAAAAAACGCAAAATGAGCCTGAATCAGGTTGTTAACCCTAAACACTAATCACTACAGATAGAGCTAGTTATTAAATTGGCACAAGCATTAGGAACCAAACCAAAGCAAATTGCAAGATCTCTAAGAAGATCGAATAAGAAAAAAGAAGGCGATATGAAAGGACGCCTACGTGATGGGACGTGCAATCGGATTCTGTGACATTTGAGGTAGGTAAGGTAAATATAAAATATGCGTAACTGACAGGCATTCAACTGGCTTCATTTTTATGAACTCATTTTGTTAGTGAGGGCTCCATTTGTGGTATTATCTATGGTAATCTGTTTTTCATCGTCGAAAAATCGTTCAAATGAACACTAAAACTATCCAACACTAGCACTTCTCCTTTCAGCAAAGGTTGCCTGGTTGAGATTGCTCCAAGCAATAAGGCCGCCTTTGCACACAATTGTTTTTTCTGTTTTCTTCTTTCTGTGTTGTGATCCTTTACATGTGTTTTTGTGTGCAATAAAGTGTTCTATCTATCTATCTATCTATTTAAAAATACCTAGCTACCTACGTCAGCTACGTAGACGCGAGCGCTTTTTTAACGCTCGTTAAAAAACTTTTGTGTGTACAAGGCTTTAAACACCATGACTTATTTTCTCGTCATTAAAACGACAATAGGGGCGGTCAGTTTACAGAGAAGTAACAAAATCAATTTACTGACATTGTCGCTCAGTAATGGAGTATTGAATAATTAACGATCGCGACATCACGCGATGTCAGGGACCGGCGGCGTGACAGCGACGTGTCGTGTGACGGAAATGTCACGGTTTATACGGGCGACTATAATCTATAATTCATTGGCAATCGATTACGTGGTTATTGGTAGGTACTCAGTAATAGTCCTGACGTAAGAGTAGGCGTTTTTGAAGAAAGAATACTCAGAATCACTCGGCATGGTGATAGAAAGATGTGTGAAAGAAAGTGTTTTTCTATGTGATCTAATCAGGAGTGAGGAGATCCGTAGGAGAATCAAAGTAACCGACAGAGCTCAGCGGGACAAAAGCAGGTCATCGTCAGCCGATGGACGTCCACTGTTGGGTATAAGTCTGTTGTAGGGAATTCCACAAGCCGCAACCTTACGCCGACTGAGTCCTAGCTCCTTGCGACTTATTGACGCCGTCTGTCAACCTAGTGGGAATTTGCCGACGCTGCGTTTTCCGATGCGAAGTCGGCATTTCAGCATCTTGGGACCCCAACAATACATTTTAAAGAACTTCGAATTACCGACAAAATGAAAAGATTTTAATAATTTTCAAATAGGTAAGTAGGTGCATGTCTTACTTAACTAACATTATTTTGATAAATTCTAATCTGGAAGAATTCATAAAACAATAATACATACAGTATGCCGACATACCAAAATTAGAAATAAAAAAATACCTACTTATATCCTAACTGTGCGTCCACACACTGCTCTACTCGTGCAATTAATCGCGACGTCGCCGCACTAGGTTGCTTGCCTTTGCAACGCGATGGACGTTGAAACTGTGGCTATTGCATACTTACCGACAAAATAGGGTGCGATGGGTATGAACGAGGAACATGCGAGTAACGCGGCCACGCTACGTCTCTGCCTCTGTTCCTCGCGCCCTCCCATGCCACACGGGCAGTGTGTGGACGGGGGGTAACAATTTCGGAAGCCCAATACAATTTATTGCAGCGCCATAGAGCTGGGTTGCCATTTACATAATCAACTCTGATCAAATACCACTACATTTGCATTGGAAACGTAGGTAGGTATGGGAAGCTGTGTTTATTCATATTATTGCAACTAATCTAAATAGTTGTCTGATGATCTATACATCCTCTGAATGTAAATCGAGCATCCTACTGTGATCAATAAACGCTTTTATAAGCTCCATCTACCTTTTTTCCTTTAGTCTATGATATCGGGATGAGTTGCGGTTGGCGCATTCAGAATAAGAACCGAACGTCTCGCTTGTCAGCAATTTGTTTTGAAAAGAGAACACTTCTAATTCGCAAAAGGAACGCTCCTATGTTTAAAAAGTATCGTCACGCGAACTAAAGTCGTGTGCATATTGGTATGAGCTTAGAATATTTTTTGAGAATCCATGTTAAATTAAATATTATAAATTATGCGAAGATAATATGTCAGTTTATCTGTCTGTCTGCTATTTTTTCACGGCCCATCCGTTAAACCTATTTTGTGAAAATTTAGTAGGTAAGGTACCTGGATGGAAGGAAGGTTATTTTTATCCCGGAAAATTATAAAGTGTTTTTGTACGGTATTTTTAAAATCTAAATCCACGCGGATGAAGTGGCAGGGATTATCTACTTAGTAACTAAACTGTTGTGCTAAATTCCCCTTTCTCTACAATGTGTCAAACTATGTGTAACTACCTACTTAGATCCTAAGACATTACCTAAGTACTCAAACGGATGTAATTTGAATGTATCAACTTTTTCGATTTCAGTAGATAGGTACGCTCCCGAAATTGTGAAAAATCAAATTAAATATTGACTGAAAATTTTACTTAACATTCAGGACTTTCCAATAAATGTCATCTACTCTGAGTTCCTTAAAAAACACATTCGCCTAATGTGAACACGTCTTTACGAATTCGAAATTTGAATATGAAAAGTATAAAACGGTGCCTTTCTAGAGGGTTTTATACTTTTTTTCTGCTAATGAGTGTGGCTTCTTAGGGAGCTGGTTATTTCCATAGATAATTTCGGTTCGGAAATTTTTGTAGAAACACCCATAATGTTAGCGTTGGTGTTTTACTAATGAACAGGTTTGAGGCAACCATGACGAATAAACTTCAAATCGTATTGATACTACGTAAGTAGTAGATAGGGATCTACCTATAAGCAATGTAAAAAGTGAAGACAAATTCGTACCTACTTGTTTGCGTGGCACATAGATAGGTGTACCTACGCGTAGCACCTTAAGTAGATCAGATAGGTACATAGTGGTGCGTGGTTTATGCACCTGTTGACACCTTCGAGCTTGCTTCAAAAAATGACCTAGGGGTGTTTTATTAAAAATTGGCCTGCCTAATATTTTACGAAAAAAATCGAGATAACAATGCAATAGCGACATTAATAAAAACCTCGAACCATAAAGCACGATATAATGTTTTAAAGTAGGTATTGTTTCTGAACGATCACGCGAGCGATGGCCGCGGGGAAGCGTGGAACAATCGAATTCGGACAATACGAAATTTTGAATTTGGAAGCTTCGCCGCGAGCGCAGTTTCGTCATCCTATAGCACGCGACGCCATGACAGCTGCCAAATTCAGAAGGTTAGCTATAGGTATTAGGTTTTTTTTCTCTCGTCTGGCTTTACAAATATTAGCCAATGTCAAGTTTGTAGATATTTACAAGCTAGGGAAATTATATAAGTATGGACTTCGTCTGTGCCGGCGCTTGCCGACATGCGCGCCGCCCCTCTAGAGCGCTTCCCAGTCAGTTTCAGTATGGTTCCAGCACCAAAAAACACCAGTGAAACACAAAAACCGGCCACTTTTAACAAAAAACACTCCAAAAAGGCACAACACGTGCGCCAGCAAACGCTAATACAGACGAAGTCCGTAGGTAAGTTAGCTATAGGTATTTTTTCTTACCTATAGATTACCTTAGCTATAGGTACTTGTGTTTTACAGGGCAGTCGTAATTTAAAAAACACGACTGCCCTGTAAAAAGTTAAAAAAATCACTTTTGAGTAGGTATTTACTTAACTACCTAGATTTACATTCCGCAATGAATGAACAGCATCTAGCTACAGAAATAAGTCTATGGTTAGATAAGTACCTACTTAAGTACCTAATATTAATGTGATTAAGTAGGTATCTACTCTCCACACATTTGAAGAATTTTAAATTTCAAATAATTTAAAATCTGTGGGAACAAACAAGCGTGTCTTGAAGGAATTACAGAATTCGATTTTCAAAATTGCGTTTCAGTAAGCATTCCTACCGAATTTTAAATAATTTAAATATTTTATCCAAACAACTTTTATTTAGCTAAAGGCATCAATTAACATTCGGGCACATTACCGAGCTGTCACTTTAGCTATGAAAATAAGACCCTTACAAAGAGATTTACTTTAAGGTTAGACCGACTATTAGGGAGGTCGAACAACAATTTCAATCCAACAGGCACCAACCTGTACTACCTAGGTTGAGTAGGTACTATTTATCTAGGCATGCTTTGACACAAAACTCTAGATAGGAACGGAAGTGAGTACTTAAGTAAACTGTACCTAAATTGAAACAACTTTTCACTAGAGTTACGGTCAATAATAATTATTCAGCAAAAATAACAGAAACATAGAAAAAATAACAGAAACACAGAAAAAATAACAGAAACAACAAAAAATAAAATAACATCAACAAAATCAATAAATAACAGAAACAAAAGAGAAATAAAATAACATAAACAACAAAAAACTAAAGTAACGAAAAAAAAAAACATAAAATTCAGCAAATTAACGCCAAATTAAAAATACAGAACACAATACAAACGTGTTAAAAAAGAAATCAGTAAGAAAGAGGATCTAACGTGAAGAGGAGCCACTAGCCAGTAGCCGTAGATTGAGAAGGAGCCATTTATTGCGTTAGCGGCTTTACCATTTATTGCTTTAGCTTGCTTTAGCGGCTTTATCCGATCTGCACTCCTATTAAGTATCTACGTTCAAGTATCTTTGATATTATTCGAGATCTTTTGCACCCGAAATCGAAAAACACCAGTAAAGATATTCAGTAGCGCTCCCAGCTACAATTTCGAGAAATCACCAAAAATTCTAAACTCGAACGATTCGAATGAAAATATTCAAATTCCTTGCATAAGTAGGAGATAGGTAGGTAAGTTTGACGTTTGACAGCTCGTGAGAATGTTGTGACGTGCTTCGATATTTAAATTGTTGACGAATAACTGAAATATCGACATTCTTTTGAGTCTACGTGTCTTTGGAATTTTGTTCTCAATTTGAATGCGTCGCAATTTAGATTTTTGAATAGCTGATTCTTTATTTTATCCACAATGATCATAAAATTACTATAATACTAAGGTTATACTTTGACATGCATTCTCTAAGTAGGTACCTACTGCCTAGTGTTCTGGGTAGCTAAGTAGATGTAGTAGGTAGCTGTGTTCTTATTAAAATAAAGAATAAATAGTAGTAATATCTGACAATATAATGTAGGTATCTCACACTTAGATTTTTATCCTACACATAACAGATGTCTCAAAGAATTAGCCAAAAATCGCAAAAGGCATAAGTAGTTACCTAACTAGATTCATAATTTTGTTTTATCAGAAATTAATTTGTACCTAAGTAGGTACCTACTCAGAATTTCAGCAGGCCCCATTAAAACAAAATTTTACATTGACGAAGTGGAAGATAGGTAGGTACTTAGGTACTCGTAGTTTGGTAGATAAGTAAGTATCTTATCCATCTATATAGGTATTATCTATACTTACTCTATCTACTATAATACTCGTTACGCAGATACCTAAGTATCTAAGCTACGTCAGTAGGTACCTACTTATCTATAAAATGCGAATAAAAATATTTTAATCAAAATTATCCCATTAAATTATTAAAACGCCAGACGGCAGACCTACCTAATCAGCCGAAACACGCAAAAATTCCCACACGGAAGCCAAATAAATGGATAGTTAGGTGAAATTTGGTTAATTTCGAGCTAATTTCATATCACATCGATCGCGATCAGAAGCTCGTGCCGAGATAGCTGAATTGATCTCAATTTGATAAATTTCCTGCACGCTCCTTGATGTTCACGCAATTTATTAAATTCGACATATTTTATTTTATTTTTAGAAGTACTTACCTATTAAAAATTGAACTTCAACCTCAGCTTTAACTCTAAAGTCTAACTACTTTTATTATTATGAGCTAATACTTAGGTAATTATTAGGTAGAATATACCTACTTATTTAGGTATTGGCAGAGTTCACACACCTTTGAGAACAATATGGAAAACTCTCAGGCATGTAAATACTAACCTACGTTTTCTCAAGATGTTTTCCTTCATCGTTAAAGCAAGTGACATTGAGAAAATCTTCACAGTTAAAAAATTTCAGCAAACCACTCCTGAAATACACCCACTTCCCGAACGTTTCCGAATACAAATTCATGAATGTCATTCTAATTCAAACATCGTGGGCGGCGGTCATTGGTCCGCTAGAAATGTCACCGCCGACTTTCCGCGCGCTGCCATTGGTTGGAAGTGTCACCGTGTCGCAGTGCGTGACATTCCCGATTGGACCGGGCACGCCTACACGCGTGTTCTAATTTTAAATTTAAAGCTCTTATCAGTCATTGGAAACTGCGGCGGCACGTTAATGAAAGCTGATTAATACAATTTGAATAGGTAGAGCTCGCTAGTATAGGCACAGAGTACCTACTTAAAATACAAGTATCTACTCATGTGGTTTAGGAACCGTAGATAGGATAAGTATATCAAAAAGTACAAACACGACGTTAAGCCAAGTCTATAATCTGATGGGTAATCTAAACTCAGATACACCCTTGTAAGGAGGTAGGTACCTACTTACCTGTTTTAGAAAAGAGTTTGAAATTGGACGCCTAGGTATTATCAAATCTACGTATGCCTACCTATCTTAGGAATAAATTATTAGGATCTAATGGTAGATATATCTATGTACCTATACCTATCTAACAATTTAAATGCTTCATCCGCGTGGGCTACACAAATTTCAAACCTCTTTAGGGATCGAGTTTTCAAAAATCTTTTCAATAGCAGAGGTCTACGTTTTAATAGCAATTTGCAAACCGAATTTCAGCTTAATCTCTCCTGTAGATTGAGCTGTGCGTTGATGGATCAGTCAGTCACCTTTATCACACTAATATTATTAAGGAGAAAGTTTGTATGTGTGTGTGTGTGTGTGTGTATGTTTGTTACTCCTTCACGCAAAAACTACTGGACGGATTGGGCTGAAATTTAGAATGGAGATAGATTATACCCAGGATTAGCACATAGGCTACTTTTTATCCCGGAAAATCAAAGAGTTCCCACGGGAATTTTAAAAAACCTACATCCACGCGAACGAAGTCGCGGGTATCAGCTAGTGTGTTTTATATTTCAATAGGAAGGTAAGTAGCTATCAGCATGGCAAACAGCCTAATCTGTCTAGTAGTCTGAGCTGTGTGTTGGTAAATCAGTCAGTCACCTTTTCCTTTTTATAGGTAACTGGTAAGTAGGTACCTATTTAAGTAGATAACATGACTTTACCTATTAAGTATACTTAGTAAGTAAGCGTCGCAAAGTAAGGGTTTATCTAAGCTGGACAGTTAGCTATCTAAACCGAGGAGGTTTTTCAGTCGGTGTCGCAGGGCGGGCGGCGGCGTGCGCGGAACTATTGATCGGCACACGCCCGGTGACAAATGCCGCTAATTCCTGATACTGCCACTTGCCACCGCTGCAGATACTGGCACCTAGGTGAAACTAGACAGACAGATATCTAGATAGATATAAAATGATTTAGATTTATTTATTAGTTGCAAAATTTTAATATGTAGGAAGCACAATACTTAGGTCTTAAAATTATAAATGTCCAATTGCAATCTGCCGTGCAATGGCACGCAATTCTTCACTAGTTACATTTTTATAGTTAAAGTTATTTAAATAGGTACATACAAGGAGAAAATATATAAAAAGTTTTATGTCAAAGAATAAGTAGCATTAGGTAGGTATGTGAGGTAGTGATGGGAAGTGATTAATTTATTGTAGCAAGTAGGTACCTATACCTACTTAGGTACTTAGGATAGGTAAATTACAGAGAAAGTAAAGTATAAGGGCTGCAAATAAAATTGGTAAAATAATTCTTCACCTTTTTGTTTTACGCCGTAGCACGTAGGTAGTTAGCTTGTACCTAGGTACTTACTTACCTTACTTTTTAGTCGGATTCAGAATAATCGCGCATCTCTTCAAACTTCGAATATTGGTGCAAACTTTTCGTTGGCTCGGTTTTTCGAATTCATTCCCAAGTTAATTTTGTTAGCTAATTGGAGTTTCCTCGAGTTATGACGATTCGTGCGCCTCTATTTTATACCTAAGTGGGGCCTAACAGAAACCCATAGCATACAAACACAGCACACTGTGAACTACTAATCCAAGCTAAGATTACCTAAGTATAAATGCTAAAGTGTCAGTCTGTTCCGTAGCTTCATTTAAATAAATAAATAAAATATTAAAAAATAAAAATTTAGCAGCTAAGCTAAAATAAAATCATTGAAGGAATTATAGAAGCTTACAGACTCCTCGAGCAGTCGTTGTTACTAATATTAGTATTAGAGATAGTGAGGGATAACTGCGCCAGGGCAGTTGACTGCTCGACTGCATGATTGAATTTCGCTATGCTGCTCGGCGCAGGTGTGCTAGCTAAGTACCTACCTAGTCTATAAAGATGTGCAGTCGCAGCTTGGTGCGATCAGTCATGAGTCATGACTGCTTTAAGCTGTCCATGTAACTAGGAGCGCTATAAGAATAATGATAAGAATTAAGATAAGTAGGTATGACGCGCAATTAGGTAAGTACCTAATTTTGATGCCTGCAACTTTGTCCGCATGGACTTAGGTTTTTAAAAATCACGTGCGAACTCTTTGACTTTCCGGGATAAAAAGTAGCCTATGTCACTCTCCAGGCTTTAACAGGGCTCTCTCCGTCACTTACTCCATACAGTCGTAGTCAATACCAAAGTCCATGAAATTTTGCAGACATATTCTAGAAACTAATACCTATGCTTGTGGTGTTTTAGATTTTTCTAAAAATATGTAGTTTTAAAATTACAGTAGCTCAAAAATTTGTATGTTAATTTTTAAGACCGCGTAACTTTGAAACCGAATACTTTAACAGAAATCTGGAAAGCCACAGGCATAGATAGGAATTAGTTCCCGGAACGTTTCTACAAAATTCCATTGAGTATGATTGGTTAGTATTCCAAAGACGACGAACTACGTTTGTATGGAACGAGTGACGGAGAGACCCCTCTTAATAATGCCCATGCAAAAATTCACTTCAATTCGTTGTTCAGTTGCAACGTGATTGAAGGACAAACCAACAGACAAACACACTTCCGCATTTATTATGTGGGTAGTGATTCACATAATATGTAAATGATTAATTATATAGGCAGGTAGGTATGTACCAGGTTTAAGTTGGGATGAAAAAATCGTCGGTCGGATTACGCCTCGGTTTACAGCCAGCCGTTAGCTTTTATAGCGGTGGTGATTGACCTTATGATACCTACCTGCTCACTTTACTTGACTCCGTGCTGAGAATGGGAAACGCCGTGAAAGCGTAAGTAGTAAGTACATACCTATTTAACTTATTTATACCGGGTTACTGGTAATATTATGTCGGCAATCCGTTAAGGGGATGTAGGAGTGGTGATTTGCAACCAAATGACCCCTAATGACCCTTGCAAATTTCAACCATTTGGTGGGTTCCCAACGAGTACTTAACACCAAAACGAGTAACAGTGTGACAGTGTGATTTTTTATTATTATTATTGTTTTATTGTTTTATGATTTATTAATTTAATTAATAGTCTAACTATATATTTTGCACGCCATACACAAATGGCAAAATGTGAAGAACCAAGGACCTGTCAATATACCTACCATCATTGTTACTCACATTTCGCAAAATAAAGAATCATTTCATTTCATTTCGTTGGGAATTTTTCGAAAATGTTCTCCCAACGAGTTACACTGCACCTACCTACTTAGCTGTGGTGTCCCGAGTCACACTGTAGCTTGCATGGGTTGATCGTGATAATCACCGATCTTAATCCATATCCTACCATGTTATCTTCGCTCTGGTCCCTTCCATATCACTCTAAAATACATTAAAATAAACTTGTAATGCAAAATCTGATTCGCAGCGGGAAGTAACTAAATCGGATACGTAACGGAACCGACGGACGAGCAAATTGGGTTGCAGAGAACAAGATTAACATGTCTCCTGTTCAGGATATGAACTGGACTTTAATAATTGCCCACATAGTTCTTAGGTTACCCGTCGGTGCCTACACTGCAGTTCCTAGCTTTTAACTAGGTATCATGAAGCTTACAATCTACGAAATAGTTGGAATAAAGGTGATCGCATATAACGCTGGAATTTTCAGACGTCCGCAGAAAGAGCCGGCCGCATCAATTGCACTGAAAAAATATAGATAAATTCAGTTATTGAATAATAAGGATGTGCGCAAATTGGCTAAGTATATCTTATTATCGCCTAACCGATCGCTTTCTTTCAGCACCAGTATAGGATTAGTATAACCAATATTACAAAAATGAGCATGGTTGATAGAAATTGGAGCCTCATAACAAGTAACTACATACTTATTACTTAAATACCTAATAATGAAATTGATAGACACACTTATTCCCTGCGAGAGAGCGCCATTCAGATTTTCCCTGAAAAACTTTTTCCCAAAATTTTAAGGCGCTACTTTAAATAACAACGAAAATTTTAACAAAGTAGGTATAGTAAGTAAATCTGAAGACGAATTAGGGCACGAGAAATGTATACTTACAATAATAATTATTGATTACATTATAATTAGGTATTATGTAATTACCACCAATCACCATATTATAATAAGTATAGGTACCTAGGTACTGTACGGACTCAAATATTTTCGTTTGAAAATACCTGAAATAGGCCTGTTAATAAACTTAAAAAAGAGCTATTAACATTATAGATAAACCTGCAATTTATTCCAAGGGAAATCTTTATTTTCTTTATTCGCCACTTCTAACACTCAAGCCATTATCCCGAACTCATAAACCCAAAAAACAAACTGCGCAACCCTTGAAGTTAACCCTCGGCATAATAAAAATAAAACGACAATAAAACGGGGTATAAAAGTGTCCGGGTCGAAATGAAATGGAATGCAAATGTGAGTGAAATAAACAAGCGGGGTAAGGTGAAGTGGCTAGTTATGGAGAGTGGGAGCACGGAGGTAGGGTGCTCAAGATTTGTTGCTCGAGGACACGGAAATCGTGTTTTTATTTATGGGTTAAATGGGTGAAAAGTTTTGTAAAGTCAAGCGGTGAATAAAACTTTCAAAAGGGAAAAAGCCTTTAGGTAGGTTTACATTTATCTTTTTCAGAAGAAACAGAAAGTTTTTGATTGTCTAAACTTTCTAGAGAAACACAGCACTGAGACTTCATAGCCCCAGGGTTTCCACGGCTCAACTATTAGACTTTACTACTTTACTTTTTTTTAGACTTTACATACCTAATATCTAATACCTACCTACCTAGGCCAGCGACGATAGGTACAGTTTTAAGGTTCGGTCGAAGACACAAAAGGCGCGACCTAAACGTGTTCAACGCGGCTCCTGAAGATAAGATTCCTGAAAGAGAAACAACTTTTTCTCGGTAGGGAGGGAATTCCGAACGAGATTCTTCGAAAGCACTAGTAAAAGTAATTTTAATAAAAAACTATTCTATTCTATTTAATTCTATTCTGCTCGTAAGAAACTGTATGTACCTACAGGCGTTTCCACTGTGAAGCATGAGTCGACTTGGAACTTGGAAGCTACGTTGCCGTTGCTGCTATTGCATGTCGCGTCTTCGTCATTCCAACTGCTGGGCATCCATTGCTGGGCATTATTATGTACATGAACCTATCTTTTAAGGATTTCCACACTTCACGGCTTTGGAACATTATTTTTTTTTAATTCGATTCGAAATCCCAAGGCAAGGGAAACCCAGTCATTCAGCCGTGCAAATCTGTAAGTCACTGGCAGGTTTGCGCGGGAACGCTTCCATAAACAATGCCATTAACGCGAGCGTTACGCGGCAGATTTTAAATTTGGAACGTTCCGCGGCCATTCGTCATGTCGCCGCCAACCCGCGACACTGTGCCGCCAATGCGACATGGTATACTGCGCTTGAATAGTTTTGAGATTTTCGCAAACACTCTAACCTAAATAAAAAACCAATTGAAGCTGTCTCCAAACTTGATGTCATAAAATGTATTTCCGTGCTTTAATGCCATTGATAAATAAATAATCAGGCTGAAGACAGGATGATTATTCTGGTGGATAGCTTTGAGCACAATTTCAAACTATCTCATACGCTAAGTTAAGTTAGTGTTACAGATAGTTTACCGTGTAAAACCCCATTAGAGGTTCATTTCATAGGCATGGATCTATAAAACTAATGACTAGATGAGATGGTAGTCAAATTCTTAATTTGGACTGCTGGATATCGTTCAAAACTAAAATTAGGTAGTATATGAGCCTTTTAAATTTTGATATTGCTTGTTCTTGCACAAATTCGGGATTTTTCAAATTTTTAAATAAAATACTGACAACTAAAAATAAAATATAGGAAGAAAATTCTACGTCATTTTGTTCAAGTATCAAAAGTTATCAGTTGCGCTACATCTTGACTAATGACGTCATGTGTCCCGCGCAGCGCAAGAGCAAATGACTCGCGATGAATTTAAAATTTGAACTCGGAACAGTTCGCTAACGAGGGAGGCGGCAGTGTCGTGAGTTATTGTGGAGCTGTCGATGTCGTTCAGAACTGGAGTTTAGTAGTCTAAGAAATATTGGATGATTTGTTGAAGGGGTTTATACTGGCCCGAATTTCCAAAAACTTCCTGTGGCAGTAGGCACTACACACTAGTAGGCCATTCTTGTCATAGGAGCGAGGGCTTTGGAACTGAAAGGACCTTGAGTGGACACCGCGTACAAGTTAGCGTAGTGTGTTGTGCTCTACAAGGGAGCACAACAAGTGTAGAGCAAGGTGGAATAGGCCAACGACATACAGTAGCTGGATGAGGAAGACTGAGTGTGGTGGCGCTCATTGAAAAAGGCCTCTAAGTAAGTACATGAAGCAGAAAGCGTTCACAGGCTGAAAAGATTATGATGATAATGGATTTTTGCTTTAAGGACAACCTGGGGGCTAGGAATAAGTAAGGGGTAGGAGGGTAAACATATTAATTTGTGTTTTCTTATTTCTCATAAAGATTTAAAAAAAATATTTAATTTATGATGAACTAATCACACTAATATTATAAAGGCGAAAGTTTGTATGTGTGTGTGTGTGTGTGTGTATGTTTGTTACTCTTTCACGCAATAACTACAGAATGGATTTGTCTGAAATTTGTAATGGAGATAGATCATATCCTGGATTAGCACATAGGCTACTTTTTATCCCGGAAAATCATAGAGTTCCTACGGGATTTAAAAAAACTGAAATCCACGCGGGCGAAGCCGCGGGCATCTTCTAGTACACTTATAAAAATAACAATGTCATATTCCACAAAACGCTTTTTCTGTTCATTTAGAGTTTACACTAATTGCCAAGTATTTTCATAATTATTTATATGAATTTTTATTATTTTTAAATAAAAAATGTATTTCGACGAAGTTGTTGGAGTTAACAGAGTGTTCTCGGACTATTTAAGCTTCAAATTATTGAGAACATTTTGCTTTTAACTTTGCATTGGTGATTAAGTGTTGACTGTTGTTGCATTTAGTTTTGTGACATTGACTGTTATTGTTGACATTAATTTTAGACACTTAATTGAGCAAACGTAAAGTCATAAATTAATACCTACTGCTTTATTGAAGCGTTTAACTATTTATCACGTACGGTTACGTATAAATTAATAAAAAACTAAAATTAACATTGGCACAGAAATAAAAAATAAATAAATATGGAGATTTAAGTAGGTATATTAAAGGCTAGGTAAAACCATACAAATATTAAAATCACATCAAAATGTCCTGTCTTGATCCGTTAGGGTATAGGTACTTAACTTATATATTTTATACTCTAAGCTTGATTCAAAATATATAGAGGCTAGAACTAAAACTGTTGTCACAACTACATTAGTACCTTTTTACCTATAAAAATTCCAAACGTAATGTAAGAACTAAAAAGACTCTCAAACAGTACACTCGAACGAATATCTCGGTAATCCTACCGAGTGCCGACAACAGTCAGTCAGTTGTAGTTGCGTTTAAAAATACATACGACGCGGGTGGCCCCCGCTAGATCAATTATTACCAATTAACACGCGCTCAGGAAACTGTGTGCACTATGGTGGATGGAAATCACTGTAATATGGATAGGGTTACTACTTGCTAGCTGAACGGATTTATACCTTCGGCTTTATGGTTAACTAGCTGATACCCGCGACATCGTTCACGTGGATTTTGATTTTTAAAATCCCGTGGGAATTCTTTGATTTTGCGGGATAAAAAGTAGCCTATGTGCTAAACCAGGATATAAATTATCTTTGTTCTAAATTTCAGCCAAATCCATTCAGTAGTTTTTGCTCGAAAGAGTAACAAACATATACACAAACTTTTACCTTTATAATATTAGTGTGAGTAAAAAAACTAGAATGTATTATTACACGAATGGCCAAAAAAGGTATGTAATGTTTTCAGGGTTCATGTATGTATGTTTGGATGTGAGCAAAACTACATAAACGTTTGATTTGAAAGACAGCCCCCAAATATCATGATACTTACCATTAAACACTTAAATAACAACAATTTCGACAGAATGACCGGTTTCGTTAAGTTTACCTAAAGCACTTAACGGAAACGGTCAACCACCCATAATATGACCAATGACTACCTAAGGGTCACGGGAATGACAAGCACAAAAAGTAAAAAACACAATCATTTTACTGCTGGGTTTAAAACAGCGCTAATGAATTTTAATTGCGCTTTTGCAACCTTAAGCACCCATCTTACAAAGACCTCCATTATACGACTGTAGTGCAAGAAGTCTCCTTACCTTAATAGGCATCTACAGATGTACCAACAAATCTGTCGCAACTTTCCTATTTGGGGGTTAAGATTGATATACCTACTAGCTAACAAAACAATTAATGTCCTTAATCATGGCTACCAATTATTATGTTGGACTGTTGGAGTTAAGTAGAGGTCCATTATTTTAAACAGTTGTTTTTTTTTTTTTGTAAATTTATGTATTCTTTTTAACAGCTTACATAACAGGGCTGTCTCCGTCACTTACTCCATACAATCGTAGTTCCCATTTCATTTGAATATTAAGCAACCAAAGTCCATGAAATTTTGCAGACATAGTCTAGAAACTAATATCTGTGTCTGTGGTGTTTTAGATTTTTCTAAAAATATGTAGTTTTAAAATTACAGGGGCTCAAAGATTTGTATTTTTCTTTAAAAAAAGGCCCAACTTTGTGCTCGTTTTTCTAGACAACGAAGCAATTTAATGAAATTTGGAAAAACCACAGACCTAGAAAATTTAATGAATATTATGTAGTAAAAAAATTATCGTTATATATTTTATATTGTTATAATTATGTGGGAACTACGAAAACCAGAAATTACACCCAGAAATCTTGAAAATTTCGTGCTGTCTCGATTTGTGCAAGCGGGGTGGTGAAGTGCGGGGGACGACACGTGAAACTGACAGAAACTGATAGTCTAAACACACGGGCCACATTTAGACTGCACCCAACTCCAAACTTGTCGATAGGTCTAACTAAATACACTGGTACATTTCAACTTGCGTTAGACGTATGCGTTACCTACTCAGACGTTGCCTGTAGATAAAAATATGTCTCATGTTTGCTGGCAATAGCGCATGCATCAAACCCTGCAAGTTGCAACTCTCTTGCAACCTATTCCTCACGCAATACGCACAGCTTAAATATTATAATTTTTGACAATGTATACTATATGTAATGCCATATCACAGGTCACTCTCTGATTTATTGCTAACAATTTACTTCCAAATGCAAAGAAATCTAAGTGTGTTGAATTCACACTGCCCAATACCAGGACCTTAAATGACATAAATTCATTGATAAATAATCATATGTTGAAAATAAAGGAGAACCCCGTGTTTCTCAGTATAATGTTAGATGCAAAGCTTCTATGGAACACCCACATATCAACACTTGATGGTAAACTCAGCTCTGCTGCTTACACTGTTAGAAAAATTCGACAGGTACTGACGTGGAAACTGCAAAAATTGTATATTTTGCCTATTTTCACTGTATTATGTCTTACGGACTCTTGCTATGAGATAAAGCGGTAGATATTGAGAAAAAAATGTATTACAGAAAAGGACAGGACGTGCAATTTATAATTTAAAACCGCGCGCTGCCATACAATAAAAATATATGGAAATAAGTACCTTATCTATTATCTTATAGTAGCTTCTAAATATATTTACAACTAGCTAATGCCCGCAGCTTCGCTCGCGTGGATTTAGGTTTTTAAAAATCCCGGTCCTTTCATTTCCCAGAACAAAAGTTGCCTCTCCGTAATAGCCCGTCCCCGGGATGCAACTTGTTTCTGTATCACGTAAGAATATTTAAACGGATGATCCTTTTCAAATCCCGAGGGATCACCAGGATTTAGGAATGCAATTTCTTACAGCATCAGGGTTGAGATCAACGACAAAGTGTTTACTTGGTATAGATACCTTCAATATCAATTAATAATCGACACTTTTTAAATCCCATTAGCTTTAGTAGTCAGGTCCCCTGCAACATCAGGATTGAGGAGTTGGAATCCAAATTTTTTATTGAACAATGTCGCAAACTTTCTTTATCGATTAAAAAAACTACCCAAAATTACGCAGTTAGGTTACCTGCCAAATTTCATGGTTTTGAGTCAACGGGAAGTACCCTAGAGGTTTTCTTGACACACACGACAGACAGAGAGATAGACAACAAAGTGATCCTATAAGAGTTCCGTTTTCATTTTGAGGTACGAAACCCTAGAAAACGTAGGAACGGCATTCCGAACCAGTGGTAAATTTTTCTGACCATCCAAAAACACTTTGAAGTTTACCTAAAAGTTTACAGGAATAAAAATTTATCATTGTATTCCATTCCATTTCATTCTATTCCATTCTGTTCAAAGATAAATAGATAATAAAAATATTTGTCACCGAAACAATAATTTACGATACATCGACCAATATCAATTTTACTGATGACAATCTGACTATTACCAAAGTGAACGACTACTATAATATCTATTATATACGACTAACATAATATGTATTATAAATTGTGTGCCGTTTGCATTCTCACTAGGTTCTCATTAAGTTTGTTTTATTTGGTTAAACTTTCTGGCATTTATATTGTTATGACGTTTAATTGGCAAACAGTCTGTTTATTGGCTGAAACTCAAAAATTCAGCCAATCACAACAAAGAAAATATTGTAATAATGATTGATGCAGCTTTCTGTAATTGAAAACAAAATATTTGACATTAACTTGAATGTGACAGTGTTTTCCGAATAGGGTTGCCAGAGGCCCCGTATTTTACTGGTTACCCCGTATTTCAGGATACAGAAACCTGTAATTATGAAAATAAAATACGGGGCAAATAAAACTAAATATTTTTAGGGTTCCGTAACTCAAAAGCAAAAAAGAATTCTTATAGGATCACTTCGTTGTCTGTCAGTCTGTCAGTCTTTCCGTCTGTCCGTCTGTCCATTTTTCCTTCTATCCGTCTGTCATGTGTTCATGAACAAATATTAGTATTTTCAATTTTCAAAGTAAGATAACTACATATATCAAGTGGGTTATCATATGAAAGGGCTTTACCTGTTCATTCTAAAACAGATTTTTATTTATTTTTATGCATATTTTTTTAATGCATAACAGTTTTTGATTTCTCGAGTAAAATGTCGGAAAAAATACCCGAATACGGAACCCTCGGTGCGTGGGTCTGACTCGCACTTGGCCGGTTTTTTACAAATTCAGCAGGAGCTGGCTGGCGAAATCAAACACTGACGTTATTTCCAGTAGAAAGAATATTTTCCTTTTGCGGCAATGCGTAGCCGAAACCCACTCGATATTGATCATGGTCGTAGCCAAGGCGGCGGGGCTTGGTTTGAGGATGTAAGCCTTTTTTTATACAAGCTAGCCCGTGACTTTAATCTTTTCTAGTGGTAAGTGATGATGCAGTCTAATTTCTTGGCCGTTAGGGCCATACTAACCATATAACTAGCCATGACCGAAGCCTCCCACCAGACCAGAAATTTTGAAATGGCGACTGCGCCTGGGAAGCCGTCAAAAACCTAAGCCTAAAATAATACTTACACTATTTCTTGCATTTGCTTACCAATTTTTTTTTGGAAATATATAAAACATTTCGCGGTCCCCCGCAATTTCGTTTGCATGAATTTAGATTTTTAAAAATTCCGTGGGGGATTTTCCGGGCTAAAAAGCTGCCTAAAAAAAATGTCTGGGATGCAAGTTACCTCTGAATAGTAAGTACCAAAATTTTGGTAAAGAAGATGGGCTGTGAAAGGGTAACAAATAGATAGGCAAATAGATATACTGTCGTATTCGTAATATTAGTATGGATAGGAAGCTTTAAAAATAAAATCTTGCTATGGCTAAACTCGTTTCCCTTTCACTTTAATTTTTTCTGTATTGAACCAAAAATACTTACGCTCACTGCGCTCGCGCTTTTTTTTGTTGTATTTTATCTCACTGTCAAATTGAAAGGCGAAATTCCACTAACCAGGTAATTAGCCCATAAAGTTGAGCGAATGTTTTTTTCCTCATGACAGGATTCAGTTCCGGCCCTAATAAAACCTCTCCCGCAATCGATTCCTGGCTACGGCCATAGTATTGATACTGTGAAGGTGGAATTACAAATTAAATGTAATTTTGAGTTGAAATGAGAAGATTGTATGCATGAAATGTATAACATTTTGCTTTACAACACTAAGAGTTTTTAAAAGCTATTTAAATAAATAAATCTTTTATTTAAAACCACATTGCAAACACAGTTCACCAATCAAGATACGGCAACATACAGAGAAAAAATACAAAACTTACAAATAAACTGAAATATCTAAATAGGCTTTCCATGCATTTCAGAGAGAACCACCGCCTATTTCTTCAAATACTTCAAATTTTCAAATTTCTTCAAATCTAAACCCCGTATTTTTGATGGTGGTAGCCTGTAAATCAAAAAGAGCCAGGTGGCAACCCTACTTCGACCTAGACAGAATGAAAAATTGTTTTCATTACTCGGCATGCCTACTGCAATAGTATGACAGAAAGTGTGACGGTAGTTGTGACCTCTGATTGGCCGACTCTCTTTCACTATTTGCTAAAATTGATGATTGCAACAACAATTTTTTCTTTTTTGTAATCGAAAACAGAACACGGACGTCAAACAGGTTGACTAATTGCAATCATTTCTGACCGGCTAACATTGTTCCGCTAGTGGCTCAAACTCACTGTCGCAGCAAGAACATGGTAAATTCAGCCAATCACAGCAATTTGAAATTTGGTTATCACAAATGTACCGATCTAGGAACCGAGAATGCACGAACCAGGGCAGATAGAGATAAGAACAATAATATCATACGTAGGAAATCGACGGGGGATCGTTGGCAAGGATAGCCATAATTGTTATTCCGTCGCGTCGCTTGGATTTGTGATGCCGATTCCATTCACATTACTTACACCTAACTTATGATTTTTTTTTGAATATAGTGACTCTACAGTAGTAGATGTTAATATGGCTCAGCCTTGCGGAAGGTCAGAGGTAATTTGAAGTTGGAAGTTAAGACTTAGGATGTGTACCAACCGCTACGACTTTCAGGGTTCAAGAGATTGTTCGCACTCATGTCCCGATGAATCACGCATTGGCCGCACATAATTTTAATATTCTGTCTAAACGGAAATGTCTATACTTTACAGTCAGTTAAACGCTAACTTTACTGATGTATTTGTTTGATTGGAAAACTCAGGATGGCGATTATGAGGATTATTCATTTCTGAGTTGCAGCTCAGTTGGGGTGTCTAGTAGATGCTTTATTGTCAGAGTTCAAGACTGATTGTTCGCACTCATGTCACGTTGAGTCACCGTGGCCCGAATATGGCATTTCCACGCTAATGGCACTCATTGGCCGCCAATCAGTTTAGCGGCAGACATTATTGAGCGAGCAATGTGCTAACAGACGCGCCGCCATCTTGGCACGTGTCTAATGGACGTGTTCTAAATTTGATTGCCTTCGAAGGTGATATTTGACAATTGTAGTGCACTCAAAAATCAACATCAATCGTTGCCAACAACCCATCGTCAGCTCACTACTGAGTACGGCTCTCCTCTCAGAATGAGAAGGGTCTTCCACAATGGCTAAGTGCGGATGGGCAGCCTTCACACATCTTTGAAAATACTCAACAAAAAACATGAACTCTCAACAACACAGGTTTCCTTCCAGGATATTTAATTGAATATATAAAATACACATAGCTCCGAAAAAGAGGTGTCCGGGATTGAAATGAAACCACAATCTTACGAAAAGAAGGCTGACGTCCTAACGACTACTTAGGCTATCACCGCTCGTTAACTAGGTACCAATTGTACGACCAATTTCTATTTAAAAACTGTTCTATACATATAGTTAGTTAAACACTTAGATACACCTGTAACATCTAAGTTTTAGATCTAGGTATAGAACCTATAATTATGAGTTCTCCTATAAGTTTCTTGAGACTCCAGAATGGAACATTTAAATTGCTTTTGTAAACACTTACCCACCTACATATAGGTAGGTACTATATCGCTCTCATAGTATGATAGATACGTACCTACCAACTATAGACTCGGAATACTCAGATAGGCACAGAAATTATTTTATCTGTCCTTGATTACAAAAAGATTTGGTACAGTACCAAACAATTAAAGCAATTACAAGAACTACAAAAACTTCACGTCGTTTAAATGCCGGATACTAATGAATAATGATTTTTGTGCGTGCCTCAAGTTTCAACCTTCTAAACGATGTACCTAGATAGTGATGGGCAACATCGATTCATTTGGTAGGTAGGTACCTAACCTTTAACATAGTAGCTATTACAGAAAAAATCCTAGATCCTACCACCAGCCCTAATTTTTCCCGCAAATTCATCCAAAGGGATTTATATTTTTAGAGATACCGGACTTCGGAGTCTTGTTGGAGTACACTTTTTAGAGTACCCTTAGATGCCTTTAATTTCAAGTATCTAGACCCAACGGTTTGACTATACCTACGTTGACAGTTAGCGAGTTACTTTTTTAAATTATCTAAATAAGCTTTCAGCATGAGAATGTTTAATCATCATAACTTCTAAAAACTAGATTTTTAACTTCATACATCCATGATTTTGATTTTTTCTAAAGGTGATATTAGGTTTTGACCTGAAAACTACTTTCAGTAATGTAGAAAATTGATTACGAAAATAACAAATCCACAAACAAATCAGTTGACTTAGGAATTATTGAACATCCTAGAGTCGCAAGTTCCTTTGACTTTCTGGTCCGCCTTTGACTGCGTAGGGGCTGTATTGGTCAAAGAGGAGGATCTACTTCACCAAGCGCCGTCGGCTGGGTTGCGTTTGGCCAGGCATAGAACAGGCACCAGGTGACGCGTGGAGCACCATAGGGATTTAGCAAAGACCAGTTTAGTGCTCGGTGTGGTTTAATCAGTAAAAACTTTCTGGCGCGGTGATATTCCCATTTCCCATGAGAAAAAGGAATCTTTGCAGTTTCTGTCACATCACTACATAATAGCTATAAGAAGCTAGTAAACCATGTATTAAAATTGAGTAGTCTAATTGCACCTTTGCATACACGTAATAGATGATAGACTGGCGTGTATCGTTTTGACATACCCCTCTTTTAAGGACATACTTAGACCTCTTTTAAATACCACCAAAGTGCTCTATCTACAGTTTTTCCACCCTCTGGATATTGTTGTTCCACCTTGGTGGGAGGCGCCCTACACTCCGTTTGCTAAGCCGCGGTCTCCACTCGAGGACCTTTCGACTCCAATGTAGGTACATGGGCCAAATACATGACCAGCCCACTTCCACTTCAACGTGAACGAGATAGCTTTGGTAGCTAACTCGATCATATCGATGTCTCGATCACTTTAGTTTTATGGGCAATCACTTCGTCACGGATTCTATCCTCAAAGAAATTCCTACCAAAGACAGCTCCTTCCATAGCACGCTGAGTGACTTGGATTCGGTGCTGTCGGTAGACTAGCTAAGTATAAGCTATGAAAAGAGCAACTGCCGAGTTTCTTGCTGGTTCTTCTCGGTAGGAAAGGCATTCCGAACCAGTGGTAGATGCTCTTGACGATTAAAAGTAGGTACCTAGGTACTTGTAAAAGTCTAATTGAATAAAAATATTTTGAATTTGAATTTATATACTGTCAGTGCTCGCTTTTCAGCATTGTAAGCCATTAATGTTAAAACGCTGATTGAATACTTAGGAGTGTGTTCAGGCATTGCTATCTAGTAGGTGGGTAGGTAGATTTTTAAATCCTACAAAGGTCAAGTCCAATAAATACAAACAAGTTATCAAAATCCTCCCACCATTTGTCATCGGTGAAGTGATTAATTAACATTTAAATTTGATTAATGTGCAAGCTTTTTTTAGGTTATAATATTATGTTCACTTAAACCTTTTAGAAACATTGAAGCAAAAACTCTAATGTCACGAATAGATTTTAATTACATCATAATCTTAATATAGGAAATGTTTTTCCTCCTTGTAGGTGCCTTCGGTATAGGTACTTATGGGTGCTATCGACAGGTCAAGATGGCAATCGGAGTATGAGGTGCGGGGCGTCTCGACCCCGATTGCCATCTGAACCTGTCGCATACTATACAATGTATTATAATAATTATAAGGAAGACTCTATTATTTTTAAACCAATGAAAATAATAGAGTCTTCGTTATGTACGAGTATGATCTGCATTGGGTAGGTACTAGGTACCTATAGGTACCTACCTACCTAATCATTTTTAGGTAGGTAGGTAACGTACCCAAAGGTTGAGAGCTCTTTGTATCTCGTGAACTGTAATAGGTAGAGAGTTGAAATTTTCACCGTTCTGCCATGAAAACTAAAAAAATCAAAATGTGTTATTTCTAGTACAATGGTACGGAACCCTACGTGTGCGAGTCTGACCCGCACTTGACCGGTTTTTCATCATCATTTCTTTCCGGTCATTTTATCTGGGGGCACGGTAGTGCCCACGGCCAAGTCGAGCTAAGGCACACCGTACCATCCTTTTCTCGAACCCATTCGTGTCACTTTCGACCTCCCTGTAACTTCGTTGCAGATAAAGCTAGAAGTCTGAATTTTCAGTGACCAAGAGGACATAGTAAAACCAGGTATATGCCCAAATTACATTTAATTTGAACCAGTAGTTTAAGAACTATTACAAGTCAAAGTTCCTTGATTATGTAAGTGACACACTCACCGATCATCAAAATTCTAAGGTACTTCTAGCAGACCTACAAGTTTCAAATTTTGCACACAGTAAGTGTTTAGAGTATAAAGCAAGGAAAAATTTAAAAATACCTGAATTTCAGTCCCGTTTTCAAGATATACTTATTTTTAATTATTACTGCATAAGTAACTTTGTAAACCTATATAAAAAGATTGCAAACTTGCGTGATTACAAGGTTACATTTGCAGTGAATTTCGAATAACTTAAGCGCCTATCTTACTTGAAAATAGACAATAATGAACCCTACTACAAAGTAATAAAAAGGTATATTTGAAAATAGACAATAATGAACCCTATTACATAGTAATAATATGGTGTATTTGAAAATAGAAAATAATAATGGACCCTTTTACAGAGCAGGTAGGCAGTGGGAGTAGGTATGGCATATTTGAAATAGACAATAATGAACCCTATTACAAAGTACTAATATGGTACAGAATATGGTATATTTACTTCGAAAGCAACTTATACGCTACAAGAGAAAGCGCGAGTCGGAGTCGCACACAAAGGGTTCCATACCATCGCACAAAATTGTAAATTATGTACTTTTTAAATAGGTATTTTGGTTTAAAAACCAAAAGAGACGCTTTAAAAATATCACATTTCTTGTATAGAGGCCCCCTTTATTTATTTTATTTTCATTATTTACTGTTATAGTGGCAATATAAATAGTACTATAATAAAGTGACAATCTTTCAAAATTTCAATTATCTACCTTCTACATTTCATGAGATACAGCCCACTGACAGACAGACGGACAGGCGGACGGCAGGAGCTTAGTAAAAGGGTCCTGTTGGCATTCGGTCTTCGGAAAAAAAGCTTGTTTCTTTTCAATCAATGCTATGCATTGTTTTTACAGACTCAGTCGTTAAGAGTTATTTGTCAATTTTGCCAGATGTGATATGTCAGTAGGGTTGCCAGTTGCCACCTATTAAATATATTTTCTTTTCTTAAATATCACCCGATTTCATATAAGGATACAAAATACTAAGGTGAAAAAACACACGTTAGTAGTGAACTTAGAAAAATATAATAAGAATAAGAATAAGAAGTGTTTATTTATTTTATTTATGATGTATTGTGATTACTTGACATTAGAAATGACGTTATTAATAATCGGGACCTCATTAACAGCATCTTTAAATTCCAAGATATGTAAACAATCTGTTCTTGTTGAGTTTAAGATTAAACTTAAGAGCGTTAACGCATGAGCCTGGTTGGCAAGTTTAGGTATTTAACCGAGGTTCTTTGTTTGTTTCCGTGAACGGACGTACCGAGTTCAGTTTAGTTTATAACAAACCGTTTTGATCCTAGACGATTTTCAAACGGATTATTTTTTCAATATTTTTAAGTATGTGGTGTTAGTTTGTCGTTTTTTTTAAAACAGTGATGTTTTTTAAAACAGTGTATTGTCTTTATAGATTAAGTACGAGTGAATAAAACTTATAATTGTAGTCAGTACTTAATACTAATCTTTTATATACTTGTGTAAGTATAAGAGACTCAAGAAATTATACAAAATTCAACTTTCCTTATACATATTTACGAAAATATGGTTCCTTTATCATGCACAGTATAAATAATTACACCTACTATATTAATTTTCACATATATATTTATGGTAAAATAAATGTGAAATCCGTCTAAAATTTAAACAGTCTTAAATATTTAATTTGCAATATTATCAAAAATATAATGCAATGCTACTAATACTCATAAAGACATTGAGCAATTTTTCTTATTTATGGTCCTTTACAATCTTTTCAAATTTTATTGTTAGTACTAAATCGTACTTACCGTAAGCGCAAAACAATGGACAGTACAATGAAAGGGATTAACGGGTACAAAAATGCAGATGTTACACTTGAGTAGGTATTTATGCATCAAAAATAAGTGCACTGCTACGCGAGTCAGCTAAAAACAAAATAAGATAAAGTTCAAAACTGAAAGTACGAAAACCCACCAACTACTTTTAAAGACTTCACTGCAGATGATTGATTATATTTGAATATGTATAAATCATTATATACATGTATTCGAAATTTTCATAGTAACTGCTATGATTTGATATTGAACTCGATCCATCTATTTCAAGTTTATTTTTTCTTGATATACATTTCTTTTTCATGTCATGTGTAGGTAATACCAATTTCGATATACTTTTTGGGTTTTGTAGGTTATATCTCTTACATTCGTTTTGATTATGATAAGTTCTTTTATGACATATGCCAATATAGCCTCTAACATACGGAATGGTAAAGCTAAGCTAAAGAGAGATCTCATTTATCAATTTAATGTGCAGTTTGGCAGTAATAAGTGAATTGATGAGTCGATAAACAAACAAACACGCAACACAACACGTGACAGGTTGTGATGGCAATCAAGGTGGGGACGCCCCGCACACCCACACAATCCCTGGGCTAATCCGGTGCGGGATAGCGCGGGTGACGTGCGGGTGTGCAGGACATCCCCCGCCTCATACCTCGATTGCCATCTCGACCGCCGATAGCTGCCGAAAACTCAGTCCTCCCTTAGTTGGATAAAGAATTGTTTTATTCAAAAATAAAACCATCATAAAAATCCACGAGGGATGACCACGTGCAAATGATAGTAATTATCCTATTGTTTCAGGTGTTATGCTAGAGTGTACAATGTATACATCCAAAATCTAAATACAAAATACCGTACTAATGCCGTAAAAGACAATAAACTAATGCTATTATGCAAATGCAAAAAAAGAAATCATAATGGAATACAAGAAACCGCACTAATGCCATAAAAGGACGATGAATCATCAAAATTTTATTTAGCGGCTAGGACAAATAGCAAGGGTATTGTCATATAGCATTGTCAGCCGGTAATAACTGTAAAACTATAAGCCTCTAAGAATATTTAAGTCTGAAAAGTTATAATTCTAATCAATAACTAATTATACAAAATTCAACTTTCTGTTTATTTAAAAAACATGGTTTTCCTTATCACAAACAGTATAATGAAACCTTGAGTATTGAGTTTTACAAATTTATAAAAGCTTTTGAAATAAATGTGAAACCCATGTAAAATTTAAACAGTTAAAAATTTAATTTTTAGAAATTATTAAAAATATAGATCAATGCCACTGCTCTGATAGGCATTAATCTATTCTCTACCGAAATCGCGTTTTACAATCTTTTCAAATTTTGAAAATTAAATTGTTCCCTTTCAATGAAAGGGAACAATAGATACCAATGCAGCTATTTGCTCGAGGCAATACTTATTTATTAACTAGCTGATGCCCGCAGCTTCGCCCGCGTGGATTCAGGTTTCTAAAAATCCCGTGGGAACTTTTGATTTTCCAGGACAAAAGTAGCCTATCCGTAATAGCACGTCCCCGGGATGCAACGCATTTCTGTACCACGTAAAAACATCTAAACGGATGATCCTTTAAAAATCCCGAGGGATCACCAGGATTTAGGAATGCAATTCCTTACAGCATCATATAAACACAATTTAAAAACATACAAAAAGTTTTTATCTATCTTTAAGAAAAAATAGCGAGTATTAAAAATACCTAGTATTGAGAAGTGATAGTCGCACTACAATTTCAGGTAAATCGTAAATAATCCGATAACAATTGCTAAGCAAACAAGCGTTACGTCCGTTCTCGGAGAGGCCTCGGCCGGTACTGATTTCCTAGTTCAATTTACTATTGCTCGTTGCACGGTTTTGTAGTGTGTTTCAAGATTATTTTTTGGAAAAAAAATTTAATTAAATTTAGGTTTTTTTTTTCTGTATATATTGCCAATATGTTCTTCTTTAATGAGTACTTAGTTTTATTTATAAATGAAGATTAACCCACCTAAATGACAGTTTTATGTGTCTGTAGTTTTATGAAATTATGACTTTTTTGTTTGAATTTTTATAATGTAAAAAATGCCAAACGAAAGATTTGGTTCTGTCATCTTATTAGTTCAGGACCTTTTCTTTGGTAAATATATTTCTTTGTGAGAATTGACCAAGTAACTTTTGATGTAGTGAACGTCAAAGATGACACGAAATCCAAAATTCAGTAATAGTCTTTTGGTATTTTTGGCAATAAAAGATAAACTATGAATAAATTGCAAAATGTTTTCTGTCAATTTAATAAAACAGGAAATATTCTACAAAGTAGTATATAAATGTTTTTCATAAATGCAGTGTTTAATAAAATATAGGGGGGCAAAATAGCTTAAAAATAGCTCATACCGGTTCAACACTCTTAATTTCATCCCTCCACTTATTATATAGCATTTATTTGGATTTAATTTGGAAAAGTATAGCAGAAAAATTTACTGCAACAATCAACAACTGGTGGAAAGCCAAAATAAGCAAAAAAAAATTATTGCTCTCATACCTACGTTACGTTTGCCCGAAATAAAGTAACATACGTTATTATAAAGTATGGTTGACAGCCCTAAACGTCGAGGTCCATTTATGGGCTACCTCTGATGAACATTTGGTACTCATAAAATATAATTCAATTGTTAGTTAGTAGTACCAAGTTTTAAGTAAAATAGACGAGTTTGTGAACTCTACGAAAGAGCTTGCGTTGTATTATTTTCCCGGATTGTGGTGTTATCTTATAAAATAATACTGTAGTAAAATAATTGTGAAATCAATACCAAAAAGTTCGCGTAGCGAAGTTTTATTATTTTGGTGTTTTTAAAATGGACTATACTCAATAATCGTTAAATTAAATGACTGATACACTACTGTGCGGCAAGATTTTAAAACCCCCATAGTCTAAATTCTGTGACGTAATAGAGTGATATCCTGTGTTCCAGTAGCTGTACGTTGGGAAGTATTAGATATTAAGCTTATATGATAAATTATAAGTGTTGAGGTTAAAGTAACTAGGTTAGATGGTTGGTATGGGTGTCGCTATAAGGGGTGGTTGGAGGCGGCCTAGGTAGGGTAGGTTAGGTTTATTTAGTTACGTTAAGCTAGTGTGTTCAATGTGCCATAAGTGAGTGTTGGAATGATTAAAATCGAGAATAGTTCATGTTATTTAATAACACAAGAATATTGTTAGTTTACACAGGTACATGCGACCTGATTTATTTGAGATAGAAATCCTGACTTATCCCACAAGCAAGAAGTCCTTAGGTTAAATTTCATTCTCACGCAATTAGGACTTTTGACCCTTCAAAATATACAACACTATTATTAGAATCCGTAACTGACGCACAAGAAAATATGGTACCCGAAAAGAAAAAAGGATGGTTACCTACCTACAAAAAGAAATGAGATCCCATCAAAAACATAACACTTGGCAATTGCACACGGCGATAGAAACTACATACAACTAAATCTGCTTAATGTTAGCGCTGTACGCATTTTTTATGTTTGTGTAAATATGCGCCCAGCTAGCGCTATGTTCAACTAGGACTATAAAAATATTTGATTAAAATTATTCTTACGTGGTTATGTTGCTGTGCAATTTCCAAGTCATTACATTTATTAAAGGAATAAAGATATCTTATGTCGATACGGTCACTATGAAATGTTTTAATTAACTAATTAGGTA
The DNA here is from genome assembly GCF_905333055.1 of Maniola jurtina. Taxonomy (NCBI): domain Eukaryota; kingdom Metazoa; phylum Arthropoda; class Insecta; order Lepidoptera; family Nymphalidae; genus Maniola; species Maniola jurtina. The sequence continues at coordinate 9,362,783 of NC_060046.1, read as the reverse complement.
ATGATTTGTGACAAATTTGTAGGCTGGCTGCTCTCATATTATGGGTACTGAATAAATTAACCGACTTGGTTTTATGTTAGATCTCATAACTTTTTGCGGTAGAAGAACTAGGTACGTTGCGAGACTTGGATTTTTGTACATGTTATGTTTTTGATGGGATTACGAGTTCAGAACGTACTTTATAGCCACCGGTGCCATTACCGGTGGCGGCAACCGGTACAAAATGAGAGGTCGTAGAAAAACTGCTATGATCGTAGCTCGTAGCGGACGAAGGTCCCTAAATCTAATTAAGTGTATGATTTATGACGGCCAAAGTGGGAGCCATTACTGGCGGAGATTAAGAACACTGAGGATCGTTAGACTGGATATTGTAGGGTGGCCACAAATTTACAGAATTACTAGTTTTGGTACTTATACATAACCTGCCTACGAGTAATTTTTGAAAAAAAAATATATTACAGATTTACTTTTCGGGAGAGATCAACCATGTAATCACTATCCATGTAGTATGTCTGTATGTTGGTTCGTTGGTTTGTCCTTGAATCACGCCGCAGTGGAGCAAAGGATTGGCGTAATTTTGTGCATGGATATTAAAGATCTGGAGAGTGGCATACCTAAGCTACTTTTATCCGGGATCATCAAAAAGTCTCGAGATGAAAAAACGGGATTTTACTTAAATTCACGTGTACAAAGTCGCGTGCGTCAGCTATTACTAAAACAGTTTTCTAAGTTCTCTAGTTTTAGAATTTACAGCTAAAGCCCTTTCATATGATACCCCACTTGGTATAGTTAACTTACTTTGAAAATTTAAACACATTTTAATTTTTTTTAATGACCATGAATTCACGGTTTTCGGATTTATTCCTTTACTTGTGCTATAAGACCTACCTATCAGCCACATTTCATGATTCTAGGTCAACAAAAAGTACCATATTATAGGTTTTCTTGACAAACACGACGGACGGACGGACAGACAGACAGACAGACAACAAAGTGATCCTATAAGGGTTCCGTTTTTCCTTTTTAGGTACGGAACCCTAAAAAGCTTTGACTGTTTTACTTCCAATTTATTTTCAAAAGGATCTTGCTCATCCGCAGCAAATAAACCTCCTGGAAATGAAATTCGTTTAATTTGTGCCCACTTTGTGCCCAATTGCTGTGAACGTGTACGTAATTAGCCTTAGTCGTAATTCAGCGTAAGAGTTGAGGCTTATTTCGGTGCCCATTGTCTCGACTGAAGGCTGCGTAATTGGTGCACAGGTGGGGTTTGACTTCACTTTACTGACGTGACTATTTTAGTAATAGCTGACGCAGCTATTACTAAAATAGTTTTCTAATGCAATGCTAAATAGATCGATAAATGTCTAACATCCGTTTTAATAAAGCATCTTTACCTATTTACGATAAAAAGATTCAAAAAAAATTTCAAAATTCAAAATGTTTATATTCAATTAAACTTTTACAAGTGCTTTTGAATCGTCAAAAAAATCTACCACTGGTTCGGAATGCCGTTCCTACCGAGAAGAACCAGCAAGAAACTCGGCGGTTGCTCTTTTCAAGTACATATTCAATTTACAATAATATGCAATATACAATAATAATATGATTGTTGTTGCTTTTGTTGTTTCATGGTACTGTATGAAAAGTTGAATGGCTCAGCGGTCTTTTTATCGTTAGAAAATCTGTCAGTATGGTCGCCCTACTGAAGAATCTCAACGTTACAAATAGCAATTTTCCCGTGGCATATGGATCCGCCACTTTATGGTCCACGGTCCACCCTCCCGGTTATTATAATAGCAAAATGACCCTTGTAATTGGTAAAAAATAGCCCAAAAAGGTTCAAAAAGATCCAAAATAATGGCGCGTGCCAGGTATGGCACCGAAGATGTTAGAACTATAATTTTTGTTTTCCTACGAAATCTTCGCCTCAATAAGGTGTCCCCGAATTTTGTATCAGGTGCTATCATCGAAAAGTTTTTATCACTTATTCGTTTTTATTAATCATGGCATCTAAAAAAATTTCAGCTAAGCACCTACTTCCAATAATGACAGATAGGTACTTAGTGTGAAAATTTTGCTGACACGTATGGTCTGGACGCTTGAATTTATCCAAGTCTAGACGATAACAGACACAGACATGACTAGATATACATATCGCTGATAATATTAGATGAGTATATGGTAGGTACCTACTATTGAGCGTCTCTGATGAATTATGATGAAGGTGAGAGGTGAAGCTTAAAAAAAATATAGTAATAAGAGCCTTAATAGGAGTGGGCACTTGAACTCCTTAATACCTCATGATCGGATCGTCGTGTTTGGACTTCTATATTTTGTTTTCATGCGTAGGTTAATTTCAATCAAGTAAAAAACCGGCCAAGTGCGAGCCAGACTCGCGCACCGATGGTTCCCAACTCAGGTATTTTTTTGTCATTTTGCACGATAAATTAAAAACTATTATGCATAAAAATAAATAAAAATCTGTTTTAGAATTTACAGGTAAATCACTTTCATATGATACCCCACTTGGTACAGTTATCTTCCTTTGAAAATTGAAACACATTTAAATTTTTTTACTGATTAACCACAAATTCGCGGTTTTCAGATTTATTCCTGTACTTGTGCTATAAGACCTACCTACCAGCCAAATTTCATGATTCTAGGTCAACGGGAAGTACCCTATAGGTTTTCTTGACAGACACGACGGACGGACGGACGGCCGGACAGACAGACAGACAGACAACCAAGTGATCCTACAAGGGTTCCGTTTTTCCTTTTGAGGTATGGAACCCTAAAAAGCTTTGACTTTTTTACTTCCAATTTATTTTCAAAAGGATCTTGCTCATCCACAGCAAATAAACCTCCTGGAAATGAAATTCGTTTAATTTGTGCCCACTTTGTGCCCAATTGCTGTGAACGTGTACGTAATTAGCCTTAGTCGTAATTCAGCGTAAGAGTTGAGGGTTATTTCGGTGCCCATTGTCTCGACTGAAGGCTGCGTAATTGGTGCACAGGTGGGGTTTGACTTCACTTTACTGACGTGCCTTTTCTAAAAGAGTGCTTACACACTGGCTTACAGAGATTCGGATCTACTGAACAACTAGTTAGGTACAGATGCAAGATGGATCAATGATATAAAAAGAATGGTGGGCAGCGAGTGTGGTGGCGCTCTTTGGTAAAGGCTCATGTCTGATCTTTGGGGTAGAGGCCCGCAGGCTAAAATGATGATGATGATGGTTATGATATACGGCCAGAAATCACTTGAAACTTCGCGGGCTTTATTAAAATAAAAATAAAATAAATTTAAATTTAGAGTTTAGTAAAACCTATACACCTATCAACCCTTAATCGATATTCGGTTTCCACATGGTAATTAATGTACCAGAACGCGGAATCTCTTGACGGAACTTATACGGAAGGGATGTTTTACCTTTACCTATATCACGGTTTCCGATACGTCGATACAGGCACCTAAGTACCTACCACTACTTAGGTGCCTGGTAACTAACTACCTGCTAACTACTTAGCCACAACCAAAGCTTTTCACTAAACCAGACCGGAGACAGTATAGAAATAAAAATTCTCAAACTGCCTCCAGGTTCGCTCGGGGGGGTTGAATAGGGTAAAATTATAAAAAAACCTGGGTGCTAAATCTCACATTTCTTGGCCCAGTAGTTTGAGCTATACGAGAGCTTTAGATACATTGGTATGTCATTCATTCTTTTTCTTTCTACACTATATAAAATATAGTAGATTTAAAGTAGGTTTAGTAGGAGTATCTTCTGTGGTTTGTGGCACTGAATGTAACAAAAATGCCCTGCACATTCTATAAATATAAATAAAATAAATACTTAAATAAGAAAAATGTTTTTAAAGCAGTGGTCAAATGAGCATGCTTCTTTACAACATCAGTAACATGGCACAATGATTTTTTGTGAGTCTATTAGTTATAGGTTCTACAGCAAGTGCAACCGCTTCTACAGATTTCTGATGTTGAGTGCTAAAAAGCCTTAGAGCTCGAGTTACTCTTAACTTTTTATTTGTTACCCTTGCCTGTCCTTCTGAGACGGGTACAAGACACACAGTGACTATCATCAATGAAAAAAGGTACTTAGATAATTTTTAGGGTTCCGTACCTCAAAAGGAAATCCGGGACCCTCATAGGATCACTTTGTTGTCTGTCTGTCCGTCTGTTGTGTCTGTCAAGAAAACCTATAGGGTACTTCCCGTTGACCTAGAATTATGAAATTTGCCAGGTAGGTAGGTCTCATAGCACAAGAAAAGGAAAAATCCGAAAACTGTAAATATGTGGTTACGTCACAAAAAATATATAGTCAAAATGTGTTCATGAGCAAATAGGTAAATTAGTAGTTAGGTATTTTCAATTTTTAAAGTACGATAACTATACCAAGTGGGCCATCATATGAAATGGTCTTATCTGTACATTCTAAAACAGATTTTTATTTCATTTTATCATAATAATTTTTGATTTATCGTGAGTAGTCGAAAAAATACGACTGTACTACGGAACCCTCAGTGCGTGATTCTGACTCGCACTTGGCCGGTTTTTTATTTCTATCATACTCAGCCAAATGGTAGTCAAACCAAGAGTTCCCTCACTCTAGTTCACTCCGTCTCTAAGTACGGAATAGTGTCTCAAAGATCAATGTAAAACAAGCAACTATGAGCGGCGGAACCGTGCAATTTTCCAAAGGAACCAAACCAGAACATCGACGTAATCGCAGTAAACAGTATGACATGCGTGCGTACCCGTATTTTAACAGGGCTCTCTCCGTCACTCGTTTCCACTCGATTCATACAATCGTAGTTCCAATTTCATTTGAATATTAAGCAACCAAAGTCCATGAAATTTTGCAGACATATTCTAGAAACTAATATCTGTGTCTGTGGTGTTTTAGATTTTTCTAAAAATATGTAGTTTTAAAATTACAGGGGCTCCAAGATTTGTATGAAAATTTTAAGACCGCGTAACTTTGAAACCGAATATTTTAACAGAAATCTGGAAAACCACAGACATAGATATTAGTTTCTAGAATATGTCTGCAAAATTTCATGGACTTAGGTTGCTTAATATTCAAATGAAATTGGAACTACGATTGTATGAAACGAGTGACGGAGAGAGCCCTCTCTGCAAGTCTGCGCCCACCGTGGGAATACGTCATTAGTCATTACCTACATGTTGATCGCTGAACAGGCTTTGCTTTTTATGAAAAAAAAAGGTTTGTCCGCTTAAAATCACAGGCTTAAAAACACGCTTTGATTGCTCGGTCCAAACGTACTTACATACCTACTTAACTTTGGTTCGTTATACGCTTTTACGAAATGCCCTTATAGCTGTTGGTACCTATTTTTTTTTTATTTTTTTTTTTAATTATATAGACTAGCGCTTGGCTGCAATCAGACCTGCTAGCAAGTGATGATGCAGCCTAAGATGGAGCGCGCTTGCCTAGAAGTTGCCTATTCACTCTTGACTTGAAGGTACCCATATTATAGGTGGAAGGGAAAACTGACGCCGGAAGGGCGTTCCATATCCTAGCGGTTCGAATTAGGAAAGAGGAAGCAAATCGTTTCGTACGTGTTCGAGGAATTTCGACTACGTACGGATGCAGACCTTGACGATGCCTGGCAGTACGATGGTAGAAAGGTGAAGGAGGAACCAGTTCAAAGAGTTCTTGTGCACACTCTCCGAAATATATCCTGTAGAATACCGACAGACTGGCAACTTTACGCCGATGTTCTAAACTTTGGAGTTTAGTTTTCATCAGTGCTTCGTCACCAATGAGTCTTCTAGCTCGGCGATCCACCGAATCCAATGCTTCGAGCTGGTACTTGGCAGAGCCATCCCATAAATGGCTGCAGTACTCCATGCACGATCGAACTTGAGCTTGGTACAGGGTGAGAAGCTGTTCCGGCGTGAAGTACCGCTTGACTTTGTTGAGGATGCCAAGTTTCTTGCCAGCTGTTTTTGCCTTGGATTCGATGCATTGTCCAAAGTTGAGATTGGACGAAATGTTGATTCCTAGAAGCTCAACACTATCGGTAATCGGAACGGGTATACTTCGGAAAGTCGGAGTAAGTGGGAATGGACTCCGTTTCGCGGTGAATAAACACGCTTGCGTTTTGGTGGCGTTAAATTTGACAAGATTGGCGTCCCCCCAGTCGGACACCTCCTTCAAGGTCAAATCAACGCGTTCAACCAAGGCCTTTCTATGCTCTAGGATCTCAGCTCCACTTGCACGGGGACCGGATATATATCTCTCTGTAACGGTGCTGTCGTCCGCGTACCCAAAAATACCGGGTTTTAGCACGTCGTTTATGTGCAGCAAAAAAAGTGTTGCAGAGAGAACTGATCCCTGAGGGACACCGGCATTAATTGCCATTAGATCAGATGAGGAGCCATCTACGACTACTCGAAATGATCGTCCGCGCAGGAAATCTGATATCCAGTCGCAGAGACTAGTGGGTATCCCGTAAGCCGGAAGCTTGCTTAAAAGGCTTTCATGCCAAACCCGGTCAAAAGCCTTCGAGACGTCAAGTGAGACAGCTAGTGCTTCACCATATTTCTCGATGGCCTCACCCCAGATGTGCGTGGCATACACTAAAAGATCTCCTGTGGACCGATTACGTCTGAACCCGTACTGTTGATCCGACAGGAGGTCATTTTCTTCGAGGTATGCCAGTAGCCTAGGCTACTGGCATACCTCGAAGAAAAGCGGAGCGTGTATTGAATAACAGCTGTTATTCAATACACGCTCCAAACTTTTGCAAAGAATGGAGGTGATTGCGATAGGCCTGTAGTTGGCCGGGTCGGCACGACTTCCCTTTTTGGGGACCGGCTGTACGTTGGCAAGCTTCCAAGCTTTTGGGACTCGAGCAGTTGTTAGAGAGAGGCGATACACGCGTGTTAGGACAGGAGACAACTCGGGAGCACAGATCTTCAAGACTATAGCTGGTATCCCGTCTGGACCGCTGGCCTTGTTCACATCCAAGTTGCGGAGCACTTTCAACACCTCTTTTTGGCGAACGAGAATCTCTGCCATAGCAGAGCCGCAGGATGGTAAAGAGGGTGGAGAGGCATTCCCGACAACAAGTCGTGAATTTTCAGCGAACAGAGCCGCTAGAAGATTAGCTTTATCTGTTGCGGTAAAGACCAGCGAACCATCAGGTTTCAGCAAAGGTGGCAGCGAGGGACGACAAAAATTTGCTTCAACCGACTTCGAGAGGGACCAAAAAGCTTTACTACCACGTGGTTAGGATGCTAATTTGGCCCCAATGCGATTGGTGCGGTTAAAACAAGCGTTCTTCAAAACCTTCTTGTAGGATTTAGCGGCAAGGTTGAAAGCTCTCTTCTTCGTGCTGATATCCGGGGCTTTTGCAGTGCGGGCTTCTGCCCACGCTACAAAAGCTGAGTTTTTGTGTGCCGCTGCAAGGGCACATTCAGTGTTGAACCACCGGGGAACTTTGCTATCTAATGATACGTCAGCGTATGGTATGAAGTACTCCATCGCTTGACGTATCACTTCCGAAATGGCTTGTTCACAGCTTGATGGATCACTAGAAGAGAAGAAAATTTGCCGCCAGGGGTACGATGCGAAGAAGTGCCGCATCTCATCCCAATCTGCCGACTTGTATCGCCACACCCGCCTTGTTCCGGTGGCACCAGAGTCAAGAGGGTGATAGTTCGATACCGCCTTTACCACACAGTGGTCAGAAGAGCCCAGAGGGGCCGCAACTGACACTGAGAACCGGTCTGGGTCAGTAGTCAGCAGGAGGTCCAAACAATTAGGTGTGTGACCGTCAACGTCGGGAACTCGAGTTGCTTCTTGGACCAGTTGAGAGAGATCTAGCGACAGGGCAAATTTAAGCGCCTCTCTCCCAGCATGGTCAGTATTCTGGTATGGGAATACTATTACTAATACTACTAGTGGTAATACTACACTCGGATATCGACGCTGAACGGTATCAGTCGTCTCGCTGAGATAGTCGAACAGCCGAGTTGTTTCCTGGTCACCGCTGTGCGACCGGTAGATGCAGGCATATACGGTCTGCTCCACGCCTGTGTCTAATAAGCACCACATAATTGAAAAATTGGGTACCTCAAGGTTACGGAGACGCTGGCAGCAGATGTCACTGCGAGCATACATACAGACCCAAAACTATATATTTGTGGAACCACAAAATGTCAATACTTTTGGAGTTATATTCCAAAATAACTTATATTGTACAGTGTTCATATCAGTTAAATATCTATAATATAGTGAACTATAGGTAGGCAGGTATCTTTTATTTTATATCACAAAACACGTCGAATTGTATCATCTCAACAAAAGACCAGCAACAAAGTATTGAATGTCAATCGACTTTCTTATACGCCAATTACTTATAATTGTAATGCAATTATATTTTTACCATATTCAGTGAACAATAAAGCCTTTTCGAATTTACAATGGGAGATATGACAAGCTTTGACGAGGAGACCTCCCGCTTTGCAAGTTGCGTAGATGGACATACTATTATGTTACTATTAATTTGTCAAATTAAACCTTATTTTTATAAACATTAGGCATATATTTGTTTTTTTGTAAAGGAAACAATAGGATAGGTGGCGCTAAGTCTTTATGAAACAATATTTTACGCATCAGAAAATTTTTATGCTTCTATGGGTGTAGAAATTATTGGTGATTATAGAAAATGGACGTAGATTTAAAAAAATGGATAGATGATAGGTAGATAATAAAATCATAGATATAAAATAATAATATCTATCAATTATAAGCCGTAGATCTTCATTAAAAACTTGGTCCTTAATGGACCTGTTTTGTATAACTTTAAATAAGATCTAATAGAAAGAGCCAGTGCGTGCCAGATCTTCGTTATTTTATAAAAGATGAAAGTTTCTCTGCACCGGGAGGAACGTTTAGCGACTATGTTCATAATGAGTACATAATATCAACTGAACTCTAAATATTATTGTTTAAAAAAACTTAAATGAAGAGGGTAGATAGGAAACTTTCACGCGACCATTAAAGGTGGTAATTGTCACGACAGATTAATAGTCCCCGATACATAAAAATCCGTGTATCCCAAGTTCGATTCCCCGACTAATCTCTACAGTGCATCTCGCACGACGCAAAACATGGGTTCCTTTCGGAATTCCGTAGCCAAATGATCTAGGAAATTGTGAGCGTCAGGATGGCTGGCCCATGAAAGAATTTGGAAGTTTAAGCCATCCCAAGATTTAGTAACTATATTTTGTGAAAATAGATAACTAAATCTAGGATGACTTGTTATTTCAAATTCTCTCGTGGTCCAGCCATTCTGATGCCCACTAGGAAATGAATTCCTGGATGAATGACTGACAGAAAACGCCCAGACAATATAGTGGAGGATACTGTTTGTAAGCGATGGTAGACTAGTGGTTAAAACGTTTTCGGCCTCCAAATCGGGGAGTCCAGGGTTCCATCCCGCGCGTACCTTTAACTTTCGGAGTTATTTGTGTTTTAAGTAATTAAACTCTTCTTATCTAGTTCCTGCTTTAACGGTAGACAAACGGTGGAGGTGCCTGAGAGTTCTTCATAATGTTGTCAAAGGTATGCAGTGAAATCTAAGTACCTACTAAATCGCACCTGGCCAGCGTGGTCAAACTCTTCTCATTCTGAGGAGAGACCTTTGCTCAGTAATAGGTCAATAATAGGCTAATGTTGATGACATAGGTAGAATGTAGGTACTTAGATCTAGGATTCTAATAAATCAACATGGCAATTCAAATCAACGGAACCCATTATTGGAATTTTATCTCCCTCTTGCTCATGTTGCAGCTTGCTCATCTCGTTTCTTTATCTTTTATGGTTCAAACATAAATTGCATTGTGACAAATCGTGTTAGCACTTTACACGCGTTTAAATTGTATCTCGAAAAGTACCTAAGTAGGTAATTATTTTAGCTTCTGAATATTATATCGATGAATCTTTAGTGAATGTGTTTTATTAAGTAGATAAGCTCTTTTGAACAAGTGTAAATTAAAAATTTATAACACCCCCGACAAGTGAAGGTCACAGTAACTAGAAAAGAGCTGATAACTTTCAAACGGCTGAACCGATTTTTTTGGATTAGGTATAGCTAACACTAAGAACACTCTCGATCGAAAAAAAAGCTAAATTAAAATCAGTTCATTAGTTTGGGAGCTACGATGCTACAGACAGATACACACGTCAAAATTATAACACCCCTCTTTTTGGGACGGGGGTTAAAAAGAGAGAGAGATGATCTTTTGAACGAGATTCCGAATTTCAGAATTAGTACTTCTAAAACTCTTTAATTTAGGTGTTAAGATGAATCCTATCGAAAAGATTCTAAGAAACTAAACAGTTTGTTTTAAGTAAGCTAGCCTAAATTACTGGCCGATGAAGCCGATTTTGATGCATGAGGTGTCAAGCAATTCGCTATCGGCAGTTAGCGGATTGCTTGACAATTGCTTGCTGGATTTTAAAGCTGAAGTCGGATTTTAGTGCTGTTTAATTTTTTACACATTTATGCCTATGGTACCTATGCTAGTCAATATACTACCAAGGACAACGCTGAAAGCATCGGCATCGATTGTACGCCGCATCGAACCAATGCCCTATAAACCGTGTAAGTGTCGGCCCTTATCTCACGATGCTAAGCTAGATATCTGGAGAGGGCTTTAGGAGTAGATAGCGGGAGAAATATTGCTGCGATCCAATGCTGGTACACTTTTTAGGGGTTTTATTTCTGCTTAAAGGGTTATTCAGGTCAAAGAGTGATTGAATGTTCTGATAGGGAATTGTACCTCCGGCTTTTAGTTTTTTGTATATTATGTTATGTTTTAGTTTTTGTTATGATGTTATGTTAGCACTTGAACAACTATTGAAACTTGAAATTTTAAGTAAGTAGGTTGCAATGGGTCGGCAAAATAAAATTTTATGGAGAAGAGATGACTCCGAGCCACGTGTCACGTCTAGATTACGTCTCTTCCATTTTTGTGTATTTATACCTTTGCTTTGGACTTTTTTTAGGGTTCTATACCTCAAAAGGAAAAACGGAACTCCTACAGGATCACTTTGTTGTCTGTCTGTCTGTCTGTCCGTCTGTCCGCGTTTGTCTGAGAAAGTTTCAGCGAAGTCAGCAAAGAAAAACTAATACATACAAATCTTTTAACACTCGCACGTGCGACATGGCGGTATACCTAACCTACCCACTTATCGATTGTAAGGCACATCGGACCGTGTTGCGTGCCGCAACGCTATAAACCTGTGTCGACTCTTATCTCATCAGATGCTGCACTAGATGTAAGTGCAACTAAAAAGGGAGCATAAAGCAACCAAAATAACTTAGCGCAATAATCTCCCGACGCGGGACAAATCCTGTACCTTTTTACCTTTTTGGAAAATCGTTTTAGAGCAATCATAAGGTAAACATAAACAACTACTTAGTTTCACGCGGAAATGATGCGTATGGCACATTATACGCGGTCCAGAGGACCTTGTATTATCGCAAACTGACAATAAAATCATGATACGAGTGAAAACCTAGGTCCAGTAAAGTCTCAAATAATTTATTTAGATTTTAGATCATAGAAAATATCTCTTAGAAAATTTGTATTAAAATTACCTACTGTAATAAACCTCTTGTTAGAACCCTTGCGGGTCGCGAGTCGCGACAGATATCGCCCGATTTACTGCTCTATTGGACGATACATCGCGACTGCCGTGCGACCGCGACACCGCGGCACAGGGAAATGAATAGAAGCGATTTCATACTTAATAATTAAAAATAGAAAAATTTTGAGACCCTCACTTTTATTGATGTAACATCCGTCAGTCCAATTTTTTTCGTATAAAATATAGCCTATGTCACTCGCGCCTTTACAACGAATCGATTGACACCTCATTCATCAAAATCAGCTCAGTAGTTTAGGCGCTACGGTGGAACACACACAATCTGGATACAAACATACATACATACACACATACATATATACCTACATAGACAGCTAAAATGATAACCCTTCCTTTCAGCTTTGCTGTAGTCGGGTAAAAAAATGCAACGTGGAAGAGATAGGATTACAATTTGGAATTCAAAAACCCATAGATATAATAGATACCTAGCCACTCGGAGAGGGTTAAAACTCCGTGCAACAAAGGCAACTGGTTAAAATTTTGTCCCGGGCTTAAAAAAAAATTAGGTAAATCTCAGAAATTTTTCAAGCACATAGATTTTTCATCATCTTAATAATCGTCATAGTCTACCACGCTGGCCAAGTGCGGATATACAACTCATCTTCCAAGAAGCAAATCATAGTCTGGTGCTGATAAAATAGGCCCTTGATTTTTACGTCAACTGTCATCCTCTGGCAACGGAGTCTGGACACCGTTGTAGTTTGACATCTACAATGTACCGACCCCAATCCTTTTGATTGGCTAAAACCCATTGTCTCAAGAAGAATAATCAATTCAGCCAATCACATCAATTGAGACTTTAATGGTTGATGTAGCTTTTCCGACCGTAATCGACCAACCTTCCATGTTATATTTTTACGACAAAAGGCGGCTCTACGCTTTCGCTGTTCAACTATCTTCTTTCAAGCAGCAACGTTGGCGCGTAAATTGAAAAACCTCGTGACCGCCCGTGTCGGGGTCCGGTGCTGATAAAATGGACACCGCACGGTGGGAATTTTAATTATTATAGTTAGATAGGTACCTCGGGTCATGAGAGCTAAATATTATGTTTTCGTAACTATAGTCGCGTGCGAAATCAAAGCTACTGCACGATAAACCAATGCGAACTTACAAATTGTGCTACAAACCAAACTCTCTCATTATAAATGGGCGATCAAGGGCTATATATTCCACTAGCCGATGCCCGCGACTTCGCCCGCGTGGATTTAGGTTTTTCAAAATCCCGTGGGAACTCTTTGATTTTCCGGGATAAAAAGTAGCCTATGTGCTAATCCAGGATATTACCTATCTCCATTCCAAATTTCAGCCAAATCCATCGGGTAGTTTTTGCGTGAAGGAGTAACAAACATACACACATATAACCATAACCCCGCTGGAGGCAGTAGTGAAGAAAAGTCGGTTGCATAACAGACCCTAGGCTTTTATTGTCATCATCATGATCGACCATTCAATGAGAAGGGCCCAGGGAAGCCTCAGGCCATAGTCTGCCACGCTGGCCAGCGGATTGGCAGACTTAACACACCTTTGAGAACATTATGGAGAACTCTAAGGCATACAGGTTTCCTCACGATGTATTCCTTCACCGCGAAAGCAAGGGATCCGAAAAGTTAGCGGAGCGTGCATCGAACCGCCGGCCTCCCGAATAGGAGGCGGACATCTTAACCACTAGGCTGTCAAGGCACGCTTACTATACTTACTTACTAGGTAATATTGATATTTAATTTTATGATATTTATGCCTACCTACTCACTTATGGATACATTGTATTTTTAGACTTATTATAATAAATTCGTATTTGATATTCTGTGTCACCAGAAGGAAGCTGGTAGGTACCTACCTAGATTATAATACACCCTACCATCAAAGTAACATATTGTTAGAGACATCTTCGTATTTTACCGCGACTTCGCTGAAAAATAACCCTTCTACCGGCCGAGCTCCTGTCACAAGCTTGATCCATGAAATAATTTCATTACACAACAGATGCCACACTCCCATTGCTTCCTACACGACGGGTTGACAGGTTACCCGCACAAACTTAACACTAACACTAAACACACAAAAATATCCCTTGTTCCATTAGTTTTAAGGGCTAGTTAAACCGCAGTTGTGGGATTACGTTTGTAAGGTAGAGGTCAAAAGTTAAACCATTGCTTAGCAAGCCGATCACGATTTTGTTCTGTTTGATTTTATCGTGCAGGCCAGGGTTTGATGACAAGGTCGGTATAATATTAACCTAATAGATTATATTCCATACTAAAGGCATTGCGAACCAATGCAGTGGTAGAGGCATTTGACGATTCAAAAGTATGTACCTACCTAATACCTATCTACGTACTATTTCATTGTAAATGTAAAAGTCCGATAAAATACGGACAGTTAATACTGTTCATGAGAAAGTTAATAGCTTAGTAATTCTACACGCAGTTTTTTCTTTAATTTTTCTACCTAAACAAGGAGCTTTAAAATCAGTACCTGGTTACCTACCCTAATAACAGTGTAAAGATTTTAATAGTTCCAAACCCGATACAACTATATTTCCCACCGATAAATTAAAATTCCCATTCTCGAGGCATCGCGTGCGTTTAATAAAGCACAGAACAAAAAGAGCTCGGCTCATACACGACGAATGGTCCTCTAATGTCAGGCTGCGCGAGGGCGGGGCGCGCCGCATCTCTTACGAGTCTTACGACTGCTGGACAGCAGTGCGTCTCTACACACTGCGTCATTCCGTGCAGCAATATTATATTCTAACTTTGTTTAATAAGGCACGAAACAAAGCTCGGCTCATTAGGTAGGTAGGTGATGCGATGAGTGGTGCTCTAGCGACGAATAATTCTTATATCCCGGCAATGGCTAACAACGCGATGTTCAACGGCGTTTCCATGTAGATGTAGCCACGATCAACGTATAGCGGCATTCACACATGCCGTTTGGCGTTAGATGATTTAAACACCAATTCAACTCAAAATAAGTAGGTATATCCTTCCTAATAATAGTCCTTTCTCCTAGTTTCGAACCGGTCACAAGTAGTTATAATAGTCCTAACCTAAGCCACAACCTCAACCTAAGACCTAAGAGCCACAAGGTAGCCTAAATAATAATAATTAAAGATATTTCAATAAATCAAGGCAATCATAGCATAAGTTCATAAACTGAGCTTGTCTGGCTTCTGTATGTTTTCTTACAAAAACTGCACCAAGTCAAAAGCGATCTAGCCCGTATTCCTTACCTCCTTTTTAACCGACTTCGAAAAAAGGGGGGGTTCTCAATTCGTCGGAATCTTTTTTTTTTTAGTTTTTTTTTTGTTGTTTCAAAAATCGAAACCGACCTGTGTAAACGCGGCGCATGCACAACGCACGGTGCGTTATTGTGCGAATTAAAAAGGGCATCGCAATCCGGCATCGGCAGCCGGCGGGCGGGTCACGACCAGCTCCGTGTGTGCGCGCCTTAATGACGCGCGCGCCTGTGTGCTGTACCTACTCGGTGTGCAACGGGACTTATTATCGTTGAACAAAACGCTTTTGTCTTTTAATAAGCAAATTGCTCGAGATGAAAGTGATTTGCTACGATTTAAAAATAAAGAAGCAGAAAGGATGCCAACAAGATGCCAACATGCTCACGGCTAGGCTATCCGTGAGCGTTGGCATCTTGTTGGCATCCTTTTATGATTGATATTGATCAGTCGTATAGGTACATCGATGGTCAACTCGCACGTAAACTAAGGCAAAAGATACTCAGGTAAAGCTCATACAAATTCGTAGATAGGTTGTCTACATGACACACGCTTAGCGACACGGACTACCTAGGTAGATAGACTAGATACATAATCCATTGGCGCGGGGTTTCTTTTTGTGAACAGCTAGTAGCTGTCAGCTACGAGCGTGCTTCAAAAAATGTCACTTCGTTGTTAGGGTTGGTTTTAGATAGGTAGGGGTAGGTGCCTTCATTTCTCATACGAAGCACTAAGATATTCTTTTTTTTTTCTCTCTCGTCTGGCTTTTACAATGATTAGCCAATGTCAAGTTTGTAGTTATTTGTAACAAGTTAGCTAAACTATACAAGTATGGACCCCGTCTGTGCCGGCGCTCGCCGACATACGCACGGCACCCCCTTAGAGCGCTTTCCAGTCAGTTTTAACAAAAAAAAACACTCCAAAAAGCCACAACACGCGCGCCAGCAAACGCCACCACAGACGAAGTCCCACTAAGATATTGCAAGGTATTAGAAGCCATTCTGGCATCCGTGTTTCCTGCCTAATAAGTAATAGGTAATTTATAGAACCTATTAGCACTTGGGAATAGTATAGATTTATTAGAAATTGTCGTATAAGTGCAGTACAATCAAGATCATTGCTTTAAATTAAAATAATGGATCTATGTTTATCTGTAACGAACGATCGGCACGATTGTTTCACGCCATCTTGGTCGGATTTCGCGCCCTTTTCTTAGAGTTCCGTACACTCTATTCTTAAACCATTTTTATGGCCAAATAGTTGGCTAAATATAATAGAAAAATAAATCAACCATCATTTACCAGAGTATTGCTTCAATTCAGCAGTTGACAACAAAACGGTGCAATTTAACGCAATTAAATTTTGCAGGAGTAAAAATCTGAATGAAAGCTGTTGAAACTTAACTGTAATTGTACCATTGTGATCGAAATCACTACTTTTGAGCTCAATTTTAGGACAGGTTTAGGCTGTTTTGCTTGGAAATGAGATATGTACCTATTCAGTGGCCAAAAATGTCAGGGTTAAAGAAAAAACATTTTGATCAGAGGTGTAATTACTACATTTTGCTCGCCAGCTGAATTTTTCATGCTCAGATCTACGGAACCATTATTAAAAGTATAGGTACCTACTCTTGTTTTTGTTTATAGGTAATTTTATAATCGCAATGGCTTGCTTGTTCGTGACTTGTTTCAGTGCAGAAGCGTCGCACGACGTATCTACCTACAGCAATTTATTTGTTTCATTGCTTAAATTACTTCAGAAATAGAAATTTCTGTTATAGATAGACATTGGCGTCATTTTTTTTTTCTCTCTCGTCTGGCTTTACAAAGATTAGCCAATGTCAAGTTTGTAGTTATTTGTAACAAGTTAGATAAACTATACAAGTATGGACCCCGTCTGTGCCGGCGCTCGCCGACATAAGCACGGCACCCCCTTAGAGCGCTTTCCAGTCAGTTTTAACAAAAAAAAAACACTCCAAAAAGGCAGAGCACGCCCGCCAGCTAACACCAACACAGACGAAGTCCACATTGGCGCCAATTCTGTTGTCTTTCTATAAACTAAATTTAGAGTAGGTATTTACATCCTCCTCCTTTTAATATTGCTAAAAAAGGAAGGAACATGAATTTAAAATTTAAAGACTCTAAATTTTTGTGCACGCTACGCTACAAGTTTAAACAATAGCTAAAGTTATGAGATTTGACAGAACTGAATTAAATTTTGAAACTGTCAAACTGTGTCTATCCTTTTCGTATTATACTAGTAAGAAGAGGATGCGAATACTCTATTTAGTTGTGGTCAGAATCAGTATTATTGAGACTATAATCTATAATTCGTCCTGCGGCTTTTAACACCTCGAATACTTTTGACGATTTTGGCGAGATTCCCAAAGAGAATTCTGGGAAAGATTCCCAGAGATACCTAATTAATCTAAAATGCTAAAAAAAAAACTAAATTAACCTAAAATTTATAAATGCTCCCAACTGTAATTACGTGGTAAGAATGACTAGTCTAAACTTTCAACCCATCCGTGTCCTTTTTCACAGGGACTCAGCTCGCAACGCGTCACGGTTGAGGCTTACGTCGACTAACCAAGTGAGTACAGCCAGGAGCATTTATATTTCTGATGGAAATCACTCACGATAGATAGATTAAACGCTAAAATGTCTTGTTTCAAAGTCGTAGGTAGGTTTTTATACTGATTTGATACTACCGATTTTTTCCACAAATTGTCGTTATTATGTATGAAGAAATCAATTTGAATTGCAGTCCATAATGACATGGATTTAGTTTCCAGAATAAAGTCCCTAAGGCTTTTCAATGCAAATAAAAACCAAAATAAATTAATAAATTACTTTATTTTACATCCTTTTTTGTGTTTCAGTATCTCAACAGGTGTTAAATACAAAGTTTCATTGCAAATTTCGCACGTATACTCTTTGGTATTAGGTCTATTATCCCTTTTCACAATTTTCTCTTCTTTTTTCTCTGGTTTAGAAGCGCAGGTGAATTGGATGTGCTGTAGCCTTTCTAGTGGGGAAAGGCAGGATGTTAGGTCGCAGTTCTGACACGTCCAAGGCAGGCTGTAGGTTTCTTCGTATGTGTTGTAACTCCACTCTGTGTCTACCACACTGGAAAAGAGATTCCAATATCTATACTGTACTACCACTGTTATAAAGCGGAATTTACATTACGAAATTAATGTCGTGAAACTAATTTCGTGCCACTAATTTCATAATGTAAATTCTGTTTAAGTAGCGCCGATATACCTGCGCAGAAATCTAATTTTTGAATGGCGCGTAAATGTATTGATGTCAATCATAGCACGCGAACATCCGCTATTGGTTGTATTTCTACGCACCATGTTTTGTTCCTGTGTTTAAAATCTTAACGTCAAGCAATAAGGCATACATTTCATTGGTGGTGCGAATTTTGCCAATGCGACTTACAAAAGTGGTTGTACTATTATACCCAATATTATAAAAAATATACTGTTGAATTGAGAACCTCCTCCTTATTTTTGAAGTCGGTTAAAAAGTATAAACTTAGCAGTTTGTGAGCCTGTATGTAGGCCATGTAAATGGTAATGACAAATAGACATACTTTCGCATTAATCATAATTATATTTAGCACAGATTGAACAAGTGTAAATTAAAAATTTATAACACCCCCGACGATCCAAAGTATTTGAGTTTTCCAAAACATCATTTTCAAATAAATAATTATGTATTTAGGCAACGTCCATCTTGACAGCTTGACATTTGTCAATTGACATAATATTAAGAACCTAACGGTTATCTAACCTTCTTTTATACAAGAAAACTAGAAAAGAGCTGATAACTCTTAAACGGCTGAACCAATTTTTTTGGATTATAGCTAAGAACACTCTCGATCAAGCCACCTTTCAAACAAAAATAACTTAATTAAAATCGGTTCATTCGTTTAGGCGCTACGATGCCACAGACAGATACACAGATACACAGTCACACAGATACACAGATATACACGTCAAACTTATAACACCCCTCTTTTTGGGTCGGGGGTTAAAAAGAAAAATTGCATACCAGTTATAAACAATATTGTCCGTAACATAAACTCCACCTTTCTTCTCGTGTGCACGGCATTCGAAACCTTCTTCAAACGGGTTAGGGTCTATATTCGGACGCACTTCGTCTGATCCAACGTACAATACTTTGAGGTCCCCGGGTAGAAGTCTCTTAATAGTGTAATATACGTCACTGTTCATGTAGCTTGTGACGTCACAAGACAGTTCGTACTGTAGTTCGTCGTATGGAGTGTTTTGGTGCGATTTTTGAAGTTCGGATTCGACGGATTTGTTTGGGTTTGCATCTGTAAATTAAATGTACAAAGATATTAAATTAATGATGATGTGATTAAATTGATGAGAAAAACGTTACCTATCTTTCGGTGCAGTTGGATAAAAATAGTGGAATAACTTATATAAATGTATGCCTATTTATCTAAAAAAAAATCCCTTCCTATTCAAGTGAAAAGTTCTTTAGGCTTGTGGGGCGATTTTGGTAAAAACTTCAAGGTCGCGTCAGCAACATGCAATTTTTTATTTTGTTTTTAAAATTTATTACTAAGGTCCAATTTTTTTCTTTGCAAACTCAATTTTCGGCAGTCGGATTACCTCTTGACAGCTCCTACTTTTTTTTTCATAGTTTTAAGCTGGCTCAAAAACCTCAGCAATGAAAGCAAATTTTTATTTGATATCAAAATCGATACATTTACTTTTTGTTTTTCATTTCCGCCATATTGGATTTTGTAATATGATGGTTTTCTGTTATCAATGGTCTTATGTCAACAGTTTTTGTATGCTTTTGTTATTCGACGATTTGACGCTGTCTCCAATAAATGGCGTATCGGAATGACCGTGTATAATTTATCCTAGTATTTCTCAGATTTGTTATGATGTCATAATAATGCCTATGAGCGAAATTCTATGACGTTTTCTTATGCAAGATGATTAAAAATTAAAGTGTGGGCATTTAGTTACCTGAAAGTCTTCTATTAATTATGGCATCCCATCTTTGTCGTAGTTTTGTCGCCTTTATCAACAAATTCAAGCCAGTTTCAGTATGTGGGAATTCCAATAACAGCCAAGAGTCACAAACGAGCCTGCAAAACAAAACATTTTTCTATTAAAACAGCACTTTGTTGTTGTAATATTATAGTTACTGTTATGGTTAACCTATTTTTGAAATGAAAACTTCGATTTTTTAACTGAAAACTTATACAAGGGGCGTTGGGCGATTTTGGGAGGGGTAAAAACTTAGTCTCACCTGTATACTAATGTTAATAGTATGTTTATTTAGCTATAAGCGTGGCGTGCGCGTATGACAATATACATACCTACTTTAATGTATTTATACCTATACTTAATTTTTGATACTACAATTAATTTGAAAATCTAGTTCTTACTTCTGTCGGGAATCTCATTGACTACCAATTTTTTTACAGTTGCAAAACCACTTGCAAGAGTCGTGGTCACAAAGAGACTGCAGTGCTGCGAGAGATGAAGTTAGAGCTGTGTTGTAAACACAACATCAAATCAAAAACAAGCAGATCATAGACAAGAGTCATGAGTCTATGGTCTCATTTTTTAGACAGTGATAGTCACTTATCATCTACAGACCGTTCGTTATAACTTGTCCCTCTCCGTCATGTTGGCACCATTGCTTTGTTTGCTTTATTCCTTCGATTTTAGGGCTTATTATTGTGTAAACTACAATGGTGCCAACATGATGGTAAGGGACAAGTTATAATGAACGGTCTGTAAGGCAGAAAACGGGCTTGGAACCTTTGACATACAATAATACCTCAAGCTACTCGACATTGGCGAAGTGTATTGTGCTGGGTTGGTACTACAATAAGCCACTGATCAAGTGAAGACGAAGACATACAATAAAGTTCGTTAACAGACAGAATATTGTATACAAAATAAAGGAACATCTCAAATTTCTTTCACTCTGGACCAATCGACCATATCACCGAAGACCAGAGGATTTTCAATACAAACCAGCGCCTAACTACGGCCTGAGGTATGAACAGCTGTGATGGGCCAAACCACCTGCTTTCTTAAACCACCACAACCACGAAATAAGTTTTAACTCAATAGTACAAGCAGTCTGATTAGTAACTCAGTAGTACCTTACCTAGTAAATCCCATATTGGTATCAATAGAGTGCGCTAGCAGAAGCAAGGTCTGAGCCGCTGGCATTCGCATAGAATTCACTATGTATGGCTTTGTTGTTTCCAAGAGGGATCTGCAATAATTCTATCTATTAATAATAATCTGCTGTTTTTTTATGTAATAAAAAAATGTATATGTCGTCGGCCAAAAACAGTAATGGATTTTTTTTTAAATATAGGTACTGTTTCAATTATTAAAGCTCAAAATTCAAGGAAATTTTAAAATCCATGTTTCATACAGTTCCATACATTACAAAACAATGGTACGCACTACGTCTACGCTTACGCAACGCTTACGCAGCCTGTGTGAACGAGCTATTAATGTATCAGACCGAGGATATAGAAGAGAGTACCTACAAGTAACATAGTAACTGATGTTTGGAAGACAACGGCAGCTTGCTTTTATACCCCGGCGGATTGTCCTGTATGTCCGCTTCGGTCAGTTGCAGTAACTTGGGTTGCTTACCGAAGTAGGACGTCGGGTGGAGGAACACGAAAGGTTTGCTCCAAGTGTGGTAAAGATGGTCTGATATTGACTAAAACAAAAAAGAAGTGGTCAAGTGCGAGTCGGACTCGCATACGAACGGTTCCTTCGTACAATATATTTCAATATTTTTATGTGCAACACAGCAAGTTCATGACAACAGCACCATCTCTATGTGATTTAGTAAATCAATTGTTTCGTGAACAATTTTTTTTTGTGATGTAACCACAAATTCTGTTTTTGGATTTATTCCTTTACTTGTGTTATAAGACCTACCTACCTACCAAATTTCATGATTCTAGGTCAACGATCTAGGACACGATGGATGGATGGATGGATGGATGGATGGATGGACGGACGGACGGACGGACGGACGGACGGACGGACGGACGGACCGACCGACAGACAGACAGACAGACAGACAACAAAGTGATCATATAAGGGTCCCGTTTTTCCTTTTGAGGTACGGAATCCTAAAAATACAAAAGATAATATAATTTTTTGGGTACCCTTGCAAGGGCATTTAACGACACTAAAAATATCATGAATGCGAAAGTGTATATTCTGTCTATAAGTTTTTAACTCATCGTTTAACTAAACTTTGGCACAGAGATAGCTTACATCCGGGTAAGGACATGGGCTAACTTTTATTCCAGAAAATCACAGGTTCCCACAGGATTTATAAAAACCTAAATCCACGCGGACAAAGTCGAGCACCATCTACTCTACTACTCTATAAATCTCTACTCTACTCAGCCTTATCTACTCTATAAGTTACGAATATGGTCACCTAAGATTCCCCTGTCCCACAACATTGAAAATAATGAAGATTAATACAATTGTTTTTAATTTACTTAATAGTAAAAATTAAAATACCTTGCAATGGTTGAACTCATCAGCTACAGCCACTTGAGGGTACAAAGCCCTGCATAGTACCACCTGAAAGAGAACATAAATTCACTTATTTATTACTAGCTTTTTACCCGCGACTTCGTCCGCGGTTGTCATTTATAGACTGTGTTACTTCTGGATAAAGTAGCTTTCTAATGGCGAAAGAATCATTAAAATCGGTTCAGTAGTTTTAGGGATACAAACAAAGATGCAAATCTTTCCTCTTTATGATATCAGTATAGACTATTTGATCAAAAATCGGCAAAATGGCGAAAATCAAGTAGCTTCAAAAACAAATCGGCAATTGCAATTCTAGCATGTATTAATAGAGATCAATGGTGTCATCACTATCAGATTATTATTATACTAGATGATGCTCGCGACTTCGTTCGCGTGGATTTAGGTTTATTAAAAAATCTCGTGGGAACTCTGCTTTTCCTGGATAAAAAGTTGCCGATGTCAATTTCCGGGACGCAAGCTACCTCTGTACCAAATTTCATATAAATCGGTTAAACGGATGGGCTTTTTTAAGAATCCCGTGGGAACTCTTTGATTTTCCCGGATAAAAAGTAACCTATGTCCGTTCCCGGGATGTAAGCTAACTCAGTACCTTTCATTGAAATCGTTTAAGCTGCTGGGCCGTGAAAAACTAGCATATAGACAGACAATTCTGCATTTATAATATTAAGTATAATAAAAATAAAATAAAAAAGCCTTTTATTTCTTCACAAATATTTTTTACAATAGAGATTATTAAATATAACTTAGTAAATATTAAGTATGGATTATGTTAATTATTTCATGTCATTGACTGGGTATATTTGAGATTACAATTTGGGCAATTATCTCAACGACTCCGTGGCGCAACGGTAGCGCGTCTGACTCCAGATCAGAAGGTTGCGTGTTCAAATCACGTCGGGGTCAAACTTTCATTTTTTTTCAAAATCATTTTTTACTTTTTAAAATTACTTTTATCTAAGTAAACCAGATTAGAGGCTGAACAAAAAGTAAAGTAGATCACAATGACTGAGCCGATTTGGCTGTTTGGAATGGAGATAGCTTTTATACCCAGAATAATTAACACGTAGGTTATGGACTAAGAGCCAGCGCATGCCAGACCATCATTTTTCAAGCTGAAATTTTCTCTGCGTCTTGTCCCCAACACAGGGAGGAACGATCAGTATCTATGAAGTTTGGATCATAGTGGCTCTGGGAGATAACAGGTGATAAAGTTTAAAACAATCTTACTTCAATGTGTATAGTCTTAGGGTGTCTGGCAGGGGGTTGCCACGATACTAAGTGTCTGGCAATGCATGACGTGATTTCTAACACTATTCCGAAGAAAATATAAAAAGTTAGACTTTATACTTTGACGTAAGATTTTTTAAACACCTTTGATAATTATTCTCAACCAAAGCCACCATGATCCAAAATTCATAGTCGCCGATCGTTCCTCCCTGTGTTGAGGAAAATATACAGAGAACTTTCAGCTTTTTTAAATGACGAATGTCTGGCGCGTCCTGGCTCTCTCTCTCTATTACTTTTAACCCTGGAAAATTAAAAAAATAAATCCCGCGGGATTTAAAAAAACCTAAATATATCTAAGCAGACGAAGATGCGGGCATCATCCCCATATTATCTCATATATTCTAGTACACCGTACCTTCAACATAATAAGATCTCTCCCACTGCTGGCACTAGAGCCGTTTATCAGAGCTCGTATTCGAGTAGCGTCATTCGTCATTCGAAACTCGATGTCTCGAATGTCCATAGTATTGTCATCGTTGTCCTTTTCGTCGATTATTTCCCATGAATCGACTTTCAGGCGTTTACGACGTTTCGATTCGTCGGCTGCTTTTTGCTTGTATTGTCTGAAAAAATATAATTTATACTTACATGCCTACTCTTTGATTCCAGCTAAGTTAATAAAGCTACCTCTTCATCATGCGCCTATCTTAAATAATATTAGCATCTCTCTCTATAATAATGATAAATATATTACGAGTATCAGATAAGTATGTCAATAATTTTGAACCTTGTTGAATTATGGGGGGACGGCGCGTACGCAGTCCCCACTACCAAAAATTACGCGTCCGAGTTATCCACATTAGGGATAATCGCAGAGGTCAACCCAGCCGCAGTGCAATGGAAGGGCCTCGCTCTGGGGGAACCGCCTTCTTGATCACGGTGTCCCCTACGCCAGGTAAGTATGATTTGACATCATCATCTCGAGGTCGTCCACGCGGACCCTTTCGGGTCCCGGGGTGACTGGTCAGGGCGATGGCCCTCTTCAGTGGTGGCTACGCCGCCTGCGACTGCGGGCGGGGCACGGGGTTGGACCACTGGTCTGGGTGTCAATTCCGGATTGTCATGTCCGGTAGTGGCCGCACGGCAGTGCGATCGAGCCCGCGGATGTTCGCGAGCGATCGGCTACTGCGGCGGCGTGGGATGTCCGTGAGGCTAACGCCCGCGGCTCGGCGAGGTCGAGCCCGCCGGCGATGTTCCGGCGAGCGCCCGTCAGCCAGCGGCGGGGAAGCAGTGGTGTCTTTTCAGGTAGTCAGGTCACGTGGCAGACCTAACTTGTCCGGCGGACGCCGATGGTATGGCGCGATGCCCCGCAGGTGCTGGGCTTGCGCTCCATCGGCGCGCGCGAACATCGAGGTGCTCAGGCGGCGAACGTGGTCGTCGAGGCTCTCCATGCGCAGGTCCCTGGAGATGACCGCGTTCCGTACGAAGCGTGGAGCTCCGGCGATGGTGCGGAGCGCTAGCGACTGCTGCGCCCGCAGCGACTTGCGGTCCGTTTCGCTTAGTAACGCGTACCAAGCTGGGGCCGCGTAAGTGAGTCGCGTGCGGACGTACGTCTTGTAGACGCACAGCCTCGTACGGAGATGCAGGTGGGACGCCAGCACTGGGCGCAAGAGAGCCCGTGCGGCGCGCGTCTGCGCGACCACGTTCTTCACGTGGGATCGCATCTTGAGTCCCCTATCGATGGTCACCCCCAGGTATTTAGCCGAGGGCGTCCACTCGATGGTCTCTCCTAAGAGCGATACCCGTGGCGGCGGGGCAGTCCGCCCGAAGGATACCGCCTGAGTCTTCGCCACGTTGACCTTCAGCCTCCAGTCATTCAGCCAAGCGGGAAGTGCATCCAGTGCACGCTGCATTTTGATCGCCGCGTGCGGTCCTTTGATCGACTTTGTTATGAATGCAGCGTCGTCTAATCAAGCCCGAGGTGGTCATTCTACAGGAACGAACCTCCACAGCGCAATGCGTAAATTCGTGAATTCCAGGCAGCGGCATCTAGTGATGCCAAGTTAAACTGCCAACGCAACCTCAAGTTCGCGTTCATGTTCACTCTGATGACGTGACTTAGCAGTTCGCGTACTGCATACTAGATTCACTAGTTGCATAGCATTATCAATTTAAAAAATAACTAGCTAAAACAATACAAAAATAATCCAATTTGTTATCATTGTAAGTCATTAAAAAAAAAAAACAACTGTTTATTGCAAAAAACAAAACGGGATAGGACCCTATAGGTTTTCTTGACAGACAAAACAGTCGGATAGATCAGATAGACAAGGTACAGAACCCTAAAAATCTAAAATATGACAAAGGGAAAAAAATCCAGGCTCTAAAAAATTTAGTAAGTGAAAAAAGCAAAAGGCCAACATCACGCGGTGTTCCCAGGCGGTCACCCATCCAAGTACTGACCGCGCCCGATGTTGCTTAACTTCGGTGATCGGACGAGAACCGGTGTATTCAACATGGTATGGACGTTGGCGATAAGTACCGTAAAATTTTCGATCACGTCATAGAAAAGAAGGTTGTCTAGAAAGAGATTCGCTATAAATACAAGTGTAAATTAAAAATTTTCAACACCCCCGACATTTGTCGCTGATTATAGCATTGTGATTATAGCTAAGAACACTCTCGATCAAGCCACCTTTCAAACAAAAAAAAGTAAATTAAAATCGGTTCATTCGTTTAGGCGCTACGATGCCACAGACAGATACACAGATACACAGATACACAGACACACAGATACACAGACACACAGATACACAGACACACAGATACACAGATACACAGATACACAGACACACAGATACACAGATACACAGATACACACGTCAAACTTATAACACCCCTCTTTTTGGGTCGGGGGTTAAAAATAATCGCAGATGCATGCTGGGACCAAAATGTAAGTATGGAATCTGCAACTTATTTTATTGTGCAAGAGTTTTGATTCGGATTTGTTTCTAACTAAAGTGTCAAGTCTAAATGTGGTACTATCCTGTTTATATGATCCCTGCTGAAAAGAATAGCACTATTTTCGAGATTTGTGGGGAATATAATAAGAAGTGTGAATTATGAATCTAAGATCTACATCTCTTGAGGTTGACGATGAGGATGATGCGGATGGTATTGGAGTGAAACGTGCGTCGAGTGTGTTTTAGGAGTATTTGTGTGGTTTTCCTTGGTGGTAGTGTGTACCGCTTGCTTGGTGGCTTGCTTTTTCTGCATGTTTAGCAGTGGGAGGACGGGCGGTGCATATCGCATGTTGCACCATACAGATTTGTTGGTTTCAGCGGTTTATAACAAATTAAACTTGTGGTTCCTTGAATATTATGAATCTTGACTGGTGGTTAGGAAACAACTACCCCTACTATGGGTTACGTGAGTGGTTGAGTGACGTGGTTACTACGGGTAAGATTTAAATTGTTCCTAAAAAAACTGGTCAAGTGCGAGTCAGACTCGCACACGGAAGGGTTCCGTACCATGGTGTATGAAATAACTTTTTAATTTTCTTTCTGACGTAACCACAAATTCATGTTTTTCAGAATTTTGCTTTACCTGTGCTAATATAAAAGACATTGTTACCTGCCCAACATGAGTCTAGGTCAATCGGAAGACGTCGATTCACTTGACGGGTCTTGACAGATAGGTAAGTATTACAGACAGACACTAAGTGATCCTATAAGGACTTCTTTTTTCCCCTGAAGATACAGAACCCTAAAAAATATGATTACCTTCTCATGTCTTTTAATTGTTTCATTTGTCCGTGTCGCAACGATCTTTCCGCTGAAGACATAGTTTCTGGTTCCGGCGCTTCCATCAAATTGTTATCCTGTAATTTGATAGGTATGTTTATAACCAACAAGTCTCTCACTTTGGTCTGGTGGGAGGCTGCGGTCGTGGCTAGTTACCACCTTAGCGGCAAAGCCATGCCGCCAAGCGATTTAGTATCCCAGTACGATGCCGCGTAGAAACCGATTAGGGGGTCTGAGTTTAATAAAACTAGCATACTCTATCCAAGTTAGCCCGCTTCCATCTTAGACTGTATTATCATTTACCAGTAGATGAGATAACAGTCAAGGGCTAACTTGAAACGGATTAGAAAAAACTTACTTCGTTTATGTTCAGTAAGTTTATGGTCTTTGAGACCAATGTAAATAATATGCATGTACCATATTATAGCAAAATAAACATTAATGTTATTGTTATTGTAATATAGAAACTTACTTGCAGTAAATTTCTAAGTTGGGCAGCCAACTTAGTAAGCTCATACAGCCGTTGTTCCTCAATACCGCGGCGCCTGCACCACGCTCTGCCGCCGCCGCCCGACTTCTCTCGCAACCACGCACAGTATAGCGACAGAAGTGTTATAGGATCGCCGTGGTCTGACTCGTCGGGTTTACGGGCATTCTGCAAAACATAAATAAAACATGTGTGCAATTCACACGCGGGAGAAGTGAAACCTTCAGAAAACTTCGAGAGCATACGAATGCAGAGTAACAGGAGTAATAATTTCTATAGGGTCTATTAAAATAGGTATCTACTAACAGTCCAATTTTTTTTTCCGGAAACCATAATGACATTTCAGAGCTATTAAACAAAATGAGAAGAATAAGACGTTTCTTATGTTGTCTGTGTTTTAAGCTTTTAAGGCTCTTTGATAGTGATGTGGTGCAATCAATAAGTACTTACCGATTAATATTAACCGACGATGCCGATAATATGTGTATGACAACAAAATGTGTTGAAAATAATTCCGATGCTATTGAAAAATTTCCTTAGGTGAATTATTTTTGTTATTAGAAATAATAACTAGTAAGTGGACTGTATAGGTTAGTGAATAACTTTAGAGGTCCCCGGAATCGTAGATGATCCTTGTATGAAAATATCAATTAAAGGCGTTATTTTTGTAAATGTTTATTGCGTTTTACATGTGTTGGATCAGCAAATAAACGCACATTACATATTATTTTCTTACTTTTTAGAGATTTTTTGTGTTGGGGGTTTTTAATTTTTTTTTAATCTTTGAAATAGAGCTTTTCTATAATTTATTTCAATGAGAGAAAGTAAAAAATGACTGACTGCTTGATCCAGTATTTTACCACTTCTCCCGCCAACGTCCATACCATGTTGAATTCACCGGTTCTCGTCCGATCACCGAAGTAAAGCAACATCGGGCGCGGTCATTACTTGGATGGGTGACCGCCTGGGAACACCGCGTGATGCTGGCCTTTTTTTACTTTTTGTTTTTTGCAACAAACACTTTTTTTTTTAAGGACTTGCAATAATAACAAATTGGATTATTTTTTATATTATTTTTTTAGCTAGTTATTTTTTTTAATTGATGATGCTATGCAGTTAGTAAATCTAGTATGCAGTACGCGAACTGCTAAGTCACGTAATCAGAGTGAACATGAACGCGAACTCGAGGTTGCGTTGGCAGTTTAACTCGGCATCACTAGATGCCGCTGCCTGGAATTCACGAATTTACGCGTTGCGCTGTGGAGGTTCGTTCCTGCAGAATGACCACCCGGGGCTTGATTAGTCAAAGCATACTTACCTGGCGTAGGGGACACCGTGATCAAGAAGGCGGTTCCCCCAGAGCGAGGCCCTTCCATTGCACTGCGGCTGGGTTGTAGTCCTGTGTCAATCGTTCATTTTCTGCGATTCGGTCGTTCAAGTACTGATTACAGCAACGACTGAGATCTTTTCAGTCGTTCATCAGTCATCAGTCATTTTTTCGGTACTTCGGTCCAATCAGTCTCTTCGTTCCTCACGAATGTATCGGTATTCGGTACTCAGTCTCAGTCGTCAGTCTCAGTCGTGAATCGGACGATGAGACTCCAAGACGTCTCGATTGCGCACGCTCGTTTCGTATAGTTTCGCGTTTCGTTATAGGTCGTCCGACGACGCGGGTTCAAAATCGCTGCATTATTGTAATATTTTTCCCGATTGTATGCACTATTATGATGTAATTGCCTATCTTTTTAATTGAGCTTTTATTTTTAAACGTGTTTAATCATTATGTTAAGATTTATAGATACTAAAACCTTATGCATCTCATATACCTACACGTGTTGCCTAAATGAAGTAGGTAGATACCTACGATTTTACAATGAACATAACAACAAGGGTAAATATTGGGAAAATATACCTACCTAGCCCATATCTATATATTACTAGCTGATGCCCGCAGCTTCGCCCGCGTGGATTGGTGAGATCCCCTGCAGCATCAGGATTGAGGAGTTGGACTCCAAATTTTTTATGAAACAATGTCGCAAAGTTCCTCTATCGATTAAAAAAGAAATGATGCAAATCGGTTCAGAAATCTCAGAGATTTCGGTGAACATAGGTAGAAAAACACAACTCCCTTTTTGAAAGTCGGTTAAAAAAGTAGCCTATGTTACACCCTGGTCAATTCTCTACTTGTCTGTGAAAATCCCGTCAAAATCGGTCCAGCCGTTCCCAAGATTAGCCTTTTCAAACAGATAGACAGAAAGACAGACAGACAAAAATTTTAAAAAGTGTGATTCAGTTATAGTATCGTTCAAATAACCATATGACCTTAATATACGGCAGTTATTTCGAAATTACAGACAGACACTCCAATTTTATTTATTAGTATAGATTACTTACTATTACTATTTTACTATGATCTGTAGACCAATCATTTCTTTCAATATTTTTTAGTTTCATTCTTCGTTCTCGGTGGTTCTCGGTTCGTGGCGACTGGTTGAACCGGATCGGTCAAAAACGACTGATTCGTTCATCAGTACTTTTGCGCGACCTCAGTCAAATGACCGAATCGGTCGCGACTGACACAGGACTACTGGGTTGACCTCTGCGATTATCCCTAATGTGGATAACTCGGACGCGTAATTTTTGGTAGTGGGGACTGCGTACGCGCCGTCCCCCCATAATATAATTAAAAACATCACTGTATGAAAACAATAGATACTTACTTATTTAAATTGCCCAAAATATATTCAACAGCGACTTTATGTAGGTTTTTAATAATCCCGTAGGAACTCTTTGATTTTTCTCTCAGAATTTCACTCTGCAGATCTTAAACTATACAGTATACCCATACATAAAATCACGATGATTCGTTGTTCCGTTGCGACGTGATTGAAGGACAAACCAACAAACACACTTTCGTATTTATAAAGCGCAGGCCACAAGCGAAGCGTTAACGAAACTAAGTTCGTTTCGCTTCGCTCATGTCGCTACCTCTTCTTTTCATACTTCGGTTCAACTTTACATCGCGAACTACAGAACTAAACTAAGTCAGCGATTGGTAACTTAGTAAGCGAGCGAACCGAAACGTTTCGGTTCACTCCCAATGTGCCCTGCACTTGATGAGTTTAGTAATACTAAGATTTTGTAGAGGCTGTGTATGAACGGCGGCTCAATTCAAATAGCTTTCTAGTTTATGTCCATAATAATTAAATAAGTTACAACATTAACGCTTACTTCGCATTCAAAATCCCTATGCGCCCTTGTAGTATAAATGGAACGGATGCCCAAACCAGCTGTTAGGGCCAAAGCAGAGTCCAATTTGTGTGGTGGTAGAGTTGCACTGGCTAACACCAGGGCCTTAGCTAGCGATACCTCTACGGGTAAGTTGGCTAGCGCTCTACCGAGGGCTGTCAGTTTCTCGTTGGATGTTAGAGCTGCCTGTAAATAAAAATAAAACCAGTCAAATGCGAGTCGGACTTGCACATGAAGGGTTTCGTACCATCGTCACGCTAATAGTATAAAGGGGAAAGTTTGTGTGTATGTGTGTGTGTATGTTTGTTACTCCTTCACGCAAAAACTACTGAACGGATTGGGCTGAAAAGAATGGAGATAGATTATACCCTGGATTATCACATAGGCTACTTTTTATCCCGGAAAATTAAAGAGTTCCCACGGGATTTTTAAAAACTTACATCCACGCGAACGAATTCGCGGGCGTCAGCTAGTACTAAGATATAAGTTATAGCAGCGAATTCGCGCGAGATTTCTAAGATTTAACATATTGAACTCTATCTCCACATGTAAAGCACCAACGTGAATAAATCGTTACTGCCGTTACAGGAACAGAAAGTTCTATAAGAAGTTCTAGTTGATATGTTTTTTAAATGTGTGTGGTGTTTGGAAAAAAAAGTTGTATGATTATTATTTTCTTCAGTTTTGATGAACTTACGTGTTGTTTCAGCTCTAAAATGGCGTCCTCCACCGCGTCCCCAGGCGGCGCGTCAATGAAGGGGAAGCGCCTGACGTCACTGACGCCGAGTGAGCTCATGAGCAGCAGAAGCGAAGCGAGCGGCACGCGAGACACTTCTGGTGTACTGAATGTTTCTAAATCTGTGTATTGCTGCTCGGAATATATGCGATAGCATACCCCGGGGCCTGAAAAGTTATAAACGGATGTAGAGGCATGCAACCTCTACTGTAGGGATTGCAATCCAGCGGCATTTTCAATCCAGCTGGATTTTTGCTGGATCGAAGCAAATCCAGCTGGATCCAGCGCGGATCCAGCATTTATCGATTTCTCAAAGAAATGAAACATTTTTTTACGTTGTAACTGTTGAAACTTTAATAACTAACTACCTATATTTGTTTGTAGCTATAATATGAGGTCTTTACCTATGAAAAAGCATTTATATGAAAAAAAAAGAAAAACTTTTTGAATGAAATTAGGTACCTATTGTATTTAATCAATCGAAGTATATACCATTCATTATTTATACACACACTTTCGCCATTTTATAGGTAATTCATTGATTCCATTGCTGAAAAAATTGTGGGAGCGAGAATCAATAAAATCTTTCAAGGCAATAAAATCTTTAGACTGAATTGAAATTATATTTTTTCCTTGCAAGACATAGTCAAAAGTATTTGTTGAAGCAATGTTCGGGGAGTATGGTGTGTGTTTCCAGTCATAGCTCCTTAATTTAGCAATCGTCTGTCGTGAAGTATGAGGTTTAGCGTTATCCTGAAGCAGCAGTGTGCTAGAACAATTGACCAAAGTCAGTTGTTTAACGGCTAGCTTTCCCAGCGTGGTTTGCAATTGTTGACAGTAAAGACCTGTCGTAATCATCTGGCCAGATCTAAGAAAGCTGTAGTGTTTGATACCAGCAGCAAGATCCTCTTCCACGATCATCTTTAATTCTTCACTGTCAACTAGGACCTTCGACCATCCACAGGGTTTGTTGTGTAGGTCAAAAGAATTTCCAGAACGAAAACGTTGGATTCAAAAACGTACTGTGCTTTCTTTTACAGTAGCTATTCATAAGGGATTTTATAAGGGATTATACACATCATTAATCTGAAATAGCTATTCATTTAGGTACTATTTTACTAACTTTGTAGGGCTCACAGTTTCTCAGTCTCACTAATTTTCGAAATAAAATTGCGTAGCCTATCCCACTTCCCACTTATAAAATCTTAACAGAAGTTGAAGTTATCATATAATTTCAGACTTGAGAAGCCAATCAAATATGTTACAGTTTTATTTACTTTTCTGAAAGACATTCTGTGGTTTTTGCGCGAAAGGAAAGTAATTTACTTGTTTTAAGCTGATCGCGGATCCGCGCCGCTGGATCCAGCGTCAGATGCTGGATCCAGCAAGCACCAAAAACGTGCTGGATCCAGCTGGATTGCTGGATTGCGGATCCAGCATTGCAATCCCTACTCTACTGGCTATGACGTTGGCTGGTTGGCAGACAACCATAAAGAAAACTGTATAGAAGCAGGCGTTATTTGCGGAAGTCCATGATATACAAGGAACCAAACGCTTAATTTGCTATAATCCGCCAAAACAAATAAATCTGTATGGTGGTGGTGCGTATGGCTTGCTTGGTGGCTGGCTTTTCCTGCATGTTTATCAGAGGGAGGGCGGGCTGTATATGCTGCATATTGCACCATACAGATTTCTTTGGTTTGGCTGATTATGGCAAATTAAGCTTTTGGTTCCTTGTATATAAAGAAAACTTTTACACAGTTGCCAGTTGGAACAAACAAATCAAAGGACCGATTCGAAAATCCTGCAGCTCTCGTGGACCTCCGAGAGCCTCATTCGCCCCGAGACCATCATCAGCTAATGTCAAGCGACACGCTCCAGACATCTTATTACGTTCCGTACCAGAACGAGGCGATGTACCTCGTGTGGTCGAACCATTGTTGTAAATACAGTATTGTAAATATCTTGTGAATATAATTAATGTGACAAAAATGTGAGCGGCGTTTCATTGGAGTACCTAACCACGCTGCCACACGGCCAATAGTACTCACGGATTACTGTACAAACTTTTGGTTTGATTTTATTTCATGGAACAATGAACAATTGAAAGGAGCAACTGCCGAATTTCTTGCTGGTTCTTCTCGGTAGACAATAAAAATCTAATCTATTCTATGGTCGATTTCGGTCAAGTCACAATGTCAAATCAAAATGGGCTAAAGCTGAAAAATCTTAAGATGTAAAAGCGAATCGAAAATCTCTGATTTACTAACGCGATTTTTTGGATTTTTAAAATAAAAATAAAACATTGTCTCAGTTTACCTTACTATTGACTTCTACTGTTTACTCGACTACAGCCAAAGGAAGGGTTATGATTTTAGGAGTCTATACATATGTAATTATGTTATGATGTAATATTATGAAACATACCAGTTCTGCCGGCTCTTCCTTTTCTCTGATCAGCACTCGCTTTAGATATCCAGAATTCTTTTAGTCTTTGCATTTTTGTCGACGAATCATAGCTCATCTCTTTTACCTGTAAATACAACAAGTGTAAATTAAAAAAATTTAACACCCCCGACAAGTGAAGGTTACAGTAACTAGAAAAGAGCTGGTTACTTTCAAACGGCTAACCCGATTTTCTTGGATTATAGCTAAGAACACTCTCGATCAAGCCACCTTTCACACAAAAAAAAAACTAAATTAAAATCGGTTCATTAGTTTAGGAGCTACGATGCCACAGACAGATACACAGATACACAAATACACACGTCAAACTTATAACATCCCTCTTTTTGGGTTGGGGGTTAAAAATAATGTATTATATTATGAAATTACCTTTCCCGAGTCTACGACAAATCTAATCCCATCAATAGTAACCGATGTCTCAGCAATGTTAGTCGATACTATGCACTTCCGAACGCCCTCTGGTGGATAATCGAATACCTATTGAGAAAAAATAATATGTCTAAGTCATTTATTATATCAAAATATAGTATTTAAATATTTAATATTAAGATACAAAATTAAATATGAGTACACAGGATCATCAAAATAATATTATAATTATAACTAAGTATAAGCGACCTTCATATTCTACTACATAGCATGCAAATATTCAATTCTCATCAGGAATAAAACAAATAATCCTGATGAGATTAATATAGGTAAGTAGGTACATTATGAATTACATTTTTTTACAAGACGTGTAAATAAACGTAATTTGCCGAGCGGAGCGGAGTGACTCTTGTTACCAGTTACGAAGCAATAAAAGAGAAATTTAGATGACACAGCGTTGCGTGTCTATTTATACTGAACTACAAAAACCTCTTTTTTATCGCTCTCTTCCTATCTCTCTTTCAGACAAGATAAGAGATATAAGAATGCCATCGAAGGGGCGCCGCCACCGTAGCTACGTTTCTCTGGTCACGCGACCAAGTGAACCCATGATCAACCCATTTCCGCCCCACTACTGAGTACGGGTCTCCTTTCAGAATGAGAAGGGTTTAGGCCATAGTCTGCCACGCTGGCCCAATTCGGATTGGCAGACTTCACACACCTTTGAGAACATGAAGAACTCTCAGGCATGCAGGTTTTCTCACGATGTTTTCCTTCACCGTTAAAGCAAGTGATATTTAATTGCTTAAAACGCACATAACTGAAAAGTTATTGGTGCGTGCCCGGGATCGAATCCCCGACCTCCGATTAGGAGGCGGACGTTCTAACCACTAGGCACAGCTTCAGTGAACCCAGCCTGGTAGTATTTACCTACCTTATCTTGTTCAATAAGAGACAGTCCACTGTGCAGCGGCAAAACGATCCAATTCTTATTCTTCTCTGCATACTGCTGCGCGGCGTCACAAATTGCTGTTATCTCTTGAACGCCCGACATGAAGATTAACAGATCGCCTCTTTCGTCGCCTAGAATAAAGAACATTAATAGTTATTTACGCTACAAATGCGACTTGATGAAAATCACAGTCGAGGCGCTAATCATATTCAATAACGTCTTTGTAGCTAAATAACTGTGCGGTAATATTTTTATTGCCCAAGGGTGGTAAAAGTCTACTTTATTTTTTGAATAAGTACCAGTAAAGTAAGAGCCACTTTTCGAGCAAATATTCTTTTGTTTCTTTCTTCTCTCTGGGCTGGTTTCCGCACATAAACGTTTCCGTCTATTGTGCCTGCGTTGCCCCTCCCCGCCGAAGACTTCACTCCAGCCATCCAAGCTCGCTCCAGAAGCCGAGCCCTCGGCAACCTGGGCGGTCCCCAGGTTGCCGATGGCTTCAAGCACTCTGGTTTCCCTTCAAAGCGCATAAATCTCTCGTCTTTTACGAGCAAATGTACTATATATAAAATAATATGTAAAATAATAATACATGGTAGTTTATATCTTCTCTCTCTTTTGAAAGGCTTTATAAGGCAAATAAATTCATAGGTGGTCAATCATTCAAATAAAGTAAAAATTCTTACTAGGAAACTTGCTGTCAATCAACTGCATAATTTGAACGTAGGGTTGCGGATCGAGTCTGTCGTCCCTCGATGGCTTGTCTTCAATCAGTATAGGTTTGTAGTTCAATTCGATCGGGTACAGTCGTCCTGGAACCTTAAAATTATTTATTAGTAGATTATCCCTGCAACTTTTTCAAAAAAAATTAGGTTTTAAAAATCCTGTG
The DNA here is from genome assembly GCF_905333055.1 of Maniola jurtina. Lineage (NCBI taxonomy): Eukaryota > Metazoa > Arthropoda > Insecta > Lepidoptera > Nymphalidae > Maniola > Maniola jurtina. Next base: position 9,326,044 of record NC_060046.1, on the reverse strand, counting down.
TGTTTTAATTCTCCTGGATAAAAAGTAGTTTATATCCGTCTTGGGGATGCAAGCTATCGATGTACCAAATAGATAATGCTCGCGAGTTTATCGACATGTATTATGTTCTCAAAAATCTCATGAGAATTCTTCGATTTTCCGTGACAAAACCTATACCAAATTTCGTCCAAATCAGTTAAACTAATATATTGGTTGCGCTGATTCTTTCTTCTTTCTGGGCAGGTATCTGCACTTAAACAGATTTATTACAGTGCAAGGAATTTGTACAATGATACCTATTTTCAATAAATGGCTTTGACTCTTGACATTACCATCTGGACGTACACTGGTTCTTCTACAGATCTCTTCATTTCTGATTTGAGCAGATATATTCAGCATTGCTTTCACCATCGCCCATTGAGTACTTTTTTTTTTAAAGCAGATAACGCCCTTTACTACAATCACACTTGGTGCTAAGTGACACAGTCTAAGATGGAAGTGGGCTAACCTGGAAGGGGTGTGGAAGTTTTCATTAAACCCATACTCCTTTGGCTTCTACACAGCATTGTATCGGATCGCTAAATCGCTTGGCGGCACGACTTAGGGTGGTAACTAGCCACGATTGAAGCCTCCCACCAGATCAGACCAGAAATTCAAAAATTATGAAATTCCAAACCCCTGCCAGGAGTTAAACCCGGGACCTCCAACTAATAAGACCACAGGGCTACCACTTTACTTACTTGAATAACAACAGCTTTCTCAGTTGAAAAGTAGTCTTCAAACAGTTTAATGTTGATAGTGGCAGACATCAGCACCAGTTTGATATCATGGCGGGTGTGTATGAGGATCTTCAAGATGCCCAGTAGGAAATCACCCATCAAGTGCCTTTCATGTATTTCGTCGAGGATTATTACGTCATAGTTTGGCAAATTCTCAGCTGATATCTGAAATTTTTTATAACATGCATTTTCTTAATTTTTTGAAGGACACGTGGCTAATGGATGAGGTGGAATTTTACAAAATTCCCATATACTTTTTTGCATTTTATTTAATACCAATGGATAATAATCTGCATATAACAAAGTTAATCTCAACTTTAATGGATGTACATCTTAATTATGATATATGAAAAAAATTATTTACATGAAATAAATGAGTAAACTTTAATGGGTTGAAATGAAATGGACAATATACAAGTACACTGGAAGAGAGTTACTATACAAAATGACAGTTATTTTTTGTACCAATTATAAGCTCCCCACTGAGCATACAAGGAATTAAAATTGTCTTATTGTTGACACTATGCTCCAATAGCTCCAGTACATAGCTCTGTTGCGACATGATTGAAGAACAAATCAACAAACAAACACATTTTTTGCATTTATAATACGGGTAGTGACGGGTATTCTGAGATCACACTTTATATTACCTGCCTAAGTAACAGCCCCTCAGTGATAAAACATATCTTAGTATCGGAGGTCTTGCTCTTTTCAAACCGGATCTGATAGCCGACTTTGCTCTCAAACTGTGTGAGCATTTCATATGCAACTCGCTTTGACAGTGAGATACAGGCTATTCTTCTGGGCTGGGTACATGCTGAAATGTGTACGATAAAGGTTTCTTTGAAGAAAAAAATCAACTCACTAAAACAAACCCACCGCAGACTTGATTTACCAAATTAATTAAGTCATTCAGATAATCAAAAATCTAGATGGTTAAATGTATGAAGAGAAGTGATTTTGTATTACATACATTTTAACCCTAGAAAGATATAACTGAGTATGGATATTTTTTAGTGTACGTTTTCATATTGTGGTTATCTTTCTAGGTTTAATACACATGCTATTAAAATCAATAAAAAATTGTAATTATTAAGAGATGAGCGATACATTTCTACACTTGGCCAGCATGGCAAACTATGGCATAACCCTTCACATTGTGAGAGGAGACCCATGGTCAGTAGTGGGCTGGCAATGGATCAAAATGATGATGGATAATACTTTAGCTTTTTCAGCAGATATAACCTGAATAAAAACCAAAACGTATATTGACTTACCAATATTCTGAAATCCCGCTTCATGTAGATACTGTGGCACTTGTGTGGATTTCCCACAACCAGTGTCCCCAGCTACTATTACAACTTTCTCATTTTGCACTGCTGATACTATTTCATTTCTGTAAGAAGATTGTTTTTTTCACAAATTTCTAAATTAATATGACCTACAATCTACAAGCAAATTTTGCAAACCACAATATAAAAAAATAGCAACAAGTAGGTACAAAACATTGTACAAAATAATTTAATTCATGAACCTCACCTGTATTTAGCAACAGGTAGATCTCTCTGAGCTTTCCTTAACTTCTTCAACTTTTCAAATTTCTCTTTATTTTTAAAGTCCAGGTAAATTGAAACAATCTTCAAAAATACATCAAACATTTTCTTGTCCAATCTCTTTCTATCTCTTTCATCATATGCACTGTCCATATACTTCATTTTACTTGTAAAATTAATGCAGTCATGTTTGGAAAAGGGTGTATCAGAACCTTGTCTAAGTGTATCCTTTTCAATGCTGGAATCACAATCTATGATAGGTTTACCTGCCTTCTTCAAAGTAGCTTCATATTTCTTAACGAATACCCAGAAATCCTCTAAACTATTCACAACAACATTTGTATCGTTACTGTATGTAAGTATTTTATTTAAATTATGCTTGTGATCTAGAAAACTGAATTCAGAGCTCTCCAATTTAGCTGATGGTGGACTGATTTTTCGTAACTTGGGCCTTTCTCTGGAATCATTATCACGCGACCTTGAACGCTTTCTTCTAGACGAGGATCGATGATATTCTCGAGATTTGCGATCCATTTAAATTGCTTTTAGTTATTACTTTAAAAAACAGCACAAAACACAATTTGAAATTCAAAAACAAACAAATTGTAAACAAACTAAATGTCAAATACAATTGACAGCGTAGATTTGACGACGATTTGACAGCCACTTGACAGTATTTTGCCAGATTAAAAACGGCAGTATACCCAAATGCCAAAGACAAAGACTACAATATTATCTTTTTTTATGCATAATTAGGTATTACTAGCCGCCATCTAGAAAAAAAAAACTGAAATTCAGTATTAATTTTTGAATATTAGAGGCTAGAGCCATTTCATATACATTAACATCATAATATACTGTTAATAGATACAACATAAATGTGTCTGCATCTTAAAACAATATTTAGCACTAACTACGTAAATATAACTTGTATTTGAGCAGGTAAACAAGGTAATGGAAGTATCAGATTGGAATGCTAGATACTTCTTAGCGTGACGTGCTCAAGTACAGGCTATAAAGCAGGCAATGCACATGAAATGCTGATTCCAGAAGATTACATTTTTAATTTTTTTATCTTAAAGATCGAAATCTGTAAACTGTAAACGGGATATAAATGAAAGCGAGTGATAAAATTAAAAAGAGATGGACGATCAAAATATTGACAAAGCGCCCTCTATCGTCAATAAATGATAGATCTACCGTCCGCCATTGCGTTCCGCCATTTTGCTAAGTCGGGAGTGAACGTAAAACAATTTTTATGTATTCCAATGTGGCAAATAGTTGTTTAGATAAAAATTAGTGTTTTAGTACACTAATGGCTTGCTTAAATACACTTAAGTTAGAAATTAAGACTTTAGAACAAGTGTTTCCTAAAAACCATGAGCGGTTTCAGATAATGTCAGCTAGTGTCGATGAACTGACCTGCAGATTCGTTGGCAAAAATGGAAAGAAATATGAAATACACGCTAATATCACGGTAAGTAATCCATATTTAATAAACTGAATACCGTCCAGACGAAAATTGGTCGTTAAAATTAATGATTGCGCGTATTGATTATCGTTAGTTGGGACAAAGGGTCGTGTTTATAGGGGCAGGGCTGTCAACAAAAAGGTTTACGGAAGTGCTATTTTATTCCTGCTGTGGTTTATATCGCGTGTTATCGTGCATGAAACTATAAAGTACATGTGTTTGTTTATTTTGGTGTAGAGTTGGACATTACTAAGTTGTGCGCGCAGGTCTAAACGACGGTAATAGCTGAAATGATTTTGCGGTACCGTGACGAATCATCATAGGTATCGATTACTAGTTTCAGTGCAGTTTCGTGTTCCTTCGTGGTATCCGAGACCAATTACAGCTATACTATTGAGAGTAACATCTGTTTTGTTTGTATAACGGTATAGATGCGCGATTTTGGGACAAAGGCTCTTACTCATGACTACCTGCCCGCTTTTTGTGACACTTCTGTAAAGCTTTACTGTTTTTTTGTTTGCATCAGTGATCAAATTCAACTTGGACACCATAGCAGTAAATTATTCATTGAACTTGTTTATGTTATTGTTTATCTGTTATCAATGGTTTTGACAGATAAAATAAAACTAACCTTGCCTATACAGCTTTTCTAAGTAAATAAAATAAATCAAACTGATTTTCATACTTATTTAAATGAATAAAATCTAAGCTTAAAACTTAATTACTTTAAAAGTTTCAGACTAAGCTTATGTATATTACACAACAATATTATTGTAATAAATTGTTGACAAAGTTTTGTGAGGAGATAACAATGCAAATGTTTACACACTAATAATATTTAATGTACTTATAGATAGGATGTTATGTAAATGTTTATTAACTTTGTTACTTAATAATTATTGAATTACTAATGTATAAAACACTTCCTATTACCGTAAGTACTAGTGAACAGAAATTCGATTTAATGAAAAAATCCTTAAAACATAGATATTGCTAAGGTTTGTTTGGTTTACATTGTTATTCTTTTATTCTCTGTTTATCTTAAACTCTTTATAACACAATACCTGGTCTCTTCAATTATTTAGCTATACAAGTTTACACTGTATATATTTATTTGGCAAGATATGGTACAATTTGGAAGTCAAATTGATAAATTAATATAAGATATAAATAAGATCAATAAATTAAAGAAGTAGATTTGTTACACAAAGACTTAAAACTACTACACTTGGGTCGTTTGTAGAGCACTGTCTCTTGTACTCTCCCATATTATATAAATATTTTGTCTTACTTATCACCAAGCACAAAATATGTCATGTAACATTAACACTACATGTCTATAATATAATGTATTAGGTATACACAAAGAAATTTTCTCCTGATTTTGTCCTTACACATTTCCTTACAGAAGAGTGAACTTTTCCTTTGCTGATTACCTAATGAATTGGAAAACTGAAATTACTACCAAATGCAGAAAATGGAAAGTGCTCCTTTTTGAAAGGGACTGTTTTTGGTAATTCTGTAGGGTTGTTAGAAAACTTTTCTCAGTGTAGGTACATTAAATGTGTTGATAATAATAAATACTTAATGTCATCTTCAAACTAGAGCTACAAGGGTTCCACACATAGCTTGGTCTGAGAAGCCTGAAATAAACTCAGCCTTTTTTTCATATTATGTTCCATTCTTGTCTTAATTACTTAAATACATTGATTTTGAAAAATTACATTGATGATGAATTTTTTTAATTATTTTAGCATTAATGTACATTTATGCTATACATGATAGCTGTTGCAGTAATATTGAATTAAAAACTTTCTATTCAATTCTTTTCTATAAAGAGGTGATAAATCTAGTGTTAAGATGTAATTGCCTACATATTTAAATGGTCTGGGGTTAGGTTCTAGGCACACACCTCTAAATTTTCAGAACTATATGCACATTGAGCATTTAAATATCACTTGCTTTAATGGTGAGGAAGCCTGCATGTCTAAGAGTTCTCCATAATTTTCTCATGTGTGTGTGTAAGATGAATAATTTCTGCCGTTCCGCACTAGGCCAGTGTAGTGAATTATAGCCTAAATCATTCTGAGAGGAGACCCATGGCTGGTTGATGATGATACATACATAATAGCATAGAAAAATAGTGCAGTATTTTTTTTTCTCCTTACAACCTTTTTCCTTATATAGACTAAATCACACTTCACACTAATATTATACAGGAGAAAGTTTCTATGTATGTGTGTGTGTGTGTGTGTGTGTGTGTGTGTGTGTGTGTGTGTGTGTGTATGTTTGTTACTCCTTCACGCAAAAACTACTGGACGGATTGGGCTGAAATTTAGAATGGACATAGATTATACCCTGGATTAGCACATAGGCTACTTTTTATCCCGGAAAATCAAAGAGTTCCCACGGGAATTTTAAAAACCTACATCCACGCGAACGAAGTCGCGGGTATCAGCTAGTTAGATCATAAAATTTTCACTTGATAAATTGTGATAATTGCAGTCTAAGTTATTGGCTGATAAAAGTTACTCTTGCAAAAAATGGATAAGGCCAATAACTAAAGCAAAAGAAGTGTTGCTATTGTTGCGTTTCCTCTAGTTATCAAAGTTTCATAAACACTTGTTCTGCTTGTTTGCAGTAGTTGCTTACGTTTTTACACAATTGCCCAAAAAGTGAGAGCATTTTTTCAGAAGTCATGTATGTAATGTGTGTTTTTGTTCCACTATAACTTCTAAATGCCTGACAGATTTGGAACTATGGAGTATCATATCGTTAGAATCGTTACATCATCCTGTGTTCACTCTATGAATATTACAAGTGTAAATTAAAAATTTACAACACCCCTACAAGTGAAGGTTACAGTAACTAGAAAAGAGCTGATAACTTTCAAACGGCTGAACCGATTTTCTTGGATTATAGCTAAGAACACTCTCGATCAAGCCATCTTTTAAACAAAAAAAACTAAATTAAAATCGGTTCATTAGTTTAGGTTAGGAGCTACGATGCCACAGACAGATACACACCCCTCTTTTTGGGTGGGGGGTTATAAAGAAAACATTCAACGTGTCAGAGCAGTCATGTTTTTAGTTTTTTTCCTTTGATTTTCTTGTTTTATCACACAGGAAAGAAAGGATTACAATGTGGGCTTATGTAAACACTCTTAAACCTTGTATTCACTTGTAGACAAAGAGTCGTTAGAGATATCTAGGGAGCTGACATCTTGTCTTCTCGTAATCTTTTTCATCCATTATCAGCAACACAAAGTCGCAAATGTGGTCAGACTTGTCTTCGCCTAGAGACACGTGTCGCGAGACATTTTGTCCCCTAGTGAATACTTTTTTATTCCTTAGCACTTGATTGCGATCTCACCTGGTGGTAAGTGATGATGCAGTGTAAGACGAAAGAAATTATAAATTACCCCTGGCAGGAATCGAACCCGGGACCTCCCACTTTTAAGACCATAGCGCTCAACATTGCGCCAGGTTTTACAGTGATTTGAGAAGTTGCAATATTATTTTCTTATCTCTTTCAACAATATGTAGATAAGGTTAACTACTTATAACAAGGAAATAGCTTAAAGGTTACTTTCATCAGGATATGATATTTATTTTTGTCATATCATGTATGGGTTGGATTTAAATACAAATTAGGTAAGTTAAATCTAAGTTTGTTGTTTGGCCTCAGGCTGAGATCTATAGAGTGCACTTTGATTTTGTTCAGACTTAAGACACTGTTAAAACGAGACAGTGTTATACTACTACTATAAATCTGTCTCGTTTTAACTGAAACTTAAGTCTAAGCAAATTCAAAGTGCACTCTACAGACAACCTTACTGTCCCACTGCTGTGCAAAGTATTCTTATGAACGTGTGTGGTGGTATGCTTTTGGGAATACTTATGTCAATCAGTGGATGCAAACAGGCTGATCGATTGAATACATAATATACTTAGTAATTAGTATAAAAAAATAATTAGTTGTTATTGTAAATACCAATAATAATTTGTACCTAATGCATTTTACATCTTAAATTATTCTTTGCCACTGTCTCCATGACACTGACACAAGCAAGCTGGACTTAAATGTTCATTACTCAGAAAAGAATACCAGTTCAAGGTTGTAATTTGTTAACCTTGAACTCTGACCTAACGCGCACTATACCGCGGGCACTCGTTCAAGACTGTTTGTCCACATTTTAGGGTAGCGTAGGGCAGATACGCACCATAAGTTTATTGGCCCCTGGGTTAATACTAATTGGGGGCCTGCCTAATTATGTAATCAACTACATAATTGCAATTTCAAAGTACTAGGTATAGGTACACAGTACAGGGGAAAAGATTTAAAGCAACCTTTCTGCATTTTTGTGTTGCAAATTCCTGTATTTGCTCATTATTTGTTAAACCACAATTTATGGAAAGAACTGATAAATGATTTAGTCAATATGATTTGAGTTGTCCAACCTTATGATATTTTTTAAAATTTATAATACAGTCCGCTTTGTCTTCAATGGGGGCGGGGGCCCTTTTATTTACGGGGCCCTAGGCTTATAAGCCCTTATAAGCCTAGGGCTCTTATAAGCCCTTGTAATCCTTATATAGATCCGCCCCTGGCGCAGGGTACAACAACTCAACAAACTGCTAGGCCCAGTACGCTGAGATTTCATTGTTATGACAAGTAGGTCAAGCAGACTATCTGTTCTTGGCATCTTACTTCCTACACGCTGAGCTAGGCTTATTCACTTCTGTTATGCATAGTTACAAAAGTTAATTCGGACACATTCGTAATGTACCTACTTACCCACAAGTATCGTCAAAACGGACCAGCAGTTTAATTACCAAATGGTTAACTATTTTAACTGAATTTGGTGAAATCTGTAAATTAAAGGAAGTGGGTTTACTGAGATAAGTAGCTGTGACAGACAGACGGACGAAGTCACACCGTAAGGCTACTTTTTTACCTGTTTGTACGGAACCCTAAAAACGCAGTAGACTGCATCGTAATATTATTATATCTCTTTTACTTGCAAATAATCCATAACATTGAAGTTCAAAAGCATGAAAATCTCATGCGAATTGCGAACTTTTTTGGCATACTTTAAGTTAGCGGCTAGCAAGGGTTTTGTAGATCAAGTTCAAAATTATTATAATTTATAAACTTCATTAAAAATTAATTATTTACTTCAAATTAACTATGTATACGTTCTAGCCTCTTTTTTCCTTGTCGTTTACCTATTAAAATTCAGCTAACACTTTCCACCTAGCTTAGCCCTAACATTCTATTTGATCGATAATAATAAAACAACCTTGAGATTTTATCTTTGTAAAACTACAAACATAATATTTTCAAAGCTTTTTTTAACAACTTATACATATAAAATATACCCATTAGTGAGAGGCTCAAAGAAGGCACTTAAAGAGAAGAGGACCTTCAACAAAATCTGTCTGGTTTGAAGATTTATATGAAAATATGTAGTTTTAAAGTTTGTATTCAATTCGTATTCGTTTTCGTAAAAATACGATTCAAAGTGGCCGCCATACAAAACGTACAGTCAAAGGCCGTAAGTCGAGTAACACCTTAATGATCATATTCGCGTGGCACGGTAATGCACATGCGCTAGGTGTGTGGCGTGTTTATAGAAAAAGGTCATAAGTGCGACAGATTTTTGATGCAATAGTTTCACGGAATTGCTACTCGAATTCTGAGGCTGACCGTAAGTACGTACTATCACTACTGAATCGCTACAGTTGCGCGTTGCAAATTAGACTCACGGCCAAAAGTAACGATGCAGATGCGGACTACTGAATCACTGCAAAAAGTCGCCTTGGGTGAGACTATCCTCAGGTAGTTATATTCCTAATCAACTTTGATGCTGATATTTCTGACTGTAAGGATCATAGAGATCATTCATTCAAGGTTTACGGCAGTTAGAAAACTTGTAACAAAACGTTAGGACTTTACTGGCAGACCTATGGTACGCGACAGGTCGAGTTGGCAATTTGGGTGGATGCCCCACACACCCGCACAGCCCCTTCGCTAACCCGGTGCGGGATAGTGCGGCTGTGCGGGGTGTCACCCCGCCTCATACCCCGATTGCCGTCTGGACCAGTCGCGTACTATACATTTGACCCTAGGTACGCTATGAAACGACTAGGTATCTTAGATTTTACGTCAGCCCTAGCCTAATGTTTGATAGAATTGTCGATTCAGGATCAAAATCCTATTTCCTCACTTGTAGTTCACTCTTTGTTACAGGAAACGTATCCCAACACACCGCCCGTGTGGTTTGCCGACAGCGAGGATCCAATTGTGACGAATGCTGTCCAGATCCTCAGCAACACACAAGGAAGGGACAATCATGTTATAAACCAGGTGCATTTATTTATAATTTTGAACTTTACCCGACTGCGGCGAAGCCCAAAGGGAGGGTTATGTTTTCGACTTGTATACGTATGTATGTCCTTCCGTAACTACTCAACGGCTAAACCGATTTTGATGAATGATACGTCATTTGATTCGTCTTGATAGCGCCGTGTCACTGGGTAACATAACATTCTTAAAAAACCATAATGGTGGATTTATGCGGTTTAATGTTTGGACTGAAAAAGATGCAGTGCAAACCGCAGTCTGGGTTTTGGATTTTTTTAATTATTTGTTTCTAGTAAAAAATACATTAACACAAACCTCCCATGTGCAGAAAATGTTATTACTTTATTTTTTATTCGAACAGTAAATTTTATACTATGGATGTAATTCTATCAATATTCCCATTATTATTTCAGGATATGTCAGAAAAAATAATAATAAGTTTTATTGGTAGGTAAAGTCTCTAATTATGTGTTGTCTACATTTGTGTTGTACACTTATTGGTCGAATTACATAACGTTTGTTAGTTACTATATTCGGTTACCCGGCCCAAATACGGATTAACTATCGAGTGTAATTGCGCAGTTAGTAACTTGTTTGTATTAGAATGGGGAGTTTCAAAATGTAGGTAGTAGAATTTTATAGAAAAATATTTTCAGAGCCTTTAAGAAAATAAATTGCAAAATTAATAATGATAATCATTAAATAATCATTACTTAATATAAATAATAATTTCAAATTTTGTTTAAAAATATTGATTTTGTTTGGAAAAATTAACTAAAATCAAACACTAATTAAAACGTCGCGTGTCTCGCTCTACATGTAATGTTGTTTTAATTATTGTTAACATATATGGATGAAATATAAATTACTACCATGTGATACCAAAGAGAGCGCTCTTAAAATGTTGTTTTACGAGTACAATAGCCAGCGTGTAAGCCGAGATCTCACGAGTTTAGTAGTCCGTATACTAACAGTATGCGGAATACTGGACGCGCCTTTGTGCCAGATTAAAACCTGGTGGCCAGTCTTGTTTGTGTTTGTACCTTTTATATATTTTCCCAGGTGGGCATATTGTTAAGGGAACTATGCAAATTACACGGCGTGCCCGAACCGCCGGACTTGGACTCTTTGTCGCTACCCCTCCATCCAGCACCACAAATGAGGTAATTTCTTTTTAATTTACGACAGGCGCGCGCTTGACCACGATCACACCTGATGGGAAGTGGTGATGTGGCCGAAGATGGGACGCGTTTGGTTAGAAGGTGCCTATTCACTTTTCATTAGTTGTGATTATATTATTCCTATAATAACTATAACTATAATATCGAACATTGTATGGAAACATATAGATAGTGTTCGGCCGAAGCCAAAAACCACCTTCGGCCAAAATGGACCGAAGTTTTGGCCAATGATTTACAGAGTCTATTGACTCTCAGATTTGTATTCACGACGTCCAACCAGCGCTTTCTTGGGCGGCCTCAGAGAAAACTTTGAAACTTCCTAGATCAAGTAGTAACAGCAATGCCTCCCTTCGCAGAGTACCGAGCGTCACGTCAAACGGTGCGGAGTCCGGCACCGAAGAGGACGAGGAGATGGCTGCGGAGGAGGACGACTCCGAGGGGGAGGATGACTTGCCACTTGAGATGGTCGACGACGCCGGGCGCAGCAACAAGGTTAGTAGAGTCTACACTCCACCACACCTACAGTTAGATCGATAATTATGTGGTTTTTTGAGAGGCACTTGATTAAATTGGAAAGTTTTTAGTTTTTACTTAATGCAAAGTAAACTTTTAGTTGATTGTGATAAATATTTGCTACCGAATTCCACCAGGGATTTCTAAAAAATACCAAAGACTACCTATCAAAACCGCGCCTTTTCCCAAATTAGATACACAACAGGTAACATTTTTGCGTAACACCAACAACTAGCGTTAGTGCAGTGGTTTAGAAAGGGCTTAAGATCTTTATTTAGAGTTGGAAATAAAAAAGTTCAAATGTCTCAATGGTATCCTTCGTATGGCCCACCCATACGAGACGGCGAAGAAGAAGAATATACCACAGGCCTATCTCTAAGTTATCAATCGTTGTAAACATTTCGAATACTACTTCAGTGCAAGTCCGCGGGGCAAATACCAGCCTGCTTTTTCTATGTATTTGATACTAGCTGATGCCCGCAGCTTCGCCCGCGTGGATTGGTCAGATCCCCTGCAGCATCAGGATTGAGGAGTTGAACTCCAAATTTTTTATGAAACAATGTCGCAAAGTTTCTCTATCGATTAAAAAAGAAATGACGCAAATCGGTTCAGAAATCTTGGAGATTTCGGTGTACATAGGTAGAAAAACACAACTACCTTTTAGAAAGTCGGTTAAAAGAGTAGCCTATGTTACTCCCTGGTCAATTCTCTACTTGTCTGTGAAAATCCCGTCAAAATCGGTTCAGCCGTTCCCTAGATTAGCCTTTTCAAACAGACAGACAGACAGACAGACAGACAGACAGACAGACAGACAAAAATTTTAAAAACGTGTGATTTAGTTATAGTATCGTCAAATAACCATATGACCTTAATATGCGGTAGTTATTTCGAAATTACAGACAGACACTCCAATTTTATTTATTAGTATAGATATTGACTACAATACTACAAATAGCTACTCGATTGCAATCTGTCATCTTACAAAATTGCCATTTTATCAGTTAACACGCGATCGTCGTTGGCATTTAACATTTTGTATGAAAAATCGTACTTGCGTACGTGCGTGTGCATGTATTTGAGTAAGCCTTTGCTGAAATTCCAATTGGTAATTCCAGGATGATATGGAGATAGAGCATTTAGCGACGTTAGAGCGGCTGAGGCAGAACCAGCGACAAGACTACCTGTCGGGCAGCGTGTCGGGCAGTCTGCAGGCCACCGACCGCCTCATGAAGGAGCTGCGCGACATATACCGCTCTCACTCCTTCAAGAACAACATGTATTCTATAGGTGAGAGATGTATATAATTTGATGTTTCGCCTCTTCCAATCTACGACGACCTCTGCCTGATATTGTATAGTGACATTGGAACCTTCAGGTTTTTTTATTGTTTGACAGTTGCCTTTGACGACAATTATGTATAGTAAAAGGCAATCTAAGGGTGAGATCTATAGAGTGCACTCTGAATTTGCTTAGACTTAAGACAGAGTTAAAATGACATAAATCTGTCTCGTTTTAACTCAATTTGAAGTCTGAGTAAAGTCAAAGTGCGTCTATAGATCTATCTAAGACAGCGTGCTTGCTTAAAAGATGTCTATTCACTCTTGCTTTGAAGGTACATATTTAGATAATATGTTGCAGGAAACGTGGATGCCGGAAAGGCATTTCACATATTAGAAACATTTAGCTAAAACGTTTTGTGTGAGTAGACTCTATGTCATCCACAAAAGTGTGTTCTACAATATGTGGGTGGTATTGTGTGTCGGTGGTGTATATTGCTTGCTTTTCCTGCTTTAGTAGATCGGGTGGTGCAAGTCGTACCATACAGATTTGTCTGTTTTGGCAGATTATAGCAAACTAGCTGACGCCCGCGACTTCGTCCGCGTGGATTTAGGTTTTTCAAAATGCCGTCGGAACTCTGATTTTCCGGGATAAAAAGTAGCCTATGTGCTAATCCAGGATATTATCTATCTCCATTCTGTGAAACTAAGGACAGTTCTGTCAAACTAAGGACAGTTATTGGACTGAAATTAGATTTAGAAATTATTCATAAGTAGAAGTTTAAGCTAGAATAAAATTACTTATTAGCCCATAGGCTAGATCGTAGTAGGAATAAAGCTACCATTATATAATGGAGCTTTATGGTAAGAAAAAAAAAAAAAAAATCTCCATTCTGAATTTCAGCCAAATCCGTCCAGTGGTTTTTGCGTGAAGGAGTAACAAACATACACACACACACACACACATACAAACTTTCGCCTTTATAATATTAGTGTGATTAAGCTCGTGGTTCCTTGTATATAATAGACTTCATTCAATACACCTGCTTATTAATCTTTTTTGTTTCCAGAGTTAATAAACGATTCACTGTACGAGTGGAACATAAGACTGCGCTCAGTGGACCCGGACAGTCCGCTGCACAACGACCTGATGCTGCTGAAGGAGAAGGAGGGCAAAGACTCAATTCTGTTGAACATCATGTTCAAAGAGACGTACCCCTTCGAGCCGCCCTTCGTACGTGTTGTATATCCTATTATATCAGGTGAGACGATAAACTTTTTAGTCAAGTTTTTTGGCTATCCCTAAGGCCCGGTTTCCACCTAAGCTGAGCGGAGAAGAGATGTGATCAGTCGACCAATCAGGTTTTTAAAAGATGACGTGATAATTCTTTCAAGAATTTAATTGGTCGACTGAACTGATCTCATCTTCGCTCCGCTTAGGTGGAAACTGATCCTAAATAGCCTGGTCCACATTGATCAAACATACTTGGTCAATGCACAGAGCGCTTGGCTTGGTTAACGAGTGCGGGTAGCGCTGCCATGGCGTATTTAGCCCATTTTACAAGCCCATACAACATATTCATAGCAAATGAGGGGAAAAACTTGATTCTGATGAATATCATTTTCAATCAGATGTATCCCTTTTAACTCCCCTTTTACCTTCTGTTTATTATATGAAAATGACATCCTAGTACACAATTTCAAATTTAAGATAACCAACATTTTTGTATTGAATAAATCATCAATCTATATGATATTCCACCAATTAAAATGAAGAAAGAAGTGTACTACATAGCTGTTATCGTTTTTGTTTTCAAATAAATGTCTGGTCCTTTTCATTTAATACACAATACATGTTGTTATAATACCTTGTGCATTCTAGGTGGCTACGTCCTCGTAGGCGGCGCAATATGTATGGAACTACTCACAAAGCAGGGCTGGTCGTCCGCGTACACAGTAGAGGCAGTTATAATGCAGATCGCCGCGACTTTGGTCAAGGGCAAAGCGCGCATCCAGTTCGGCGCGACCAAAGTGGTCTCCCAGTCACAGTATAGCCTGGCGCGCGCGCAGCAGAGCTTCAAGTGCCTAGTGCAGATCCACGAGAAGAATGGTGAGTGTTGACCATTGTGGGGTGTCCTAGTGGAACCCCACACAGTGGAAGCATTTAAACTCATTTTAAGGGTTCCGTACCTCAAAAAAAAACGGAACGTTTTGTTGTCTAGACAGACAACAAACAACAAAATGATCTGTCTGGACAACAAAATGATCCTATAAGGATTCCGTTTTTTTTTTCACGACAGCCGGACACACAGACGGACGTCTGTCCGTCTGTCGTGTCTGTCAAGAAAACCTATAGGGTACTTCTCGTTGACTAGAATCATGAAATCGGCAGGGAGGTAGGTCTTATAGCACAAGTAAAAGAAAAATTTCTGAAAACTGAATTTTTGGTTACATCACAAAAAATGTTTGTATGTTGTGTGTGTGTATGTTTTTTCGCCTAGTGGTTGTCCTTCTTCTTGTTTTTGTATCTTCAATATTGTTTCTAGGTTTCATCAAGCCTTCGATGACGTAAAGGCTGATTAAACTTTGGAAAATTAAGCCTCAATAGCTCAACGGTTATAGGAGCGGACTGAAATCCGAAAGGTCGGCGGTTGAAACCGCACCCGTTGCACTATTGTCGTACCCACTCCTAGCACAAGCTTAACGCTTAGTTGGAGGGGAAAGGGGAATGTTAGTCATGATTAAAAATGGCTAATATTCTTTTTTTTTTTAAAAAAACAATACTTTAAAACGTCGACAATACAAAGGTGCATTACCACATTTCAGGTTGGTTCACGCCGCCGAAGGAAGACGGCTAATGCAGGTCGCCCGCCCTCACAAGCAAAATGAACGTGCCACGTGCGTCGCTCACACCGTATACAAACACACTGACGCGACGCGACGCGACTGTCGCATTCCAAGTTTGTATGATGTGTAGTGTACGGAACGGACACTCGACACAGTATTGTGTACTCTATCGGTATAATATTAAGTGCTATTATGTCAGTGCGGACGTCGCGAGAGACCTTATAAGACTTATAGAAAAAAATGTGTAATGTTTTTGTAATCATTAATTTTTCTCATCCAATTATCCATAATACGGTAGCCTTAGACGTTACTGAAGTGTAAAGTTGGAAACAAAATTCTTTGCATTTCCTTTTAGTTAATGATGAAATAAAAGAAAACACCTGTGATTCGTAATGATTATATATTTTGTTTGATTTTTACATCCATGCACAAATACATCGATGGTTAAATAACCTAGTTCCTAACCCAGTTCATTTGCTTCACGAATCGGAGCGAAAGTTGTTGAGCAAACCAATCAGATTAATGGTAGATGCCGTAATAATTTCATTCCGACATCTGACGAAAATCTGATTGGTCAACTATACACATCGCCCTAAACTGCCATACATCTCTTCCAAATTAGCCTGCTTCCATCTTAGGCTGAGATCTATAGAGGGCACTTTGACTTTACTCAGTTAAAACGAGGCAGATTTAACGCTGATATTATAACACGCTGTCTTGTTTTAACAGTGTCTTAAATCTGGGCAAAGTCAGAGTTCGCTCTATAGTCTAGGCCTTAGACTACATTATCACTTACCACAAGGTGAGATCGTAGTCAAGTGCTAACTTGGAATAAAAAAAATCCTTGTGCGCATTGTTGTGCTAACCTAAAATAGAATCTCTATAACCCTGTGTCTATATTTAGTTTACAGTTTAGAATTCAGTTTTGATTTATTAATTTCCATAAAAGCTTTCAGGCTCGCTATGTGCGCCTCCGCGCCCGGCTGGTTGATCCGCTCACAAAGTTCTATTTTCGTCATTTTATTGTACCATTGATTTAGTTTTGGAAATCTGAAAATAAAACAGAATAAGAATTTCATATGAAGTTCTGTAGGTATGCTCCTATAAACAGCTTAGGCTTAGAGTGAATCTAATCTTTACTGAGTAATATTTATAAATGCGAGAATAATGTGTCTTAGCTTTTGAGGGACCATCAGTTTAACAGATTTTGACGAAATTTGGTACAGTGGTCCCCGAAAATCACTTCCAATTCCGAGTTTCAATAGGATTTTGAGAAATCCATGGGAACGAAGTCGCAGGTAGCATCTATTTGGTAAAGACAGCTTGCGTCTAGGAGTTTATGTGTGTTCTGAGCAGTTGAATATCACATGCTTTAACGGTGAGGGAAAACATCGTGAGTAAACCTGCACGCCTGAGAGTTCTCTATAATGTTCTCAAAGGTGTGTGAAGTCTGCCATTCCGCACTTGGCCAGCGTGGTGGACTATGACTAAACTTTTCTAACTTTGAATGGAGACCCGTGCTTAGTAGTGAGCCGGCGACGGCTGGATGAGAAGGAAAAATATACTAACCTTTGCTCATCAATAGGGACTAGCCCATGCAAAGTTGCCATAGTAGTGATGACGCTTATATCAGCCAAGGTAACCACATCGTCGGCCAAGTACAGGGTATCTGATAAGTAAGCTTCGAGCATTCTGTATGCGTCGTCTATGTTCCTTATCATTGATTTGGATAACTCCGCCAGTCTTCCAGTGTAAGTTGCTGCCTAAATAGATTGACCGTATTAATAAATAAATAATGTTAATGAATTAAAGGTAAACGTACCTACATATTATAATATCACACGAAGAAGGCTGATTTTTAACCCCCGACCCAAAAAGAGGGGTGAAGTTTGACTTGTGTATCTGTCTGTGGCAGCGTAGCGCCTAAACGAATGAACCGATTTTGATTTAGTTTTATTTTGTTAGAAAGGTGGCTTGATCGAGAGTGTTCTTAGCTATAATCCAAGAAAATCTGTTCAGCCGTTTGAAAATTATTGGAGGTTTTTGTGTTTTTAAATTTTTAATTTTATGTTATTCAATCACCAAATAACTTTTATCTTGTAGCTCGATTCCGTAAAACCTGCATCAATCATTATTGCAATCGCAATTGTTATTGGCCAAAATGCTATTCCTGTTGCTACAATGCATTATAGCCAATAGTGAGCGAGCGTCAACCAATCAAAGGTGATTGCGATCGTGACATCGTAGCTGTCATTCTACCGCAATCGAGCTGCAAATGAATAAATTTGACATTTTGACAGATTTCCTATTCAAAACCAGTCAAAACCTCCAGATAAAAGTTATTTGACGATTGAAAAATTGATCCTAAGGCCTCATTCATACGAGAGCTTTTTTAACGCCCGTTAAAAAAGCGTTCAAATAGAACAAAATGCATTCCCAAGTATCTGTTCACACGTTAACGCGCACTTTGTATTATCAGCGCAACGCCGGGTTTTAATGCAACACTTTTTTAACGCTCGTGCAAATTAGGGCTATAAGTACCTACTAACCATCACAGATCTGAGTCGTTGGAATAAAACGCCGCAATCAAAGAATAGCCTTTGATTTATCGTCGCCCTTTTCCTCTTGTCCGTCGGGTAGAGGCGCGAATGCTCGGCCGAGCCGTATTTGTCAAACAGATACAACATAATGGCGTGACTGAAATAGATGGATGGCGCCGTTACATATTGTAACACAGGGTTACAATGTTACATTTTTTAACAAACATAAGACTAAGGCCCAATTTCACCAAGCAATTAACCCCTGTTTAGTTAAACATCCTAATGCTGTCCCTTTTGGGCAGATGACATACGCGATTTAAAAAAAAGAGAGATACAAAGAATGTTTAACCAAACCATGGTTAATTGTTTGGTGAAATTAGGCATAAGAAGTGTACTACTGTACGGGAAAAGTTATGTAAACTTGCCTTTACAGTTGTAAACTCGAAAGAAAATCTCAATAAAATAACTATAAGTATTTATCATCTGTCTACCTGCCCTGGAGGGAGATAGACAGACGGAGGGTCCTCCAACGTTTGGAGGTCCCTCCGTGAACTCTACTAAGGTGCGAGGTCGCCATCTAGCACCTTGGGACCCCAATGTCCATCGGTTTTTCGAACTATGTATGTTCCCTGCCCATTGTTACTTCAGCTTCGCAACCCGTCGAGCTATGTCGGTTCAAATAAGTCGGAGGGAGCCACTGTATCAGGCGGCACAAGACCGTGGTGTGTGGAAGTCCCTACAAACAAGACACCTATGCCCAGCTGTGGCATGTTTTCTTTACGGCTCTACTACTGTAGGAACCTATTCAGTTATACGTTATGTCTGTAATAGGCAGGTAAGGTGAAAGGTAAGTATCGGTTTTACACAAAAGACTGATTTTAAATTGTCTATGATTTTACCTTATAAATAGGGCATGAATATAATATAGGTACCTACCTACTAAAAATTATCTAAAGATAAATTAGCGTTATTACCTGTCAGCTAAACAAAATCCATCTTCCTCCATGTAAGGTACAGTTCGCATAGGGTTTTTCTGAAATAAAAACGTATAAATCACAAGGCAGATCCCATCAAAGGACCTAATACCCGGTCATTTTTCAGATGTATCATATCTTACTCGTACGCCACGCCCTAATCCGCCGTAGTCCGCCACGATATTCTAGTTCGATTTGGCAGACTTCACATACCTTTGAGAACCTTATGGAGAAGTCTCAGCCATCCAGGTTTCCTCATGTTTTCCTTAAAACGAAATAGCTCCGAAAAGTTAGAGATCGGACCCCCGACCTCTGTGTGTGAAGTTTGCCAATCCGCACTGGGCCAACATGGCAGACTACGGTCTTACATTCTCATTCTGAGAGGAGACCAGTGCCCATAGAGAGCCCGCGTCCAGCGACGACATAATGATGATGATGATGATTCTAGACTACCCAATCTACATGCGTAAAGTCGTCCATTATAGGTATGCAGATGTAAAGAAAAAAAATTTCAAAAGAAAAATAAAACCGACTTCAAAAACCAAAAACACTAAAAAGTAGAAAATAATTTTTGTTTAGCTACACATGTAATGTACCTAGGTATGAAGTCGAGCGAGCATATTAAAACAAAATTAGAAATCCAAGAGTGAAGCTCGCCCGACTTCATACCTAGGTACATTACATGTGTAGCTAAACAAAAATTATTTTCTACTTTTTAGTGTTTTTGGTTTTTGAAGTCGGTTTTATTTTTCTTTTGAAAATTTTTTATTTCACAATTTTTAGTGGCCCCACTGTACTATAATATGCTACGCCCAGTTAAAACCCTACTGTTTACTAAGCTATTACAGTGATCGCGAGCAATTTGCTCTTATCCATTGAGGAGTTCTGTTCTCCATCTCCGAAGATATTCATCGGATCTTCACCAAATTTATATGGGACCACCTGCACAGTATACCCTTTCAAACAAAAAAAAAAAAAAATCCAAATCGGTCCAGGGGTCTTTGAGTAATCGGGGAACATACATAAAAAATATAAAAATAAATAAAAAAAAAAAAAAAGATCCCGACGAATTGAGAACCTCCTCCTTTTTTGGAAGTCGGTTAAAAAGGAATTCACTTGCCTTCGTCATCTCCGGTGTGTCTTGCTCTCGCATAACCGGATTGATATCGTATGGCTCATACTTCACTCCAAGAATGTCAGCAACCATCATCACCGCTCGGGCTGGCGGACTTGCATCTACTTTGTACAGTGTGAGTGGCATCTTTAGGTATCTTAGACTATAAGGTAGGTACCTATATTAGATTGTCGGCCTAATTATATTTAATCTACAAAAAAAAAACCAGAAATGAATGTAATTCTTACTAATTATTATTGGTACCTAACTAGAGGATGCCCGCGACTTCGTCCGCGTGGATTTAGATTTTTACAGATTCCGTGGGAACTCTTTGATTTTTAGGGATAAAAAATAGCCTATGTGTAAATCCAGAGTATAATCTATCTCCATTCCAAATTTCAGCCAAATCTGTCCAGTAGTTTTTGCGTGATCGAGTAACAAACATCCACACTTTCACATTTATAATATTAGGAGATTAGTAGGATTAGGATATATAGGATTTCATATTTTTATTATTCATATATTATATCCATCATATCATGTATTATGGTAGGTATATAGGACTACGCATAGGTACCTAGTGAGAAATATTATATGTAGATACATATTACATACGTGATACAATAGGTAGTGGTAGGCAATAGGTACCTACCCACCTACCTAAAAATTCCAGGTTCCAAGGCCAATGTGACTATTAAGTAATTCTGTTGTACTTACCTACAGAATCGCTAAACTATAACAAAATGACAGATCTAAATGTATTGTTATCGATTTCATGCTTTATGTGGAAAACTAGCACTAGCATTTGATTTAGACTAATCTACAATTAGCAACGATGTTAATCACAAGGGCTTATCACGAAGACTGAGCAAATTCTACGGTTTATCAAGAACAATTTCAACATAGACGAATACACTACTTCTACGCGAATAACTCAGTCATTAACGTCGCACAGTGTATACTTAGTAGGTAAGTATGTCGACGTTGCGTCGCGTCGATTATTTATCGATAACTAGTTATGAGGTACCTGCTTAGTACAATGACCTAACAGTAACAACGAGAATGACTGCATGAAAATACAGAGCAATAACGCCGATATTGTGAAGATTTAATTAAAAAATAGAAAAGCAAACTTTAACAGCGCTGTTAGGAAAAGCTTTGAGTAAATAGCACTCTTGAAACTTTTCATTGTGAGATTATAAAATTAACAAGCTTGAAAGTTGTTCATTTGAAAGATCAGGATATATTAATTTGAAAACTCTAAAAGCTTTTCTTTACGTTTTTAAGCCCCGACCCAAAAAGAGGGGTGTTATAAGTTTGACGTGTGTATCTGTGTCTCTGTGTATCTGTCTGTGGCATCGTAGCTCCTAAACTAATGAACCGATTTTGATTTAGTTTTTTTTTGTTTGAAAGGTGGCTTGATTGAGAGTGTTCTTAGCTAAAATCCAAGATAACAGCCGTTTGAAAGTTATCAGCTCTTTTCTAGTTACTGTAACCTTCACTTGTCGGGGGTGTTATAAATTTTTAATTTACACTTGTCTACTATATCTCAAAATACGTTTACGATCTGTTGTAATTAATCCATATTAATATTATGAATGAGAAAGCATTTCAGTCTCTTCGTGTTACGTTTTCACGGCCCATCTAATTACCGTTGGGTAAATGGTTGGGCCTTGAAAAGGTAATCAGTTAAAACTGAGTAGGTATTTTATCTGATTTTGGTGGCTTGCATTTGGGACTACGATTGTATGGAGTAAGTGACGGAGAGAGCCCTGTTAAGTATTTCTTGTACAATACGATGGTACGGAACCTTACGTGTGCGAATGCGGCTTGCGTCCTACGTACCTATGTATCTTCTGAGTAAATAAAAGGCTATGTTGACTACCCAGTTTTGGTTCGATATTCGATTGTTTATCTACCTATTCGAAGCCAGGCAGTGAGGTTCTTTGCGCACTGCATCCGATCGGAATCTATAAAGGCGGCTCTACACTCTCACGTGAAGTCGCACTGTTATTTCACGCGTGAACTGTGTTCCTTCCACAGTCGCAAATCTTCACAGTCTTGTTCGTGACTATGGACGAAACCCTTTGTCGTGGACCAAAAACCGATACTGATCGGGGAAAGGCGCGAAGCGCGAACGCGAAGGCGTGAACAACATCTACACTCGTGATTCGCAGTTGTCGCGGGCTTTCGCGGCCGTTCGCGCCGCTATTGTAGAGCCCACTTAAGAATTCTCGATCCGTAGTACTGTACCGACACCTACTCAATTTTTCTTTTAAATTAAGAATTTCTAATATTGCCTCTCATGGTCATTAAATGAAACCTCCTGTTTTGTAGGCACGATCATAGATTTTTTAAATGAAAGATTTGTTTGTTAGATTTCGGTGTTGAAAATATAGTATTTTTGCGTACTATGTGTTTCTTCAACAGTAGGTACGTAGGTAGTATATTATAGTACGGCTGGCAACCCTAGTTTTAGCCACTTATTTTATTGATCAACTTGTTCGTTGTGTAGTAAACAACAACAACCCCTAAGGTCAAGGGTACGGAACGATTTGGACGGGATTTTCATAATAACTATTTTACAAACACGTCATGCGAACTTCGAGTGGAAAGTTAACCACTAACTAATTATGGTTAATAAGGGTTAGGTACCTATTAGTACGTGACAGGTTGAGATGGCAATGGGGTATGAGGCGGCGTCGCCTTTTTCTATTTTTATATAGCTAAGTAACTACGTTAACTTAGGGCAAATTAACCCTGCAGTGCGATTTTACCTGGCGGTTCCCAAGTAGTATCTGATATTTGCAATCTCTAAGATGGAAGTGGGCAGCCTTGAAGGGGTATGAAAGTTTACTCATATCACTAATTTGATACTAGGTAGTTTCATACCACTAATATTTTGATTCTAGGTACGCGATATCGTCCCAGTAATTTAAATTGCTTGACGACACGACTTTGCCGATAGGTGATAATAATTTTATTATGCTACAAGTGTAAATTAAAAATTTATAACACCCCCGACAAGTGAAGGTTACAGTAACTAGAAAAAAGCGGATAACTTTCAAACGGCTGAACTGACTTTCTTGGATGATAGCTAAGAACACTCTCGATCAAGCCACCTTTCAAACAAAAAAAACTAAATTAAAATCGGTTCATTCGTTTAGGCGCTACGATGCCACAGACAGATACACAGATACACACGTAACTTATAACACCCCTCTTTTTGGGTCGGGGGTTAAAAAAGAATTGGAGTGTTAAATATATGTACTAGTATCTAAGTAGGTATACCATCTGGTGTTCAACACTGAATGATAGCCATCGAGCTCATTTGACATGTATTTTGCATTTGGGGACGAACATAGGCTACTTTTTACTCCGGAAAATCAAAAAGTCCCCACGTGATTCCTAAAAACCCATCCGCTTAACCGATTTGTATGAAATTTGGTACCGAGGTAGTTTGCGTCCCTGTAATTGACATAGGCATTTTATCCCGGAAAATCAAACAGTTCCCACGGGATCTTTAAAAACCTAAATCCACACGGATAAAGTCGCGAGCATCAGCTATCACACTATCACACTCACACTAATATTATAAAGGCGAAAGTTTGTGTGTATGTGTATGTGTGTGTATGTTTATTACTCCTTCACGCAAAAACTACTGGAGGGATTGGGCTGAAATTTAGAATAGTGATAGATTAAACCCTGTATTAGCACATAGGCTTCTTTTTATCCCGAAAAATCAAAGAGTTCCCACGGGATTTAAAAAAAAATCTACATCCACGCGAACGAAGTCGCGGGCATCTGCTAGCTAGCTATTATATGAAGAAGATTACTATCTTTGATTTATGATTTATTACTATTTTGGTTTATGTGCGCAAAGCGGGCCAATTAAATGCTCAATTACCTTTCAAATAACAATTTTAACCACAAGATATTATTTTGTACGTGTTTATGCAACATTAACGCTCGATCCATCAGTTCCGGCCGCATGATTAATGGACCTCTGCGGCTGTGTCACTCACAAGCTTCGAACCAGAAATAGCGCTACATTAAAGAGGATGCATCTCGGTTTTACATAACAAGTACAAAGTAAATTCAGCATCAACTGATATTTATGCTATTTACTTTTACAAATATTTATATAGCTATATAATTAACATAGTGGACAATAAAGCCAGGGATAGCGATATGAGAAGAGTTTCTTGATGGAGTGACCTTCTCCTAACCCTTAATGCACTCATATAATCTGATATGAAAGTCTCTCCACATAAATGACTGATTGCAGATAGCCTAGAAATATCAAAAAAATTGGTTGTTTGTAAAGTCGGTTTACTGACGATAGTTGAACGTGACAACAAAGGCCAATCGCGGCGTTACCTCGCGTTACCTCGCCTGCGGCGAGGTAACGCCGCATGAGTCATGTTTTTTCGTGCCTGCAGCCGGCTGTATCGAATTATAAGACGTTGTCACGTCAAAAAAAAAAAATTAACACTCACTCATAATGCAGTTTTATATAGGCGTATATTTGTCTGGTGGGAGGCTACGGCCGTAGCTAGTTACCACCCTACCGCCAAAACCGTGCCGCCAAGCGATTTAGCGTTCTGATACCGTATAGAACGTAGAAACCGATGAAGGATGTACCTGCCAGATCTCTTCTAAGTTCAGTTAAACTGTTGAGCCGGGAAAAGCTAGCAGACAGACAGACAGACAGACGCAATTTATAAAGTGTGTGCGCAAAACACTAGTAATGAGTATTCCCTTCGATTGAAGGGCATTCCAATAAGTATAACTCGAAAGAGATCGTGCAGGACCGGCAACTTTGCAATCGCATGCTTTCCGCCGGTTGCACTAAGAATTTTTTGATAGATAAATGCAATAACATTTTGGCCCGACCAGGTATCGAACCCAGATCTTCATGAGTCGAATAAGCTAGTCATAAGATCAGTGAGCCAGTGCTGACAGCTATGACTTATGAGTATAATAAATTACTAGATGATACCCGCAGCTTGCCTGCGTGGATTGGTCAGATCCCCTGAAGCATCAGGATTGAGGAGTTTTTTTTAATGAATTGAACTAAACTTAAACGTGAACTGAATGAATTGAATTGAAATTGAACAATGGCGTAAAGTTCCTCTATCGATTAAAAAAAAATTGCGAAAATCGGTTCGGAAATCTCGGAGATATCAGTATAGGTAGAAAACACAACTCCTCTATTTTTTAAAGTCGGTTAAAAAGTAGCCTATGTTACTTAAATCTATGTTACTTTGTTAATCCTCTACTTGTCTGTGAAAGTCCCGTCAAAATAGGTTCAGCTATTCCGAAAATTAGCCCGTTCAAACAGACAGACATTTCAGTTTTATTTATTAGTACATAATATTATATAGAAGTATATAGATTATTATCTACGAAACAGCAGTATCCACGCCAGTATATTTTTTTCACAACAGAGGTTATCACTTTATCAGAAGAGGTCGTAAATTGTAACGTATGTAATAAGAAGGATTTAATACTAACACGCAAAAATAAATGATCTAGGTACTCTTACGAAAATAGAGTGAGCAGTGGGCAAGTAAAAAAATAGCCAAGTGTGAGTCAGACTTGCGCACCGAGGGTTCCATACAAGGTAGTTTTTGAAGCTCAACGGTTATAGGAGTGGACTGAATTCCGAAAGGTCGGCGGTTCAAACCCCAGCCGTTGCATTATTGTCGTACCCACAAGCTTTACGCTTAGTTGGAGGGGAAAGGGGAATGTTAGTCATGATTAAAATGGCTAATATTCTTTATTAAATAAAAAAAATTTAATGATGTAACCACAAATTCACTGTTTTCGATTTTTTTTCCTTTACTTGTGCTTTAAGACCTACCTTCCTGCCAAACATGATTCTAGGTCAACGGGTAGTACTCTATATGTTTTCTTGACAGACACGACGG
Organism: Maniola jurtina; assembly: GCF_905333055.1. NCBI lineage: Eukaryota > Metazoa > Arthropoda > Insecta > Lepidoptera > Nymphalidae > Maniola > Maniola jurtina. The sequence continues at coordinate 9,299,517 of NC_060046.1, read as the reverse complement.
ACGGACAGACGGACAGATAGACAACAAAGTGATCCTATAAGGGTTCCGTTTTTCCTTTTGAGGTACGGAATCCTAAAAATAATACTGTTTACCATCAATTTCCAAGTTTTATTATTTAAAAATCTTATTTGTTAAACTAAATTATATTACACGAGTCAATCGGTTCGTCTCTTTTTATTTTTACACCTTATCAGTAAGGTACATTAGTAAATAAGTATGAAACAGACTCAGCGTAATGAGTCCTTCTTATGGCCTCTGCTAACATCACCGATATGTCCATAGTTTGCAGTTTCGGGCACATTTTCATATTTCTGTCCTGCGGTATCGTGTTTGTCACAACGAAAGCCTCCAGACACGAATTGTTGATTTTATCAATAGCATTACCAGCTAGAACTCCATGAGTAAGAATAGCATATATCTTATTAGCACCAGCTTCTTGTAACTTCTCTGCACCTTTCACGATAGTGTCACATGTGTCAGCCAAATCATCAAGCATTATTGCAGTTCTGTTTTTCACATCGCCTACCAAAACAGTTGAATCTTCATCATTAGCTCTTTGCCTTTCTTTGTGAATGATTGCGAAATCAATATCAAGTCTATCTGCTATAGACGTCATACGCTTTACTCCACCAGCATCTGGAGAAACCATAACGCTGCTCTCCCATTCTGGAATGTTATCCTTAATCCACTTAGTTATAGCAGGTTCCGCGTATAAATTATCCACAGGTATATTGAAGAAACCTTGGATTTGAGAGGCGTGTAAGTCTATAGTTATGACGTGGTCGGCACCAGCGACTGATATCAGATTAGCGAGAAGCTTAGCAGCAATCGGGGCGCGACTTTTTTCTTTCTTATCTTGTCTGGAGTAAGGAAAACATGGAATGACTGCCGTTACACGAGATGCCGATGCAATTTTGCAAGCGTTTATCATAATCAATAGCTCCATGAGATTATCGTTGATTTCACCACAACCACTTTGTACGATATACACATCTTCACCTCTTACTGATTCTCCTATTTCGACATTAGTTTCCTTGTTGCTGAATTTCTTCAAAGTTGCTCTGCCTAAGTCGAGACCGAGTCTGCCGACGATCAGCTTAGCCAAATCTGGGTGAGAGCTCCCACTAAATACTTTGATGTTCGGCATTCTTGGAGATTCCTTAGTTGTTAATTTCCGAGTTCCCTCCGCTACGCTTTCGTGATTATCGTTCGATGTCATTAGCCTGACTGATGTAACTAGAGAGCGCAAGTGTTTTAGTGATCACGTAGTAAATGAGTTATTTGCTATAAACATGTTTATCAAAGTTCAAGACGAGGTCGGGGTATATCGCAGCATCACCGCAATGTCTCGTTATCAACAAAACGAATAACGATATAGACAAACAGAATTACATCATAAACATATTGATCTTCATATTTAATGACCCTAGAGACTAAAATAAACATTTGAACTAAGTAATTGCTTTTTGATATCTTGAGGTGTTAGCCGTTAATTAGGAATTTCCCCGGAAAATTTTGAGCGCCCATCTTTAGACACTTTGTTACATAGTGATGTACTAGCGTAAATTGGCGGACTTTGTCGGCCGCGGTCTCAACAACAGCGATGGGCGGGTGGCCCGCACTAGACGCGTGGGCCGCTCGCTTGAAGCGCGTGGTAAGCGAGACGTCAACCATCGAGTGGCTAGATTACGGCAAGCACACTTGCTGCGCGTTGTTTGCAATTGTATGTTGTCACTGTAAAATGTATGTACAGAGTATGACTTGAAGCCCATTTTTGAATGTTTATTCTTTTACCTGTGGCGTGTAAGTGAGCTACAACCTTAACAGTCATTTTTTATGCCGATTCGAAGCGCCTCGAGCGTACCAGTAATTAAATTGACCCTATGTGTCAAATTGACTTCATATGACAGAAAGTGTTGACAGATGTCTCATCACTGACATTTAGTTCTGATTACGCTCACATGACGCTAACTACTGCTATCAGCGCCAAAAATCAATTTGTATTTGTATTTGTATTTATTTATTCTTCGTTTCAGACTTATAAAAGCACTTACGAAAGTCACAATACATTGAAAAAATAAGTCTACCAAATATGTAGGATCTAAATAATATCAAAATAACAATAGTAACAATAGTAAACTAATATTACGGGTACACAAGTAGGTACATAATTTTTAGCTTAGCTCGTTGAATAGCTTGTGCAGGGCTACATTTTCCATGCGTTTTTATCATCTATATAATCATTAATCTTATAATAACTTTTTTTAATTAAAATTTCTTTTATTTTACTTTTGAATTGCCTGTCAGAAAGATCGGTTATATCCTTTGGAATCATGTTGTAGAAGCGTATCGAACTGCCCATAAATGATTTAGTCGTTTTAGATAACCTGTATTTGTGTCCACTTAACTTATGTTTATTTCGTGTATTATAGTGATGAGAGTCAGAGTTCTTCTTATACGATGGTAGATGTTTTCTAATGTACATAATGTTCTCAAATATATAAAGTGAAGGCATGGTCAGAATGCCGATATCTTTAAACAAATGTCTTAGAGAATCTCTGGGCTTCATCTTATAAATGGCGCGAATAGCTCTTTTTTGGAGTATAAAAATTGTTTTCCAATCCGCAGCAGAACCCCACAACAGAATTCCGTAAGACATCAAGCTTTGAAAATATGCAAAGTACACTATTTTAGCCGTTTGAACATCTGTTAACTGCCTTATTTTACGAATTGCAAATACTGCTGAACTGAGTCTACTTGACAGAATATTAATATGCGGTCCCCATTGTAAACTAGAATCAATAGTTAGTCCAAGGAAAAGAGCTTCGTCGACAATTTCTAATTTTTCATTGTTGAGAAATATCTCAACATTTCTTTCACCACGAAAGTTCGATGAGGCAAAATATACACACTTTGTTTTTTTACTATTTAATGCTAAGTTATTGACCGAAAACCATTGCGAAAGCTTGGTTAGTGCTTTATTAAGGTTGCCCAAATCACAGGTTTTTCTGTTAACTTTAAATACGAGAGAAGTGTCATCAGCAAATAATATGATATCTGCTAGTTCTTTTACTATATTAGGAAGATCGTTAATATAGACTAGGAACAAAAATGGACCGAGAATTGATCCTTGTGGCACTCCTAATTTGACCTTAGTTCCTACAGATGTTCCTTTATTGACATATACTCTCATTTCTCGGTCAGTTAAGTATGATGAAATAAGTTTTAGGGCCTCATCAGTAACTCCATAGTACTTCAGCTTTCGGACTAGAATTTCGTGGTTTACGCAATCGAAGGCCTTTGAAAGATCGCAAAAGATGCCAATTGCGTTTTGCGATTTTTCCCAGGCCTCTAAAATATTCTGTATTAAGTCAGCTCCAGCGTGAGTTGTAGATCTGCCTTTCGTGAACCCAAATTGTTGTTTGTGTAGAATATTGTGTATAATATATAGAATAATGTAGAATATTGTGTAGAATATATAAAAATTTGCTTCAATATCAAGCAAGTCCAGTACACTTGTACTGTAAAGGTAAAATATATGGATTCATTTATATGGTGCTCGTCTACCATGTCCACCGCCACCACATCATCCAAGACGGCACCATAAATCAATGAATGCGTATTGTATCATCGCACCGCTTTCGCCGCCGCTTCCGCCGCCGCTCACGCCACCGCTCACGCTGCCGCTCCCGCATCACCTGCTGTACAGGGAACTTTGGCGAACGTTGTAAAGTGAAAGCAAATACGATTATTGACATACCACAGTATAGCAATGTCAGCGTAAATTTGTAACTCGTATATCAAGCGACTTTTATTACATCATCATCATCATGATGAAGACATCGCCGGCTCACTACAGAGCACGGGTCTCCTCACAGAATGAGAAGGGGTTTGGTCATAGTCGGACTTGTGCCAAGTGCGGATTGGCAAACTTTACACACCTTTAAGAACACTATGGAGAACTCTTAGGTATGCAGGTTTCCTCACGATGTTTTCCTTCACCGTTAAAACAAGCGATTTTATTTATTTATTTATTTAAACAGCTTTATTGCACAAAAAATACAAAGATAATAATAAATGACACAATTTTAGAAATGCAAAGGGCGACCTTATCACTAAAGTGATCTCTCCCAGGTAACCCGTATGTTCGAACCTACAGAACTATAAGACGAGGAGTCGTCGTGCAGCTATAATGTATAGATATTAATAATAATTAATTACTTATAAGCAAATAGCCCTGAAAAGTCAGAGGTGCGTGCCCGGCATCGAACCCCGACCTCCCGATAAGGAGGCGGACTTCTTAACCACTAGACTATCACGGCTTTCCCCTCCTATGTTCCTGCCATCTAAATACGAGTAGAGCCTCGATAGCTCAACGGTTGTGGAGCTGAATGAAATGAAAAAAAATGAAACTGAATTCCGAAAGGTCGCCGGTTCAAATCCCACCCGTTGCACTATTGTCGTACCCACTCCTGGCACAAGCTTTACGTTTAATTAGAGGGGAAAGGGGAGTAGTAGTCATGATATTAGCATGGCTAATATTCTTTAAAAAAAAAAATCCCTGCACAGTCGAGCCCGCAAAAGACAGCGCGTTTATACGTTTCGCAGCGTACTCTTTTCAGTAAGCTATCGCCGTTGCTATGTAGATGCACGGTCTACATTTATTAATAACATACTGTAGGTTTACTAAATTGTTGCTATTCAGTTAAGTTCAATGGCATGATAATTATTTCCTTTAAGGGTCCGGAACTCGCTTATTGGAAACAAACTTCGTCTACCACGTGAATCTTTGAAAATATCAATATCTACCTACTTGATGGTAGGCTAGTTTAGTGTAGGAAATAGTTGGGTAGGTTCTAAGAAGTAAGAACGGTCTTCTAACTTACTAGCGACTTCCCGCGACTTTGCTTCCATGATAATTTCACTACATTAGATATTACAGGGAAACTCTTTGCTTTCAGCTTTGTAGTGGATAATTTAAATGATGTGTTTGCGTATGTCTGATCACAGACCTAAATATGAGAATTCACATCAAAAATCACAGAAATAGTGAGACAAAAAATATCCTAGTAGGCAGTTTTATTTATAATATTTCAAAAACTTCCAGTATCTTTCAACAGAAATGATCAAGAGAACTAGTGAGCTTCCATTTTAGATAGCTACCTTCAAAGGAAGAATGAATAGCATGCATCATCTCCTCTTTATTTCGCAAAATAAAGAAATCATTTCATTTCATTTCTTTGGTGTGATTGCACTCGCGCGAGTATATTAAAAAAAAAAACGATTTTTAGTACGTATATAATAAATAGTTTTAATAAAATAGCAACTTTTATGATTCGCTGGCAAAACGTCGAAGATTTAAAGTTATGACAGTAAATTAATTACAATTTCTTCATGGCCAAATTCTTCAACCAATTGGCACAAGTCTACGAATGTGTTAATTTGTCTATGATTATCGTAGTTATTAAAATCCTCGTCCAGTCCATATATATTTATATTCCGGATATTATCAGCCCAGATTTGACTTCCCATATCGCATATTGGGTCAAAGTCATTACCATCAGCCGTGATGGTCAAGTTTGTATCATTGGCCACAAAAATTAAGGTCATATTCTTTGAAATGAACTGTTTTCCTGATGCTTGGCATAACGTAGTCGTAGTTTCGTTGTTAGTGATACATTCCAGTGCGATAATAAGAGAGAACGGGGTAAGGTATTGAGTGTTTTCGGCAGTTTGTTCTGCTTCCTGAAAAACAAAATAAAATACAGTTAAATATTACACGTCGACTGTCCAATAAAAGGAGGGTAGTGTTGTCAGGGTTTATATATGGTAGGGTATGTATGTTTTTTTATTCCACTATAACTTGTAAATGCCTGAACAGATTTGGATGTAGATATCAGATATTGACTATCGCTAGAATCCCTACGTCATCCCGAGTGACACTGGCTGTATTTTTTTTCGGACTCGTAAATGAGCAAATTGATATTAGTTATATACTTCATCATGGTTGGCATAATATACCCCTAATATTTTCATTTTTTTCCATCAATGCTTAAAAATCAAAATAATAACAGACTTTTACAGAGCTATTTAAAACGTTACCGTAAGTTGAAAACTTTTTTTTTTTTTTTTTTTGTTGACGCTGGGGAATGCATTTACGCATCCCCCCCGGAGGGAGGGTATGTGGGACTCGCCGGCCGAGAGGCGACCGGAATACCCACTAAACCCCAGCGGCGCTACTGCGCGTCGCCTGGCGACTGGGTCACGGGAACGGCCGAAGCAAACAACCGCGACCCAGCCAGCGACGTCTGCCAAGGCAGACCCTCCACCGGGGACCTACTCGGTCCCCACCACCGCACCTCCGGGACGCACCAACGAAGTGCGTCCCCCGACCTTGGGACGCGCACGTCGCCCGCGTCCCATCCTCCGCTTCATCCACTGTGCCCTCTGCTAGTCAGAGAGACACGCGGAGAAACCTCCCCCCCTGCCAGGTCATTAGCCATAGCCAACAATATCTCTGAAGAGAAATTATTAGCCATGTTACCGGGGCGCACCGGCCCGAACACTGCTCTTCCCCTCGGACGCATCCAAAAGGGGACCAGCAGCATCCAGGCACACTGGGAGGTTACCTGGCTGGCGCCCCAAGTCTTAGTATCGGTATGCATTGTATTATAATGTGTGAAATTTTATTTTTGTGTGAAATCTGGAACGTCAAAGAATTTACCCAATTTTCTGCATTGTGAAATGATTGTGAAAGTAAATGCGAAAATTTAAAAAACCCCCGACACAAATCCCTCTATAAAAAACTAAAAAAGAGCTGATAACTTTCAAACGTGTGAACCGATTTTCTTCAACTATAGCTAAGAACACTATCGATCAAGCTACCTTTCAAACAAAAAAAACTAAATTAAAATCGGTTCATTCGTTTAGGAGCTACGATGCCACAGACAGATATACACACACGTCAAACCTATAAACTTTTTGGGTCGGGGGTTAATTAAACAGGTTATGAGATTCGTTACACACGACGATCTGTCAAATGCTTTTTGGTGCAAAATAACAAACTCACGGTTAGAAAACATTATTACTAAGTATTTCAGTAATAAAATGTTTCCATTCATTTGCTAAATCTTTTTATACTTAACGTAGTAGAAACGGAATACTGTCACAGTAAATTAGACCGGAAAGGAAAATCTAGGAATAAAAATCTTGCCGACTTTTAGTAGTGAGAGGTGGAAAGTAAAGAACATAGGATTACCGCGGGGCCACGACCTATACGTGATGCGACAAAAGCCATAGACTATATATTAAATCAATGGACAAAAGCAAAGATATTTATATACTGTGGTCAAATTTCTTGCCACTACTGCATTAGGTACTTGCCTGCCTGCCTGCTTTTTTATTTTTAGGGTTCCGTACTTAAACAGGAAAAACGGAACCCTTATAGAATCACTTTGTTGTCTGTCTGTCCGTCCGTCGTGTCTGTCAAGAAACCTATAGGGTACTTCCCGTTGACCTAGAATCATGAAAGGCAGGTAGGTAGGTCTTATAGCACAAGTAAATGAATAAATCTGAAAACCGTGTGTGTGATATTCAAAAGACGTAGTCTACCTTTTGGGAAGCCCACCAAATATTCCTCAGATGTTCAATTGATTTTGTGTTACGCTATACGCCTTTGAAGTCTGATCTTCAAAAGTTTTACAAGAATAGAATTTTTGAAGGTCAGCTTATTGAAATCTATTCTTTTGTTATATCTGAACATAATTAGGTCTGTATGGAAACCGTAAAAAATTTATTTTAAGTACCTAGGTATTCTTTAATTATATTGTTAATATTTTTGAATAACCTACCTATTAGTTTTGCAATGAATGTGGTTCCATATTTTATCACAGGATCAGTCAACCTTATATTAATACAGTTGGCGTTCCTTATTTTAAAGGTAGATAACTTATAATTTTTTTTATAGCGTGTTTGATAAATCGTCTGACATGACGAAATGAGGTAAGTAGTACAAAATACTTTAGTACCATAGATTCTTCCGTTGTATTATTATTACTTGACGAACGTTTAAACGGTCCTATGAGTTCACACTGACGAACGTTCAAAGTACGGTCCTTTGAGTTCACAGAAGTTTTTACGAGTTCATTTCCGCGATCAACTGTTTACAGGGTTGTTACGTTGGAATTTTAAACAAAATCTATCTTCAAATTCTCCCACGGGTATCATGCTACGAGTTTATAATTTTTTGATACCTCCAACTTCAGCTTGCCGGGTTGTTACGGACATTATCTAATATCTCGTATACTATGTAAACTTACCTTTTGATAAATTAATATTGAACCACCTCTGATAAACGTTAGGAAATCTGCTTCTGCTGTCATCATGGTAACTGGATCACCTTCGTCACCCTCTAGCTTGAGCCCACTCCAAAGTTCATACCAGATTCCCGGCGGTAACCACATATGTACATGACTTTGCACAGGTGTTAAATTGGGAGCTATCAATAGATTGTCTCCCACACTAAACTGAGTGTTAATATCATGCAGAGCTTCAGAAGAGGGGAACTGATAGAACATCGGACGAAGTAAAGGACCTTCTTGAAGTGTAGTATAAAAGTACGGCAAAAATCCAAGTCTCCGATTTAACGCTCCTATTATAATACTTCTTTGTGTTCCATTAAATGCTGATGGGTATCTCATGAATTCTTTGGAGTGTATCTTCATCATAGGAAAATAAGTCGCTGCCAAGTACCATTTAATACAGAGACTTGATTGTGTTGTTTGGTTAAAGTTCTCGGTGTCACCACAAACTGGACTCGACCATTGCCAGTGACCAGAAATTCCTCCCAAAGCTGCTGCAATTAGTTCTCTATGTAAATTCGTCCAAGATGCGTCTATATTTTGTCTGTTGATCGCCATGCCGCCATTCATCCATAGACTACTGGACCATATTGGTGCTGTATTGACTTTCTTGGCAAACGCTTGGGCGAAATCATTTCCGTAAGTATTATGTTTGAAAAGATACAATTCACTATCATTAATAAGTGTTAAGTTCCATTGTGGTGTTTTGGCAAAGGCATTTTCTAAATGCTATAATATAAAAAGATAATTAATATACATAGGTACAAACAAAAACTCTTGAAAAAATAACATATAACTCTACTTGTTTTTACACGACTGTCCAAAAAAAGAAGTGCAATGTTTACATGAATGAAATATGAGTTTTTTTATTCCGCCATTACTTCTAAATGCCTGAACCGATTTGGATGTATAAATGTTAGAATCCTTACATCGTCTTGAGTGATACTGACTATAATTAAAAAAAAACAAATATGGCGGTTGTATGGCGTCATTTACAAAATGTTTTTTTTTTAACTTTTTAGTTCGTTTTTTGGCAGGACAGTCGTGTTTTTTTTAACTACCACTTGTTGAAATAAACCTTACCTCACTGAAATATGGCAAATATGTGGCAGTTTCATTAATTAGTTTATCCGATTTGTCTAACGGCCAGTTATTTTGTAGGACCAAACCGTCAAACTTGTCATAAGCCCACAAGTCATTTAAAAATTCATCAGGAGCATCTTTATAGCTTGGATATATCACTTCAGTACCGTTATTCTCCTCTCCTTTGTATATTTCTAGAGTATTTGGTCTACGATACATGAATTCCTCGTAAGTCGGTATGATTTCACAACCTTCTTTATCAATGCGTTTTGTTGTTGCATTTCCATCTTCAGTCATCGTCTCATTAATTTCTTCTTCGAAGTGACGTATCTGTTTAGTTAGTTAAAATAAGATTAATTTTAAATTCACACATTAGAATTAATTAGAATAACATTTTAGTTGGCCACTAAGTTAGTTAGTAACTAAAATGTTATTCTAATTTATTTTTTTTGCCATATTTTATGCGAAAATTTGTAAAATAATGTATAGGTATCATGTTATATACTGATAAAAATATTCTTTTTTTTTCTTCTATTTCTAGGTTATAAAAGTTCAGTATTGAATGCCCATGATAATCGAAAATGAATGTGTATCTATCTGTCTATCAGTCTGTCTGTTACTTTTCAAGGCTTATTGTTTTACTTTTCCATTATCTTGATGTCTGGCTAGTAGGTATGACTTTTGATGTTTGGCAGAGACAGCTTCAAAATGAAAAAATATTCAAGAATATTAAAATTGAAGGTATAACACTCACAAAAACTATAAATAAACAGATCTAGCTTGCATTACATGTTATGTTTTAAAGTATAAAATATCACTTGCTTTAACGAAGGAAAATATCGCGAGGAAATCTGCATGCTTAAAAGTTCTCGATATCTAATGTTTTCAAAGGTTTGTGAAGTCTGTCAATCCGCACTTAGCCAGCGTGGTAGACTATGGCCAAAACTTTTTTCACTCTGAGAAGAGACCCGTGCTCTGTAGTGAGCCGGTGATGGGTTGATCATGATAATGATAGCTTGCGTACTGGAGACTATATAGGTTATGTAGGTGACTTACATAAGGAGACACATGGGGCACAAATCTTTTACCAGCTTCTTTGACAATATTTGCTCCACTGTTCACTGCATCGATATTACTAATATTGCTTGTCTTGCATTGATCGCTGTTGAAGACTATAGGCCTATGACCACAATGGCTGTCGAATGGCATCTGATTACTCGTGGCATCGTATATGAAACTATCCAAGTCTAGATCTGGAACTTCACTGGAATGACATAAATGATACATTATATTTAGTTAGGTTTTTGTTGTTATGAGGTTTTTGTGGCACTGAATGCAACAAAAATGTCCTGTATATTCTATAAGTTTAATAAATATAAATAATAAATAAATCACACTAATATTATAAAGGCGAAAGTTTGTTTGTATGGTGTGTGTGTGTGTGTGTGTGTGTGTGTGTGTGTGTGTGTGTGTGTGTGTGTGTGTGTGTGTGTGTGTGTGTGTGTGTGTGTGTGTGTGTGTGTGTATGTTTGTTACTCCTTCACGCAAAAACTACTGGACGGATTTGGCTGAAATTTGGAATGGAGATAGATAATATCCTGGATTAGCACATAGGCTACTTTTTATCCTGGAAAATCAAAGAGTTCTCACGGGATTTCAAAAAACCTAAATCCACGCGGGCGAAGTCGCGGGCATCGGCTAGTAAAAAATAAATGTCCAGCAGTGGTTGTCCAAATAGGACGGGAATGATAACGGTGTATGTGGAGTTATTTTGCTGGAAGCATTTTTTTATAGATTAGCGCTTGGCTGCAGCCAGAGCTGCTGGCAAGTGATGATGCAGCCCAAGATGGAACGTGCTTGTCTATGAAGATGCCTTTCACTCTTAGTTTGAAGGTATTTAAATTAAAATTGGAAGAGAAAAAAGATACTGGAAAGGAGTTCCATAAGCGTTGTTAATTTTTACTGGGTAACTATTAAAATAAACTAAAACGTATAATAGGTAGGTAAGTGAAAACACAGAAGAATGTGGATTGTAATTTGCGACTTAGTTTAGGTATAACTGTAGGTACTATTTAGAATAGGGAAAATGAAATAACGCTTACGTAAACAAGTTTGGCTTCAGCTAAAAGTCACTTCAAGGTAGGTAGATGCCAAAAATCAAAGGCCGATACGTTCTTCATTAGCCAGAGGGCAATGAACTAGGGAGAATATTAAGTTCTCCTAAGTTTAAAGGATTTAATTAATGATTATAAGATGTTTCAGATTTTGTCAAGTAATGTAATAAATCATCAATCATCTAGCAAGTTTTTACTCTATAAACTACCTATACAAAAATTGAAATTGCATTGTTTGGAAAATTAAAGAATGAAAAAGAAGTAATCTGTGTTGCTCAACCTATTCTGATCTTTCATTATTTTTAACCTACTTCTAAAAAGGATGTGGTTCTCAATACAGCCATATATTTTACTAGCTGACGCCCGCGACTTCGTTCGCGTGGATTTAGGTTTTTCGAAATTCCGTGGGAGCTCTTTGATTTTCCGGGATAAAAAGTAGCCTATGTGCTAATCCAGGATATTATCTATCTCCATTCCGAATTTCAGCCAAATCCGTCCAGTGGTTTTTGCGTGAAGGAGTAACAAACATACACACACACACACACTCACACATACAAACTTTCGCCTTTATAATATTAGTGTGATTAGCTCGTACTTTTTTGCCAATCACGTGAACGGAACTAGAATCAAGTAAATGCATCTACTGTATAAATATAATATCAGATCTAAGACTCGACTCTAGCCTTCATCAATGCTTACATAAATTATTAATATTAATTACACAAGATTACGGTATCCCTTAGTAATCAGATCTGAAATAATGATTACATGAAATGGCAAATATGTAATTAGGGATTTATAGGTAAATATTATGGGTATAAATTTTATACCCATAATATTTGAGCAAATAAATCGACCTATTGTCCTATAAATATTGCCTAAGAAACGTTATTTTTCTCGAATCAAAGATAATTCCCTTGAGCAGATGTTTGTAGGATAGGATCTACTGTGTATCTGGAAAGGTTTCCAAGTAATAAGTAAAACAAAGCTCACCTACAGACATGGATTCCCAGCATCCAATATTCCAGTTGTTTATAATGTCCTATCATTTTCATCACGTCTTCCATAATCCTCTTTGGCTCGGGGCCGACAAACAAATGAAATTTCAAACCGAAATTTGTTATACTACGCACGACAATTTGATTGCCGGGGTGGATTAAGATTTCGGTAGGCTCACTCACATCGATCAATAGTCCATGAAACGATGTGTTAATTTTGGCAAATATCAGTGGTATAGAACTCATATCTCCATAGTGACTGTATATGACTTTTGTCGTGTTTTTCCTTAAAGGTATTTCTCCAAAGCCATACATGGTCTCATTTGTCAGTTTAAAAGCAATCTCCCAAATGTTTTCAGATGCAATCAATGGTCCTCGTGCAGTATCAAAGATGGTGCCTTGTGATGCGTTGACAACTACATTTATTTCTGGAGACCCAACTTCGTAAGAATATTCCTTGTCAACGATACGTTTACCAGATATGGACATGTTTTGTGAATTGTAGAACGTTAGAACCATGTGTGTGGCGGATTCTTCACTGATGGAAAGCCTTAATTGCCGTACGCTATTCTGATTCGAAAACGGAACTGTTGCTATTCTGGGATGCAAGACAATATCTTCACTCCACTGCTGATCTAAGATGTAGGAAAATCTTGAAGGAATCCTGTGGAAGCACATGTTTAAATTGCGGTCATAACAGCATTGAGGGTGACATTCTTCCGAAGTCATCTGGCCAACGCCACACGCGAGTCTAGTTTCTCTCGGAATCAAACAGGATCCTATGGAAAATCCATCAGATGGTGGAAGATTTAGAGCTGTGAAGAAGTAAAAGTGGTACAGGAGCACTGGAGCTGCTATTCCTATAAGTAGGAATACTAGTATGACTTTCAAGGGCCTATTTAATAGGATCCGATCGTACCATTTTATATCTGTAATAAAAAAATCTTAGATAAAGTTAAGAGTCTATAAACTTATAACTATTGTTGACTTTAAAAACAAGTTTTTAAGGACATGATAGACCCGTAACTCTTTGCTTTGAGCAATTTGATACTACTTTACTATATAAGGTCATGCTAAAAAGATGGTCCTATATTTTGGTAATGTTTGGATGAAAACTTTAACAAGTAGAAGAACAGACAACAGAAAACAAATTTTGTGACAGGTAAAATTTTCAACCATTGTTACAAATACGAGGAGATTCATACTAATATTATAAATGCGAAAGTGTGTCTGTCTCTCTGTCTGCTACCTTTTCACGGCCCAACAGTTTAACCGATTCCAACGTTTGGCACACGGTTAGCTTATATCCCGGGGGCTCCTTTTTATCCCGGAAAATCAAACAGTTCCCACGGGATCTTCAACAACCTAAATCCACGCGGACGAAGTCGCGGGCATCCTGAAGTATTTAATAAAATACTTACTGTTTAGCTTTTCATATGAATATAACACATCAGAATCAACCAATTCTTCCCTTGAATCGCTAATGTAAGGCAACATTTTCTTTATTCAGCTATTTATACCCTCCACATAAAAATAATGGTCTTTTGTCTGGAATATAATAATATATTAAACAATCGAAACCCTATCTACGTTTAAGTTTTAAGAGCTCCTGGGCAATTAGTGAACGCTGTGGGAAGTTTTCAGGGTTCGATTTCCGGAAGGAGTAACAAGAATTCATAAATTATTAGGTAAATTGCCTTTAATCTGGTCTGGTGAAAAGCTTTGGTTTTGGTTGGTTGCGGCTAGTTACCCGCTTACAAGCAAGAACGTAAATTAGCATTTATGATGCCACGTACCTACAAATCACTTAGATGTGTGGGTTTTAAACTGTCATATTCCTTCCTAGTAAGCCCACTTCCATTTTAGACTCCGTCAAAATTAAGTGTGATTGCGAGGTTCTATATTGTGTAAGACACTTACGGGGTTTCGTGAACAAAAGATTTCATTTGGCAGGGTGACCCAAGATTGTAATCCAAGAATAGATTTAGGAATTGGAACCATTAACATTATTTATGTAATATTGAGGGTCTGGAAGAGGTAAATCTTGATAGCTTCACTTAAATCAATCTTTGGGTTTAAGGGCCAACCCATTAGTTCATGAGACGCCGTATTTTCTACTTTTCTAATATCCTTTAGAGAATACAGATGAAATTAACTATAACTTGTCATCAAATAGGTATAAAAATGATTACCACAGAATTTTAATTCTTAATTTCGTCGAATGCATGATTATCATGCATTTGCCATCCAATAAACATTTCGACACTTTCACCACAATTAATAAACACCAATAATTCACTTTGAGCAACAGCTTTGGCTCCTTTGTTCAGGTATTTTACCACAATTGTTTTACACAATGATGAAATATTAATATAGTTGTGCAAATAAATATGCAAACACTTTGTTTTCGCGAACAATCAACAATTTATTGTGTCAAGACTGTGTCTTATCAATTATTATTCATTGTAGGCACACTACACTATTGACGTTTACCGGATATCGCGTATCAATAATATTATCTTGATTTAATTGCTAGTTGATAACAGATAAGATTAATACATTTACCAATGTAACTGTTCCACTTATCTATCCTTTTAATTAATCAAGTTGAAATAGTAATAGAAATATATTGTATTATTCAAATAAACTTGGACATGTACTTTTGAATCGTTAAATACATCTACCACTGGTTCAAAAGGCCTATCCTACCGAGAAGACCCAGCAAGAAACTCGGCAATTGCTCCTTTCAAAGATTACGACAGTAATAAATAAATTTATGCCATGTATAAAAGTATTTGCACTCCAGCGCATTGCTGACGCGAGCTCTAAGTGAAATTCACGCTCTTTATCATTTACATAAACTTATTGAAGAGTTAAGGTGCCATCGATACCCCTGCTGTGGATCCAAGTCGCTTAGGTACTAGATGGGTGACTTTAGTGATACGAATTTGGCCTTTTCGCTTCTTTTGCGCCTCAGAAGGCCTAGTTACAACTGTTATTAATATCTGAGCTGAAATCCTTCATTTTTGATCGAGTTATTATGCGAAAGTAAAAAAGTAGGCGCTATATGTAAATCCATAATTTTTGTGTCTGTAGGTAAATGAAGCTATTTAAATTTCGAACTAGGCAGACTTTTAATAAGTTTTTCCTTAAATTTTGGGAAGATAAAGGGACAATCACCTAAACTGGGCAAATATTTTTTGTGGGCCAACAAAAAAGAAATTGATATGATGTTTTTAAGGTTCCGTACCTCAAAAGGAAAAACGGAACCATTATAGGATAACTTTGTTGTCTGTCTGCCTGTCTGTCTGTCTGTCCGTCCGTCCGTCCGTCCGTCCGTTCGTCCGTCCGTCCGTCCGTCGTGTCTATAGGGTAGTTCCCGTTGACCTAGAATCATGAAATTTGGTAGGTAGGTAGGTCTTATGGCACAAGTAAAGAAATAAATCTGAAAACCGCGAATTTGTGGTTACATCATTAAAAAAAATTAAAATGTGTTTCAATTTTCAAAATAAGATACCAAGTGGGATATCACATGACAGGGATGACTGACACACCTGTACATCGTAAAAGAGATTTTTATTTATTTTTATGTATAATAGTTTTTGATTTATCGTGAAAAATGTTGGAAAAAATACCCGAGTACGGAATCCTTAGTGCGCGAGTCTGACTCGCACTTGGCCGGTTTTTTTTTTAAATAAAAATAGCGAACAGCAAGTCACCTGTAAGTGATGACCGCCGGCCATGAACATTTGCAGTAGGTACCTACCAGAGGAACCGCTAATGCGTTGCCGGCCTTTCAGGAATTTGTTATTATTATTGTAGAGCATAATATAAGTAGCTAAAACATATTTTTTATGATATCTACTGCACAAAAGTTCTGAGTGAACTTATTGGTATTATAATTTATTTAGTAATTTATAATACCAAACTATAATACCTATGTATTTGCAATTGCATGAGCAAATTGGCTTTGACAGACGGACGGATACATAGACGGCCACGCGATTCTATAAGGATCCCTTTTTTTATTCAGGCGTAAGGAACCCTAAAAATTGAAAAAATGATATAATTTAATTTACTTATCTGAAAGATTTCAAAGCTTTTATAAAATTCTTTCTTAGTAGGTATTTAATTAAAAATATCGTAATATGTACTTTGTTTTATTTTCTTTACAGTGGAATCAACTTTCAAACAATGTCGGTACACTTGTTATAACAGATAATGATCTTCGTTCTCAAACCTTATTCAAACTCAAAGCAGTTTCTGTTTTTCTGTTCTGTCTGTTGTGGATTGTGTTATTTCCACAATAAATGATTTGTTTTACACAAATATTATATACAAGAGGCCACACTGACGTTAAAATCTATTATTTGGTTTCAGTTAAAACGGGACAGTTTATGCGATATAAAGCTGTCTCGTTTTAACAGTGTCATAAGTCAAAGTGCACTCTATGGATCTCAGCTTGAATGTGCGCATACGCGTGTACGATTTTTAATAGTAACGCTTGACAACTGTAATGTGTGACAATGACAACGCACGATATCAAGTTTGAGCGAAGTCAAATCTAGGTCTGACTCACTTGGTTACATGACCCTAGAAATATACCTACGCCAGCCCTTACTTTCTTTCGTCAAGACAAAAGGAAAAACAGAACCCTTATAGGATCACTTTGTTGTCTGTTTGTCTGTCTGTCCGTCCGTCCGTCATGTCTGTCAAGAAAACCTATAGGATACTTCCCGTTGACCTAGAACCATGAAATTTGGCAGGTAGGTAGGTCTTATACCAAAAAACAAAGGAATATATCTGAAAACCGTGAATTTGTGGTTACATCATTTAAAAAAATTAAAATGTGTTTCAATTTTTAAAGTGAATAACTATACCAAATGGGGTATCATATAAAAGAAATTAACCTGTACATTCTAAAACAGATTTTTATTTATTTTTATGCATAACAGTTTTTGATTTATCGTGCAAAATGTCGGAAAAACTACCCTACTACTACGAGTACGGAACCCTCGGTGCGCGAGTCTAACTCGCACTTGGCCGATTTTTTCTCAAATAGGATACTATTTTACTAATATATTTTTACTAATATTTAAATATATAATACATAATGGTAACACCAGTGGCTATATCGATACAAAATTTATGATGGTTATTACGCAGAGAAAAGAAATAAATGACGCAAGCGATGATATTCATTTGTATGAATACCAAACAAAACCTTGTAATAGAAATACCGCCAGTAATAGATGATTGATATTATTCTCACTAAATAAGTCTAAGATATTATAGCAGTATTCTTTCTTTGGCTTATTTTATCTACTCATTTTTTATTGAATATAGTTGAATTAAGTATTCAACTATATTCAATAAATATAGACAAAAAATATTTGTCTATATTTAACAATAGCTATCAAACTTGTAGTAATAATTAATAATGATAATAATCAATTGCCTAACAATCAAATAAGTAATAATAATCCATACTTAATATTATAAATAAGAAAGTGTGTCTGTCTGTCTGTCTATCTGTCTGTCTGCTACCTTTTCAAGGCCCAACAGTGTAACCGATTCTGATGAAATTTGGTACTGGGGTAGCTTGCATCCCTGTAATTGACATAGGCAACTTTTTATCCCGGAAAATCAAACAGTTCCCACGGGATCTTTAAAAACCTAAATCAGTTTTGCACCAAGGTCTTTCTTAAAAACGCTAAAAAAATTTAACTGAACTTTAATTAATTATATTTAATATCCTGTATTTACTCAAATAACTAATAGAAAATAACACTTTTCAACTATTGGTAGATAAAAAATAATAAAATTATTATTACAACAAAAGATATTACTCGTGAGGCTCTTAGCTATTTATTGTTCATGGAACCCCTCGAAAGAGGATATGTTTCGATTCCAAGGAATCTATTACACTTACAACTCCATTGAATCCTCGCTAAATTGCTTCAAATCAAGCTTCAAATATCCCCTATAAGAGTTCGATCTAGCAGTTCTTCTTTTAGAAAAGGCTATTGTCAGAAATTCCGTTCATTTTCTAGTAGATCCATTACGAATCAGGACACTAATAGACGATAAAAGTCTGAACTTGAATTATACTGGCTTATATTCATTTTATTATCTGAACTGTATCAACAACTATTCAATAAAAGATATATAAATGAACTTCATTGAAACAGAAAGATTTATGTTTTTCAAATACATTTTTATAAGGGCTTTTGACTCATCATACAAGTACTGCTTAACTGTCGTTCACCCTTCCACCGAAAAGAACCAGTAAGAAATACGGTGGTTATACAATTATGTACGGGTGCATATTATATTAATATCTAGCCAAGTTTTTAGCGACCAAAATGGTAACCCCCACTTTGAATAGCACAGTATTGGTAGATCCCCACAATACACACACAATAACAAATGAGTTACAGGAATGCTTTGGATATTTGTATCCAAGCATAAGGGCATAGCGTGAAATGTGAAGTTGATGACCTTCGGCAATACCATACTATCCTTAATCTGTAATTATAGGTTGAGACTACAATATTTTTCTGTTCTCGCCAATTAAGCGCAAAGCTTCATTTAGTAACACCATGCAAAGACCAAGTAAATTATCCATATTTTACGTTATAGAACACCACTGCAACATGATGGATTGCTCATCCCATAAATTAGATTATTCAGACAATTTTGTTGTAAACTCCTTCCTTGTAAAAGTCAGAAGACAATGAGAGTAATGACCAACCTTGAACGCAGATTCTCGTAAAAGGAAACAATTAAGTAAAAGGATCTTATTAAGGCTTCCTTTCTTTAAACAAACAATAGATATTGCTTTACATTTATAACATTACAAAACATTTGTGATATTAAAATGGAAAAGATTTTATAAAACAATATTTCCTTGATTTCAAAGTAGGTAATTTTGACAACACAGACCTAAGCTTTTGAGCTAGTGTAGTCATAGTGAAATAATAGTGTTAGTGTAATTTAAAAAAACAAAGTGGAAATATAGTGCTAGTGCAATTTAAAGAGTTCAATTAAATATATAGGATAATGCTATCATGATCTAATACAATCATGGTCCACAAGGATTTAGGTTTATTTAAATCCCGTGGGAAGTTTTTGATTTTAACGGATAATAATAGCCTTTACCTGTTCCTGGGAACCAAGATATTCCTGCACCAAATTTTGTCAAAATCGATTAAATGGATGGACTGTGAAAAGACCGACAGTCTGAGGGAGAGACAGACAGACACATTTTCGCATTTACAGTATTAGTATGGATACGTAGTTTTAGATCTAGGTTGATGGGACAGTGATCTAATCAGGATTAGCAAGTTTATTGGGCATTTCAGTGGATATGAAGGTAATTTGGTTTATTATGCAGTGTTCCACGAATTATGCATCCCTTATCGGTGTCTATCAGCCGATTCAATGCTCATGACATTTCCTTGGACAGATATGGACATATACATATAAGTAGGTACGCTAGATAAGGTGTGGGGTCAGGGCATACAATACAAAATGGCATTAATTGCCGATTCAAAAGCGCCCCACCAGAAATTGAAATTGACGCTGTGTCAAATGGTCATCTTAACACTACGTCAGAATGAAACTAAGGGATATGAGTTTAATAAATCTGCGTTACCCCTTCCGAGCTACTCCACTTCCATCTTAGAGTGCAGCATCACTTATCACCAGGTGAGATCGCAGTCAAGTGCTTACTTGTAATGGAATAAAGAAACTTTATCATTTTTTTAACTCCTAATGGGATAGTATAGTTATTCTTGCTGAGCAACGAGAGGAGATAGAAGTAATATTTTTCTAGCGTAGGTTGCCGTCCGTCACAGTCGGCTACGATGCTACGCTGAGCAGTCGCGTAGACCAAGCGCTACGATTCGCTACATCCTGCGCTACGAGATCGTAGAGCTTATAACATTTAAAACTATCAATGCACTTATCAATCAACTTGATGTGAGAAAGTGAACAGTGGTACTTATTTAAATTGAGATGCCAGAAAACTTTTTACAATCTTATAGTTAAATAAATAAGATTTTAAAAGTACTTAAAAAATTAAAATTCTAAACATAAATTAAAAAGACAATGAATAAAAATGCTAATGCTTTTTAATATTATTAGCTATGTAACAGATTACCAAAAATAATGTGTAAGCGAAATTTTCAATAAACAATAAGCTACTAAAATGTAATTAAAATTGTGACCTAAGTATTATTATTATTATTAATTAATAGCTAACGTCAAGAGTTTATTAATTAAAGTGAAAATGGAAAATGATTCATCAGAGACGTCGGATCTCAACCAGCAGTTTTGGGAGTACTTCAACCCTGATCAAATGAACTTGAACTTAAATGACACAGTGCTAAACGCAGTGCCGAACTCAGACCAAGGTTTTGTAGTGGGTATCTATAGTGCATTGTTTGTGATTGGTGCAGTTGGAAACGTGTCAGTGTTTGTGTCTTTAGTGCGGTCGAGAAGAAGGAAGTCGAGGGTTAACTTGTTGATGACTCACTTGGTGGTGGCAGACCTTATTGTCATTTTCATCGGTATACCTCTTGAGGTACGTACAATGCAACATCAACCATAATGGAAATACATCTATACATATAATAAAATTGTAGAAAAGTGGTGTCTGTACAATGGAAATATATAAAAAAAAGTAGCAGGGGTTGTTATTATATCGATGCCGAACCCGAAATTGTAATTAATTTTTTTTTGTCTGTTTGTCTGTGTGTTTGTGCACGCTAATATCAGAAACGGCTTATTCGATTTAGATACGGTTTTCACTAATATAATATTTTAGTAAGCTTCACTTAACATTTAGTGTTTATTTCATGTCAATCGGTTCATAAATAAAAAAGTTATGTCAATTTAAAGAATCACGGCGAACATTTTTAACGTACAGAGTACGTACTACACGCCTCGCGCCTGAGCGTCCGTGGCTATATAAAGCGCGGTCACTATTCCACGCGAACGAAGTCGCGGGCACAGCTAGTATTGAATGAATCTATATAAATAATATGAAATATCTATATTCTATATGAATCATATGTAAAGAGGTAGATATGTAGCAACTTCGCATTCAATTAAGGAAAGCATGACTGACTGACAGTTCCCATTTTTCATTTGAGAACGGATTTCATTCACCATGTATATAATACTAGAGGACGCCCACGACTTCGTCCGCGTGGATTTAGGTTTTTAAAGATCCCGTGGGAACTGCCATTTTCACTTTGTCGTTTTTGACAAAAAACGTTATTTCCGTCATCTGTGGAAACAACACTATTATAGGTTCCACCCGCCAAAGAGTTATTACTTCGATGAATGTTTCATTATTATTAATTTGGACAATTCACTAATGAGGGTAACGAGAATAATTTTGTATAAGTAGCATTTATAAATAAAAGCCCATTAGTAAAATTTAACATGCATTTAGCTTTTAAAGCTTTGATTTATTTTAAATTTTAATCTGTTCCTGCTTCCTAGTAATGGACTTAATAAATTTTATCGGATGCCGAAACTTAACCGATAATCAAAATGGAAAATAAATAATTAAACTAGCCGAAGCCTACGCGCTTTGTCCACGCACTGTAGCTATTTTAGTGTTTGATTTTTTGGGATAAAAAATCAAAGATTAAAAAGAACCACCTCCTTTTTGGAAGTCGGTTAAAAAGTATCCAGGATGCAATATCTATCTCTATGCCAAATTGTCGTTGGCTAAATGGTTGAGCTGTGAAAAAGTACAAATGTGAAAAAATATAATTTATATGCAATGTATAATATTATGTTATAAGATGGATCATTCCATACAAAAATCGTATTCTATGAAACTCTGAAAATTAGTATTAGACCATCAAGAAAAGCGAGTGATCGCAGCCCGCAAATTTTTATCATTTCTAATTTAAAATTCTAAATGACTTTGATAAACCTTTTTAGCTTTAAGGATGAATTAATAACGAATATTAATAACGAATTATATTATTAATAACGAAGTCGGGTAAAGGTAACTATTACCTACAAAGCAACGAGTTGGTGGTAAAATTCAAAACACCTCAAAACCCGTGAGAATTTTAATTAGCGAACAATTTAATATAGTATTTGTCATTAACCCCATGACAACGCAGGTAATTATTTGCTAAGCTCGTTTGATATATTATTGTTAAAACCCTGGTGGCTCTTTCAAAATCAATGGTTAAAACCATGTTTCCATTGGCGGCATGGCAAGGGATTTTATGCAACGAATAAAATAAAAAAAATATTTTATATAATATATTTATTTTATCTGTACATATAATAAAATTGTAGAAAAGTGGTGTCTGTACAATGGAAATAATAAAAAAAAAGTAGCAGGGGTTGTTATTATATCGATGCCGAACCCGAAATTGTAATTAATTTTTTTTTTGTCTGTTTGTCTGTTTGTCTGTGTGTTTGTGCACGCTAATATCAGAAACGGCTTATTCGATTTAGATACGGTTTTCACTAATATATTGTAGTAAGCTTCACTTAATATTTAGTGTTTATTTTATGTCAATCGGTTCATAAATAAAAAAGTTATGTCAATTTAAAGAATCACGGCGAACATTTTTAACGTACAGAGTATATGCTGCCCGAAAAGTCACTATTCCACGCGAACGAAGTCGCGGGCACAGCTAGTATATAATATATATATTTATAGTATGACATTAAAATTGAAATTTCAACCATGAATATCGTACGTACAAACACAATGCTACGGTTTACTTAGGAATGCCATGATGGCAGCCTTTGGAATGCCTCAGCATCCTTTGGAATGTATTGGCAGCCTTCGGGATATCGCATCGTTTCCGTCAGTGTACGCTTGTGCAACCGAAGGATGCTTACCGTGCCCTACCGCCAGTGGGTGCAGGCCTTTAGGCTGAAGCGTGAAATTAAACTTGTGTAAGAAACACAATTTAGGATTCAATAAAAGGTCCTGAACCATTGAACTCAGTTATTAAGGTCGGCTGTCGGCTTCTACTAAAAGTGATTTATCCGAAGGGCAAAACAGCTAAACAGGAAGTTTCACTTAGATCAGGTGAACCGACAGATTAATTTTAGTTTTCACTATACAAAAATAAATGCTGTGATTATTTGTTTTTTATTTGTATTCTTGACCCATTTTTGTCTAAAATGAATGAATTTGTTTTGATGGACATCAAGGTTTTCCCATTAATGTCGAAACCACCCCTTATTCAATCGCCAAATATTTTTTAACTGACGAATTTGAGCAATTTTGACTGTCGGTGTAAAAAAGTCAATTTAAAAAATAATTTGCAAGTAAGCCCTCGACTGCAATCTCACCTGGTGGTAATTGATAATGCAGTCTAAGATAGTAGCAGGTAGCAGGCTTACCTGGAACTATAATATTAAGTATGGATTAATTTCTCTACAAGCTCGCAAAGTTAGAAAATTTTATATAAGTAATAAAGAACCACTAATAAAAGGAGAAATTCTCTTTGTAGGTGGCAATTTTTAAGTGATCAGGGTTCTTGAATTTTCACTCTGCTAAAATGTCGTCATTGCAGAATTTATAATGATGTTATAAATAGCACATAATATTGATTTTAAGCGAGTAATAAAATGTGCACTACGACTTTATATCACTGATTTAATAATTAAATTAATATTTTATAATTTACAACGACTTGATATGCTTCCGAGATCACCGACAAGAGAGAAGAGAGAGAGCGGTCATAGACACCATATCAGACACAGTACTATTTCAGTGAGTACGGGCAACATTAGGCTTCAAATTTAAATTTTACTTCTAACACTCCCACTAAATTTAAGCCTTATAAAAATAAACAGTAACAAAAATTTAACAACAGAATGATACATTTAAAATTAAGTGTTAAGTGTTACCAAGCCTATCTTTTCTCTCAACAATCTAAACTTGTCTCTACTCAAAGCTTTAGTAAAAATATCAGCATACTGATTACTACTGCAAACATACTTTAAATCAATTACTTTATCATAGTACTTTTCTTTTACAAAATGATACTTAATATTAATGTGTTTGCATCTTTTATGAAAATTAGCATTTCTTATAACACTTATAGCACTCTGATTATCTAAATTTAGGCACAATGTCTGTTGTTTATATTCACCAATATCACTTAATAACTGTTTAATTCAAATGGCTTCTTTGGTAGCGGCACAGGCTGCCATGAATTCAGCCTCTGTTGTCGATAGAGCTACAGTTTGCTGACGTTGGCTGGACCAAGTTACTGCTGCTCCATTCTTTATAAACACATAGCCCGTGATTGAGCGTCTGGTGTCAACATCATTGGCATAGTCTGCGTCACAGTAACCCAGGATTTCATGGTTCGTTGAAGATAGATAACACAGACCATAATTCTTGGTTTCTTTCAAGTATTTGAAGATTTTCTTGACTGAGTTCCAGTGAGATTCATTATAGCAATTAAGAAATCGACTCACCAGGCTTACAGCAAACATGATGTCGGGCCGGCTTACTATTGCTAGGTGCATCAGTGAACCCACTACTTCTCTGTAAGGGATATTCTTGTCAGCTGAGCACTCTCCTTTCTCGAGCTTTATATGAGGATCAACTGGAACACTGACTGTTGGAGCGAAAGTTTCCTTGTAATCTATACCTTCAGTTTGTGCATAACCCTTGGCACAAAGTCGTGACTTGAACCGTGGACCCGTTGGCTCGTCTTTGATTCGGAAGACCCATTTACATCCAATCACTTTGGTGTCTGATGGTTTTTCTACCAATGTCCAGGTTTCATTCTTCTCATGAGCTTCAAGTTCTTCACTGATAGATTTTTTCCATTTATCTGCTTCGCTCGAACTCAATGCATCACTGTATGTTTCAGGAGCTGTACAGAATAGAACATCTTCATTGTAACACAGGTAAGTATTCTCTTCTGGTTTTCTTGTACTTATTTTATTTCTAGGTCTCAATGTAATATGTGAAATCAGAGGAGACTCGATACTAGACTCACTAGTCTCATCAGGTAAGTATTCACTTTCTGACTTATTTTCAGTGACAGTGTCTTGTGAGCTATCTGAGGGATTGTCTTCACTTTCACACGAATCACTTCTCTGGTAAGTTTCTGTTGTAGTATTCAACTCCACGGGAACATAATTTCTTTTGACAGTAGATTCTAGGAAAGTAGCATCTCTACTTTTAATCACGGTCTTGGAGTTGGGTACAATAAACCTATAACCTTTAGTATTATCACAATATCCAATGAAAATCATTTTCTGAGCTTTAGGATCCCATTTCTTTCTTTAGGTACATTATATGTTATTTTATTCACAAATATTTTCTTACAGATCATCCAAAAATGTTATGTAATATCTTCTACCACCCAGTGATTTGGTTTCAACAAGACCACAGACATCTGAGTGTATGAGTTCTAATATATTATGATTCAATTTTGAACCTTGACTTTTGAAGAGCAGTGGTGTTTGCTTTCCTTCCTTGCATGTTGCACATGCAAAAGTGACTTTCTTTTCTAATAAGCAAACACTTTTCTATTTTCTTTCATCTTTTCCAGACTATTTAAGTTCAAATTAGCCATCCGGTGGTGCCACTGGTAAGTATCTTGCTTGTCAACGTCGGACATGTATGCATAGTCCTTAGAGATATTCTGCCAGTACATGTTGTTGATTAACCTTGCTGCTGCCACAGGTAAGTATCTTGCTTGTCAACTTCGGACATGTATGGATAGTCCTTAGAGATATTCTGCCAGTACATGTTGTTGATTAAGCTTGCTGCTGCCACAGGTAAATATCTTGTTTGTCAACATCGGATATGTATGCATAGCTCTTAGAGGTATTCTGCCGGTACATATTGTTGTTTAAGCTGGCTGTTACCACTCTCTTATTTTAGTTATTCACAATAACACACAGAAATAATAAAACAGCAAATTATTATATATTACTTGGCCACCACTATGATTTGACTTACTGATAGTATATTTGTAGCAAGTTCCGGCATATACAGGACATCTTTGAATAAACTTTTGTCATTGCTAACCTCTGAGCATCTCTGACATCTTGCAAAAGTTTAGACTTTACGGAGTCTGCCGATATTTGCATACCTGAGCTCTCAATTGCTATTATCATAAGCTTGTAGGAATCAGGCAGACCGGAGAGTAGCAATGTTCCCAACCACTCATTATCCACTTTGAAGCCTTTTCTTAGCTTATGAGCTGCTGTCGTGATGATCTTACTGACGTATTCCTCTACGTTTTGGCATCGGTCAAGTGTCGTAGTGCACAAGTCACGCAGCAGACCTACTCGGCGTGTCAGCCCGGAGTCGTCAAAGGCACGTGATAAGTTATCCCAGACTTCTTTGGCTGTATTCGCTTCTTGAATGTGTACGTAATTAATAGGATCAACTAATAAAATAATCTTTGATTTTGCTTTAATGTCAATGTCCAGCTTCGGATCCACGTGGTCATTGTCACCGTACTCTATGCAACACCACAAATCTTCATGTTGCAGATATGTTTGCACTGCAAATCTCCAGGTATTATAATTATCTCTTCCTGTGAGTTTTTCTATTAATGTGAGTGGATTCGCCGATGACATTTTTGTGAAAAAATTATTTTAGTGCGAAATGCGGCGCACGTTGTCGCGAGGTTGTTTCGACAGTGTACGTACAACTTTTATTTCATCGGGCTTCCGGGCCCTTAACCTATTGATTTTAAGCGAGTAATAAAATGTGCACTACGACTTTATATCACTGATTTAATAATTAAATTAATATTTTATAATTTACAACGACTTGATATGCTTCCGAGATCACCGACAAGAGAGAAGAGAGAGAGCGGTCATAGACACCATATCAGACACAGTACTATTTCAGTGAGTACGGGCAACATTAGGCTTCAAATTTAAATTTTACTTCTAACACATAATATTATTATGACGTATCTAGGGACAACTTTCGGTTCGCTGAGCCATTAATTTATTTTATTAATTTATTTATGGCTGGACTATTTTGGATTTATTTGTATTGCTCGGATAGTAATAACCGGTCTAATAAGAAGACTAAAAAGAGCTGATAACTTTCAAACGGCTGAACCGATTTTCTTGGATTATAGCTAAGAACACTCTCGATCAAGCCACCTTTCAAACAAAAACAACCAAATTAGTATCGGTTCATTAGTTTAGGAGCTATGATGCTACAGACAGATACACAGATACACACGTCAAACTTATAACACCTCTCTTTTTGGGTCGGGGGTTAAAAACTACATAGTGTTTGTCCGTGATAGTAATAACTACCTTTATTTAGCTTATATAGGTATATTGCATGCATAGACAACATCACGATTTGAGAGCTGGACAAAATTCGTCTGGTGGGAGTATCTAGTTAGGAAAAACCGTGCCGCCAAGCGATTTAGCGTTCCGGTACGATCAAGGGTAGAAACCGATAAGATTTAATAAAAAAACTGCCATATCCCTTCCAAGTAGCCCGCATATCTGCATCATCATTAACAATCATGTGAGATCGCAGTCAAGGGCTAATTTGTAAAGGAATTAAAATAAATTATAGATAAAAGACTAAGAGAAGTTTTTTTTTTCAGCTATAAGTTAGCCTTTAGAGATGTAGTAGAGCCTTTAGTAATGCCACGCAGTACCGTCCTCACATTGGAAGACACGGGGAGGTTATTTTAGTCCGTGCGAGTCGGACACCCTGAAGTCCGTAGGGATTTTTTATCTCCCCAGAAAAAAAAAGAAAGCCTTTGACTGTTATTTCACCTGGTATTTTAAAATTTGGTCATATTTTAAATTAAGTTTTTGTTCTAGATCGCCTGGCGCACTACGAATGCCTGGTTGGCGGGTAACTGGGCTTGCAAAATTTTCCTCGTTCTTCGAGCATTCGGCCTCTACCTATCATCGAACGTTTTAGTCTGCATATCACTGGATAGGTGAGATCTTTTTACACTAACAGGGCTGTCTCCGTCACTCGTTTTATACAATCGTAGTTCCAATTTCATTTGAATATTAAGCAACCAAAGTCCATGAAATTTTGCAGACATATTCTAGAAACTAATATCTGTGTCTGTGGTGTTTTAGATTTTTCTAAAAATATGTAGTTTTAAAATTACAGGGGCTCACAGATTTGTATGAATTTTTTTAAGACCGCGTAACTTTGAAAACGAATATTTTAACAGAAATCTGGAAAACCACAGACATAGATATTAGTTTCTAGAATATGTCTGCAAAATTTCATGAACTTTGGTTGCTTAATATTCTAATGAAATTGGAACTACGATTGTATGAAACGAGTGACGGAGAGAGCCCTCTTCCGCGTCTACGTCCGCGTGGATTTGAAAATTAAAATCGGTTCATTAGTTTAGGAGCTACGGTGCCACAGACAGATACTCAGATAGACACGTCAAACTTGTAACACCCGTCTTTTTGGGTCGGGTGTTAAAGAGCAACTGCATAAAAGTGGTGTAGATGTATCTGAGTATAAGTTAAATATAGTACATACTGTTCATACATCGCGCAAAGCGAAAGTTTGATGGTCAAACAAATGCGTTGAGGGATAGACACTCCCACCGGCTACCGTACTTAATTTCATATCACCACATCCATCCATCAATATTAATTAATATTATAAATCCGAAAGTGTGTCTGTCTGTCTGCTACCTTTTCACGGCCCAACAGTTTAACCAATTCTGCCGAAATTTGGTACAGGGTTAGCTTATATCTCAGGGACGGACATAAGCTACTTTTTATCCCGGATAATCAAAGAGTTCCCACGGGATATGAAATTTGGTATCGAGGTAGATTGCGTCCTTGTAATTGACATAGGCAACTTTTATCCCGGAAAATCAAACAGTTCCCACGGGATCTTTAAAAACCTAAATCCACGCGGACGAAGTCGCGGGCATCCTCTCGTAACAAATAAATCTCCCACATGCCTAGGTTCTTTTTACCGGACTTCAATAATCTCCAATGTACCTGCAGTAATAGTAGGACGTAGCTCTATGTATATCAAAGTCGTATGTAATAATAATCTCATGAAAATTGCCTCCATTTTTCACACGTAGGTGACTTACTTTTAAGGAGGATATTTCCAGGAATAGTAGTAGGCGTTATTATGATGAAATGTGCCGTCAGATTCACAAAAGGCTGTAGAAAAATACTTTATTCGTCGAATCTTGCCAAATATAGTCTAATCTTTATGCTGTCTAAAGGCACCCGCGTTCTACTCAACGAGCCGTATTTTACCAGTTTTTTGTCGCGCGCTTAGTCCTACGTAAAGATTAAATCATTTTCATTTGGTAAAATTCCTTATTTTCTTCACATTGATTTTATTCTTTTAAATTTTTACATTATAGTCATTTAGTACAATAATTATTATTTAACTAGGAATTATGATCAAGTCAAGATCAATTGCGCAGACATTTTACAAGTGGTCTTTCACGAAAAGTGAATTTTCACACTTAAGTTGTAAGTGCGAAAACATTAGCTACATTAATTTTACGTTTAAACTATCGTGAGTGATTTCCATTTTAAGCCGTGACAACCTTTACTTACATCAATTTAGTTAGATGTTTTTCTCTGTCTAATACGAAGCAACGCGAATGTTTCAGCTCCGATACGCGAATGATTTTGCGTTGTGCGTCGTTTGTTCACAGGCTAGGCAGTAAGGTAGCTTTATAGGAAGTGTTTTTTTATATGAAATGGTGATTTTCATGTGATTTTTACATGCTACCTTTGACTTCGTTCATCTCTAAGCCAAATGGTGCGTTTAACGGATACTGATACGTACCTATTCATTTGGGACACCTTATTTTGCCTGAAGTAAAGGCTGGGGATGCTCAAATGGATATCAAGATTAGGTACAATCCCTTCTTTAAAAGTAATCGATTTTGTTCGTAAATATTTTACAACGTATAAAATCTAATATAAGTACCATTTACAGAACCTTGTCTACATGACTGGCATTTTGGCAGCCGTTTGAAGAACTTTAATTAAAATAACTTATATTATTCTCGGCCTTGTAATTTTATATTATGGAATTATAGAGATGATTTCGCAGTTTTTATACGTGGGATGAATGATCTAATCTCATGTTCAATATTATTCTCACAGTAAAGGGAAAACTTATTTTGGAACAGCAGTAAAAATAGAAAATTCATTGAAATATATTATTATCGTTCTTATGACAGTCAGATAGTTGTGATTGTTCTTAATGAGTCAACTATCTAACATAAATATTGAATAAGAAGCTTGTGTGGGCGTGGTGTGGTTTGTTGAAGGATTTCATAAATATAATAAATAATATTCAGTCGTACTGGGAAATCACTAACATCGACTGAACTTACCGTTAAGATAATTATTATGAAAACATCAAGTATCACATTTTAGGGTTCCGTACACAAGGGCACCAATGGGACCCTATCACAAAGCCTCCTCTCTCCGTCCATCTTTCGTCGGTCTATCTGTATGTCAGCAGGCTGTCTCATGAACTGCAATAAGTAGAGCGTTGAAATTTTCACGGAGTGTGTATTTCTATTGCCACTAAGTATAACAACGAATAGATAACAAACATTTCAAAATGGCTGCCATGCAAATTAAAAAGCACATAGTGTTTGTTAAATCTTGTATGATGGTACGGGACCCTCCGTATGCGAGTCCGACTCGCACTTGACTGTTTTTCTTAGCTTTCGGTTAGATACTTAAACGTAAAGTTCCTGCTATTTGTACCTACTACCTAACTTGCTCTATTTTTTTTCATTAAAGACATTTTAGTAGGTACTACTTGTATGTCTATATCGAAAAATAACAATAGACGACGCATAGGTATATATACAAGTGTAAATAGATAGATAGATAACTTTATTGCACACAAAACATGAAATAATCAAGACAAAGCAAAGTAACTAAAAACAATTGTATACAAAGGCGGCCTTATTGCTTTCATTCTATTTATATTTTGTACCGATAGGTATTGAAAACTTGTGTTTTAGCGATGACGCTAGACCCTTTTAGGATTATCCTCCAGTCTTTGAGTCTAAATGCATTTTTCTTTTTCTTTTCTAAATATAAATAAATTCATTTTTTTTTCAGATTTTTCGCAGTTCTTTACCCTCTACGTTTGGCAGTGGCAAGAAATCGAAGCAAAACTATGCTCTGGTTTGCATGGCTCATCGCTTTACTTTGCAGTTTACCTCAAGTTAGTTAGTTTTTATGTAAAACTAGCGACTTGCCATGACTTCGCACGGGTGCAATGAAGATACTAATGTGGTTTAGTTGCGAGTGATTTCAGTCGGCTTGATTTCTTCAACAAATTAACACTTAACTCAAAATTTAAAAACCTCCGACACAAAAACCTCTATAAGAAAACTAGAAAAGAGCTGATAACTTTCAAACGGCTGAACCGATTTTCTTCCATTGTAACTAAGAACACTCTCGATCAAGCCACCTTTCAAATAAAAAAAACTAAATTAAAATCGGTTCATTCATTTAACAGCTACGATGCCACAGACAGATACATAGATACACAGATAGATACACTCGTCAAACTTATAACACCCCTCTTTTTGGGTCGGGGGGTTAAAAACAAGACAATATCCCCGGACATCTTGAATAGGTCGGCTTAACCACTGAGCTATCACCTCACTATTGCATTTACTAAGTTCATGTATAGGTATATAACCCTTGGCAAATATTTAGATGAGGTCAACAGCTTAGTACTGACGAAGACGCCTGGGACTTGGCTCTCATAACAAGGCCCATTCATCTCGGTTACTGACCCTATTGTAAATATTTTTTGCAAGGAATCTTCGTGAATATTTATTCTTTTCTCAAGTGATATTATTAAAGCTCTTCCTTTAATATGTCTAGAAAAATCTCAAAAACGAAAAATATCTCGTGTCAAAAGGGACCTGTAAATTAAAACGTTATTACTAGATGTCGCCCGAGACTTCGTCTGTGTGAATTTAGGTTTTTTAGAATATTCCCAGGGATCTCTTCAATTTACCAGGATAAAAAGTAGCATATGTCCATCCCCCGGACGCAAGTATATTATTTATATATATTATATAATTTAGGTAGGTGCTCTTCCTTTCCACTCTTAATAAAATAAATTTCATTTTAATAACTTTAATCTCTTTGTTTTAGAGTGTAGTTTTCCGTGTCAAGAACCACCCCACCGTGCCAGAGTTCCAACAGTGCGTCTCCTTCGAAGCCTTCTCCAACGAGCACCAAGAGCAAGCGTACAACGTCCTTGTGTTGTTTGCTATGTACTTCTTACCGTTGATCGTGATCACCGTCTGCTACGCTTGTATTTTCTGGGAGATAAATAAAAATTCAAAGGAAATCTCGGGTAAGTGTATGTAATGGAACTATGTTTTAATGCAGAATCCGGAATTAGTACTGCCGTGCGACTCGATTTACTTAATAATAATTATGTCAATGGCCTCCTAAGAAAGCTCAGAGCTACTCAGCGGGCGACGGAAAGAGCAATGCTTCGAGTTTCTCTAGGTGATCAAATCCGAAAGAAAATAACCGATATAGTGGGTTACGCTATATCGTCAAGTGTTTGCGAGTGTATATCAAACTTCTATTTATATATATTTAATAAATAATATTATGATGAGCTTCAAATTCTTTGGCTTCTAGTTATTTAGAATGTAATAGTTGTTCAAACTTGAAGGCAAGAGAGGTTGCAAGTTGAAAATACTCGAGTGTGGGCGGGAAATAGGTTCTACAACGATGCTACAAGGCGGCGCTACGAAAACGAAGAGCAAGCTACGAATCAAATGCTGTAGACGCAAGCACTCAAGTGATAATGGAATGTCAAATAATTTTATGTTTCTACGTTTGCTTTTACAAGAGCGAAATATTTCATTTTGTCCGACTACGGCAACCCAAATGGAAGGGTTATGATTTTAGCAGTCTATGTATGTATGTAGGTTTGTATTTATGTGTGGAACCAGTGGTAGATTTTTTTGACGATTCAAAAGCACTTGTAAAAGTTTAATTGAATAAGAACATTTTGATTTATTTTTTGAAAATTTTGTGTTCCACCGTAGCGCCTAAACTCTGAGCCAATTTTGATGAATGAAGTTATCACAATCGATTCGTTAGTATGGTCCGGGTGACATAGTAGATCGATAAATTACCCACTGCAAAGGTTTAAAGTCGGCTTGTTTTTCGTGACGAGAATAATACAAGTGTAAATTAAAAATTTATAACACCCCCGACAAGTGAAGGTTAGTAACTAGAAAAGAGCTGAAAACTTTCAAACGGCTGAACCGATTTTCTTGGATTATAGCTAAGAAAACTCTCGATCAAGCCACCCTTCAAACAAAAAAAAACTAAATTAAAATCGGTTCATTAGTTTAGGAGCTACGATGCCACAGACATACACAGATACACACGTCAAACTTATAACACCCCTCTTTTTGGGTCGGGGGTTAAAGATTGCTCTTACCTATCGAGTTTTTATGTGATTATCTTATTTTTCAAGAATTCAGTAAATGCTAAATAAAAAAATGCCTATTTGATATTCTTATTTGCATGCTAAGGAAACTTTTCGTTCTGATAAGTCATAAAAACAAATTAAGTGGGTTCTATGAATTATTGAAGTTAACATAACTTTAAAACGAAGAAGTTTCGCAGTCTAACTTTAAGTATACATTCACGATTATAACTGAAATGATACTTTATTAACAAGGTTAAAAGTTTACGCAGTAAGTATGTTATATTTATCTAAATACTAGCTGAAGCCCGCGACTTCGTCCGCGTGGATTTAGGTTTTGTCGAAATCCCGTGGGAACTCTTTGGTTTTCCGGGGTAAAAAGTAGCCTATGTGCTAATCCAGGATATTTATTATCTATCTCCATTCCGAGTTTGAGCCAAATCCGTTTAGTAGTTTTTGCGTGAAGGAGTTACAAACATACACACACACACACACACACACACACACACAAACACATACAAACTATCGCCTTTATAATATTAGTGTGATATCCTCTTGCATTTACCTAATGCTCATCAGCATGATCATCCCATTACTGAGGCCCAGTCTCAGAATGAGAAGGGTTTAGGCCATAGTCTGCTACGCTGGCCCAGTGCGTATTGGCAGCCTTCACACAACTTTGAGAATATTACGGAGAAGTATGCGGCTGTTTCCTCATGGTGTTTTCCTTTGCCGTTAAAGTAAATAATAGGTAATTAGTAAGTGTCACTGGTTTTTTTAAATCTATTTATTATGTAGGTAATAATTTGGTGCGTATCTATATTCTATTTCATTTAATTAACCCCCGACCCAAAAAGAGGGGTGTTATAAGTTTGACGTGGCTATCTGTGTATCTGTGTGTCTGTGTATCTGTGTATCTGTGTATCTATCTGTGGCACCGTAGCGCCTAAACTAATGAACCGATTTTAATTTAGTTTTTTTTGTTCGAAAGGTGGCTTGATCGAGAGTGTTCTTAGGTATAATCCAAGAAAATCGGTTCAGCCGTTTGAAAGTTATCAGCTCTTTTCTAGTTACTGTAACCTTCACTTGTCGGGGGTGTTATAAATTTTTAATTTACACTTGTTTGTCATTAAGTTCATGTTAATAATAATTCAATATGTCATTATAAATAGTTTCGCTTACTTATTATTAGTAAGAATGTCAGGGGCGTCTAAGAGAGAGCGGTGCAATGTGTATCGTCATCTCTAGATTTGAAATTATAGCTGGAATAGCAATCTCACCTGATGGTAAGTGATGATACAGTCTGAAATGGAAGCGGGCTAACCTGGAAGGAGTATGGTAGTTTTCAATAAGCCCATTCTCCTTTGCTTTCTACACAGCATTGTACCGAAACGTTTAATCGCTTGGTGGCACGGCTTATCCGGTAGAGTGGTACCTAGCCACGACCGAA
Organism: Maniola jurtina; assembly: GCF_905333055.1. Lineage (NCBI taxonomy): Eukaryota > Metazoa > Arthropoda > Insecta > Lepidoptera > Nymphalidae > Maniola > Maniola jurtina. The sequence goes on along the minus strand of NC_060046.1, from coordinate 9,264,043 downwards.
GCCTCCCACCAAACCAAAAGAGTTTACCTTTTGTTTAGGTAAATCAGTGTCAGATGAGCGAGGCAGAATCCAACTGAGGCGATCTGATCAGCGCCCACTGGCCCGCGCGCGTCGCCGCACGCTGCGCATGACTGTGACAATAGTCAGCGTTTTTGCGTTTTGCTGGCTGCCCTATGCAACGATGACTTTGTGGTGAGTCCTAAGCTTTTAAAAAACTTAAATTTATTGATAAATCCTTTCCCAGTTTAAAGGATAGTTTAAATGGTAATAATGTAATATTTAAACTATCGTGAGTGATGTATAGAATGTACCGGCTATTCATATTCTTGTTTTATTCTCTTGCTTTGATTTTTTATCTTTTGTAAGACGTCATCATCATCATCATGATAAACCTAACGCCAACGTTTGAGGACTGGTCTCCTCTCTGAATGAGAAGGGTTTAAGCCATAATCCGCTACGTTAGTCAAGTTTTAATTGGCAGACTCCATACACCTTTTTGAAAACATTATCGAGGATCCTCAAGCATGCAGGTTTCATCGCGATGTTTTTCTTCACAGTTGATGTAAAATATAGTATTTAATTGTTTGAATAACCCACATAAAATTGTAATGTTAGAGGTGCGTGCCTGGGATAGAACACCCGACCTTCCGAATAGAAGGCGGACGACGAGTCGTGCTAGGTTTAAAATTTTATTATGTCACTATCCTTTCATTTAAATTTTCCATTTTTATGGTACCTAACTATAAAGCTAAGTATAGTAAGACAAGATAAGAGTCAATTTATGCAAGATCTGAACTTTGAATTGACTTGTAGTCAATATTTTTTGCGATCTTTTTACCCAGTGATTAATAATATAATCCTCCTTCCTGAAAGCAAATTAGAAACTTGATCTTTCAAGGACCGTAAAGATTAATTTAAGATATTTTTATTTAATTCTTGTCTAGCTAAGAGTTCTAGAGATGGCCCGAACTTTTGCTGATGCAATATCGATATTTATAAATAAAAAAAACTGTCGTCGATATTGATACAGATTTAATCAATGAATTTCAGAAATTGTAAATTAAACAATGCCCGTTACGTACCTATATTATATTTAAATAACTTATTATTTAAATATAATATAGGTACGATAGGTAGGTATAATATAAGATTGTAAGCAATCTTATAAAAAGTAGCTGAGTGCTAAAGTAACTAAGTTAAATTGTTGTTATAACGTTCCATATATCAAAGAATGCGATATATCGGAAAATTCAAAATATTTTCGATATAATATATCGGTATAAGTGGGATGCATCCCTAGTCTTAACCTTTTGGCTCAAAAAAAAAATTTCATTATAAACTTTTCCAGAGCCTTCAAACAAAATCTAAAATTAGATATAAGCCATATCCAATTGCGTACCTACTCAATTTGTTTTCTGGATAGCGTCTGTTTTGATTGGCGCAATATATTGGATTTCACATGTAGAAATGTTTTACCGATCACCTTAGATAATAACCTAACCAACTGTAGGTACTAAAGTTGAAATAAGTTACATTAAAACTTTAAGATTTTTCCCCTTAGTTATATTTTAACCTTTCAAAGATTTTAGTAATTTTAAGTATAGAATGTACCAGCTATACTGTATTTAGTCGATGTAAGCCCGACTAGTTTCAAACTCATCCGGTTCTTTTTCATAGGGACTCAGCTTGCTGCGCGTCGCGAACTTTTCTCGTTTAGGTTGGAAATAACTCAAGATAGTTTATACATTAAAATAAGATTTTAGTAATAGTTATTTGTTTAATATAGGTACATGTTCCACCGAAAGTCGGCAGTGCACGTTTCCGAAAAGGTCCAGAACCTCTTCTTTATCATGGCAGTGTCAAACTCCTGTATGGATCCATTAGTCTACGGCTCTTATACAGTCAACAGAAGCATAGTCAAAGAGAGCCTACGGAAAGCCTTCTGCGTTCCAAACAGTGGCTGTAAACCGAACGGTAAGTTTTTCGCCTACCTACTAACATATAGTAAGGATAAAATGTATAGAGCGCACTTTGACTTTGCTTAGACTTAAGTTTCAGTTAAAACGAGACAGATTTATGCCAGCGGTAAAGCGCTGTCTCGTTTTAACAGTGTCTTAAGTCTGAGCAAAGTCAAAGTGCGGTCTATAGATCTCAGCCTTAGTGCCACATATGATTACATACAGAGGTTCGTCGAACTTGTCTAGACAGAGCAATCGAGCGGTAAGTGCAGGACGAAGGAGCGACCCGAACGGACTCTATGTTGGGTTGGTTAGGACCCTATGTTGAAGGATCACCGTGGTCGTCATTTACCATGAGATCAAAGGCGTTGGCCTACTGTTTCTCTCTTTAAACTGTGCTACTACGCTACTTTTAGTGTGGCAAGCGTATTCGACAAACGCTGGTCATATCAATCAATCAATCAATTTATTTATTTGCTGATACAGGTTTTATAGGTGTAATTATTAATTATAATACAATTAGTCCAGCTGTATCACGCCAAGCTGGCATGCAAATACATTAGTTTTGTGTTCAACATGGTAAATAGACAAATTAAAATGAAAGTAAAATTTTCGATTGTTTGAAATAAATGAAGTTATACAATAAAAGGAATTTACAATTTTGAATACTTATTCATAAATAAACGGGTGAGTAGATATAAATTCGCCCACAAAATAAACCATAGGTAAATCGGGAGTTGCACTAATAAAACCATATAGTGTGTATTTGTACAAACGTACACTGAGTGGAACAGTGCTCGCCGTAAGGCAATCATAGACCGCTGCGATTTTGTTCTACAGAGCCGACAATCAAACCAGAGTAAGGCAATTTTTGCTAAATATCAATGTTTTTTGCCCCAACAATAATATCTGATTTTTTGTTATGGCTATCATCCCATCGCCGGCTCACTACTGAGCACGGGTCTCCCCTCAGGATGAGAAAGGTTTGGCCATAGTCAACCTCATTAGCCAAGTGCGGATTTGCAGATTTCACACATCTTTGAGTACGCTTTGAAGAACTCTCAGGTATGTAGGTCACGGGTTGCCATCACCGTTAAAGCAAGTGATATTTAATTGATTAAAACGTACATAGTTTAAAAAGTTAGAGGTGCGTGCTGGGTATCGAATCCCCGACCTTCTGAATTGGAGGAAGACATCTTAACCACTAGGCTATCACGGTTTATGTTATGCCTATATAGTTAGTAATGGAATAATAGTCCATATTTATACTAATTTTATAAATTTAAAATTGTGTCTGTCTGTCTGTTACCTACCTCTTTACGGTCCAATCGCTTTTGATGCAATTTGGTACAGAGTTAGCTTGCGCCCCGGGGACGAACATGGGCTGCTTTTAATTCGGAAAATGAAAGCGGGAAATTCTGTTAAAGTTTACTGTTATTTGTTGCCAGGTATAATCTCGGGGCCAAGCAATTACAGTTGCAAAGTACCAAAAGAGGTTGTTCATCCTAATAACGTGAGTAGACCTACAGCTTTCGTTAATCTTATTAGGTACGGGAAATAATAATCGTTTCATTTGTTTTGTTTTTTACCCGCTGGACTTTTAAACTTACATTGTTATGGTATCAACGATTTTAAACAAGATCACAAGCCTACCTGATTCATAAAAAACTAAAAAAAACCGGCCAAGTGCGAGTCAGACTCGCGCACCGAGGGTTCCGTACTTGGGTATTTTTTCCGACATTTTGCACGATAAGTCAAAAACTATTATGCTTAAAAATCTGTTTTAGAATGCACAGGTAAAGCCCTTTCATATCACACCCCACTTGGTATAGTTATGTTACTTTGAAAATTGAAACACATTTTAATTTTTATTTAATGATGTAACCATAAATTCACGGTTTGCGGATTTATTCCTTTACATACTATAACTAATACTATAAGACCTACCTACCTGCCAAATTTCATGATTCTAGGTCACTACCCTATAGGTTTTCTTGACAGACACGACAGATGGACGGATCGACAGACAGACAGACAGACAACAAGTGATCCTATAAGGTTTTCGTTTTGCTTTTGAGGTACGGAACCCTAAAAGAGTGCTAAGACTACTAATTAATAACAATTTATTTTTTAAATTGGTATCTAATTTTAAGTTGTTGTTGACAGATGTACACAAGATGTCGGCGGCAATACACGGTTAACTTCCAGGAGACGACGCTAATTGGCCCAAGTGCTAACTCCGACCCCTTGCAAAGCTGGAGTGAGAACTCAAAGTTGGTCACGCCAAAACTATGCGACGTGTTTACAGTTCAGTCGAAAGTGGAAGTTTAAAAACTAAAAAGTGACTTATACTAACGATTCGTTCAAACTTTTAGGTGTTCTAACTCGTGATCTAAGATTGAAATCTATAGAGCGCACTTTGACTTTGCTTAGATTTATGTTTCAGTTAAAACGAGACAGATTTATACCAGCGTTATAACGCTGTCTCGTTTTAACAGTGTCTTAAGTCTGAGTAAACTCAAAGTGCGCTCTATGGATCTTAGCCTAAAGTTGAAATCTATAGAGCGTACTTTGACTTTGCTTAGATTTAAGTTTCAGTTAAAAAGAGACAGATTTATACCAGCGGTATAACGCTGTCTCGTTTTAACAGTGTCTTAAGTCTGAGCAAACTCAAAGTGCGCTCTATGGATCTTAGCCTAAGATGATATAAGATAGAAGATAAGCCTAGTGATATAAGATAATTCTGTACAAAATTTCGTCAGAATCGGTTAAACTGTTGGGCCGTGAAAAGGTAGCAGAGAGACAGACACACTTTCGCATTCATAACATTAGTAGGTATGGATTAAAAAATAGGCCCAATAATAATTTTAGACCAGTTCTTTATCCTAAACGCGAAACGATATTTTTATTTATATAGAGACCCCGCAATTTAATATTTACATGTCCTTAAAATATCGATAAAGGTATAATGTGTCTACTTGAAATTATAACCTTTAAGAAAATTGGGCCAATATCTGAATATTTGGGCTCAATTTTGTTTAAGGTTATTATTTCTTTCAAGTAGATTTATTACCTTTGGAAAAATGTAATGAATATAAATGTACATAGCATAGACACGGCTTTTATATATTATATACATATATTATTATAGTCACACAGAACTTACCTATGAATTATTGAAGCTGGAATAAGTGTTCATTACGCAAGTGACGAATCACGACTATTGAGTCTTTAATGTATTTAAATAAACATATTCAATAATATAAAAAGAATTAATATTAAAAATTCACCTTTCTATGGTTCATTACTATTCCACGTTAAATAATATGAGTTACTTTAGTAGATAAGTACTATAAGTAATAGAGGTCTTTATATTTAGAAAATACTGTTCTGCGTGTAATGTTTTCTTTAATACATAATCATAATAATAAATGTAAATAAGTGCATGTTTTAAATAAGATCGTATTTTAAACTAGTATTTCTTTCTATACTAATTAACTGTTGTTATATTTATTTGTGTTACATATTTAGTTTTATATATAACAGATTTATCACTAATTATATTAATGTAATGATGTAAGTTGGGGTTTTGATAAACTGTAAGTATTATTAACTGTAATAAAAAAATATTACTTTCTCTTTTCAACATTAATTAGGTATGCAATGTAAGAAAATTAAAATAATATTTATTTTTTATGAGCTTGTTTTATTTGCAAGAAAATATAAAAGAAACAACCTTTTAAAAAGTGCCTGAATGTTGGAAACGCCCTTTCTACCGAGAAAAACTAGCAAGAATCTTGGCAATGGTGTTTAAAAAATTCAAATAAAAAAAAAATATATGAATCATTTAAATATTAATTGCACCTCTTATTATGTATGCTTTATGCGAGAGCATACTTCTAAACTTGTGTAAAATAACATTTGTAGAGTCTATTATAACCAAAATGGCTACATAGAATTTTATCTTTTAGGAAGAAAGTACATAGTACCCACCTATACGCAATCAAGTACATTGGGGAGCTAAACCCATAGGTCAAATATAATATAATAATAATGTGATACTTGTACGTGCTGTAAAATTATTATTCATAGGCTATTAAAACCTTGATTGCACGTACTTCAGTAATATACCTAGCTACTATGCTACTTACATTGCATTATCGAAAATCACTATGCGGATACGAAATTATCTCGTCAAAACGGAATGAAATTTCATTTTGAAATGTGAACCATAGAAGTTATTTGGAGCGCTGTTTAATGAATTTTCGATTTGTGTTCGTCGAATTGGGATATCGGCTAACTCAAAAGGATACCGTGTCTATATCAATTGCAAATCCATTGCAAAAAATTGTATGTTCTATCTTCCTGTACGGAAAATTCTCGTTTCATGCTAAGTGAAAATTTAATTTAATCCTCACTTTTAAAATAGGATGTTTATAGGGTTCCGTACCTCAAAAGGAAAAACGGAACCGTTATAGGATCACTTTGTTGTCTGTCTGTCTGTCTGTCCGTCAGTCCGTCCGTCGTGTCTGTCAAGAAAAGGGTACCTACTTCCCGTTGACCTAGAATCATGAATTTCGGCAGGTAGGTAGGTATTATAGCACAAGTAACGGAATAAATCCGAAAACCGTGAATTTGTGATTAAATCACAGAAAAAAAATTAAAATGTGTTTCAATTTTCAAAGTAAGATAGCTATACCAAGTAGGGTATCATATGAAAGGGCTTAACCTGTACATTATAAAACAGATTTTTACTTATTTTTATGCATTATAATTTCTGATATATCGTGCAAAATGTCAGAAAGATACCCAAGTACGGAACCCTCGGTGCGCGAGTCTGACTCGCATTTGGCCGGTTTTTTTAGTTTTTATAGGTTAAATTATTATCAAAGTTTGAGTGGTAATAACCGAGACCGACAAAGTATCTACTGTCCGAGATATGGGAGCAGTGAAAGTGCCAAATTCGGTCATCAACCAGTTCCCGACTGTGTCAACGTTCCTTAACAACCGCAAATCGTCCTGTAACTACTTCGGCTCAGGTTCCTCAACTTAAAGTAAGTAGGTATACTAGCTGAAGCTCCTACAATGTGTGTGACCTAGTGGTGCCAGTGCACTAGTATACAATCAAAACATCAGTGTATTTAAACAACTGCACTGATGTTTGTTATGGTTGCACGAGTCAATAATGGGTGCAGGATAACTGCTTTTGAGTCCGAATTAATTGGCCTTTACGTTGCTTCCGCGCTTCAGAGGGCACATTAAGCTGTCAATTCCGATTTTTAGGGTTCTGTACTCAAAGAGTAAAAACGGAACTCTATTATTATCACTTTGGGTACTACGGAACACTAAAAACAACAAAAAAAAAGAGTTATTTCTTGTGCGATAGTAAGGAATCCTTCCTGTGACCGACTTGCACTTGACCGATTTTTATTAAGTTTCTATATTTTAAATGGCAGTTAGTTTTGGATTGGAGCCCTCCATAATTAACCTTGCCACGTGCCACGTTTTATCATCAATTAGAGAGTTTTCCGGTCAACTGGAGTGGAAGTAGGTAATATGATAATGAATAGTGTATAATAAAAATTAATGCATAGTGAATAATTAATAGGTACTATTGAACTAGCTTTCACCCGCGATTTGGTTTCACTGTACTTGTAGATTTGAATAATTAGATTGAATATTCAGATTCAGATAATGAATAGTGTATAATAAAAATTAATGCATAGTGAATAATTAATAGGTACTATTGAACTAGCTTTCACCCGCGATTTGGTTTCACTGTACTTGTAGATTTGAATAATTAGATTGAATATTCAGATATTATATTATTATATCTCCTAAAAATATCGATAGAATCTCCCGACGAGGTCAAACAATGGCAAGATTTTTGACTAAGTACTACTTACGCGTGACGTGATAATATGCTATCTTCTTTAGCAAATAACAACAATAATGAACAATTATGAACAAGTCGTCCTAAAAAAATACGACTGCCTTTCCAAAAAACGAACAAACACGTAAAAATTTTCATATTAATTGAAAATGGCACCATACCCGTACATATTGAATTATTTTCAAAAATTTATAGCAAGTAGGTATCACTCTGGATTTTGTAAGGATTCTAACATAGTACCATACCTCCAAATCTGTTTAGGCATTCAAAAGTTATGGTGAGTAAGAAACTCGCATACATGATTCTTGAAAACATTACACTCTGTCAGTGTAAACATATTCCGGAAAGGTTAACTATTAGTTGCACATCCTTTAAAGAGGGGTCTCTCCGTCACTCGCTCCATACAAACGTAGTTCCAATTTCATTTGAATATTAAGCAACCAAAGCCCATGAAATTTTGCAGATATATTCTAGAAAGTAATATCTATGCCTGTTGTTTTTCAGATTTCTGTTAAAATATTCGGTTTCAAAGTTACGCGGTCTTAAAAATTCACATACAAATCTTTGTGTTCCTGTAATTTTGAAACTACATATTTTTAGAAAAATCTAAAACACCACAGGCATATTAGTTTCTATAATATATCTGCAAAATTTCATGGACTTTGGTTGCTTAATATTCAAATGAAATTGGAACTAGGATTGTATGGAGTAAGTGACGGAGAGAGCCCTGTTAACTATTAGCTGTGGAAGTTTTGAGTGCACGCAATGTAGGTTACGCGGGCCGCTCACCTTTCGATATTTACGAGTTTACCTAACTAAAACTTTGATTTTATTGAATAAGCTTTTGCCGTCAATTATCAGTGTTTATTCTAATAAACACTGATAATTGACGGCAAAAGAATTTTTATAAAGCTTTAGCTTAGTAAAAATTCCGAATATTTTTGTTTTCCAGGAATAAAATGTAGTCTAGATCACTCCTTGCCCTAGTATGACTCTACAATCTACATGCCTCCGAAAGTTCAGCCGTTTCGAAGCTTAATTACAAGTCAGAACATACAGAAGGATGCTCGTAGACAAGACACATAGAAGACTCGATAGAAGTCCTACGTAGTGGATCGTTATAGGAACTTTTGTTTACTGATAAACTCTGTTTAAAGCCTCGATAGCTCAACGGTTGAGGAGCGGACTGAATTCCGAAAGGTCGGCGGTTCAAACCCCACCCGTTGCACTATTGTCGTTCCCACTCCTGGCACAAACTTTACGCTTAATTGGAGGGGATAGGGGAGTATTAGTCGTGATAAGCATGGCTAACATTCTTTTATAATATATAAAAATAAAGTTCACACAAGTGACTGTATATAGTAGGTACTATCTATCTCGCAGCTGATGTTTAGGGGTCTTTGGGGATCAGGAAGGTAATTAGAGGTAGCCTGCCTAAGATCACTTCTGCACCTGCACTTATACTTAGGTTTTTGGTTAGTTTTAGTTTGGTAATCCTTAGCATTTTTTAAAACGTTTTTGAAAATTTTCACGTTTTATAACATCTCAATTAAAAAAAAAAAAAAGAACATTAGCCATGCTCATCATGACTAATACTCCCCTTTCCCCTCCAATTAAGCGTAAAGCTTGTGCCAGGAGTGGGTACGACAATTATAGTGCAACGGGTGGGGTTTGAACCGCCGACCTTTCAGAATTCAGTCCTCTCCTCAACCGTTGAGCTATCGATTCTCTATTTCCTTAATTAAAATAAATACCTATTTACCGCCACAAATTGCAGTTGAGAAGAAGATACCGTTTAAATGTTATACTTAGGTACCTACAGAGAATCATCACAATACGCAGGTCATTGCTCTTACCCACTTATCGGTGCTACAAATTGATTAGTCACAAAGCACATGAAGGATATTTCACACAAAACAAAACTATGCGAGTAAAATTTCATTCCTGTTGGTTAATTCCATCACAGATAGCACGACCACACATTATTGAGTATCACAATTATTAGTAGGTATGTTATGACAACCTCATACTTAGGTTAAAATATAAATCGCATTAAAATATATTCGCCAGTAGAAACCACACGACTTGCGTGAACCGACAAATAAGACTGGCGATTATTGTTTAGGTACCTACTTTTGTCGAAACAAAAACCGGAATAACAGGTTTTAAAACTAGTTGTCAAGGTCTATTTCACTAATCCAAAACACTGACGAACTCGCTGGCGCAGTAGTAAACCGCTGTGACCTTATTAGTGGGAGGTCCCGGGTTCCATTCCCGGCCGGGTTAAGAATTTTTAATTTCTAAACTGGTGGGAGGCTTGGGCCGTGGCTAGTTACCACCCTACCGGCAAAGCCGTGTCGTCAAGCGATTTAGCGTTTCGGTACGATGCCGTGTAGAAACCAAAGGAGTAGGTTTTAATAAAAACTGCCTTACTCCTTCCAGATTAGCCCGCTTCCATCAGACTGCATCATCACTTACCACCAGGTGGGATTGCAGTCAAGGGCTATCTTGTATCTGAAAAAATCATTCCCGACAGCGGCAATTTGAGAATTTATGATTTAGAAAGGAAAAATACCTGCTATTTGATCCTCTAAAAATTGATCTATTATAAACGAGCACTTTTAAAAATAAATAATGTATTTTTTTGATGAATGAATGATTTGATAAAAAAAAAACATTTTTTATCAAAATTCAACACTTTCGTAAGCAACCGATACACGCCTTTATTAAACATCACGAATGAGACCTCTGAGAATAATGAAAATAAATGAAATAAGTGTATTGTGCATTTAGTAAGAAAGTTATACAGAGGTACATCACATTTTATTGGAAGCTTAGATCCAAATACACGTTTCAATCTAATACTGGAGAAGCTAAACCTTGTATCAACAAGAATCACATTTTAATATGGTATTCCTTTGTGTGACATACAGATGCAATATGTACTCGGCAAATCGAATTTATTTCTTGGAATGGTGGAGTAAACAGTGATAAGACAAATTCATGACAAATTCTGTTTAAAATGACTAATTACTGAACGCAGAAACAGGGACTTCATTGCATAACGCAATCGCAATGATCACTCTCAAAGTTGAACATGATTGTAATTTTGAGTGATCAATATTGTTTGGCTTGTTGGTATTCAAATACACAGATGAATTACAAGAATGTTGTCGTCACAAGTTGACTGTTCCAAACTTCACACTAATATTATAAAGGAGAAAGTTTGTATGTGTGTGTGTGTGTGTGTGTGAGTGTGTGTGTGTGTGTATGTTTGTTACTCCTTCACGCAAAAACTACTGGACGGATTGGGCTGAGAATGGAGATAGATTATACCCTGGATTAGCACATAGGCTACTTTTATCCCGGAAAATCAAAGAGTTCCCACGGGAATTTTAAAAAAAACCCACATCCACTAACACGGTAGTTTGGCAGCTAATGTGTGACGAGTCGCAATCTCAATTGTTATAATTGGCTGAATTTAAGCTATTCTTGTTGCAACAATGAATTGTAGCCAAAAGTGAGCGAGTGTCGACTCAATCAGGTTTGTTTTATCGCGTCATGTAAATGTTTAATATGTGTTTATATGTTTCAGCCTAAAAGTAAAAGTGATTGCAAATACGTTGCTCAATTGCGCCCCAGTTTATTACAGAATCTTGAAATTCGTGGGGGTGGATTGCATGAACGATTTCATTAATTTATCAAGAATACAAATGGTAAAGTGACGGCTTATTAAATATTTATTTTCATATTCTTCATTCTATATTCTTTACTCTTATGATATTTGAATAAGACGAAAATTCGTATTAGTGCTAACGCAGATTGTTTAACAAAGAAATAAAAAAAAGAAAAGGTAATTAGTTCCAGATTTGTTCTACCGAATTTACCTTAAAACTGAATTTGTTCCGCGGAAAAAATGTAATACTTAAATGCTTTTGATGTCGAGCTACACCAACGGTATTTCTCTGAAAAGGAAGTCTCTAGTACTGTTCGGTAGTGTTCAGTCTTTGTGACAAGCTTTCTTTGTCAATAATATCAACTTTCGTGAACTATGAACTTAAGAGAAAAATCCTAATGAAATAATCGAATATAATTTTATTTAATAGAGTGGATAAATAAATATTAGAGTTAAAATTCAGATTATGATCTGATTATATTGGCCAGCAAAATTAAAAAAAAACCCTGAATAAAATTGTAAAGTAACTAGTGAGTGATTTCTTTTGTGTGACATCTTCCATACATTGTATGTTGCCCAATATGTAAATATTGTTGTCGAGTTAGATATCGACTGGGGACAAAACTTAGTTATTTTACATTTTAACTTGTAATGAGGACTACTTTAACTCAATACCTAGAGGAATAGCAAAGTTTTAATTAGTTTCATTAATAAGACTTAGGGTCGCGTCTTATTTAAGCACCACGCTTTATTAAGTAAGTACCTATTTAAATGATGATAAACTAGACTCTAGGTCATAATCTATTACCGTAACAAATAATAAAAAATTATACATGACAAATTTAAAATACTTACATAGTAATACTTAAATTTAAAAATACATACAGATAAAAATACTTACATAATCTTGTACGATGATGAGCAATGCTTTGTGTGCAAGTGCAACGACATCGACATATATCGACAGTAGATTGACTATTATTAATATTGTTGTCATAATAGTTAGGCCAATTTAGTTGAAAAAAAAACCTTTATAAATTATTTTACTTACCTTATGATACCTGACACCTTAATTTTCTCGCATAATCCATCTTCCATTGGTGAAAACTTTAAAATCCCTACAGACATTAGGTAGGTAGGTAGAGACAGCTGAACAAACTTAGCTGAGGCACTCTGTTATATAATAATTAAATTATAATCACTACTTATTAATATAAATGTGAGTGCTTGTTTGTTGGTTTGTCCTTCAATCATGACGCAACGGAGCAATGGAGTGACGTGGTGGTTGACGAACACTTTATTTAATGAATAAAGAGTTCGTCAAATCGAAAGGATAAATTGTAGCCTATGTCACTTTCCAGGTCTACTAACTAACTATATTCACGCAAACAACACGTGGATCCGTTGCTCTGTTCGAGTTGCGACGTGATTAAAAGACAAGCCACGAAGCCAACAAACAAGCACACTTTGGCATTTACGCTATGGGTAGGACCCCGACATAATTTCAACCCAAATACCCTATTTTTCCACCTTTCAAACAAAAAAAAACTCAATTAAAATCGGTTTATTAGTTTAGGAGCTACTATGCTACAGACAGATACACAGATACATAGATACACAGATACACACTTTTTGGGTCGGGGGTTAGTAAAATTCAGATTTTGTTAATGAACTCAAAACAATTAAATTGTGTGACGTAGGAGTAAGGCCGATATACAAAATCCTTTAATTTATGTACACCTTCATGTTTGCATTTTCTACTTTGATGAGCCTACAATGGCTAGAGGCTTATTGAGGGGCGCGAGCTTTCCTGGTAACGAACGTTATTAATTTCTTTTTAACCGACTTCCAAAAAAAGGAGGAGGTTCTCAATTCGTCGGAATCTTTTTTGTTGTATAGAATCAGGTGTTACGGAAGTTCATGATATACAAAGAATCAAAAGCTCAATTTGCTATAATCCGTCAAAAAAAAGGCAAATCTGTACGGTACAACCATGCAGCATGCACCACCCGCCCTTACACTGCTAAACATACAGGAAAAGCCAGCCAAGCAAGCCCCAACTACCACTACGCACAAATCCACCAAAACACATTCGATGCTTTCGCTCCGACACCGGAGCATCCTCAGGAAATGTAGACCTTACAATACACAATTGCAAAATTTTTTTGCTGATGGATTGATGGGCTCAATAATAAAATGAATACAGAAATTTCTTATTTTAACAGAATTAAGCTAAAAAGGGTAAGCTAAGGTACAAACCATCATCAAAATCTCAAAGATTTGTATGTAAATCGCGAGTATTTGTATGTAGAGTTCACTAGGAATAACATGTAGTGCGATTTTGCAGAACCATAATATTGTCAAAGACACGCACACGACAAAAACTTTTGATCCACCCATTCTGGCAATTATAAAGGTGCCAACACACTCGAACTGAACTGCAGCTGAGCTGCGCGTCGCGGCAGCGCGGCTGGAGAGAATGTCGTGCGGGGCGCTGCCGCGACGCGCAGTTCGGCTGCAGTTCACTTCGATTGCGTGGGCACCTTAATACTGTCAAGGACACGCACACTCAAAAACTTTTGATCCACCCATTCTGGCAATTATAAAGCGATGATTGAATTGGCAACTGAAATGAAATTGATTGATTATTTCAAATTATTAAAATAGGTCATTCATTGTAATGTAGGCAACGCTATGACAAGGATATGACCTACTGAACTATTTGCTGACTAGATTAATTGTTTAGAATTCAATCACAGTCATAGAATGTTTGTATGTACCTATTATTACAATTAAGTCTGTCCGTTAAAATGTCGCTTTCCTTTTTGGACATTTTGATCTTGAGAATATGTTAAGCTTTCATTATACGATCATTTATGCGGGCTTACGGACTTAGTCAACTGGTTAAAATAAAACGTACAAAAAATTCAACGTGGATGGATATTTCATTATTATGCAAGAGTTTTACGAAGTTGGATTAAATATCACAGATTAAATAGAAAGTGAAGAACAAGTAACTATTAACTTAACCAATTATTATTATTAGAGTTTTTCTTATTCCATCTTTCAGACACCGATAATATAGATAAAACTATATTAGGTAAACCGAGTTAAGAGCGGACTGTAAACAAAAAGAACACTTGAAAATAAAACTGTTGCCTCTTGGTTTTAGCAAAGCGGATATTTTTCCTTTTATTTTCATGAAAACTTCAACGGAAAAAGGAGATAATGAATATTATGTTTGCACTTTGTACCCGTACTTTCCGTAAAAGGTTCACTGGACGTCATTACGTACATGTTGGTGGCGTAGATCCATTATCCCAACAATTAGTGTGAGATCACGTTTTCCATTCACACACGGAAAGGACACACACACATATTTTATAATATTTACCCAATTCTGGTAACGGGTAACCATCATTTGAAGCACGTGCTTGTGTCAAAAGCTACGCAAACCCTGCGTCCATATCTATGTTCTTATGTCGGGGTCCTTAGTAGATCATAGAATATGTGTGATACACACAAGTGTACGAATTTGTCTTCACTTTTTATATTTTAATATGTGCTCATTCAATCCAACTTTGTAAAACTTGAATAACTATCACACTAATATTATAAAGGCGAAAGTTTGTATATGTGTGTGTGTGTGTGTGTATGTTTGTTACTCCTTCACGCAAAAACTACTAGACGGATTTGGCTGAAATTTGGAATGGAGATAGATAATATCCTGGTAGCACATAGGCTACTTTTTATCACGGAAAATCAAAGAGTTTCCACGGGATTTCAAAAAACCTAAATCCACGCGGGCGAAGACGCGGGCATCGGCTAGTGAAATATAATTCATGAATGAAACATGTTGATTTTTTTGTATAATTTGACAAAATCGGTAAGCCCGGATAAATGAATATTATGAAAGCTAAACGGATTTTCAAGAACAAAACTCTACACAGCACAATGCTTGCCACTCGGTTAGAAAAGAGGCCGTGCGTTCCTAAGTCTTAATTTTCCTTGCAGATGCTAATTTAACGTAGATATTCGATTTTCTGCGAATTCAACCTTTGACTTTCAGCTCAGTGTAATAATTACACCACTTAACAGGGCTCTCTCCGTCACTCGTTTCATACAATCGTAGTTCCAATTTCATTTGAATACTAAGCAACCAAATCTGTGTCTGTGGTGTTTTAGATTATTCTAAAAATATGTAGTTTTAAAATTACAGGGGCTCAAAGATTTGTATGAAAATTTTTAAGATCGCGTAACTTTGAAACCGAATATTTTAACAGAAATCTGGAAAACCACAGACATAGATATTAGTTTCTAGAATATGTCTGCAAAATTTCATGGACTTTGGTTGCTTAATATTCAAATGAAATTGGAACTACGATTGTATGAAACGAGTGACGGAGAGAGCCCTCTTAAGTAATAATTACACCACAGCAGTAAGTGGCGGCGTAAAACCTAACGCGTTGGAGTCACTTAATAGAAAATGACTTGAACTTTTGTAATAACTACCTACCACCGCGAAATAGATCGTTTTTTCTAGAACACTTCTCTAAGTAATACATTAAAGTAGCATAATAATCACAAAAAATAATGATTAATAATAATTTTATGTTACAATATTAGGGAAAATAAAACTAAACATTAATTTTGTACCATATTTTATTTTATTTAAAAAGAGACACGTATAAACCTTTAGTTTAAGTTAGTACCTGCATAGGCACAAGATATTAGGTATAACTGAAAGTCTTTACAGATAATGATGAATGTGTCAGGATAAAGTAGTTTTTAGGCTAAATTGTAGTTACCTACCTGATAAAAAATCTATTCCTATTTCTAAAAAATAAGTGAATGTGAGAATTTTCGATAACTTGTCCTACGAGTACCTAAATATTAACTACGTTGTTAAAATTACCTATCTTTTATAATTATTTACAAAATGACTAGATATTCGGATTCTGAATTAATTATACCTATTTTTATGCATTGAAAAAGTAGGTGCTTAAAAAGAATAATTTTTCTTTAGTTAATTTTAACATTACATTATATAATTTTATTTTATAACTAATTCTTATATTTTTAATTGACTAGATCGTACATTTTTTAGTAGATATTTATTCAAACATTTTTTTAAATATTTTAAAATATTTTAAAACATAAATTTTAAAATATAAATTTTTAAATATAAATTTTTAAATATAAAATATATATTTTAAAATATAATTTTTTTTAAATATTTTTTAAATATAATTTATTTATTTAAACATTTTTTTAAATAATATTATTAGGATACAGACGCATCCGGCCGTTGTACTATGCCTTATGTAAAAAGCGGTTTAAAAACGAATGCGTCAATATGCTAAAGGAGTACTGACGAAAAATTGATAAGTACTTAAATAAATTATAATACAATACAAACACTACACTAGGTCCCTTCTTTTCAATATTATCTTCCTATTTATTTATGACTAACATTTATTTAAGTGCGCACTCAATAAGTGATTTCTTCGATACCTATTACTTAGTGAGAAAGCTGTAAGAAATAAAGTGAAAGTTACGAAGCTGTAAGATTTATAATGATTGGAGTCATTTGTTGCGTTTCGCAAAACATCTTTAGTATAAGTGGACGTTGTTACGCAAAAAGGGAGTTAGTTTGAGATATTAAATTTTACAGAATTTTGCAGAATATTTAAAACTAACTCTCTAACGGTTGGATCATTTTCGTGTATCAACGTCCAAATTTATTTATTAATTTTACTTTTTAAATATGTGACGTTATCAAAATACAGAGTACTTAACTACTTACCTATTAATATGTGTATCTAAAGTATTTTTGAATGAAAAATCATAAAATTCTCGGTTTTTTCCGGGATATTAAAAGAAGATATGAAAGGATCCGCCTTATGTGTATAATCTACGAGTTAAGAACGAGTGTCAATTTTTTCAGCATTTGTTCACGAATTACGGTCATTAAATTCAACAAAAATAACTAATAACAAAATAGAAAAAGTAGCATTTTGCAAAAACAATTTAATTTTCTTTATCTAATTTAATGATTTTTATTCTTTATAGTTCTAAAGGTGCGATATTATTATTAATTACTAGAGGATGCCCGCGGCTTCGCCCGCCTGGATTTCGGTTTTTTAAATCCCTCAGGAACTCTTTGATTTTCCGGGATAAAAAGTAGCCTATGTCCTTTCCCGGGATGTAGCCCATGTCTGTACCAAATTTCATCAAAATCGGTTCAGCGGTTGGGCCGTGACAACGTAGCAGACAGTCAGACACACTTTCGCATTTATAATATTAGTATGGATTTAAAACGTGATCATGGGTTTGCAAATGAACTGCTGGCAATCAGCTAAACTTTAATTAGAAAAAGTTCAAGCAGAAAAGACGGTTAGGTAACCATAGATCATCATTCGAATTGCAATTGGGTAGGTATTTTATAGATTGCGTGAATCAATACAGATAGTAATACTAATGTTATAAAGAGGTAATTTTTTTTTAATTTGTTTGTAGGCGGTCTCTGGAAGTACGAACCGATTTTGAAAATTCTTTCATCTGCAGAAAGCTACATTATTTCAGACTAGCTATATTTAATTTTCAAAAAATTAGAGATCCTACGAAAAATGTAATAAGCTACCCGTGCGAAGCTGGATGGGTTTCTAGTAAATTATATTTCAATAAGTCAATACATAACTATAATTATTATCAAAGCTGTATTCTATTTTAAACTTAATAATATTCACGTTATTCCACACGTGTAGACAGACGGCAATTTGCTCGGTTCAAAAGTTTTGAAATCTTATAAGACCCTGTTATCATCTCAAGCTCCTGTATTCCAGAAATTGTAAACGTGTTGTTTATTGTGGGTACCCCAGGTATCTACTAGCAGCAGTCCAAGCACGTTCGGTGCGAGAACGTTTTCCCACACATCTTTAGGTGACAGCGTTGGAAAAGTCGCGATAGGATATGTCACACTGATTGTGTTTGGGCTACAAGTTGCGTAATATGTTTATCTTCGTAGTGGTTATACAGAACAGTCGATAGCTCAGGCGTAATTTCTCAATTAATATAAAATTTATTGTTATTAATATTCTATTACTAAGTACATTTAAATCTACCTTAAAAACGAACCTACTATAGATATAGCCTGTTTTAGACTTTCTATATTTTGTAATTGAATATATAACAGTATGTTTTTTAATTGCAAGCCTTCAAGTAAAGAATTGTGTTGGGAGTAGGCGTCAATCTGTTGAATGAGATTGTCAAATCACATTACAGTCTAAGAGCAATCATACCACAAAATGTTTTCTCGCAACTTTTTGATCGACAAACCGTTGCAAAAATCGCGAGAAAAATGTATCGTATTTAGTGTGCTCCGGCTGCAGTTATTTGTAGAAAATTACAGATTTTAACGATCTCGTAAAGTGACGAGTTTGTTTACTTGAAAACTACTGGTCAAGGCCGCTTCGTAATTATATTTAACTATATTCACTATTTATATTATTTATTGAATTTAGTTTGGCATTGGGGACACTGATCGCCGGGCTTGCAATGCTTTGTTGTTACAATATTCACGTATCTCTTCAATCGGCTGCATCAGGAATATAGGAACGTCATCATCTCGTTTCTGAAAAAAAAAGTTGATTTAGGGTGAGCTGTGAAAATTTTATCTTTCAATTTTCTGGTTGAACAGGACGTCTTATCTAAATAGTGATGGACCATAGCTCTTGAATTGGTGTCAGCAACGCAACGCTTTCTCGTGGTTTCTCGTGGTTTTGCATCTACAAAGCGTGCAAAAGCCGTAAAAAGCGCTGTCGCAATGGCTGTACTTGGGCTGTAGGTCGTTTGCTTTCAAAAGAGCTAGTTCAAACTTTGGGGTTGACCTGAGGTGCATCAAATCGAGCCGAACGGCGCTGATTGAAAGTATAACAAAGTATTCGATTCAGCGCACTACGACGCATCGCTGATCTACACACTATAGTGTAACAATATGGCGTTTTTATTATTATTACGATTTGATTCGACTCGGCTCTGTGAACCTAGTTTATATCAAACATAATACTTCATTTTCATAATCTCTTGGTTTCTGCCAGGAGGCCTGAATTCTATTCTATTCTGACCGTCGGTCGCGTCGTAGATACGAGGACATCAGGCTTTAAAAAACCGGCCAAGTGCGAGTCGGACTCGCGCACGGAGGGTTTCGTACGATATTTCGCACGATAAATCAAAAACATAAACATTGTGCATAAAAATAAATAAACATCTGTTTTAGAATGCACAGTTAAAGCCCTTTTATATGATACCCCACTTGGTATAGTTATCTTACTTTGAAAATTTAAACACATTTTAATTTTTTTTAAATAATGTAACCACAAATTCATGGTTTTCAGATTTATTGCTTTACTTGTGCTATAAGACCTTCCTACCTTCTAAATTTTATGATTCTAGGCCAACGGGAAGTACTCTATAGGTTTTCTTAACAGACACGACGGACGGACGGACGAACAGACAGACAGACAGACAACAAAGTGATTCTATAAGGGTTCCGTTTTTCCTTTTGAGGTACGGAACCCTAAAAAGGGGGTAAATCTCATTGTACCTTCAATAATTCGTAGGTGAAATAACGGTCAAGCGGGACAAAATATCGGATCGATTGATGTGAAATTCATGAACTTACATACTGGTGGTTGAAATGACCTTACAGTCTGCTGAATCTTTTGGTGATAAATAATTCTGAGCTTCATATTATATTATCTGGTAGGTATTCAATGTCACTCCAGAAGTTTGTATAACAATGGAGTATATTATTTTAAATATTGAGATACATATTTAGTGAAAATAGTACTAAAGTTGCATAATAAGTCAGAGATAAAGTATGAAAATTGTATCATGTGAGTATATACTTACGTAAAGTTGTAATAATGTAATCTTTTTGGTTGAACTGTTTGTACGTGGAGGGTAATACGATTCAAAAAGTGATATTTAAAAAATAAGTAAAAAAACTGATTCCCGCCATTTTCAGATTATTTTTCTGTCCAAGAAAATTAGTGAATCAGAAAGGAATTCGATGCATTTGAAGTAATCGCAAACATGATAACTTTTCCACTCTACTGCAGTTCAGTCTAGTGTAGTCTGTCATGGATAAAGTTGATGCTTTTTGTGAAAGAGTGGAGCAAGATCGGCATATAAGTAATTATAGCATTACTGAAGAACTGGGCATTAATCACAAAACAGTTTTATTTCAATTGAAGAAGTCTGGGTACAAAAAAACTCGATATCCAAACAAGCTCACTGAAAGAAGCTCAGTAAATTTATAACACCCCCGACAAGTGAAGGTTAAGTAACTAGAAAAGAGCTGATAACTTTGAAACGGCTGAACTGATTTTCTTGGTTTATAGCTAAGAACACTCTCGATCAAGCCACTTTTCAAACAAAAAAAACTAAATTAAAATCGGTTCATTAGTTTAGGAGCTACGATGCCACAGACAGATACACACGTTAAACTTATAACACCCCTCTTTTTGGGTCGGGGGTTAATTATCTGATAAAATGCAATGAAACCGCAACATTTTTGAAAAGATTGGGTGATTAGAAGTGAATAACTCTCGATAAGAACGTGCGGAAAAGATCAGTATAAAATCAGTGAAACGGATGATAGATCGTGGAAAGCTAGCTAGCAGATAGACACACACACTTTCACATTTGTTATATTAGTTTTTTTTTTCTTCTCTCGTCTGGCTTTACACTGATTAGCCAATGTCAAGTGTGTAGTTATTTACAAGTTAGGAAAACTATATGTATAAGTATGGACTTCGTCTGTGCTGGCGCCCGCCGACATAAACGCGGCGCCCCTCTAGAGCGCTTCTCAGTCAGTTCCTCGGTCAGTTCCACCACCAATAAACACCAGCGGGACACAAAAACCGGCCACTTCTAACAAAAAAACACTCCAAAAAGTCACAACATGCGCGCCAACAAACGCCACCACAGACAAAGTCCTGTTATATTAGTATACATTAGATGAATACTAGAACTTGGTCAAGTACGAGTCGGACTCGCACACGAAGGGTTCCGTACAATCGTACAAGAAACAATACATTTTTTATTTTAATGGCGGCCATTTTATAGTTTTTATGAGATATTTGTTGCTATACGAGTAGCGAAAATAGAAATACCATTCTATTAATTTCATTCTGAAAATTTCTATGCTCTACCTACCTATTATACCAGTTCATGAGATACAGACACGATACAGCCCATGGATAGACGGACGGACTGACGGAGAGTAGAGGCTTAGTAATAGGGTCGCGTTGATATTGAGTATGGAACCCTAAAATGGTATTTTTTTTTATATTGTTACCTTGTAATAAGGCTTAAGTATTTTCTTTCGAAGTATCTTTCGACCTAGTTCCTCGTGATCATTTAAAATTGAATAGCGTGAGACTAAAAATATTATATAATAAAAAAACAGTTAAGTGCGGGCCACGCGGTCTGTAAGGGTCCTCCGTAGTTGCCTGCCACAATATATTAACTGCTATACATTATCTAACAACTTCATCTATCTTCATCTTGTAAAACCTATACTTTAGTTGGTGACAAATGCACACACGCGTACACACACACTTACACACACGCACGCATACCAACCCCCCCCCCCACTCATACTTGACTCTAAAAAATTTATTTTACCACTTAGTCCGCGTGATTAATATGTGGGTTCACATGCCAAATTAAAGCTTTCTAGTACCTACTAAAAGTGTCTGAGCAAAGCCGGGGATGGACGGACGCGGTGAACGGACGGATGGACAGATAGATGGACATGGCGAAAATATAAAGGTTCCTTGTTTACTATGGAACCCTAAAAGAAGGAAATAACGTAATCTAGATATTCAAACCATGGTAAAACTACAAAATGAAACTTTTCCTCATTTCTACGATCGACATAAACGATAATTGTGATCAAGATTTCTTCCTAGAAGTCCCAATATCCTTTCCTACCATTATATTTGAGCTTATAAACTATAGTCTCTTATAACTTAACATTGTAGAACTATAGAACTTAACAGAATAATAGAATAATAACAGAATGTTTATGATAGAATAATAGACCACGAGTCGATAGGGGAAAACACCTTAAAATCAGAGAACAGGGAACAATGATTCGCAAAATGTTTCCCCCTTTCCCATAAGCGTAGAAAATAAGAAGTAGCTACTAAATTAATGAAATTAGTACCTGAAATAAGACTTCGCCTTCGAAATATGTTAATTGATATTTTCTCGTCCTCAGCAGGAGTCCGACGAGTTTGTCTGAGATCACCGTGTAGATCTGTAAGGAAAATATAACGTGAATACCAGCATATTATATTTAATTTAAAATATAATTTAATTTTGAGGAGTAAAGGACGGACCACATTACAGGCGGCGCTGCGCTGCGCGTTGCTACGCGTCAAAATATTTTTTATGCTGCGTCACGCCCGCCATTTATTGCGACGTGCACCATACGAAATGATTGAAATAATATTTTAATACTTATGTATTAAACCTCGACCAATGCGGTTTGACCTTAAGGGTGGTTTTAGACTATCGCGTTTTTGCGCATATCACGTTTGTTTTGGCATATACAAACGTGCTATATTTTGCGATTCAATAAACCGAACGCGCGTAAATGCTCAACGACGTTACGGCGTGTTCGCTCAAACTATCGGGCCAGTTATTTAGTAGCAATAATATGAATTGTCATCTTGTGCGGTTTGCGCGTCCAGAGCTTATTAAGTCGTAGGTATCCTGGTAGGTATAATCGTCGTAGGTAGGTTGGTAGGTATAACAGCCGGGGTGGCGTTTTTTTTTTTTTTGCTGATTTAATATCAGCCTTAACCACCCAGCTATCAGCTATACCTCCTACATTACAAAAACTCTACATTAAATATTAATAATTTAATTCCGAGTTAAATACATATTTTACTTTATACCTCTACAAGTAATTAGGCATCAAATTCAATCTTATTAATTATTAATATTTCGATTTGCGGCGTGTTTCACATTAATTCAATAAATTTATTCCAAAACTAATTAACTCCAAATCATAGGTGTGTGCTTAGTATGAGATTTTACCTCACAGCAAAGTTGACAGAATTCGAGCCTCGAAATACTCCATCGACCTAATTTGTCTCGTCTTAAAGCTACAAGATCGTCTCTATACATTGCATTCGGATATCCTAGAATCTGACTGCTAATCTTCCCATATTAATTAGAATTATATGAAGAGCAATTTGAATGAAATTGTGTCCATGCACGTATATATAACGAATCATAAACAATAACAAAAGCAAACACCACGCTCAATGACAACGGAAATATTTCCACGTGCTCTTAGGAGACGTTAAGATTCTGCATTAGTCAATTCGGCCGTTAACAACGTTGTCTTATTTGTCCAAAAAGACTGACGGACACTTTTTGACAAATAACAACATTGCCAAGTAACTTACCGAAAGATTACCTACATTGAAGATAGATTGATCATTATTAATTTCAGTCTTTAGACGGTTGGTTATCTGACAAACATCGCTAAACAAACAACGAAACCTATCATCACACGCACAGCCTCCGCGGTGCAGGATAGCGCGAGTGACATGCGGGTGTGCGGGACGTCCACCTGCCTCTTACCCCGATTGCCATCTCGACCTGTCGCAAACTGTACATGCAGCGATAGGTACATCACCCGGATATACGAGTGCATTATACGTTCCAAAATCATGACGTCACATAACATTCCAACTGCGCCGTCATGGCCGAGTGTCGGCCAGCGTCGGCCAAGATTTAAATTTGGCATGCGTATAGTAATGACCGACTGTTCGCTCGTAATTAGCGGCATAAACACTACCGGCGAAACCGAATATGGAAACGGGAACGGGCGGGCGAAAATAAATCTGGAGCATTTTCCGGTTCAATGTCGCAATAAATATATTCTATACTAGCTGATGCCCGCAGCTTCGCCCGCGTGGATTTAGGTTTCTAAAAAAAGTAGCCTATGTTATATATATGTTATATGTCTAAGTAGGGAGTAACAACTCCCTCGTCAATCCTCTACTTGTCTGTGAAAATCCCGTCTAAATCGGTTCAGCCGTTCCGAAGATTAGCCCGTTCAAACAGACAGACAGACAGACAAAAGTTTTAAAAATATAAGTTCAAATAACCATATGAGCTTAATAAGAGGTAGTTATTTCGAAATTACAGACAGACACTCCAATTTTATTTATTAGTAGTATAGATACGTCATGATTTATCTATTTAAATTTGAAATAAATAAATAAATAGATTTTTAATTCAGGCACTTATCATCATATCATTATTATCAACGGATAGAGTTCCACTCCTGAATATGTATAGGTTTCTTGAAGGAACTCCACATGCTGCGTTCTTGCCGCCTAAACACTCTCTTTGATTGATTACTATAGTTTGATGTCATCTGTCCCCCTAGTGGGGTAGTATGGCTCTTCCAATACTGCACTCGCCTTTACGATAACCATTCTAGCACCTGGGGACCCCGAAGTCTATCGTTATCTAATATCAGGCATTAGTATGCGTTAGTAAAAAAAATAATCACACAACCCATGTTCGTACTTTGACAAACAAGTATTCTATTTGCTGAATTAATTTTAATTATTTTTAATCATTAATTTATATTTATAGCGACATCCTGTTTATGCACCTAAAACCTATAACGCTGAATGGAATCTCCTATAAGCACCAATGTGTGCATAATCCTAGCATCTCCGGGGAGAGCTGTCCAGCTTACTGGCCAATTTGCTGAGGTTGCTGTTGGTGTGACTCACTAGCTAGAGCATCATGGACGCGGCATGTGTATGATCACTTAGGAATCATCCACGCGAGTACCCGTTAACATCGCCAATGCACTACAGTCTAATCTAAATGTATAAAAGGAAAATCTGACTGACTTGTCTATCAACGCACAGCTCAAACTACTGGATGGGCCGACATGCAGATCGCTATTATGACGTAGACATCCGCTAAGAAAGAATGTTTGAAAATTCAATCCCTAAGGGGGTAAAATAGGGGTTCGTAATTTTTGTAGTCCATGCGGACAAAGTCAGAGGTATAAGCTACTATGGTGAATATAGGCTTAATAATAGTTCAAAACTTAGACATGCTTCTTTAAATACACAACTACTCATAGAAATAGTTAATTTCACCACAAACAGGTTGAAGATAGTCCTGAAAAGCTAAAAACGAAACAAATTATGAAGTCGGTCTTACCGTTCTACGTGGGAATGCATTTTAATTTTAACACGTGTTCGCTTGAAACTTGAAAGAGCTACGTTATTAATTCTTTTAGTCTGTGATTTCCGTGGGCCAAAGGAAAACGAATAAGAAGCTTATTTTATAAGTTTTTGTATTTATCCTGCTAATATTATAAACGCGAAAGTTTGTATGATGGATGGATGTTTGTTACTCTTTCACGCTAAATTAACTACTGAACAGATGGCTGCAATTTGAAATGGAGATAGGTGGATTATCCCCCGGATACAGCACATAGGGTATTTTTATCCTGGAAAATCAATGAGTTCCCACGGGATTTTTATAAACTTATATCCACGGGAACGAAGTCGCGGGCATCAGCTAGTCACACTTCACACTAATATTATAAAGGCGAAAGTTTGTATGTGTGTGTGTGTGTGTGTGTGTGTGTGTGTATGTTTGTTACTCCTTCACGCAAAAACTACTGGACGGATTTGGCTGAAATTCGGAATGGAGATAGATAATATCCTGGATTAGCACATAGGCTACTTTTTATCCCGGAAAACCAAAGAGTTCCCACGGTATTTCGAAAAACCTAAATCCACGCGGACCAAGTCGCGGGCGTCAGCTAGTAGTAGATAAACCCCCTTAAAGATTAATTTAAGAGAGGTCTGTGCACTTTATGACTTCGGGGGTCCCTTAAAAGAAGGGATATAACTTTTTATCGGATCAGATTCTTGAAGCCTCAAGGCAAGCCACACCCGGGCCAGACAACAAAAGCAGAAAATTACGCATTCTTGTACACTAGGTAGGTATGAATTTGAACATCTTTTTCTATCTAATTTTATGACAATTTGAATCCGAATAGGTATAAATAAACCCACAATGAATTTTACTTTATTCAGATTAAAAAATCAATTCTTGCAAATCCGGTATGAAAACCGTAGGTGCATAAATCCACTCTATGCTATGTACATTGAATGAACGGTCAATTCTTTTTAGCAGTGAGTGAAAATCAGGGCTATGCCTACAAGTAATTTTTAGAAGCTTAGGCTGGACTCTCATTTTTGCTACTGTTGATGTCGCCTTAAGGCCGGCGCACATATATGCCCGCGAAGTTTTCTAATCGCGTGACACATTGCGCGAATTACTACCAGAGAATGCGCGAGCACGCGTGGGACTGCGCCCGGTTGCGCGAGTATCCGCACGGATGCACAATTGATTTTAGATATTATTTCAATGAGGACAATGTCGATGATATTTTGACTGTGAAAAATGCTCTGCGCTGCGCTCCGCCATATGTGCGCCGGCCCTTAGACGACAGCTTAAGTGACAGCTTTGTATCCTAATGAGACGCTCGGCGACGGTTGGAGCCTTTCAGAGGTTCCCTAGATAAACTTAAGCTTCTAGACGATGGTGATTAGAGCAGAAAATTCACCATGTGCACCATGTGTTCGGTTTTACAGCTTTATTGCTAAAGCAAGCTCTTATACAGGCAAACTTTGGTGAAAGGACAGAGCGCGGGATGGCGCAAGATCTAAAAAGTAACCCACGATACAATTTTTTTTGAAGATTATGATAAACATTTAAGTTAGTATGAAAAAAATGAATGTGTTAGATTTAAATTATAAAGTGGGCTTAAATGATGACTAATAAAAGTTATCATCTATCTTTTATTTAGGCTTGTAGGTAGCTATGATTTTGTCAGGTAAAGCCTAAATGTTAAATCATTTAACAATTAAAATCAAGCAAAGCAACTACTGTATTATTTAGTAAAAGTAAGAATCCTAAACTGTTTTCTAAAATTAAATAAATTAAAAACCTAATCTATACTTTCACTTCAATAGATAAAGTTAATTAATTACCAAGAGAGGGTAGGTAGTAAACACCTAAGTAAAACAAACCAAGCTGAATAATAATAATTAGTCGTTTATTCAGATACCTTTCTCACTTTAATCTTTATAGATCTATCTGTATTTTATTGTATTGTTCAGCATAGATCTATTTATTTAAAGATGACTCTACTGCCCGTTTCGCAAAGGTGTTTCGTCGTGGAGAAGAAAGGGCAAAGAAACTCCACAACACACGTCTTTTAAAACCATTACAACATTCAATACATAGTACTAAAACATATTTAATAATCAGTTATAACCAGCAAATGGTTATCAATTATATCAATTATCAATAAAATATAAGAATACTTAACTTTGGTATAACCTGCCGCCCTTGTTTGCTCTGGCGTCAAGAACTTCACCATTTGAACCAGACTGACTTTACTATTTGAATTATAACACAAGAATGACGTAGACTGAATTATTACACAAGAAATGATGTAGACTGAATTATTCCACAAGAATGACCTCCCTCCGTCGAGGTAAGGTACTTTTATAGACACTGCCATCGCAAACAAGGCGGGAATCCATTGTGACGTCCATCTTAATATTTATTTGAAGGTTGGTACAATGTACCAACCTAACACAATATTTAATTTAACATAATAATATCATCAGCAACACATATTTATGGTTTACATATTGTTAATTTGACAATAATAATTAATTACATAATAAATCGATGGTTTACATATTATTTCACATAATAACTATTGACAACTGTATACCAAATCCAGCGGTATCATGTCAACCCTAGTATAGTGACAGTATTTAATTCACAATTAATAATTAATGACATGTATTGATAATTAACATCATAATATTTTAGATATTCTCTTATTCCTTATTTTACATAATAACTATTGACTACTGTATGATAAATGTTAAATCCAGTAGTATCATGTCAATCTTAGTATATTGACAGTATTTATTTTACAATAAATTAACTAGTGATACGTATTGATAATTTGAATCTTAATATTTTACATATTGTCATATTCCTAGATACCAAATTAAACTATGATGAATAATAAAAGACATTATAACAATATCATACTCTTGTTTGATGGCAGCACATTGACAGTGAAAATTGTCGCGGAATAATAACGTTTCCGTTCCAAATATAATAACCAATATGTAGTTCAGTCTCTAAGTTTACGATCGGATCAATTATAACATAATAAATATAGGCATAAATTTATCTTGATCTGACACGGCCAGACTGACAAGTACTTCGCTCTCGAAGTACATAGGGGAAAGAAAGGAAAAGAAAAGGAAAATGCCTAGCTAAAAGCTAAAAAAAAAATATCTGTAAGCTACCAAAAATATATCTGTAGGCTACAAAAAAAAAATATCTGTAAGCTACAAAAAAAAAAATCTGTAAGCTAATAGCTAACCTATTAGTTAGAGACCCCCCTCTCAGTCCTCTCACCTGCTGTGCGTGAAGATCTAGACCGAGTGGGTCAGTAACTCAGCAGACTACTGCCTCCGGCCTTTATTGCAAAATACCTATTCCCGCTGAGTGGAACATAACGGTAGAGCAACAGGGCGGTCATCAGCAGCCTAAATAAACTACCTAACTATCTGCCCCCCATAAATATTATGGGCTTGTACCAGAGACAATTACTAGATCACAGTACTAGCATTTGTCAGGTTCAAGACGTCTAACATTATCAAACCAAAAACTTCTTTTTAAAAAAAAGGAAATGTTAAGAGAAGTTAAGAATTAGTACTGATAATGATTAGTACAAGCAGAACTAACTAACACCTACCTAACAATCTGCCCCCCATAAAAATATGGGCTTGTACCAGAGACAATTACTAGATCACAGTACTAGCATTTGTCTAGTTCAAGACGTCTAACATTACCAGACCAAAAACTTCTTAAAAAAAAAGTATTAATAGAAGTTAAGAATTAGTACTGGCAATGATTAGTACAAGCAGAACTAACACCTACCTACCTAACGATCTGCCCCCCATAAAGATATGGGCTTGTACCAGAGACAAGTACTAGATCACAGTACTAGTATTTGTCAAGTTCAAGACGTCTAACATTACCAGACTAAAAACTTCTTAAAAAAAATGTATTAATAGAAGTTAAGAATTAGTACTGGTAATGATTAGTACAAGCAGAACTAACACCTACCTACCTAACGATCTGCCCCCCATAAAGATATGGGCTTGTACCAGAGACAAGTACTAGATCACAGTACTAGTATTTGTCAAGTTCAAGACGTCTAACATTACCAGACTAAAAACTTCTTAAAAAAAAAATGTATTAATAGAAGTTAAGAATTAGTACTGGTAATGATTAGTACAAGCAGAACTAACTAACCTAATTTTCTATTTGTCCTTGTCTCATTTGGGATTATTAACCTTTTGACCGTTTGACCATTTGACACTAAAAGATTTTTTTTTTTTTTTTGTTTTTCTTCCTTGTTTTTCTTCTTTCTGTCATTTAAAGTATAAATTATTAGCATATTATATCTCTTATTCGGCCATTCTGATAAGTACTTCGCTCTCGAAGTACATAGGAAAATAGAACATTGTAGCCAGTGAAAGTAAATCAACTGCGGTAGCAAAATACCGACATGAAAAAAAAAAATATATAAAATGATGTCATTCGTACCGACGTATATAAAATAAATTATATATAAATACGATTGTGTTATTCGTAACACAATTAATATTCAAAGATTCAATGTCAATGTTACTGCCATGAAAACTAAGATAGCTAGACGTCAGACCGAAATTGGATTATTATAGAATTTGTTTTATTTGTTGTTACAAAACATTGTGCCTATCTATTTCTATGTGAATAAACATAGTCTTTATTTTATGTTATTGTATGTGATTTCTTCCTTCCTTCCTCTTTCAAAACAACTCAAGAAAAATAAAATTATAAAATGTTATAATGTAGGTATTTCCAAAATAAAATGGATGTATTACTATTAGTAGGAAGACTTATTAACATTAAGTATCTATATACTAAATATAGAAACAGTGAGGATATTTTATTAGTAAGATTAAAAAAATCAAACTGTATTTAAGGGGACTATATTTTTTTTTTTTTTTTTTTTTAAGGCAAGTTGAAGAGAGCCAAAAAAAAAAACACTTGAGTGTCAAAAATTATTTAAATTGCTTTAAGAGAAAAGAAAGTAAATAGTTTTTTTTTTTTTTTCTTTTTATGCTTAGGTTTCGTAAATCATAATTTTGAAAATTCACACTGTCTTCAGACTTTTACCTAAAGTAAATGGGTATGATATATTCTTGAAAGCAAATTTACTGTTTTGTTGTTATTTTTGCTTTGATAGAGTATTATAATTTTGTGATTATTTCAAAAATACATTTTATATTAATCGCTCGGCCAATCTGACGCCTAACTAGATTTACCATTATCTAAATAAAATTATCTTAATCTAGATTTGTCTTATTAACTAAAATTTTTGTAACCACCCTCACTAAAAAAAAAAATAAACACTAGAACTTAGCTGTAGCATTGAATTTCACCAATGGAGAAACGTTTTAACTAGCGGTGCCAAACTAGCATCAAGTGCCACTGACGACAGGGTTGTCCATCGCTCTCTGGCCTTCGGATTACCAGCACCAAGTGCCATTGACGACAGGCAGAAGCCTGTCGCTTCGAGGAGAGGCCGCATCCACGATTACTGAAAGCATTTGAAAAGTATTAGTATTAAGACAAGATCTTATCGAATCCCACTTCTGATGTTAGATTTAAATTATAAAGTGGGCTTAAATGATGACTAATAAAAGTTATCATCTATCTTTTATTTAGGCTTGTAGGTAGCTATGATTTTGTCAGGTAAAGCCTAAATGTTAAATCATTTAACAATTAAAATCAAGCAAAGCAACTACTGTATTATTTAGTAAAAGTAAGAATCCTAAACTGTTTTCTAAAATTAAATAAATTAAAAACCTAATCTATACTTTCACTTCAATAGATAAAGTTAATTAATTACCAAGAGAGGGTAGGTAGTAAACACCTAAGTAAAACAAACCAAGCTGAATAATAATAATTAGTCGTTTATTCAGATACCTTTCTCACTTTAATCTTTATAGATCTATCTGTATTTTATTGTATTGTTCAGCATAGATCTATTTATTTAAAGATGACTCTACTGCCCGTTTCGCAAAGGTGTTTCGTCGTGGAGAAGAAAGGGCAAAGAAACTCCACAACACACGTCTTTTAAAACCATTACAACATTCAATACATAGTACTAAAACATATTTAATAATCAGTTATAACCAGCAAATGGTTATCAATTATATCAATTATCAATAAAATATAAGAATACTTAACTTTGGTATAACCTGCCGCCCTTGTTTGCTCTGGCGTCAAGAACTTCACCATTTGAACCAGACTGACTTTACTATTTGAATTATAACACAAGAATGACGTAGACTGAATTATTACACAAGAAATGATGTAGACTGAATTATTCCACAAGAATGACCTCCCTCCGTCGAGGTAAGGTACTTTTATAGACACTGCCATCGCAAACAAGGCGGGAATCCATTGTGACGTCCATCTTAATATTTATTTGAAGGTTGGTACAATGTACCAACCTAACACAATATTTAATTTAACATAATAATATCATCAGCAACACATATTTATGGTTTACATATTGTTAATTTGACAATAATAATTAATTACATAATAAATCGATGGTTTACATATTATTTCACATAATAACTATTGACAACTGTATACCAAATCCAGCGGTATCATGTCAACCCTAGTATAGTGACAGTATTTAATTCACAATTAATAATTAATGACATGTATTGATAATTAACATCATAATATTTTAGATATTCTCTTATTCCTTATTTTACATAATAACTATTGACTACTGTATGATAAATGTTAAATCCAGTAGTATCATGTCAATCTTAGTATATTGACAGTATTTATTTTACAATAAATTAACTAGTGATACGTATTGATAATTTGAATCTTAATATTTTACATATTGTCATATTCCTAGATACCAAATTAAACTATGATGAATAATAAAAGACATTATAACAATATCATACTCTTGTTTGATGGCAGCACATTGACAGTGAAAATTGTCGCGGAATAATAACGTTTCCGTTCCAAATATAATAACCAATATGTAGTTCAGTCTCTAAGTTTACGATCGGATCAATTATAACATAATAAATATAGGCATAAATTTATCTTGATCTGACAAATGCGTATGTTCTGTCTGTTTGTTCGATAAGTGAACGCTAGGTAACCCAGTGTTCATGTATCGTCCATCCAATTTAGTTGAAACTTTGTACATTTATTGTTTACACCATTCTTGATCAGTCAAATTAAAAGGTACTTGCACCGGGCAATAATAAAAGAAATGTACTTGCCCCTAGGTGTAATTAAAAACAGCCCTTGCTGCTGTGAGTAGTTTATTGACATTTCTTTTCTTTTTCATTTTCTTTTAAGGTATCAAAACAATCTAATAATATCCTTGTTGAGAATAGCTTTATTATTCAAGGAACTTTAATTAAATCTCAAGTCTTAGAAATTCGATTCCCCTAAAGCTAGGAGTTCTTTTGGATAACGAAATGATATAGGTGTTAAGTTCGTTTGCTATAAACATATTACAACCAAAATTCTTTCTCAGAAACAGTTGAAGCCCGCTGTTATATTAAGTACTAGCTGATACCCGCGACTTCGTCCGCATGGATGTAGGTTTTTTAAAATTCCCGTGGAAACTCTTTGATTTTCCGGGATAAAAAGTAGCCTATGTGCTAATCCAGGGTATAATCTATCTCCATTCTAAATTTCAGCCCAATCCGTTCAGTAGTTTTTGCGTGAAGGAGTAACAAACATACACACATACACACACACACACACACACACACACATACAAACTTTCTCCTTTATAATATTGTATAAGAGAAAATTATTATCAATAGGTGTCTTGGTTCAGTGAAGCAGATGCAAGATGAAACCCGACAAAACCAGTGAACAAAGCTATGACGTTACCGTAAAATAAAAATAGGGCTGAATTCAGGAAGGAAGAGATTTTATTAAAAAAGTTACTTAGAAAGGACAAAGGATAGCAAAGGTTTCATACTTTATTTGACATGACATCGTCATACATTTTATAAGGCTTACCACGTATCATGTTTCAAGACTTTCTTGTTAAGGCAGTTGATGTGGGTAATGGAAATGCATAAATTATTACCAACACCGGGCATTAAGAGCCGCAAACAGGCGCAACATATACAGGAGGCGCAAGAGCCGTATGAGGCGCAATTTTCCGGTTTCGTTTTCGGTAACTTTTTTTTCGACTTTTCTCAATTGGTTATTAATCAAGAATATTTTTAGTTTGGGTCGAATATAGAGTCCGCTTTTTAAATCACTACCCGTATACAACTGTCGAAATTTTCTCCAAAAAATCTGACAAAGCTTTTAAGGGAACAACAGACGCGGAGAACAATTTTATTAAAACTTTTCAGTCTACGTAAAAATAGCTTATTACTCAGGGTAAGGCAAAGTCGTTTTTATGTTTAAATTTTTACATTAATTTGTACTTAACTAGTTTCAAAAAGGAGACATCGGTGGATTCTTTTTGACGTAAAAGCTAAAGAGAATAGCGCTTCTTATGGTTTTAACTTTATAGTATTAGGTATTAGTAGCTGATCCGTCTCAGCCATGCCTCTGCCTCGCTGGGATCAGCGGCATGCAGGTTATAGAGGCATAAAAGCGCTGCTTACTCTAATTCAAATAGTTCAATGCTCATTTTTCATCATGACCGCTAGTAAATAGACAATTACCTAACTTATGTCTATCCTGGCTTTAGACCTCGTGCACGCCACTGGCATGACATATTATTATCTGAAAATCCTTTTCGTTGGTTTCACATTATCGAGAAATCAATACCCACTAAATTGTAAATTCCTAGATATAGACTCCGATGGAAACATCCTACTTCTTCTGTGATACCTTTGTGTCTAGAATAGATGAAACTCCCTATAAAACTTTTCTTTGTCTCTCGGGCTATTATAATCCCTTTGTCGGAAAGACAAAGAGTTAATTTTTAACATGGCTTCTACTTTGAGCGACATTTTATATTAATAACTGAATTCCAGCGCATTCAGTCTATTTCAGTTTATTATAGGTATTGAGTCAACCCTTGTTCTCTCAACTATCGCAAAGTATTGACAGCGTAGCTATTATTAAGCTTGTTAGACGACAATGAGCGGCTTAAGGTGGTTTGATACGGTCAGCTAGGCACATCAGCGCTACTAGATGGCGTTTATTTTGTAATTAGACTTATTTTATTTTTTTATGAATGAAAATGTGCATATTTTTTTATGTTAATATAGCTCCCGATTGTAGCATTATATTTTTAATATATCCAACTACGTTTGTGATGTATTTTAATTTTCAAAATACTTTAATTTGTTCTGATAATCACGCGGTGGTAGCAGCAGAATTTTTCACGCACACATTCACAGGTTTGTTGAATACAAAGGTGTTTACTAATTTCGACTCATCAGAGAAGTACTCGCTGGACCGATGGTTCAGACTCTAGGCACAACGTCTACAAGTATCGGGTTCTATTCCATGACTTGACTATTGGTTTTTTTCCTTTTTTATTTATTTTTTAAAATTATATATATAAACATTTTTATACCTAGCTATATTTTTTGTGACGTTTTATACTGTACTAGCTTTTGCTAGCGACTTCTTGTGTGGAGTTAGGTTTTTATTATTAGACTAGCTGATGCCCGCAGCTTCGCCCGCGTGGATTGGTCAGATCCCCTGCAGCATCAGGATTGAGGAGTTGGACTCCAAATTTTTTATGAAACAATGTCGCAAAGTTCCTCTATCGATTAAAAAAGAAATGACGCAAATCGGTTCAGAAATCTCGGAGATTTCGGTGTACATAGGTAGAAAAACACAACTCCCTTTTTAAAAGTCGGTTAAAAAAGTAGCCTATCTTACGCCCTGGTCAATCCTCTACTTGCCTGTGAAAGTCCCGTCAAAATCGGTTCAGCCGTTCCAAAGATTAGCCTTTTCAAACAGACAGACAGACAGACAGACAGACAAAAATTTTAAAAACGTGTGATTCAGTTATGGTATCGTTCAAATAACCATATGAGCTTAATGTGAGGTAGTTATTTCGAAATTACAGACAGACACTCCAATTTTATTTATTAGTATAGATAGAGAAGAGTCATACAAGTCCTCGAAAGCATGCAAAATGCAGTTGTGACGTGATTGAATGACAAACCAACAAACAAACACACTATCGCATTTATTACATATTTTTATATGATTATAAGATTATTAAAAGTAGAGACATTTTTCAAATTTTATTTATTAGAAATAATACATACTTTATTCTGAACATCTAAAATCTAAATTATTAAAACAATGAACCTAAAACTAAAAACCTTAAAAAATATAATATAATAACTAAAATAAATTATTAAAAGAAGTCCCTTTAGGCAAGGTTCCAAAGATACTGACATTGTTCCCCCTTTGAATGGCTAGACTAATTTTCTTTGTCCGAGGTAGCTGCCAGCTCTTCGGTCTCCTGTGATGTCGACTAACCTTTTTCATATTTCCCTAAAAAGGCTTGAAGCGCTAGGACCCCAGGGACCAAGGGTCTCGCCACCAAATGGGACAGTAAAATTGAGCAAAATTGATTTTATTTACACAATGAAATGTCTAAGCAAGTTTGATTATTGCAGACTCTCCGAAGTACTACTTCAGGCAATACACAATTTTTAAATAAATTAACTAGTTTTGGTATCATGTTACCGATGAAAACTTCATCACGTTCTATTTCTAAAATAGTGATGTCGTAAGTTGGAGAAATATGTCCAACAAAATAGCATTTGTTCATTTTTGTAACCCGCAGCTGGCCCTGGATCTGAAATAAAAAATATTATTATTATTTGTACCTTTGAAAATAGAAACCTATGAAAATGAAAATAATATAATTAATGCGAAAGTTTGTATGTGTGTGTGTATGGAGATAGCTCATACCTGGGAACACAGGCTACTTTTTATCCCGGAAAATTACAAATATCCCGCGGGAATGAAAAACCTTGATCCACGCGGACGAAGTCGCGGGCATCATCTAGTTACTGATAAAAAAAGTATTTTGGTACTAACCTGATAATAGAAATAGTGTTTTTTATTCATTTGTAACCTCATAGTACTATCAATGTAGAGAGGAAAATTTTTACGATCTTTTGCAGCAGAAAACATATCTTGACTGTTGCGAGCCAATGAGGGAAAACATTTTATTTCCAAAATTGATTTTTCTTCTTCTATAATCCCTGAAATCAATAAACAGATGTGTTTAGAATATAAGGATATATTCAAAAACAATGATTTGTAATCAACTAGTACAAACAACCAATTATTTATATATAAGTACCTATGTATCATGGATCAATTACTATTATTTGATTATTCATGTTCCACTTAGGACTAAACTTGCTACACTCACTACGACTGCAAATAAGAGGTTATGTTTTCAAAAAATTATAGCAGATAACTAGATATCAATTATAGCAAAATATTTATGATGTAAGCATTGTAAATACCTAATAATAATTCCATTTCGAATAAGTATTTGAAGTGCAATTATTATTAGGTTCGTGTACTTACCTTTTGCTTTCTCCATGATATCTTTTCATTTTGTCCAAGAACTCGTTTGCGACTTTTCCGGGGGCCAGAGTATTGGTGATTCAGATAATCTTTGCGTGAAGTTCGTGGCTCCATAATTTATTTTTGTTGTATGAACAAGCAACAATACAATAAAAATACTCAAACTTTATCACTTGTTTATCACAAACACTAGAGGAGGTACCACCGCGTCGCGCAATTCACAATAAGAGGGTTACCATCTCTAAATAGTTTTTGCCTAGATATTGAATAATGCGCGGTGCGCCATACACCCCAAGTTTTTTTTTAAATTTTTATTTTAATTATTTTAATAACTACGATTCATTATAAATACCTCAGTATGATTTTAAGGCTATATTAATGAAATAGTAGTAATAAAAGTATATAAGTTGACGTAAAATTTGGTTTCGGTAAAATCGATCAAAAAGTTTCACAACTACTTTATGCTACTAAAAGCAAGTATATTTATCATAATAATAGGCTTAGTATATGACTGCGTTATAGTTCATGATTTCAAACTTTTAGGGAATTTTTCCCTAAATTCTTAGGAAATTCTTACGTTTGGCATCACCTGACCGACGCATCGAAAGCTAGTCATAAGTCATCATGAAGCTAATAGTTTTAATTTTGCATCAAACGCAAAACGAAGAGCGGCAACAGCGCTTGCCAACTTACTATCAGCGAACTGGCAACGCAGCATCTACTTCCACGAAAGCAGCGGAAACGCACACTACTAAAACGTTGTAGCGTACGACACTATCGCCTTCTACTCATACATTGACAAAAATTAGTAAAAATTTCGATCTCATTTAGCTATTAATCTATTGTTTTCTTCAGATAAATATATTTTAGCGCAAATAAAGATCTGAATAAGAGCCAAGTGATGTGATTTCAGTATGAAATTATGCCCTAGATGTCCATAAATGGAAAAATAAATTAGTATGGAAATCGAACCACCTTAAGATCATCGCCGCCGCAAACTTCAAATATTTTGTACATGTCTCATCTAGACCGGTGCCAAGATCATTAGCGTCACTTTTGATACCTGATGTCTATTTCAGAATCAATACAAAGTTCGGCTGGATTGAAAAGAGTCTCATTTTTTATTAGTCAGCTCATTGTGTAGGTATTTTTATTGAATTAGTAGCTGATGCTCGCAAGCTAAATGCCTGGATTTAGGTTTTTTTTTTTAAAAAATCTTCTTCCCCTAGGAACTTTTTGACTTTTCGCGATAAAAAGTATGCGCATCAGATGGGCTGTGACACAAGCAATATTACAGACATCTCAGTAACACTTGGGTTAGGACATTTGGCAATATCTATACTAATCTATACTTACTAATAAAAAAAATTGGAGTGTCTGTCTGTAATATCGAAATAACTACCGCATATTAAGGTCATATGGTTATTTGAACGATACTATAACTGAATCACACGTTTTTAAAATTTTTGTCTGTCTGTCTGTCTGTCTGTCTGTCTGTCTGTCTGTCTGTCTGTTTGAAAAGGCTAATCTTGGGAACGGCTGAACCGATTGACGGGATTTGACGGGATTTTCAGAGACAAGTAGAGAATTGACCAGGGTGTAACATAGGCTACTTTTTTAACCGACTTTCAAAAAGGGAGTTGTGTTTTTCTACCTATGTACACCGAAATCTCCGAGATTTCTGAACCAATTTGCGTCATTTCTTTTTTAATCGATAGAGGAACTTTGCGATATTGTTTCCTAAAAAATTTGGAGTCCAACTCCTCAATCCTGATGCTGCAGGGATCTGACCAATCCACGCGGGCGAAGCTGCGGGCATCAGCTAGTTAATACTAATTTTATTGTTTTCTTACAATAAATGCATCATTTTACTGTTGGTGGTAATAATGCTCAATGGTTTTAGCATTTAATATTTTAGTATTTAATTCATTCATTTTAATATAAAATTCATTGGTCTTCTCTTTCAAATGTTTTGACTTTGAAGTCTTTCAGAGAGGAATTAGATATTAAATAGTTTATACTCGAATGCAGCTCTGTGTTTTTATTACAATAAAAGTCGACGGTAGATTAATTGAAAAAAATATCTAATAAAGCTTTGAGACGAAGTGAAAGCGACATTAACAGTCCATTGGCTCTATAATTCTTTGGTTTTTACTTCGATGACCTATTTTATTATTCATCGAAAAGGATAATGAACATCTTTTTTTTATTCATTATTATAGGCAAGCACTTGAACACAATCACACCTGATGGAAAGTGATGATCTGATAGGTATGTATGTATAGGTGATGTTTAACATGAAATATTGTCAATTTCACCCTAAAAGGTGTTTTAGACTTTGACTGGAAGCGCTTTTTAGCTGACCTTATGTAATGATTAATCGCCACATGTTATTTAATTTAATAAAATATAACCTAGACTAAGCGGTGACAGTCTCCTATTTCTATTAGGTGCAGTTTAGCGAGAGATAGTTTATAAGGAATTTTCGTGTCTATACTTAAATAAATAAATTAAAAAAAAAATCGTCAAGCCGGGGCCCGATCCTTGGCACGCATCTCTAACTTTTTGCTCGAGTTGTGTGCGTTTTAAGTAATTAAATATATCACTTGCTTAAAAGGTGAAGGAATACATCGTGAAGCAACCTATATACCTGAGAGTTCTCCATAATGTTTTCCAGGATCAGTGAAGTCTGCCAATCCACACTTGGCCACCATGACGGACTTTGGAATAAACCCTTTGCCATTCTGAGAGGGGACCTGCCTGCGGGGTGATTCGCTAACTCAGTGTCTGACACAGAATGATATCTACCGAGCTCATTTTTTATTCATTGAAGGTTTTCTACGAAAAAATATTCTAATGTCCCCCAGTGAAGCAGCAATGTAGATCCAACCAACCTCGGTGGCAGTGTTAGACACTGAGTTAGCGAATCACCAAACAGGGCCCAGTTGCAGGCTGGCGATGATCAAATTAAATCATTTTGATAAAATAAGTATCTATTCTTTTTTTTTGAATTTATATTTAACTCTAGGCTCTATACGCTATAAGCTCTAAAATACATTATCATAAGGGATAGAGTAAACTCAATCAACAACAATATTTGCCTCAACAGTATTTAGTCAATATGCTCAGCAGAGTGAACGATAGGTCTTGACTTTTTTGGAAGTAATCTAATCTCTTTCATGTCATATAACATTAGGGTAGTATCTCCGTTACATATTGACCTTAGATATTATGCAAAATGCTTTTAGAATACTAGGCTAGGAGCACATTCGAAAGAATTCCGTAAGCGAAAAAATAAATACTGTATGCAAGGAATTTTTCGTCGCGCTTATGCATTATACCACTTTTTAATTTTTATGGCTTGCATTTTGAAATTTTCATTATGTATTGTTACAGTTGCAGTAGAACTTTCTAGAACTTGTTCGGGAAACTCCTGAAACTATGTTAGTAAAATGTTTCAGAAAAGTCACTTACTGAGAATAGTTCTCCAAATGAGATAACTTTGGTCGCTCCCTTCAGTTCCGGCGGTAAAAGGCCTTTGCACGGCGTCTTTCCGTAGTCGTGGATTATTTCACATAGTTCTTTCATTTCTGTGCACACTCTGGCCTGGGCTTCAGCACCTCTGAATTCAGTCTTAGATCCGGGAACAGGTCTAAAACAAAGAGATTGACTTCATGATTCCAAGAAATCAAAGAAAATCTTGGTGATCTGCCTGGCGGAGTGGCCATCGCTGAGTTTCTGTAAGTAGGAGGTACCAGGTTTGATTCCCGCAAGAAGTACTTAAGGATTTAACGATTTCTAAATTAAGAACTGAATTTAAGAAGAACAAAATTGTGTGATTACATTTCTAATACAAAAAGTTTTTCTTCCGGACGTTTTTGGCACACTGAATACAAATCTGAACTCATTTCCAAGCAAAGAGCCCTTAAACGGTGCTAAAATAATTGAACCCAGAAGTCGTAATGTCGATCAAAATAGTGCCATTACATTAATTGTTTCAACAGCTCTCAGTTATAGAGAGAGCAAGGGCTAGATTTTTTTGCGTACTGTCCCCAACACACTAAAGAACCATCAGCGTGTATGAAGTTTGGATTATTGGTGCCTTTGGGAAATAACAGGTAAAAAAAGGGTTTAAAAAATTACGTCAAAGTATAAAGTGTAGTTTTTTATATTTTTTTCGGAATAGTATTAGAATTAATTACGTCATGCATTGCCAGACACTTAGAGTCGTGACAACCCCTTTCAGACACCCTCAAAGTTTTAAAGTTTTTAACCTTTTAAACCCCTACAGGTTTTCTTGACAGACACGACAGACAGCCTGTCCAAACCTAAAAGTCTATGCAGACCTATAATAGAAATAATATTCAAATAAAAAACAAATCCTATTTAAGGGTCCCTTTTTCCTTTTGAGGCACGGAGCCCGAAAGATGGACATAACGCATTTTCGTAGGTATACCTGGATAATAACCACGCCGCAGCAGATGGTCTAACTGGGTCAAGTCATTCAATGGTTTTCCAATTAGAAAAGCTGAGGACCGAACAGAGTGGAATGCTATAGTTATCACCGTGACCAAGGTAGTCGATACCAGGCTTCAGTTATAAGTGTACGATTAAGATGAGAGCCTAGGTCCACATTAGGTAGGCCTGAACTTCTGGGTTTAAGGTCTCTGGGAAAAAGTAAAAATAAAAATTAAAAGTGAGGAAGAATATCATGCAGCACATTTTTCTTCCATCTTTCCGAAACTTTTAAAACTTATTTACTCGTAGAAAAGTTAAGATTGCACTTGGCAATTCGTTTAGTTCGGAATAACAAGAACTTTGAAGTTTCAAATAATAATTGTTGTTCAATTAAACGTAACATAACTCTTTGTAATATAAAGATTTTATTTCGACAAAGGTAACTCGCCGGTGTAACTTTTATATTATCCAAATGTTGTTTTAGTTGGATCAAAGAATTTCTCTTTTTTTAAGAGTAATTACGTTTCCAGTATTCCAGCTGGTTCTAATATAACATTTTTAAATATTTCACAGACATCCGTTTAAACGAAGCTATTATTAATTTATTACACTTTATACTTTATACCTATTATTTTTCGTAAACGCGGTATCCGGGGTCTTTGGTATCTTAGTAGATTAGTATCTTAGGACGATTCTACTTTTTATGTTTAAAGTAATTAAGGCTGTTAATTTATGTTAATTAGATAAAATTAAAATTAAAGGCACATATACAGAATTAATAAAAATAATAGATTAGGTAACTGCATACATTATATAGATCTTAAAATGTAAAATATGTCCGTTTTTCTCTGTTCTTCCATTATTTTAAGGATCTCTAACAAGTAAAGGCATCCTCCAGATTTTTCGAAGTCTTAGTATCTAAACTGTATAAAGCCTTTGATTAAGATCAGCTGACGAGTGATCGAGCATTGTAAGTGCAAATGAAGAGTCTACATGCTCACGTTATCTGTAGGGGTAGGTGGGGGGACACCGGATGGTTAAGGTAAAGACACAATGAATAAATCACTATCCACGCGGACGTAGTCGCGGGCATCATCTAGTTAATAATATAATATTCCCACAAAGAGCTGTATGAGATGTCGAACTTGTTTAAATACTCTTTCTATTAAAAAAGTTCATGTTTAAAGCGTAGTGCATCTAATCTCTCTGTGGGATTTAAAATCACTCTAATGAACGCTTGTGTTAAACAAAGACACAAAGAAAAACACAAAGAAGCTCGAACTTCACCTCCCGAAGAATAGCAGTCCTGTTGTGACCACGTATTTATTCAAAATCCATTTTTTTAAAAGAATATTAGCCAAATTTATCATTATGACTAGTATTCCCCTTTCCCCTCCAATTAAGCGTAAAGCTAGTGCTAGGAGAAGGTACGACAATAGTGCCACGGGTGGGGTTCCACCCAATAAACTCGTAAATATCCATACTAATATTATAAATTCGAAAGTGTGTTTGGCTGTAGGTTTTTCTTTTCATGGGCCATCCGTCCAATAAAAGATGAAATGTGGTAGGGTAGGTACATAGATAGCTTGCATCCCGAGAATAAAATAGGTCTTTTCGAAAGTGCGAAATAAACGGTCCTCCAACGCTCTGACACGGATGGATGGATATTTTTGAATTTTTCAAGATTTTTGAAAGATAATCTTTTTGTAAAACAGACCTTGGATGGACAGTCCACTAATTAAACCTTTATACCCCTCCGTAACTAACTTTTTTCTGGAGATTTTGTTTAATTTCTATATATTTTTGGTAGTAGAGCAAATTGTTACCTTATCCGGGTTATTGTTGGAGTTTTACCCGTTAAACATAAATAGACAACATGTACAGATTAACGAGATGAAAAACAAAGTTTTACTAAACTAACAATAATAAAGTACAACAACAAACAAGAAACAACAGTAAAGTGTAAGTTTATTTACAATGAAGTAGGTATAACTTTAAAGATGATGCGCTCAAGAAGATGTTCTAAAATTAATTTTGCATAGTGTTTAAAAGTTTTTAACCCCCGACCCAAAAAGAAGAGTGTTATAAGTTTGACGTGTGTATCTGTGTACTGTCTGTGACATCGTAGCTCCTAAACTAATGAACCGATTTTAATTAAGTTTTTTTGTTTGAAAGGTGGCTTGATCGAGAGTGTTCTTAGCTATAATCCAAGAAAATCGGTTCAGCCGTTTGAAAGTTATCAGCTCTTTTCTAGTTATTATTGTAACCTTCACTTGTCCTGGGGGTTATAAAAGTGTAAATTAAAAATAATAACCCAATAAATGTAAAACTAATAACCTTCTTTGTTACTTTTAAAAACCCGTCAGCT
Organism: Maniola jurtina; assembly: GCF_905333055.1. Classification (NCBI taxonomy): domain Eukaryota; kingdom Metazoa; phylum Arthropoda; class Insecta; order Lepidoptera; family Nymphalidae; genus Maniola; species Maniola jurtina. The sequence goes on along the minus strand of NC_060046.1, from coordinate 9,219,875 downwards.
TAACCGTTTTTAAAGAAATTTTTATCTCGGAAAGTCAAAGAGTTTCCACAGGATTTTTTGAAATCTAACTCCAAGCTGACGAAATCATGGGCATCAATTAAATTCCAGTACTAAATACTTGAAAAAACAAAGAATAATAATATTTTCATTCCCTTATACTAAGCGTACAAATACAATGTTTTACAGAGTAAAATTTGAACGTACAACCACAAGATTCTAGCGTTAAAATTTTAAAGCAAAACTTTCGCTTTAACACTTCTAATGAAATTTATTCAGACAAATTGAAAGTAATTTACTCTTGCTCAAAGTTACTCTCCGATATTGCAAGTTAACAAAAGAGATTTCCGGAGTCCATCAGGACTGCTCGTGGCAGTGACGGCTGCATCGATTATTTCGAAGAAGGAACTCGGTTGTCTACGAATAGGTATCTGTAGATCCTTACCGCAGTAAATGTTGTGGAGAGCCGTTTCCAAGTGCGGCGCAGTAAGATAATGATAATATACAACAAGCAGATAGATAGGTAACTACTCGTAGATACGACCACAATTATTCATGTCTTATTTTATTTACTTCATTCTTAAAATTAAAATTATATTATAAATACAGAGACCAGTAAAGCTTACTAATAAAGTAAAGGAAAAAATTATACCTACGTATAAACTAACAATCACGTATTTAGCTAAAAAACATATTTTGGTCACTATTTCAATTAACAGGGCTCTCTCCGTCACTTACTCCATACAGTCGTAGCCCCAATTTCATTAGAATATTAAGCAACCAAAGTCCATGAAATTTTGCACACATATTCTAAAAATTAATATCTGTGCCTATGGTGTTTTAGAATTTTCTAAAAATATGTAGTTTTAAAATTACAGGGGCTCAAAGATTTGTATGTGAATTTTTAAGACCACGTAACTTTGAAACCGAATATTTTGATGGAAATCTGGAAAACCCCAGGCATAGATATTAGATCCCGGAACGTTTCTACAAAATTCCATTGAGTATGATTGGTTAGTATTCCAATGAGAGACGAACTACGTTTGTATGGAGCAAGTGACGCAGAGACCCCTCTTAAGTATTAAAGTCTAGGAGAAGTATAGTAAAGTAATTTGTGAAAAGCATGTGTTTTTGGAGTTGTAGTTATTTGAATAGTGAAAAGATAGGAAGGTGTTATAGGTCTGAATGTTAGGGATTAAGAAAGACCCAATTATCCATCCAGAATTTTGATATAATATATTACTAATAAGATACAATATACCAATGTATGAGCCATGATGGCCTAATGGTTAAGATGTTCACCTCCTATTCGAGAGGCTGGGGATTCGCCCCTAAGTCTAAGACATCTCTAAATTTTCATGTTATGTGCGTTTTGAGCATTTAAAAATATCCATTACTAGCGACCCGCCCCGGCTTCGCACGGGTGGACATTTATTTTTTAAGCTCGTTCGCGAGAATCGTTAACGTACGGCAGTTTTTTCGACGCCTTACTCCACAATTTTCACTACAAAATATAGCCTATACGGATTCGGAAGAATCCCTCTAAGTAGTGGTAAAAGAAATTTTGAAATCGGTCCAGTAGTTTTTGAGCCTATTCAATACAAACATACAAAAATACAAAGGTTTCCTCTTTATAATATTAGTATAGATTTTAACGGCGAAGGAAAACATTGTGGGGAAACATGCATGCTTGAGAGTGCTCCTTATTGTTCTCAACGGTGTGTGAAGACTGCCAATCCGCACTTGGCAAGCGTGGCAAACTATGGCATAAGCCCTTTTAATTTTGCTTAGTAGTGGGCCAACAATGATGATTATGATGATCACACTAATATTATAAAGGCGAAAGTTTGTATGTGTGTGTGTGTGTGTGTGTGTGTGTGTGTGTGTGTGTGTGTGTGTGTGTGTGTGTGTGTGTGTGTGTGTGTGTGTGTGTGTGTGTGTGTGTGTGTGTGTGTGTGTGTGTGTGTGTGTGTGTGTGTGTGTGTGTGTGTGTGTGTGTGTGTGTGTGTGTGTGTGTGTGTGTGTGTGTGTGTGTGTGTGTGTGTCTGTGTGTGTGTGTGTGTGTGTGTCTGTGTGTGTGTCTGTGTCTGTGTGCGTGCGTGCGTGCGTGCGTGCGTGCGTGCGTGCGTGCGTGCGTGCGTGCGTGCGTGCGTGCGTGCGTGCGTGCGTGCGTGCGTGCGTGCGTGCGTGCGTGCGTGCGTGCGTGCGTGCGTGCGTGCGTGCGTGCGTGCGTGCGTGCGTGCGTGCGTGCGTGCGTGCGTGCGTGCGTGCGTGCGTGCGTGCGTGCGTGCGTGCGTGCGTGCGTGCGTGCGTGTGTGTGTGTGTGTGTGTGTGTGTGTTTGTTACTCCTTCACGCAAAAACTACTGGACGGATTTGGCTGAAATTTAGAATGGAGATAGATAATATCCTGGATTAGCACATAGGCTACTTTTTATCCCGGAAAATCAAAGAGTTCACACGGGATTTCGAAAAACCTACATCCACGCGGGCGAAGTCGCGGGCATCGGCTAGTGAGTAATATGTATAAGTAAATGGTTACGGAATTTTCGTAATTACGTTAGTAGTTTAAATTAACAACAAACGGACCAAATACCGAAATCCTCCGAAATGAAATGATGGCATCAAATCAAAATAAACAATTTAATCATTTGGCGCTTATTATAATTGGAATTGGTTCCATGATCGAACGAAATATTTGCCTGATTTAAAGTTATGGCGCGAAATACTGTTTGGTTTGATTCAATAAATGCTGCGGCTGACAGTCAAATCCTATTAATATCGTGCTAAAATGTGTTTGTTTATTGAATGACAATTCAATAAACAAACACATTTTAGCACGATAAAGACAGTTAGTGATAAACACAAAAGGTTTGAGCATTTAATAAAATGAGTACCTACTACGTGTGATGGCTACAAATAGCTCCAAGCTCAAGCTACATACTTAGGTACCTAAGTACTACTATGTACCTACATAGTATTATAATTAGGTATAATATTATGTATACTTATTTCTTGTCTACATCTTTATCGTTTTTTTTTTCAGTATTTAAATATTCCTTAATTAAATATGTGGACGCAACGCGTGTCATAGAAACTTTCTCTGAAATGGTTTTTAAAAATTCCACTCGAACGAAGACAAGGCGAAAAGGAGGAAAAAAGTAACTAACATACAAACACACTTTCGCATTGTGAATATATGGGGGTGGGATATTAGGTTCTGTATTATTAATCAATACTTACTTGCCATATTCATCCTTGGAAAATGTGGGTTTGTGGTTTTTGTCGAATTGCCCACTGAATGCTGTGATCTTCTGTAACTCTGAGTGCGCCTGCGCTTTGTTGTCAAATGCTGATATAAGGTCTGTTAGTGATGAACTCTGGGGACAAAAATGAACTGGACTTAATTTTTTTATTATACTTATTGGTAAAATTTTCATTCATTAGCTCTATTCATCTTATAAATGCGAAGGTGTGTTTGTCTGTTGGTTTGTCCTTCAATCACGTCGGAACGGAGCACTGTATCGACGATTTTTTGCATGGGTAGGTAGGTATAGTTAGAGTGTCATAGGCTACTTTTTAATCCGGAAAATCAAGGAGTTCCCACGGGTTTCTAAATTGTGCCACCTTAAATTAGATTTTTTTTATCAGTTAGTTAATCATTCGGCTTCTTTCTCTTTTTTTCAGAAAAAAGGAAGTGAAATGAGTGTGAAAACTAAATGTGAAAAACAAATGGCCCATTGAAAATCCATTGAAAGACACGAGTAAGGTCACGGCTGTGATGGATGAGTCAATGTTAATTGCGTTTGGGTTTTTGGGTCAAAAAAAATCTTGAAGAATGGCAGTAAACTGTTTTGCTCCAAAGATTATTTTATGGTCATTATAGGTTTCATTTTATGTGAAAACTTTATTCTGTATACTTGCCTATATTTAAAAAAACTGGCCAAGTGCGATTCAGACTCGCGCACCGAAGGTTTCGTACTTCAGTCGTATTTTTTCGACATTTTGTACGACATTTCATAAAGCAAAAACTATTATGCATAAAAATAATTAAAAATCTGTTTTACAATGTACAGGTAAAAAGCCCTTTCATATGATACCTTACTTGGTATATTAATGTTATTTTGAAAGTTGAAAATACTAATTATTTGTTCATGATCCCATTTAATTTTTTTTCTTGTGATGTAACCACAAATTCACGGTGTTCGGATTTTTCCCCATACCTGTGCTAGAAGACCTACCGACCTGCCTTTCATGATTGCTTAATCCGTTCCGAAAGCAGCATTTTGAGAATAACACTATGGCCCTATGAAGACTTTGATAAAATACTAATCTAACGAATTCCCATCCCGTTTGTAATCGGTCTTGCTTAAATTCCCTGTTGGGTAGGTAGGTAAATATTTTGGGAACTGTAATTAATATGTATACGTAATTTCTCTTGAGACTATCACCACCTAGTTACAGAACAGTACGCTGGAAAACATATACATACTATTCACCCCGCATACCCGCACGTCACCCACGGGCTCTACGGGTGTGCGGGGAGTCCCCACCCCGATTGCAATCTCGATCTGTCGCGTACTGTTAATGCCCTTGCTGGCGTGCCGTTGAGTATGAAAATGAGTTCATAATATCACTATCAGTTGGTACCCATATCATAAAGGTGAAATTGTGTTAGTTTGTCCTTCAATCAGGCCACAACGGAGTAAGGGATCGACGTGACTTTTTGCTTGTGTATAGTTAGAGTTAGGTAAAGACCGGAAGACATACCTAATGCACTATTTTTATCTCGAAAAATGGTGACGCAGTTTCATATTAAAATGTACAGCAAGCGCATTTTTCCGTTTCCTTTAGGCGACCCAGCCTGTCGCTAGACCCTGTAGACGCTTCGCTATCCCTTAGGTAGCGTTAGATTTATTATCCTAATAAGCAGACGTTTGACGCAGATGCAAATATAATTATAACGAGTATGATTTATATATGACAAATTGCCAACACCTGTCGGTTTGGACGACGTCCGCATATTTGGTGATCGCCATATTTCATCTATATTCATGATGGCGGTTTCCCGCCTCTTTCAGCACCCATATCATCGTATCCCTATTAAATTTATTGATACAAGACGGTGCCATAAAACTTTATGCATCAGCCATAGGAAGTATATTTATTGAGAAAGAAAACATGAGGAAAACTGAAAATAGTCCACTTGGAATTTTTGTTTAAAGCCCATTTTGGTAAAGTTTTAAAGAATTACTTGTTTGATACGTTGTCAGCCTACATCAATGAAGATTACTGACAAAATCAACGTCCGTTATTTCTACTTACCCAACGATAATCTTTTGACGAGTAGGGAATGACTCTTAAAAATGTACTAATATAAAATATGTTGTACCTAATTTCATTAAAAAATAGGCAATATGATTTGGATGAAATTTTGTAGGTATTTGATTTGCTTTCCAAGTTTAGATTCTGAGCTCCCGCGAAATTTGAAAGACACCAAGTAAAGTTCTGTCGCGCCCTATCAAGTAAGTATATAAAAATTGTCCTACGGAGACAGAATCAAGTTCGGTGCTGAATTGCAACTAAATTCTTCAAGCTCATTATGAAAATGGGAAAAGGTATATCTAACGTCTAGGTAGAAATGGAGATCGGTAGAGCGACTTTCTAGAACCATAGATGACGCGATGGACCCGTTTCTATTGGAATGGAAACCAAGTACGGAAAAAGAAAATAACCATTTCGTTGCATTGGTTCGACGAATTCACCAAGCTTGCGTGGAAAAGTTGAAGGAGGCTCGCCCAGCACTGGGAAGAATGGCCAACATATTGAGAGGAGGCTCATGTCTAAAAACCGGCCAAGTGCGAGTCAGACTCGCGCACTGAGGGTTCCGTAGTCGGGTATTTTTTCCAACATTTTGCACGATAAATCAAAAACTATTATACATAAAAATCTGTTTTAGAATGTACAAGTAAAGCCCTTTCATATGATACCCCACTTGGTATAGTTATCTTACTTTGAAAATTGAAACACATTTTAATTTTTTTTTAATGATGTAAACATGTAAGAGTAGGAGAACTAGCTCCAATAAAACTCGCGCCATTGTTATTATTCATCACAGTTTATTATCAAACTTTTAACCATCTTTAATATTACTTTTATCCAAATAAACCTTTACAAATACTTTTGAATCATCAAATGAATCTACCACTGGTTCGGAACGCCTTTCCTGCCGAGAAGAACCAGCAAGAAACTCAGCGGTTGCTCTTTTCAAAGATTTGATTTACAATAAGATTCGATTTACAATATTTTAACCGAAATTACATTTAACCGTCAAACTTAAACGAACAAATTTGAAAGAAGTTAAGAAACTCAACATTTAAACCAAAGTTACAATTAACTGTCAAACTAAACCGAATAAATTAAAAAGATAGACAAATTCAACGTGTTATCACTTCGACTGTCGATAATAGAATGCCGCTCCGCTGGACCGCTTCGCTTTTAAATACTATCGTGGCGGTGGGGTTCGGAAACGTCGACGACGTACGATGCGTCATTGAGGATTCTACTCGTCATTCGATCTATGAATTACGTGTCTCATTATTGCGCCGATACGGCCATACTGATCATAGGCGCGTCCCTGCGCCTACTCTCGTCCTTTTTCTCTGCAATAAAGTGCATAAATTAGTAAACCAACATCACACACACATAAACCCTTATAATTTCGAAATCAAAAATGGTTCCTCAACACTCTTATCACGTTAAGAATCTCATAGCCTCAGGGCCTCGACACCCATATTAGCTTTCACGTTAACTCATAGCCTTCACGTAAACACATTTCAATTATCTTGGAACACATAAGTGACAACGTCAGAACCTCATAGCCTCAGCGCTAATTTTGGTTCAGCCTCAGAGCCTCGGCGCTCATTTTAGCCTTGACGTTGACACATGAATTACAAGACAATTGAAAACACATAAGTGATCATCAGAACCTCATAGCCTCAGCGCTAATTTCGGTTCAGTAACCATTTTTTGCTTTTTTTTTTTTTTTTTTTTCACATTTCAATTATCTTAAAGCACAAATGACGTTACAACCTCATAGCCTCAGCGCTAATTTTGGTTCACACATCAAATGGACTTTAAGGATAATTGAAACCCCAAGTGATGACGCCAGAACCTCATAACCTCAGCGTTAATTTTGGTTCAGCCTCAGAGCCTCAGCGCTCATTTTGGCCTTGACGTTTACACCTTCGGAAAGATAGTAAAAAGTGATGACGGCGGAACCTCAAGCCTCAGCGCTAATATTGGTTCAGCCTCAGAGCCTCAGCGCTCATATTGGCCTTGCCGTTTACACTTAAATAATGGAAAAGTACTTAACTTATAAAAGCACGTCAGTCTGCGCGTCAAATCCTCACTTTGCCGTACTATTACGTTTACTCATAGCCGATACGGCCACATTACTTTGTACTTCAAATTTTGGTACGCTTTCCAAACGTTCGTTAATCGTGGCAAACTTTTCTTCTGGTCCCATTGGTTTACTTCGATGAAGTTCACGTCTATTGTTCAGTAATATTCATGTTCAGAGGATATTCTTACTTCAGCTTTTACGTTAACATTTTATACAATATTATTATCAGTTTTTTTTTTTTTTTTCTTTCTTTTTTTTTTTTTTTTTTTTTTGCATTGTTTATCTTTTTGTTTGTTTTTTTTTTTTTTTTTGCGGTATTACCCTTTTTTTTAAATATTTATCCTCTTTTTTTTATCATTACTATCCCATTGTTTTTTTTTTTTTTGTATCATTGTTTGATAAATACAAAACCCCAACTCTATCTAGACCGGCTCTTCCACCCCTATACCGGTCCCAAACCGACCATCTAGCCTAGCTACCACAACTAGTACTATGACCTCAACCAACGGAAACCACATAAGGTAACCACAACTCTAAAACCTACAGTAAGTACGACAGACCGTGTCTACTGAGAAGTGTCTCTGACCAGAGCCGCAGAATAATGAATCGGTTTTGATATATACAACACCCAGCGTTACGAATTCATAAAACACCACGGGATTCTATAACTAGATCTGATATGTGTCACCGACCTGTAGAACTCTGATTATAATAACAACAAGTAACTGGGCGACGGTACCCTACACTAGATTGGCTCCATCGTAACTACTATCTCAACCGTCTAATCAACATTTCTAACCAACAATATCCACACGTATGTAAATTCACATTATCTGTACAAATTGGAACGAACTCACCAATTACAACTGCAACTTAAAATCACTTTCAGAGTACTGACTCAAGAAGTCCTTTCACTACTTCACTCTGTCGAAACACCACACGTAATGAATGCCGCTCTGCCGCTGGTTAGCGTGCCTACCCCAAAAATCTCCCTACCACTTCACGCCATTTTATCATAAAAATACCCGCGCCACTTGCTATTGGTCGATTCAAACATATCACAAGACTGCCAACATAAAAAATGATATTGCCAATATTGTTAAAGTTGCCACTTGAAAATAATATTGACTATGGACAAACACGATTTACTCAAAACTTTGAATAATTATGGAATTATTAAACAGTAAATTTAATCGAATCACGACAATTGTAATGTTATTATCTGTTCGTATTTGGTTGGTACCAAAAATTTGTAACAATAAGAAGAGAAAAAGTGGATTCGCAAACACATCTCTTTATGAGGTCTGTACTATTTGGTAGATAATAGGAACACATGGAAGCACTTAAATTATAAAATCGCGTCAACACCTTGAAATTAAAATTTGGATTGCACTACAGGAACAAGCGAGGTCTGTTAGTCAGTCATCAACTCATCGCCGATTGGGCGAATTTCATAATTAGTTGATAATAGGAACACGTCAAAACAGTTAAATTATGAAACCACGTCGATCGCCTTGAAATTAAAATTTAGATTGCACTTCAGGAACAAGTGAGGTCTGTCAGTCAGTCATCACCGATGTGGTCTCATTGATTTCTTGGGTGAATTACATAATTTGAGAACATGTTCGGCCATTCTGCCCATGACAACCTTTTCTCGTCAGTAGACAATAAGTACCTCAGATATGCCGTGATTAAGTCAGTACTTTCATCTCTTTTAGGATCGCTTTATGGTGTGATTTGATGTATTCCACTGAAGGTTTGATTAGACATTTTTAGCTTTCTCGTAAAGCTTGAGCTTGATCTTAATATGGGATGGTGTTATTAAAACTGATTTAAATTGTCTGTCAATCGTCCAAGTAAATTACTTAGTAGAAAATTCTTTACAATAATGGCCTTCTTAATGAACCAAACTTATGAACATTCAACAAATTTATGACTACAAGACTCGTATCTTGGTTGAAAAATGAAACCTTAAAAATTTATTCACTACTATCATTTAAGACAAAAAGGAAACTGGGATACCGGTTCTACGTATCGTTGATATTTGGCATTGGCACGCACAACACACGGAAACGTTTAAGTGCGAAACTTGTAATTAGAATAAGTCTGAACCGAACGAGAAACTCGAAAGAAATGGCCAATACGAAGATGTTCCAGTAAGTCTTTAAGATAGCTTGGATTCGGGCTCCAAATAACTAATCGAGCAATCCATGTACCCACAAATGTTTAATCCGCCAAATGCGGCAGTGGTCTGAGAAACACGCGGAACAACTATTAAAATATCAACTTAAAAAAAAAATTAAAAATCTCTGAGATTAAATCCTACAAAAGATATTCATAACCAACGGCCAAGAAAGACAATTTAGTTTTCCCAACAACACTTCCTAACGGAGCCAATACTTTTAACGGAAATGGAAAATGATCAGCAAATCACCAAAGCCGTTGAGTCACCTCGCACAGACCCGTCAGCTCACCACAGAGTTTGTCAAAGTTATTCGATAAACCTGTATTACGAAGAAAACAACCGATTCTATATGACACAACATCCAGTCAGTAGCTTGGTCCTTGGTAATAGTATTCCACCATAAAACAAGCCCTTGATCTAGTACGGTATTAAGGGTCACTTAAAAAAACAAAAATACTATGCTATTATGACCTCTCAAAGTGACTGCTGTGAAATTCAAGAATATTCAACGGTTCGCCATTAACAGCGAAATCTACGAATAATCAAAAACGATTTTGAAGACAAAAAAAAAACGGAACTATCCAGAAACACAACAGGAGTCCGATAAATTGCTTAAACCCGTCTACTATCATCTTGGGACCACGAAATAGTAAAGTAAATGTTTTCACCTTACTTACGTTTCAAAGAAATACACCTGTGAAGCTTTACAAAACACATCTGCTTCTAATAGCGGCCTACCACTGGAAAAATAAATAAAGATTATGATAATAATAAATGAAATGATGACAAATAAAACAGCTCACACCACGCCAGGCACGTCATCTTCTGTCGGCAACTATCTTTGAAATCTTAGGTTTGTATCACGTTCCAGACTTTGGATACCTTCAGCCATTATTTCACTTATCCAACATCATACGTATGCCAATTCACTCAGGTTATACTCCTTGGATTGATTGTTCTAAAACTGGTACTGTACTCCGTGTCGTGGTTTTAAGCAAACATTCCCACGATTTTACTGCTCCTAAATGAGCGCTAGCTGCTTTCAGTCGCACTTCGTTGTATTTTAAATCATATTCATTTCTTTCACATCAGGGTTGAAGTTTGAAAATAAACGGCTAAAATCTATTCATTATTTCTCAATCTATGTCTCTAAAGTATTATCCAGAAATGCCGTTGCTATTAGCGAGGCGATGATGGTAATTGGCGTTGATTCATCCCACTTCTGATGTAAGAGTAGGAGAACTAGCTCCAATAAAACTCGCGCCATTGTTATTATTCATCACAGTTTATTATCAAACTTTTAACCATCTTTAATATTACTTTTATCCAAATAAACCTTTACAAATACTTTTGAATCATCAAATGAATCTACCACTGGTTCGGAACGCCTTTCCTGCCGAGAAGAACCAGCAAGAAACTCAGCGGTTGCTCTTTTCAAAGATTTGATTTACAATAAGATTCGATTTACAATATTTTAACCGAAATTACATTTAACCGTCAAACTTAAACGAACAAATTTGAAAGAAGTTAAGAAACTCAACATTTAAACCAAAGTTACAATTAACTGTCAAACTAAACCGAATAAATTAAAAAGGTAGACAAATTCAACGTGTTATCACTTCGACTGTCGATAATAGAATGCCGCTCCGCTGGACCGCTTCGCTTTTAAATACTATCGTGGCGGTGGGGTTCGGAAACGTCGACGACGTACGATGCGTCCTTGAGGATTCTACTCGTCATTCGATCTATGAATTACGTGTCTCATTATTGCGCCGATAAACACAAATTCGCGGTTTTAAGATTTATTCCTGTATCTGTGCTATAAGACCTACCTACCTGCCAAATTTAATGATTCTAGGACAACGGAAAGTACCCTATAGGTTTTTTGACAGAAAGACAGACATACAGACAGATAGACAGACAGACGACAAAGTGATTCTATAAGGGTTCTGTTTTTTCTTTTGAGGTACGGAACCCTAAAAATGGATAAATAAGGGCTGACAAAGAAGAAGTTATCCAACGTAATATATAACGTAGGAAATAGAAATACTACGTTATTTCTATTTCCTTTGAAAGGGATCTAGATGGGCGTCTTTACAAGGTCAACACTGAGTCTATGTCAATAAAAAATCCTTTTATTATACGCATACAAAAAGCAATTTAAAATCGAGCAGATTTCTGTAAAAATCTGAATTCTGTAAAAATATTTATATGTACTAGTTGAAGGGAACAAAGAACAGCAATGAATGTCGATTGTTTTGATTTAAGGACGTCTTTGCAAAATGAATAGGTATCAAAATTGCACTACTACATAAGTACACTGCCCACACGCACACAGCTGCGTCAAAATGAGTGAATCGACTTGATTTTGATACTTTGATATTTTTATTTTATTTTATATTTGGTCATCTATTTTTTTTAACAGTTTTTTTTTTAAATATGTATCTTGACAATAATACAGTAAGTAGAACAGTGCCTACAGACTAAGGGTCTGATGATGAAATATTTCACCATGACTTCTTGGCAATGAACAACATTTCCATGCTTATGAAATTATGAGCTCCTACTATGACTAAAATAATCTGAGAAGGATAGCATTACATTACCTCCCGACTTGATGAAATTGCATACTTTGGAACCTACTACTGGAACTCAGAGACGAATAGAGCTAGGTGTTTCGAGTTTGGGCTCATTTTCTTAGTCATGATGAGATCTTACCTCCGGATTTGTGGAGTGACCTGATGGTATACCTTGGAAGTCACTATTGGAACTCGGAGACGAATAGAGCTAGGTGTTTCGAGTTTGGGCTCATTTTCTTAGTCATGATGAGATCTTACCTCCGGATTTGTGGAGTGACCTGATGGTATACCTCGGAAGTCACTATTGGAACTCGGAGACGAATAGAGCTAGGTGTTTCGAGTTTGGGCTCATTTTCTTAGTCATGATGAGATCTTACCTCCGGATTTGTGGAGTGACCTGATGGTATACCTCGGAAGTCACTATTGGAACTCGGAGACGAATAGAGCTAGGTGTTTCGAGTTTGGGCTCATTTTCTTAGTCATGATGAGATCTTACCTCCGGATTTGTGGAGTGACCTGATGGTATACCTCGGAAGTCACTATTGGAACTCGGAGACGAATAGAGCTAGGTGTTTCGAGTTTGGGCTCATTTTCTTAGTAATGATGAGATCTTACCTCCGGATTTGTGGAGTGACCTGATGGTATACCTCGGAAGTCACTATTGGAACTCGGAGACGAATAGAGCTAGGTGTTTCGAGTTGGGGCTCATTTTCTTAGTCATGACGAGATCTTACCTCCGGATTTGTGGAGTGACCTGATGGTACACCTCGGAAGTCACTATTGGAACTCGGAGACGAATAGAGCTAGGTGTTTCGAGTTTGGGCTCATTTTCTTAGTCATGATGAGATCTTACCTCCGGATTTGTGGAGTGACCTGATGGTATACCTCGGAAGTCACTATTGGAACTCGGAGACGAATAGAGCTAGGTGATTCGAGTTTGGGCTCATTTTCTTAGTCATGATGAGATGTTACCTCCGGATTTGTGAAGTGACCTGATGGTATACCTCGGAAGTCACTATTGGAACTCGGAGACGAATAGAGCTAGGTGTTTCGAGTTTGGGCTCATTTTCTTAGTCATGATGAGATCTTACCTCCGGATTTGTGGAGTGACCTGATGGTATACTTTGGAAGTCACTATTGGAACTCGAAGACGAATAGAGCTAGGTGTTTCGAGTTTGGACTCATTTTCTTAGTCATGATGAGATCTTACCTCCGGATTTGTGGAGTGACCTGATGATATCATCGGAAGTCACTATTAGAACTCGGAGACGAATAGAGCTAGGTGTTTCGAGTTTGGGCTCATTTTCTTAGTCATGATGAGATCTTACCTCCGGATTTGTGGAGTGACCTGATGGTATACCTCGGAAGTCACTATTGGAACTCGGAGACGAATAGAGCTAGGTGTTTCGAGTTTGGGCTCATTTTCTTAGTCATGATGAGATCTTACCTCCGGATTTGTGGAGTGACCTGATGGTATACCTCGGAAGCCACTATTGGAACTCGGAGACGAATAGAGCTAGGTTTTTCGAGTTTGAGCTCATTTTCTTAGTCATGATGAGATCTTACCTCCGGATTTGTGGAGTGACCTGATGGTATACCTTGGAAGTCACTATTGGAACTCGGAGACGAATAGAGCTAGGTGTTTCGAGTTTGGGCTCGTTTTGTTAGTTATGACGAGATTACACCTTGAAACTTGTTGGAGTGCTCTGAAGGTATACTTCAAAAGCCACTATTGGACTTTCGAGTCGAGTAGAGTTAGATGTTATGAGTTTGAGCTCGTTTTGTAAGTTCCAATAGTGACTTCCGAGGTATACCATCAGGTCACTCCACAAATCCGGAGGTAAGATCTCATCATGACTAAGAAAATGAGCCCGAACTCGAAACAGCTAGCTTTATCCGTCTCCGAGTTCCAATAGTGACATCCGAGGTATACCATCAGGTCACTTCACGAATCCGGAGGTAAGATCTCATCATGACTAAGAAAATGAGCCCAAACTCGAAACAGCTAGCTCTACTCGTCTCCGAGTTCCAATAGTGACTTCCGAGGTATACCATCAGGTCACTCCACAAATCCGGAGGTAAGATCTCATCATGACTAAGAAAATGAGCCCAAACTCGAAACACCTAGCTCTATTCGTCTCCGAGTTCCAATAGTGACTTCCGAGGTATACCATCAGGTCACTCCACAAATCCGGAGGTAAGATCTCATCATTACTAAGAAAATGAGCCCAAACTCGAAACACCTAGCTCTACTCGTCTCCGAGTTCCAATAGTGACTTCCGAGGTATACCATCAGGTCACTCCACAAATCCGGAGGTAAGATCTCATCATGACTAAGAAAATGAGCCCAAACTCGAAACACCTAGCTCTATTAGTCTCCGAGTTCCAATAGTGACTTCCGAGGTATACCATCAGGTCACTCCACAAATCCGGAGGTAAGATCTCATCATTACTAAGAAAATGAGCCCAAACTCGAAACACCTAGCTCTATTCGTCTCCGAGTTCCAATAGTGACTTCCGAGGTATACCATCAGGTCACTCCACAAATCCGGAGGTAAGATCTCATCATGACTAAGAAAATGAGCCCAAACTCGAAACACCTAGCTCTATTCGTCTCCGAGTTCCAATAGTGACTTCCGAGGTATACCATCAGGTCACTCCACAAATCCGGAGGTAAGATCTCATCATGTCTAAGAAAATGAGCCCAAGCTCAAAACACCTAGCTCTATTCGTCTCCGAGTTCCAATAGTGACTTCCGAGGTATACCATCAGGTCACTCCACAAATCCGGAGGTAAGATCTCGTCATGACTAAGAAAACGAGCCCAAACTGGACACATCTAGTTCTTCTAGTCTTCAAGTTCCTGTCGCAGCCTTCGAAGTTCACTATCAGATCACTATCATGCTCAAGAAAAAAATCCAGCTAACGATAAAATGTGATAATAGGTACATAATATTATCATTATTATCTTACCTTGCCAAAATATCAGCACAATCACGGAATAAGTACCTATAAATATCAGTTAGGGTTTTGTCGAACTATTTTGTGTTCGTACAGCGATCTTTTCCACATCAAAAAATTATAGCAACCGACGCAGAGACCACCCACGAAGGCGGCTGGCCGCTGACTGATATAATTTTGAAATCATACCATTGCCTGCCCAATATCAAAATAACCCTTAGTGCACTGTATTAAGGTTTGCGGTTGAAGCAAAATACGTGAAAAATTTATACACGATGTTTTTATTTATTTTTATACTATTATTAATATAATAATCCTATTTTTTGAGGTGCACATTATGTGCTAACGGAAAATATTTATTAGAAGAATAAAATCCGTACGTAAACTGAGAAAAATGTACCTAAACTTGACCCTAAATCGTTAATTCTGCGTGGAAGAGGTGAAGGAAAATCGTTCTTATAGTATCAAAATTAATGATTTTATCAAAAAATTACTCGATCTCTGGAGATAAAGGACCAATCTATTTTTAGCAATCTGTAGTTCCAATTTACTTAGTATATTTTAGCCACAAAGCGTACCGAAAATCTATACAAGTGTGCAAATACGTCCTTAAAAGTAGTTAATCTGAGGTGAATATCCAAATCCTGGGTGGATAGCAATATGAGGGACTTCGTCTGTGGTGGCGTTTGCCGGCGCGCGAGTTGTGCCTTTTTGGAGTGTTTTTTTGTTAGAAGTGGCCGGTTTTTGTGTTCTGCTGGTGTTTATTGGTGGTGGAACTGACTGGGAAGCGCTCTAAAGGGGCGCCGCGTGTATGTCGGCGGGCGCCGGCACAGACGAAGTCCATACTTATACATAAAGTTTCCTTGTGAATAATTACAAACTTGACATTGGCTAATCAGTGTAAAGCCAGACGAGAGAAAAAAAAGCAATATGAGTCATCGTAACCTTGTGCCAGCCTTGCCTGCCTCGCGTATTGAGTGATGGTTTTAATATGACTCAAACTTCCGAGTCTCGGAGCGTTAACGGGAACGCTTTTGGTATTTAGAAGTTAAAATTAGGCGTAATATGTTTTTTTAGTAGAATAGGTACGATATGGGTACGAACCTTGTGTATCGAACAGTTACGAAGTTGTTACGGAATATGTTTGGTAAGCTTGAGAATTAATAACGAGGTGTTTACGGCACTGAACTTTTCCGTTGTGTGAATCTAGTTTCCTACCTATATTTTTTATATTATAATATCTTTTGATGAAGGGCAAGTAAATATTTTGGTCCATCGATACTAATACGGTTGACCGGACTTTGATTGAGAAGTTGTTAAGAATTTACTGACTTGTGATAGTGATTAATTGAGCTAAATTTAAATACCTATTTGATATAATATTCGTATTTACATATGTAGTTATTAAAATGTACTAAAAATAGCTAGGTATATAGTTAGTAGATAGGATAGGTCAGTAAACGATATATCTCTACAACGTAGATGAAAATATATTATGTCGTAATTTTTTAGTGAAGAGTAGAATCACAATAATAAAAAATTAAAATTAAAAAATCAAATCTGGCTTAAGAAAGTTCATTATTCTAACTGCTTCGGAAACTAGATTCACAATCCTTTGGTATTTTTGAGACGCGATTTTGTGCTAAGAACCTTCGATAAAGATATTTGATAAAGTTATACGGAAAAACATCTTCAGATCTTATTTATTTTCTTTCAGCGAATGGAAAATATCGTAAAAAAACTGAAATTTGTCTGCCAGATCAAGACAGCCGTCAACGAAATTTGTCTCGACGTGCAGTTACGGTCCAAAAATAATATTATCTTGTCGGCTTCTATTGTATGCGTGTATTAGAAAACAAAAAAAAAACAAAAAAATAAGTGCGCATAGAAATCTTGCCTTGATGGTTCTGTACCTTACGTCTAATCTGATCTAAATTAGCCTATTAACCTACGACTGGGCAAACGCCTCCCTCCGATTTTTCCTCAACTCCCTTTCTGTGCCTTACGTACAGTAAGTATCTTGTAAACACACAATAATTCATCAAGAAAGTCAACGGCAACAACTTACGTGTAAAAATTTCTGTTTTCCAAAAACATTGCTTTAGGTCTGATTTAACTCTGAAAACCGCAATTTGGCAGCAACAAAATTTATCATTGTGACAACCAAAGAATGTATGAATTCATTGAGAACAATATACTAAGAAATATAGTGGGTAACTACTTTTATGTGAGACCGCGCACTTTTCAATCCGTCTATATAAATAAGATTTATCGTAGCTAACCTGCCTCGTATATCTCAGTTAAAACAGCCACTATTGCACAGTATCTATAAAGTGCAATTAGCCCACTATGTCAATTTATCAAAAGCTCCGAATAGATATATAAGAAAGTTTTCGTCACTATACCTGTCTCGATTTCTAAATATTATTTCAAATTAAATCAGCAAGTTACCCAGATAGTGATACTTTAGAAATATCTACTCGAAATAAAAATCCATAGGAATTCGTCTCGGTATAGGAAGGGCACTCCAAATGGAAGACTATTCGAAAACACTTGTAAAACTAAAGTATCAAACAGAAAATATTTTCTATTTGATAGAAGTATACCTACTCGTAAAATATAAATAGTTTATTGATGTACAATTAGTATGACGGTAAATATTGTCTTGAATGTACAAATAATATGATCCAATATCTATATAGGATAAAATATATTTCCCAAGGGAAATTGTCAAATTTGCATTGAGAAATA
This sequence comes from Maniola jurtina, assembly GCF_905333055.1. Taxonomy (NCBI): domain Eukaryota; kingdom Metazoa; phylum Arthropoda; class Insecta; order Lepidoptera; family Nymphalidae; genus Maniola; species Maniola jurtina. The sequence continues at coordinate 9,202,000 of NC_060046.1, read as the reverse complement.
GTTTCTATGATGGACATGACGTTAGATGCAGAGAGTTTAGGCACAAAATATTACTAGAGACAGATATTCCTGCGCTCATTGAGCCGGCAGGGATTAGTTGGGATGATAGCAAGAGACCTGATAAATTGACGCTGGTTCCTTGGAACGCAATTGACACATTCGCCCCGTTTCAAACCAGGGAGTTAGCATCAAGACCGGTAGCCGCACCAGAAATAGCTGAAACCGGTAAGTGTTGAATGCCACTCTTGTCGAGAGTTACATTTTTGCTGTGGAGACCCTGGGGCCATGGAGTCTTAGTGCAAAAAAAATATACGAGACAATTCATCGCGGTTAATAACCTCATCTGGTGACAGAAGGACTAGCTCATTTTTTGCGTAAAGGATCAGCTGTCCAGCGTGGAAATTCGAATAGAATTCTTGGCACAATTCAACGCAGGCATAATTTGTAATGTAATTAAATAAGGCTGGTTGTAAGTTTAATAATTGTAACATTTTAAATTAAAAAAAAAACGAATGAAAAATACTAAAAAAACCTGCAAAAGAGACAGTGATGTCTCGAAAAATGGCTGAAACTTGACTGGTGTACAAGATAAAACCTGTCAAGGTTTTTGTCACTAAATAAATTGGCGAAGAGCCTGCCTTTTCTTTGTTTATCAATTTGTTGCTATTTTTGTCATATTATGACGCGATTCTTAGGGTATTTTAAAGGCGAAATATGTTTAGCTAAAACGTTTATTAGTACCATCTTTCCGGTAAATATTAAGAGTAAGGGCCCACGGCAACATTCTGTTCTGTTGCCGTGGGAACAGGCCCTTAAAGAAATAGAAATAATTGTTTACCTAGAAATATTGTGACAACTTTCCATGAAGTTGTGAGGTTATATGGTTTGTTCCTCCATGTTTCACTAGCTCAGTGGCTGGCTGTATGGAATATAACTCGTGGAGGTAAAAATATGGGTCTCAAAATGCGATAAACATATTGTTATCAAGCGAACGTTTATTAAAATCCTCCCACTTGACTTTTATTCATCTAATCTCCTAGTAATATTTTAGAATTCATGTCCTCATGATGTTTAAGGCGTGGCATACGAAACAAAATAGATGTACCTAATATGTATAGGTAGACTTATGCCACTTAGCGCTTTCAGTCGTTCCATATTAATTGACTTGTTTTCGCAATTTTTTCACCCAAGAAGCTGTTTTTTGTTTCGTGACAGATGGGTTCTATCCACATATTGTGTTCATGAATTATTCTCACAATTTGTAATGCCAAAATTCAGCGGTATCATAGCTTCTGTTAGGCCCCATTTACACGAGAGTTTTTTTAGCGTCCGTTGAAAAAGCGTCCAAATATAACAAACTAGCCGATGCCCGCGACTTCGCCCGCGTGGTATTAGGGTTTTTGAAATCCCGTGGGAACTCTTTGATTTTCCGGAGTAAAAAGTAGCCTATGTGCTAATCCAGGATATTATCTATCTACATTCCAAATTTTAGCCAAATCCGTCCAGTAGTTTTAGCGTGAAGGAGTAACAAACATACACACACACACACACGCACGCACACATACAAACTTTCGCCTTTATAATATTAGTGTGATAAGTGTGAAGTGTGATGTATTCCCGAGTATATTATGTTCACACGTCAACGCTTTTCTACGTGTGAACAGAATCTTGGGAATGCATTTGTTCTATTTGGACGCTTTTTTAACGGACGATAAAAAAGCTCTCATGTAAATGAGGCCTTAGGGTTGACACGCACGGGCGGTCAAATAACTGCCTCCATTTATCATACATTTAATTTGTACACCAAAATTGACTCATGTGCATACTCTCATACATTGCCGTACTTTGAATTAAGTAACCATTCGTGAGTTCCGAGCCTTCTATTAGATAGGTACAGATGGGTCTATAATTTTTGTTCCTACCTGTCTACCTATCTCTTGTAAAAACTGGATCTCTTTATAAAATATGAGGTAGTTATTTACTACCAAAACATGTTAATATAGCTTCGAAAATAGTATCTGCTCATGTGGTATTATTAACATTTGATAGTTGGAATTTGTATATCAGCCAATTAGGTACAATACAATACAATCTTGATGATTATATTAATAATGTATTATTATGTATTACGTAGCACAAACGAGTTTTATTTGTGACAATCAAACGCTTCGCCGAGCTTGCACATGTTGGCTGTGTTCCATATTAACAGGGCTCTCTCCGTCACTTGCTCCATACAATCGTAGTTCCAATTTCATTTCAATATTAAGCAACCAAAGTCCATGAAATTTTGCAGACATATTCTAGAAACTAATATCTGTGTCTGTGGTGTTCTAGATTTTTCTAAAAATATGTAGTTTTAAAATTACAGGGGCTCAAAGATTTGTATGTATTAAGACCGCGTAACTTTGAAACCGGATATTTTAACAGAAATCTGGAAAACCACAGACATAGATATTAGTTTCTAGAATATGTCTGCAAAATTTCATGGACTTTGGTTGCTTAATATTCAAATGAAATTGGAACTACGATTGTATGAAGCGAGTGACGGAGAGAGCCCTCTTAAACGAGACTATGTAACAAATAGATCTCAATAGAGTAGTGCCATTGTCTGGTATTTAGTGATTATTGTAATGCGAGGGCAAGTTTTCAGCGTAAAATAAAAACTGAAATAGGTACCGTGACTCATAGAACTAAGTGTTTAAATCATAATTTATGAAACTAGTACTTTTAGGATTTATGGATCAGTGTCATTGGCTGGTATTTACCTAGTAGTATTTCGAAGTATTTTATTATCACCTATTATTAGATTTTTTGGCCAATTTCCCGCGTGAGTGTAAATAGGTACCATGATTCATGAAACTAGGTGTTCAAATCATACTTAATGGTATTTGATTATTAATATTATCACATACCTACTACAGTTAAATTTATACGCAGCGATGCTGGCAATTTTTCGACATGAGTATAAAAACTATGATAATTATAGCAGTACTATTATACATAGTGATTCATGAACTTAGGTATTTAAACCATAATTTATGACACTCATAAATCTCATTATTAACGAGTGACATTGCCGAGCATCCGGCACTTTTCCGGCGTGTGAGTAAAAACTAGAACACAGTAATTCATGAAACTAGGTATTTTTATCATATCTAAGATATTCATAGATCTTTTGTTTATGATCGAATGCTTGAATCACACTAATATTATAAAGGCGAAAGTTTGTATGTGTGTGTGTGTGTGTGTGTATGTTTGTTACTCCTTCACGCAAAAACTACTTGACGAATTTGGCTGAAATTTGGAATGGAGATAGATAATATCCTGGATTATCACATAGGCTACTTTTTATCCCGGAAAATCAAAGAATTCCCAAGGGATTTCGGAAAACCTAAATCCACGCGGGCGAAGTCGCGGACATCGGCTAGTTATAAATATGAAAGTGTGTATGAAACCGACCACAGCACTCACCACTGCATCAGGTGGATCATTGTAAAATTTTGCCGTTCCTAATACAAAAGTTTACGACTCTAATGTGATAGGTATTTGAGCAGGCTCTTTAAATTTCCAAGTCTCATTAGCATTCATGAAGTGTCTTGATTACTACCTATGTTTTAGTTGAAACCAGCTTAGGTCTTACAGATTTGCTTAAAATATCAATTAATATTATTCTGAAATGCCATTAATCATAATAATCTTAATTAGCAGATCATTCATTATAATATCATAGCCAAGCGGTCGTCGACCTCAAGTTCAACCACGTGTTTTATTTTTAGAAAGTTTGACCTTTGAAGGTTTGAAGCAGCAGAGTTAGGTGAATAGAATAGAATAGAGTATATTTTTATTCAAGTAAACTTTTACAAGTGCTTTTAAATCTTCAAAATAATTTACCACTGGTTCGGAATGCCGTTCCTGCCGAGAAGAACCAGCAAGAAACTCGGCGGTTGCTCTTTTCAATCGTGACTGTAAAAGAGCTTTTAGGTACAATAGAGACTCGAGGATATGCGTTTGCGTACCCTTAGAGTAAATGTAATACACTGAGCTAAGTAGTTAGGTTAAGTTAGTTTATAAGGCCACTTTTCCTGTCATGTGGATTTCGACCCGCGTGTGGATCTGGTCTGCGGGCCCATCATTTCATATTATGGTTTTTCCTTTTACGTGGGTCACACCCGGACCTGTATTAAAATTACCCGTACATCAATCATGAAAACAAAAAAAATCGGCCCAGTGCGAGTCAGACCTCGCTCTTCTGTCTGTCAAGAAACCTATAGGGTACTTCCCGTTGTCCTAGTATGATAAGATACAGATACAGAATCTGAAAACTGCGAATTTGTGGTTACATCATTAAAAAAAAAAATTAAAAGTGTTTTACGATGTACACCGCAAAACTGTGATATAATGCTATCGGAAATGTAGTGATAATAATAAATAACTAAAGTGAAAATTAAATATGTATCAACATAGCTAATTGCAAACATGAGTAGGTTTTGTAGACGGTAAAGAACAAGGTCTATGAGGGCAAATAAAGGTTTTCATTTAAAAGGAGTTTATAACTGTTGGTATAACTAAACAAACACAGTTTCATACTCATTTGAATATTATTAACTTGAGGAGCACTCTAGGGAAACTCTTAAAATCACAATCGTTATAAAACTTCCTGCTAGGTTTATTTTCGCCTACCTAACTACATTTGAAATTTTGATATTACTGGAAGTTACGAGTATCAAAAATGGTAAAGTAATTTTATGGTCGACTATACCTATTTTATATTATATATATACGTAATATTCTCTCTTACTTGGCATAAAATGAAAATTTGAGATCTTGATTTAACGCCAACAAAAAATACGTTTAGTTTTTACTACTCAATCTGTAAACAATAATAATATTTTCGTTCTATATTCAGCTAGCCTTGATTCTACATTTACCTAGTAAGAAAATAAAACACAATGTTTACTGATAAGTTATTAATTTTGTATTGAAATTACTAGCTCGTTTGAATGGTTGAGCTTAGTTACCTAAAAAGTTAAAGTAAATAGAACGGTGATCTTATTCGGAGGTTACGGGGGATCCCGGGCATGCACGTCCAAATTATTATTTTTTCGCTTGTAATATACCTATTGTCACCATAACAGCTTTATTTACGATCCTTAAAATTTATGTAAACAATGAACCTAAAACTAAAAACCTTAAGAAATATAAAATAAAACCTAAAATAAATTATTAAAAGAAGCCCCCTAAGGCAATTAGGTTCCGAAGATACTAGCAGCGTTCCCCCTTTGAATAGCTTTAGAATTAAGTGCGTTTTAAACAATTAAAATATCACTTGCTGTAACGGTAAAGGGAAACATGGTGAGGAAACCTTCATGCCTAAAGGTGCCCACGCACTCGAACTACACTGCAGCGGAACTGCGCGTCGCGTCAGCGCCCCGCACGATATTCTCTCCAGCCGCGACACGCGTACGTCACTGCCGCGCGGCGCGGCTGGGGAGAATATCGTGCGGGGCACAGTTCCGCTGCAGTGCAGTTCAAGTGCATGGGCACCTTTAGAGTTCTCAAAGATGTGTTAAGTAGGCATTCGGGCATCGGCATTTGGCCAGCTTGGTGGACTGAAATTATCATTTTGCTTCTAAACTTTCTCATGAAATGATTTCAATTATGATGAAAACCATATCGAAGTCTACTAAGAAACTTAGGAGTTATAATCAACTAGGCATAGGTATGTAAAGACTGACCTAACATGAGTTAGGTCTTGATACGTAGTAGAAAACTTAGTTATTACTATTCATGTACCTACTACTTATTTACATAGGGAAGAGATGTTTGAGTAGATAAAAGTGTAGCTTTTGTAAGTTAATATTAACTGTGAGTAAATCTCATTTTAGTTTAGTGGATATTATCTTATCTTTTGACATATCCATACTAAACAACACATAACTTAAAGTATTTTAGGAAAAAACGGTGATAACTTAGTGGTTGAGGACTTCAGCCTGCTATTCAAAGGCTACGCGTTCAATCCCGCACAAGTACCTACTCTAACTTTTCGGATTTATGTGCGTTATGATAAGCAATTTAATAACAATTATTGCTTTATATTAGCTACTATCTGATGCCCTACCTCGTTCGCGTGGATATAGGTTTTTAAAAATCCAGTGGGAACTCATAGATTTTCCAAGATAAAAGTAGCCTATGTATATCCAGAGTATAATCTATCTTCGTTACAAATTTCAGGCACATCCGTTTAGTAGTTTTTGCGTGAAAGAGTAACAAGTATACACACAAACTTTTGCCTTTATTATATTAGTGTGATAGTGTGATGTGATAACGGTGAAGGAAAATATCGTAAGAAAAGCTGCATGTCTCAGTTTTCCATAATGTTCACTAAGGTGTGTGAAGTCTACCAATTTGCACTTGGCCAGCGCGGTGGACTTGGAGGTTGAACCGTTTTTAATCAAAAAAGAGACCCGTGCTGAGTACTGCGTCGGCGCGGGCGATGCGATGGGTTGAAATGAAGCAAAGGTTATTGTGGAGCTTACCCGTGACCGGCGTCCCATAGCGTCCTCGCCGGGTATCGTCAGAAAGTTACCGCTCATTTTCACAACACAATGTACCGTTATACTATCAGTTAAAAATATCACTGGCAGCGTGTGTACCGCGCAATGGTCAGTCTTGCAATGGTTGTCGAGTTTATGAATGAGTGACGTTTTTAAATAGTCGTCGGTGCTCCGCTGCCCCGTGACGTCACGGCAGCGTGAGTGAGAACGTCTACGTTCCACGACCCAAATAGCATATCAGCTGGGAATTTCAAGAGAGCTTCATTGTGAATCAGCGCGGGAAAAGTTTTCGTGGTCAACAATGATGTAACAGGTTGAAGGTTTCTTTTGAGGAAAACTACGCGTCTTTATCTTTTCAAGGTTTTATGTCCAAAATTGACACGCTGGTTTGGTGAAATGGGTGATGAACTATCACTAGTTACAGTAGATACCAGGTAGATGTGATAAGCCTGTAAGTAATAGCCCCAGCCAGGCGGCCATGGAGCTTCATCGTACTGGTTAATTTTAAGCACGAATTGGGGCAATTTGAATTTTGGATGGTATTATTCCAATCTGGATCTCAATATAACAGCGTCGATAGAGTTTACACTAAATAGGTAGGTGAGGACAAGTATAAGGTCGCAGATTGGAGAGTTAGGCCATTTGTCTAGCAATTGAGACGAAAAAACTAGGTATTTGCTCGAAATGCTTTTGTTATACTAGTGTTATAATGGTTAGGACCTCCGATTCTAATCATAGGTCGGGAGTTCGATCCCGAGCACGCACCTCTAACTTTTCGGAGTTATAATATGTGCGTTTTAAGTAATTAAATATCACTTGAAAACATCGTGGTGAAGGAAAACATCGTGAGGAAACTCGCATGCCTGAGAGCTCGCATAATGTTCTCAAAGGTGTGTGAAGTCTGCGAATCCGCACTTCTCACTCTGAGAGGAGTATTGTGCTCTGTAGTGAGCCGGTGACGGGTGGATGATGATAAAATGATGGGTTGTTGATGGTGATACGTTAAAGGTCTTTAGTGGCATATAACCGTGGTTTAAGTACCGAAGTGATATTTCTATAAATCTAGTCATTAATTCGGTTCCATATCATAAGCTACCTGCTTCTCCCTCTCTCTGCGTCATACTCCTCATTGCTAAAGGTCGTCTCTTCTTTTCATTCTTAAACTTAGTAGGAGTTTTCTAGAGATAATAATGCGGCTGATTCCCAGATCCCTCCGCTTATAACTCTATGATGACGACTTCGTGCTCTCCGAGGCACAAAGGAATCGAAAAGAGGATCAGTTTGGATCTTCATAGGCATACGCATCCAGTTAACGACTTGGGTAAACGTTACTTAACAATCACAATCGACTCATATACTTTATCATAACCCACAATATAGGTCACACTTCCTTCTACCTACGCATTTGGATTAGACTTATAAAAATTTTCTCATAGTTGGGAATTTTATAGATTCATGGAATGGAGATTAAGAAGAATTATTTTTCCGTATAACAAGGCTAATTCCATTGGAATTCTATTTACTCTTCCATATTTTTAATGAACAAACTAATTTAACTCTGAACTCTTGTACTAAGAATCTTATCTAAAAAATATATTATACTTAAAAGAAAAAGGTGCCTGACTGACTGATTGACTGACTGACTAATCTATTATCGTCCAACTCAAATTACTATTGGACGGAGCTGACTGAAGTTTGGCATGCAGATAGCTATAATGTTTCATTTCATTGTGACGTAAACATCCAATAAGAAAGTATTTTCGAAAATTCAACCCCTAAGGAGGTAAAATAGTGGGTTGAAACTTCTGTAGTCCACGCGGGTGAAGTCGCGGGCATATGCTAGTGAAATAATGTTCTTATCTTACCTATATTTGAAATCCTCGTGACTTTAATTCAAAACAGCTGTTATTGCATAAACAATAAACGTAATAAAGTTTCGCCTTGTCTTGGGTAAACTAAAAGGAAGGTCATTTATTTTCAGGAAAACATCACATCACACATCCATTATATTTAATCATACTTCCAAAACCTATTTCATTTGTTATTACTATTATCATTACAACTTTTTATAAAAGTTCTTGTAACTCACGTAAAATAAAGAACGTCATTTCAACAAAAGCAGGCTTTGTAAATGAATATATAAATACTTACTAAAAATATGAGTAGATACTATATGAATATTTTAAATTGATTAAAAATGTTTATATAGGTACAAAGAACGGAAAATTATACTTACAACAATCTTTCGCCGAAAGGTCATTGTGAAATTGGTAAAAGGTACACACAGTTTTGCACTTGACCGTATACACTTAGTAGATAAAGGTACAGCTTTCTAATGTTCTACAAATAATACTGTTTCCTAGAACACAATACAGTAGACTGTACACAATGTAACTTAGCTAGGTAATTAAATTAATGGCGATCATATTGGACGTCAGCAAGACGTTATTCATAGGTAGGCGACAAGATTAAATTGAGATAAAATGGTGTTTCTCGTACCTAGGTATTATTGTCTAAGGCCTAAGTAATTCCTATGTCTTCTTCCTTCAATTTTATTTACCTACTTTATTGATTACATAATATGTGAAGACATATGTTATAGCCTAGTGCGTTATTTAAAAGATAAATTTTGCCCCTAAATTGCATTTTTCTGTGACTGAAGTGAAGATACTTTTATTAATTTTTTATCTGGCTATTTTCGTGAGAGCACACTACTTCACACATTGAAAACAAAAATGGCACAATTCAAAAATTGGCGGTTCCGAGTTATAATAACAAATAGGAAAGTACATCACCTCTAGTGATTCTGTGAGAAACAAGTGTAAATTAAAAATTTATAACACCCCCGACAAGTGAAGGTTATAGTAACTAGAAAAGTCCTGATAACTTTCAAACGGCTGAACCGATTTTCTTGGAGTATTCCGCGCCTACGATCCAAAGTATCTGAGTTTTCCAAAACATCATTTTCAAATAAATAATTATGTATGTAGGCAACGTCCATCTTGACAGCTTGACATCCTAACGGTTATCTAACCTTCTTTTCTACAAGAAAACTAGAAAAGAGCTGATAACTCTTAAACGGCTGAACCAATTTTTTTGGATTATAGCTAAAGAACACTCTCGATCAAGCCACCTTTCAAACAAAAAAAAGTAAATTAAAATCGTTTTATTCGTTTAGGCGCTACGATGCCACAGACAGATACACAGATACACAGATACACAGACACACAGATACACACGTCAAACTTATAACACCCCTCTTTTTGGGTCGGGGGTTAAAAACACTTCCCGCTGTAAAGATTTTCATCTCGCTAACTTTTACACTTATCGCTTAATCACACACTAGTGTCACTTTAATAAGGCTTTATCGTTTAAGTTCGATTCATCATGATCAACCCATTGCTGGCCCACTATTGAGCACGGGTCTCTTCTCAGAGTGAAAAGCATTTGGGTCATAGTCTGCCACGCTGGCCCAATGCGGAATGGGAGACTTCACACACCTTTCAGTACATGGAGAACTCTCAAGCATGCAGGTTTTCTCACGATGTTTTCCTTCACCGTTAAAGCAAGTGATATTTAATTGGTTAAAAACGCACATAACTGAAAAGATAGAGGTGCGTGCCCGGGATCGAACCCCTGACTTCCGATTAGGAGCCGGACGTTCTAACCACTAGGCTATGACAGTTCGATTGCTATACACAATTTTCTTAAAGGGCCACTATTAATCGTGAATCGTGAATAGCGTCAGTTTTGTTTTTAATGTGCCAATTAATCTTCGTCCGAGAAGAATTCGATGGATGAGTAAGATCAGAGTAGATTTTGTTGAAATCTGGTAGATGGGCCTATACGTTCACTCTAGTACGTACGAAAGCAGAAGTCTGCAACGAATAGTTCATTTAGGAGTAGTAAATAAAACAAAGCAAGTTATATTTGAAATACGGATATTTATTTATATTTTCATAAAAATTCTAAATTCAATAATGTGTTTAAACATGTAACATTTACATATATGCATTTATACAAAGATATATGCAATGTTAGTGAATTTAATACTAGAATTGGAGCGTAACCGACTTACAATGACTTGATGTGTTTCATCACATTTTACACTTAAAAATAATATTTACCAAGTATTGTCAAATGGTAAAGGGTTTTTAATGTGTCGATGAGGTTTTCTATGTAGTAAAATATTTATGAAATTGAATGAATGCTGTGCGCTTTTCTTTAATACTAGCTCGATCGCATATCTTCATAAACTGGAGTGTATTAAAAATCAAATATAAAATACCTTTAACGAAAATTACACTTAAAAATCGGAATGTTTATGTAGATAGTCGATCCCAACGGCTTTTTAACAATGCAATGGACGTAGGTTACCGACATTTGTATTTTATATACAAAATGATTCAATCGTGAATTTATTATCGTCAATGCAAAACGAGTTTTTTGAACGTAATCTATTTATTTTGTTTAATACTTGATATTTAATTAAAGTGACAACTTTGTGGCTCTATTGTTAAATATTACGCGTAAATAGTTATAACATTCTTATTTTGTAATTTTATTTGCAAGACATAATTTGAACGACTTTAAGTTGCCTTCGAACTACGGAAACATAATATAATATATAAATATCGCTCACCCTACTTTTAAATGTCACTGTTCACACTTAGATGTGATATTATATTACATCTAAGTGTGAACAGTGACATTTAAAAGTAGGGTGAGCGATATTTATATATTACCTATATTATATTCCGTAGTTTGAAATCAACTTTAACGAACTTTTATATTTATAATAAATGATTGAGGTAAATGTATGATTTATATTGAAAAAAGTCAGCTGAACTCGAAGGCGTAGATATTCAATTCATTCTTAAGATAAGGTTTAAGATAGATTTTAGAGGTACAACAAACAAAGAGAAAAATTATGGTTTCGGAATATTTTTAACTTAGATTTGTTATATTCAATAATAATAAATACCTCTGTATTTGTGTATGTCGAGGTTGTTATGCAGTGATGTTGCAGCTGGCTTATTTAAATATATTCGTAGATAGAATTTCTAACATCCTACAGATTTATATTATACGAAATATTAACCAGACACCGAGAGTAGTATAAGGCAGAGCGCATAGTGTTTGCAAATGCGCAGCAAATAATTTTTGTATTGTGTAAAAGTTACAATCTGCAAAAATCTATAGTTTACACCCTAAAACGGGAGTAAAAACATATACGTATTTTAGTTAAGTAATACATAATATTATAATTAAATAATATCAAATTAATATATTTTGTCACTTTACCTAAATATCGATAAGATATAAGTCTGAAATATAAGTCTGGAGAATATAAATATTGGATACATTATTTATCTGACATCAATAACTATCCATTCATTGGGTACATTTTTCTAAAACAATTGTTCTAAACAACTCCTAATAAAGCACACGAGAAAGTTATAGGTAGGTATATCTTTAAACGTTACCGCTGTTAAACAATAAACTTTTATATTCCTTATTAATTTACTTAGGTAATATTATTTCTGTGTGTGCTTTAAAAAATTAATCAACTTTCAAAAACAAACCGATTCAGTCAATTTAAAATCACAAGAAAATCACCCAAGAAATGATTTTAATTTAGATTTAGTAAGACGAGTAAATATATTTTTTTATAATATATTACTGAGATTTGGACTAGGCAAACCACATTCTATCTACAGATATGTAATCCATGATAAATACTAATATACAGAAAATCTAACTCCCATGTGTATTAAGTGATGTGCTTCTCGGTTACATTTTCAATGCTACATTATTTTATGAACGAGTAGGTACGTATACGAGGTATGTACGTGGTACGGCTTTATCACATGCGAACCCTAACTCTAGGTAGGCCATAAATGCCCTAACGTAACGTAATTCAGAGATGTGAATGATCAAAGTAAAGACATCATACGACTCGCGCCTCCCCCCTCCCCCACTCACACATGCACGCGCACACACACACACACAGGCACGCACGCACATAGACATACTACTGTAAATACTCAAGGCGTAAATTGCAAAATACAGTAACTTAAAGTAAAGTCATGAACTGTTTATTAAGTGGAGATAGATCATAAATTTTACAATTGTAATATGTTTCAAAAAGATCTACGTGTGAAATATTCAAATAGTATAAAAGACACTTCTGAGGAATAGTGTAAAAAGTGATAGTGAAGTATGGCAATGTAGACTAACCATAATTATTGTACTCAGACATGTCTTACGCGAATGATAACAATGTAGCACCGAAAACAAACCTCTTAAATATTCGTGTGACTTTTCCAACACCGTGAACTTTCGACCTTGCTTGAAGTGGTTAAGTTTTCATAAATTGATATACCATTATCGCAAACAAGTAGGTACATTACAAACACGATACTAACGCTTAACGAAAAATATTTGAGCACTGAATGTCTAAGATTAGGTTTATTACTTTTAAAGGATTTGACGAACATTTTATTTATAATAATAATAATTATAGAAAATTGAAGAACGGATACAGTATCAAAATCCCGAAGGACCAAACAAATTAGAAGCGAATGTTAACAGTCAACACACAATATGAACTTTCATAAAGAGAGTCCATATAAATATCCACAGTTATGAATTATGTATCTCATTTTATAACAATATCACATTTTTCAATAATATACAAAAGACAGGAGACTTTAGGTAACATGTTAAACAGATCAAGCGTAAAAAGTAAGAACAAAGAGGTGATACATATGTATTATTTTAACAATTTTTGATACGTATATATACAAATCGGATCACATAATATAATGCGGATCACTTAAAACGGGGCGTAAAGGAGTTCATATAAAAGACGAGACCATACATTTTACAACAAATCATACTACTCATAGTACTTAATCCAATTTTAGAACATTCATCTCCTAAACGTGCATTAATTCGAGCATGACTAACACGCAATAACGGGAAACGTAAAACTCGCATCGAATCTCAACACGCAAAACTTTAATACATGCACCTCGAAAGAAGCACATGCATACCAACAAACGAAGGAAATAATTTACATAAGGCCATATATTTATTTACTGTACACGTATAACGATAAGATGATTAAGTAGATAAATAATGTTGATTTAATATTAGGGGTTAAGGAATAGGTAATGCGTCTGTAATAACGACAGTTTGGTCCATACAAGTAGAATTAATACATAAATCGTGTGTCGATAATATGTCCACACACAGCTTTAGGAATCCAGCAAAATATCAAAACGGCGACACCCATGAAGCTATGACTGAAAACGAGTCTGGCGCTTCAACGACTACGAAATATTATTTAACAAATCTTTCAGAAAATTTAATGGAAGAAATAAACTTGGATGATAAGTATTCTTAAATTAAATTTTGTGCTATTTGCGATGGTTAGGTATATAAAACGGAAACAAAAAGACTTTGACGCATTAAATTTCGAAAGGAGACCTTATTTTGCTGAATCCCTAAACATCGGCGGACGTAGCAGCGTCCGGCCGCCTACGGTCAGTCTTTTTGGCTAATGATTCAAATTTGTGCAAAATATTTCTACTATCCGCGTAACTTAACTCCGTAAATTTATTTACAAAACGATTTCTCTCGTCGAGAATGTAAACGAAAGGAACGAACGAGCACTGACCGGTAACCGCCGGAGCGCCGAGTGTCTTGTTGGATTCGATCTTGATTTGACCTTAAGGTATATCTTAAGAGACATCGTCGATTCACCTCCTGCTCTCCGAAATGTCCGTTGCGGACCGATTGCCGTGGTCGCTCCGTTAGTACTATTTAATATATCACAACCGGCTCATTCCAGTCGTATATGATTGGCTTGCTGAACTTCGATCACGCGGTTAATTCTTATTGATTTCACGCCGGTCCTTGGGTACCAGTCGGTGCTTCCGCTCTCATTTCTGATTTAAGTTTGACGAACTCTCTCGCTACTTCATCGCTGTGCCGCTGCGAGAGGATTCTTAGTATTGTCCAGCCAGTTTCATCCATCTTGACGCGAGTGCCGAGAGGTAGCCAGCAAGCGCACGAGCCCTGAACAAATCATTAGTTTAAAATTTCTTAGAAAACAGTTGAGAAATTCATTTTTGGGTTAAATCTGAATGGATTGTGAACGTGAGAAAAACTTTAAGTGCCACATTGTAGCTAATTCTGTTGTACGCAATCTTAACTGAATTGACAGTTCTAAATAAGGTCTAAATCTAGTAATATCCCTTTCCGCAGAGTGCATTTTAATGGATAGCAATACAATAATTAGTTCTGTCATTTTAATTCAGTGAAGAGATTGTGAACAACAAAAGCCAAATCGTCTCGTGTATGTATTACCTGTTCAGCAATATCAGACAGTCTCATGACCGCCACGCCGACCAATCTGTCTTCCCGAGCGAAGCAGTAGTCCCGCACACAAACGTGCAGTTCAAACAACTCTAACTGTTCCGTTGCGCTCACCATACTGAAATATGCCAGATATGAACGATTTTTATGGTATTTTGAACAAAGAAAAGCATTTTGAAATTATAGAGAGAAATGTGAGCAAAAAGAGATTTCCTTCCTCCTTTCGGGGTGTAATTTACTAAGGTAAAACTTACGATGCCCACCACTTTTAGATTTTTTAAGAATCTTTTAGGAACTTTTTCATTTTACGGGATAAAAAGTAGCCTTTCGTACAGGTAGGTATCCATGCAAAAATGACGCTGATCATTAGCTCTGTAGCAGAGTGATTCAAGTACGAGCTAATAAATCTATAAAGAAACACTTTTTCATTAATAATATTAAGTTATGATTATAGATCTGTTTCATTCATATTGTTATACGATATTATACTTTATTTTCTATCTTTATATAAAAGGACACACAGTCTGACTGATATACCAAAGTATATCTTATTCAGTGCAGTCTAGAAACTTGAAATGTTG
Source organism: Maniola jurtina (assembly GCF_905333055.1). NCBI lineage: Eukaryota > Metazoa > Arthropoda > Insecta > Lepidoptera > Nymphalidae > Maniola > Maniola jurtina. The sequence goes on along the minus strand of NC_060046.1, from coordinate 9,186,480 downwards.
CATAATGTTTCTCTATAATGTGAAATTCCAGATTCTCAGAAATTCGGTGCAGATCAGTTAATTACTTACAAATGGAAAGTCTCATTGAACTTGGGGCTCCAGTTGTTGCTCTTGGACTTGGTGGCGAATTTCCTTTTCTTGTCGGCGAGGTGCGGCCCAATGAGATTCACTTCGATGAACGGACGGAACATGCCGCTGGCGATCACCCACTTCAGGTCATTTGCAGCAACCACTGTTATACGTACAAAATGATAAAATGAATAAACATCATTTCGTCATCATCATCCCATCTCTGGTCGCCTCTCAGAATGAGAAGGGTTTAGGATTAAAGACACGTTTAGTAGATAACTGAGATTTGGACATTCTTTTTGGGATTTCATACACATTTATCGTTGCTCGTTTTACCCTTAAGAGCCCACTTTGTCGAAGCGACAACTCGTTGGCGGTTGGAACCTTGTGCTGTTTACACAGATGACGGTTTTTAATTTGCTAAAGTCTGCCCAAAATTGAAATCCGCGTTGATTATAACAAAATCATTATAAATGGTAATGCTAATAGAATTGAAGTATGAGACTCGTCATCGAGTTGATATATCCAACTGATAATAATGGAGCACCAGACTCAAGGTTTCAATATGAAAAATGATAATTTTATTACTTAATACCATTTTCTACCATATTCTAGCAAAAAAATAAATAAAAAATATATACAACAAATTAATATATTGTTTTTTGTTAGCGCACCTTTAACTGTGATCTTGTGTTCTCCCGTGCCAGGGTGTGTGAAAAGATCTACTTGAAGCGATACTTCGCCCACGCTGCCTTCTTCCGCTACTGCTGCATCTAAAAACACAAGATATTTTTTTTTTATTTAACTTTATTTATATAACTTTAGTAGGTATGTTTATATATTATGTATGGTAGCGCAGGGGCGCAGTGTTGTGTGCTGTGAACACAGGGGGTTAAACTGGGCCAATGATCCATAAATAGGAGAATTATACGTTCTTGTGATCGCACAAAAGGCTTATAGCTCGTTCACACAGGCTGCGTAAGCGTAGACGTAGCGCGTACCATTGCGTTGTAATGTATGGAACTGTATGAAACATGACACATCGCTTGCGTATAGCGTGGACGTATGCGTAAATGTGTGTTAGGGGTTTACGCGCGAAACTACCCACGTGTCACGTGTACGCAATTGGTGTGAATCGGCCTTTAAGTTTGCAATAGAATTTAAAATATTTAATGTAGGTATATTATATTGGAGTCTCACCCTGATTTTGCTGACTGGTAACAAACGTTCTGATCAGCGTATCGGTAGTTTGTGTGTATAGACTCAGCGCGTATCTCAATGACTGTAGCTCTGGGCTTTTCTCCAGGAAGGTCTTCTTCAAACCGTTGCCACCCGCGTGGAAGTACAACTTGATGGTATCTAGTGCTGCATCTAATACTGCGCATTGCTTAGGCGTGAGACTCTTTTCTGCTGATAAATGCTGTGGAAGGATTTGAAAAGTTAATACGATTATTTCTTGATGTAAAGAATTTTCCCTCAGACAATGTTAATCAAATTCAATCTCAAAGAACTTAACCTCATTATAACCATATAATCTTGAGAAAGTTTCAAAAATTAAAAAACGGCGCAGAGTCAGTTAATCGACCATTACTATGGATAATATTCACATGTCAGTCACGACTTTTATTCATCGATATTACAAGAAATTATAGATTTAAATCGAATCGATTATATTTACCTAAATTTATAATCACTACCCATATTATCACTAGGTACTCCTCCACTACCCATCCACTGTCTATATTATAAATGCGAAAGTGTTTGTTTGTCTATTGGTTTATTTGTTTGTCCGCAACAGATCGACGTGATTTTTACAAGGATATAGTTAAAGACCTTGAGAGTGACAAAGGCTACTTTTTATCCCGCAAAATCAATGAGTTTCCACGGGATCTTTTAAAACCTAAATCAACGCAGACGAAGGCGCGGGCATCAGCTAGTTATTTTATAAATCTAATTTTATGGCGTTTTAATGGAATTTATTTTTAATGACGTGCTAATAAGCTAAATATAGGTATATTTATTTATATTATCGTGTGGAATGGTACCAAGAGCGCTGACTGCATTTCCGCACTAAACCGCTAAGCCGTTTAATCTCCTGTTTGTTATTTATAAAAAGGATTTACGTTTATAACTTTTGAGTTTACGTAGGTGTTCCCAAGGCGCCATATGAAATAAACAGAGTTTCTATTTCAGATGCATTAATCCGCGTTAACTCTCCAATCAAAAGGAAATATTTGAACGATGACTCACCTCCTTCGAAATATCCATGACGCCGGAAAGAGCATGTTTGACATCCTGTTTACCGACCGTGCTCTTGAAAAGCTGCGTCATGTCTTCGATCTTCGCGTTCGCCGCTAAATTCTTCGCATTGTTCGTGAGATTCTTGAGCATCATCTGATAAAAAAACGGGGTTTTACGCAAATCATGAAAAAAAAGTTAGTTACAATTGAAGACGCATTTCTAAATTTGATAATCAAGTAACGTGAAGCACACTGAAAAGAATCAGCGTTGCAATACGTACTTCTATGTATCTAGGGACACAGAGTATACCTACTGCAATCTTGAAATTAGCATTAGTACTAAACTAATAATTAACTCAAAGGAAGGGATTCATTAATTAGGTAATTAGTACAGGTTTTTGTTAAATTTAAAAAATCGCAAGCATCCAACATTATTCCAACCGTACATGGGCCAATGGTCGTATGCAAGGATTATGCGTATACGTTTACATATTACTACTTATATTTATTCAAATTGAAAAGTTATATTTTTGTTGGCATAATGTTGCTAATGAAGCTGGATGAGTACGTTAAAGTGAGACGATATATTTTTGCTACTATCAAAACAAGCTTACCGTCTTATCAGTCATAGGGGGAAGCACCACAGTTTTCTCGAGTATCTTCATCACAATCTTCCATAGTTCTTTCAAAAGCCTCTTGAGCACAGTTTTCTCGCAAGATTCCGCGTACATTGTTAGCGAGCCATCCTGCGTTTGTACAAAAAATTTGAAAAACAAACCAATTAATTTGTAAATTAGAACTTTTATTACAACTTTCAGTTATTTTTTGTACGAGATCGAGAACATTTTATTTAGTTCCTTAGATTAAGGATTGGTCTCCGCTCCAGTTGAGCGCAGCGGATACCAAAGCTTAGTCTAAGCTTAGTTCCTTATTTTGCTAAACATTTTACTACTTATCCGTTTCGTGCTTTTTCGTACTAGAACAGAACTGCTCAGTATACAAGATTAAAAAGCTACAGCTAGTTTTATTTATGCATAGTAGGTATTGGATATAGAAAGTTGGTAGATAGATGATAGTTGAAAGATTGGTATATAGAAAGCTTTGTTTGCTAGCTTGTGTTTACCTTTTCTGTGTTCTAGATTAGTGTTCTTTTATTGTAAAAATCTTTTTCTTGGTTCAATAATTTTTTTTTTTTTTTTTTTTTAATAAAGAATATTAGCCATGTTAAATGACTAATATTCCCCTTTCCTCTCCAACTAAGCGTCAGGCTTGTGCTAGGAGTAGGTACGACAATAGTGCAACGGGTGGGGTTTGAACCGTCGACCTTTCGGTTTTCAGGCCACTCCTTTACCGGTTGAGCTATTGAGGCTTACTCAATAGCTCAACCGATTATATATTATATTATTATATAGATAATATATAGAGAATATTATTTCTAGATTAATAAAACTTACCAAAATATCCATCAGCGGCCTCAGCACCTCATCAGCCTCGTGATGCGCGGGCGGCTGCGGCGCGCCAGGAACTGCCGTGCCGCCTCCCACCTTTTGAAGTAATTCCCCGAGCTCCTTCACACTGGCTGTTATCCTCGTTTCTAGGCTGAAAGTGATAGAAATATTCAAAAGTTCACAATTTTTCATGAAAATGCTGACACACTGTGTTGGCAATTCAGGTATTGCAACGTACTTTGTCGTAATAATCGGTAGGTAGAATTTGAAAATGGAAGTGGAATTACTAACCATGCACTTCGGGTACTCATTCAACGGAGAGCAAAGAAGACAGGTTATCAACGGACGGAAATTTATATTGGAATTCATAGTCAAGATAGAGGCTCCACTGAGGAGCAACTCAGTCACCCTTAACTTTTATGCATTTCGAAGATAAAAAGGACTCCCAATTCGAGATACATTAGGGGCTGAATGTTGTTGCCAACTGACCAAAATTCGTCGTCCAAGCAAGTTAAGGTGTGTGTGCACCATGTTTTAAAAATACACTTTTTAAGTCTGGGTGGTGAATTTTGGAGACTATTTCAGATTATTGAATTTCAGTGTTGAAGAATTTACACGTTCTATTATTTATTAGCATACCTGATAGCAAACATAGATGCGAGCTCGTCCAATGTGCTATTGAGGCTGGCTTGCAAATCGTTCAAAATATCGGCGGCATCTCGTTCGAGCTTCGTGCCGCCCATTGCTTCAAACATCTTCTCTAACTGCACTCGGAGCTGCTGTATATTGTTCATTAGAATGCAGGCCTAAGAACAAATAGTTAAGATAAATTACTACGTTACGTTTAATTAGAATTAGGTATACCAAAGAAGCAGAAAAGGGCAGAAGAGGGAGATGCCGCTCCTCAAAAATATATTTTCAGGTCAACCCGCTTCTATCTTAGACTGCATGAGCACTTACCATCAGGTGAGATTACAGTCAAGGGCTAATTATTTGTGTCTGAATAAAAAAAAGTCTGGCCAAGTGACAAATTCGTGCCAGTTCTACACCATCACTAAAATGGCCATCGACAGAAGGAAATGGAAACATCTGATCCATTTAAGACTGGGATCTCTGAACATAATCTTCAGTAATGAAGGAACGACTGGAGAGGAAGAGATCAAAATTTATTTTATTGGATTTTGTTGAAGAACCCAGATGTATCGTGGGCAACCGAACGACTTTGGAAAATTCACAAAACTTTTACACTTTTCAACTCCAAAAAGATTCAGACCTATACATACTTTCTAGCCCACAAAGTTCTGAGTAGATACTCCACTTTCTCCGATGAAATGCCAACGCAAGGTGTGAAGACAACAATTTGCCGTCCAGGTATTTTTGATATCCTGATTGATGAATATTATTGTAAATTGAAGAGTTGAAAAGAGCAACCGCCGAGTTTCTTGCTGGTTCTTCTCGGTAGGAACGGCATTCCGAACCAGTGGTAAATTATTTAACGATTCAAAAGCACTTGTAAAAGTGTATTTGAATAAAAATCTATTCTATTCTATTCTGAATGATGAAACATACCACTCTTTCCTCCTTCAAATGCTCAGGAAACTCCTTTTTCACGATATCCGCGTACGCAACCAGTACTTTAACGATGGTCTTCGCAAATCTCTTCATATATCGCTTCCATATCTCCGGATCAGGACACTCGAGTTTGGACACCACATCGAAGCATTGCGTCAGTTGCGTGAACACATCAACCACTGAGTTACTGAACAGTGCGTGTTCGCTAGATTTTTGGAACTGTAACGAAAACCTTGGATTAGTTTTCTTGGTTCATTTATAATATCAACGATTGTTTTCAAAAGGGATCTACCAAACTCGTTCCAAGTTATTCCGCTTCCCTCTTAGATTGCATCATCATTTAGGTAATAACAGATAAGGTCGCAGGCAAGGGTTAACTTGTATCAGAATTAAAAAAAGGATTTTTTGATGTAATTTTTTAACAAAATAATTGAAAAAAGCCGAAGTGAAGCTTCTTACGCATGGTATAATATAAAAGAACATTTACTCTTGCTTTGTAACTTCACTTCAAAACTATTCATTATAATATAACTTCCTAAAAATAAAGCGCCTCAAAAGATTCTCTAAAAAAAAAATCTGGTAGGTAGATTATTATTTATTAGTCTCGCTGTCAGTGTGATTATGAGTAGGTATCTGAAGCTTACCCCGTCTCTCTTATCTCTGTTGAAAGCACCGTTGAGGTATTCTAGTGACACGTCATCATTTTCATTGAGCCACTGCATGACGAAGGGTTCAAACCACGCCGGGTACTCTGGAACTGCGCCGCAGTATGGAGGAACGTCTTTCACGTAATTTGTATGTAGCCATTTAACCTGAAACACAAGTTTTGGTAATAATTGTTAAGGTCTATTATAGGTATCTGGTATAAAAATCCGGCTGATATACATATACCTAGCGGCAATCAGTATTGTTAGGTGGTCGCGAACACAATAGATCAACAATGGTCAACGTGATAACGGGCTCCCAAGTAGCCCGCTAATTCCGAAAAGAAAAAAAAGGATAGGTAGAGAAGGAAATCAAAGCCAGTTGTGCAATAAAATCACGCGCATATTATTTCAGAGTCAGTGACAAAACTTCAGGTTGCCGGAATAACCACCATAATTAGTAGAAGAAGATTACTGGATCGGTAATTTTTCATGAGAAGGATTGCTGCGTCAACGCAATTAAATACCAGTAGATTGCGGTGGTTAAGTAATATTGAACCAAGTTGATAACAGGATGGGTGACTTTGAAGACCCAAAGGGTAGGACGCCAAGCTGTCGATCCCAGCTATAACCACTAACACATAATATTGTAAACCTAAATATCGAAATAGGTATTATTCTGTTAAGGTTTTTTGTTTTAAACTTTTGATGTAGTAATGTACCTTAAATTATATTTATTTAGTTTTATTTATCTACCTATCGTAATAAAAGCCGCCCTAAGATTGTTTTGATTAAAGTATACTCGACACTAATAACACAGATTATCTAGTATTTTAGCTAATCGTCACATTGCATGTCCCTTTCAATTTTTAAAAAACTGAGCATTCTCTAAAAAAATGGTTGAACCGTAGTAATTACTCAAGTCATTAGGGTTAAATGGCCACTTAAAAAGCTCATAGAGGTACCAGGGAGTTAGTTGAATAAAAAGGTTTTTTTCAAGATCAAGTTATGGTAGGTATATGAATTACATAAAATTCGTAGGAAAGCACAGCGTTGGAAAATCCCTCTCACTAGGTGGACAGACGATATCAAACGAGCGGCAGTGGCGTAAGCCCCCGACCACAGTGCCCGTGTGGCATGGGAAGAAGCGAGGAACGGAGGCAGAGACATAGTGTGGCCGCGTTACTCGCATGTTCCTCGAGTAGAGCAGTGTGTGGTGGACGCACAGTAAGACCCTGGCGTGTGGAATTCCCTACAAGAGACTTATACCCAGCAATGGACGTCTACTGGTGTGATAAGAATGATACCTTGAAATGCAGATTCATATAAGCGGAAGACTTGCAGAGCCGATGCTGTTCATGTTCTTCTAGCGCGTACTTCATGTCCACGGCGAACAATGACCACATCGTCGCAGCAGATAACTAAAACACAAAAACATCAGATTTATCTTATGAGAATGTTTGTTTTTAGAAGGTAACTTTCTTATATTGAAAAAACAGGTAAGTATATATTTTAACGCCACTTAAAAAATAGAACAGTGCAAATCAAAATGAAATAAATAGGCATCTGATATTGTCTTTGTTAACTGGTAAACCTACAGTGTCCACTGTACATAATAATAATAAAAGCCCTGCTTACCCGAGCTGAAATAGAGCAATGCTCATTTTTCATATAACCCGTTATTAGATACGTAACCCACCGAACTAAATTCTATCCTGAATTCGAACAATATGTATGTCTATAGGTATTTCTCTCCAAATGCAAGAAACCATACTTTATGTCTCTCTTTGTTATATTTTTATTTTTTATTCATTAATCGCTGAGCCGATGTTGCCGTTTAACACTAAGATTGTTTGTATTCATTTGCACATAGGTATGTCTCTATAATGCTAGTAATTTTTAAGTGAAAACAGGTGAAACTTTTGATACGGGAAAAATAAATAATGTACTAAAATACGTTCATGCTCCGTGATTTTTCAGAAACCTTAATCCACTTGGACTAAGTTGCATAAAAATCTGTTACCTGTCCAATATTCAATTCCTGCGGGAACTGGTTGAGGACGGGCGCGTAGCTGTTCCTATCCTCTTCTATCACAGATACGATGAGCGCTATCAGTTTGTGCCAGAAGTCCACCGAATCCAGCTGCGGCCCGTGGTCTGATGGATCGCGTTTCGCTTCATTCGGGTCCACCTATACAATCATTTGTATTAGCTTCTCTTTCTACATCTATTTCACATTCCTGAAGGCCGTGACTCTTGTCCATTAATTGGATAATGTTAGAGATTTCACGAAATAATAAAGCGGTGGGCTTCCTTATTCTTCCGCATACAACTCGATTAAGAGCACGAGATTTTAGGTAATAGAGAAAATCAGGTGATAGTGATATATTGAACCAACGGCTTAATGTGTTCTCCAAGGCACGAAGGAAACGAGAAAACCAAAGCCCGACCTCCAAAGTCCAGTTACCCATCCAGTTACCCATCCTGGTAACTGGATGGGTAACTGACTTTGGAAGTCGGACTTCGATCGACTATAATTATTATACAAAGTGTTATGCAAACGTGAATTAAATCTACCACTCATTAAAAATGACCTTTTTACCTACCAAGAAGAACCAGCAAGAAACGCGATGGTATTTTCGAAAATTTAATTACAATAATTTATTAGAAATTGGAAATGATTTAAGTATCAAAGTTTTTTTTGGAATAAGTAGGTACCTACGGATGTTACAATAAATTCGGTAGATATATTTTAAGTTTTTTCCACTTTTTGAGTTTTAATTTAATTTACCTGGAACTCTCTATTGTATAGCTCGTAACAGTTTTCGAATAGGAATTGATATGTTGATCTAAGGCAAGCTTTTACGCAGTCTTTGACGACAGTACTGGCACGAGGCGGGCTGCTGAGCTCTTGGACCTGAAAGATAGAGAATGGTAATATGAATTACATAAAATAAAACTACATCTATCTAAACATTAAACAATTTTTTTAAATATTGAAGTCCACTTCAATATCGCTGATCCACTTCAATAAAATTATGAGATAGGTTTCAAGATTAGAAAACAAGGCTTCAACAAAATAACGGTTCTTTGGTACCTATCTAGTAATTATTATTGTATTATTATTACAAGATGACGCCCGCGATTTTTTTTTAAAAATCCGCATAGATTTACTGGGATAATATGTAGTCTATGACATTATCCAGGGCTTTACTAAGTATCCAGGAAAAAAATCAGATCGATCCGTCGCTCAGTTACAGCGTGATTGAAAGACAAACAAACATACATTTATACCTAGTAGTACCTAAAGTGTTAGTGTAATAATAAGTGAATTTATTTGTACCTTCATCCTAAAGAATGTAATGCTAGTGAGCAGGTCGACAGTAGATTTGAGGTCCATGAGTTTCTCAGCGCTGGATGCTGGGAAGTTGTTGCGGTACATTGAGAGATCGATCCGGAGGGAATTGTGCAGTTGGTCGAGCAGTTTGACGAACTTTTCTTTCTGTTAGAAAAATTTAAGTTATTCTATCCGTCTATACTTTAAATGTTCTTAACAAATTATGTCTCTATATGAATTGGTGATAGCCTTTTGGTTAAGACTTCGGCCACCTATTCAAGGAGTCCGAGTTAAGTGCGTTTAAGAAATTAAATATCACTTGCTTTAACAGTGACAACAACCTGCATACCTGAGAGTTCTCTATAATCAAGTTCTCGAAGCTCGTAGCTTTAGCTTTAAGTTTACGTAATTAATTATCACCTCATCATTGTTTGTCAATCAAAAAGTGTACAATAAATAGTACCCGATTTAAATAAGCGACTTTGACTTTGAAGATGTGTAAACTTTGTCTATCTGCGCATAGACAGCGTGCATAGGCACGCTGACTATGCGCATCCATCTCAGAATGAGGAAGGTCAAAGCCATAGGGCTTTGACCTTCTGAGATGGAAGCCGTACTCAGTAGTGGGCCAACGATGGGTTAAGAAGAGGCTAATATTGATCCAAAAGGTATGATGGAAACAAATGACTTGATAATTGCTGAATTACTCCCCACCCAAAATAGAAGATTAATATATTATCTTACTCCAAAGTTGGAAGCAGCAAATCTGTCTGATGCGGAGACGGCGGAAGACGCAGTGGTGTGAGCATAGTAGGCGTTAATGTTAGCCAACAGGGTGGACATGACAGCTGGCACGCCCGCGCAGAGGTATTTTGTAGAGAGGCAGTGAAAATGCCTGGAAAATAATGTACAAAACGTAAATTACGTTGTAAATAGGTAATAGGTCCGAACACAGTTTTAGGATGAGTATTTATTGTAAATACAGTCAACAACATTGTTGCGTTGATTTTACTGTTCTAACATGGTGGCTGTAAGCCCTGAAGGCAAGTGTAGTGATAGAGTCTATAGTCGATTTTCGAAAATCTCTCGTCCAAACATCTAGATTTTAAGTTCTATTCGGAAAAAGAAGGTAATTTTGTCTGTATTTTTTCTATGTTTTTGATTACAATTTCCAAAAATCTCATGTACATACCTAATGGTTTTTCTTTGTTAACTAAAATTGATTTTTTGACCCCGTGGCAGCCAAAATTTGCTTTATTTGCATCTCTTTCTCAGTACATAAGGCCCGGTTCAAACCTAAGTGGAGCGGAGAGGAGATTGTGTACAGTCAACCAATCCAAATTTTAAAAGATGACGTGATATTTTTTTCACTGGACACATATTTTCTTCTCCACTCCATTTTTGCTTGGTTCGTGTCTCTATTAACAATATTATGTATTGAAAATTTTCTTGTCATCGCTTTAGTATCGGAGTTTTTTACATTATAACTCAAGAACTTACGTCATAGCCTGATAAATAGCTTCGATGCCGTATCTCATAGCGAACTCGTCGACGATCTCTTCGGGGTTTTCATTGAAGTATATCTTCCAAGCATCATCGCCTCGCGCTGCCGGAAGCGTCACTGCACCACCATTTTCTTCGCAAAGGTAATGGAATAGGTTTTCGTGGAGGCAGGTATACTGTGGATAGACGAAAAAGTTAAAGTTTTAAAAATCTAAAGATAATACCAAAAGTATAATGGACCCTTCCGTTTGAGAGAGCTAAAAGCTAATAAAAAACTTGCGCCAATTTTTTATTATTATAGAATGACCGTTTAAAACCGTCTAGACACTTTTAAGATTATATTATTATGCTGATCACTCTGTAGTCCTTTTTCTAAAAACGAATGTTTCACAAAACAATACATGAACTAACGGTTTTAGTTTAATTATAATAAGCAAATTTTTTTGGAAATATCAGTTTTTTAAATTCCTTTGTTTTTCAGCGATATTTCAAAAATTTAGTTTTTGCTCTACTCTAGAAATGGGACAGCAATACAAGATGCAACTTCTAAAAGAAAGTCTTCGGCAAGAAAACTGTATTTCCATACGATGTCAATTAGGTAATTGATGTGAATAGTAATTCTATAGTAGGGTCACTTGCAATAGAATAGGTAGGTATTTCAATTAATTGCGTTCGTAGATCAACGTTGATCCAAGACAGTAAATATACAAGCTTGCTTGTTAATAAAATTGTAACTAAAGAGTAGTAAAAGCTTTTTATTTTTATATTCAGCACGAAAAAAGTTATAGTTATCAGAACTGTCTAGTAAAGAATCGTGTTGTGAACTAGTAACTGAATATAACACGTTTTATATTAAATTGTTACGAGTCCATTTCCTGGGAGACAAATGTTGGTACTTTAATCGGATTTGTAGTAACACTTTTTTCTCTTTATTTCAATAAAAATATTGAAGCAAATTCATATGGGAAATCACAAACAGTGCCAAAACAAATTGAATTTATTTGTGTTTGACCCGAAAAATGTTGATTAATATTAAAGAATCGAAGTTATATTCGTATTATATTATCACATTTTTGAGGATTCGGGTTTTTACGAATATTACTCTCAATATTCTATTTAATATATATTAGTATACTTATATCTATTATTTTAAGTAGTGAAAGTGCCTCGTTTTTAGGTTTACCTGGTTTTCAGACGTCAGTTCATCTGGTTCTACATATGTATTATAGAAATATTACTTAGGTATATTTTCTCAAGCTTCAAGTTTCTTTTATAATGCGTTAAAATAATATGAAATGGAAAAGTTCTTAACCAGACGTAGCTACAGCCACAATACTAAACTTGAGCTAGTTAATGAATGATCTCTTCTTTAACTAAACCGATATTCAATGTCATATTTTCAAATTATTTATCTAGTGCAATTTAAATTTAAATAAAAGTTTATAGTTCAAACATTGTGACGACAAAAAACTCGCCGAAACGGTACGAGAGTTTTAATTAACGCATTCTACAGCAAACACAGTTTTCCAACTCTATCATATTATTTTACTCTCGTATTTTTCACGATGCCCTTGATTTTGTAGGTGAATAAAAAAGCTACATTTTTTTTTCTTTTACTACATCATTATAAATGTATCTGTAATGTAATGTATCGCTTTTGTCAGAGGTTACCAATAACTCCTTTTATACACTTTTGCGACCCATACATATAATATTATTGTATTATACCCATAAGCACTTAATTGTCTTGGTTGTTGTGTGGATTTTCTTTATTTGTTTTAAAACCCTAAAGGAATATTAATTATGTGACACATCAGCCAATTAACACTAGTAAGTTTAGAAAAAACTGTTTCTGTGCTTAAAAACAAAGAAACGTGCGTGTCAATTTTATATTTGCCCAATATTACCTACAGATTGTCTGGTACCACTGGTACAAGTGTACCTAAATTAAAAAGTTGTAACACCCCCGACAAATGAAGGTTACAGTAACTAGAAAAGAGCTGATAACTTTCAAACGGCTGAACCAACTTTTTTGAATTATAGCTAAGAACACTCTCAATCAAAACACCTTTCAAACAAAAAAACCTAAATTAAAATCGGTTCATTCGTTTAGGCGCTACGATGTCACAGACAGATACACAGATACAGACGTCAAACTTATAACACCCCTCTTTTTGGGTCGGGGGTTAAAAAAACTAAACCCAATTATACGCTAACAGTGACAGTTCACGTATGTATGATTAGATTAACAGCGTTGCGGCAAAACGATGAGGGAGCAAGAACTCCCCCATTTTGTTTCCATTCGCTGAACGGAGCTTTGTTATTGGATAACATTGTGTTATAGCCATAGATTTATTCTGATTATATATATAGCGACATTTTGTAATGACATTTGCTTTGTAAAGCTATGACCACACCTGCGCGTCATAAGCGCGGGATGCGGGCCTCGATGTGGAACGTCCATGACGCAAATCTATACACTGCAGGAGTAGTAGTTGCGTAAGTGCACACACGCTAAAATATCATGGGAGGCGACCGCTGCCGCGTGGCTTCCGTTCCCCATTCGAATTTCGAAGTCGCTTTATCGTTCAAGTTTGGATGATGCTTTACGCGTTCAAGGCGATAGGTTCTATATCAGATTGCGTCTATCATGAGTGACGAAAGACTGATGAAGCAGAGTATTATTCAGATATTTGTCATGCAAACAGTTACATGGTTGACGGTATACTTCTTTGTCAGTCACAGTCAAAAATCTTAAGTGGGCTCTACACTCGCGGCGCGAACGGCCGCGAAAGCCCGCGACAACTGCGAAACATGAGTGTAGATGTTGTTCACGCCTTCGCGTTCGCGCTTCGCGCCTTTCCCCGATCAAGTGTTGGTTTTTGGTCCGCGACAAAGGTTTTGCAGAAGCGCGAACGTGAACGCATCGTCAACGTCACGAACAAGACTGTGAAGATTTGCGAGTGTGGAGGGACTCAGTTCACGCGTGGATCGCGGCATACATTCACGGCGTGAAATAACGGCGCGACTTCACGTGCGAGTGTTAAGCCGGCTTTTGACTTATTAGTTCCTACTTTCACCTACTTGGTCACAGCACTGAATATGGCAAAACTTACAGCAAATAGTCTAATGGACGCCTAATAGGAAAAAAGGCTGATTCACACCAAGCTCGTACCCGTGACATGTGCGTAGTGACGCGCGTAAACCCCTAATACACCGAGCTACGCATACGTCCACGCTTTACGCAAGCGGTGTGCCATGTTTCATACAGTTCTATACATTACAACGCAATGGTACGTGCTACGTCTACGCTTACGCAGCCTGTGTGAACGGGCTAAATAGGTTAAAAATGTAAAGAGTCATGGTAGGTCTTTAAATACCAAGGCTTGTTTTACCGTCCTTGTGGAGGTTGCCATGAGTGTAATAATATGTGTGTGTTTTATTTCCAAATTACAAATTAACACCAATTTGGAAATAAAACACTAAACACCGACAGAGACGGAGCAGAGGCCGGAAGCAAAATAAATTACCAACTTCACACACATATGCAAAACACAACAGTCTATCTACACGCATCAATTACGTATACGATCGATGTGGTAAATACATTTTGACCTATCACACGCTTCGAATACGAATATGTCCCCATTTCAGACAGCGCAGCGCTCCTAGTGTGTCGAACATTTTGACATATTATTAGTTAGATCCAGGGCATAAGGTTTGGCTTAGGTATTGTTCTCCAAAATGCTAAATCATATATTATAGGCTAAAACTGATGCTTTAGAACCTATGATACTCGTAGAAAACGTAACAAAACATATTTGTGTTACATTTTCTGACATCTTAAATTTTATATTTTTCATTTACATTTTAATAATTTTTTTTTTTAGGTGAGATAAGGGGGTAGGTATGTGCTGCTCTTTTATGCGCATCCCTATAATTGGTCATTTTATATTATTTGAAAAAGTGGAAACTATGATATTCAATATAAATGAAAAGTATGAATTTCAAGGTGTCAAAAATATTAAAAAAGTAATATGCAAACAAGAGGTATGAACTTTATAACTAAGTCTAAATGATGGAAACCAGTCCACACTTATTTGCATTGTTAATTTCTTTTGATCTCAGGCGAGAGGGTGGCAGGTCAAGCTGACTCTCGTATCATAATGTACTGCAAGGGTTGTTAAAAGTTAACAAGCATTTTCTAACGGCTAGCTACTCGTGGTTTTAAAATTTAATCAAGCGTGCGCTATTAAAGATAGCTTTATAACGAAAAAAAGGTCTAAAATGTACCAAAAAACGACTTTGCGGTTGTCCGTATACAACTACTTACGTTTTTAATTTTATGGATTACAAGTTTTTATATTCAAAAACATAATAGGTAAGCATAAAGAAGATCAAAAATAGCTACGATAGGTTTACCTACATACATATTAGGTTTCTACATACAAATTGTTTACAGTAAAGTCTGTCTGTCAGTAAACCTTATAGGGCCTATAGCTTTTCTTGTCAGACACGACAGACAGACAGATGAACAAACAGACGGACGGACGGAGGGACAGACAGACAGACGACAAAGTAAGGTAATAAGGGTTCCTTTTCTCCTTTTTAGGTACGGAACCCGAACAATCATATTTTTACATAAGTGGCAAGGACTAGACCCACTCAAGCTGTTTCCTCTAGTTACTTCGTCTATTAGGTACATTATAAGTGCTTCATTCCATTACTCTTATCAAGCCATCCCAGTCGTCTCAAGTCACGGTTGCGTAGCTGTTTACTTTATAACTAACGAATTTTGGAGTAGGTACCTAACGTCGATGTTATGGAAATTTTCCATAAGGATGGTGTCCTAAGTAAACATAAGTAAATAAGCTTTAAAGTCAATGTTTTTGTTTTGGTTAGTGTGATTGGATAATATAAAGTACTAGTTTATAGCCGCGACTTTATTCGTCTCCAGGATGGAAGCTATTTCTACCAAGTAGATAATCCGTACTAAATAAGTAAATAATGCCATCACTTCGACGGGGATTTGGGGGCTATAAGGATCCCGTGTGTTAACAGTTTAACTTTTCGGGACAAAAAAATGCCTGTAGTAAAAAATTATACGTAAATATGTACAACTAGAGGATGCCCGCGGCTTCGCCCGCGTGGATTTCGGTTTTGTAAAATCCCATAGGAACTCTTTGATTTTCCGGGATAAAAGTTGCCTATGTCAATTACAGGGACGCAAACTAGCTCGGTACCAGATTTCTTACAAATCGGTTAAGCGGATGGGATTTCTGATGGACAGACAGACAGACAAACAGACACACTTTAGCATTTATAACATTAGTATGGAAGTATGGATGTACAGGCATAAAAAATAAAATCAAAGACAATATCTCACTTTCAATATTTAATAAGAAGGTATAACGAATGGTAAACAATTTTGTTTTAAAAATCGTATTTCAAATAAAAGGTAAAAGCTTCAGTTTTTAAATTATACCGCAAAAATTTCGAGTAGGAATTCGTAACTGTAAATTGGTTAAATATTTTTCACGTAGATATTTCCCGATGAATCCCGATTTTCGGTTGATAGATTCTTGTTGAAATATTTTAATCAAACAATTTTCACATGTAACACTACGTTAGTACCTACCTGATAGATAAATGGAGATACAAGTAATGATACCTTTTTTTTTATCGTGAGGAAAATCCGTCATGGATTACCACCGACCACGGGGGAGCACAGTGGTTATGTCGGACTCCTACCGACTATAAACCTCACGAAGTTCCATCCTACCGCTGATGGCGGAGCATAAGGGACCGTAAACACCTCGTTACTCCGCCAGCGGATGTCCGCCTTAGCAGACCCACCACTGGGACACTACGTGCCCCCAAACACCGTTAGAGGCATGCCGGAACCACAGCACGCCAACCAACCCGAGGACCACACAGTGAGCGACGGACTACCCCGTGTCCATCACCCACAGGTCCTCCTGAGGCCTAGGGTTCGCGGGAAGGGCAATTCCCTTTCCACGTTTCCTATCCTCAACATCTCCCTCGCCCGTCACCAAACTGGACAGGCGAGAGACCGGAACGAATGCACCGATTTTAATTTAGTTTTTTTTTGTTTGAAAGGCGGCTTGATCGAGTGTGTTCTTAGCTATAATCGAAGAAAATCGGTTCAGCCGTTTGAAAGTTATCAGCTCTTTTCTAGTTTTCTTATAGAGGTTTTTGTGCCGGGGGTTTTTTAAATTTTAAGTTATTTATCTCTGCATTAGCCTATTCGGAGCTTCATAATTATCTTTGGTCTCAGACAAAAGGGTAGTGAACAGAATGTTAATTTTCAAAAAAAAATATATAAACTTAGCTTCTCTGAGAAACGTGAAAATGGGACAATATCACATAAACATGCCGTAAAACGCGTTCAGAATGCTAATTTCCTTTAATTTGTTTCTACTTCAAAAAAAAAAACAAGCCAAGGTAATTAGAACACTCCGCGTTTCAGTAATTTATACCAAAGCGACAATTTAAAAGGAGTTTTCTCTTTGGTCATTATTCCTGTACATGAGTAACAGAAATTAGCCGTTTGTTACGTTGCATGACATGTTTCAACAGCACGATTTTCATATACTTACCTAAACTTAGTTTGGAGTAGTCATCATATCAACCAATTGCTGGCCCACTACTGAGAACGGGTCACCTCAGAATGAGGACGGTTAAGGGTAGAGTCTGCCATGCTCGCCCAGAGCGTATTAGCACGCTTCACATACCTTTGAGAACATTATGGAAAATTCTCAAGCATTAAGGTTTCCTCATGATTTTTTCCTTTATCATTAAAACAAGTGATATTTAATTGCTGGAATTTGTTATCAAACGTTGTAAAATAATTTCATGATCTACTGTTAATCCGTTCATCGTCTACTAAACCCTTACATTGTCTACATAACATACAGGTGAAAAAAAGATAGATATACAATTTATTTTTTTACCTACACTTGACCTTTAGATATTTTAAAACATGTAACCGCAAAGGCTTTATCAAAAAAGATATTATGTTCGAAGGTTTACAAAGAGAGAAAATCTTAAAGTATCTACCTCTTAAGATGGGGACCTGTAGGTATCATAAAGATTAGGTATATTGAAGAGGTCGGTCGGAAACTTGCGAAGTCAGTTGACTACAAGCGTATGAAACTTTGTACTTATCAGAAATCTATCACACATATAGATAGAGAAGTAAAGCAGGCATGTATAAGGTAAGTAATGGAGTTTGTAACATTGAAATATAAAGTACTTTTAGGCTATAAATCCTCAAAATATATAAAACACAAAAAATGTACCTATGTTCATTACAGACTTTGGAACATCCAACCGATTTGCCCCATACCAGTTTCATTCGAAAGGCAATAATGCGAAAAATGTTTTGACTACTAAAACAATGCAAGGTACATTTTTTTTGCGTAAGTAGCATACGCCGGGTATTCGCTAGTAATTAACATTCAAACAAATCAAAGTAACACTACAGGTACTCGTAGGTATAGGCAAACTAATTTCTTTGAATTTAAATAACCTAATTAAAATAATGAACTGACATGTATTATTTATTTCAGTTCATGTTTTTTCAGGAAAATCAGTTATATTATTGCTATCGACGAATTGGCCTGAAGAATGAAATTACCTACTTTTTATGCCGGAAAAGTAAAAAGTTCCCACGGAATTTTTAAAAACCTAAATCCACGCGGATGAAGTCACAGGCTATAGGCACCACCTAGTAATGAATACAAGGCATTCAAAGAAAGATTTGAATAGGTAGAGAAGTTTCAAATTCTATTTTTGATGATCAAAAGCAATATAATCTTGTTACGTACAAAGCGTTAGTGTGCGGTAGCCGTGAAGCCTGAAATTCCATTACACTCGACTGTGTCAAGCACTTGTTTTCAAAAGAGACTCTGTAATTGAGACTACAGTCAAATTACGAACATCTATACAATAAAATATAAGGCCTCATTTACACGAGAGCCTTTTTAACGTCCGTTAAAAAAGCGTCCAAATGGAACAAATGCATTCCCAAGTATCTTTCACACGTAAAAAAGCGTTGACGTGTGAACATAGACTTGGGAATACATTTGTTCTATATGGACGCTTTTTTAACGGACGTTAAAAAGACTGGTGTAAATGAGGTCTAATATTTGAAACTAGCTGTCTACCGTGACTTCCGTGTGGATTTTAAGTTTCTGAAAATCGCGTGGAGGTGAATGAATATTCAAGTTTCTACGTCTTTAGAACTGATTTATTTTTTACCCAAAAAGTATTTTGTAACCTGACATTGGGCGTTTGAAATGAAAATAAACTCCTAAGTAGAAATTGAACCCCCGTTCGGGAAAGTTGTTCCTTTGAAAAGATTTATGTGCAAAAAATCGTTGTGACGGACAGCTTTTCTCAATCCTTCGATTCGTTCATCGTTGTTGCAGTTACAGACAATCTGTGAAAGTTGTGAAGGTCTCATGAATTCCTCATTTCCGTCGTTTAGAATCGAGAGAGCAATTAAATGCGCAAGTTGGGGCTTTATGCTCTTAATTCGCATAATTTCCTCGGAGAAGGCGTGCCGATATTTTGCCTCCATTTAATTAAAAGACCCTTTATAAATCAACGGGAGATAGATTAGTTTAAATGGCACGTTCCCTCGTTAGGCGTACCTAGTGCTAGTGAGGTATTTTAAGATATAGTTTTCTGTGGTTCCAGTATTTTAGGATTAGGTAAGTATAACAATGAGCGGCGACAGCCCAGTGGTTCAGACGTTTCCTCCTGCTCACGGAGTTTGGGGTTCGATCCACTAACTTTTCGGTGCGTTTTAACCACCAACCAATTAAATATCACTTGCTCTAACGGGAAAAGAAAACCTCGTGAAGAAATCTGCATGCCTGAAAGTTCTCCATAATGTTCTTGAAGGCGTGTGAAGCCGTTGATATGCACTTGGCCAGTGTGGTGGATTACGTAATGACATGTTTCTTTAGCTTGGACTTTTTCTAAGGTGGTTGCGTACGCCGGCCGCACATTCAGTAATTGGTTTTTGAGCAATCTACATCTGTAAATCTACATGAACCGAAACGGTTAACAAACGCACGACTGCTTGTAGCAGACGCGATTGTTTCGAGAATCACGACTGTTCAAGCGCTAACACCATTTTACATTACGCGGTAATTCGGTAATGCAGAAGAATCCTCCTTAAAAACTTTAACTATTTATCAAGTAGGTACCATTTTCAGAAAAATTATGAATCCAGTTGCAATAGGATGCCAGGAGGAAATACAATCAAACGCCTGTCAAGCCCAGATCCGACTTGAAACCAATAAAGCTACGCAATTTCAGTCACTTCAATACGGTGTGATTTTTAAAGTGACTGAAGTTTCCGATCTTATTAAAAAGGATATTAAGTATTTAAAAAAAAAAACATATAAAAGCATTGGGTTGGATGATAACAAATATCGTATACTTGCGGATAGGTGTGTGCTACTACGTACGCTAAAAAGAATGTGTCTAATGCGTTGTTTTAGTAGTCTAAAATCATCTTCGCAGTATTGCCTTTCTAATAAAACCGGTTTGAGGCACAGATTGAATAGCTTAAAAGTATATAACGGGCATAGGTAGGTTTTTTGTGTTATATCGTACCTATATTGTAAGCAATAAAATCAAACGCCTGTCAAGTCTTGAATAGCGTGTAAAGCCAATAAGGCTACGTAATTTGAGCGGCTTCAAACGTTGCAAGCAATTTGATATTTTGAGAGGCTTTGGGAGATACGATCCAAACGAGAAAAAACAAATTAAATTGGAAAAAGCTTAGTTTTAGTAAGTTGAAGGTATTTGGATTACTTAGTATGTGCCTACTTTTGACGCGGCACCAAAGAATTGCAAAAAAACAAACTGACAAAATCTATTTATTTATATTATATTAATGTGAAAATGTGACGGTCCGTCCGTCTGTCTGTCTACTAGCTTTCCATGGCCCGTCCCTTTAAATTTTTGATACAGAGAGCTTGCAGTTGAAGGCATTATAAAGAGACGGAAAATAATGAGTTCTTATGGAATTTTTAAAATGGCGGGCATCATCCAGTTATAAATAACGAAACTACACATTTATCGTTTTACAGCCTTTTTCCCTTGTTGACATTTGTCTTACTTAGAACCAAGACTGACGTAAATGGTGACGGTGTGATTTTCGCTAAAGTCCACAAGAAATCCTGATTTCTCTTGTTACAATGTTTTACCGAAAGCCTGACAGTCCTTGTGTGTTTTGTGTGATTTATGCTTACGCTCAAAGTTGAAATGGACATACATTTTGTAAGTATTTGACTTATACCTTTTTCTTTTAAGCTTAGTCGTAAACAGTAAGTGATTTCTTCTTTAGTACGTACATCAATGTAAACTTCAATGCAAACCCGATTACACCTCTAATAAACGCTGAAATATAGTAAAAAAATATGTATTTGTCATTTGTTATATTTTAATTTATAATTCATATGTACAACTTAGAACATTCTCCTCTTTTATTTAACATTCCACTGGATACAATAGATAGAAACACAAATAGACTGCTAAAATCATAACCCTTCCTTTTAGCTTGGCCGTAGTTGGGTAAAAATCAAATATATTATAGAAGCAGGCGTTGTTTTGCGGAAGTCCATGATATAAAAAATCAAATGTGTAGAACAAAAAAAATCCAAACTCAATTAGGTAATAGCTTTGGCCCTAAATATAGGCAAGCAGAATCGTGTTTCTAGCGACCTTTAGATTTTATTTATTACCGTTATATCGTTTGTAAAAAACAAAAATCTTTCAATAAGAAATTTTCCGATATAAAATATTGTCAGAGACATCCCTTTGTAAAAAATCATATTGGATGGCTGATGAGGGTTTGACAAAAAAATAGCCTCTTGTTATTTTTGCATTATTAAAATTTATATTTGGAAACATCCTTTTGTGCTCATATTCTTTACCATTATATTTTAATAGTCATCTATTGTTAATATTGTAGCTATCTGCTATTATAATACTGTCTTTTTTGGCCTGAATATTTCCATGAGCGCATTTTTTAACCCCCGACCCAAAAAGAGGGGTGTTATAAGTTTGACGTGTGTATCTGTGTATCTGTGTATCTGTCTGTGGCCTCGTAGCTCCTAAACTAATGAACTGATCTTAATTTGGTTTTTTTTTGTTTGAAAGGTGGCTTGATCGAGAGTGTTCTTAGCTATAATCCAAGAAAATCGGTTCAGTCGTTTGAAAGTTATCAGCTCTTTTCTAGTTACTGTAACCTTCATTTGTCGGGGGTGTTATAAATTTTGAATTTACACTTGTTTACCGTTTCACGATAGGCATGGAAGCTACATAACGGAAAAATTGATTGCCTCAATGTGAGGTATGTAAGTGCCACTGAAATATACTAACATAAGTACGCTGGAAGAGGTGAGCTGTACAAAATGACAGTTAATTTAGTGCCAATTCGAAGCGCTCCACCAAGCGTACCATAATATTGACACTGATCGGCCATTGACAATTTGTGTCAAATGGTCTTTGTGTTGCCACTATGTTGACAGGTTCCACTATGTGGACAGATTGGTTGATCATCACTGTCATGAGTACGCATGACGCTCATTGCTGCTATGAGCGCCAAAATGACGAAAAGCAATTTTCTTCAAACAGGTCGACGAGCGCAGCCGGTCCAGCGTGTTTGTATTAGTAAAGGTTAGTGGTAAGTAAAAATAAAATTATATTTGCTATAGGCATACAATTGTTATGGTAAAAGTACTTAAGATAGCGATAGCGCATTGTGGGCGTTACCTATAAAATGGATTGATTTAAAAGAGAGTACCGAACCGCTATTTTTCATAACCCTGCCAAAGAAAGGTCTGCATTAATAAGACGCCAACGCATAATAGGCTTAAGTGCTTAAATATAAAAATATTTTTCTCTTAAATTTTTCTTTAAATCACATGAAAAATATTCAGGCTTGTTTTTAGATAGAAAATGAATTAGTTCTCCGTAAGAATCGATTTATCTTTTGTGACCCCTACCGGTGTTTTGAATCGTCTGGATCTTTTATATACGCTATGATGCATTCGGGACCTGCATCCTATACATAAACAGGTATATTAGTAGGTACAAGATTAGAAATAACTGTACGAATGGTTCTTAAAGCGCCATTCTATTAGTAGATAGCTGACTTTCCCGTTCCTTTCTAGATTTAGATCTTCTTGAACAGTCTTCGTATTGTAGTTGGGGGCATCTATTTAATAAAATTCTATACCTACTGATCATCGATGTATATGGATTAGCCTTTCCCATACAATTCCGTCCGCAAAAATACGCTTGAATCTTACGTCATCGTCATTGACAAAGTCAAGAGACTTTTGCAATTTCTCTTGACTTTTTGAGCGCGTTTTTTATCTTCGAAGGGCCCATCCATATACATCGATGCTACTGATAGATTGTTTAAGTCGCTGGATCTATAAAGCATGAGATTTGAACAGAAATTATTTAACAATCATCCCCTAAGGAGCTAAATGATTACTGCTGAACCTTTAGGTAGATTAAACATCTTACGTACCTACCTAAACACATTATGCAATAAAGAATTGTTTTGTAATATTGTATTTTAAAATAAGGTTAGAAATTTTCATGGGAAGTGATTACGTCATACTTGAAATGAACTACTAGAAGATGAAATTGAGATTCCCATTCTAGGGCAACGGGAAGTGCCCTATAGGTTTTCTTGAAAGACACGACAGAAGGAAAAGCAGACATACAGACAGACAACAAAGTGATCCTATAAGTGTTCCGTTTTTCCTTTTGAGGTACGGAACCCTAAAAACATTCCAAAACACTTAAAATAATAGCCACAAAAATGACTAAATATATATTACATGGTATTCAAATTTCCGCTGTCTTGGAGTAGGTGAGAAGTAATGTAATTAAAACCAGCTCGCGTGCGACACTCACGATCTCTTTCCCGTAATTGGCAATGTAAGTGCTCATAACGTTTCCCTCGCGCAAGCCTACTCTCAACTCTAAAATTGTTTACGAACCTAGGCAGAAAACTTTTAAAACAAACAGAAGAAATCTAAACTTCTGTAGCACGTCAGAGAATTTGTTCGGAAGTTTCAAATTGGATACAAGGCGTTACTTTACGCAAGTCCGCGTTACATGGGAAATAAGCTTATTTTTAACCCCCGACCCAAAAAGGGGGGTGTTATAAGTTTGACGTGTGTATTTGTGTATCTGCGTATTTGTGTATCTGTGTATCTGTCTGTGGCATCGTAGCTCCTAAACTAATGAACCGATTTTAATTTAGTTTTTATTTTTGAAAGGTGGGCTTGATCGAGAGTGTTCTTAGCTATAATCCAAGAAAATTGGTTAAGCCGTTTGAAAGTTATCAGCTCTTTTCTAGTTACTGTAACCTTCACTTGTTGGGGGAGTTATAAATTTTTAATTTACACTTGTGTGAGCATGTGTTTCACATTTTTTTTTAATTTATAGTTTACATCTGAGGATGCTCTGGTTTCAATGCTAAACGTGCGTGGGATCTACTCGCTTTTCCAGCGTAAATGTGGGAGGGCGGGCGGTGCATGGTATCTACATTATAGCTAAACAACTAGTCTAATCTGAAGTTGTAGCATGCCGGTTTGAGTAGGTCACAGACTAAGGATTAAATACACAAGTCCTACTGAGATATGTTCACTGTACAATACGCAGTTATACGCCCCGTGTTTAGATTGCAGTACTCGTTTTGTGAGCTCTAGGACCTATACAGGCTGCACGTCGTATATGGTTTTAGCACATAATAGAAAAAACAAGCTTATACTTCCTTAGGTTAATGTTAGGTCTAGGATCAATGTAGCTAAAGGTAGTTAAGTTGTGTAAGTATGCTTTCCACATACAGATGAAAACACATTTTCAGTATAAATATGTCTGAAAGGACACTTTTCTTCGTTTACTGATTGTAGAGTTAACAGGGTGGTACTTATATTAATAACTAGTTACTACCAACCAACAAACACACTTTCTGATTCAAGGTAGGTATAACATTAATCGGATTTTTGGAATCCCATAAACATTGAAATAGTAAACAACTTCGACAGACTAGATACTATATAATGTACATGTTGTATATGACAAGAATAACGAGCGCTGTCACACACTTCGTTTATATTCCGCGGTGAACTTCAGTAAGTAATGTTTTAGTAGTTCCTCTTTACTAACTTAAATACTTGTTGCCACGAATATAGATACGCTGATATAAATAATTTATAATACCTATACGATTTGGATGAAATTTATTATTTAGACAATATTTTACTTCCCAAGTTTATTAGAATAGGTAGTCAACCCTGACTTCCCATGGGAAGAACGCGAAAGGCGCCATGGTTCCACCTATACTACGGCGCTGTACTATGTATTTAATAGCATATACCTACTTAGTACTAAAAGGAATATGTTATTATGTCTTTAACACCCCAATCACCTACGTCCAATTCAGTCCAAAGTTCGATTCGGTCGGACTTCTAACTTTTTTTTTTTATTCACTTGCAAGCGCTTGACCATAATCACACCTGATGGAAAGTGATAAAGTGGTCTAAGATGGGACGCGTTTACCTAGAAGGCGCCTTCACTCTTGTATTAAATTGTTTTACTTTTCGGAGTAATGTTGGTTTCAAGCAATTAAATATCACTTGCTTTAATTTCTTTTTAACCATAAAGCTCCATTATATCATGGAAGCTTTATTGCTACTATCACCTAGCCTATGGGCTAATAAGTAATGGTGACGGAAAACAGCGCAAGGAAATTTGCATGGCTTGAGAGTTCTGAAAGATGTGTGAAGTCTGCCAATCCGTATTTTGCCAGTGTGGTAGGCTTTGGCCTAAACCCTACTTATCCCGAGAGGTGTGCTCAGTAGTGGGCTGGCGATGGGTTGAAGCTGATGATGATGATGAATCCTTTTTGAGTACTTTCAGGTACAAGGTTAGAATAATATTTACCTACTATGAATACTCGTAAAGCCATTGCTAATAGATGTTTAGGTTGTCCAAGGTCGTAGCTAAGGCCGCTTGTACGTAATCCATAAAAAGTGTGTTAATTTAATTAATTGGTTGGCTGTATGGTAGCCTAATTTTTCACCGCCACAAGTGTTATCGGGTTTTTGATGTAGATTGGTTGTGAAGATTGTGTGTATTTGAATATTTACTCAAATTTCCTGCCTTTTTTCTGATTATAATGAACTTAGGTTACTGCTTTTTTACTGTACCTACCTGTTTAACTTACAGAGTATCTGTTGATTCATCAAAAATTAAGTATTTTGGACTATTAATTCTGTCTTTTCTATATATTTTCCGGGTATTTTTATGTGTTCCATGTCTATTTGTCATTTAATTTGTTCAATAGCAGTTTATGCGTGATTGGTTTACAAATATACAGAATAATTTGCATTATCACATATTTTATGAATAGACATATCTAAAATTATATAAGCATAGAATATATTACTTTGTTATCTGGGTATTCTGAGAATATAAGCTAAGTACACTAGGTATATAATAACGAATTTTTCGACATTTAGGAATGTTAATTGGATTTCGAACTTAATTTTGAAGCATAGATATGAAATAGGTAAATCAATCAAAAACTGCGTAAATCAATCTCAGTTAACTAAATTTTATTTTTTGGTTTATTTTTTACTAAACCTAAATTGAATATTCCCACATTCAAAATGCAGTCTGTTCTGTAGGAAAAAATTAAAACGCAGTATACGGATCGAAAGCGGCAGATACATCCACCGATAGGGCGTTACAGGATTTATACCTGTCCATTTCAAAAGCCTGTTGCTCGTAAAAGGATTTGGGTGTATTCAAACTAATAAACCAAAGTGATGTTTTCATGAAAAAATCGAATGAATAAACTTTCATTTATTTATTTATACATACGTATACATCCATGCATACACACATACATACATACACACATACATGAATATATACATACATACATAGATTGCTAAAATCTTTCTAATCTTTTTAATGTACGTAGACTGTAGGTATTATAATTATTAGAACGGTTTTGTTATAGTTATATGCAACATGAAACCAATAAAAAAGGCTTAAGATTTTCCTCTAAAAATTCCTTTATAAACGAAAATATCTTAAACTAAGTTTAAAACTAATAAGCTCGATGTTAGGCGGCTTTAGAATAAACGGACAAGCAAGTTTGATAAAAAGTTGTTATTTGCCTGAAAGCAGTTTCTAAATGAATTTTTTGACCCACTTTTAAAATTAAAAAATAACCTCTTTTAAGATAAAGTACATTCCACATGAGACTTGTTACATGTAGATTTTTCAGAAGTAACTATTCCGTATGGTAAAAGTTCGAGAAATTGCCAATTTCAGAATTTTAAATTGGAACGGTTTTTTACAAAAACTTGGATTGAACATAATTGATAAGGGTTTAAAATCACAAAGCGATTTTGAAGAGAAATACACGTAGCTTTTTATTTTACTGCTGTTTTTTATAAATTTATGTATAGGTAATTTTAAACGGGTAATTGGAAAATAATCATTATTTTGTTCAATTTTTAGGGTCCCGTAGCCTAAGGATACCGACGGGATCATATTATTACTAAGTCTCCGCTGACCGTCTGTCCGTCAGTGGGCTGTATCTCGTGAACCATAATAGGTAAAGAGTTGAAGTCGGTTACGTATTCGTACAATCAATGCAAGTTAATTTGACTTTCACTCAGACAAAACAACGTGCAAACTGTGAACTAGGCTTAAATGTAACTTTAGAGACTCTATTAAAAAGCATAGCTCGTAGTTACCTACTAAAAAGTCAGAAAATTACCTTTTGAGCGTTATAAATTACTGTAATAAACTCTGTCTTGACTTTGCGGGGCGAGATTATTTATGATTTAATTACCGGTAAGATCACCCCGGAAATGCCCCGGACTTAGCCTCACCTTGGAACTGGAGTTATAACATCATGATAAAATACTCTAGCTAGTAACTAAATACTGAAACGTGTCTTCCTTCAGAATTTTTTTATATGAAGTTATTTTTTGTCATTTTTGCTGTATTGATATAATGCCATAATTACTTATTCTTATTATTTAATAGATAATGGCCAAGACTTCGTCCGCGTGCATTAAGATTATCGCAGGAAATGATCCGGACTTTGTCTCATCTTGAAATTGGAGTTATAACTGTAGCGTAAAGGAGTTGAAAGAGGACAAGCATTCTCAGTTATTATATTTTTAGGATTTAGTTATAAGGATTATATTGAAATGATTTGTTACGAAATGTCGAGAGATTATTTTATGCAATGAAAGTCACTTCGTCAGTGTTTTACCATCAACATTATACTACGTTAACGAGTTATTTTTAAGTTTATTGGAATCGTCTGTTGGTTGACAATGATGAGAATTTTTTTGGGTTCTTGGGTTGAAAAGACTTTTTAAAACTGACGATTTGAAGTTGTCTCTTTCACAAAGGGCGTTGAATAAAATTCATCATGATACAAATGCAGCCCGAATTGCTCAGCTCGTGGATTTTGCACTATATAATTTAGGCATCTCAAATATGTGAAAGTTATGTATTACCGCGCGGGAGCTAGTGCGTGATAGACGTGCACACAGTGAATTACAATATCCATTGGTTTGTGCTGAAGTGCCTTGTATAATATCATGCCTATCGGCTTTAAGTTGTGAAACTTACTGGATTTTCTCTTTCTTCTGTTTGGTATTAAGTGTGATGAGCCTAAAGTAACGAATTGTGAAATACGTTTAGTGAGCCACGTGGTAGATACCTGTTTTTGGTAGCAATGAAGACGTGTGAGGGTTGTTCGAAGCAGTACAAAGACGGCTCAGGCCTTATGTGTTCTAAATGCAATAAACATTATCACTTGAAATGTTTAAACATGAACACGGCTCAATACAACAGACTAAGGAATAAATCGATCTGGAATTGTCCAGCGTGCCCTGTTAAGGAAGGAAGGCATGATGACACTCCCGTCAAGAGCTCAGTGGATGTGATGGAGGAATCCAGCAGTGCCGTAAACTCCGAGGTGCAAGAAATCTCCGCCGACCCTCAAAACAGCGACACAGCTACTACTCCTACCTGCACTATATCGTCACCGATCGGGGATTGCCAACCTTTGGATTCATCGCAAAATGCGTTACTTCATAATATCTCACTACAAATCTCACAGCTACAGAAGCAAATGTCTTCTATACAAATAATAAAAAATGATTTATGTACTTTGAAAAAAGATATCTCGGAGTTAAAAAACACACTCTCCGCCAAGGTAGAAGACTTAGATAATCGAATGTCCGATGCTGAGCTAAAATTATCTCAAATGAGCGATCTAAAGTCAGAATTAGATGAACTTAAATCGAAGGTTGCCAGCATGATGGAGTCTAATCTGAAAAATGATCAATGGGTGCGTCGATCTAATATACAAATTAACGGCATTCCGGCCAGAAAGGACGAGGACCTTATTAAAGTTATAAAAGACTTGGCGGAGTTGAGCGGTTACTCCTTAGATCCAACAAGAGACATTGACTTCGTCACTCGCGTTGCTGTTAGAAATGACGTGGACACTTCATATCCGAAGCCAATTATCCTGAAATTATTATCAAGGTACAAAAAAGATGACTTCTTGTCTTGTTTGCGTCGTTTGAAGGATTTGAAAGCATCAGATGTAGGATTTCCCGGCAATCAAACTCGTATCTATATAAATGACCACCTATCGAGC
The DNA here is from genome assembly GCF_905333055.1 of Maniola jurtina. NCBI lineage: Eukaryota > Metazoa > Arthropoda > Insecta > Lepidoptera > Nymphalidae > Maniola > Maniola jurtina. The sequence continues at coordinate 9,156,895 of NC_060046.1, read as the reverse complement.
TTTAATAAAATGCTTTTACAGAAAGCCAAAGTCTTGGCAAAAGAAAAAAAGTATGATTATTGCTGGGTACGCAACTGTACGGTCATGGTTCGTCAAAACGAGAAATCAAAAATTATACATATAACTTCGGAAGAATCTCTAAAAAAAATAGTTTAAGAAATACCTATATGTTGTTGTACTTATATAGAAGTTATATTATAGTGCACATTGTTATCACACTCATAATAAAAGCCTTTAAAAAATTTTTCTTTGATCGACAAAGGTTTATTACGTTTGTACACTCATTACACTTATTTACATGTAACTATATTGTATTAAACTTACTTTTCATAAAGTATCATAGAATCAGAAAAATGTTTGCGACACCTGAATATTCGTTTAGCTGCTTGGTCCTTTTGTTTCCAAACCGGTATTGCGAGAAACTGGATAGTGGATGGTTACATCAAAGCGTACTGTTCATTGCTTGCATGGTGAGAGCTTACTTACTCGTTGTCATTTCTCGGAAAGCAATGTATAAGAACTTAGTCGTACTTATCACGTATTGTGTTATTTATAACGATATATCAGGCCCGATAAATGACTGTAGCTCGAAATTATTGTACATAAAAATACTTTTGTGGTCGTTATTTAATGAAGTTATTTGTAATAATATGGATTTATCTGTAATTTCAGTTTCAGTCTCGCTAACTTATCATACAATATGCATTGTAAAAATAAAGCATGTCGTTATAATACTTTTTTACAATGGATATTACAAGTCATCCGAACAGATATTCGTAGCTTTAAATTACAAAGTTACAATTATTCAGGTATTTAGTCATAGCTTAAGTATAATATCAAGAGAAGCTTACGTAATATTTACAATTAATATAAAACCTAAACTGCAGCAGTGTTAATTAGTGTTTACTATCAGAATGTCCGTGGGTTACGGACAAAAACTACTGGTTTCTTTAAAGCTATTTTGAAACATGACTATGACGTTATATGTTTGAGCGAAACTTGGCTACTGCCGGGAATTAGCGACGCTGAATTATTTGACTCTCGCTATAACGTGTACCGTACAGATCGAGATTATGAACGTTTAGGAATGAAAATGGGAGGCGGTACACTAATCGCCATACACCGTACTCTTACCACTAACATTTCCAATATTCGTCCATTACCAGTATTTCCTGATGCAGAAATTACGCAAATAAATATCTCATTATGTCGTGGCCCAGCTACTAAAGATGTTCGTTTATTTTGTTGCTACTTCCCACAAAATGTACATCAAGTATGGTCTCAGATGCAATTCTTCGAACATTTATCAGACTTACATGTTGAAAATCCAACTGATGTATATTTGGTGGTGGGTGACTTTAATATCAGGAATGCCGAATGGGAACCTAATCCTGACGATTTAAATAATTATGTTATTTTGAATCCAGGTGTTGATCAACTGACAACTCAATTGTCTTCATTTTTATGCTTCACCGGATGGTCGCAATTTAACTGTATAAGTAATATGAACAATAGGTTTTTAGATTTAGTCATATCCAGCTCAACTTGCTCAGTGTCAAGATCGGAACCTTTATCCCTCCCTGAAGATAATCATCATCCTGCTTTGAACGTAAATATCAATGTGAACTATTTGCAGCCTAGTCTAAGGCCTCCTCCTCGTCTTGTGCGTCGATTTCATACAGCCGATTACAGTTCTATTAATATTGAACTAGCAAAAACCGATTGGGATGCATGCTTCAGCGGTAAAAGTGTGGAAGAAGCGGTGACTGAATTTTATACGATAGTTAACTTGATAATTGATAAATTTATCCCATCTAGACTCGTTATAAATAGTTCTAGATATCCTATATGGTACTCGCGCCCTTTAATAAAACTGGTAAATAAAAAACTAAAATTGCATAAAAAATGGAAGATTTATGGTAGACAATGTGATTATATTTTGTTTTCAGAACTGCGGCGTGAGTTTAAGAACTTAGAGGCATCTTGTTATAATGCGTACATTGAGCGTGCTGAAGCCAATATATTAACTGCTAATTCTAAATGCTTTTGGTCGTTTGTAAAATCGAAACAAAACATTAATAGCATACCGGATAGTCTATACCTGGATACTGAGAGTGCCCAAGAAGGGCAACGAATAGCTGATCTATTCAATAAGTTTTTTGAATCAGTTTTTCAAAAACCATCCGCCACGACGTTAAATATTGATGCGCTCGTATATCCACAAGCTCTTATTGGACATGTAGATTTAAATCATAAAACTGTCGAAAAATATTTATCAGCCTTAAATACGACCAAAGGCAGCGGTCCCGACGGCTTGCATCCCTTATTTATTAAAAGATGTAGCAAGCAACTAGCCATTCCATTGACTCTTTTGTTCCAATTGTCACTGAGATCTGGTATTTTACCAAAAACTTGGAAACGTTCAATTGTTGTACCTATCCACAAAAATGGAGATAAGCATAACATACGTAATTATCGTGGCATCTCCAAGCTGTCAGTTATTCCTAAACTTTTCGAAAAGATTATTTACGATTCATTATTCCCTGCAGTACGGCCATTATTAACACCTCTGCAACATGGGTTTATAAACAAAAGATCAACAGAAACTAATCTTTGCGAATTACTTGATGTGACTTTAGATGCGATGGACAAAGGTTTTCAGGTTGACGCCGTGTATACCGATTACTCTAAAGCTTTTGATAAAATTTCACACGATATCTTAATCGTGAAGCTAGAAGCTATTGGTATACACGGTGATCTCTTGAGGTGGCTTACATCGTATTTACGGGAGCGCACCCAAGCGGTTGCTGTTAAGGGCTTTACAACTACATTTGTCCCTATCACATCAGGTGTACCCCAGGGCTCGCACCTTGGACCATTGCTATTTAATATCTTTATAAATGACGTCATAAAAAGTGTTAAAAACTCTAATATATTATTATATGCAGACGACACCAAAATTTTCAAAGTAATTAGAACGGTAAAAGACTGTCAAGATCTACAGGAAGATCTAAATCGCATTAGTCTATATTGTACAAATAACGGTTTAGAGTTAAATGTGGATAAATGTTGCACCATTACCTTTACGAGAAAAAAGAATTGGATTTGCCATAATTATAATTTATTTAAAAAACCGGTACGCAGAGTCAAGGAGGTGCGAGACCTGGGAGTTCAGCTGGATAGTCAACTATTATTTGACTCACATTTAACTAAAATAAGAAATAGAGCCTATAAGATGTTAGGATTTATTCTCCGTCAGTCAGTTGATTTCAAAAATCCAAATACCCTCATTTTACTTTATAACTCATATGTAAGATCTCATTTAGAGCATGCTTCTACTGCATGGAATCCACAATACGCTGTTTATATGAATATGTTAGAATCTATCCAACGTAAATTTTTAAGATGTCTATGTAAAAGATTTAACTCCTTTAATGGTACCGAATTAATCTCTTTGGAACTCAGAAGGGAACACAAGGACCAAATCTTCTTATATAAAATTGTAAATGATCTTATTGATTCTCCTTATTTGTTAAGTAAAATAATGTACTTCATACCCAGAATGTCCAGACGAAACGTAAAAACCTTTTGTCTTCCACAAATCAACACGAACTTTGGCCATAATAGATTTTTAGTGAGAACATGCGATAAATATAATAAGAAATATGTACTTTTAGACCAATTTCAACACAAAATTAGTAAATTTGTAAATGAACTTAAATTTTTTAAATAATACTTATAAAGGCGTGATTTATACTATATACATTATTACTATATCCACTATTCATAACTATTTTATAAATACTTGATAACATACTAACTTCTTGTAATTTAATTTTACTTAATTTAATTACTTAGACTAACCTACTAACTCCCGCACAGAATTGAGATTGTATAGACTATTAGTGAGCACTTTATGGGCGACTGTAACATCTAGAAATGATTGGCTAAGTGGTATTGTAATATGCTGTATGTGTTCCTACAATAAAAAAAAAAAAAAAAAAAAAAAAAAAAAAAAAAAAAAAAAAAAAAAAAAAAAAGTTTCATACTGTCTGTGCCAGCCTGCAGTTTCAATATTCATTTTGTCCAATTTAACATGTCTCTCTTTAGCAGCGTGACCAATTTTAAAATGGAAATCCTGCCAAAATTGGGCTCAAAAACCTACCGAATTCTGCCAAACTTCTTTTTTTATTCTGTTACTAACCAACGCTTCACTGCAATCAGAGTAGAATGAAAATGAAGATGCAGCCTCACGATAGAGTAAATTTTTCTTCAGAGAATAAAGAAAAGTACATGATTGTCATTTCGAACTACAAAAATTCAAAAAAGTTAACTGGTAAAGTAGACGAGTAGTAAAATATTACTAATTTAATTTATTAAAATGTGTGCAATAATTTTGATTTCAGTTATACTCTTGGCAACTAAAGCACAATATCTTCTTATATAATATACTTAGTCACAATATATTCCATCAATATTAATTTTTTGGGGTTTCTATTGGATTAGGCTAGAGGCAGACCAGAATATGACAAAACAGTTTTAAAGTGCATGTAAATCTTTAATTTGTATTAAACAAAGAGTTTAGGTACTCGAAGCCATAAACGTATTGTACATTTGAACAGTGATTGATTAAATTTGATAGCAAATGACAGTCAAATTCAAGAAAAAATATGTTATGCTTTCCCTGTCTGTCGTACAATGAAAAAATAATAATGCAGGTTCCATTTTGCTAACCAGACCTTTAACTTGGTATCTAGTGTGTTACCAAGCAACAGTAAATATATGCATCTGTTAGGTAAGCAGATTCTAATCTAGATCTAATCATTGTTTTCACGAGATATGATTGTCATCAAGCGTATGCCTATCTGACTTTGAAAATATTATAACAGAAAGATAATATTATAGGCATTTAAAAAGCTCATAATATAAAAATTGAAGTTCAATGTACCCAAAAGTATGAATACTTATACTTTATTCCAGCATTAGCCAGCAGTTTCGCTTAGTTAGACGCGTCTACAACTTTCTACATTTATTAAAAAGTTGCCCCATCAAGCTGGGCTTCGGCTACTTTTACTCCAAAAGTTCGGGAATTTAACTGTAATATTATAACATCGCTTCTATGCTTTATTTTTACAATAATGTACTTAAATTATATAAATGTTAGATATATTTTATGTTGGGGCGTCATAATAATAAGCATTTATTTATTCCTTAAAAATAAAATAAGTTTTAGCTGTTCGTTACATAGGCGATCGTGCATCGTATTTCTCAAACTTTGTACAGTTGTTGCTGGCAATTGTGGCAAACCTCTCTTTTTGGGTCGAGGGTTAATAAAATGGACTGATTGATGTTTCCATAATTTGTATCATGCCACGTTGTCACTTGTCGCATGTTTTTACTCAGACGTAAAACCGCTTTTGAAGTATCGAACTAAATTATTGATTTCAAGCTCTTTATTTTTTCATTATCTACTGAAAATTAAATAATAAAGAAAGTAGGTAATAAAGGGGATTTTCCGGCTATAATTATTATTATATTCACTGGTAATTATAGTAACTATGAATCAACTTAGAAAGCCACTGCATTAGGTAGGTACTAGTTCCTATTACTTTGTTAAGTTCTCCCATTCAAATGATAGTAGAAACCACAAGAAACCATGAAACTAAATTAAACGTCCGTGTTTAAATAACTTTATTGTCTAGTTTATTTGCTAAGTAAGCGTTTATTCGGAACTACTCAGCGATTATATTGGAAGGTTGGCTGTTGGCCAAGCGGCATGGTGCCAATGTTCTGAACCTGTTGAATTAACCGTAATAATATAATGATGAAAATTGATCATAGCCATGGTGAAATGCCATACATGATCACCCACTTTACCTTGCCTTACTCACAACCTGCACGGGGAAGCTGGAAGAAATCTCTGTTTAGAGATAAGCATTTCCTTTGTACATAGATTAATTTATCATAACTACAATTTTGGTACATGAAAAATAAATATAAATATATAAATATATGATCTTTAACTTGGTGTGTTGGTCTTGTTATACGCACCATACATACATAATATTGCACAGTGTAGAATAATAGAGAATTATTTTGAAATTTTTGTTAGTGCAGAGATCTATTTTGAAACTTACGATTCTACTCTGGGTCATAAAACGATCTTGGATGACCGTCTTCATCGAATTTTATTGAAACGGATGCCTATTGTGGCGTAGATAAAAATAATCTTACAATTATTTATAACTACAAACCAACCATTATTCAGGTTTTTTTTTGATATTTTAGTACATATCTATAATAATCTAAAGGTCTAATGATGTAAAAAAATCTCCTTTATTCCTTTTGGTGGCTTATTTTATTGGAGTTTTCTTGTAAAACAAAACCAAAAACAAGGCTTGAAATTTCCCATTTTGTTTAAAGAATGCGAGTGTAAAGTTATTGTAGGAACATCGGGTTAAATGGATTTTCCGCCACCTTCGATAAGCGAGTTGCGATTTTATCGCAGCGTAACAAATTAACTAGAGCTAATAGCTAGATTTCCTAACACCACGTTGAAAAATATTTAATCGTGTGATTTAAATTAAATCAAGGCATATCACTTTGCAAAAGTGGTGGACGTCAGCCTCTTCGGGGGGTTCCGTGGTTCGATCCCAGGCACGCACCTCTAAGTTTTCAGAGTTATGTGTGTTTTAAGTAATTGAATATACACTTGCTTTAACGGTGAAGAAAACCATCGTGAAGAAACCTACATGTCTCAATAATGTTATCAAATGAGTGTGAAGTCTGTTAATCTGTACTTAAATAGCGTGGTGGACTAAAGCCGAACCCTTTTTATTCTAAGAGGACACTCATGCACAGTATTAGGTCTGCGATTGGTTGAGGAAGATGATATCACTTACCTGAACGTGATATGGTGCCACTTTCTCTTCTCCTTTGATCTCAACATTGATGTGTAGTCTGATGGCTCCTGATACTGCGGATTTGTCTGTTCTCTTCTCCAAGTTGTACCATACGTCCATTTCTCCAGATAGCGTCCGAACCTGAGACATAGGAAAGTTTTTTTTAAAAATCATCATAGGCACACGCTTGACCACAATCACACCTGATTGAAAGTGATGATGTGGCCTAACATGGTACACGTACGTTTACCTCGCAGATGTCTATTCACTCTGGCTTTAAAGATACCCAGATTATAATTGGTAGGAAACACAGAACGCGGAAGAGTAGTCGTACCCACTCCCGGCACAAGCTTTACGCTTAATTGGAGGGGAAAGGGGAGTATTAGTCATGATTAGCATGGCTAATATTCTTATTTAAAAAACCTTAGCTATGCGTATGAGAAATGATGATGCAAAACGTTACGTGCGTGTAGATGGAATGTAGGTAGATGACAATATGAGGATGGAAACTCGCCCGACGTCTTGCGGTTCGGTGGTAAAAAGGTTAAGGGGGATATGATCGAAAAGTTCCTGAGCACACTCTCCGAAATATATCCTATAAAACTCAGGTAAGCTTGCGACCTTCTAATCATTTGGCATGGAGCTAGGATCAGGGTAAACTTTAACAACCTTGTTGGTACAGTAATAACTGGTGTGATCCTATAATTAAGTGAGAATTCTCGCGTGTGATTCCAGGCGTTGTAAATTCATTCAAATTATTTATAAATTAGCTTCAGCCGTGGCCAATTACCACGCCGCTGGTAAATCCATCTAATGCTGCCATGTGATTTAGCGTTCCAGTAGACACGATAAGTAGAAATCGATTAATAAATCTGCTAAATCGATCTTCTCCGCGTAAGTACGTTTTCATCTCAAAATGGATCGCATTCAAGGGTTGTTTTGATAACCTATTCATAATAAAAGTTCACTTAAAGTAATAGTATTCATGTCTGCAGAAAGTTATTTTTATTCAGGAGAGTACTAATAGCTCATTATAACATAATCAAAATCATGGTATTTTCAAAATAAAAACATTTTGCTAAGCAAAAGATCAATAAAAGATAATAATCAGGTTATACTATCAAAATTTTCAAAACGAAAAACAAGTAATAATGATAATATGGGAATAAAACCAATAATAACATGGCTACATAAATATGATTTTCAAATTTTCACCGAATTATTAACATTTCTATCATATTTACCTCAATGATTGTTTGACCCAAAAAATCGTCCGATTCTCGTGTCAACTTTTGCCGAAGTTTGGATTTCAAGTCATTGTCTTCGTCCCAAACTCTTACTTTTATTCGATCTGAGGAGTTGTGGCATTCGCTGGAATTAAACGGAAAGTTTGAGAAATCCAAAAGCAAATTTTTGCAGAATAAAGTACCTTTTTATGGATGCCATAATCATTACGAGAGATAACAGCTTACGAAGTATTATTTGAGTTAAGAATCGATTGAACTTACAAGTAAAATTTCTCGTTCCAAACAGGATTTAGTTCTTGGGGCATCGTTCTTGTTCTCTTCTTTACTTTGCTGACTTGGACGGTTACGTACGGATCTGAGGTTCCACTTTTATCCTTGGCTATCAGCCCTTGAGCGCAGATAACTGTCGTTGACGAAAGAGATAGTTTAGAAATAGAAAATTAGGATGAACTTTTTTTTTTAATCTTAGTACTAAGACACGATAATAGTATACTTTTATTCCTCAATTCTGTTTGTATTTTACTAAGAAATTTAGTAATAAACAATTATAGCAATTAAATTTAAGCGTCTTTATCGCCATAGCAAAATAAGTTTTGATAGGCATTTGCGTTTACACACTGCAGATAAAATTATACGCAAATCAATAAAGTTACTTTAATATAACTCTGCCGCATTTAAGTCATCAATTAGTAATGAGATGAATATAGCAATATTGTTATATCACAGTTATTAAATGAGCCTACATAATTAACTTACCTTAATTACCCAAATTACGTTTGGCATTACTTTAGCGAAGATCGGATGTTTGTAGATGAGTTTCCTGCGGCACCGATTCGGGTTAAGAAGACGCTAGCATCAAAACTACCATAATTCTCGACTCTAAAACAACTTGAACATAGCGACTACATTCGCAAATTCTAATGCAAACTTGATCAAGATAGTAAATATCAAAGTAAATATGATGCACGGGGATGAAATCTAATTATTGTGGAATTTTCACGAATCGAAAGTTTTCAGAAGAGATAGCAGAAAGAAGAAGAGTAATAGATTTTTTTAGGGTTTTGGTTAACATGTCCCGCATGCTTTCTTTTTGCTAAATTTAGATGCATTCATCTAATTTGGTATAACTCTACAAAGGGGGTTGGAAGTTCTAATTTTTTTAAACAAAAAAAATAGATAAGAACTCGCCAGTAAACAATATTTTCCGTTCAACAAACAGTGTTAGGTCTTGGGTCAGTAATAGTAACAAACTTTTATTAAATTGTGTGATATTCATGCAATTGTGTAGATAAATATTAAATATCATAGCACATGTGCTGCCGGTTCGTGGTTTGAAGTCATTGTGACGTGTCTTAATGTTAGAAAAAAATATACAGTTTGTGTGTGCATTCTTTGTTTTCATTTAGTAGTATTTGTTATTATTGTGAGTGTTGGATTCGTGGAATTTCCTCGTGTTAATGATTAAGAAAGCTACGTTTTTGTTAAGAGAAGTGAGTGGAGGCGGTGCACTAACGACCGTGGGTGGACTGGGTTAGTAGATAGTTAAAGTAAGGTAGCGTAGAGCTTTGATATTTGCTAAAATTGCCCCGTACTCTAATATCTCAGTAACGATCAGGGTTGTGATAATTTTAGCAGATATCAAAAAGTGGTATAGAGAAAGTAGGCGAAGTCATTTCTAATAGATTCAAATTTGCGAGCGTGCGGTCCGTAGCCGCCAAAGACCACTGCAAACCTGTGATGGCGATTTTGCAGGACCATTTCGAAGTCCCTTCTATAGTGATTTGCTCGGCCTGTTCGAGGCTGTCTATGTGAGTGTCGGGGTCGACGTTAAAAGTCCGCCTGGCCGCCACATGAAATGAAAGACACGAATCAATTTAGTGTCGTGTTTGTGCTGTGTTTCTGTGGAGGGCCTGACTGGTGTCCCTGGAGACTTGGGCGAGCTGCTCTGCAAATAAAGGGATTATCCACGACACATTTCCGAACCTGTGATAGCGATCTTGGCGCTCCACTTTGAGGTGCCATCGAGGACGGATTGCTTCACGGTGCTCATGTGTGCCGCATGTCCCTCAGTTTCGATGCTGAAGACTTGTCTGTTACATATACATTAGTGTCAAAATCAACCTTATAGAGAGAGCACTACGGTTTATTATCCAGCATTGTGTATAAAACGGAATATGTTTCTAACCAACATTTAGCCAGTTCATTCGGAAAAAATATGCGATATGCAGAGTAGGTTCACTTCTGAAATTATTTAAACATGAACGGTAACTATCCAGCTAACCAACAAGTAAATCAAACAAGAACTTAAAAGTGCAATATTTTAAGTTTCATAAAGCTCTCTATGGGATGTGGTTTCCACATTTTATACGTTCTTATAAGAAAGAAATATATATTTTTTCGTATTGAATGTACCTGATTAGTTCAAAGATTTCCGGCTTATCTCTTTCGCGCTGCTTCATCCTTTCCTTCATAGCGGTGATTATCGAGTTGGCCTTATCTTCTGCGCCATGTTTGGAAGACTTCTCAGCCGCCCCTGCGAAACACACTGCTCAGGCGGTGCCAATACTGTTCGTGGATTCTGCGGGTTGCGCCGGATGGCCACCCCGCCCTGCAGTCAGGCCTGCCACGACCACTCACAGGACACAACCAAACCAGATTCCAACTTGGAACCAGACTTTATGTCAACATCAACGTTGTCGGATCTGATAAGGTCACGGCCTAGAGCGGCGCCAGCCGAAGCAAACCTGAGCACGGCGCCTTTTATCAAAATGGTATCCCAAAGCTATCTTTACTATAATTTTTAATATCATCAACATAAATCTCATCTGTTTGTGCATTATCAATGATTATTCATCAATAATCCACAACACTGATCCCAAAGAAATAGCCTTAAGATAAACATTACAGAAAAAATAGTATTCCACTTGCGTCGTGATTGTAAAAGTATTATATCTTGTAAGAACAATATTTACTTTTGAACGAAACTCACTGTTGTAGAGAATCTAAAGTTGGTCAGTAAAGAATATTTTCCAAGAGATAGGTACAGATTTCAAACATAAGGCTATAAGAGTAAAAGAAATATAGAACGCGGAAGTCTATAAATCAAAACACGTAAGAAAGGAAACTAAGACCACATATAATATCGAAGTGGACAGATATATTGGATTGCGTGCACACATCGCTAACAGGCACATTTTTAATTTTTTGTTTTAGGGGCGCTTGTGTTATCGAAGCTTTTAATTAAGATTTTTAATAATAGAGCGTGTTAGAAAGTGTGGAATGTAGAGTTAGACACAGATACAGTTAACATTAACACTATTCAAGGGCTATTGACAAGATTCGGCGCTGGGCGGGGCAACCCGTGAGGAACAAATGGGACCGATATCCCTATCTACGTGATTCAATTGTCTACATTTCAAAAACATCAAAGATAAATGTTACATTCTTGATCAAATTACAACAATTAAAACTTTAACTAATTTCCTTAAATTAAAGTCATAGTAAGTAAAACACTTAAAAAAGAATATTGAAAAAAAATATACGTATTAATAGTTTGATAAACAGTGCGTTAAAAGTAAAACCATTAAATTATAAAAGAATATTCGTAGTTAAAAATATTATAAGAATAATAATATTCAGAAAATATAGTAAGTACTATAAAGTCTTAGTAAGTAAAGACTAACAAAAAAAAATATCAAAAAAAATACTAAGACTGACAGTGCATTAAAAGGAAAAGCATTAAATTGTAATAAAATATTCCTTATTATTAAAAATAATACAAAATTATAATAAGCTTAAATTAAAAAATTGAAATAAAGACATCTTATAATATTCATGTTGATGCTTTTAAAATGTAGACTGTATGGCATTGACGTGCAGTCGACAATCATTTTGAAATTCGATGCAAACCGTGAATTTATAATCGCGACACCGACTGCCCGCCTATATAATGATTGTGCAAATATGGAGCTAGTCGAATAATAATTAAAATGTTAATTTTGAAAAAGGTAAAGGTATTTATTATTATAAATTTTATACCGATAGCCATGCACACCGATTAAAGCGAAAAGGACGATTTTGTTCGGGAAGGTGTTCATGCCTTATTATATGAGGTCACACGTAAAATAATGAAACAGTGAAATAAAAAGACAACGTCGAGAGAAAAGAAGACATAAATACATTTGATACTAATAATTAAACTATGTATTTTGATAATAATGACGTTTTTGATTGGTCTACTTTTACTATAGAACTTTAATTTGATGCCTAAACTAAACCGGATTTAAATGTCAGTAAATTGTACATTATTGTAGATAGCAATGGACGATCATGCAAGACTCATGCATATTTCGTTCTAACAATGAAGAACAATTCATTTCATTATGACTACGACGACAGATTCTGACATTGAATCTATTCATGTTACTACGGATTTGAGTGATTATTACCATATCTTTGGATACCTTCTACATTTATATCTATAAAGTTGTGATTATCAACCTCGGACCAATTATTACACTGGATGGAGCGACAGCTTTTTGCTGTTGTACAAACTGCGTGTCAATGTGTGACCGACTAGCTGGTCAAAACATTGCGGTTTGATGCAGCAATTAAGTAAAATATTAATAAATCCTATTAGTCTGGCTGTAGTGAAAATACGAGTATATCGTGCACTGTGTTTTCCACAAGCAGAATAATGGAAAAGAGGCGTAAAAGATCTAGAATATTCATTTCACATTTAAATCTTTAACAACAATTTGCTGTTTTATATTGTTTGCTATCTTTTTTCCAGAAATTGATAAACATTAAAGTTTTGCTTGATTGTCAAAAATATTATGTTATATTGATAAAAATCGCATTTAATTTTTATCATAGGTACATTATGCAAAAAAAATCACGCATTTTGAATATTTTACTACATCCAGTGAAATTCTTGATCCGAGTTATTAACTTGGCTTTTGAAATAAAAAAGATCGTTACATCATAATAATTTCTTAATGTCACAGATATTAAATAAATACGTGAATAGAATAAATTATTAAGAAACCGACGCCAATATACCTGAGCACATCTAGCAGAAATTCAATTTGGGAACGGAAGGACAAAAACTTGGGAAGTCGAATAACCTGTCAAGTGCCATTCAAAGTACTCAGGAAGAGTTTGGAATATTCTTTGAACATCCCCTCTATCTTCAACCTTCAACTTATGTGTTAAAATTATGTTGCGTAATTTATATTTTACATATAAAAAATAATGTTTGTCTGTTCGTTGCGTTAGTGAAAATGTGCTTCTATAAAATCGATGTTATTTTTTTAGTAGGTAGATACCAGTTGTAAGTTGCTAGCTTATGCTCGCGATTTCGGTTCACGCGGACTTCACAAATTTTAAAACCCTTATTTGCTCCCTTAGGGGCTAACTTTTCAAAAATCCTTTCTTAGTGGATGTCTATGTCATATAAGTTATCTGTACACCAAATTTCAGTTCCGTCTTATAGTTTCAGCTATACGTTTATAGATCTGTCAGTCTGTCAGCTTTTCCATTTAAATATATGTATTATGTAGATAATTAAGACTTTAATTTTTTTTAGATAGATAATATTTATAGTTTTTTAAATAGATAATAAAGACTTTAAAGTGTTTTAGATACAAAATAAATACTTTAAAGTTTTTTGACCAGTGTAAATTTGATGCAAATGTGTGGACGTATAACGACCATTTAAACTTTTTGTAGAATCTTGAAATAAACATGACTGCCCCCGGCGTCGTTGTGCAACAAAGATCTTGTCTAAGATGTGACCCACTACAAGAGCTTCTTGACACTACTTCAACTTAATAAGGAGAACGGCGCTTTGCCGCTGCCAGAAAGTAGAAAACATCGAAACGTAAGTTTTAACATATCTTTATGATGTAACGATCTTCATATTGGGGTCGTGAACGTGAATTATATACGTTATCTGTTTTTTTTGTCTAAACTAAAAAAAACATAATATCAACTTCCGTGACAATAATAGATTGCACACAACTTACGAAGGTAAAAATATTATGTACGATAAATAAGTGAAAGTATTTGCTGTTTCGTTGAAGTCATACTCATCTTTATTATCATCACGGTGTATTTGATAATTGGTAATACGTCACTTTTAATACCTAAAATCTTATTATTCGTTGTTCAAAATAGTTTTTGTGGTTCTTGATTGTAGACATCATCAGTGACAAAAAGATAATTTTGCAAAGCTTTGATTCCGGTTTGATGATTAAATTATTGTTTCGGATACTTTTGATAGTAAAACCAATTATAGAAGGAGTCATAAGCTTAATTCGCTGAAATCTGCCAAAAAAAGGCGAATCAGCGTTTGATATGCACCGCCCATCTTCCCACTACTATAAAAGTAGAAAAAGCGAACAATATACACCAATACAATACCAACTCCAACACCAAAGCTTGCTTTTTCTGTTTCTTTAGTAGTAGGGGGACGGGTGGTGCTCTCGAATGCTGCACGTTGTGGTACCACACAGATTTGTCTGTTTTGGTGGATTATAACGAATTAAACTTGTGGTTCCTTGTATATCATGAACTTCCGTAAATGCCTGTTTCTAATCCAACATGTAAAACCAATTACCAAATAGTGCAACATTGAATACCGTAAACATAAAACAACACTTACTCTGAAGACAGTCAGCATTGAGCAAATCTTTGCATTTTTCGTGGCACTTAACCCCACACTCTGTGCACCTAACTCCTTGCCTTGCAATACCCCAAAGCAAGCCTTCGCACTCGTAACAGTATGTAGGAGATGTCGCTGTCCATAACACAAAGTTGTGAGGCGTTGTCGAGGAAATCGGGTAGATCAAAGCTTGTAAAGTCTTCTTGTAAACGTGCATTTTCTGTAACACACTTTACGATTTAGAGGAATGGAGTAATAAATAAATGAATACAAGTTATTTCACTTAACAAAGGCATAAGGGAATAATGTTAAGTAAAATAAGTCAATAAAACTAAACTTATGTGAATTACTACTGCACGGGTACTACACCACTTGATACCTTGCAGCAGTAGCATAATAGCAGTTGAGCCTGTTGACTATCATAAGATTTTGTTGAAGCTAGCCCACACCTGGCCAGGGATGCGCATAGTTTGCGCATGACTGCAAAAACACAGTGTTTGCTGATGCATCCCTAACGTAAAACAGAAACTGGGCAGCCCCATCAATGTCCTAAAGGCATTAAGTATATTATATTGCTTAGGTGGCCTTATAATTAAGCTTAATTTAAGGATAAACCTAGTTTGTCTATTCCAGTATGAAAGCTAGAATTAAATTAGCAGCATCTACTACTGAATTGGCACTAACTTTCTTAGATAAAGGAAGCATAAAAGTGTAAAGTATTACCAATTCCTCATCATTCAAGGTTGCTCGATGTACGGCTGATGTCAAACCTGCATTCCTCTTCGTCGCTGCCATCGTCTATTTGAAAATAATATGAACATTAACAATATGTTTACATTAGTTTATAAAAATCTACAATACGTTATTAACTGTTTTACTTTATTATTATTGTTATCTATTCTATGTTGAATATTCTAGAAACTTCTCTCAGTCTCGATTATTTTTAATTATACTACTCATGCTATAAGAAAAAGCTGTAATTTAAGCCTGTTTTCAGTACATTTTAGTTTATTACTACGAAATGTTATTAATGTAACAAATAAAGGTTCATCCGATTTTAAATTGCTGCATATTTAGAAGAATAATAATTATTTGTTAATAATGAAATATGCATATAAATAGAAGTAAATTTTGTGCAATATTTTTTTAACAAAGGAAATGACGGCACAAAAATTATTTTCAGAAGCCCCGACTCATCGAGGGGTTATGAATAATTATAATATCATCTAAGTATTCGATTCATAAATCAAATTTATAATAAGCTCGTGCATAAACTTTCAAGTCTTAAGTAGACGTACCTAGTAATTGTAGTATATGTAGTAACATGTTTAAAATAATGAATTGGTAGCAAAGTAGCTGCAGTCTCATGCAAACGTGTAAGGCATACAATTCTGAAGAGTAGATAAAATAATAGGAAAATTAATTTCATATTATTAAAAGCAGTAACATCAAATGTTAAAAGATTTTCATGCATAGAAAATAATGTTTTATTGGGAGAGAAATACCTTGAGAACCTGCGGGTCCACGGTTAGGGGTAAAATGCAATGAGATTATTAATTTAGATCAGGAATTTTCAGTTGCAGTTTTTTGGTTCCGCTACGCTATTTAAGATTTCAGGTGACCTCTATGCTCATTATACATTGCGGGTAGATTGGTGTCGAGAGGCCGTCTAAAATTAGGTAGGTAAAGTTCACCTACACAAATAGCATTAGAAGGGAAACACATAAATAACAGTTAACATAATACATCAAAGAAGAAAGAAGGGCTTATAATATAGACTGCTCCAAAGTTTTTAACAAAATCATCAAATTAAAACAATTCACGAAGAGATCTAAGAAAGGTAGAGCAACTTTAAAAAAGGAATACATTCAAAGAAGTTGCTTATTTTTAAGATAAAGCAGATCTCTCCGTAAATTGTTGAACAGTATAATATGGAAATTTCCCGTTGAGAAGAAAACATTTATTACGCGCCTAATGTTACTAAGCATCAGGAAGCGTACGTCGATGCGAGCCGTAAACATTTACGACCAGTTTCAAATATCTACCTTTAACAATCTACAAACCCCATCACCTCTTTTTGTTAGCATAGTTCCATACAAAGATAAGATAGTCAATTGAAACCGGCCAGAAAAATAAATAGATCTATAGCTCCATTTTGATGTAATTAATGTATAGTACAAAAATGTTACTTACAAGTTCGGATACCAGTGGTATGGATTTCCTTCTAGGCCGTATGTCTGGCATACTGTCAATATTGCTATAAAATGGATTATCTCCGGGATGCCTAAAAGCAAAAGTTTCAATTAAGTATAACGAAATAAAATTGAAAATAAA
The DNA here is from genome assembly GCF_905333055.1 of Maniola jurtina. NCBI lineage: Eukaryota > Metazoa > Arthropoda > Insecta > Lepidoptera > Nymphalidae > Maniola > Maniola jurtina. The sequence continues at coordinate 9,139,748 of NC_060046.1, read as the reverse complement.
ATGAAGTTTTTAAATATCCATTGCACATACCCATTTCCTCGCCCGCCCTGGTCGTTGAATCCACCGGTGCCATTCTAAAAATAAATAAAAATAACAATTAGAAACAAAAAATAAAAACAAAAAAAGCTAACATTTTATTTATAACAAAATAACAGTAAATACAACAACAATATTAAAGTCTAAATTGATATAATTTTCATCTAATTTAATCAAAATTAATTTTGAATGAACTAATCTGCATTATTGGATATGTAACATATAATTTTTTAACCACAGTATTAACAAAACCAGTTTATTCGGTTATAACAGATAGTCAATGAAGAATTTATAGCAAATATGAAAATTATATCGTCAAACAATAAACATTACTATTTAATGTCGCAAATGGAGAATTAACACACTTACAACGTACTCGTAGCTAGGTTAACTTGTTAACAAATTATGCTTAGATTATTAAAATGGTAGATGCTTTTCTGGTTCTATTTTCCTTATTAGTATTTGATTTAAAGCAATGTTAGTCTGGCTAATAACTGATTAGGCTGTTTTACGCCGAAGCAATGACAAGCGACGATACGTCATGCCCCCTTATGGTAAGAACTTCATGCCGTAGGATTGGAATTTCATGGTACGACAGACTGCCAGTGATTCTTGCTACATTTTAAATTATTGTAACATACAGCCCATGGCCTACTGTGTTGCTCTGGCCTAAAACAGCTTTCATAGACAATGGGCTAAAGCAGGAACTGATATAATGTCCCATAGTAATGATGCTCACTCCTCCAAAGCGCTTCGTGATAACTGCTCTTAATGATTTTTTTTAGTTCCGCACGTATTTTACAGACGGGTAATATCTAATTTTCTAGGTTAACAATGTTAGTACTTAGAGTGCTTTCTAATTTTTTATCATGTGTCGAAAGCTATATACGAATGAATGACCTAGGAAATTTTACATCTAGACTACAATCATTTTATATATTCATCACTTAATGTTTATATGCGTATTTTTTGTGAGAATATTTAGCAAGAATTACATATTTTGGTAAGCATAATTTTATTTTCATTTTTAATTTCATCGTCAGGTTTTATTGAAATTACGCATTTAAAATATTTTGAATCATACACACTAAAAGCATTTTTACTATATTTGGGTAAATATTTTATTTTATGCTTTAACTGTTTAAAATCATCCTCTACATATTATTAATACATAATATATTAAACATATTAATGTTATACAAGCATCATAATAATATTATGGTCATGACTCATGATAGTTGATCTCTTCTATGAATAAAACAAATAGTTTATCTTTATGATATGATGTGATATGACGGCGAATGATTTTGTACCTTATATTTTCCAGGCTATTTAATGAAATATAAGTTTAATGGTGATGTCACACATGTGTATATTAAAAGTGAATTAGCGCTTGGCACTAATTCTAATTTTTTCTAAGCCATTAACTTACGAATACTGATTATTACTTATATTTCTTATAAAGAGTATAATATTTTATTTAGATATACAATTACTTTAAGCAATGTATAATATGAGATTTCAGTTCCGAAATAATATTTCTCAAGCTTTTTATAAAATTTCCAAATGTCCATTCGTGTAAATCTTAGAAAGTCTTTAGTACCAATTACAGAAGTAAAACCTAATTATTGCCTCAAACGTATTCAGCTTTAGTAGTATAAATGTATATTATAATAATGCAAGTAGAGGTATATTACAATAATGTAGGCACCCCTATAAAAAGTTTATCAAACTTTAGGCTGAATGCCTGAACGTCGTAAATTCGGACTGCACAGCAATTTTTCACTGCCATTGTTGAAACAGTGAATTCGTAGTAGTATTCTCAAAATGTCAATTGTGTTTTCTTTTCAGTGTTTATTATAAAATCTAATAATCGGTTTTCTCAATAATACTAGTGATCGAGAGTTAATAAACAAAGTCACAACCATTAACCTGTTGGTTCTTGTGTTTACGAAGAATATTGTTTATAGCAGCAGGTGTCGGTAAATTGTATACATAATATGGATCAAAGATTTTGTAGATTCTTTTAATATTATAAAGTAAGCATATTAATCATATCCAAGACGTATAAATACCAATGCGTAAGCCTAACTTTGCTATTAACCTATTTTATATAGATAATAGTAACTATTCAAAACTTATAACATATTCAGAAACAGTCAAGTTTCTGTGAAAGTACTAAGTAACTACATAGGTCATAATACTTCAAGTAGTTTTTCAAAATATTACTCCAATTTAGTGCTTAGCTTTTAACTCTAATTTCATGAAATTTTTGCATAAGATAACTTACACCAGCACTAACTTTATCCTTTTCTGTAGATGGAGTCGTCTCAGCTGGTGTTTCTGTCGTTTTCTCCTCAGCTTTTCGATCCTTCAGGGCTTTAAGTAGTTTCCATTTACTTCCAACTGGAGCATCTTGTTGCGGTGCCGGTTCAGCTGCGGCAGGAACTTGTTGAGATTGCGGAGCATCATAGTCCTCTTCAAACTCGTCTCCACTTTGTACTGGACTATCCGGTCCTGAAGTCTCGCCTGAGCCCGAATCAGCATAGGATTTGCCATCATCAGACTCTTCATCTGCGCCCATATCGTCAAATTTATCTTCAATAGTAGGAAAAGTCGTTACCTCCTTCCACTTATCCTCTGAAGGTGTTTCATCATATTTTACCTTGATTGTCGCTGTTTTAAGCTTTAATTCCCGTAATACAAAGGACATTTTTTCTTTTAATACTTCCTTAGACTCAGCTATAACCTCTTCTTCAAATTCAGGCTCTTCTGCTAAGGTCTTAACTCTCTCTGCCTCTAACTGTGACTGATGTTCCATTTCTTCTAACTTTCTAAGCTCGTAACAGTACCACTCATCTTCCGAATCAATGCTATCTTCTGTACTTTGACGTCTAGATGATACTCTTGACCCACTCCTCCAAGAATGTGTACTTTTACTATCGTCGTCTTCATGTTTGCTCGGAATTTCTAAGCTTTGTTGATGTCTTGGCTGAAATTTATTCGGCATACCTCGCACACTTTGAATTGATGGACTGCGTTCCGAAAAGGCAATCGATTCTTCTGGGGCTGAACTACTTATTATTTCTGGTGGACTTGATTTGGGTGGACTTGTTTTAGTTAGTCTTTTATTTTTCTGGGTTTGTTCTTCATTAAATTCTTCCGGAATATTTGATTCAATTTTAGGAGGAGATGTATCAGAAATTTGATCGTCAGATACAGATGATGACTTTCGCAGTCGATATTTACCTAATGCCCTAGATACTGCAAATTCTTGTGAACTGCCATTGTAAGATTTATTATTATCAATAACTCCTTCATCTCCTGATGCTGATGCTTTTTTGACATCTCCTACAGTAGCAAACAAAGATGTAGGAGAACGATTTTCATCCTTGAAATCATCTTCAAAAGGATCTATATTAGATATATCGGTATCAATATCGAGCTTTTCTAATTCAGTGATAGTATCACTTTTCATTTGGCTAACACGAGCAAAATGGAAGTCTATATCATCACTTTTATCTCTAGGTAAAGTATTACTTTGAAATTTTTCATTTTCTTCTATAATACATTCACTATCGTCATCTTGAAATTCTAAACCTTGATGTTGCAGGTCTTGAATCATTTGCTGTTGTTCAACTATTTCTTGATTATTCACTTTTCTTTGTTTAGTTTTTGTAGGTACTTTAGCAAAAACGTTACCCTCATGTGTAGAATCGGAAAAAACGCTATCACTATCCTCAGATTGAGCACTAGATCGTCCACCAGACCATTCTGTTTCAGATGTTTCAGGATCTGATAGTGATTGGTGACTTGCTTGCTGTTTTCTTCTAGCTTTTTGTAACAGTCCTGACATAGATGCAACCAAGTGATACTTCTTTTTTCGTCTCTGAGCAGATAATAGTCTTTCTTTTAATGTTTTTTCTTGTTGCGTTTGATCCGGTACTGTATCTACACCAGACGGTAAAGAATGCGATCTATGTTTTTTTGGTAAATGTAAGTCTGGAAGCCAATGACTCATGGATGACATTGCAGATTTCAGTGATGAAGTTCTTTTAGGTTTTTTTGTTTGTTTATCCAGTGATTTTCCTTTTAAATTTGAAGATATTGATAAATAACCCGATTCTGAAACCAAAACACCTGTCGAATCTACATATTGTTCTTTTCGAAGTAAAGTTTGTTCCATTTCTTTGTCGTATCCTTGAACATCATTCAGTGCGTCTCCATTTCTTTGATCATATTGTTGTTGTTTAAAATATTCTTGCTGTAACTGATTTTGAAATTGCTTTCTCTCTGCTATATTAAGAGAGTGTGATTTTAAGCTAGATGTCTCTACTGAACTAGTGGGTGACCTATTACCTCGCCAGGATATTTGATCTTCTAAAGATGGCCGCTTTGGTGAATCATATCTACTAGACGTTGGGTAGTAGGAAAGTGCATCAGTTAAATTTCCTGTTGGATATCCAGACCTGTGATTATTTGATTTATATCCATTTTGATGAAAGTGTACATCATTTGATCCTAATGTGTTCGCTCTTATCAGAGGTTTTTTAATTACATTTGCTGCTGACATCACAACAGTTTGCGCGTGATAGCTAGGTTCTGGTGGATAAGGATCAATTGTTTGCTTAGGAACCGGCTCCATAATTTCATTTCTATCTAATAACTCGGAAAAACGTCTATCTTCAGAAAGCATTCCCCTTGGCGTACTATAAACGGTGGTAAAAATTGGTTGCCTATTGCCTGCCACAGAGTAAATAGAAGGTGCTTCATTTTGATAATAATAATCAATATTACTAATAGAACTTTGACTAGATATTGAATAAGGAATATCGCTTTTTAAAAAACTAGAATCCATTGTTTCTTGCATCCTATTTATATCCATTGACGTATCTTTAAAACTGTCACTTTTCCTCAAATTGTAATCTCTTTTCACATCTTTTTCTTCGAACTGATATGAATCAACTAATGTTTCTAAATATGGCTTTGATTCTGTTTCATATGATAATCTTTGAACTGATTGTGGAGAAGGTATTCTTACTCTATGCCCATCATGCACTGAATGACTTACTCTTCCTGTTTTAGGTGAACCCGGACTTTTTTCTAAACTAGACCAACCACTCATTGAGGAAAGACCTGAATCCGATTTTGCTGCTACAATATTAGTACTATCTCTTTTTAAATGTTTTGGTGATGTTTTTGGAGATTTCGGTGATCGTGGACTTAAACGTAAATTATCGGCTGGAATATTGGAACCTGTTGATAGCATAGATTGTTGAGCAGATAATAGTTCATTATTATCTTCAATTGATGAAAAATGTGGAGCGCCATTCGGAGGGGCAGGGGGGGGAGGACTAGGAGATTTTCTCAATCTGTTTTCATCAAAACTTATGTCTAGTATGTTGTCTGAAGGTACATCATATATCTCATGAACAGATAACGGTGAATGTTGCTCTGTGCTACTTTTATATATTTCACTCAATGTTTGTGTTGTACTTTTTGTAGAATAATAATTTTGTTTTGTAATATCTGTTACTTGATATGGGGAACTATATTCAAATCTTTCTATTGACATAGCACTGGGTGATTTAGACGATTTAGCTGCTATTTCAGCATTAGCTACAGCTGAACTATAAGCTAATCGACCTGTTACTGTAGTGTAAGGTTCCGTTGTTGTTCTTTCATGTACAAATTTACGCCGAGGTGACAAAGATGGTTGTAAATAATCTAATGTTCTTTCGGAGACTGAATGTTCAGTATGCGATAATCTAGACGGAGACTTGTCTCTAACAGAATTATCTTTTGGTATTGTTAAAATAAAATCTTCAAAACTTTTCATCATATCATTTATACCCCAGTTTTCACCACCTGTGTATACATTTTTTAGTTGCTCATTTATAATATTTCCGTCTTCAACCAATGTTTTTGCTTCTATATCTCTATCTCTGTCACGTTTTGCTGTTATTTTTGGGTCAGGACTAAGGAGCCTTGTTTTCAAGTCTTTTAACTCTCTCGAATCTTTATGTAATTGAGTTGTCAACCTATCTAATTCATGTAATTTATCTACTGTAATTTGATCTATTGTACTTAAATTGGATAGATGAACTATGTCTCTTTCACTTATACCTGGACCACCTTGTAATCCACAGTAATTTTTATAATCACTGGCACTGTAAATTTGTCTCGATGTTGTCGGTATAATTTCTACTTCCGTTTCTTCTGGTGCTTCCCAAATCATGTCCAATTGTGAAGAAGGTCTAGAAGTTTCATCACATACCAAATCGTCTCTATAAGCCTGATTTAAACTTCTATAGAATGCCTCATTTGACTCCATGACCTCTTCTTGGTTATCTAATAAAACTCCACTTCTCCCTATATCTAATCCTTCTTCTATTCCGTCTTCCACAGTGCCATTACCCAATATTTCTCTTATTACTTCTAGCCTTGACATAGGATCTCTAGATGTAACTGTGCGACATGCATAAAAATCAAGTAGAGTAGATATTACACCCTGTTGATCTGCAAGCAATGACTCCAGTCTTTCCAATCGATCCCACATTCTTACATATTCTTGGCTTAGAAGATCAAGCGCTCGCCACGCATATTTTAATTCAGTTTCCAGGATGTTGAGACGTGTGCCAAGACGTTCCATATAGTCACTTATGATGTAGTCACCGGAGTAGGGGGGCAAATCGGGAGGTAAAGTGAGGGAGCCGATATCGTCCATATCGACCTCGGCACCCCCACTCCCTCCGCCCTCGTTTTCCTCCATCGCGTCGTTTGCACCTGCCCCAGCATTGTCGTGAATTTCGTGCATCATCTTCGGCTGGAACAGTGGGTTGAACATAACATCTCTCACTATAACTCATCCCATATCGTTTTAATTTTAACACTTTTCGCACAAAAAAGTTTCGCGCCACAGTTGGTTCTTTTTAATGTCATTTTATCACTTGCGTCTTAACACATATTGTTTATTTTTGTTAGTTTACTTTTAAAATTATCACTAAAACTTGTTAACACTTTATGTATACTTTGTACTTAGACGGAATTAAATTATTATTTACTTTCATCAAAAATATACTTTTAAATATTGAAAATTGTAAATCACTTTTCTGAAAGAGGGGGAAAAAATAAAAGTTAGAGTGGATTACTATAGATCAAACTAGTTTTTTCATAGTAACAATCATATATTCGTACATGATTGTTGTTATGAACAGTAAGGGAGGGGTAGTGAACCTCAAAAAACAAGTAAACTATTTCCTGAAACTCTGTTCTGGAGTAGCAAAATAACTATCAGCTTAATAAATCCATCTTAGTGAATATTTTTTTTATTTCCTGTCTGTTTATTAATGAATTTATTTATAGTTTCCTTGTTTTGTGGAGGCAGCTAAGCGGTTCGTGTTTGATTCCACGTGAGCATTCTATCCTCAGAGGTGGAAGATGTCACCTGGTTCGGGAGAAGGAAAGGAGAGAAAGGAGAGAGGAGCAGAACCAGGTTCGACCACCGCTTCGCTGAAAATATTTGGAATTAGGATTTATTAGTAATATATACCCTCTTCAACTCTTACAGTGGTAAACAAACTCAGAATGGTATGAAAGTATTTGCTGTAATTAATAAAATTTACTGTTGCTTTAGTTTAATTCATTTATGAAATTAGATAAGTAGAACACAATAGGTATCATAACAAGACCGCTTCTAAAATTGAATCTTGAGTGTCTTTATTTTGATGTCCTTAATGTTATTATGTATTTATGAACTGCTGTTAGATACGATTAGTTTTTCTACTTCCCTGTTATTCCTGTGATATACACAGTAAATAAGTTGAGGAGCCATAAACAGCGTCATTATATCTGGAACATCGGTTGGTTGTCTTATAATATGTAATCGATTTTCAATAAACTCGTCGTGAGTTACTATATAAATAAAAGACTCTACAAAATGATATAACAGCTATGACGATGCTCGTAAAATATAATTAGTACTCGCATTCGTAAAAATAACAGCAAAGTAATATTAATAATTAAAATTAGAATTCGCTATTTTATGTATTTGTCTTGGACATTTCTTTAAAACCCATTACAAGTTAGCCTTTGACTGCGATCTCACCTGGTGGTAAGTGAAGATGGTAGCGGGCTGATTCGGGAGGGGTACGACAGTTTTAATAAACCCCTAGCATTTATCAGTTTCTACACTCGCTTGGCAAGACAAGACAAATTCTTCACAGAGACTTCCTTTATTTTATAAATAGGCACAATATGACGTATGCTACATCTTAATATTTATATTATAAATGTGAAAGTGTGGATGTTTGGATGTTTGTTACTTAATCACGCAAAATCTACTGAACGGATTTGGCTGTTTGGAATGGGAAAGATTATATCCTGGATTAACACATAAATTACTTTTTATCCCGGAAATTCAAAGAGTTCCCGCGGGATTTTGAAAAATGTGAATCCATACGGATGAAGTCGCGGGCATCAGCTAGTAATAAGTAAAACAGGGTAAGTAACGTATTGTTCAGAAGTTACCTCAAATAAAGATTTTTCTTTCCTTTTATTTAAAAAAATGACCCAATTAATTTTTTTGTACTCTCACAGGACAAAGCTCGGCCTTTAAGCTTGAGTGGAGACATAATTATTATGACCTAATTACTTATATATTTTATTATTAAAAGAGGCATAAATACATTGGTGCAGTCAAAGCTAACCAAGAGAGAGCTGTATTATCTTTCCAAGTGCAAGGCACTTCCAGTGTAATTTGGTCTTATAAGTTTGAGATCACGGATAAAATTTCTGGCTACGTCAAATTGGGAACTTATTATATCTAAAGATCGAGGTGGGAGGCTTCAACCGCGGTTAGTCACCACCCTTCCTAACAACGTACCTCTACTGGACGAAAAACTTCTCAGGTTGTTTTGGGAGGACATTCCAATAATTCATTAAAATGCCTGCCTTTTCTGAGTGACGCTTATAGTATGTTCCATATTAGAAAGTACCGTCACTAATGAGATTACAGTCAAGAGTGAGCTTTAAACAGACTCCAAAGATGATTCCACGTCGAAGTATTTGAGTTAAATGAATCATCACAGGTTGTAAGAAGAATGTATGTATGTATATATATTAACTGCAGTTAAAATGAAAGAAAACTTAAAAAAAAAAATGGACGATCTAAATAAAACAAAACTTTGAAGGCGGTGAAATCTAAGCCAACGTAAAATCCGTCACCATTGCTACCCCTCACATAAGATAATTTTTAAGCCCGGACCCAAAAAGAGGGGTGTTATAAGTTTGACGTGTGTATATGTGTATCTGTCTGTGGCATCGTAGCTCCTAAACTAATCAACCGATTTAATTAAGTTTTTTTTGTTTGAAAGGTGGCTTGATCGAATATTTTCTTAGCTATAATCCAAGAAAATCAATTCAGCCGTTTGAAAGTTATCAGCTCTTTTATAGTTACTGTAACCTTCACTTGTCGGGGTGTTATAAATTTTTAATTTACACGTGTTATAAAATTACCTTCATGTCTTATCTACGGGGGCAAAAAAGTTTCACGTAAAAAAAATACAGTTTGACAAAACCACAACAATAAATCCTTATAGGCTCTAACTCTTTTATAATTCCTTCATCCGAGGTGATAATAGGAACATCGGCAGTTTCATTCAGAAAAGGAAAAACACTCCCGGATACATCAATGACTTAATTTAAAGGTCTTTTACGACCGATGCGAGGAGATCCCTAAGTAATTTTCTTGCATCTCACGGCACCAAACTAAATTAGTGGCAATGAAACGAGGGGGTATAAAGTTCCCTAGAATAGCAACCTCCAATTGAAACGGTTGGAGACCAGCCAAAATCGACTGAAACTTTTATTCAACACTAATTGGATTTGTAGATTTCCATGGGAAATGCACAACTCAGGTTTTATTAGTCTTGTTACGTAGCTTTTAAACGAATTGTTGAAGTCACTTTGTCTATCTGGGGTTGAATTTTTTTTTATAACTACAGCCGAAATAAATTTTCATAGATATAACTTGAAAAATGACAAACTTTTATGCAAACTTTCAACCCCTAAGTAATCTTCTTTTGGGTGAAATTTCCAACAATTGTGAAAGAAATGCATATTTGTTTATTTTGAACCGAAAACCCGAATACCAGTAACTTTAATGAATATATTTAATTAAAAAATGACGGGCTTTCATATAAACTCTTGCCCCTTATTTAACCCTCTCAGAGGAGAAATTTCAAAAAAAAAACAGTAATTGCCTAGATAATACCATAATAAACCTATACTTATTGTCAAAGTTTTAAGTTTCTAACCTCAGTGTTTAGGCTGTGCAGTCAGGACAAGAAATGAATATATTTTTTATTGAAATTTTACAATAAAACTTAAGAGAAAATCATCTATAATGTTCTCAAAGGTGCGTGAAGTTTGCCAATCCGCACTTGTCCAGGGTGGTGGATTATGACTGAAACCCTTCTCATTCTGAGACGAGACCCGTACTCAGTAGTGATCCGGCAATGGATTGAGATGATTCAAAAGACTTGCTTAATAGTACGTAAAGTAGCGATGCAAATAGCAAAATATAAATTAATTATTTGGTACCTTCTAGCAGATAGCTGGTTAAACAAAGAATGTGCCTAATGCATTGTTTTAGTGGTCTGAAACCATTTTCGCATTATTGCCTTTGCGCTGAATGAAAACTTACTAGATTACCCCTTATAAACCATTCTAACATTATAACGCTTAAAGGTATTAGGGAGCGTCGGTCTGAGTTAAATCTTCAGTGATAGCCTCAATTTATCGCGCAGAATAATAGGCTATTAATAAAAGACTCCTGCTACTAATAATAAACGGTTCAATAGTTGCTTAACCCTGCGTGAGACTGGCCAACATAAATCATCTGTCGTGAAAAGTTGAATTATAGCTTAAATCGCTCCATTAAATTGTATCGTAAATTGCAGACAAACTTAAAGGTTTTATTTTTCATTTGGTATTAGATACAAAGAAAGTATTAGACTATTCAAGTTTTTGAAATACATGCAATGACTATCAGCTTTGCGTCCTTTTGTTTGATATTTTCTACATGTATAAATGTGTGCAATATAGAGTAATAAGAGAGATAGATAGATAGATAGATAGAAAACTTTATTGCACACAAAACATGAAGTAACCAAAACAAAGAATTTTAAAACAATTGTTTGCAAAGATGGCCTTATTGCTCAAAGTAATCGGAAAGGAGATATTAGATGTGTTGGATATAGGGATTGCAATCCAGCGGCGTTTTCAATCCAGCTGGATTTTTGCTGGATCGAAGCAAATCCAGCTGGATCCAGCGCGGATCCAGCACTTATCGATTTTCCAAAGAAATTCAGCATTTTTTTTACGTTTCAACTGTAGTAATTTTAATAACTACCTATATTTGTTTGTAGTTATAGTATAAAGTCCTTTACCTATGAAAACAGCGTTATATGGAAAACAGAAAAACGTTTTTTTAATGAAATTAAGCGAAGTATGTACCATTCATTATCTATATACTTTCGCGATTTCATAGGTTCCCAATTCATAGATTCAATTGCAAAAAAATTGTGAGAGCGAGAATCAATAAAATCTTTGATATAAATAGAACTTTTGGACTGAATCGAAATAGAATTATTCCCCTTGCCAGAAATTGTCTAAATTCTGAAAAAATTGTTTGTTGGAGCAAGGTTCGAGGAGTATATTGGGTGTTTCCAATCACAGTTCCTTAATTTAGCGACCGTCTGCCGTTAAATATGAGGTCTAGCGCTATCCTGATGCAGCAATGGGCTAGAGCAATTGACCAATCTCAGTTGTTTAACGGCTAGCTTTTCCATCGTGGTTTGCAATTGTTGACAATAGAGATCTGTCGTAATCGTCTGGCCAGATCTTAGGAAGCTGTAGTGTACTATACCAGCACTGGTCCACCAAACACACACCAATAGCTTTTTTTGAGTCAACTTTCGCTCATGTATTTATGTATGTATATTTATTAACTGAAAAAAAAAATATACAGAGGGTTTTTCTTACATTCAGCGCCACAAAAACCATAGTTGGTTTAACTGGGCTTAGGACAGGATTTGTCCGTTCTCCTGGGTCAACCACTGTGATGAGCGTTTCTGACTGTCAGCATGGACTTATATTGTCAGATTTCAAGATCCATTTTCATCACAAGTAACAATATGATGCAAAATTCCCTCGTTACTGTGACGGTTGAGTAATGTAACGCCGCACTCTATACATATAAGTGGAAGTTGAACTTATAATATAATTTCAAACTTGAGAAACCAATCAAGCTTGCTTTTTGTTTTGCTTTTTACTTTTCTGGAGGGCATGCAATGGTTTTTGCGCAAAAGAAAGTTAGTTTACTTGTTTTTAGCTAATTGCGGATCCGCACCGCTGGATCCAGCATCAGATGCTGGATCCAGCGAGCACCAAAAACGTGCTGGATCCAGCTGGATTGCTGGATTGCGGATCCAGCATTGCAATCCCTAGTTGGATAGTACTTACACGCAATACACAAAATTTTATTTAACTTTTTTTTTAGTGTGTCTATCTGACTGCCCGTCTGTTACCTTTTCACGGCCCGCCTATTTAATCGAATTTGACAAAATGTGGTACTTACAGACATAGCTTACATGCCGGGGACGGCATATAGGCTATTTTGTCCTAGAAAATCAAAGAATCCCCAAGGCATTAGTAAATCTTAAATCAACGCGACAACAAGTAACTAGTTAGGTAAAATACAGATTAATAATGACATGAAAAACGCAAAAGAAAGCGAGGGTCCACCTGGTCCGAAAATTTAAATTTCGGTTTTAAAATCAACACTCCATTCATGCGACTGGAACGTAACAACCCGAAAGAGGTCAATTATATCAATTCAACGGCCCACTTTATCGTAACAGGAAGAATAATATTTTATATGCTGTCGAAAAGGCACAAATCATCAATTGTAGGTAACGGGTGCCAAGTTCCGCTATCCACTGTAAGCGTTCTATTTATTTTCGAATTTAACTATACTGGACCAGGTGGAAGATAAAGAAGAGAGAAGACCAGATGTTGACCTACTCGATGGACAGAGCTAGTGAGAGCGATAATTTAGACAATTAGTGGAGTGCTCTTGCAACGTTACCAATCATCACAAGTGTAGGAGCATCGCTTAAGAAGGTGGTGCTCAAAACAGATATGCCGACTAAGTGATGTCTACCTACAAGATAATATTATTTTTACCCACACACGCACTGTGGCAGAAGATTTAATACTTACTTACGTCTTTTCGCGTAAGAGCTATAAAAGCGATAAAACTTTTGTAAAACTATATTTTTATGTAGTGTTTACAAAAACGCGACATAACAAAACGACGCGGGACAATTTGTCCTAGTCTGAGCGAGCTCTAAAAGTGCTCGAGATTATTATGGAATATGGAGCGAATGAAAATGCAGCTGTTGGCAGTAATTCAAAAGTTACCAGATGCGTCTGGATTGTTTCATAAACTTAGCTCAATAACTCCCAATGTTCACGCGACTATAAAATGCGAATGGAGTCAAATTTTCATTGTCATGTTCTTCGTATATCTAAATATAAAAAAAGGAAAAAGTGATTGATCGACTGACTAACTGACTAATCTAAGAACGTGCAGTTGAAACTACTGGACTGATCGGGCTGAAAACCATGCAGATTTTTTTTTTTTTTAAAAGAATATTAGCCATGTTAAATGACTAATATTCCCCTTTCCTCTCCAACTAAGCGTCAGGCTTGTGCTAGAAGTAGGTACGACAATAGTGCAACGGGCGGGGTTTGAACCGTCGACCTTTCGGTTTTCAGTCCACTCCTTTACCGGTTGAGCTGTTGAGGCTCAACCGGTAAAGGAGTTATTGATTTTATGACGTAGATATCGGCTAAGACAGGATTATAACAATGATTAAATACGACGATAAGTCATATGTTATTATTTCTGATACTTAAATAATAAGAGGATGTTATAGAGAGCACCTATTTGTGTTTAAATAGTCACAGTTAGTTAATAACAATAAAAAAAAATGATGTTCATCCAAAAACATGTTATAATGTTATCAGTAGCTGATAAGATGCTGTTTTAACAATTGTAGCTAACATGTGCCAAGTTCGCTATTTGCCATAAATGAACTCGAGATTATTATGGAGTAAAAGAAAATGCATCTGTTGGCAATAGTTCAAACAATGCCAGATGTGTACGCTCCGGGTATTTCGTAACTATAGTTTAATGAACTCTAGTGGAGATATTTCACCCCCTACAATTTCTACATCGTAAATAAAAAATTTGATTGTGTCTGATTAAAAACCCGAGCCCCGAGTTTTTTGCACGGACGCATTATTTACACGCCTATACATTTAACAGAATATATAATATAGTATATAATGAATATATAATAGAATATATAATGTAGTATAATTTAGGTTCAGTTTAGGTATAAAAAAGTGTAGTCCTAATATTTGTTCCGTGAAAATATCCACTCTATAAATTAAGCAAGTAAGTAGTAAGATTAAGTATTATTTATTTTAAAAAATCTGTACTAACACTATAAACAAAGAGTGCAGATTTTGTGAATCTGTGTCGAATAGCGATATAGCGAACCTGGAAGGTACTATTCAGTTTCCTGTGATTCAGTTAAGACGCCAATGTAGGGGTATACAATACAATAACGAAGATGTTGGATTCTTTAATAACAAATCAGAGAGTCGTGCGTTCTAAATTTGTCATAATTACAAACAGTTTCCTTTGTTATATTTTATAGGTTCTTCAAGTATACTTGGTTAAGTGCACGTTAGTCATAAAAGTTTCCTTTCAGTTTAGACAGCAATAAAAAGCAATAAAGAAGTTTTACTGATCATGAAAACTCAATAGCTTAACAGTATAAAAGATAACAGAAACTTTTCGCGTTGTACCTAATTTAATTACGCCCATTTTCTTTAACAGCTCACCGCTTGATTGCAGTTTGCGAACTAAGCACCTATCACTCATTAGATTGCTAACGAGTAGCTTTAAGTTTGTAGAAAACTGCAATACTTCCCTTTTATATTCATTGTATCACTACATTACAGTTTTTAAAGAAATTAAATATATCACTTGCTTTAAGAGGGGTCTCTCCGTCACTCGCTCTATACAAACATAGTTCCAATTTCATTTGAATATTAAGCAACTAAAGTCCATGAAATTTTGCAGACATATTCTAGAAACTAATATCTATGCCTATGGTTTTCCAGATTTCTGTTAAAATATTCGGTTTCAAAGTTACGCGGTCTTAAAAATTCACAATTATAAATCTTTGAGCCCCTGTAATTCTAAAACTACATATTTTAGAAAAATCTAAAACACCACAGGCACAGATATTAGTTTCTAGAAAATGTCTGCAAAATTTCATGGACTTTGGTTGCTTAATATTCAAATGAAATTGGAACTACGATTGTATGGAGCAAGTGACGGAGAGAGCCCTGTTAACGGTGAGGGAAAGCATCGTGAACTCTTCCAATCTGCACTGGGCCAACGTGGTGGACTATTGATGACAACAATTTATGTACTAGGTATTTATGAATATGATTTGTATAACTATTGCAATACTAATAAAACCATCTTCAAGCAACTTCATTAATTATTCTAAACTTCATAATCGTAGTTAGGTGTATTAGGATCAAAGTTAAAGTTTCAAAATATTATGCACAATATTGTATATTGAGCATAATATTTTGAAATATAATATTGTATATTACCTGTGTATTGAGTATTGCTTATTGATTGCACCTGAGTTGACGACTAGTCAAGTCTATTTTGGTACTTATTCCATATTTAGTTTATCATTCACTGTTTAGTAAAGGCAAACGTCAATAAAGTTATAAATATAAAATTTTAATAAGGGGTGTATAGAACATTAATATATGCTGGGAGTGGCCATCGATGGAGTTTTAATGGCCAAATATCCCCATAAATCCATTTTCTCTCCCAAGGGTCGGGAATCTTGAGAAGATTTTCCCCCTGTTATAGAAATAAGGTACCTACTTAGATCTAACAAGCCACCAATCTGCTCTCGATCAGTGTCTAGAGTGACTAGTATTCATCGCACTAATTTTGTTGGTAGTTTCCGGACGCGCTTGTCATTTTATACTCTGCAAACTAATTGAATATAACTTTGTAGCAAACTAAATTACTCACTTCCTATTTAGTAGTTTACGATATTGCAATTGAAATATGGTCTACACCTTCCTACTCCGTGACACGAGCTGTAATACTGTAATAGTTACGTTACACGCAACGGTATTGCATGGAATGTGGGTTACTATAAGGAAATTGTTGTAACTGACTCATTAAAATAGTTGTGTTTTTACTTATAAAAATGTTTAATTACTTATTTACCTATAGTGATTATTGAATTTAATTCTATAGTTGGACGGAAAAACTGACATATCATAAGAATATCGCAGTATATCTCACTATGTATTATGTAATTATGTATTAATTTACTCTGAGGATGGTTACCGAGGCAATTTTCGTGGCTAAAATTCCAATGGTAAAAATTACACCTGACCCGATTTCGCCCCTAAAAAGTCGAGTATCTGTAGAAATATTCACCATAACCATGATGTGACATCGTAACCAAGCGCAATCCTATCAAGAATAAAATAAAAAATAATTTCACAGGCTTTAAAAATCACAATAAAGGGAGTCAAAAGAATAGAGGCAAAATGCGTTCACTCTCCAATAACCATAACCGGGGTAGCAGGAAAATTGAATGTCGCATCATTCTCATGCAAAGTGCACGAAGAACGACGCGACGCGACGGTCCAATCACAGCTGGTATGGGAGAGGCGATACGCAAATCTTACGCTTCGGTGGCGGCATATTGAACGTGTACGTAGGTATTTCCGAAGAAAAATAGTTCAGCTTTTATTAGCATTGAGATATCAACTCTTTATATAGCATTTCTATTAGTTCTGTTGTCTGCAATAATCAAATTGTATACAGGATCAACCCATGGTTGGCCCAATACGAGTACCTACTGAGTATGGATCTCCTCTCACAATAAGAAGGATTTATGTCCGCCACACTGGCCAAGTGTGTATTAGCAGACTTCATAGACCTCCATCATTAAGAAGAACTCTCAGATTTTACAAAAATGGAGAAAAAAACTTTAGTTATAACTTTAACATTGTGCATCTGATCTAGTAAAGACTGTATCTCGGAAAATAGAACTACCAATTTGGTGGCCCAAGTAATAAAGAAAACTATACCTAAGGTACTAAGAATACGAGCATATTATTATCAACGCGTCGAGTCATCACCATTCCATTTGTTCAGTTCGGTCTGAGTATATTTTTTCGTCAATGTCGCTCTTGGCTAGCGTGGTAGACTATGGCGATTCTCATTCCGAGCGGAGACCCTTCCTCAGAAGTTAGCCGGCGATGGGTTTAATGATGATGATCTTTCTCCAACAGACACATAAGCCAATGAAAAGCGCACTATTTGTTGCTGAAAAGATTGAGATTTTATATAGATAAAAAAAGTTACATAATATTATTATTTAATACATTATGCACCTGTTTTCGGATTTAGGCAGAGCTGTATGTCGGAAAATAGAACTACTAACTGGGTGACCCAAGTAGTAAAGAAACCTATAAGGTGTATACGGGCACATCGAGCGAGAATTCAACGCGTCGAGTCATTACCATTCCATTCAGTTTTGTTCAGTTCGGTCTGAGTATTTTTTCGCCAATTTCGTGAAACGGCGCTCGACGGGTGCATTTTTGTCTTTTAAAACCCTCTACTTTTTTGACTCAATCTCTTGTAAAAATTGTTCGATTGTCCCTTTTCGCTGTTCGGGCTTTTTGTTGGCCGATATTGGGAATGGAATTAACGCTTTTACCATACCAGGTGCAATGTGCGAATTGTGCGAATCTGTTGCTTTGCGGAATTGCTTAATATGCTTCAAAAAAAAGCTTACAACAGATTTAGGAAAAAATATTTTATAGGGTTCCGTAAATAATGCGACTTTCTCTGTTCGTCTATCTGTCACAGTTGATTATTTCAGTAAATATTCAAGCTCTAGAAGGGTTCAGCCATAGGCTACACGGGTCAAGAGCGAGTTGGCTGACTACAAACACCGTGAGAGCATTATGCCTTCCTTAATTACTTCCATACATAATTGCTTAAAACACATATTAGCTCCAAAAAGTTACAAGTGCTAGCCCGAGATCAAACCCCGGACTCCCAAACTAGGAGGTCAACGTCTTAACCACAAGGCTCCGCTTCTACTGAATACCTTACATAAATACTAAATGTCTTTATGTTAAGTAGAAGTGAGCCCACGCATCAATAGTTTTTCCTGTAACAGACGAGAAACGTCAACAGACCCGTCCTCACAAAACGTTATCTGTGTCCCGGGTCCTTATGACCCTTAACCCTTTTTTAGCTGACCTTTGCTCTTTACTGCCTAACGTGAAGCTTGGTCGCTGGTCGGATGTTTTTTAACAATTCGTTATTAACATCCATATTTCAGTACCCATATTATAAATGCAAAAGTGTGTTAGTTTGAAGGTTTGTTGGTTTATTGATTTCTTGGTTTGTCCTTCAATCACGTCGCAAAGGAGCAACGGATTGACGTAATTTTTTGCATGGTTATAGTTAAAGACCTGGAAAATGGCATAGGCTACATTTTATCGTTATTTTTATTTATTTTATTTAAACGGACAGACAGATAGACAGACATGACGGGATTAAGGGTTCCGTTTTTTGCCGTTTGGCTACGGAACCCTAAAAAAAGAACGATAGAGCTCAAAATATAAAACGGGACTTGAGTCGAGGACTTCTGCAATAAAAATGTCAAAGATTCAAGTGAACTCAATCCTTGTTATTTTATCGCATTTCTGCCTCCTTGTTCTATTCGGGAAACTTGAAATTTAAATTAAAAGTGGATGGAAACTCGTTAAGCAATAAATTATTCATTTGCATTTTTTTCGAGGACCTTTCAACTCCAATGTCCATACTCCATCGGTCCTTTAACACACGTGATCAGTCAGTGCCACTTCAATGTGCTTACCTTGATCACTTTCTTTGGCGAATCACGTCATGCTGGACTTTATGCCTCAAAAAAGCCTGATTACACTATTTAATATTACTATACGTGATATTTCGATCCTGTATCGAGGAAATGTTTGTATATTTTTAACCCCCGACCCAAAAAGAGGGGTGTTATAAGTTTGACGTGTGTGTCTGTGGCATTGTAGCTCCTAAACTAATGAACCGATTGTAATTTAGTATTTTTTGTTTGAAAGGTGGCTTGATCGAGAGTGTTCTTAGCTATAATCCAAGAAAATTGGTTCAGCCGTTTGAAAGTTATCAGCTTTTTTTACTTACTGTAACCTTCAATCGTCGGGGGTGTTATACATTTTTAATTTACTTGTGTGTATTGTTTTTGAATTGAATTTCGAATGTATTTAGAAAACATAGTTGCTCTAATAGAGTCGTACAGAAAACAAGTTTTCGTTTGTCTTTGTCGTTTGTATGGCCCCTATACTAACTTCTCTTCGTGCATTGAACTAAATGACGATGATGCTAATAATCCTTTTCCGTAAAAAGCATTATGAAAGCAGTAGCAAACATTTTATTAGGTTTAGAGATTATTTACAACAAAATAATAACATTCAAATTTAATATTGAATGAAACATAATGTAATAAAGGTTAAGAAAAAGAGCGGTAGAGAAGGCGATAAACCTTGTATAAAATGTCCATGACTTCAAGTAAAATTTTAGCTACAAATTCTTATTATTTATTTCGGACACTCAAATAGATTAAACTGGGAAACAATGACAAGTAAATGTTTAAAAGAAAAGAAAGGCCTGGAATCACAACAAGGAAAAGATTGCGGGATATTTTTTTTATTCAATGTCTCAGTTGCCAACGACTACGTTTGTTTCACAACGCAATAGGAATACTTAACCCAGTCTAGTATCATATACCTAAAACTTATTATTATATTTAAATGCAAAAGTGTGGCTCTCTGCTGTCACTTTAACTTTGACAAAATTTGTTACAAATATGGCTTGTATCTTGGAGAAGGGCATATTTAGATTATTATAAATTATTTTGATTCCGGAAAATCAAATAGTTTGAAAAACCTAAACCCACGCAGGTAAACTTGTGGAAGCCAGCTAGTTTAAAATATTCAAATAAATGTTAGAATGGAATAAGTATAATTAATTTAAAGTGGTTTAGATGTAGTGAATTTAATTACCTGTGAAGCTTACTACCAATATTTAGTGCTAAAAGGGTCATTAAATTTCCATTAACATATTTCCCAGACAAGCTGCCAACTTTTAACCTTAATGAGAATATGCACCTATTACGAGTAAGAAATAGAAACATAAAAAGTAATATTGAGTATAAAAAGTAATATAAAATTGAGCCTCGATAGCTCAACGGTTGAGGAGCGCACTGAATTCCAAAAGGTCGGCGGTTCTACGCCACCCGTTGCACTATGTCGTACCCACTCCTGGCACAAACATTACGCTTAGTTGAGCTTTACGCTTAATTGGAGGGGGAAAAAAGTATAGTTTGCAACCCGGAGACGGAAATAGGTATAAATATTCTTTATCCCGGAAAATTGAAGAGCTCCCATAAGATTGTAAGAAAATCTAAATCCACGTGGACAACACTGCGGTCATCATCTACTTAGTGCCTTTAAAAATATAGGTAATTATTTATTTCAAATGCTTTTAAATACTTATATAGGTAATTACTATAGCCTAAAAGAAATAGCGCAAATTGCTTGCCACTTTGAACTGCTTTGCTTTTATAAAATATTCTTATTGGCTAAAACACGTATGCACAGAATTTCCACTAATTCGTTTACACAGGTAATGCTCAATTTTACGTAACCATTAAGAGGAAAACCATCTCGAATGACTTAGACGATTTCACCTTCAAACTAGCAATTTTGACATGTCATGACCCTCTATTGACAATTAATCAAGCAGACATTTCAATCTGCGAAATTTACGCGGACTTTTAGTATTTTGACGTAGGAGGGTAAAAGATTCAGTACATGAACGAATAAGGATTACCCTGACTTTCACCTAAAATTAAGATATATGAGAATTGTTCTATATATAATTTTTATTTTTTGTGTATCTGTACACAGTATATCAAAAAATCAAATAAAATGCGTGGTATTAATTATTATAAATTATTTTATTTAACAAAAGGATAAATTGCCAGTAAATGAACTGGAAATTTCAGTGAATGAACGAACTCTATCTAGTGCATAAACTCTCGATTCCTATTAATAAATTCTTAAGTATATTTTCGGCTTGGAATTTAAAAAAAAATGTCAGATTTTCAGTTTTTGACTTATTGTATATTTTTTTCTACATTTTGCGCGATAAATCAAAAACTCTTTTACATAATAATAATAAATAAAACCTGTTTTAGAATGTATAATAGAGCCCTTTCATATGATATTATCCCCTTTGGTATAGTTATCTTAGTTTGAAAGTCACCTAAATTTTCTGGAAAACAGTCCAAATGACTACAGAGAAAATGAAACTTAACGCCCTTGTTGCATCCAAGTCGCTGGAAGTGCAACATCAGCTACTGAATGTGTTAAGAGTAGTGAGAATAATATACCGTAACACAAGTGTCTGATGTTATCAGATTTGTTCCTTTGAGCCGAGAAGCCACATGTTCTGATGCTTTTTAGACAATCTAAGATCTCTCATTAAGTGATCCAAATAATTTTGATTGAATGGTCTAAGTTGAGATGTAAAAAAGTCACTACATCGTCACTACCTTCTGAAAGTTCTTGAAATGGTAGATTAGAGGTACTGGGTTGGGGCTGAGGTACAGATTTATCACCAGAAGTCAGAATCGTTCAAATTGCAGACTGCAAGTTACAATAGAGCCGCTTGGAACAATTTTTTTGCTGTTTCTTCTGGTAATATTCACAACGCAGAAATAATAATCATCATGGTGTTTAGATGGTTCGCGCCAAATAATAAAATTTTTTTTTAGTAAAAGTAGTTAACTATTCTTATTTGCTCATAAACGCAACGAGGAAATACAGCTTCCACATATAAAAATTGGAGTCCAGGCCTTGCTGTTAGCTGCTAATGGGTTCTCAAAGTAGCCCGAGTATGCTTGTTTTACTGGGCACAAAAGGAAAGAATGAAAGGAGCTTACCCAGTACATCTTAAAAGATCCGTTATAGATACATGCATCCTGCCATGCCTTACCTATGCCAGCCAAACATGGGTCCAGACAAAGAATATAAAAAGAAATAGTAACTTGCTAAAGGGCGATGGCAAGTTGCATAAATTAAGCAAAAAATATTCAAAGTGAGAATTGAAGACATAAGAAAAAAGACAAAGCCTACAGACACCTTGAGACATGCCCTAAAACTGCAATGCAAATGGTCATATTGTATCGATTTTTACAGATGAAAGAAGGACAGGTAGGTAGACCGAAGACGCGTTGGTCTAATGCTATTGTGCAAATCGCGAGAGAAAATTAGCTTGATAGTACCAAAGACAGAGAGAAATGGGGATACCCAAGAGGGATCCATATCCAAGAAAGAAGAATACCAGAATAAATATAAAAAAAATTCAAAAGAAAAATAAAACCGATTTCAAAATCACAAACACTAAAAAGTAAAAAATAATTTAAGTTATTGTGGTTTTTGAAGTCGGTTTTATTTTTCTTTTGAAAATTATTTATTTCAAAATTTTTAGTGGCCCCACTGTACTATAATAATATGCCATGCCCAGCTAAAACCCTACTGTTTACTAAGCAATTACACTGATCGCGAGCAATTTGCTCTTATCCATTGAGGAGTTCTGTTCTCCATCTCAGAAGATATTCATCAGAACTTCATCAAATTTATATGGGACCACCTGCAAAGTATACCTAGCTTTTCAAAAAAAAATAATTTCCAAATCGGTCCAGGCGTCTTTGAGCAATCGGTGAACATACATTAAAAAAAAATTGAATTTGCTCTTTCCATTGAGGAGTTCTGTTCTCCATCTTCAAAGATATTCATCAGATCTTTACCAAATTTATATGGGACCACTTGCAAAGTATACCCTATCAAACAAAAAAAAAATCCAAATCAGTCCAGGCGTCTTTGAGTAATCGGGGAACATACATAAAAAAAAGATACCGACGAATTCAGAACCTCTTCCTTTTTTTAAAGTCGGTTAAAAATATACTAAGATTTACTAACATGGTGTTATACCACAGAGTAGCAAACAGAGGCAAACTATTTTGGTAGGGTTGGCACTGGAGGATACAATTTAATTAACAATAGTTATTTGTTCAACAAGATGGTAAAGTTTGTTTTTGTTGTGATTGCCTAGTTTAAATATCGATCAATAGATCTAAATATCGATTTTGAACGAAATCAGTCAATTTAGAAAGAATTATAAATGGTGCCAACTTTTTTAAATTTTGGTTACAGTTTCCTATTTTGTGATCCCAGGGAGCTCTAAATATCGATTTTGAACGAAATCGGTCAATTAACAAAGAATTTCAAAATGGCGTCGACTTTTTTAAATTTTGGTAACAGTTTCTTATTTTGTGATCCCAGGAAGCTCTAAATATCGATTTTGAACGAAATCGGTCAATTAACAAAGCATTTCAAAATGGCGTCGACTTTTTTAAATTTTGGTAACAGTTTCTTATTTCGTGATCCCAGGGAGCTCTAAATATCGATTTTGAACGAAATCGGTCAATTAACAAAGAATTTCAAAATGGCGTCGACTTTTTTAAATTTTGGTAACAGTTTCTTATTTTGTGATCCCAGGGAGCTCTAAATATCGATTTTGAACGAAATCGGTCAATTAACAAAGAATTTCAAAATGGCGTCGACTTTTTAAATTTTGGTAACAGTTTCTTATTTTGTGATCCCAGGGAGCTCTAAATATCGATTTTGAACGAAATCGGTCAATTAACAAAGAATTTCAAAATGGCGTCGACTTTTTTAAATTTTGGTAACAGTTTCTTATTTTGTGATTGCAGGGAGCTCTAAATATCGATTTTGAACGAAATCGGTCAATTAACAAAGAATTTCAAAATGGCGTCGACTTTTTTAAAGTTTGGTAACAGTTTCTTATTTTGTGATCCCAGGGAGCTCTAAATATCGATTTTGAACGAAATCGGTCAATTAACAAAGAATTTCAAAATGGCGTCGACTATTTTAAATTTTGGTAACAGTTTCTTATTTCGTGATCCCAGGGAGCTCTAAATATCGATTTTGAACGAAATCGGTCAATTAACGAAGAATTTCAAAATGGCGTCGACTTTTTTAAATTTTGGTAACAGTTTCTTATTTTGTGATCCCAGGGAGCTCTAAATATCGATTTTGAACGAAATCGGTCAATTAACAAAGAATTTCAAAATGGCGTCGACTTTTTTAAATTTTGGTAACAGTTTCTTATTTTGTGATCCCAGGGAGCTCTAAATATCGATTTTGAATGAAATCGGTCAATTAACAAAGAATTTCAAAATGGCGTCGATTTTTTTAAATTTTGGTAACAATTTCCTGTTTTGTGATCCTAGGGATCCTCAGATATTGATTTTGAACAAAATCTATGACAGTTCAAGAAAATAGATTTTAAACACTATTTAAATTATTATCATTAACATTAAATTAAATGAAAACACGACGCGCGACGTGTACTGCAGCCCCTGAACTTGAGCACAGGCCGAGCCGGTATAAACCGATTTCTCTCCGTACGCGACGTAGCGCCTGTGCTCGCGCACACACGCGCCTCAAGCTTGTAGTAGTGTACCTATCGTAGCGCGCTTGTATGAAGCTTTGACTCTGTTCGCTACTCATGTGGTTATACAACGCAATACCACACTCACAAACACTCGTACAAACATACAACACACTCACACACACACATGGACGCACGCACACGCATTTTTGAACGGTTTGAACGGAACACGGTTTTGAAATTGAAATTGAAAAAAGTGTAAGAATTTGTAAGAAAATATTTAAAAAAGGTATATCAGCCGGTTTTTTATTCCAGCTCTTAATACATGTAAAAACGTCCAATCTGTTCATTTACTCGAGCCTTTACCCTAGTACCTAATTATATCGACCGCCCCATATCAAAACAAAGTAAATGTCATTTTTCCGAAAATCGTTTTATGTCATAAGCCTAACTTTCATAGTATGTCCCGTTGTATGTAAGGACACCCACATTAAAGTAAAATTAAAAGCTAGTAAGTCGCTTTGACCATTTTAAAACATAGTAAGTCTTTGAACTGGCTAGGTTTTTATAGATTAATGCGCCTTACTAAGTTTTTAAAAGGAATTAGATTAAATAAAATAAATATCACCCATTATCTAAATACCATGTCAAAACAGTAAATACTTAATAATGCATTAAAACTTAAAAGTAAGATAGGAAAAGTCAATGACCTCTACATGTCAACTGTTAAAATATGGTTTGCAAGGGAAATACTTTGCATACTTACAT
The DNA here is from genome assembly GCF_905333055.1 of Maniola jurtina. NCBI lineage: Eukaryota > Metazoa > Arthropoda > Insecta > Lepidoptera > Nymphalidae > Maniola > Maniola jurtina. The sequence goes on along the minus strand of NC_060046.1, from coordinate 9,114,187 downwards.
AATGTTTTTAGGGTTCCATATCTCAAAAGGAAACACGGGACCCTTATAGGATCACTTTGTTGTCTGTCTTTCTGTCCGTCTGTCCGTCTGTCGTGTCTGTCAAGAAAACCGATAGGGTATTTCCCGTTAACCTAGAATTATGGGCAGGTAGATAGGTCTCAACTCTCATAGCCCAAGTAAAGGAATAAATCCGAGAACAAATTTCGTGATTCTAGATCAACGGGAAGTACTGTATAGGTTTTCTTGACGGACGGACGGACAAATGGACAGACAACAAAGTGATCCTTTAAGAGCTCCGTTTTTCATTTTGAGGTACGGAACCCTAAAAAAGAAAGTGATGCACATCTAATGAATAAATGTGTAGGCCAGTCTTCACACTAAAATATTTAAACCCCTTTAATTTAAAAACTGTCATAGCCTAGTGGTTAGAACGTCCGCCTCCTAATCGAAAGTCGGGGGTTCGATCCTGGAATCACGCACTACTAACTTTTCAGTTATGTGCGTTTTAAGCAATTTAATATTGTACATCAAATCTTTGAAAAGAGCAACCGCCGAGTTTCTTGTTGAAGACTACGGCCTAAACTTCTCTTGAATTTAAACCACTTACTAGGTTTTGATCTGAGAAAGAAATTTGACATTAATTGACAAAATTGAGAGACCTAAGCTTGTATAAGAACACAGAAGTGTCATAATTCGTGTTCACTTTGCCTAACGTCTCTCAGAGAGAGATTTAAACTGTTTCTTATAATCACTGGCCATATTTCAAATGCGAAAGTGTGTTTGTTGGTTTAATATTCAATCACGCTGCAACGGAGCAACCAGTCGACGTGGTTTTTTGCATGGATACATTTAAAGACCTTGAGAGTGACATCTCTCTCCGCATCGTATTCTTTATTGCTGAGGGTTGTGACCTCTTTCCATTATTCCTACATCTAATGGTAGGTTTTCTTGGGATAATAATGCGGTGGGTTCAAAGAGCCTACGGAACTCGACTAGAAAAACGAGATTTTGACTCTTAGGTTTAACGGTTATGAATTAGTTATTAATATCAGTGATAAAATTGATTAGGGCTGTCAGGTAAAATGACATTTATCTCGGAAAATCAACGCCTGACGCCTCCGTCATGTGGGGCTTGCACCAAACTTGCACTACTACGAAATCCATTTCGGAACACGGCACCCGGAACGAGGCGCGCTATCTCCTAACATAGGTATAATACCTATTTAGAACACTTACTATCTGTCATCATAATCTATGACAACCTCCGAGTATTTACCTGGTAAAACCGTAACTTTAGAATAAAATTTAGTATATAAGCAGGCTTCATTTAGAAATGAAAAAATCCCTATTTTATTTTTCCACGATTATAAACACAACTTTCATTCAAAAATAATAAGCTTAAATTCATTTTAAATAATATTTTGCGACGAAATGACGCGCGCAGTCCGTCCGCCATTAGAGTCCAGTGGACACTGAATTCCATAGAGCGCCTGCAAGAAAATAAATAGCACAGGAAGTTTTTTGGTTAGTTTTAGATTATTTAAGAAACGAAAAACATTTAGTATAAAACTAACAGTTAAAATTGATTGCTAAACCTAAACATATCATTTTCTGGAGGTTGGCTTCAAAGTATCAAGATGTTAAAGAAAACTTTTACAGAACAAGTTGCGAACAGCAATGTTTTCAACTTGGTTTTTTTTTTATTGGGATAATGTATACTAAATAAAAAGAGGCCCTTATAATCTTCACAAACTGAAGTTTTTAATTGCATGTATTTAATAGCTGTTAATGCTTTAGAAAAATAAACAATTTACTTCAAAGTACAGCATTTTTGCGATTTGTCAAATAGCAATTACCTTAATTTATTCAGCTAAGCTTAGCGGCAACGTTTAAGTGGTCGTTCCTCGTATAAGCAAATTACGAGTCACGGCAAATGAAACGCAATGAATTTTACATTAGAGCTCATTTTCAATAGGCAACGTCTTTCAAAGATACCAAAACACCCTTTGTCCCACACGACCGCTATCCGAAACCTTGTTTTCCGGCGTGGCAATTTCATAAATTAAACTATACGCAGTATCATGAACATGTCAACACTGTGTGAAGAACATGATTTATGTGTTGTTAAAATTGCATTGTTTTCACCCTGTGTTTGTATAAGGCTCGTACCAATAATAATACTTCAAACTCGGAAAGTACACTTGGGTATGTGTAAAGCTTGTACATAATTTGTAGCAATGAGGCTTGCTTAGTGCCTATATTACAAGCGAAGTCAATATTGAGGTTTCAATACGGTTAATAATCACACTTTTACATGACACTTTATTTTAATAGATCTAGATATTACCACGTATTACACTCGATAGAGTGCTGATGGCTTACTGGTTAAGACTTAGCCCTAATTCGCACGAGCGTTAAAAAAGCGTTGCGTTAAAACCCGGCGTCGCGCTGAACATACCTACAACGTGCGTGTAATGTAAACAGATACTTGGGAATGCATTTGTTCTATTTGGAACCCTTTTTTAACGGACGTTAAAAAAGCTCTCGTGCGAATGAGGCCTTAGGCCTGTTAGTTGGACGATCCAAGTTTTTTTTTTCTCGTCTGGCTTTACACTGATTAGCCAATGTCAAGTTTGTAGTTATTTACAAGTTATGGAAACTATATGTATAAGTATGGACTTCGTCTGTGCCGGCGCCCGCCGACATACGCGCGGCGCCCCTTTAGAGCGCTTCCCAGTCAGTTCCACCACCAAAAAACACCAGCAGAACACAAAAACCGACCACTTCTCACAAAAAAACACTCCAAAAAAGCACCGCACGCGCGCCAGCAAACGCCACCACAGACGAAGTCCGATCCAAGTTTTAATCACGGCCACGCACCTCTAACTTTGGCAGAGTTACGTCCGTCTTAAGCAATTAAACATCACTTGCTTTAACGGTGAAGGAAAAAATCCACAACATGGGTAGTTCTTATTAATGTTCTTAAAAGTGCGTGAAGTCAGCTAATTCTCACTTAGTCAGTTGGTAGCCTTTCTAATTCTGAAAAGAGCCCAGCAGTGGGCCGGTGATGGGTTGATCATAACGATGATTATTGTAATAATACTCGCTACTAGGCATAATATTGTGCTCGATAGTAACAAGTGTAAATTAAAAATTTATAACACCCCCGACAAGTGAAGGTTACAGTATCTAGAAAAGAGCTGATATAACTTTCAAACGGCTGAACCGATTTTCTTTGATTATAGCTAAGAACACTCTCGATCAAGCCACCTTTCAAACAAAAAAAAAACTAAATCAAAATCGATTCATTAGTTTAGGAGCTACGATGCCACAGACAGATACACAGATACATAGATACACAGGTACACAGATAGACAGATACACACGTCAAACTTATAACACCCCTCTTTTTGATCGGGGGTTAAAAATATGGATTGTTGTTGCTTTTACACCTCCGCATCTTTCGAGAAAACATATTACACTCTTAATATTTGCCAATATGAATTTCCTTTACATTAAATCATCTAGAAACATATTTACAAAAGATTCCATATTTAGGGCATCTCATGCGTTACATGAGAATGCAAACTCATGCTGTGATCCGTGATGTGAAAATCATCCCTTCTCACGTCATTAACCCACCTACTCCACTTTTACGAAAAACTGTCACTTTGAATCTTACGAGGGTTTTTACCTCAAAGTAGATAGATAACATTTTTGATAAATACACACATACACCTATACATACAATACATACATAGACTGCTAAAATCATAACCCTTCCTTTTGGCTTAGCCGCAGTCGGGTAAAAACAAGTCTTAGTTATTGAAAATTTAAAACACGACTGCCCTGCAATACTGATTTTTAAAACTTATAACTAGTATCGCTCAATATGATGTAAGAGATTCTAACGTAACATATATTACATTCAAATCTGTTCCGGAATTTAGAAGTTATAGAAGTCAAAGTCAAAGTTAAAATCATTTATTCAAAGTAGGTACTATTGTACTCCTTTTGACTTTGACTTTGAATTTAGAAGTTACAGTGAAATAATGTGGCTTATTCTAAATAAATTATTTTCATTTCATTTTCATTTTCAATATAATAAAAGCTACAAACAAACGAAAAAAAAAAAAGAAACTCACATAGAAACCCTGAAAACAATGCACTTCTTTTTTGGGTAGTCGCGTAAAAAATGTAATAATTCAACAGAACTTTATGATGATAAAATTGATAGGTACTTAGACTTTTTGTGAAAGGCGATATAGAAAAAACTGCCACAGCCACACGACTTAAATTCTAAGCTTCTAGGTTTTCAAAAGAGTAATCCCAACTACTGAAAGAGAGACACATATAATAAATATGTGTGTAGTGTGTACGTAAGTATTTAAGTTATTTACTCTGTGTAAAGAATCTTTTAATATACTAAACTAAATACAGGTTTGAGGCGGCAGGTAATGACACTTTAATAACGCTTCGTCACTGTCAAGAGTCCCCTACGCTTTCTTTGAATGGAAACTCCACCCTAATCCTGTACGAAGGGATAAGTTTGTTATGAAATTTATAACTTTTAAAGGCGAAGTTCGCGTGACCGTCGACACGTAATATAAGTTGGGGACTACATTCAGTGGGCTTAGTATGAGATTTTACATCTCACCAACGTTGATAGAATTGGTGCGTCGAAACACAACGTCGTTAAATAAATAAATAGATTTTTATTTCTGGCATAAAACTACACACTAATAACATAGGCATTTTATAGTACGAAAGAATACAAGTTAACTTAAATTTAACTTAGCAATTATTACCAATCCTATTTACAACGCCCAGGAGAGCCTCCTATTGCCTACGTGTGCACTATCCCAGCATCTCTAAAGAGGAATGTCCAGCTTCCTAGCCAATGTATTAAAGTAAAATAAACCTTTACTGCATTGTTTAGCTTAAGTTCCATCATCTATGTACAGTAACGGCTACAAGTAGAAATTAATATCGGTGCTATTAAATTTTTGACTTAAAATGAAGGGTATTTAGATCCATTTTACCATGACGTTATTATTAGTGTTACAACACGAATTCTATCAACGTGGTGAGACGAAACCCTTACTAAGCCTTCAGGCCGGCTTTCCAATTGATGCGTGCCGCGAGCGAAGCTGCTTTGTTTAAAAAATAAAAATGTTAATCCGATGCGAATGGCAAACGTTTTTAATATTCACATCTCCCCTCCAATTAAATGAACGGCCAGCACTCAGTAGGTCACCGATATGGAAATTTCAACCTGCGCAATTTACAAGCTTGAAACACCTGTTTTTTTAAAAATATAAATATGTATAACTGTTCACTTCATAGATTTATGAATAGCGAAGATCAAAGAGTACGTGACCCGAAGTAATAGCATTTTAAAGTGACAGAAGAATTCATAGGAGTTTATGAAAAAGATGAGCTATTCATAGGAGTTTATGAGAAAGATAGCGTATAACGAATGAACTAAATAATTAGGTTGATTTTAATATTTATTCCAAAACAGCAGTAGAGTTGAAAGCACTTTCAAAATAAAAACTATTCCATTCTATTAGTCATTACTAGAGTGAACATTACGTACATAAAACTATAATATTTGGTTCCTTGTATACTATGTTTTAATATTCCGTATTGTCTATAAACTACAAATCGAACCGAATAATACAAGCAGTAGTACAATATTTTTCAATTTAAACTTTTCCGAGAGCGCAACCTATAACTTTGCTTCACGGTATATCAGCGTGCATGAATCTACTCTGTGAGTAGTTTTGAGGCTGAGCACATATTGGCTACTAGGTATCATATGAGCGTTTAGCCGCTCTAGCAGCCAAGCTACTCTACGCCAGCTATGAAATGCTCAAATGCTAGTGTGCGAAATAGTTTGACATAGTTCCGATTAGCCACGAAAAATTTACTATACGGATATTATTCTCCATGAACTCCATGAACTCTGTGGCGATATGGAAACTTTTTTAATACAGTTTACAGATCAGTTTACACCAGTATTTAAAAGTTTCAACGAGGTATAGACTTTTTTTTTGTATGAATAGATTATATCACCTGCATTACCCTTTTTTTTTGCATTTTTAAAAATAAGTTTGTAGTAAAATGTAGTAATCACAGGACAAGCGAAGTTATGAAAACTCGAGTTCTGATTTAAATACGTTTCTGTGGCTTTATAGTCAACGAGCTACGCCTATTTTTGTCAACCCAAAAGTCTGAACAAACATTTTATCGGGGTCAACGTTAAGGTTAGGTCAGGCCAACATAAATCCGTGTCAAGCGGTGAAAAGTAAGTCATTACTGGCAGGAGTGAATCAAACAATGACACATATATTATTCTAATAATTATGATTGATGTGGATATATAAAATTACGCGCGGTAGAAATAAAACTATATGTTACTAGTGCTTGGCATTAGTTATAGAATATTTGACATAAAGTTACTTCAGAATTTTCACGAAGAATGCAAGAAATTAGCTTTTTAAGACTATTTTGTCTCGCATTTTCGTAAAACGTATTTAAATCACTTTGAAAAGTTACAAGTCGTTACAGGATGCATAAGCCAAATATCCGCATCTGGTTAAGAAATGAACGAAACCCAACTTACCTCAGATTTTATGCTAATTTATTATTCTAACATGTTTAAATTGATGCTTGTGTGTTCTATGGTTATCTACACTCTTCAACATGATTCATCCGATTGACTTAAAACTAAGGTTCTACAGGTGTGATCTTGTGATTGACATTTGTGGGACAAGATTTCTGCCATAGTACCATCATAGTAGCACGAGGCGCATTGTAAAGCATGCCGCAAATAGCTAGTTATTTATATTTTTAACCCCCGACCCAAAAAGAGAGGTGTTATAAGTTTGACGCGTGTATCTGTGTATCTGTTTATCTGTCTGTGGGATCGTAGCTCCTAAACGAATGAACCGATTTTAATTTAGTTTTTTTGTTTGAAAGGTGGCTTGATTGAGAGTGTTCTTAGGCTATAATCGATGAAAATCGGTTCAGCCGTTTGAAAGTTATCAACTCTTTTCTAGTTTTCTTATAGAGGTTTTTGTGTCGGGGGTTTTTTAAATTTTAAGTTATAAATTAAGTAAATAAATTCGGCATCCAATTGCTAATAATTATTTTTTAAAAAGAAAATTTTGAAATATTCGTCCAACTTTAAATACTTTTATTTTATCAAAACCGTAAAAAAAACTGCAACAGTTACATAAAATACGAAATGGAGGCCGCGAGTGCTGGCTGAATGGAAGTCCATTATGGCTGGAACTACTACATTATTGCTCAAAACTGCAGGCTTCGCGATATCGAAAATGAATATTGAATTCTACAACATTGAAATAAGAAAGATATCTATTTGCGTTAGTGTGTTATTATACGGATTTCTCATTAACAGCTGCCCGGAGCCGAGTTTCGTCGAAGAAAGGCGTCTCCCGGAAGTCACAGGCATTGTGCGGTAACCGGTGAACTTTTTTTCTACTAATGAGGTGCAGATGCTAACAATTTCGAAGTTGTGACTTCGGCTTTACATTGACCTCAATCTGAGATTGGGAACCAAATTTTTATTGCGATGTTTCTGCTAACTAAAGTGTAAAACTCGTAGAGACTTTTTAAAAACGACGAAAGGTCAATTTTTTCAGGGCGAACATTTTTCACGCAACTTTAAAAGCTACAGTAATTAATGCAGGAGCATCTTTTGACGCAAAGCGCTAACATATTTTAATTAGGTTTATCATCTTTTGCAAAGTGAAAGTTTTATGCAAGTAAAATGTTAAGCTAAGTTTAATTAATGCAGGTAAGTAAGTACTAGCTTTAACTTCAAGCTTTAATATAATAAGGAATCAGTATAAACGATAGAGGTTCTTTTAATATTTTAAGTAGATATATTCATATACCCACATACAAATTGTATACTAACAATATAAATGCGGAAGTGTGTCTATTTCTCTGTTACCTTTTCATGGCCCATTCACTGAACCAGTTTTGGCAAAGGTTACTTTTTATCCCGGAAAATCAGAGTTCTCACAGAATTTTTAAAAACTTAAATACTAAGTACTAGGTAAATACCAGGTATTCCTAATCAGTAAAAAAGTATTTTACATATTTACATCTAACAGTACTACTTAGGTAGTGCAAAACCCGTATTTTTGTTAGTTCTGATTTAAAAATAAGTACAGTGTAGTTTTAAAGTTGATTATCCTAGTCACATTTCTGTTTTCATTTTATAGATAACGAAGCCTAAAACAATTGTCTCTATAATCAAAAGCTAAAACTAGATTAACGTTTGTTTGGGCGAATTAACGCCCCAGAGCGCCAAACTTTGTATTTTCCTTGAGAGAGTTAAATCTTAGGCTGTTTACGCACTGCGTCCGATCCGAATCCAAGAATTCTCGATCTGAATTAGGCGTAGAACTATTTACATGAAAGGCTGCACACTAGATCTGAATTTCATTTTACAACTTCGGAAAAAGAAATTCGGATCTAGAACAAATAGAATTACGGCTACTTAGGATCGAGAATTCTCAGATTTTGATCGGATGCAGTGCGTAAAGAGCCTTATCGATCATCAATCAACATTGGTCCGCCCAGCCCTTGGAATCCCCATTAGTGGCAATTTAATCTTCTTAAGACCGAGGTCAGAGCTAAGCAAAAAGTATTATTTTGATGCCTTTTATTAGTCGCTTGAGCGAATTTTATTGAGCTGACCACTGGACTAGTTTTTATTACACTATAAATACAATATAGACAATATATTTGATGATATCCGTCGATTATAGCTAGTTTGATATAGTTACGTAACAATTTAGAAGCACCAGTGTAACCTTTCAAGTTAATTGTACGTTTGTCATTTAGTATGGACGGGCGAACGTCGTGATTTGACGTGTGGCAATTTTAACAGATTCACGTAAGGGTGCTTACAGATGAACGGCACTTTGTTGGCGACAAGGTTACTACTGCCGTTGACACACTGGCCGTTGCCGTCAACACGCTGATGGTTGCCGTCGACAACCCTGTGTCTACACACTGGCGACTGTTGTCAACACGTGTCAACGGTAGCAGCTACCCCTGTCGTCGTACAGTACCTTATGTATATTTTCTGTTATTACCCCTTAAGCGCAACACTCACAAATGGATTGGAATGGAGTGGCACTGCGACCCGATTTCTATATTGTATCGACTTATACTCAGCATATTTACTTTCAAATTAATTTAAATTGATATAAATTTGCGTGGCCCCAATCTAGAGTCTCCTTGTGCGTTACGAAGGTGCCGATTGCTGCTACGCTCCGCAAGGGTTGCAGAAGCGAGCTGGGCGAGGATTCGAGCTGTGCCTCTGCGATGAGTAGAGTAACGACTTAACTCACTCACAGTCACTCGGTGCGTTCGGTCTGCGTCTGCCCTAACAAAGCGCATGAAGTGTTAGGCCTTTGTTAGGCATAATAATTTTGTGTTTAGTTAATTGAACCATATTTCATGTATTCCCATTAGTAAATTGAGAACATGACTACGAAAACGAGGCATGTAATACGATTACAATAAGCTTGCATTGTTTAGCTTTTAGGCGGTAATATGCCTACATGAATTTGCCAGTAAAATTACGTCTTTATCCGTGCAATGTGCAGACAATTATTGTTAATTTTTGTAGATAGTTATTAGCTGCATTTAAACTACAGGTTACAGTCATAAATTCAAATTGAATTTAAAACATCCTAAATCTAAGAGACCACACGTCACTCAATTTTTTTTATAACTCGCAGTTATAAATAGCCAGAAATAGCACATAATATTATTACGTGCCTTGCTGTTATAAAGTTTCTGTTATAAATATCTTTTCTTTAATTTTTTGAATTGAATTTGAAACTTTCAAAAGAATTCTCATATCATCTTACGTAGATTTTCTTCGCGAAAGATTTATGGGCGAGGAAATGTATCTATCGTCTATTAATATTTATTTCATTTTGAAAAGACGTATCGTCAAAAAAATTACCATGATCAACCCTTCATCGGCCCACTACTGAGAACAGGTCTCGTCTCAGAATGAGAAAGGCCTAGTGGTTAAGACGTCCGGCTCCTAATCGGAAGTCAGGGGTTCGATCCCGGGCAAGCACCTCTATCTTTTCAGTTATGTGCGTTTTTAACCAATTAAATATCACTTGCTTTAACGGTGAAGGAAATCATCGTAAGGAAACCTGCATGCCTGAGAATTCTCCATTATGTTTTCAAAGGTGTGTGAAGTCTGCCAATCCCCACTTGGCCAGCGTGGTTGACTATGGCCTAAAACCCTTCTCATTCTTAGAGGAGACCCGTGCTCTGTAGTGAGCCAGCCATGGGTTGATTATGATGATAATGAGATATCATAGAAGCTTTAATCAACATAAAATCAAAATGTCACAATGTATGAAGAAAAATAAACATAGTATCGTTAGAAAAATTGTCGTTTTCTGTAGCTTAGTTAGTTATTCGATACAAAAGTTATTAAAAGTTATAATATGAAATATAGTTATCATACAAGCACTAACCTAAATAATGTCGCTCGCGCAATTTTCATATTTCGCTCATCACGAATTCAATCTGCGACAATGTATGAAAAAATACATAATAAACACGTCGAAATTACGCGTACACGTACGAGTTCGCTTACGGTACAGAAGCGGCGTGTTTCCACGATTCCTGACATTTCGCCTCGTTACATAGCATTTTTTTCGCGTAAAGAATTGTGATGAATATTTTAAGGGTTGAAAAGGGTTCGCAGTAAAAAGTACCCGGCGAAACTGTTTGGACGCTGAGATATGTAAATGTACATAATCGCATCTCCCCATGTGCTTTTGCGAACGCGAAATATTTACTCTCGCGCCTGTGTAATTGTGAAAATAAATCAAAGAGTTGTTTTATTTACACATTTTAGAGACTGGAATGTTTGGTAATATGTAGGTACAGAGTGAATATAAATTAAATTTTGGATGACAATAAAAATAAATTCCAGAACATTTTCAGATATATTTTGTGAATTTCATAATATGAAGTTCACTTCGACGCAAAAACCGACTCGATAACTACAATAAACTTCATATTTAGCGTAGGAAACCAATAATTCGTTTATCAATTATGCAGATAAAGCAAGTATTCAAAAAGATAACACAGGATTCGGGCGCAGTGGTGTCCATGAGGATTTCCCCACGAAAAAAATAAAGGATCCGCTGAGTTATAGCTTTCTTTAGTTTCCATCATTACCCATCGTAAACCTAATGACCTCGTTTTTCTTTTCTCACTAGGTGGATAATATCTGTTAATGAGCACATTATCCAAGTCGTTAGCAACAAATAGAGAACACTTTTTATCTTCCTTATTAAGAGACAAACTTTATGTTACGTACGTAGATATATGTACGTTATTCGTCTTTACTGACTTTGCAACTGACCTTACTGGGTCTTCAGCAGGTATTATGCTTGATGAGCAAGTTATAATTATGCATAGAGTAGAAATGCTCAAAACTGCGTTTAATTTTATCTATTCTAATAACATAATATTCGTGAAGACAAACATGCATTACGACAACCGCCTAGCAATGCACAGGATCCCTTTTTCTCTTTCTCTGTTTTTTACTATTGTAAAGAAGAACATGTATGGAGTTAACATAGGGAGAACGCTTTTTCCGAGATATTATGCAGTTTCTTTAAAAGGAAACTATTACATAAGTGTAAACAGTTTGGCAAGACACCCGGTCCTGCATTTTAAGAAGGCTTATTAACCTAAGGTTGCCTTATGGCTTATGGTGCCCGAGTAATTGCTTCTTTTCAACAACCTAAGCATCTGGTTTTTGGCTCGGTGTGAATCAGGGATCTGATCGCATTTGAGTGTTTCGTAGCTTCCATGAGCTTCCTCTTTAACCCGGCGCCGCTGTAGCCGGATATAGCAGACCCAACCCTTTTTTAAAAGCACCGATTATTATTTTCGAATCACTCAAAACTGTGGCTTCAGATTCGTAGTAGCTGGAGCTAAGGATCTTAGTATACATGCCATCTACTCATATCTGGGCATATTTTATTTGGCAGGAAAGGCAAGAGCTTCACATCCAACACTTCAATCACACTCCCGTGCTCTCTTAGCTAAAATAGCACGGGAGTGTGATTATTTTAAATGTGAAAGCGTGTCTGTCTTGCTGTCTGCTAGCATAGCCAATTCGTTCCACCAATTTTGACAAAATTTCGTATAGACATAGCTTGCATCCCAGGGATGGACATAAGATACTTTTTGTCCCGGAATCCAAATGGTGGAAACTAAATCTATGGGGACGGAGTCGCGGGCATTATCCGGTTTACTTACTATACAACAGCCAAGTTATTAAAAAAATTATTATCAAACCCATATTTTGATACCTCAAACTTTATAGGGGTATATCCTATACCCGGCCATAACGAAGGTGTTCGGTTCGATCGTTACAACGATACCGGGTTAAACGCTATGGCTGCTGGGGAGGGTAGACCATTGAGTACATATGTAGGTATAGAGCGAGTATATCGCTCACGCGCCTTTATGCCAAGTGTAAGCAGTTGTTCTATACATATTAACTTATAGATATCGCGGCAGAGTCCGTTGGATAGTGATGCGCCATGATTTTAACGTGAAGTTTTACCAATGAAGTTATCGTACCTACATTAGTAATTCCTATCTTAAGATATAAACTAAATATTTTTTTGTAAACTTACTTGTGAAAATAAAACCAAATACTTATTATATTTATTTTGCGTCCGTCGATAAATAAAATAAACGTTCTTGTTTCGGAAACTGGCATTTTTATTCGAACCCCATAAAAGTAACAAAGGGTTAATTCGAAATGCTGGCTGAGGTCTTGTTATTTTTACTTGTTAATATTATGGTAATAATTTTCTTATCATCTTATCATTAGTGATATCGTGGAAACACGTCATACCTACATATTACGCAGTGTCTACTCATAAGTGCCTAACTTTCATCTTTCATAGTGCCCTATAACTCTGCTCGTCAAGTCGGCACTGTGGACCGATATTTTCAAAATCGAAATCTGGGAAAAAGTGGCCACCATTTTGATTTTCCTCTATTTTTAGGCCGCAAAATCGATATCTGAGGCGTCCTGTGATCATAAGAGAGGAAACTGTTTTTAAAATTAGAAAAAATAGCCACCATTCAAAATGCGTACAAACTTCACTTCTGACGGGCGTCCCCAAACACCTGAATTTTTAATTAGGAGATTTATAAAACAGGAGTATGCACAGTTAGAATATAAAATAATTTTTATTAATCTTTTTTATAGCAGAATAAAACAGGGATATACTTAATATTATAATAATATACACTCATATTTATTAATCTTTTTTGTAGCAGAATAAAACACAAGGACATACTTAACTATAATACACAATAATATTTAAAAATCAAACGCAAATAAAAACTAAATCACAGTTTTACGTTCTATTAAGGTTAAATTTTGATTGAATACTATAAAAAAATGTTTTTTGTGTGATCAAAAATCAATTATAATTTATTTTTAGTACTTATTTGTATATAGTTCAGTAAAATCTTACTTCAAGGTGAAGTTCTGGTATAGCTCCTTCAACCAGCTTGCGAAGTCCACGCTTTGTTTCTGAAATGGACGAAGGACTAAAATGTATGGAGCATACGGCACTTCTGATATTAGGCTCCCAGTTACGCCTTTTTATCGCTTTGACCCATTTATTTGCCATTTCACGGCTTTTCGGAAATCTGGAATTCAAGTAATTAATCGAATTAATTGTAATTTTTAATTGATAAAGTTTGTACTTGGTACCTACAAAACCAATTCACAATCGGCCGATACTCACTCTCTTAGTATTATAATACTACTTACACACTATTACTTACAGGTAAAATAATAATACTTTCAACAAATAATAATTAATTGATGTATAAAAAATAATCTGCTTGTTTTTAATTCTAACGTAATTAATTACAATAGAATAAAAATTTAAATTATTTCTTGTTACAAGTCGATACCACGAGTCGATAAAATATTTGGATCGAGCTACGCACAACACTCGTGTCGAGGGGAAGCGGGCGGCGCGGCTTCGCAAGCGGAGTACACCTGCCCGCGCGCCTGCCCGCTACCCGTTTACACCTTGAGTAAATTCATAAAAATATTAAAGTTATACAACTTACCGATGATAAGAAATATCATTGTTTATTTTAATTTGCCTCCGTGAATCATTGCTACAACTTGGAACTGCACATCTAACCATATTTCTCGTTAAATAAAGAAAATCCGTCGGGAATCCTCGCGAGAAACATTCATCGCTCGCGACACTGTGTTACTAGTTCTGCGATCGGTGTGATTTTGAGTCCGTTCTAACGTCTGCCAACAGTTCATACTTGCGTGCGATCACTCTATACCTACATAAGTACTCAATGGGGTAGACGCTCAGGCGATAGTAGAAAATGTACGTCCACCTTACGTCCGCCCTAAAATGATTACTGTAATTATGTTTAATATAGATTGATAAATTAATGTTGACCTACAATAATTAATGTTCTTGGAAACCATTCAGTGTCGCCTTCCTTGTAAATTGTCGTTTTTCAAAGAACCGTCAAGGCTGAACCCTTTTGTAACAGTTTGTTTAATATTTTATCAATCTCAAAGACATTCTTTGTACAGATTTTTTTGAAAAGGCTTCAATTGAAAAGATTTAGTAAGCGGTCTTATTTAGATTATAAATAGATGTTAAAAAATTAATACGATGGTCTTTTGGACCCCAGTTTTGGTTATATATCTCACGTACGTAATATATTTGACGTACCGTAGTGAAGTTTTTTTTATTATCTTGCATTGAATTCTACTAAAAAAAATCGTCTTCTAAGGAAATCAAATACCAATACTTTATACATTCGCCGTTGGCACAATTGAAACGATTTTTAATTCACATTGAACCTCCAGATGTTTGCTTGAAAGTTTGCTTGCCAACTATTTCAATAATGTACTTGGCATCACTTCGTAGATGCTGCTGGCTACGGCGTAGCACCATCCGGCCAGATGCTACGGCCGATTATGCTCGCTCTACAGTCTGCATGAATCATCAATGAAATATTGCCATGGCCCGCGCGTCGAGCTGTCTCGTCATTTTAACGACCCTTTCGTTAGTAAAAAATACATAAATCATCAATTTATCGGTACTGAGATAGTTTTATATTGTATTTCAGTCATTTTAGTATTCCATCGCAATTTTAAAGCTACAAAGTAGTATAGTGTATAATAGGCAAGATATTTTAGTTCGTAAGAAATACGTTAATTAAGCAAGTAGTTTCATACCACGCGCGTTCAGCGTTTCCGTCATTTTTAACAACTCATCTGACCTATGAGTGTTAAAAATGACCCAAATATTAGGAGGTGGTAATTTGAGGGTTAGTTTACGATTAATCGATTAGTAATTACGCGTGTCACGTGTACTACATCACTTCACAACACAAGCACATGGGCGTTTGTTTACCACTCCGAGGGGTTACAGGTAAGGGGTTTGGGCACCTATGTACGAGTGATAGGGGTCGGGTCGGTGCGAGGCGGTGGCGGGTTGACCGCCGCGCGGCCGGTGCTGCGAGGCCGTGGCGCATCTAACACTGAACGCGGGCGGTAGAGGCCTCGTTTGAGCGAGAACTGAACGGCGAATGCGCGCGCCGTCGCTTGGCGCTCGATATCGTCGCCGCGCCCAACGTCCACCTGTGAGCTCGGTCGCTCAGCACAACACGGATTTGTCAACGCCGTAAACATGTTTATAGTTCCGATTAAAACCGTGTAATGAATCGGGACGATTGACTTTTCCGACTATCTACTCGTTTGTCTCTACTACCTTATCCATACTAATCTATACTAATATTAAATACGAAAGTGTGTCTTTCTGTCTGCCAGCTTTTCACAGCCCATCCGTTTAACTGATTTCAATGAAATTTGGGTCAAACATAGGTTGAATCCTGGGAAAGGCTTGCATCGTAAAGATGGGCTACTTTTATCCCAGATAATCTCCTGAGTCCACAAGAATTTTAAAAACCTAAATCCAAGCCGCGAGCATTATTTATTTGGTACTGCGACAGTTAGTAACCAGAAGACAGATATGGGATACTTTTTGACCCGGAAATTAAAGAGCTCCCATGGGACTTTCAGGAAACCAAATATTACGTGGACGATGTGGCGGGTATAATCTAGTATACGAAAATGAACACACATTTCTTCAACGGAAAAAGATAAAACTTGTCAATTAAAGATGCTCAAGCCTAAAACGAGGGTAGCACCCGAGGCCACCACCATGTAATTAATGAATAATAATAATTCATGAAACTCAACCTTGCTCCCAGGGTTTGAAATGTCACCACCTAATATATCACATGACTGTATAGCCAAATAATTGACCTATGGAGCCGTTTCAGTAAATGTTAAATTAAAAAAGTTACATCATTATTATTAATGAAACTGTGAATCTTTAAGCCCGTGTAACTTTGAAACTACATTTTTTTACGAAAGCTTGATAAATTACAGACAGATATCTCTTAGTTTTTAGAGCGTGTTTACAAAATTTAATTCAGTAATTCAAGAGTCAACCTTCGTTTGCTCGGGATGCACTCAAAAGACACATCTTATCTAAGGGCCAGTGCAGACCGAGCACGCCGAGTGAAGGCGATTAGACGCATGGTGCGCCGAGTGGCGGCTAATGTAAGTTTATTATGAGCAAGATTAGTTCACTATAGTGTTGTTATGGATATCCATATCCGTAACCGAAACTATCGGATATCCGAAATAAAAAAATATCCGTAACCGTAACTGAATCCGTAATAAAAGTTTTGGATAGTTTCGGATAGGGCGGAGTCTAACTAAATACTACACTCGTATGAATTAACTGTGTACTCCGCTGGAATGCGACACCTTTATCAGTTCACATTTTACAGTTCCTTAAAAAATTAATATCCGTAACCGAAACTATCGGATAATCCGAAATAATTTAATATCCATAACCGTAACCGAAACCGATATTATTTTTTACCAATATCCATATCCATATCCGAATCCGAAATTATATATCCATAACATCCCTAGTTCACTAGCTGACTTAGTCAACTCTACTCGCCACCACTTACCACGCCTTAACTCCTATCGGCGTGCTTGTTCTGCGCTGATCCTAAAGGGTTTCCACGACGATCAAGCTTGATTGCAAGCACGTAGCTTGATGCGCCCGTCAAGCAGCTTCAGCCAGCGAAAGGCAATTTTCTCATTTCCCGAACACTGTCCAAACGTCGCGTCAAGCAAAATTATAAAATCGCATCAGTCACTATCAAGCACGTAATTCCTAAACTCAAGCGTTAAGAAAACATTGTAAACGCTTGCATGCGAGCTTACATGCTTGACTCAAGCAAAAATCTGTGTGCTTGCCATCAAGCCGCTAGACCAACGCGGAAGCCCATTAGAAAGACCGGTAACTAATCTCCTATTTTGCCTGTTTTTGATAATATTTGATACAAAATATATTTTTATAAATGTTGTGTTCTTTATTCTTTTGTAATCACAATGTATTGAAATTGTTTCGTGAAGCTTTTAAAATATTTTATACATCGTAAAACTTGTGATATACTTTTTAATGGCACACAATTGAATAGCTGGGATGCTGAGTATAGCCATGCAAAATTGTAAATCTACACGAAGCATTTTTATGAAACTAGTGTATGATACAAAAATATATAGGAAAAACATGTTCTAATTTCCATAGAAAACCAGCTACATTTTCATGAATTTTATCTGTTTTGACTCATTTGAAGATAGAAAACAAAATTAAGAATAATAAATTAATATAAAGTTATGGATATGAACTCGTTAAACATAAGCGTGCTATTTACACTTTAGACAAGGGTTTCTTAAGCTTTTGGCAGCCATGGACCACTTTCAGAATTTTAAAATTTCATGGACCCCTGTCAAGAAAATATCAACCCCCAAAACGCGCCTGTTTCTGAGGCTCTAAATCCATACTAATATTATGAATGCGAAAGTGTGTCTGTCTGTTTGTCTGTCTGCTACCTTTTCACGGCCCAACAGTTTAACCGATTCCGACGGAATTTGGTACAGGGTTAGCTTATATCCCGGGGACGGACATAGGCTACTTTTTATCCCGGAAAATCAAACAGTTCCCATAGGATCTTTAAAAACCTAAATTTACGCGGATGAAGTCGTAGGCATCCTCTAGTAACCTATAAAATGAGGAAGGAGCTGGCGAACAAAGACATGACAGAATTTCGTATTTATAATATTAAGTATGAATTTATGTCGAACGTTATCCACCTGATCCTCATGACAATATTATCGTGAATATTGAGACAAAAACTTTCTCGCTCCGAAAATACGTCTCGCGGGGCAATCGTACTGAACAGACGGCAGATCTCCAATAAAATATAGCCTTTTCTATCTGTACAGACGATAATAGAGACCAGATGGACGAGGAAATAGATTTTATTTTTCATTTTTTAATTCAGATACAACTTAGATTGCAAGCTGCCTTGGTGGTAAGTGATGATGCAGTCTAATATTTTTATTTTCATCAAAGAAACAGAAATTTTATCTACGCACGTTAACGCAAGGTAGAGATAGTTGTCGAGAAAACCTTTACTTAAGTACATTCCCTTCTCTGAACCAAATATTTTGTCAAAGGCTCTAACAATTTCGATTTTGGCCATCAAAGGTTTCTACGTGACTAGCTGTTACAATCCTCTCTCAAACGATATAATTTTCTCAGTGTATACATTCAGGTGTGTTTGAGAACGCAACGGCAAAGCGGGAATAGGTGAAGGAGCAATGCGAGTATGTTTACTCGAGTATGCTTACAGCGAGGAAGCGTCGCTTACAGCTGAATGTAAACTTTGATTACCTAGTATAATAATATTACATAGAAGTGAGCGGTATGTTCACTTTCATTGGGATACTAACCACAATACAAATATATCTAATTTTATAGTTGCAAGTTGCAACATTCGACTCTATTCTGTGATAGAGTAATTAATATAAGTATTAGTCGTTACTGGGTTCCAAAATAAGTCGTTCATTTTATCTCTGAGCATCTAAAAATATATTATGCCTTATCAGTTTCGTTTCTAATATCTAAAAGTGTGGTCAATTCTGTCGTATATAGCTCTAAACTGAACTAAAATGACAGGTATAAAGATATCGCTATGTATTTCATAATGCTCCCTACAGAAAAGGATAGTACTAGATTTAGACCTCCAATTTAGTTAAGAGTTATCTATACAACAGAATTAGACACAATCATAAATACACAGTTACTTCACAAGTTACACGGATTCCAAACACGCCCGGTGCCTAAGTGCATATTATGATGTGCGCAAAAAATTAGAAAAATAAACCGATACAAGTTATATCTTAGAACCTGGAATATAGCAAGATGAAGATTGATGACGCTGAGAGCTGAATGTAAGCTGGGGTTATGTTACGAGTAATACTTTGGAGCAAAATGGTAACATCATAGTCACGCCCTTATCACTAAAATGTACGCAATATAGCTGCGCCAAGGTGCCACTTAGATTTCTCTGTAGCATCGTGCAATCTATTTAGATCACCGTTATGTAAACAAGTATAAAGGCTTTCACGTTGCGAATGGGTATTACAACCATCCTGGGATTTTACGATAGTTTAAACCTAACGAGGAACAATGAAATAAACTCTTTCATACCTCTTTACTGTTTTCTCTGTATTCTTTACTTTATTTTGTTTACGTAGGGTGTTATTATAATTTATTATTATTATCTAGTGTTACCATTAAACTCTTTTTGTCACGTCATAAAATTTGTGATTTTTATAAATAACATGAGTTTTTATTATAGTACCTCTCTAAATAAAATCTTTTCACTTTAGCATTTTATTGATATAAAAATCTACCTATCGGATCTTACTAATATTATAACTGTAAAAGTATGTTTGTTTGTTGGTTTATCCTTCAATCACGCCGCAATGGAGTAAGAGATTGACATGATTTTCGTATGGATCTTGGAAGACTCCCCACTAGATAGATAAACGACATCTAACGAGTCGCAATGAGTGTTGGATTCAGGCGCGGCGCAGCCCAAGATGTGTGAAAGTCCCTACAAGAAAGCTATGCCCAGCTATGGACGTCTGTCGGTTGATGATAATAGTTATGACTAGATTTTAAGACTGGAAAATGACATATTAGATTACTTTTAATCTCTGTAAATAAAAAAAATCCGTAGTATTTAAAAAAACCTAAATTCACGCGGATGAAGTCGTCTAGTAAGGGATTATGTCGTATGAACGAGTTTATTAACAAGTTCATTTATTATTCGGCAATGTACCATTACTTACATATTTAAGTACTCTTTTACTTGGAGGATCATTCCAAAAAGTATCCCTTATTATATTTTTTCCACAGAAAAACTCGACATCCGGTTTCATCAGCGTTAATAAATCATTCGGCCAGTCAATGAGTGACTCCTCTTTAGATTTATGTCTCTTAAGACGAAGTACGGTAACGTCCGTTACATAAATTGATCCTTAAAAATGCCTTAAAACATCGTTGGAGAGTAATATAAATATCATAAAAATTAAAAAAGAAATTTAAATTAAAGCGTCTTAAAAAGAATATTCTATAATAAGCGATCTGCGATAATTATTATTTATTCTAAATATATAAAAAGTTTTGTCTTACTGAATGACTCGTTAATGCCTAGCTTTAAATCTATAAGACCTGGAAAGCTGAAAATATGACAGATGTGTACGAGGAATGAAATCAGATTTTTTTTTTTAAATTTCCAAAAATCCACAGGAAACTCTTCGATTTTCCGGGATAAAAGTAACTTATTTCATTTTTTGGGATGCGAATATAAGTTTAACAGATGGGCCGTGAAAAGTTAGCAGACAGACGCACTTTTTCATTTATAATATTAGTAGAGAAGTATGAATGAGACAGTAGCATCTAAATACACAATTTATAGGTAGAGTACAATATAATATCGTTATCACACTTTAAGTCTGAAAGTTTGAAACTGCTTAGTGACTTTAACGAGACCTATGTCTCTTTGTTATTGTGTTATACTATTTAAGTCCAAGCTTCGGGGCGAAGTTTTGGCTTTATCAACAATCTTGCGGTCAATCAATATGCGGGAGAGGTTGTCAATAAATATGCTAAGATACCGGTCAAGTACAAGTCGGACCCGCACATGAAGGGTTCCGTACAAGATTATATACTTTTTACAGCGCACAGCGCAGCCTTAATAATAGGGTCCCGTTGGTATCCTTCTCGTACGGAAC
Organism: Maniola jurtina; assembly: GCF_905333055.1. Classification (NCBI taxonomy): domain Eukaryota; kingdom Metazoa; phylum Arthropoda; class Insecta; order Lepidoptera; family Nymphalidae; genus Maniola; species Maniola jurtina. Next base: position 9,092,841 of record NC_060046.1, on the reverse strand, counting down.
CCAAAAAGGCCCGTAAAGATTTATGTGAGATTGACAGGATAGACTTTATTGCATAAAATAATAATGCCGTTACACTAACATAATTTTCTACTTTCTCAATCTAGTATATTTTCTTCAAAGGTTCTTTTTCTGTTTCTATCGTTAAATATATTAGCTGGGGTCGTTCACGTCCTTGGTTACATTGACTACTGAATTAAGCAAATGAGCCTTGTATTATGGAAATAGGAAGTGACTTCGTGACGGCGCATTTATTCCATTAAGTTTCAAAAATAATTGGTCAAGCCATTTGTTTCTTGGAAACCAGTTAGTCGAGTCATTAGTTCTTCTGAAGGCTCTAATTAAAATTCTGTTGTTTTTATAAGTCTCGAAGTTACATTTTTAACGTTGATAAAAAACAAAAAGACGCTCTACAAAGCACAGAGTGAATGTAAAATAAAATGAAATAAATATCGCCGATCGACAAAGTAACTTGAGCGCATTATTAACTATTAATTAGAAGTTTGCCAACCGGCTGTTATTAATTAGTTGTATTGCAAGCGCCTTTCAAAGTCAATACTTATTAAAAAACTAATTTCTTTGTACCTAGCCTTTATAACTAGAGCGTACCACTTTTCGTCTTTAATGGAACGCTAGCATTATTAAGGTTAAAGTTGTTTTTTTAATTTTAGTAAGTAAACAAAATATTTTTATCTAAATAAGGAGCAGCTTTTTCTATTGTGTGCTTTCAAGTTTTCAAGTTTGATTTCAATCAGTTCGTTTTGCGTTATTTTTGCACAATCAAAATAACTATTTAATACAACTTTTCAATCCATACTAATATTATAAATGCGAAAGTGTGTCTATCGCTCTATCTACTTAAATCGCAAATCGCTGATTCTAAAAGCATCATGTCTTCTATGGCCATAAGCCCTACTAATGCCAGTTTAGAAGTCATAAATCTCATAAACGGCACTTAGGGAACCTGTTTACTCAGTGGCGGATTCACAAGCTTGGGTTATGATGAACAAACAGGCCCTCAATCCTGATTATCATATTATACATAGCGGTATATCACCAGTTATGTATGAATTATTTGGTCGCGTTCCAATTCAAAGATGGCGGCGCGCTGATTCAGCAATTATGACAAGTCACGATGGAATAAAATATGTAAATGTGAAAGTAATGTCGCTTATCGTGATATTTAATATTTAAGAGGGTTCCCTCCGTCACTCGCTCCATGCAAACGTAGTTCCAATTTCATTTGAATATTAAACAACCAAAGTCGATGAAATTTTGCAGATATATTCTAAAAACTAATATCTGTACCTGTGGTGTTTTAGATTTTTCTAAAAATATGTAGTTTTAAAATTACAGGGGCTCAAAGATTTGTATGTGAATTTTTAAGACCGCTTAACTTTGAAACCGAATATTTTAACGGAAATCTGGAAAACCACAGGCATAGATATTAGTTTCTAGAATATGTCTGCAAAATTTCATAGACTTTGGTTGCTTAATATTCAAATGAAATTGGAACTACGTTTGTATGAAGCGAGTGACGGAGAGACCCCTCTTAATGGGAATAGAAACCACTCGTAGGTACTAATGAAGCTAGATATATTAGAATCCTCACAGTACGTGCAACGTGCATCTAGGACATATTTTTTTAACATAATATTTACCATTATTTAAAACCAATAACAGGCCAAACTCTTTAATTATTATTATTTGCACTTCTTGTCTTCTAAATTGAATCTATGAATTCAGCATAGACTTATTTTATGGCATTATGAATGCATGGTACATAAGTCGAAAAATTAGGTTTTTATACTATACGAAACGTTTTGTAAATACATTGTTTGCTTCAGACAGTGTTTTACCAGGTAGGTAACCTTGTTTGTTATTTTATATTCTTGTGAAAACCTATTATTAGCTTTAAATTATCTAATTCTAAGCCTATTTAGTGTACTAAGCTGTCGGTTTTCCATATGAAATAAAACAAATAGGATATCAGACGAAAATCGTTGTCTAACTAAAGATTGTTATAAGACTTCAGTAGGATGGAACTGTCCATGAGTGATTTTTGTCTTAGACCGATTTTTATCCGACAAAGGCCGTCTATTAGTCGTACTCGTATAAGACGCTGGGAAGCGGTGTCCAATTATACGCCAATTCAACGCACATTGTTATCGTGTTCATTCACACGTACTATTCTTCTAAACCATTAAATGCGCCAGGCAGGTCGTAGTTTCGGTAAGTTAGAGAATTCATAGATTTTATTTTATTTTATTCAGTGTCTAAGGTGGAAGCAGGCTAACCTGGAAGGGGTAGATATGGCAGTTTTCATTAAACCCATACTACACTGCATCGTACAGGAACGCTAAATCGCTTGGCGGCACGACTTTGCCAGAAGGGTGGTAACTAACGACGGCCAAAGCCTTCTACCTGGGTTTTTATTTTAAGCCTCCTACCAGATCAGACCAGAAAATAATTAAAAATATGAAATTCCAAACCCCTGCCGGGCATTGAACCCGGCACCTCCCACTAATAAGACCACAGCGCTTACCACTGCACCAGAGAGGCTGTCAAAAAAAAAAGAATAAAAAGCCTACCATACCTAGTATGGTAGGCTTTTTATTCTTTTTTTTACCCTTAGACTATCTAAGTACCTGCCGCGTCAGTCTGTTTAAAAATGCTATTCTCACAAAATGTTCCACAAACTAACGAAAATCTGCGAGTACATAGTTTCTGTAGCAGAAGGTTCTTTTTACCCTTGCGAAGCCAGGTGATTCAACTATGTAGTTAGTTATTATAATTGCAATCATCCGATAATCCAGCACCAAACATTATGTAGGTAGGTACTTAAGTATATTGAATTGTAATCTGTTTTTAACTACCTATCGAATTGATTCAATTGATCGAAACCATCAGAGCTCTTATTACTTTCATTTTTGTTGGACACGATATTAAAAAAATGCTAAAAATATGCCTCTCGTATTTACTAGCTCCCCAGACATTTATATTAATTGCTCGATGGCGTGTGTTGATCTACAACAAGCATTTTGACCCAAATACTCTTCGCGATAAATAAAAATATTATTCCATTATATTACGTACTCTGAATCCAGTACAAATGTTATGGATGAATAGAGTAATACGAGCTGGAATCTCAATAGAAATGCTTCTAGTCTAGAGCAGAACATAATAACGTAATTTATTTATTTTACTAGATGATGCCCGCGACTTCGTCCGCATAGATTTAAATTTTTATAGATCTCGTGGGAACTGTATGATTTTCCGGGATAAAAAGTAGCCTATGTCCGTCTCCGGGATATAAGCTATCCCTGTACCAAATTTCGTCAGACTCTGTTACACTGTTGGGCCGTGAAAAAGTAGCAGACAGACAGATAGATAGACAGACAGATAGACAGACAGAGACACTTTAGCAATTATAATATTAGTATGAAAGTATGAATTATACGTCTACCCTGGCAAAACTACATTATACTGAATGAGTTTTATGATGATGTCACACAAAATGCTGAAGAAATTAATTTACCTTAAATTATTATTTTATTACACGTTCTTGCATTCTAGGACTGCTGAATACTGTAGCAATTATTTTTAACTGGCAAGTTATATTTTCTAAACTATAGAATATAAAAAAGAGCACTAAAGAATAATTTACATATCTATAGGTGCTTTAGTGCTCGAGAACAATCTTTTAGCAACTTTGTCAATTAAAATAGGACATTATTTATATGTTACTAATATGCCCTATTTCTTTATAATATTATTATTTCAGTATCATTAGCCCCTTTACCTACATGAAGTTTAGTTTTACGTTTAGTTACTTACACTGCATATTATGACATCGTAATTGGTTACTTTGTTGATTTTTGAATTTCGCACGTCACGATCTTGGCTTAATTGATACTTAATCAAAGGTTACCATTGATCTTAACTTGTTTTCTGAGTACTGATTTCTTAATTTCATAAAATAAAGTAAAATATTAATACTCCTAAAGCTTTTGTCTTTAAAATAAGTTTCAGAAGATGAAATACTCCGGAATGTAAAACCACGCCGACATTTAGAATTTGGGTCCGCGTCCCCAAAACAACCCCGGATTATTTTTAATTGCATTGCATAATCTTACCCGTCGGTATATTTTTAACATCGCCGACGTAGGTTCTAAATTTACAGTGCTTTCGTACCTTAGAGCTTATAAATATTTTTTTTATAAATAAGGTAAAATATATTCCACGTTCCGGTTAGATAAGAATGTTTTATTTAGGTACATCATATTATCTCTACCGTTTTAGCTGTTCAATTGATTGATAAAGAAGGGAAATCTCACTTAGGTTTTAGTTGAACAAATAAATGATTTGATTTGATTGAATTCATTTTGATTTCTGCATTTTTTTTTCTGACCTGATGTTATAAATCAGCTTACGTTACATATGTATACAGTGGATATTTTAGACGGGAAAACGGAGAAAAACATATTTCCATTGTATTTTAGCTTGAAAACTTGCATTTATAACCAGATGAAGATGCGAGCAAAAGATAGTAATTAATATCATTAGGTATTGCTTTTAATTTGTGCAATTACTGGCCATGTAAATTATACGCGGAAATAATTGAATTTCTTCCTTGATTGAGGTTAATTGGTACAGGATCTCTGAGGGATTAAGTCCGTCGTATTAGTATCATGTTGGTTATTTATTTGTATACTAGCTTATCCGGTCCAGTTTTTCTAACTATTGAAAAAAAAGTAATACTGCAAATCTTTTTAGATGGAGTCCATTATGTAAAGAAAACTGACATTTTAAAATCTCAATTTTAGGTCGATATGAACAGTATTTTTGTACTTTTATCTATGTATATTTTGTTGATCTAGCTGTTGTGACACCATTATGATCATCAAAATACTCAACAAGGGTATCGTGTTGCTGACCTGCTAAACCCGGCTAAAGCGGCTAACCCAAAAAACAAGAGAATTTAGAAAAACTGATGTTTCTAAAAAATATGCTGCATAGGACCAAACAAAAAACTAACAATATACCGTGGTGGGTAGCATACTTTTTTTGAAACATAGTTTTTCTAAATGCCCATGTTTTTAGGTGATAACTCAAAAGCTACTTTCTAAATAATAGACCTTAATGTTACCTCTATGCCTTATAGAATATTTAAGCTGTTGTTTCCACATATTATCACTAACATGAGATACTTAGGTACTAATCGTCAGTCGCAATAACCATTCGAAACCTGAGCTACTCATCACACTTCACACTAATATTATAAAGGCGAAAGTTTGTATGTGTGAGTGTGTGTGTGTGTGTGTGTGTGTGTGTGTGTGTATGTTGGTTACTCCTTCACGCAAAAACTACTGGACGGATTTGGCTGAAATTCGGAATGGAGATAGATAATATCCTGGATTAGCACATAGGCTACTTTTTAACCAGGAAAATCAAAGAGTTCCCACGGGAGTTGGAAAAACCAAATCCACGCGGGTTAGTTCATCATAAATCAATTACGTAGTCAGATGGCAGTTTCTAGCACAAGAACGTGTGCTGTAAAATCTGTTTAGAATAATAGGCAGTCAGCTTGTATATCGGGAATAAGCTAAGGTGAACAACAACAGATAGAAATAATTATTACGTGTAATCTACCTACGTTACGTAAAGCATTCATCAAAAGAGTTTCATCAAAGCGAGTTTGTAACGAACAAACTCACCCATTTTCATTAACCACGTAGGCATTAGTAATTCGGATACATCCTCCAAACAACCTCGGCTTATTTATGTATATTACGTTGTGGATTCACTTTTTGCCTGACAAAATGTGGCTAAAGTTATTTTGTCCTTATACATATTTAAGGAATTATGAAAAGAGTTAGATAAAAACATTTCAAAAAACTAGTTAGCCTTTGAGTTCATCGGTCAAATGAGCGAAAATTGTTGAATACAAACGATAGGTATTAGCGATAAAAATTAATTCATGAATAGAATGGAAAAGAACAGAATAATTATATTTTTATTCTAATAAACTTTTACAGGTGTTTTGAATCGTCAAAATCGTCATGAGCAGCTGACTCGTCCCGATGATCGAGTGGAAGATTTGAAAATCGATGAAGGGGTCGAATTTCTGAAACATTTGTATCAAGATTTCGGAAATATTCAAATAAAACCAAACTATGCTTATATGGAGCGAGTGAATAAAGTCCCCTAAACAATTCAAATGTAAAACAATGGAGTTACAGATATTCCCATTTTTCCCGGCCACATTGTAAGTACATCGACACATATTCCGTAAGAAATGCCTGCCTTATTCGAGGTGACGGAGATTATTGAGTCATTTCAAACACTGAAGCTACAAGACCCAGCACTTGAGACTTGTTCTGAAAGCTATGACGTCATACATATTTGTTGAGATCAACTTACAAGTTACATACCTTACTTCGGACACTGAAGTATTTTGTTGTCACTAATCTTAAGAGTTTTAGCAGCAATACTTGTATAAATTTAGGTATTATTGATTTAAATGTAAAAATTTGGATGAAATTATGTATATTTTAAGTATTGTTTTAATTTTTAAAGTCTAGAGTCTTAATACGGGAAGTTATCTAAGGCAAAGTCAAAACCAAAATCGTTTTCTGTTGGGACAAAGAAGATTTCGGGACAAAAAGGAATCTACATTTCACTCCTTGCAATGTCTTCTAACTGCTTGTAAAAGTTCGGCCAAAATCGAGTCATTTTGAAGTCTAGCCCTGACAAATAAACGGAGAAACAAAATTTTAAAAAAGGTGGTCTAGTTTAGTAACGTGCAATCATTGTAATGTAGTTATAAAACTAAAACCACCTGTTTTAAAAAAATAAGGAAAACTGTGTCCCATTTTGTTTTTGGTAAGAAAATGAGTACTGGCATCTATTCAAAATCAAAGATATAGACTATTAAATTTTTCTTATTTGTTATAGATAAAAATAAAAGTGAAGCTTTGGTAATAAACGTTATCATATAAAAATACGGGAATAGTTTCTTTGATCCGAGGTTTTATCCGTCTAAACGATACTTTATCGGTTACTGTAAGTGTTTAAGGGCTTACAGTTAATCTGGAAAGCCGAATCTCCTAATGCTATTGCACGGCCGGAGAAGCGTTTGAGCCGGATTTACAAAGTCCCTCTGGAAGGAGAATAATATTTTACTTGCAAATAGTTTTGTACTTCTAGGCGAAACAAGTAAAATATGAGACCCACAATAATTGCAGACATAGTCATAGTCTACAACTGTGAAATATTTCATGTAAGAACCTTCTTAGACGAAATAGATATAGCCTAATGCAAGGAACCGTATCCAAATCAATTACGATAATAATATTATTACATCATTGAAAACACAATAGTTAATCTTTAATATTAACTATTTTTAATTGTTGTATAAATAATAAAGGATATTAGTTAATAATAACAAGAGTGGAATATCAATGTTTTTATTAGAATATGCAAACTTGGAAATCGAAGATACATATATCTAAAATCGTAATCTTCAAATTAAAGTTTTAAGTAATAATATCTGATTAATATCAGAGTTAAAAAGTCAGTCTGGTAGCGCTTGTTATCCTAGACGTTGAGAAATAAGAAAAACATTTTCTTTTATGGCTAGACAAAAAAGAAAATGTTTATCTTGTTGCGAAAATAATGCTTTTTAGGGTTCCGTGTCTCAAAACGAAAAACAGAATCCTTATACACTTTGTTGTCTGTCTACTTGTCTGTGTGTCCGTCTGTCAGTCTATCCATCTGTCCGTCTGTCCGTCAGTCGTGTCTGTCAAGAGAACCTATAGGGTACTTCCCGTTCACCTAGAATCATGAAATTTGGCAGGTATGTAGGTCTTATAAGAAAAGGAATAGAAAGATAAAGGAAAAAATCCGAAAACCGTGAATTTGTGGTTACATCACCAAAAAAAATAATTAAAATATGTTTCAATTTTCAAAGTAAGATAACTATACCAAGTGGAGTATCATATGAAAGCGATTTACCTGTACATTTTAAAATAGATTTTTATTTATTTATATTATGCATAATAGTTTTTGATTTATCGTGAAAAATGTTGTAAAAAATACCCGAGTACGGAACCCTCGAACCCGAGTCTGACTCGCACTTGGCTGGTTTTTTATGAAGTCAATTGACCTAAATGTAGCAACTTGCGATGTCCTGTCATGACTTAAACATGACCAATTACAAATCAGTCTCCAGAGATAGTGTGTACCGAACAGATCGCTCCAAAATTTATCGTTCCCTAGAGTATTGACCCCTGTACAATACATGGCGGAAATTGTGGTCTCAGAGAGAGCTGAATACAAAGTGTGTAATATAAAGTATGACTTGAAGCTTATTAATAAAATAAATATGACGTGATATGGAGTAAGTATTATTTTTACTTAGGCACTCTAATCTTCGCTTTATCGTCATGAATTTTTGGTTTACCTGTACTCTTTCACATGCTGGACTGTAATTTTTTGAGTTTTAACGTTAAATAAATATAATGTTTACTTTATTTATGGAGTATTATTTTTACTTAGACACTCTAATCTTCGCTTTATCATCATGAATTTTTGGTTTACCTGTAGGCAGTGACGTGCATCTCATAGAAGCGTAAAGACATTGCTTACCCAATTTGAAATAGCTCAATGATCATTTTTAGTCACAACTTAGTAATTAAGTAACCTAACAAACTCTTGCTTACCCTAGCTTCGAAATATGTGCATGCCACTGCCTTTAGTACTCTTTCACATGCTATAACATTTTGGAGTTTTAACTTTAACTCACGGGTAAATATATGTCATTGTATGAAACAGAAAAATCTTCATATAATTTTGGCAGATCCAATAACTGAAAAGTAACAAACAGGACTCTGTAACATAATAATATGCTGAAGACGATTCAAGAAAAGGGATGCTTCTACAAACTATTTATAAAGTTTTGTGAAAGAAATACAAAATCCACATCTTTAGGTAGGTTCTTTATTTAAAAATTTCATGACTTTTTTAATATTTGAAGCCTCAATAGCTCAATTGTTATAGGAGTGGACTGAAATCCGAAAGGTCGACGGTTCAAACCCCACCCGTTGCACCAAGCTTTACGCTTAGTTTGTGGGAAAAGGGGAATGTTAGTCATAATTCAAATGGCTAATATTCTTGTAAAAAAAAATGTCTATTGTTTTAAACAGTCGAGAGAGAGAAAAAAATTTAAATGTCATTATTATTATCAGTGTAAAATAATAGGTAGGTATAACTATGTTTCCACTTTGCGGATTTCCAATCCAGTTCTCGTTTGACGTTCTATGTTTTCAGGATTTTACCCCTATTAAGTCGTACGTATTTGTAATTAAGGTTAAAGGAAGATCTAAGCCATGTCCTGGTTAGTGATGTGAATACTAAACGGTTTTGTCTCAAAGTAGGTCGTACAATCAGATAATTATCAGGAGGAAACGATTAAGGTCTCTGATTGCAATCAATAGGGATGTATACTTACTTATGATTATACGCAACAAATACCCGTATAAATACATATAATAATAATCTATCTCAGAGTAAACAAATAATAGTTACTTCGTAATTTATACTTATGTTCATCATTACTAATCTATACTACCTAATAAGATAAATGTCAAACTGTCTGTCGGTTTGCTAGGTTCCTATCACGGATAATTTTTAGAATGGCTTGTATCTCGGGAATGAGCATAGAGTATCAAATTGTTTTCACAGGATTTAGAAAACCTAATTCCACATGGATGAAGACGTGGGCACCATATAATAATAAGACGGATATGGAGCAAGAGATCGACGTAATGTTTTGGATGGATATGGTTAAACACCTAGAGAGTGCATAGGCTACCTACTTTTCATACTGAAAAATTAAAGAGTTCCGTTGGAATTTAAAAAACCCCAAATCCAGGTGGATGAAGTTGCATGCGTTATCTTATAGATCATAGTTTAATTTTCAAGAGTAGAAACTTGAAAATATCGGGCACGTATGCTTATATTATGCACCTAGAAGTGTTATACAATGTAATAATGTGGTTGTTACAGACCTTAAAGTCTTTTGACCTTTACCTAATTCAAAATCCGTCTAGCCGTTTTGGCATGGCATCATGTAAACGTACGAAGCTGAACTGTAGTTTAAGTAACATCGGGGTTTAATCCGACGATCGATGCGGTACTCGAAACGCTCTAGTATCCCGTGTACTAGATATTTTGTACTCTGTAAGGCTCTTTAGCCGTAAAACCTCTTATACGAATAATAACTACAGCTACCCATCGGCTATACCATGGTAAAATATGACAACTACTTCGGATCGAGAAGTCTTGGATTTTTATCGGATGCAGTGCGTAAATATCCTAAGATTCCTAAGGCCTCTTCGCACTGGTCCGATCCTCATCCAAGAAATTACGGTTCAAAATGGCCATAGTACCTATGCAATCATATTTTTTTGAATTTGGTTTAAAAGTTATAAAATTTAAAATAAGGCTGCCTGTGTATGGTTGCTCTAAGTAGTGATATAACATTACATTGTTTGCGTCTATATGTTACATAGGTTAAAAGAAAAAGATTATAGTAAAAGGGAGTTAGATTTCTAGCTTGTCCATAGGATTAGGTTTTCCAATAATATTTGGAACCTTGACAAAATGTTTATTCATGATGCGTCATTTGTGTGGGTAGCGATAAATAAATAGTCCTTGAAGCGTTCAGTTACTGTATTTCTTATTCCGGATATTATGTGTTTGCGCAAAGGTTTCAGCATTCCAGATTGACATTATTATTTTGTTTGACATTTCAGATTAGAAAGTGTTTATGTATTCACGTATTTAGTTTATTGCCTGTTGCATTTGCATACCACAAAAGCATAATTAAACAGAAAAGGATAACTTAAGACGAAAAAGATTTGATTACATATTTGAGTTACAATTAAAACATTATTATCCAAAATTGTATTATGAATGCGAAAGCGTGTTTGATTGTTAGTTCTTCCATCACGCCGCAACGGAGCAGCGGATCATCGTATTTTTTGCACAGATTTAGTTAAAGAGCTGGAAAGTTACATAGGTGGAAAGTGACTTTTTATATAAATGGCGAGAGCACAGAAGAAACGCAACCTTAAGACCTCAGAAGTTCAAACTTATCAATTTACCAATTAGAGTTAACTTTACCTACTTAATCGGCGCTAGAGACTAATAGATATTCCTATGCGTTGTACAACTAGGCCACACGTTCCTACAGGTAGCTATTTTTATGTAACATTTCACATAAATTCCACATACTTTATTATTCAATAAAACAGCCACAGGTACTTTTAGGTGTTAAAAGCATAGCGTGTTTATAAAGTTGCACAATTTTATGTCAATTCTCAAACATGCAATCTCTTTAGTCGATAACCGCATTTTTGTAACATGCAATCCTATACTTGTCGATATATTACACGACGGGCTTCAGGGTTCAGATATAAAGAGTTATTGCGCCAAAATCATAAATATTTTACAGGAATGCTCTAACTTTTATTGTTTGTACGTTTTACAAATTTTAGATCTGGTGTCTGGTTATTGCGGAGCATTTGCATCTGTGTAAAAACAAAATATTAAGACACGGTTTATACAGAAGTAGCTCATCCAAAAACAAAGTAGAACTTTAGTTAAACAAAGGGGATGTAATATTCCCCTGACCGGATTTCAGCCATGACGGCCAATTTCCAACGAGATTAGCCATCTGCGCGGGAGAAGCTATAGAGCATAAGGGTGTGCGCAAACACAGATGCACTCTCCATTCCCTTATTCTCATAGTCTGATTGGACGGAAATCTGACACGTACGGAAAGGAATCAGGCGCAGAATCAACTGCTTTACGTGCTCTTGGAGGCACGTGGGTGCAACAATATCAACTTCCTAACTTCGGTTATTAGTGAGAATTTCTTGTCAGGAAAATCTAATTTTAATGTTTTTGGCCCGACCCGGAAATTGAATCCCGGGCCTCGTCATCCACAGTAGAGTCATAGAACATGGTGACCACTAAATCGACGAGACAGTTAAACTACGTCTTCGCCACTAAGCCACTTCTGTGTAGGTACATGTAAATTGCCTTTAAGCTGAAATGGGTATTAGAAGTTACATAGACATCATAATAAATGGGCCTTTGTTCCACAAACCTTGAAAGATTTCCATTCAAATCACTTGATATTTTCATAAAGAAGTAAAGGTTATTTTCTAAAAGATTAGAGCAAAGTTTTATTGGATTGCCATGCGACTGGTATGAACTAAAAAAAATCGAACCGATTTGATAATTTTGAGATAGCAAAATCGAAAAATTCAAAGAGTCCAATAAATTTCGCTCAAAATGAAGAGCAATTTATCAATTACCGTTCACGATGCCTGTGTTAATTGATTATTACGATCTGATACTGCAAACATTTCTGAATGCAAATTTATCGAGGCAAAATTCATATTTGTTGTGACGGGTTTTAATTAAATTTCTGCATTTGAAAGTTTTATTACACTTTCATTACAACATTCATTTTATTCGATCGTATTTATCATTTTGTAAAAATGTTTACTTTTCTAAGAGAAAACCATTGATTTTCAGTCATATTATCATATACTCTACGTAGTACTTTAGTACCTACTTAGCTTACATGCCCAGTAAGCAAACATTTTCTTTTCTAAGTAAAACCTTTTAGATCAAGTTAGTATCCATTTATTTTATTGACTTGGACAAGACATTCTTGTACTGTATACTTTACCAGATAATGGTTGTAACTTTATCTGCGTGGAGTTAGTGATACTGTGGGAACTTTTTGATTTGCTAGGATAAAAAGTAGTCTATGTTCTTCTCAGGGATACAGGCCATCTCTGTACCAAATTTCGTCATTAAAGGTGAAATAGAAAGCTGACAAATATAACAGATACACTTTCGCATTTATAATATATCTAAGTATGGAGGTATGGTTTTTTCCGTAGGTATTAGGTGGGTAATAACTTATAACGTATTTGGAAAATGCAAGAGTGGGACGTGCAGCTTTCTTTCATCTTTATTCCCGTCCAATATCTTTTACCATCATGAAATTACGTAAAAAACCTTGTTTATAATCTGATGAAGTTTAGAAACAGCACTTAGAAAATTTGGGGAAAGTCGTACTAACGTAAATGCACTGTCTCCTGAGCACTATTAACCCAAGCCACATATAAGGTTAAGTGTTACATATCACTCCGTATTTCTCACCCGACGGTAGTCAGGACAAAGAGGGTCAATGGGGCTAAAAGCTGACTGCCAACCTGCATTTTCCTATTCATACTGTCACTTTCAGTACCAATGGCGGCTCAACTCGCCTGAAGGCACTATCGCGCGGTAGAGGTATGAATACGCGAGAATTAGTAAATTTTGAGATCCGTTGCCGCTGCATGGGACAAAATATTGCTATAACGCAATACATTTAAAAAAGTGTAACAATGCATCAACAATTTACGCATAATCTGAATAAATAAAATATTTTGTCGCATGAAAAATAAATATTGATCTGTGTTTCTTAGGGGTTTATACCTCAAAAGGTAAAAAATAACTTTCATAGGTCTCATCGTTGTACGTCCATCTTTTTGTCAAGACCTTTTTCTCATAAACACGTGGAGGTTAGGTACTAGATAACTAATAAAGTCAAACATCTAAATCTTACCGGAATCAAAAAATAAGGCCATCTATGTATATTTTGACACTGGAAAATAAATCAATTGTCTATAGGGTACTTCCCGTTGACCTAGAATCATGAAAGGCAAGTACCACGGTCTCACAACACAAGTAGGTACAGGAAAATCCGGAAATCGATAATTTATGGTTGTATCTCATAAAATATTATATTGCGATTATAAACCTACATTTTCAGTAGGAGATAATTTAAGCAACAAAATAAAACTTCGGGGCGCGAGTCCAACTCGCGCTTGGTTATAAATATGGGGTTTAATGAAACTACCCCTATACCCCTTTCAGGTTAGCTCACTGCCGTCTTAGACTGTATCTTCACTTACCATCAGGTGAGACCGCGCAGTCAAGGGTCAACTTGTATAGGAATTAAAAAAATTGATCGGTTTTTCAATTTATCAATTTGACAATCATGGTTGAACGAATGATCCCGGCAAGGTCGTCTACGTACTTTCATAATGAAGGTGACTGTAATTGTACCTAGCTACGTATTCAACCTTATTCAACTGTCGAATAAAAGCAAAAGAGCGGAATCATTGTGTTACGTGTAGGCTTTTGTTCACGGTTTTTACAAGTTTATTATTATGGTGGGGTGTGTTTCTGAGGGTGTTGTGACCTTATTCCGATTGAAATTCCTTTTATGTTTATAAATAGAACTCATATTTATAAAAGACTATCTGATGCCAGTGACTTCGTTCATATGAATGTCACTCTCCAGTCTTTAATTGTATCCACCAACACGCAGATCCGTTGCTCTGTTAGCGGTGTTGATTGAAGGACAAAGCAACAATTAAACTTCCACACTTAGGAATTATACCTAAGTAGGAGGAATATCTACGAGTTTGCTAAAATTAGTATATATGTACTTAATTCTATCTATTGATAGAATTGATAGAATAGAAAAGCGTCTAAAAATATTCTGGATTGTAGGATCATTTAGGATGTTTAAGGACGATGTTAAATTCGAAAAATACAGATTAAATTATTTTAAATTATTCGGATTCCCGAGCATTCAGTCTCGGATTACTTAAGAAAAATTCAAATATTTTTTAAAGAAAACTGCATTATATTCCATTTCACCAACTGTTAAAACTTGAAAACATAATCGTTCCTTTGCCAAACACAAGAATGGCTAACAAATTGCCAGACGCGATATTTTTGGCAACGCTGACCAAGCAACAGGTGCTTCGTGCCTGTTATGGCGAAGGTGCCAACAATTTAACCTTCCAACGTTTTTTATTGTCACTATTAACGGCTTTGTAGGCTCGCGCGGCTTTTACGACGCCGTATTGTGACAGGCACAAGTTCCCTTTCCGGTCAGATAAGACGTACGAGACACGGGTTTACTTAAGGGGACGATAAAACGAACAATTGTTAGCCGAGCTTAATTGAAATTCTTCCTACTGACGTCTGTAGATAGAAGCGGAGTTGGTAACCCAGCCTGTTTAAGATTCTATCGATATTCAGTGCGCGAAATAAAATAAATAACACTAATTTATTATGTTTTATTCGCTGGGCGACTGCGGTAAATGACATGTACAATGTGATTTTGTTTTAAAAGAGTATTAGCTAAGTTTATCATGCTTACCATACCTTTTTCCTCTCTAACTAAGTAGGTATAAAGCTTGTGGTAGGAATAGGAACGACAATAGTAAAATGAGTGGGGTCTAAACCGGCGATAGTGAACCGGGGTGATCTTTCGGATTTCAATCCGCTTCTTTAACCGTTTATCGATCAAGGCTCAACGGTTATAGTAATCGCATCTGGTTGACTAACATTCTCTCACGATTGGCTGAAATACATTGCTGTAAGAAGAACAGCATACATTCAGTCAATCAAATGATGCAGTTTTTCAGAGTCGATCAATTTCGATTGGCCGACAATCGATCGCTATTGGCTGAAAATTTATAGTCACTAAAGCTACGGTTTCTTAGGAAACCGGTGCCACCATTATAGTGGCCGCAATGTATAAGAGTGGTTGAAAGGCTGACAAAATCGTCAGCATAAACTTATCTGTTTACTAATCAATTGCAAATCCTAATTATGAAACCTACTAAGCCTGCAATCACAATATTAACGCGTAACATAACGCCACATATAAATTAATTAATTAATCGCTTGTTTGTCGAATAACATTAATTATTATTATCTCGGTACTATCAGTAAGTGTTAATTTATCAAATACCAAATAATGTTATTTGGTTAAACTAAACTGGAACGTTTCCAATATGTAACAATGTTATGTTAGCTATAAGACTTATAGTATTAACTCTAGTTACGTGTCTTCGTCCTAGCCTATTTTGTTATTTTTAATGATTGTAGCCTGTCAATAATTACTTACGGCTTAGAATTAATACAAGAACTTGAAAAGAAAACTCCTGAATCATTCGCTTGACGACTCTTCAACGCCCAATCCAAACTCTGCTCCGGCTACGCAGTTCAATCTTTAGCAGCTTTTGCAACTGCGCGGGATGCGTCCACACGCACGCACTTAACTGTGCAAACTGGCTTTTGCAGGTAAGCTCTCAGGTAAGACAGAGCGTGTAGCCGGAGCCTTAGGCTGAGATCCATAGAACATAGTAAGTAAGCGACAGGTAAAGATGGCAATCGGTGACAAAAGTATCAATATTGCTTTACCAGGGCAATTAATTGAAACGCGCTCTTGCAATATATCATCTTCAACCATCGATATAGGATCTTACTTTCCACCCTTACAGTTTACTTGTCAAATTATTACAAGGAAGTAGAAACTTGCGAAACTTCGGTTAGGAAAGCTGAACTAATTTGAAAGGGACCTTAGAGAATAACCAAGCAATGGGAAACGGGTGACTACTTGAATATTTAATAACGTTTGCTATGCGGTAATAGATTTCTGGGCACATAAACCCAAGAGTCCTTTTCTTTTTGATTTCGTCAGCTATTTGACTTCGTTCGTTTAAAAAACATCAACCAAACTAGGGCTTGAACTACGGAATTCCAGTTTTGGCGTAACTTCGGAGTTTCGAAAGATTACAGATTCGTTTCTAAAACCGGAGTTATCGTGAACATAACCGGAATTTCAATTTTCATATTTTTTTAAAAGTCTAATTTTTTCAGCAGTTAAGTAAATATGCAGATTTGTAGTATTTCATACATAACAGACTTGAACAATCAAACGCATTATTTAATCACAATTTTTTTTTATTATGCTTCGGAACTCTGGACTTGGAATGTTCAGCATCAAAACTCAACTCCGGAGCTGAAAAATAGGCGATTTTCAAGCCCTAATCCAAACGAACCTATACAAAGCGGAAACATCTGCCACGTGGTGGTCACCTTCTCAGAATAAACAAACTATTCTAAAATCAATGGTCACCTCCCACGATATTTAATGGTCTCATTGCACACCTATGCGACCACTACAGCTGCACGTATGGATCACCTCGCGTCGTGAACGCTCTCGCATAGCGTCCCGCAGGTGTGACCACAGCTTAAAGACTGTTCTAATGATGCTGATGTTTGACATAGGCACAGATTGTATACTCACAACAACGTGTAATACAATTGAAATTGGATTAGCATTCGAAGAGACGTAACAAAGATTAGACGCGTTTTAAATCGAGCACTGAGCACTACGTAATTGCTCGATGTATCCATATAAATCAATACCCAGATTTACTGAGATATATCGCCTTGATTTGAATCGCGATCACCTCACGTTTCCCGAATATGAGTGTACGTGTTATGAAGCAAAGGCAGTAAATATCGCGTACAATCTGATAGCGTTTGACGATGATTTATGTATCGGACCTAGATTGGAGCGGTCATTGAAACTCAAACTAACTAACTAAGGCACAATGGGCGTAAATAAATTATTGTTATATTCAGCTCTGCACGGGTTTTTTAAAACTTAGCAGGTAGGTACATGGCCGCGATCGAGCCTCATTTCTTCATTCGGCGTTTTTAGAGTTGTTCCCGCGGGAACTCAGGGCTTCTATCCAAATAAACTTGGAAAATAAAACATTACCTTAATACAAAGTTCCATCCGAAGCTTTAGGCCATTTCCTTTTGAGTTTTGTTTTCAGCAAATACATTATGTATAGATAAACACTACCTAACCAGCTTTTTCCCGCAACTTCGTTCGCATAATGTAAATATTATTGAAAAAAATTGTAGTATTTTACTAGTAAATTGGAGTATTTTACAAAACAATAATTACAGTAAAATTACAAAGTTTGCCTCTTTACAATATTGGTGTAGATATATTTACTAGCTATTTAGATATATGAGAAATAATTAATCTTAACTAAGTACCTACTAATATTATAGCTGTGCAAGTTTGGATGTTTGGATGTGTTTTAGCTCGATTTGGCTGTTTAGAATCGAGATAGCTTATATACCCTGAATTGTCACAAGGTTACAATATACATTTTAGTAGCAGTAGGTACTTATTTTATATTTTACATTAGGTTAAATTTTATTTCGAAAATTCATAGAAGTCCCACAGGATTTTATAAAACATAAGTCCATTAGTGCTATACAGTACTTTATTAAAAAAAACTGCAAAATCAGTTTGGCAGTTTTTTCTTCCATTTCCATCTTGACTGTACCTATAGGTACAGTCGTATGTACAGTTGCAATCATCAGCGTGCACCGGATTCAAAATAGGGTTTCAAATCGGCCCATCATATGAAATCTTGGGCATGTAAATGTCTTATCATCACGTGTGAGATGATTGTAGCATATGAAATACGTGGGGCACGTTGTAACAATACATTATGTGCGTGAGTCATAATATACCATCACAAAGGAAAAGCGTTTATGGAAATGCTCATCTCAGCCGAATAATAGCTTATATTGCGTTTCTTGAAAAATATTAAGTGGAAAGTCTAAAGAAACAGCATTTATTTGAATATAAAAATCGTCAAGGTCTGATTGCAGCCATACGCTTGTCTATAAATAGTGTAATATGCAAAAGTATATGTCGTTCTGTCTGTCTGCTAGCTTTTTACAACCCAACCGTTCAACATATTTTGTCAGATACAGACGTTACTATGCACCGTGAAAGTTACCATCTTTTTAAATGGTTCAAGGTTAGCTAGAATTAAATCTCATAAAATGTTATTCAATTTAAACTAATCTTCACATTAAAAGCGACTATCTTCCACAGCTAACCCATCAAATTACACGTTTTTTCAATGATTGGTATTGAAATTCAAAAAGTAAAATATATGCTGACTCTCTTGGAAATGAGGCCGCCTCATTACTAAAAATAGTGCCAATTTATTTTCCATTAAAGCGATGATCCGATTGGGAATTATAAAAATTGGTTCGGAGTAGTTTAAATAATTGAAGTTGAATTCCACTGTTTCAAATTACTAAGAATCAATTGAATATTTAACTACGGAGCTCGGAATCAGCTTATTACTAAGCTATTTAAATATTAATTAAACATTTGCATGGAACACAACGTTTCCAAATTGTCTTCTGCACTTTCACGTGACTGGTAGATATTGTTCAAACCGACCAAATTCAACCAATAACGTGCATGAAAATGTTCAATAAAACTTAAAGCTAGCCTTATGTAATTACTAGCCGATGCCCGCAGCTTCGCCCGCGTGGATTTAGGTTTTTCGAAATCCCGTGGAAACTCTTTGATTTTCCGGGATAAAAAGTAGCCTATGTGCTAATCACACTAATATTATAAGGCGAAAGTTTGTTTGTATGTGTGTGTGTGTGTGTGTGTGTGTGTGTGTGTATGTTTGTTACTCCTTCACGCAAAAACTACTGGACGGATTTGGCTGAAATTTGGAATGAAGATAGATAATATCCTGGATTAGCACATAGGCTACTTTTTATCCCGGAAAATCAAAGAATTCCCACGGGATTTTGAAAAACCTAAATCCACGCGGGCGAAGTCGCGGGCATCGGCTAGTCCAGGATATTATCTATCTCCATTCCAAATTTCAGCCAAATCCGTCCGGTAGTTTTTGCGTGAAGGAGTAACAAACATACACACACACACACACACACACACACACACACACACACACACACACACACACACACACACATACTAACTTTCGGCTTTATAATATTAGTGTGATTGTACAATTATTCATGCTTACGTGAAATAGTGTCAAGTATACCTATCTGCATTTCTGACCTAAACAGCTAAGCTGACACTTCGCGCAAAAAATAAGCTAGCCCTTCTGGAACCAGATGAGGCAATTAACTGCAGTAAAACGTTGCACAAGAATTTTTAGCACTAATGACTCTAGGGTCTCCATGGAAAATGGAACAAAAATGTAACTCTCGATAAGGCAGGAGGCATATTTACGCCGCTTACCGGTTTCAGCCATTTCAGCTGTACCTACCTCCCCCGGTCTTGATTCTTAATGCTTTTAACTTGAGGACCGATTCCCACTAATCAAGCATGACTATAAATGCCTAAAGGCAAAGATACCACTCGATTTACAGTTAGGAAAACGGGTATGATTAATTAAATTTACAGGGTCGAGATCTTTGTTATCCCAAGGGGCATTTGAATTTATGTATTGCAATATAATATTATGGTTATAGAAAGGCGTTTGTAAATTGGCCCTCTTCAGCCACGTGGCAAATTCAGAGCGGAAAAGAGGACTCTATATTGACAATTAGGAAAACGGGTACAGCCTAATGGCTGAAGTAATGGGGTAAATGTAATTTGCGAAATTCAGTTGTGGCTCTATTTGAATGAAATTCTTATGCGAGACGTTATCTGAAGGTATTTAAATTAGTTTGTAACTCGAACCCTTTCAGCCCATGGTGTGATAATGGTATATTACCTATTGATCTTTTATTTTTTTATACGCAGGAAATATCTGACACATACTCCTCCGTCAGGGAAACGGAAGGGTTATTTGGAGTTTGCACCCACTAAAATCTGTGTTTGTCCCTCGATAGGCTGGCGGTTGCACGGTTATCACTTATTAACCCCGACCCATAAAGAGGGGTGTTATAAGTTTGACGTGTGTGTATCTGTGTATCTGTCTGTGGCATCGTAGCCCCTAAACGAATGAACCGATTTTAATTTAGTTTTTTTTTTTGTTTGAAAGTTGGCTTGATCGAGAGTGTTCTTAGCACATCGAAGAAAATCGGTTCAGCCGTTTGAAAGTTATCAGCTCTTTCCTTCTTTCTTATTGAGGTTTTTGTCAGGGGTTTTTTAAATTTTGAGTTATTAGTACCTACTTATAATTGCTACCGCGCAACCTATTGATGTCATAATACAGTGAAAGAAATAGATGAAATATTGCAGGGGTAAAAGTAAACTTCGTTACTTTTGTAATTATTTGAGTGTTTTTTCAGCTGTAGCTGTAGATATAGGTTTGTGTGATTGACTGCAATCAAGTAAGTGATGATGCCAAGGAGGTGATGATGCAGCCTAAGGTGGTGCATAGAAGCTGTCAATTCACTTTTCTTTTGAACGTAGGAACCAATACTTATTACTCAACATTTTACTTTCATTTTATAATATTACGTTTTGCGAGACAGCTGGATGGCTGGTCGGTGGTCCTACCGCTTTGAGCCACAGGTAGGTTTACGGAATTCCACAATGTACCCGTGTTCCTACTGGTGGGTCTTAGGGATACCACCATATACTTTACCACCATGTACTTTTCCCTGTGACATATACATGGACTTGAGCTTTGACATAAAGCAATCAAGGTCTATATTACTTTGACATTGTTGTGTTTCAACTCTGGAAATCAATCAACGCTGACGAGATGTAAAATATCATACTAACCCTAGAACCCCTACTTTCAAAAGTAAGAAAAAATTAACTAGCAACAATGTAACATATGGGTACGAACGAAATCGTTTTCTTTTGTAATTCAGAATGTTGTAATTATTAAAATGGCAGGATAGCTATTCTCTTTTTGCTTTTGTCGAAGCAACTGTATAGTAAAAACTAAAAAGAAAAGCTAAAAGACTCTAACAAGACTCGTCATGTTGTCGACCTCTTTACAAAGAAGACTGACAGCAAGAAAAATGGTACAAAGTAATTAAAGTTGGAGAGCCGATTGGACGTAAATGTAAAGTTTTATGAAGGGACAAAGGTTTCAAGATATTTGGCACTAGGGACAAGTTCAAATCTCTTAACGGCTAACCTACTTACCCTTTTGGTTAAGTATCTCCAAATAGTATAAAAACAAAGTTACAATTTGCGTCGCTTATAACTTCTAAGCTTCAAAGTGGGTTTCTTTGCGGTTTTCAGCATCATTTAGAACATTTTACGAGGATTTTTAGGATCACTCGTGTGTCTATCAGTCTGTCACAGTCAACTACGACCTATCAATTTCTGTGACCCAAACACGGACGTGTAAAGTAAATGTATTGGGAATTAGATACTTTTAAAAAAAGTTTGCAAACTTTAGCGTGTGACATATCAAGTTATGAGGATTTTTTAGTTTTAATATTTTGGGATGTGGTTATTTTTTCTTTGTCTCCAAACTTCAGAGTCTAACCGGACCGAAAAAGACCCTGTCGTCATGTCGTCGAACTGTACATACAAAGTACCTACTCGTATCAACTCAATCGGTTGGACGATGCGCTGACGCATAGGTGACAAACGAACAAACATAATCATATCAGATTAACAGTTTCCTATGAAAATAACATTGAATAAGAACAAAAGGTTATACAATGATAACAGCAAAAGTAAAATTACACCAACTTGTCATACCTACATATTACATAGTCTGCACAATAACTATACAATTGTAATATAACAGTAAAAAAAGCTTTATAGCCCAAATTGGGTTGGTAGATCAGTTTTATGATAGGTCAACTCAAAGGCCATGACACCAATTATATTGTTTCTGTTATTGATATGTGAAAAGCCATTGAATAAATCAGATACCTATTCGTAATTTGAACTACTTACATATTATTATTATAAGTACGACAATCAGCTAATAATAATCAATATAATCTATACAGCTCAAACCGTTGCGTCTAGAAACTTCAGATTTTTCATTTATCTTTACTTAGGATGAGATTTACTATCTAGGTATCTTTAGAGCCTATTTTTGACTTAACTAAAAACATCCTACTCTAATAGCTAACGAAGATTTATGTGGCGATGGAAGTAGGAAGTATGTATTCTGTTGTGTTGTGTCTGTATGTCTGTGTGTGTGTGTGTGTGTGTGTGTGTGTGTGTGTGTGTATGTGTGTGTGTGTGTGTGTGTGTGTGTGTGTGTGTGTGTCGTGTGTGTGTGTGTGCTGTACCTAAAAATGCAACCTCCATAGAGAAATAAATCCTTTGTTCAACTTTGACGTCCACAGTACGATATGATAAAGAAAATTAATGTTTTATAATATCAAATTTACACCTACTACATTCCCCATAGACACATTAACCGGTCGAAATACCTAGGTTGAATTTAATCATGAACTTGTCATAAAAGTTATTTTAACACGATTCTCATTTGTTTCACTGTTTCAATACATCAGTTGGAAATGTTTGAGTTTCATATGAAACACGTGGCTCAAGTCGCATTGACTTACCAAAATAATCCATTAGAACTTCTATTATAAACCTGTCAGAAAGTTGGTACCTATAGCATGGTTCTAATAATGTTTATGTGTGTACAAAGTTATGCCTAGTGTTAATAGCATTAGAAATGTGTAAAGGCAAAAAGGTGTTTATGGACAAAATTATTTCAGTTTTCAAATGACATAATAGGTATCTCTCTGATTGCATTGAATTCCACATTGTTGAGGGTCGTAGCCACTTTCCACTAACCATAAAGATAGAAGTTTTCTTGGAATAATAATGCAATGGACTCCCACACCCTTCCGTACACGACTCCACGAAGAAAACGAAATTTCGACTCCTAGGATTTACTTTAATTAGCAGATATTAGTGAAAATTGTCTTAACATACCTACTCTGTGAGGAAAGGATATAAAAAGGCCACATCCAACCCTTCAAAGTCGGTCAAACATCCAATTACCGACGAAAGATCCCTATGGATTCTGTTAAAATATTGAGTTTAGGAATACTTAAATGAAATTTAATTTAAGTTCGAAACCAAATTAAGAACTTTTATAAGTAAGTAAGTAAAACTTAATCAGTATTATATTAATAAACTCAAGAACAAAAATAAATCAAATTTAAGCCTACATTATTGCTTTAAATAAACATATTCTAAACACATTTTGGTCAGGTTCTCAACAAGTCAGGTTAAGCCTATGGTTCGCTGCGAGAGTAGAGCCGGGTACTTTACAGGATAAAATTATATCCAAACCCGTAGCTTTATCGGTATAAAGGACATAGGATATCCTGGATAGGAATTATCTTTACACCAATAAATTGATAAGTTAGAGTCTCTACTAATATTATAAAAGCGAAAGGTGATTGTCTGTGTGTTGGTCTGTCTACTAATTATTGGCGTCACTCAGAAAAGCAGGTATTATTTAAATATTTTTATCGAATTATTGGAATGTCCTCTCCAAAACCAACACAAAAAACACAAGTTTAATGTGTAAGGTTATCCGAGAGTTTTAATCTAAACAAACTAATGCCAAAATAAATAATTTAATTAGAGCGTGATTGCTATCACAACATCTAATTATTCAGTTCACAATCCAAATACCGAAAATATGCGATATCGCTCCGAATCTCAGAAGGAGACTGAACTAAAACCTTCAAAACACCCGTATTTATGCAAGTTCAATCTTGTTGGCCTCCTAGTAACAGATTGTATGACATCGAATGAGCCAAATATCGATTTTATCAAACTACCTGCATTAGATAAATTAATAATTTTATATTATTGTTGACAATTCAAATCAATTTTTAAAAGTAACCTTACATAATTTTCTCAGAGGTCTCACGGGATTTTTAGAAAACCGAAATTCACGCGGATTAAATCGCGGGCATTTTGTACCTAGTGGGCATTAATAGATCAATCAGTCACCTTTTCCTATAACATAATATTTAGATTTGCGTTTAGGATTTCGGTATACCTACTCGAAAGCGCTTAATGGCTTGTTTCGATTTTAAAAGTAGAAAAATCTAAAAAGTTCACTGTCAACACTGAGTGGCCCTCATGTCCTTGGATTGTACTACTACTGTAGTAGTACAATCCAAGAGCCTGATACTTGTGGTTACATTACGCAGTAAGGCTTTTGTGGCTTTATTTGAAAAGGTTTATTGTGTGGGTTTGTTGTAGCGCCATTATTGTGTTCCATACTTTG
This sequence comes from Maniola jurtina, assembly GCF_905333055.1. Classification (NCBI taxonomy): domain Eukaryota; kingdom Metazoa; phylum Arthropoda; class Insecta; order Lepidoptera; family Nymphalidae; genus Maniola; species Maniola jurtina. Next base: position 9,067,906 of record NC_060046.1, on the reverse strand, counting down.
ACCCGAACAATGGAGGTGAAGCGCGATCTTTTGACAGTAAAATATAGAGATGTGTGAAGTATCATAAAATATTATTTTTCTCTATGATAAACAAGATAAAGTTGAAAACTAAAACCCGACAGCGATCGTCTTAATAAACGCTAAATATTATGGTAAAGTTGTTTTTCTGTCGCTTGGTCTATTTTAATGTTGTGGTACATTTATATTTATGAACTCAGAATTTTTTCCTCTTTCATTTGACACCCCACTCGATACAATAGCAAAACAAAAATTTTGGAGACTCCACTTTTTTCATGTAACATCCGTTAAGTTTCAACTGCACATAACATAATTGCCTTTTCAGGTACCTAATGGCATTTTCAGCTCACTGAAAAATTTAATGTTAATAATGAAATTTAATAAGGTACCTATATGTCCGAAATATAATTATGTTGCACCTAGCTTTTAAAGCTCACAGCAAATAGGTCAGAAGGATTTATTTATTTTAAAATCTTTATTATACCCAAATTGGTATACTTACTACGGAAAAAAGAAAACTATGAACTAGAATACAATTTCACAATATGCAAAGGCGGTCTTATCTCTAAATAATGGCGATCCCTTCCAAACAACCTTTGCAGAAAGATATTTTCAGTACCGATTATTATTGTAGGTACGGTTCTTCTTTCTTTATTCCTCATTGCTGAGAGTCATGATCCCTTCCCATTACTCATAATATAATGGTAGGCGTTTTCTCGGAGTAATAATGGGGTGGCTACCCAATGGCCCAAATCCTTCTGCATACAACTCGTTGAGAACTAAATTTCGACTGTTAGATTTTACAGCTATTAGATAATTATTATCCAGACGCTAATGATAATAACCGAGACCGATAGGTTAACGAGCTCTGCTAGGCACGGAGATGACAAAAAAGCCGAATTTGGAAGGTCCAAAATTGACCACCCGCCCAGTTACCGACATGGGTCGGTGCTTATGCGTTATTACAACTATTTAGGCCACATGCCCCATGTAACTACAATACTGACGCAAAATTTCGAGGCACTTTTGAAGACATTTCAAACTGTTATAAAGATGGGTATATATTACTCGTACCTACTAACTTTGTGAACCTGTAGTGCTCCGCGCTAGTCCCTAGAGAATACGTTCTAGTGCTCCAAAAATGTAGGTTTGTGTAAAGTTCTCGTTGGTGGAGCGGTGTCAATTTTGGCACAAACAACACAAGGGAAAAGAGTTCAGGTTCGCAAACGTCAGAGGTAGATACGAACCTCAAAGTTATGGACCTACACAAACTGGCTGACTCACATCGGTTTCACTAGAGTGGAATTTTTCAAAATCCTTTCTTAGTCTACGTCAAACGTCTACGTTATTGGCCAGAACGTACATGCAATACATATTTTTTTAATAAATAATTTATTGAAAGCAGCTTACGACTAATACGAAAGTGTATGTCTGTTACTTTATAATCGATTTCGATGACATATGGTTTAGATACAGTTTGAATTCCGGAGATAGGCTATGTTTTTTATGTTTCTTTGTATAAAAGTGAAAAAGTTCATCTGAGTTTCCGAAACCTATGCGAATAAAGTCGCGGGCATCGACTTGTCAGCTATAAAATATCATCTTAGTAAAAATCACTTTGAGGTCTAAAAAAATGAGGCCCGCAATTTCATTAATTACATCTGCACATCTCGAGAGGAATTCCGGGTTGTGTAATCCGGCAACCCGCAGTGTGGCAGCGTGTGATGCGGTTAATCTCTATGAATCTCCATCCATTTATATAATGAGAAAAAATGGTATGTACCGTAGAAAACTAACTAGGTTTATAATATTAGAAAATATACACAGATATTAAATTATTCTGTACATATTATACGAAACATAAATACTTAATTTAAAAAGTTTTTTAAAAACCCGGCTGCGATTCGCACTGATGGTCTCATGGGTTGTGTTTATGTATAAGTTTTTTTTTTCACTATAATATATTACTTATGAGTTTTCTACAACAACCCATCGCGTCGCTATAAACTGACTTTCATCTTTCTAAGGTCCAGTTACATGACAGACGGTTAAAGTTACGTCATGGTTTTCGTTAAACTTTTGCACCATAAAAAGCAAAGTGTATTGCATAAGTTAATATTCATAGCTCCAAAATTAAGGTCAAAGGTAAAATTTGGTTAAAACAACAGTTAACCACTGACTCGGGCAACCCATTTTGATTTATTGGCGGTCAAAGTTTAATTGGTAACCGTATCATAACTTGAACAGCTTTTAATCATTTTGGTGTTAGTAAAATACTTTCGGCCTTAAGTTAAATAAACTTATGAGATTGAAAAATAATTTATTTCTCTCTACTCTCATTTTAAGTTCATAGTCTCTCTTGATGATACAAAAGGTCACTGAGCAATCGTAAAATCGTAAAACAAAAGAAAAAAGATCAATCAGAGAACTGAAAGAACCAATATCGAGTACAATCATTAATTATCGCTAGCTCAGATGCAGCTTAAAAGCACAGTCACTGAACACAATTACACAGTTGAAATAACGTGACTTGATTGTTTTTTTCTGCGAGACAAGTTTGGGCGTGATTACAATCATACCTGATAGAAAATAATGGTGATAATTAATCAATCTAAATATATAAAAGCAAAAAATGACAGACTGACTGATTTATCAACGCACAACTATCAAACTATTGCACAGATCGGGCTGATAGGCATGCAGATAAATGAATGACGAACCTTCATATCGGCTTAGAAAGGATTTTTGAAAATTCAACGTCTGAGGTATCCCCTAGGAATTAAATTTCCAAAAAAAAAAAAATAAGGGATCCTGATCCTGTATTGTATATGCTAAAACATGGTACGAGGTGGTGGCTGAAATTTGGGATGAAGATCATTCCTTTCAGCCGAATAGGTTCAGTCATTGTGGTGTGAAGGAGTAACAAACATCCAAACAACCAAACTTTCACCATATGAAATAGCTGTATTTTAGCACAGTTAACCACATTTTGTATTTTTGGTTAGCTTTGCTGTGATTTTTCTGTACTTAATAATGATATAATTAATTATTATTAAATGTCATATCATTATTTAATTATTGTGTCAGTTATTTATAATATTGTCTCTTTTTCATATTATAAAAATCTGAAGAAACAAATTGTTGCTAAGCGTCTTATTTCCCATAAACAATTTAGCTATTAATTAAACATTTAGTTTTAAATAACGTTTAAGCGCTCCAGAGTCGAGTACCTACAACAGACTTAATGAGAGAACCGCAGTGCACTGGACAAAGAGAATTTAATCAAATCTAAATGTTCTACAATTAATGTGAGAAAAAAGTGAGCATTCCTCTATATAATATTAATGTTAACACAAGCATTAATGCTAATGTTATTATATATGGAAGTTTAACATATAAACGGTAAAGTTAGCGGCAAAGTATAAAAAAAACCGGCCAAGTGCTAGTAAGACTTGCACTTTATTTAATGACTAGCTGATACCCGCGACTTCGTTCGCGTGGATGTAGGTTTTTTAAAATTCCCGTGGGAACTCTTTGATTTTCCGGGATAAAAAGTAGCCTATGTGCTAATCCAGGGTATAATCTATCTCCATTCTAAATTTCAGCCCAATCCGTCCAGTAGTTTTTGCGTGAAGGAGTAACAAACATACACACACACACACACACACACACACACACACACACACATACAAACTTTCGCCTTTATAATATTAGTGTGATGTAGTAACCACAAATTCACGGTTTTCGGATTTATTCCTTTACTTGTGCTATAAAACCTACCTACCTGCCAAATTTCATGGTTCTATGTCAACGGGAAGTACCCTATAGGTTTTCTTGACAGATATGACGGACGGACGGACGGACGGACAGACATACAGACAACAAAGTGATCCTAAAAGGGTTCCTTTTTGCCTATCGAGGTACGGAACCCTAAAAACATAATAAAATTAAGTAACTAAGTAAACATAAATGAATAAAAACAATCACCATCTTCACAACTCATCATTGGCCCACTACTGAAAGGAGAAGGGTTTTCATTCGACATGCATTAGGTTTAATAAAAGATTAGCAGTCTTTACACACTCCTTAAAAATATTATGATGGACTCTCAGGCATGTGGGTTTTCTCATGATGTTTTCACAGTTTTTGTAAGTGACATAATGGGCTCTCTCCGTCACTCGCTTCATACAATCATAGTTCCAATTTCATTTGAATATTAAGCAACCAAAATCCCTGAAATTTTGCAGAAATATTCTAGAAACTAATATCTGTGTCTGTAGTGTTTTAGATTTTTCTAAAAATATGTAGTTTTAAAATTACAAGATTTGTATGTAAATTTTTAAGACCGCGTAACTTTGAAACCGAATATTTTAACAGAAATCTGGAAAACCACAGACATAGATATTAGTTTCTAGAATATGTCTGCAAAATTTCATGGACTTTGGTTGCTTAATATTCAAATGAAATTGGAACTACGTTTGTATGAAGCGAATGACGGAGAGAGCCCTCTTAAGCAAGCTTGTGTATATTTACTCTAAGTTATGTAGATACGTGTAACGTGACAGTGATAAAAACATAATGTATAATAAACGTTTTTGTCTTAACTTATTCAATGTTTCTGTAATTTACTTCCTAGCAAGAGTTCTGTTAACAAATACACTCAAATATTTCATTTTCGCTAAATTTCTTTTAACACAAATTGTTTTATTCAGTAAGATTAAAATGTAATGGTCGCTTTCGGGATGACGCTTTTTATGTCTTCCGAGTCGTTAAATTACTAAGTGGTGGTGGAGTTGATTCTATGTCTTTAAACCCTTGCTTTTTTCCTTTTAGAGATATCTGTTGAGTTACACAAATTAAAAATAATTGTTTGAAATTAGAAGCAACCAAAAAAAACATTATCGCAGAATAGCAACCTTTTACGTATGAAGCGCAGGAATGAAATATTGAACCCCAGTGTAAGTTTTAAATTAACATACGTGATACCCCGAGTTACGTATATAGATATATTTTAATCTGCCTCATAAAGAGTTGCTTGTCTATGTAAAATTACGAAATTACATACATACCTAAACGCTGATAATATGTCTCTTTTATACTTAAAAACTGTTCCAAAGTTACACAACAATTTTCTCCACGCATATCTGTTCTATGCTCATTATTTTCGCCTCCCCATTTTGCAAGGCCAGTAATATGAATACCTACTATGTTGTGAGAAATTATTACCCATTTCTTAATTTTATACATAATGCTAACCTAAATAAGAGAACAATGAAATATAATTAACAGGAACTTATTTTTTGGTTAGTTAGAAGACCCTTGTTACAACTTTGTTGGGAACTTATGGAAGTTTGTACGACATGCTCTTAATTAAAGGTACCTACTCAAAGAGTCCCTTAACATTTCTGCTTACAATTACTGGTTCCTTTCAACGAATCAAAAAACTTCGTTTTATTACATTACTTTATGCTTGACTGGGAATTTTCAGGTAATAATAATAAGATGTGATAACCGCAGGAGCATTCTCAGGTAATTCTACGTATCAAGAAGTAGCGGTTGAAGTTGAAAGAGTGTTACTTTTTTTTTCTTTTTAACTAAGCCGAAAAATACATTCCTATATTGACACTGCCCCAAGATCAGGACTATGAATAGGTATTGTTACTTACAGACCTAACAAATAACCAGACAAACTATAACAATACCGTAATAGTATAAAGAAGAGTAGAGGAAAAGAGTTAATGCCAATATCCTTAGTAATTTATGTTCCTATAACAAAGCTGGTCTGCAATTTGTCAACAGTCACGTCTCAAAAGCGATGTTCTATAGCGGAGATACAGCTTTATCTCAGTTTACAATGCTAACATATTACAGACACAGTTTAGCAAGCATACAGTTGGAAAAAGCATATATTTAGTACTACCTGATACCCGTGACTCCGCGTAGATTTTAGTTTTTAAAAATCCCTTATTAATTAATTTAGATTTCAGTTTTTAATATAGATAGAGATATACGCAGAGAAAGTGTTGCATGTAGAAACAATTTATTTTCACAAGGAATCATAATATAGGTAAATTCGTGTGTTTGTTCTATTCCTGATATATGAAACTGAACGGATAAAAAAGTCGTTTTATTAATCATTCTAATAGTCATAATTTATAATTACGTATATGAGCACGTACTAGGTTAACATGAAAGTGACAGTCATCCACGATTAAAATATGTTGGCTCGAACTGTTTGATTGCTAAACTATGGTATAGCAATGTGACGTGTCACCGTCTATCTCCCCTTGATTCATATTGATGATAACAAATAGCTTAGGTTATGTGAGCAAGCGTACGCGTTGTCCTGTAAGTTGTTCTCTTTGTTTCAGTCTCTGTACGTATCATAGAGTTTTATCTAATGTCAAGCTATCTTGTTACTTGCGACCAAGAAAAACCTAACATGTTTATAACATGTTTTTGTTATCTCGAAGTTTGTTTTCTTTCTTACGCTTTTCTTACGACAAGAATTTTTGCAGTAGTTTTGTTGATGGAAGATCCATTAACAAAACTACTAGGTAGTTCAGTAAATATGTAAGGAATAATTAGATGCCCTCCGAAAAAAGACCTACCGTAATTTGACATAATGTATCGTTAGGGGGGCATGTCAAGAGGTCACAGGAAAAATAAAAAGGTCGCGCTGATTGCTGATTTTGAGAAATTCAAAAAATGAATAAAAAAATTTTGAAATGCTTTTTTCTTGGAAACTATTGGTTTTAGGAAAAAGTTTTTTAAATAAAAATGTAGAGGGCATTGCAAACTACATTTTTTGTCATTGGAGTGACATCATCCGACTTGAAATACAAAAAGTAGAGGGCGCTAATGGATCAAAAAAGTATTTCAACGCTATTTTCGATAGGAAAAAATGATTTTTTTATGATAATGTAAATTGGAAAGTTGTTTGTCACAAAATTAGCTACAACTTTTATTTAAACAAAATTTTTATAAAACTTACCGTTCTCGAGGTACAGGTGAAAAAGTGCAACGGAGCACAGCTAACGGTTCTTTTGTTACTAAATGAAAAAAACAAAATTGTCGAATAAAAGTGTTTGTTTCAAAAGAAAGAAATAAACGTGATGCAAAACATAGATAAATTCACCTAAGTTCAAATTTTTGTTAAACAAAAGTTCAAATTTTTTGATAAAAAAGTAAGAAAACAATTACTGCTATTTCATTTGAATTTAAAAAAAGATAAAAACTGAATGGCATGAGAACTGTGCAACGGCACGGTACATAATGTACAATTTGTACACTTCGACAAGTTCCAGCTCGAAAACGGTAAGTTTTATAAAAAATTTGTTTAGATAAAAGTTGTAGCATGTAATGACATGGATTCGAAACATGGCTGTTAACTCTATGGCCTTATAAAAAAGCTCAATCATACAGCGGCCGATGAAGAGAGCTATGCTTGGAAACTCCAAGAATAGCTCACTCTATCGGCAACGGGGTAGGAGAGCTATGCTTGTAATTTTCCTACTTTATCAAATCAGAAATCAGGAGATACATAGAAGAACCAGAGTAACTGTAACTGACGTAACAAAACGGGTAACGAAGCCGAAGTGGTAATGGGCAAGTCATAATCGAAAAACTGATAGACTTTGGGGTCCCAGGGTGCTGGGGACCTCTTACAGACCCTCAAGTTGGACAGACGATGTCAAGCGAGTCGTAGGGGGCCGCTGGATTCTGGTGGTCCAGAACCACCGTTAGAGCCTCGCTAGCCCAACGGTTGAGAAGCAGACTGAATTTCGAAAGGTCGGCGGTTCAAACACCACCCGTTGCACTATTGTCGTACCCACTCCTGGCACAAGCTTTACATTTAATTGGAGGGGAAAGGGGAGGCTAATCTAAAAAATAATTTTAAAAAAAACCTTTAAAAAAAAAGAAGGCGGCGTATACAACACAAGTACACTTTACAAGACACATGTGTCCAGCCGTAGATATTTATCCTTTGACAATAATGATCATTTTTGACACTAATTAACGGGACTTAATTAACGCGTAATTTGTGTATGTTTTACTGTTTTCTCTTTTAACATAGGACTGGATATTTTTCTGAGATAAAAGCGGGCTTAAGTCTGCTAACAGGACGCCAGCTTTTGAGATCGGTTTAGTGGTTGAGCCATAATAGATCGAAAGACACACTTTCGCATTTATAATATTAATAGAATAATTTTCTTTTGAAGTCCTTTGTTAAGCTTAAAGCTTATTGTTTCGTTTAACTTTTAATTAAGCTTATTTCCTGACTAATTTCCTTGAATAACTCTACCGATAATAAATTAATGGTATATATAGACAGGCGCTTAATAAATACTTGCAGAAAATATTATTTAGCACAAACCGCAATTATCTCCGCTTTGAGGATAATGAAGTGAATAGATTGAGTCAACTAAAATATTCAAATTCAGCTTCATTGCGACCGCGTTTTGAGTAGGTGGCTTTATTGTGGAAGTTCATACTTGTGTCGAACAATAGATGTGAAGAGTTAAACTTGGCTTTAAACTTTGTAAAACAGTTTTTAGCCACTATGGCCTAGTTTTACTGTATGACGAACCTTCCCAGAGTCACAGATTTTAATTCTTGACTTTTACCATATGAATGCAGGAGCTGAAGAACAAAACGGTGTAAGTGCATGATACTAAATAAAGAAGGCTCAAAAAACTGAATGGGAGCTGTTAAAACTTTTCTATAATTGAATCGTTTTATTCGAAATCATAAACTTTGGACTCAATTTTAGCACATTTTTAGGCCATTTTACTTGGAAATAAGTTAAAGTCTGTATTCAATGATTAAAATCATGAACTTTGGACTCAATTTCAGTACAGTTTTAGGCCGATTTGTTTAGATATGAGTTCATATTGTATACAGTGTGATACGAGTATAAACGTCCGGATAGAAGAAAAAAAAGTATTATAATAAGAAATGTTATCACCCCGTGTTATTTACTAGCTCCTCAATGATAATATCTTTTTGCCTCATGAAGAGCAAATAAGCATTTCTACCCAGGCGCGTCCCAAAGACCACAACTTTTTGACTCTGTGGTGAAGCGCATGAATAAACAATGTATTTTACTTTTTCATTCAACTTTTCAAAAAGTTTTGCGTAGGTAACCTAATTTCCATACTTTTGCATTATACTAAAATGAGAAATGAGAATATCGTATTTAGTTTAAAAGCAAAAGAAGAGCAAATAAATTTAACTTGTAGCTCTCAGAAGTCGGAATAATACACTTTTCTATGTGAATTGTGTCATTTTAATACAATAGCATGATATTATAATTTCGAACAAATATTCGCCTGTCAATATTCCAGATTCGAAATTTACTCTATATCGAAGGTATTCGTCAAGACCTCGCTATATATTCTTTATCTCTGAATTTTATTAAGAATCCATTTGTTTCTTTGTTTTTTCGGGACTGTAAAAAAATATTATCCATTGATATAAAATACATCTTTATATAGTAAAACCACAAGTAAAACTGGTTTTTATCCATTTTTAAATTTAATAGCCTATGTTACTACTGGATAAAGTAGATTTTTAATTGTGAGGGATTATTAAAATGTGTTAAGTAGTTTCAAAGTTTATCGATTACAAATAGACAAACAAACAAATATTCTATCTTCATTAATCTTACCTAATAGTTGCATATCAATAATAATTGCAGCTTACGAAACCCCACGAACTTTAGTGTGACTTGAAACCTTTATCGCTTGTATGTTGAGTGATTTTATTATTTTCGACGAAGTTTTAAATAAAAATTGTGTCACAAAGCATTGTGAAGACGTACTTATGGAATACAAAAGACCACTGAGGGATCGCGAAATCAAACAATGGAGAGAAAAAACGTATTCCGAGCACCAAAGGGATCAATGTAGGACAAAATCATTAATTAGCGCCAACTCATGTGCAGGTATAAGGCACAATGTACCTATGGCTGAAACAATAATATTACATATGATGTTGTTGAATTTACCTAAGACAATAAGGTTATGAACTTTTTATAAACGTATTGGATATTGGATTGTGATTCATAAAACTTGTAGAATGTAGATAGATATGTATCACTATCTTGCATTTGAAAGCATTTTTTTGTTGGTTTGACCTTCAATCACGCCGCAATGAAGCAACGGATTGACGTGATTATGTGCATGGATACACTTATACTTTTTATCTAGGAAATCAAAGAGTTCCCGCGATATTTTTAGAAACCTTAACATACGCAGACTTTGTTAATACAAAGTGGGACACTTTGTACATTTTATCCACTCTTTTTAGGACACTGTGTATATTAGTTGGTCACTTTGCGGTATCAATAAGAGTGGATATTTTCTTTAATCCAAGATACTTGCTAAGATACTGAGAAGCACGGGAAAATGGCCACGTGAGTCGTGAGCGTGACGGACGTTACTGACCGTGGATTTATACTTTTTTCGTTCCATTTACAATAAACAACGACGTCTTTAATCTGCTGATACCTAATACTTAGGTACCTATATTATGTGAAAGAGCTAGAACGGCATGGCACCGAGTTTAGAGAACAACCGTATGCATGTGAAAAGTCCCTTATGTTTATGGCTCCCGGCTTTATATGCTGAGTTCAAGCTTCAATAGATTTATCTTTGAATAGTGGTCAAATAATTCACTCCAATCACGTGCTCAATTACGCGGCACTTTTAGATACCCGCGCCTCTACAGTCAATATCCGGCCGTATCGAGGTTTCCTTTAAGACTAGTGGAACATAGAATGCTAAAATGTACGTTACATAACATTTGAAAGCCTACTTAGTACTTACAAAAATCTCAGAAAAGAAGTTTTAGTAGATACCAAATACAAAAAAGAAATATGTACCTACTAACTTTTGTTGAACCTTTGTTAAAAAACTGATTTATCTATTTACTAACCAACAATAAAATAAAATAACATTTTAATCCATAAAGTTATTCTAGCACGGAAATTATATTTGACAAACTTATAATTTTCCAACATAACTAGTTTGAATGAAAGTCTGACATTGTTAGATTATATCCACAAATAGAATCAGTGTTTGGCCTTTCGGTAAAAAATTAAGAACGCATGTTTCAGGATATTTGGAAATTCCACCCCTTGCCGATTCTCAAAATTTCCTCAAGTGAAGCTGGGGTGGGTTAGCTAGTTACCCTAATGAAACAGGAAGAAAATTTTGTCTATTAGAATAAACGAGCCTACGCATTAGACATTTTTAATTTATTCTCTAACTTTTCCGAAAATTGCTAACTTCTGTTTATAACAGTTATTTATAGGTTTATATTTTATATTCCTTGTTATTTAGATGCGAAATTTTTATGAAGTTCGCGTGTAATTGAGTGGTAAACAGTCTTAAACGATCCTTGTACACGACAGAAACAGAACAGTGAAAAATACTGAACAGAATTAGGTTATTTGCGAAAACAAAATTATATTTGGAATTATTTGTTTTTGTGGTAGGTACACTGACTGTAGATCCAATTACACGGAGCATGTTTTTGAATAAACAAGCAAATTTTGCTTCAGGCTAACTTGTTCTGTTATAAGGAAATGATGATAAACTTTTGTCTTTAATCACATGACGAGTATGATCCCAACTAATATTATTATTATTATAAATGTAAAAGTGTGTTTCTTTATTGGTTTATCTTTCCTGATGTGACTTTTTATAATATAATAATATTATATGTAGTTAAAAACCTGGAAAGTGGCATAGCGTCAGTGAAGTTCTAAGAGTTGCGGCATGATTGAAGAACAAACTAACAAATAAACACACGTTCACATTCATAACATTATGGGCAGTAATTATAAAGTGCAGGTTACACTACGTCACAAGAAATGCACGTACTAAAGCAATTTTAAGATCTATGAAAAAGAATATTGCAATTTCTATTCTAGAAAGTCTAGAGCGTTGGGTAGTGAATTATTCTCGACTATTACGAAGACAAATGAAATAGGTATGCAAATATGGACTGCGAAATGGTCTGCGAGTTGTGACTCTCGGCGTAGGAATGTGATGTATCGTGAAAGCAACGGACTTTTAGTCGACTGAACTGCATCCAGTTAAAATATCTGTAGTAAACTGACACTGGAATTCATCATAGTCAAGATAGGGGCTTCTTTAGGAGACCTTTAAGACAATATAAAACTTAAGGCTATCGTTGTCAACGATCCCCCGTCGATTTCCTACGTATGATATTATTGTTCTTATCTCTATCTGCCCTGGTTCGTGCATTCTCGGTTCCTAGATCGGTACATTTGTGATAACTAATTGAAATTGCTGTGATTGGCTGAATTTACCATGTTCTTGCTGCGACAGTGAGTTTGAGCCACTAGCGGAACAATGTTAGCCGGTCAGAAATGATTGCAATTAGTCAACCTGTTTGACGTCCGTGTTCTGTTTTCGATTACAAAAAAGAAAAAATTGTTGTTGCAATCATCAATTTTAGCAAATAGTGAAAGAGAGTCGGCCAATCAGAGGTCACAACTACCGTCACACTTTCTGTCACACTATGGCAGTAGGCATACCGAGTAATGAAAACAATTTTTAAATTCTGTCTAGGAAGTAGTAGGGTTGCCACCTGCCTCTTTTTGATTTACAGGCTACCACCATCAAAAATACGGGGTTTAGATTTGAAGAAATTTGAAAATTTGAAGTATTTAAAGAAATAGGCGGTGGTTCTCTCTGAAATGCATGGAAAGCCTATTTAGATATTTCAGTTTATTTGTAAGTTTTGTATTTTTTCTCCGTATGTTGCCGTGTCTTGATTGGTGAACTGTGTTTGCAATGTGGTTTTAAATAAAAGATTTATTCATTTAAATAGCTTTTAAAAACTCTTAAGTTTTGTAAAGCAAAATGTTATACATTTCATGCATACAATCTTTTCATTTTAACTTTAAATTACATTTAATTTGTAATTCCACCTTCACAGTATCAATACTATGGCCGTAGCCAGGAATCGATTGCGGGAGAGGTTTTATCAGGGCCGGAACTGAATCCTGTCATGAGGAAAAAAACATTCGCTCAACTTTATGGGCTAATTACCTGGTTAGTGGAATTTCGCCTTTCAATTTGACAGTGAGATAAAATACAACAATAAAAAATCGCGAGCGCAGTGAGCGTAAGTGTTTTTGGTTCAATACAGAAAAAATTAAAGTGAAAGGGAAACGAGTTTAGCCATAGCAAGATTATATTTTTAAAGCTTCCTATCCATACTAATATTACGAATACGACAGTATATCTATTTGCCTATCTATTTGTTACCCTTTCACGGCCCATCTTCTTTACCAAAATTTTGGTACTTACTATTCAGAGGTAACTTGCATCCCAGACATTTTTTTTTAGGCGGCTTTTTAGCCCGGAAAATCCCCCACGGAATTTTTAAAAATCTAAATTCATGCAAACGAAATTGCGGGGTTTACACCAAGTAATACAAATTCAAAGCGCGAGTGAAGTGAGCGCGAAATGTTTGATATATTTCCAAAAAAAATTGGTAAGCAAATGCAAGAAATAGTGTAAGTATTAATTATTTTAGGCTTAGGTTTTTGACGGCTTCCCAGGCGCAGTCGCCATTTCTAAATTTCTGGTCTGATGGGAGGCTTCGGTCATGGCTAGTTATATGGTTACTATGGCCCTAACGGCCAAGAAATTAGACTGAATCATCACTTACCACTAGAAAAGATTAAAGTCACGGGCTAACTTGTATAAAAAAGGCTTACATCCTCAAACCAAGCCCCGCTGCCTTGGCTACGACCATGATCAATATCGAGTGGGTTTCGGCTACGCTTTGCCGCAAAAGGAAAATATTCTTTCTACTGGACATAACGTCAGTGTTTGATTTCGCCAGCCAGCTCCTGCTGAATTTGTAAAAAACCGGCCAAGTGCGAGTCAGACCCACGCACCGAGGGTTCCGTATTCGGGTATTTTTTCCGACATTTTACTCGAGAAATCAAAAACTGTTATGCATTAAAAAAATATGCATAAAAATAAATAAAAATCTGTTTTAGAATGAACAGGTAAAGCCCTTTCATATGATAACCCACTTGATATATGTAGTTATCTTACTTTGAAAATTGAAAATACTAATATTTGTTCATGAGCACATGACAGACGGATAGAAGGACAGATGGACAGACGGACAGATAGAAAGACTGACAGACTGACAGACAACGGAGTGATCCTATAAGAGTTCTTTTTTGCTTTTGAGTTACGGAACCCTAAAAATATTTAGTTTTATTTGCCCCGTATTTTATTTTCATAATTACAGGTTTCTGTATCCTGAAATACGGGGTAACCAGTAAAATACGGGGCCTCTGGCAACCCTATTCGGAAAACACTGTCACATTCAAGTTAATGTCAAATATTTTGTTTTCAATTACAGAAAGCTGCAACAATCATTATTACAATATTTTCTTTATTGTGATTGGCTGAAATTTTGAGTTTGAGCCAATAAACAGACTGTTTGCCAATTAAACGTCATAACAATATAAATGCCAGAAAGTTTAACCAAATAAAACAAACTTAATGAGAACCTAGTGAGAATGCAAACGGCACACAATTTATAATACATATTATGTTAGTCGTATATAATAGATATTATAGTAGTCGTTCACTTTGGTAATAGTCAGATTGTCATCAGTAAAATTGATATTGGTTGATGTATCGTAAATTATTGTTTCGGTGACAAATATTTTTATTATCTATTTATCTTTGAACAGAATGGAATAGAATGAAATGGAATGGAATACAATGATAAATTTTTATTCCTGTAAACTTTTAGGTAAACTTCAAAGTGTTTTTGGATGGTCAGAAAAATTTACCACTGGTTCGGAATGCCGTTCCTACGTTTTCTAGGGTTTCGTACCTCAAAATGAAAAACGGAACTCTTATAGGATCACTTTGTTGTCTATCTGTCTGTCTGTCGTGTGTGTCAAGAAAACCTCTAGGGTACCCGTTGACTCAAAACCATGAAATTTGGCAAGTAACCTAACTGCGTAATTTTGGGTAGTTTTTTTAATCGATAAAGAAAGTTTGCGACATTGTTCAATAAAAAATTTGGATTCCAACTCCTCAATCCTGATGTTGCAGGGGACCTGACTACTAAAGCTAATGGGATTTAAAAAGTGTCGATTATTAATTGATATTGAAGGTATCTATACCAAGTAAACACTTTGTCGTTGACCTCAACCCTGATGCTGTAAGAAATTGCATTCCTAAATCCTGGTGATCCCTCGGGATTTGAAAAGGATCATCCGTTTAAATATTCTTACGTGATACAGAAACAAGTTGCATCCCGGGGACCGGCTATTACGGAGAGGCAACTTTTGTTCTGGGAAATGAAAGGATCGGGATTTTTAAAAACCTAAATCCACGCGAGCGAAGCTGTGGGCATTAGCTAGTTGTAAATATATTTAAAAGCTACTATAAGATAATAGATAAGGTACTTATTTCCTTATATTTTTATTGTATGGCAGCGCGCGGTTTTAAATTATAAATTGCACGTCCTGTCCTTTTCTGTAATACATTTTTTTCTCAATATCTACCGCTTTATCTCATAGCAAGAGTCCGTAAGACATAATACAGTGAAAATAGGCAAAATATACAATTTTTGCAGTTTCCACGTCAGTACCTGTCGAATTTTTCTAACAGTGTAAGCAGCAGAGCTGAGTTTACCATCAAGTGTTGATATGTGGGTGTTCCATCTAACATTATACCGAGAAACACGGGGTTCTACTTTATTTTCAACATATGATTATTTATCAATGAACTTATGTCATTTAAGGTCCTGGTATTGGGCAGTGTGAATTCAACACACTTAGATTTCTTTGCATTTGGAAGTAAATTGTTAGCAATAAATCAGAGAGTGACCTGTGATATGGCATTACATATAGTATACATTGTCAAAAATTATAATATTAAAGCTGTGCGTATTGCGTGAGGAATAAGTTGCAAGAGAGTTGCAACTTGCAGGGCTTGATGCATGCGCTATTGCCAGCAAACATGAGACATATTTTTATCTACAGGCAACGTCTGAGTAGGTAACGCATACGTCTAACGCAAGTTGAAATGTACCAGTGTATTTAGTTAGACCTATCGACAAGTTTGGAGTTGGGTGCAGTCTAAATGTGGCCCGTGTGTTTAGACTGTCAGTTTCTGTCAGTTTCACGTGTCGTCCCCCGCACTTCACCACCCCGCTTGCACAAATCGAGACAGCACGAAATTTTCAAGATTTCTGGGTGTAATTTCTGGTTTTCGTAGTTCCCACACAATTATAACAATATAAAATATATAACGATAATTTTTTTACTACATAATATTCATTAAATTTTCTAGGTCTGTGGTTTTTCCAAATTTCATTAAATTGCTCCATTGTCTAGAAAAACGAGCACAAAGTTGGGCCTTTTTTTAAAGAAAAATACAAATCTTTGAGCCCCTGTAATTTTAAAACTACATATTATTAGAAAAATCTA
Organism: Maniola jurtina; assembly: GCF_905333055.1. Lineage (NCBI taxonomy): Eukaryota > Metazoa > Arthropoda > Insecta > Lepidoptera > Nymphalidae > Maniola > Maniola jurtina. The sequence goes on along the minus strand of NC_060046.1, from coordinate 9,051,378 downwards.
AAACACCACAGACACAGATATTAGTTTCTAGACTATGTCTGCAAAATTTCATGGACTTTGGTTGCTTAATATTCAAATGAAATGGGAACTACGATTGTATGGAGTAAGTGACGGAGAGAGTCCTGTTAATGCATTGCATAAAGGTTCAATAATAATATGACAAATGTCGCCTGAATGCCCTCTAAAAAGCCTCTATCCTGACTATGGGTTCCCGTGTTTCACCCTTCAGCCCCTTTTGGACTATAATGCACGTGCTAGGCCCATCGCTCCGCACTTTATATAAAAATTATTACTGCGATGGTTAGTAGGAATAAGCTATTTCTACTAAAATATATAATTTAGGACATTTTAGGAAATATTTCATAGTAGCAGATAGATCTTGCATGCATGAAAAAACAAAAAAAACTGTAGTTCTATTAGTAAAGGTATACAAGATTCTTAAGAAGGTAGGCGCAGGTACCCTTTAAATGTATCAATGGCAGCCTTAAAAGGCGCCATGTTTAGGCTTGTGAATTTAGGTTTCTAAAATATAGTTACTCTTTGATTTTCCGGGTTAAAAGTACCTAGCCTATATCACTCCCCAGGTCTTTAACTATATTCATGCAAAAAATCATGCCAATCGGTTACGACACATGACAAACCAACAAAATCAAACAACAAAGAAACACACTTATGGGTAGTGAAATAGTATGTATTTCTTGTTTGACTCTACCTACAATAAAGATCAGTATCTATTTAATGAAAGTTTGAATAATCAAACAGGTTTCAAGTCCGAAGTAGTAAACAATTTTGTTAGTAAACAGTTTTGTTAGCAATCAAGTAGCATTTACGTGACCGGGGACGCCTGAGTTATTGTTTTCCGTTTCCTCATGCTTAGCAAATGGACAATGGCCAAGTTAATTTAGCGATAGACGTTGAACGGTTAAAGTTAGTCTAGTTTTACTACCAACTTAAACTGAATTGAGTGTCAGTACGGGTTCGTAGTACCTACTATTATGAGTGGCACGGAGTAAACAGAGTAACAAATACTAGTATTGAGTTTCCTTCTTCTATACAAATATATTTAAATGATCATTATAATTTTGGAAATCGGTCATCTTTTTTAATGATTGATCTCCTTTCTTTAAGACAGAATAAACCAAATCAATCGATATTTTAATATTTTTTGAACTACGCAAAATATTTTTTCTTACGATGCCCGCGACTTCGCCCGCGTGGATTTAGATTTTTCGAAATCCCGTGGGAACTCTTTGATTTTCCGGGATAAAAAGTAGCCTATGTGCTAATCCAGGATATTATCTATCGCCATTCCAAATTTCAGCCAAATCCGTCCAGTCGTTTTTGCGTGAAGGAGTAACAAACATACACACACACACACACACACACACACACACACACACACACACACACACACACACACACACACACACACACACACACATACAAACTTTCACCTTTATAATATTAAATACTAGCCGATGCCCGCGACTTCGCCCGCGTGGATTTAGGTTTTTTGAAATCCCGTGGGAACTCTTTGATTTTCCGGGATGAAAAGTAGCCTATGTGCTAATCCAGGATATTATCTATCTCCATTCTAAATTTCAACCAGATCCGTCCAGTAGTTTTTGCGTGAAGGAGTAACAAACATACACACACACACACACACACACACACACATACAAACTTTCGCCTTTATAATATTAGTGTGATTAAGTGTGATGTTAGGTAGTCAAGTATACGCAATAGAACCTAAGGCCACAAGCCGAGTACATGGCTATTTACGTTCTAACCTAACCTAATCTAAGATTTTGGCGGGATAAATGGCCGCTCACGTCATTCAATCGTCACAAAAATGCATAATTTTTTTTAAATGCTCATTTTTAATTGATTTTTAGAGGAATCAAATAACATTTTTCCCTTGTAAGTTAATATAATTAAGCTATAATCCATAATATACCTATATCAGTCCGTCTGTTACCTTTTCACTTGAAGTAATTTGGTACAACTACAGATATAGTTTATATTCCGAGAACGGGCGTGTGTTATTTTTTATTCCGGAAAATCAAAGAGTTCTCACAGGATTTTTAAAATTCTAAATCCACGTGGATAAAGTAACAGGCATCATCTAGTCATTTATAAATCAAATCTATATCTACGATGTACATGATAGCTACCAATTTAAGAAAATGTGCGTTGATTTCTGTTGTTTTCATTTTTTTATTAAACTTAAGATATAAGTAGGTAAATACAAAATATTTGTCTTAAATGCGTTAAAGTCGTGCGTCGCCGCTTAGAATAACAAGTGTGCTCAAATACTTTCCGCTTCAACTATTCTTTCTTTTGGACGTATTTACTTTAAGTCTTTGGGAATGAAACCGATCTTCTTAGTATAAATTATTATTCTAGAAATTTCTAAGTACCTACTTTCTTTTGAAATTTTCTCTCATTCTTTCTTTTATTTCTAGTTATAAGCCAAAGGTAAAAGATAGTATAATTAATAACCGAGATACCATGAAATAATACAAATCCTTAGAAGATGGTTTCAGGACAAAAACTACTTAATTACTTTTCGACTATAGCGATTGGGAGATATATCATACAACAATGTATATATTTTTGAAGAACAAGAACAAGAACAAGAACAAGAACTGAAAAATACATATGTATGTATTTTTCAGTGTGCCTCAGTCCGAGTCATTTGAGTGACACATGGGTCTCTTGTAGAGACTTGCACATGAGACGGTCTTGCACTGCCTGAATCCAGCGGCTCCCTACGGTCTGCAACTCATTTGACATCGTCTGTCAATTTCATAGAAACTGACTGCGTCTAAAGAGGGTTACAGGTTCGACAGGAGCGCGAACACCGATTTTTGTTGGAACATGTTGTTACTAATAACCGGCTGAGTTTGTTGTGGGCTCTTCTCCGACTTGGGCGCGTTTGGAACCCTCATAGCTTTAGTTTTAAGTTAACGTAATTAATTAACACCATTACTTCACTGTTTGACAATCAGAAAGTGTACAATAGTACCAAATTTGAATTTGATTTTGACTTTGACTATGAGACGCTGCGTCTATTGAAACATTTATATTCAATCTTATCTATTTGTAGTAAGTAACGTTTTCTATAAAAGTCACATTTTCATGAAATATTGCCCGCGCACATGACGTCGTTTACAGCGCGCGGATAACCGAGGCGGGTAATGTTTGCAGCTACGCGACTTGCATTGTGACTATACGAGCAACTTTCATATTAAACATTTCACTTTAAACGTTAGGTAAAAAATTATAGTTATATATAGGACAAGTTACTTCAAGATGTCTCCTCGTCCAACTCAGAGCTTGAAGACCAAAGTCTTCGAACAGTGCGTGTTGCCAGTGATGTCATAATATTATTGATCCGAGACAATATGGTCGCTAACTATGGGCCTTATAAGAAAGCTCAGCGGGGATAAAGAGAGCTATGCTTGGATTTTCTTTACGTGATCAAATCAGAAATGAGGAGATGCATACTTTTGAAGCATACATCTATATCCGCGCTACGTCTCGGCCGCATGCCACTTTTGTGTAAACCGGGTGTCGAATTTCATTGTGTAAATAAATAATATTTACACTAGTAATTTAAATTAAGTACGAGTTTTAAAATTAAATGTTTGATATTATTCTTCTATATAATTCGATACTAATTAACACGCTAATACAGTTTAATTTAAATCGAGTTTCCTGAATTATCCATAAAAATAGCAAAATATGATCTACAAATTAATACCAAATTGTTAGCTTCTTAACAAGTGTAAATTAAAAATTTATAACACCCCCGACAAGTGAAGGTTACGATAACTAGAATAGAGCTAATACTACATTTTTTTCTTTCAGACCTTGGCTACTATTTTATCTTTATCTTATTAGTATTACACTGTTTTGTGTAACAATCATTGTGTATTCGTAGACCGTAATTAAGGAAATAACAGTGCACTACGGCAGCATTAGTGTGAATAACTAAACATCCGACCCTCCCATATTCGTCCGCAATCAGGGCCGAAGTAGCTTCTCTTCTCTATATTACATACACATAATTTTTGTGAGTCCGTGTTTCCGCATACAAACTAAACGAAAAATGCCACGCCGCCTTATTTACTCTGTGCCACTGGTCATGACAGATAAGTGATAATACAAAAATAACGTAAAAACCACGGTATAACATTTATTTTTAAAAATGTTTCGAAATAAAATTATTTTAACAGGGCTCTCTCCGTCACTCGTTTCATACAATCGTAGTTCCAATTTCATTTGAATATTAAGCAACCAAAGTCCATGAAATTTTGCAGACATATTCTAGAAACTAATATCTGTGTCTGTGGTGTTTTAGATTTTTCTAAAAATATGTAGTTTTAAAATTACAGGGGCTCAAAGATTTGTATGAAAATTTTTAAGACCGCGTAACTTTGAAACCGAATATTTTAACAGAAATATGGAAAACCACGGACATAGATATTAGTTTCTAGAATACGTCTGCAAAATTTCATGGACTTTGGTTGCTTAATATACAAATGAAATTGGAACTACGATTGTATGAAACGAGTGACGGAGAGAGCCCTCTTAATAAAGTTCCCTACGGCAGGATAATTTTCCCGTTACATTCGTTTTGACAGTTCAATTATATTTTTTTGTGTCATATATTCACATTTTAATTTTGTTTATTTATTTTTGTCGTTAGGAATGGTAATAACTTTTAAACTCAATACAATTTTGTATTGTAAGAGAGCAAAATTGATTGGATTTGCATTCACCATATTAGTTGGTGTTTGATTTTACAACTATTTTCACCGATTCCTCAACGATTTGACCTGGAAAATGTATAAAAGAAGACAAAAACACATCAGTTGATATCGATAAAGACATGCCACTAACTTGCCGCTAAATTATTTCTGCGTTTCTGTATTGAGAACCCAAATAGCGATGTTTTGGTTCTAGGTGGTAGAATAACCTGACTTTAAAATAAACTAGATTAGATTAATTATCTAAGTATATGAAATAAATTTACGTTTTGATTGTTTTTTTGTTGTGAATTTGAAGAATCCCAAAACCTTTGGTTCACTGAATGCAACAAATCTCAAAACGGCTTTAAAACTGTGTCTATGATTGAAATCGAGTCTAAAGTTCGTATATTCGATTGAAATGGAACAATTACAGAATTTTATCAATTTTCATTTAGTTTTCTGTTCCTCCTGTATTTTTTATTTACTTGTAATTACAACGAATTATTATTTACATTATATAAATCTTCTTAATGAAAATGTTATTATCTTATGAAAAATGTTTTATTATAAACTATCATCTCGAAGTCTCATGAATTACGCAGAGGTCGTGCGCATTATTTATCACGCGTGAGTGGTGGCGTGACCTACATTCATTTAATAATATCCTTAGACGTCCTAGATGCCCCAATTGAATATATTATATTTAATAAAAAAACTACCGACCCGCCCTCATTTTTCCAATGTGCCATATTTATATTGTCGTATCGTCTCACCCGATAAACATCCAATGTTCAACCGGACATAGGACGTTTTTGTAGGGACTTCCACACTCAATTTCACTTTGCGTTTCAGTGTTGACCACTCCAATACCAAGGTATATTTGTATAATAATATACATAATTTTATTCGGTATAGTATTCAGTTTCCATAAAACTCTCAAAAAACGCAGCAATCTGCTGAAGACGGAAGCTTGCTAATTAAAATTATTTCGTGTACGTTGAAATAAATAGTTAGGTATATAGAAATATAGAAAAAAACGAGCAGGCTACTGTTCTGACCGCTGGCATAGAATAGAAGATAAGTCGCTGGTCTCAAAATGCATCATGTTTTACTTTGTATGTGTTTTTTGTACAATAAAAGTATTTTTCATTTATTCATTCATAACTCTTGTTAGCAGTTCCTTGCTAAAAAGCTAAAACTATTGAAAAATAAATACCTACTCAAACACCTTAAGTGCAAAAAACTGCATCAAAACGTTATTTGATTCCATAAACATCCGTTTAGTGTTTTAGAATCTATAAACAAGTAAAATATGCAAACAACCAAGACCAAGAAACATTTCACACATTTTGTAATATGTATATAATGTAAGTAGGTAACATCGTATTATGGAACCAGTTCTCACACAAATGGTAAAGCAAGATACGTGTTAAGATTTATGTATATTACGTGCAAAGAGTTTTGGTGCCATTTAACTTCTCTATAACCACAATATCAAGAAAGTTTTCAGATATGTATGCAGTTTAGTATCTAGGTAGCTACGTGAGCATGTGAAGTTAAGCGTAAATGACACCAAATAGTCTACCTAAGTTGAAAGTAAATAAGGCAGTAAGTATCTTCGTGAAAACATCGTGAGGAAACCTGTATGCCTGACAGTTCTCTATAATGATCTCAAAGGTGTGTGAAGTCTGCCAATCCGCACTTGGCCAACGTGGTAGCCTATGGCCAAAACCCCTTCTCACTCTGAGAGGAGAACCGTGCTCAGTAGTGAGCCGGTGATGGGTTAATCATAATAAAGTATCTTCGTGCAATCTACACTAGTAAACCTTGCTAATGTAGGGGATAATCTAGAACTAATGATTTGAATCGGAAATTTCTTTCATTGGTGAATAGGCAGGTTCATAAATTATGTCACGCGAATGAAGTCGCGGGCAAAAGCTAGTGTTGAATATTTCTGTTAATAAACAGATAAATTTTTGTAGAAAGAGTTAGTAGAGATGTTTACGTCTTAACTATAACATGTAAGGAAAATTTGTTATAATTTATATTTAAATTGTTATAATTTTTATATTTAATTAATCGTTATTAGATAATGCAAGTAAATTTATCCGCGCGTGCTTAGTTGTTTTAGAAATCCCGTGGAAAGAGCCTATAAATTACTAAAGTACCTTACCTAGTCTAAAAAGGGCCGTTCCGGGATATATTTCTGTCTCAATGTCAAAATCGGTTAAACAGATGAGCCGTGAAAAGGTAATAGACAGATAAACGACAAACTTTCGCATTAAGAATAGCAATTCATTTATAGGACGATTTTGAATAAGTTAAACATTGCTGTTTAAAATCACTGAACTGGTTAAATTTTGTTTATAACGTGGGCGTATGCATATTCATATTGAATGTCAGGTATAATAATATACTAGAACAATGAAAAGTACAAAGAGAACCGTTCATATGGGTCAAGGTGCCAGTACTTAAATAAAAGAAAATGCTGTAATATTATCTATCACTAGAAAAATAACAAAGGCAAACATTTTCACAAAGTTAAGTTAAAAGCGAAATGGAAACTGAAACCCTTGTCGAAGAATAAAAAAAACTAAAAAATCCGAACAGTAAAAACACATTTGACTAAGCTTGCAGTACTTTAATCAGACAAATTGTGCAAATGTCAAAGGTGGAACAGACAAAGGCGACGATTTTATTGCTCCCGACCCATTGTCCCGTGGTTAGGGGTCGGACAATAGCGCTACGTGTACATGAGAAACTGAATCGTATGCACGTTTTGAACTTGATTAAATGCAATCAAATGGATAAGTTACAATAACTTTGAATCGTTTTATTGGGTAGTTTTAAAAGAAAGGAACGTGTGGTCTAGTTGTGACAACGCTTAAGAGGGGTCTCTCCGTCACCGCTCCATACAAACGTAGTTCGTCTCTCATTGGAATACCAACCAACCATACTCAATGGATTTTGTAGAAACGTTTCGGGAACTAATATCTATGCCTGTGGTTTTCCAGAATTCCGTTAAAATATTCGGTTTCAAAGTTACGCGGTCTTAAAAATTCACATAAGTACAAATCTTTGAGCCCCTGTAATTTTAAAACTACATATTTTTAGAAAAATCTAATCAGGCACAGATATTAGTTTTTAGAATATGTCTGCAAAATTTCATGGACTTTGGTTGCTTAATATTCAAATGAAATTGAGACTACGATTGTATGGAGTAAGTGACGGAGAGAGCCCTGTTAATAATAATATTGCGATTGTTGAGTAACGTTGACAGAAAAAAAACACCAATCGTTGATCTCTGATATTGCTTTTTCGTTCTAGCATCTACTTAAGACAAATATAACTGCAGACTGTCTATAGTTTAAACATAGCCTTAACGCGTCGCTAGGGATTTATTCACTGTGGATATACGAGAAGCGTGAAGAGCGAGCTCCCCGTGGCCTGACTTGACTACGTGACAGCAGACTATGCGACTTGACAGATGATTGCGAGCGTTGGATTAAACGCCTGAATTCAACGGACGTGCACATCGATCAAGTGTATTTTTCACTAACTATGAATAAAGATTGCTTAAACACTTAGATGGTTCATTGGGTTCTAGGCTCCGAATATGATTTTGTCCCATTCGGTGTCAAGACCCTTGGTCCGTGGGGTCCTAGCGCTATAAGGCTTTTTAGGGGATAGCAAAAAGGTTAGTCGATATCACAAGAGACCGAAGAGCTGGCAGATACCTCGGACAAAGAATTAGTCTAGCTATTCAAAGGAGGAACGCTGCCAGTATCTTCGGAACCTTGCGTAAAGGGACTCCTTTTACTAATATATTTTAGTTATTATATTATATTTTTAATATTATATATGTTTTAATCTTATAAAGAAAATTGTAGTTCTCTATAATTATTTAGCTGGGCATCTTAGCACAGAGTTAATCGGAGGGAGCTACACTCAGAGTTTCTCTACGTGATCAAATCACTAATGAGATGATCCTGACTTGACTGCGCGACAGTAGAATATGCGACTTGACAGATGATTGCAAGCGTTGGATTAAACGCCTGAATTCAGCGGACGTGAACATCGATCATTGTCTGTTTCGCTAACTATGAATACAGTTTGCTTAAATAGATGTTTATGGTTTACGAAATCTGTAGTTCTCTCGCAGAACACTTTGATTTTTGGGACAAAAGTAACCTGTGTCCGTCTTTCGGATGTAAACTAACTCTGTAAATTTCATGAAAATCGGTTGAACGGATGGGCCGTAAAATTTTCAAGAGAAAAAAAGCGAATTTAAAGTATTAGTACAGTATGGAAGCATGGATTTAAACCAGTTTACATAACTTCTCAAATCACATTAAAAAACTTTTTAAAATTAGTTTTCTATAAACCCCAGTCAAAGTTCTGAGCTCTAAGCCTCCCTCTATTTCATTTACGTATCTTCGCTCAGCGTAAATATATTCACTTAAATCCCTTACTCCATACAGTAGGATTTGCTTAACAGCTTAGTTAAAGGGGTGGCGGGGCACTATGCATCTTCATTGCGCACGTTAAATAGGCAGCTCGCGATAAGAGCAAATCGTCTTTCTACCTATTTCCCTTTGCATTTTCCCGGGCTTCAAGGCTTCTTATTATTCTTACCTCGATTTAACGTCAGAAACGTCTGCGTTAACTCTATTTTATCTATTTTACACTCTGTACTGCAAAAAAGGACTACATTTTTTTAGTTAATCAACTTATTGAAGTTGCTTTGTTATTCGATATATTTAAAAATCTCTATCCATTGATGAATTTACTAATGACGAAATCACCACTATCGATCACCTGCACCCATATTATAAATGCGAAAGTTTATTGGTTGGTTTGTCCTTCAATCACGTAGCAACGGAGCAATAGATTGTCGTGGTTTTTGCATGGGTATAGTAAGAGACCTGAAGAGTGACATTGGCTACTTTTTACCCCGGAAAATCAAAGAGTTACCACGGGATTTTTAAATACCTAAATCCACACGGATGAAGTCACAGGCATCAGCTAGTATACTAATATTAAAAATAAAATGCTAATGTGTGTTTGTCTGTCGGTCTGCTTGTTTTTCACGGTTAATGTTTTACGGTGGCATTTTCAACGTTTAATTGAAACAAGTGTATTAGACTAAGTGTAGAGTAGAAGATACTTATAGCCATCAAAATTAGAGTTGGAATTGTGTTACGTTCATTTCAAGTCCACGAAAACCTTAATAAATTAAAGTTAATAGGTATACAAACGACTCTCATACTTCCACTTTAAGTTTATAGCTTTAAAACTGAGTGAAATTCTTTTACTATAGCTATCTAGCTACTGTTATTATGCAAACAGGTAGGTATGTATACATAGGTCAGTATCTGTGTATCTATTAAAATATAGGTACAGAGGAATAAATCCTCTTATTCACTGCACGTAGATTTTCCTAACATCTAAGTTGAAGGGAGGCACGCTGCATCTTTATTGCGCGCACCTAACTAGCTTGCCACTTTGCAGCGACAGGGAAACTACTTGTATTGTACAGGGTCGAGATGGTAATCGGGGTATGAGGCGGGGGGACGACCCGCAAACCCGTGCTATCCCGCACCTGGTTAGCGCGGCTCCCCACTCCGATTGCCATCTCGTCCTGTCGCGTACTATAGTTGCCGAGCTGAGATACAGCTGAGCATTTGGTTCTTCTGAGCTTTACATTCTTAAGTGAATATTTTTAATTAAAGGAAATAAAAAGTTTCCACGAATTTCTTAAAAATCCTGAATCCATAGACATAGTCGCGGGTTTTATTTAGTAACTAACTAAACTACAGTAAAATTTAAGAAAACTATTTATAAAAATCCACTCAACATATTTGTCAAGATGTTCCGAGTGAATGTCTCATTCTCGTTTCTATCTTGAAATTTTTATGTTGAGTTTTCCTAAAAGGAAAGCACATTTCTCTTGAGAAGTCTCCGAAAATCTTTGTCGTTGAAATTGAGCTGGTTAGTATTTTATTTGTTGGTAAAGCTGTACCTACATATAACTTGGAATTAATTGTTAAAGATACTTTGAACATTGAAATAACACATAGCATTGGAAATTCAAAAATCAAGAAATTCAAACACGATACTTAAAAACCTAAATCCACGCGGATGAAGTCGCGGGTATCATCCAGTAATATTATAATCCTTATACTTGATTACAACCTATTATTATAGTTAATATGAAAATGTGTTCGTTTGTCTGTCTGTTAATAGCTAGCTGCTGAACTGACTGACGATATTTTGGGATAGAGATAGTTTGCAAAGACAAACTTTTTACCTAAAAAAGATTTCCAGCGGGATTTTCGGAACCTAGATATTATAAGAAGGATAAAAGAAAATATAAGAAAATAAGCTTAGTCGGAGTCAACGATCGCTAGAAGGTCGCTCGTTGTGAATATATCGCAACAACTTTGGGAGCTTGATGGATGAGGTGTAAATATAAAGGGACCGGAAAGGATCGACGTCACCTTGTAGTGGGTTTTATTGAATAGCTCGGTACTCGAATTGCTACTTATCTATGCTCTGAGCTTATACAATAAGCAAGATCAGAATAGACAGATAAGTACATATATTGTGGCCCTCTTTAGCTAGGTCCATCCTCTTCTATTCGGTTAAATTTTTCGAAAAAATATTGCTTTAGATATCTTGTGTCGCATCGCATATTAAAATATATAAGTACGTACCTACTCTCATTTTCACTCTAATTTTATTTATCAGTTAGTCAATCAATTTTTCCTTTTATATATTTAGATTATCATTAAATTCATTTTTTAAATCATAGTTTTTGGTACGATTTTCTGAACAGAATTTATATTTTAAAGTAACAAATTGTAAAGTTACGTAGAGGTAGCAAGACAATATTCTCGTCGCGCAAAGAGAATAAACTCGGCCACAAAAGCTTTCGATGCAAACTGCAGCCTCTACTTTCGAGTTTCATTATAATTCAGTCTCTCCTTCCGGATAAGCGAGCATTAACGTGACGTAACTGCAGAAATACAATAATAACCATTACTCGTCTTCAAAGTGTACCTGAGAGCTTATACTCTAGGGCCTTTAATACTGCTTCTGCTTGTACACTTCAAAATATGTATCTACTACTTGTATAATAACTACATACCTACTACAACTAACCGCATACTCTGTACTTATTTAACATAGTATAAGCTAATGATAGAGAAATGTGTAGAATTTAGACAAACCGTCAAGCACTTACTAGCACGAATAAACCAATATTGTTATCTTTTTTTTGTTGAAAATAAATAAATAAATAATATGAACCACTACGCATATTAAATGCAAAAGTATGTTTTGGTTTATTGGTTATTGGTTTGTCCTTCAATCACGTCGCAACAGGGTAATGGATCAACGTGATTTTTGCATAGGGATAATTAAAGACCTGAAATGTGACATAGGCTACTTTGTATACCGGATAATGAAACAGTTTCTACGGAATTTTTTGAAAACCGAAATTTCTGTTAAAATATTCGGTTTCAAAGTTACGCGGTCTCAAAAATTTATATACAAATCTTTGAGCCCCTGTAATTTTAAAACTACTTATTTTTAAAAAAATTTAAAACACCACAGGCACAGATATTAGTTACTAGAATATGTCTGCAAAATTTCATGGACCTCGGTTGCTTAATATTCAAATGAAATTGGAACTACGATTGTATGCAGTAAGTGACGGAGAGAGCCCTGTTAACAGACGTTAGTCAACATAATCTCACATTAAATTCTTCATCTAAACTAGTACGAGCTTGAACATTTCTTATATATGAAACGTATCTACATCACACACCATCTCATTTTGCACGAATAATAAAACGTTAAAAAGGCAATATGTATTCAGACTTCTATTCCACCAAGTTCCTTACCCATTGCTATAACTTCACCAAATTACTCGATACCACTTACGTGTAAAGTTTTTCTTGGTCTCTCTCTTTATGTGATCGTATACCATGAGACGACATACAAAAAGCGCAACAGCCGTAAAAGCCGCAAGATTTGTAAAGAAAATTTGATTTCAGCAGTAAGATTCTGCCTCATAAAACATATCAAATGCACCTTAATCACAACCTGTAACGGGAAGCTGGAAGTAATCTCTGTTTAGAGATAAGCATTTCCAATGTACTTAGCTTAATTTATTATATTTTTGTAACTACAATTTTGGTATAAAAACTAAATATATAATTTAATAATATAATATAATATATCAAAGATATGCTGATGATGTCAGCTAACGTCATCACAGACGTGGCCTCTGATCACGCATTTTTACAACTCTTCCGATGCTACTGATGTCTGATGTTGTGATTTACTGTGTGACTTGTCTAACTTGTATCAAGGAAGCCACATGAGGGAAGACTATGCGCAGGCGACTAGTGTAGCAAAGTGTAGCTGTGTGTAGCTCGTCGCATAGCTCACCTCAAATGTTTGCCATACATTTCTTTACGATGCAGTTCAGTGCGCAAGTGTTGCCACCCAAGCGTTGGTCGTGTATCAGGTTGCGCGTTCGAGCATTTAATGCAAGACGCCGCGGCACGCGACACTTACAGGCTATATTATTTATTATACAGAGCTCTTAGGAGATCTATAGAGCGTACTTTGACTTTTCTCAGACTTAAGACACAATTAAAATGAGACAGCGTTATACCGCTGGCATAAATCTGTCTCGTTTTATCTGAAACTTAAGTCTAAGCAAAGTCAAAGTGAAATCTATAGATTTCAACTTTAGCCATAGATTTTAGATGATTGCGCGACACTGTGCGTGTCGCTGTTGTGTGCTCAAAACTGTACTTTTATGGATCTTGCGGCCGAGTGCGAACTCCTTTGATGTGGATGAAGTACATTTCGATGATCCATATCAAATGGGAACGTTTAGATTATTTATTTAAGGATCGTGACCATTATTAGGATTACGTTACACCATTTACGCTGATAGCTTTTTACGAGTACTGGATGTATGTAGCTTTATACGAGTATTGGATGTACTTTATAAAAGAGACTCCAATTTATATTAAAATTGCGAAAATATGTCTATCTGTCTGCTACCTTTTCACGGTTCATCCTTTCAACCGATTTTGAAAGATAGTTTATATAGTATATTATCATATTGGAGATGAACATAACCTGTTTTTATGGCGGAAAATAATAATAAGTTCCCACGAGACTCTTAAAAAGTAAATCCACCCTCGGGCAGTCGAGAAAAAATAACTAGTCGCTTTATAAGAATTTCCGTAAAAGTGGTGAAGTTTGCAATTTTAAAATACACAATGGTAGTATATTCTGTCAATTGACTGCTTCAATGGTTCACCTCTTGAACAAAGAATTGAATTGTGTATGATCAAATATTTGTGTTTTGAAGATGCTACGGACTCAGCTTGTTTGTTCTAGGTTTATAAAATCTCTGCAGATGGCAGTATAATAACTACTGCAAGTTTAAAAATGTATTTTATCTTATTGGCTGCAGGATAAAGTAAATTGCTATATCAGAATTGTTCATTCAGTAAAATAGAAACAGAATAATACCTAAGCAAATAGCGGTCAAGTGGGAGTCGGATTTGGACACGAATGATTCTCGCACAGGATATAACGCTTTGTACGTACTGTTTAATTTGCATGGAAAGTTGGTATAGCGGGAAAAAAAATAGGTACACTGTGAAAATTTCAACTTTCTACTTATCACTTCATGATATACCAGACGGATAGACGGATGGATAGATGAACGGACGGATGGATGGATGGATAGAGAAGGCACAGTTCGGGTACTGAGCTCTCAAAGCACACTAGACTCTTAGTTACAACTCTAGACTAGTAGTTACAAGCAACACTAGACTCTTTTTGTGGAGATTACTGCAAAAGACTTCATGAAGAGCACGGGTCTCCCCTCAGAGTGAGAAGAGTTTTGGCCATAGTCTACAACGCTGGCCTAGTGCAGATTGGCATACTTCACACAACTTTGAGAGTATTATGGAGAACTCTCAGGCATGCAGTTTCCTCACGATGTTTCCCTTCACCATTAAAGCAAGTGATATTTTATTATGTAGTACTTAAAACGCCCATAACTCCGAAAAGATAAGTTGGGGTGATCAAACCCCCGACCTTCGATTAGAAGGCGGACGTCCTAACCACTAGGCTATCACACCAATAGACTTATGGTGTTAATAATTATCGCTGTTCCGTCACCACAATTACATAAAGTAAAGAAATTACCGCCAAAATAACACTTTTTACTATCCCTCGCGTATCAGTATCAGGGCTTGGCGTTGTGACAAAGGGTGTTTTTCGCGTTCTTTTTCTTTATCTTTAACTCTTATGTAACTTCGTAAAATGTTATTGGCGTCTGCTATCAGTATTATTGTAAGCCTACATATATTTTCTATTATTTGTTTATTTGAATAAACTATTTATGGATGTTCGATAAATGTGTTTATCATACGAAAGATTACCAGAAGAAGAATACTACGATGGCTAAGTGCCCTGAGATTTGCGAATTTTGAGCGTGTAAATAATAAAAAAAAATAAGTTGCACGATATATTTATCTAAGTATAGTCAAAGTAAAGCAATAATTAGATAATTATCAGTTTCAACCTTTATGAGGTAAAGTTAAACGTATAATTTGGACATTAATGGTCCCTCCTAAATTGTCCGTATTAAAAACTTTTTCAGGCTACGAAATAAGATTATTTTTGCTTAATTACGTGTAAATAATTCCAGAGGCGCGAGGATAAAGTGGGGCAAAGTTCAAAAGATTCATCGCTTGCCATTCACTCCCTGCTACAGTATAGCGAAACTCTGAAGAGTAACGAGGAAGCATAATTAACAAAGTTCATGGTTTCCTGGGAGAATTCTCTTGCCTATGTATCACCAACTTAGCCGTTGTAAAATCTATCATTGCTATTTCTAACTAAAGGCCAGCAACGATAATTTTTATATTGACCATCTTCAAACCTCCAACCTATAAACGACACTGTTTGCTGAGCAAACATATATAGGTTCGGATACTGTGACATAGAGTATATTAGCTCCCCAGTTATATTCCATGAAGCCTTCGGCAACCTGCCCGGCTAGCATAAAAATAATACCCCCCGATTATATCCACTGATGTCATAGAAATCAGTGGATATAATCGGGGATATAATTTTTATCTACTGCCCATGCTAGCCGGGCTGGGTGGCCTGATAGCTGAATCCGGCGATAAATTGCAACAGCGGTCTTACGTTCAAATAAACATAAATATTGTTTTATTTGGGATCATAATGCAAACATAGCACAGAGAACAGAAACATACAGAAGAAACAGAGATCACTAAATCTTAAGACTAAACACAACATTGTTGCGAAGTCCTAAAAATTATTGCTCCAATTGCAAACGCACTGCTACTGCTAATGATCGTGTTAAGGCAATCCATCAATGAATCTTCTAAAAAAGCTTATATTATTTTCTTCACACGTCCTATACGTGAGCAAACGTACAGCATGTCTCGGGAGAAATCTGGGGTATTTGTAACATACCTACGTGCCCTAAAGCAGCGTGTTTGAAAATAGATAATATATTCTTCTCTCTATGAAAAAGGAGGCATTTTTTGACTCGTATAATTTATTGCATAAGCGATGACCGTTGGGGCAGACGTGTTCTGGAGTGGAGACCGCGTACCAGTAAGCGCAGTGTGGGACAAACTCCAGCCCGCTGGACCGATGACCTGAAGAAGGTGGTGGGGAGCGGGTGGATGAGGAAGGCGGAGGACCGTGTTTGGTGGCGCGCTCTTGGAAAGGCCTATGTCCAGCAGTGGACGATTACAAGCTGATGGAAAAAAAGTTGTAGTTCTGTATCGTCGAGATAATGAAGTATCCCAAGAAAACCCTTCTTCGTCATGATTAACCCATCGCCAGCCCACTACTGAAAACAGATCTCCTCTCAAAATGAAAAAAGCTTAGGCCATAGTCTGCCGCGCTGGCCAAGTGCAAATTGGCAGACTTCAAACACCTTGGAGAATATTAAGGGAAACTTTCAGGCATGCAAGTTATCCCAAAATGATGTCGTTTACCGTTAAATCAAGTGATATTTAATTGCTTGAAACGGACGTAACTCCGGTTTGGAACCACAGACCTCCCGACGGAGGCGGACCTCTAACCTAACACTAGGCTATCACGGTTCTAAAGGAAAGCCTTACTCTTATTTAATAGGTACTTGAATGGATTCTCAGGAATGAGGAAGACGAAGTAAGGTTGGTAGATGCTTTGTAAAACATATTCGTCTACTTCTGTTAATAGGTTCCGGTATAAAATTATTGTTATATGATATTCTTTATGCGTATGAGTGCTAAAAACTTATTTTCCTTTGATCGGTTTAGAAACTGAAGGTGACTGGATAAGCTGATTAGTGTTACAGCTAAGCCACTTTGTAACAAATTCTATTATATCTACTAAGAAATAACCTTCTATGTTATCCCTTGGTGCACTCAATAGGTCAATAGTGTTCTCGTTGTTATTGTACAATCTGTAAGATCTCAGGTAAATATTGAAATAGTCTTCCAACTTCTGATCGACATGATTTTTGCATGGGTAAAATTAAGATCTGAAGAGTCAGAATTTATAATGGATTTAATGTTAAAAACATTAAATCCATTATAAATAAAATCCATGCGGATGAAATCGCAGGCATCAGCTAGCAATATTGTAAAAGGAGAAACTTACTGACTGACATAACGTGCAGCACAAAGCGCTAGTTATTATAGAAACACTAGCCGATGCCCGCGACTTCGCCCGCGTGGATTTAGGTTTTTTGAATTCCCGTGAGAACTCTTTGATTTTCCGGGATAAAAAGTAGCCTATGTGCTAATCCAGAGTATAATCTATCTCCATTCTAAATTTCAGCCCAATCCGTCCAGTAGTTTTTGCGTGAAGGAGTAACAAACATACACACACACACACACACACATACAAACTTTCGCCTTTATAATATTAAGTCTGATGTGAAGTGTGATGAGATTTCACGTCTCTTTATAGTGGAGACTTGCACTAAAAATAATTTTGAGAAATTGCAACAAGTATGTACTTTAAAAATCGACGTGGACTAAGTTTCCAAAAAAAATATATGTAGTTAATTAGTAAAATTTAATTAATTAATAAAAACTAACTCTAAGTTTTATTGAAACGTTAAAAATATTAATAAAATTGAAAAGTTAAGGCTGCTTCTCCACTAAGGATATGATTTGACTAGAATCCCTTAATTTCATAATCCAGCTGACTGAACCGAATTTCCGGAGCTAAGATAATAAATCGATTTGAAGACACAGCGACCTATAATTTTAAGTCTCTAGTGCTACCAAAACTTCCTTCGGTAATTGGGGGCATGTACTGAGTGCAGATGAGGTTTGATTTTAGCAACTAAGTTTGAAATTCATGTAAAGTTAGAACTACAGTCTACACAGAGTTTGCTTCTGTTCTACACTAGCCCCAAAGTGGGCGTGGTTACGGAGCAAAACGTTGCTTGGTGTAAGTAAGTATTTGTGTGGCTACGTTTGGTGCTGAGAACTAAGCACAAGTAGTGTAGCGAAAGCATTAGACAGACTTCAATTTGTTCTTTTCAAACAGAACACAACTACTACAAGACTGCATTATGCAAGTTTACTCAAGCGAACGTGAAATTAAGTTACAAAACCTTTTGTTCGAAATGCAGAGCCATTTTAAGTTGCAGTAATCGTATAAAAGGAAAATTGAATGAGGTTTTTTTATGATACACTTTTGTTTTCATCCCAATTTTACAGCATCTTAGGAGATTACTTTGTTATGTGAAAACGGCGACGGACATCGTTCAAACGAATAAAAACCATGTATAAAATGTAGGTTAATGATTTCTTTTTATCGGTTCAGTAAATCAGGGGTTTCTTCAATATATCTGAAAGGGCCAGCCTTAACTTTAAATATATTGGTTGTGTAAATGTTACGTAGGCACTTGTATTACATTTTCAATACCGCGTTTTACGTGTTTCCTTTTTATCGGTTTGGTAAATGAGGATTTTAAAAGTATCTGAAAACAGCTTTATACCTACTTGCTGGTTTATAGTGTTACATGTGTATGTATGTTAAATGTGCATACATCCAGAAGTATCGAAAAACCAGGTTAACATCAACAAAATAAACATGTGCCAGTCAAAAAAGAAAACTTGACGGAAACGGTATGGTTAAATATTTACCTATTTAGAAAATATTTATGTTAAATTACCTATATTTTATTATTAAAAAAGTATTTGAAACTAAAACGCCGGAAGTTTTAGTTCAAGGCATTCGAATGGATTCCGTTTTAGTGGCCTACGATCTGCAAAAGGTGTAGTAAGTACATGGGAACAGTCATTAAGAGCGCTGATAATAATAATCACAAAAACGCTTTACTGGAATCACCCACGGGTACCAAAAACCCCTCAGTTAGCTGTGCTCTTCGTTGACCTGGTTATCATATTATAACAAGGGCATATTTGCAAAATATGAATGCTCAGGTCGGGAATTCTGACCATAATATGCCAAAAGAAAAATCCTTCACGAACGTCACGCAAGCTAATGAACATATAAAAAAAACACGAACTATAGTAGAGACTTAAAAGAAAAAGGAAGGCTAATGAGTTAAACTTTGAAATAACATTAAGTAATTCAAATCTACGAATTAATGTAAATACACCAGAACACGTCTCGGCAAAGTTTTTCCACTGTAAAGAATAATGGGAAAAAATCACTCAATTAAAATTATCGATTCCTTATCGATTTCTGACGTCCCAGTCCGGTGACCTAGTTCTGACGTCAAACTGCAAGGTTTCGTTTACTTTGTATTGTTGCAAGGATCAAGATGTATCGTCGCTCTTCGATTTCGATAATAGACGGGATTGAATTTCATGAACTTTATAACGTTCTATTTTTTTTTACCCGACTACGGCAAAGCCGAAAGGAAGGGTTGTGATTTTTAAATAATGCGAAAGTCATTCAATCACACTGCAACTTTTTGTCAAGCATTTATTTGATCTAGGCAAGTAGGGTATGGTTACTAGATACTCGGTAGGAACGGCATTCCGAACCAGTGGTAAATTATTTGACGATTCAAAAGCACTTGTAAAAGTTTACTTGAATAAAAACCTATTCTATTCTATTTTATTCTAGTACCCGGAGAGTGCCGTTTTTTACCGGAGAATCAAAGAGTTCCCACGGATTTTTATAAAAAGTCGTGGGCATTATCGCGACACGTTGATAGATCAGTCAGCTTTTCCTTTTATATATTTAGATGATTCTTATTTACCTGATGACTCGGATGCAACTATCTTTGTTGTTATGTCAATACCTGTTGATATACCAAGTTTAATCCAAAACAGATGGGATACGAAAAGGAAACAAACAGAGACACGCTATCGCCTTGATAATATTTAGGTAGATAATTATATGGAAAAAATAAAAGCCTTCCTATTTCTCAACGTTGCATGACAGATGATGTCGAGGTAATGCGCGCGAAATATTGAGGAAAATATTTCGCCACGATGAATGCGCAGTATTCGAGGGCAAAGGACGTTGACGTGAAAGGGCCTCACCTAAACAATCTATGGGCAGATACACACCTTTCTATTCACATTTTCGTCAATATTTTTACCACACTGATTGCAGTCAAACGCTAGTCTACAAATTAAAAAAAAACCGACTACGGGCTATAGGCTAGTTCGAAGACGTAGACGTTGGGATTCCAAAGTGCTGCAGAATAGCAACTTCGTATCGCTAGATGGGACCCACTGGGTAGCATATAGGCAGACGAAATTAAATTTGTTGCAGGGACCTGCTGGATTCGTCGGTGCAAAACCGTGGCATGGGGAAGCCCCTACAAGACCTATCTCTCAACTGGACGTGTATGATGACGGGCATACACTTTTGCAGTTAATTGTGTTTGCCGAAACTTTGGTTCCCGTATAATTACTTATTATATTAGAAGTAGTCACTAGATTTTCATGAATGAAATGTCGCAAGCGTTATTTTAGTATTGCATATCATAGGCTATATAAAATTATGACTATATACCAATATGGTGATTATAACAAACAAATAGAGGTCAAGAAGAAAATTGAGATTTTATTGAATTTGCTGGAAATAGGCCTTTTCAAGATTACGCCACCAAACGGTCCTCCGCCTTGCTTATCCACCCGCTTCCCGCCACCTTCGTCAGGTCATCATAAGAGTAGTTATATAATCAGGTCTTACTTTTTGAACTTTATTTTGAAAATGTTTTTTTTTTTTTGGTTTACCTATAACTTTCTATTAAGTACATGGTTAATTTATCAGGCGTGTTGTGAACCTCATGAATAATTTTAATTTTAATAACAATAGTTGTTCATAATAATTCTTGCACTTTACGAAGCCAAGGCTATAAAAATGCAGGAGCTCAGATTTCTATACTGCAAACAACGCAATAACCCATGCACCCCGGTGGATTTTCAAATCAAAAGGTATTTTTGCAGCCCATAAATACGTGGGTGGTAAATTTTCCAGCTTTGAATTTATAACCACGTCCAAGGCTTTAAAGAGGATATAGGATTTGTATTCCATTTTGCATTTCAGACTAATCAAAAGTTAGAACTGACCTTATTTTTTTAACTATGATAAAAAATGACAATTATTTTATTAGTTGTAGAAAAGTTTATTTCTCCATGAGATCGTGTAAGTTTATGATAGTGATGTTAAAAATAAGATGCAAGTGGAAGGTCAGAGTTATAAAGTGTTAACAATTAAACTCTCAGATAGTAAAATCAACCCGTATAATGCAATGTAAATCGGTCGGAGCGCAAACAGCAACTGAAGCCTGTCGTTCCACGCCACGTCCTCGCCCTAGCGCCATCTTTTCCGTCTCGATGGAGGGGGCTCTGACGTCACGACCACAGCATAACGACCAACACCAAGCAACACCGAACGTGAGAACGAGTTGTTGCCAACACGGCCATGCTGCATGGTGCCCGCCCCGGGCACCCCACGAGTCGGGATAAAATTACTGCAAAATAAACAACCGTTAACACCTGATTCCCATTACCTACTTGTAAGGATCCTTCCTAACTTCCTAAGGAATATTGCCCATTCATTGTCACTTATCACTTAACAATCATACGACGCTCGCAACTTAACAAGATACCTCCACTATGTACTCGTAAGATCCAGGAATATTGTCCATTCGTTATCACTCATCACAACAACAGCTTTCAATTTAAAGAACAAAACAACCGCATCTAAAGGGACTTTGCCACACTTAGGGGACCAGATTTGTCGTAGTTGAAAACCAACTGCACTTAAAGAGCGTTTCGCTCACTTAAATGCAGCAAGTTGGTCAAGACCACTTGCACTTAAAGAACATTTCGCTCACTTAAGCGTACCAAGTTGGTGAAGACCACTTGAAGATCACTTGCACTTAAAGAACATTTCGCTCACTTAAGTGTACCAAGTTCACCTTCAAGTTCCAAGCATCATAGAAGACCACTTGAAGACCACTTGCACTTAAAGAGCATTTCGCTCACTTAAGCGTACCAAGTTCGCCATCAAGTTCTAAGCATTATAGAAGACCACTTGAAGACTACTTGCACTTAAAGAGCATTTCACTCACTTAAGCGTACCAAGTTCGCCATCAAGTTCTAAGCATTATAGAAGACCACTTGAAGACTACTTGCAGTTAAAGAGCATTTCACTCACTTAAGCGTACCAAGTTCGCCATCAAGGTCAAGTATCGTAGAAGATCACTTGAAGACCACTTGCACTTAAAGAGCATTTCACTCACTTAAGCGTACCAAGTTCGCCTTCAAGTTTAAGCATCGTATTCCAATGTGATATTTTATATTCATGGTACAATATTCCCAATTATCTTTCGAATATTTTATCAAAGTTCAAGCTTCGTATCCCAGTGTGATATCTTATATCCATGGTGCAATATTCCAACTAATTAATCTTCCAAAATTTTATCACGGCTCGCTGTATCAATTATGTTGCTATACATACTTAATTTTAAATAGATTACTCAACATAATACACAAGGTAGCCTTGCCAACACGGTTTTTAATACTCCATGAATATTCTTTAAAGAAGCAATGCATTAGCACTCACGATTAAAATCAGATCATACCTCTTTACTAAATCTCAAAATTCTTTACTAAATTCTGAACACATACTCAATGCCATAGCATCGTGCACCCACACAGTGCTCCGACACTATTCATCCACGTATGCAATCACCACACTATCTTTATCTACCGTGCATCCACGCAAGGGATCACCGGTGCCTAGTTCACCATAATACAAGGTATTTGATCTCATAAGAATCATATTTGATCTCATCCATTTTATTTTAACTATCAAGGCTTTATTATTATAAACGGATCATTTGATTGTAAAGCTGGTGCTATCAAAGTTAACTTTAAATAATTATTATCATACTAAAACTATCACTTTTTAAACTAATCAATATCTTAACTGCAGTTATATTAATGATTTCACTAGTTCACTGCATTATTAATTACGAGGGTTGGTCACCAAATATAATCTTATAACCCACAAACTATTTTAATTCATGAATTACTGTAGTATCAAACAATAATAATAATTGGTATTTCATATTCCATATATGCAAATATTAATTACGCTATCTCAAATAATTATTAGTCTAATTAAAAATGATAAACAGAGAGTCATGGATTATGAGCGACACCGATGCATGCCACTGCCAAAACCAAGACTTTATTTTTAACTCATTCATCTGTCCATTCACGCAGGGAATTCATCTACTGCCACTGTATGCTATCTAATATTTCTATTCGCACAATATACTCTTACTGTCACTCTTTATTATTTTCGGCCTGTCCTGATTATTAGGCCGACCTGTGCACCATTGTATGCGATTGAAGAACAAACCAACAAACACTTTATTTTATAATATTATGGGTAGTGAAATAGTGGCTCTAGTAGGTAGGTACGAGTACATTCTTTTGCATCCCAATAGCATTATCTGATAAATAATCCAATTTTTAGGTAGTTATTCTGTTATAGGGTTGGTAATAAAAGGTTGGTAAGTAGTTTAACTTGTACGGGAAAAAAATCCTTTTTCTTCTATTTCCGGGTCCATTTTCGTACTTGGCCGTTATGTCTGTTGGCCTTAACATGGATAGGTCCATATAAAAAAAAAATCGTTGTATTTAAAAGGCATCCTGATATCACTACCGCACCGACAGTCATACATTGCGACATGATTTTGCCTGTGTTGCAATGAATGCTACATTTAAAAAATAACTGTTATTTGCGATTAAAAATTTAACATCAATTCAATCAGTATATTAACTGGAATACGTTTAAAAATAATTAATTATCTATACCTACATATAATGAAATTGTAGAAAAGTGGTGTCTGTACAATGGAAATATATGAAAAAAGAAGCAGGGGTTATTATTATATCGATGCCGAACCCGAAATTGTAATTAAATTTTTTTTGTCTGTTTGTCTGTGTGTTTGTGCACGCTAATATCAGAAATGGCTAATTCGATTTAGATACGGTTTTCATTAATATATTGTAATAAGCTTCACTTGACATTTAGTGTTTATTTCATGTCAATCGGTTCATAAATAAAAAAGTTATGTCAATTTAAAGAATCACGGGGAACATTTTTAACGTACAGAGTACGTACTACACGCCTCGCGCCTGAGCGTCCGTGGCTATATAAAGCGCGCTGATTCCACGCGGACGAAGTCGCGGGCACAGCTAGTTTTAATAAATAATTATTTCCGACGGCATTCCAATTTTATATCAATTAATGGCAGAATAAATTAACCGCGTATTGGTGGAATGAAAATTTTATTAATTGCGCTATTAAAACTTAAATAAGTATGATATATTATATGAATACCTACAGATATTTTAATACTTGATGTCCCGCTTGGACAATGTTGATCTCAATTATCTACTCAATTATTTATTCCATATTTCTTAATTTATATAAACTAGAGGATGCCCGCGACTTCGTCCGCGTGGATTTAGATTTTTATAGATCCCGTAGGAACTGTTTGATCCGGGATAAAAAGTTTCCTATTTCGATTACAAGGATGCAAGTTACTTCGGTACCAAATTTCATACAAATCGGTTAAGTGGATGGGTCTTTAGGAATCCCGCGGGAACTCTTTGATTTTCCGGGATAAAAAGTAGCCTATGTCCGTCCCTGGGATATAAGCTAACCCTGTACCTTTTGTCAGAATCAGTTACACTCTTGGGCCGTGAAAAGGTAGCAGACAGACAGACACACTTTCGCATTTACAATATTAGTATGGATATGGGTTAGTATGGATTAAAATATAACAAGTACGCAAAATATTGTCTGCAATGTCAAACCCAATGTTAAGGCCAATATTTATTTGGCGCAATATATACAAAGAGGAACTTCCATATCTATATAGGCATATGTAAAGTTTTATCTAACTGAGCGGACGATAAAGGGATGAGCATATACAAGAAAACCTTCGTTCTACGCGTTATTGCATTCCTTTCCTAAATTACCATACGTTATGTTGTTATATACCATATTGTTATGTTAAAAAAATGCTCTTTTGCTGTATTTTATGCAGATCTTTTACGCTACGCATTTAGAATACAGCCATTTTTATTGATTAAACAATTAAAAATTTATTAGACCTTTCGTTTTCCATCCTTACTCTGTAATAGATGTTACTAAAACATTATAATCATCCACTTCACTGACAATACCGAGTTTTTTAATAGATTAAAATATAATAAAATTCTTGCCCCTTCCCAACGGAGGCTAGTTTAAATAGACAAGGATTTTTATACAACATTTTCTAGTCCCTGGCAACAATAAAGTGTTGTTTTTCTAGATTCTTTCTTTAATATCTAGCTGAATGCATCTTATTCTTTTAAAAATGTTAAAATGACTTCCTTTGTTTTCCTCCATAATTTTTAGTCATATCTTTGTATGCATCCCTCGTGAATCCAAGTTTCTAAATGTCTCCAATTTCTGAAAAGACTTAATACTTTGTGAAAAAAACTTTACACTTTTGTATGAAATCTAGTATTTTTTTTTACCGAAACACGACGTGATTCCGGGCACGCACCGCTAACTTTTCGGAGTTATGTTTATTTTAAGCAATTATAAATAATACTTGCTGTAACGGTAAAGGAAAATATCGTGCGGGAACTTGCATGCCTGAGAGTTCTCCAATGCAGTTTTCAAATATGGGCAAATCTGCTAATCCACACTTGGCCAGTGTGGTAGACTTTGGTCAAACAAACATTGTGAGAAGAGACATGTTCTCAGTAGTGAACCAGCGATGGGCTGATCATACCGATGATGATGATGATTATGATGCCGACGATTCACGGTACCCTTAAATTATTGTACCATGTATCCCATGCTTATCGCACTATGTTTTAATGACATAAATGAAACTTTTGACCTTTTACATTATAAAATATAAATTCAGCAGAATAAACAGAAATCCAGCCTTCTTTTTTACAAATGATCAACAAAAACATATAAATTGCGTATCGTTTATTTATCTTCCGCCCTAACAATCGGTTAGAGTTTCTAAAGGCGATCCCTTTTTCCAGTCGCGCGAGTAAAGCTTGTTAAACTGCTTAGTGGTGGAAAAATATCGGCTGGTGTACCTATTATTCTGCCGAAATATGCCAGTGGGGTAAAGGCTGGGATACACCAAACGCGTATGCAGCACGTAAGCGTAGACGTAGCGCGTACCATGACGTTGTAATGTATGGAACTGTATGAGATATGGCATACCGCTTGCGTGACGTGAACGTTCGCGTAGACGTAATGCGTGCTGTCATGTCTATGGATTCACGCGCGTCACTACGCGCGTGGTCACGTGTATGTGCTGCACACGCGTTCGGTGTGTCCCAGCTCTTAGTGTAAGTTTTACATCCCAACAACTTTGATAGTATTCGAGATCGAAACAGTAATATAAATAATGTAATGTACCTAAAATGTAAACTATGAAATGTAAGCTGTGTTAAAGAAATATGTAACTTTAGTAAAGAATTGCGGGTTCAGTTTTAAGACAATTTTCTATTATAGTCCAGTAATTATGTAATATGAGATGGAAAGTTTTCAGAATGTTATGCAAATTGGTGGTTTTATAGATTTCAATGTGCTCTTTCCGAATTTTTATTTTGCCACCTCGTACCTTTGCCGCTCGCGCCGCCATCTTGGAAAAATGGCGCCCAAAAACTGTTTTTTCACGATAACTTCTTTCCCACTCATTTTACGATAAAAATGGCTATGTAACAATTAAACTAGAGACAATTTCCTACAATTTGTGTAGTCACCTTTTTTTGTAGACTCAATAGTTTCAGCGTACGAGCGCCACAAAGCCCACTCCAACACTCGTTTTGGCTAAATAACTCATTTCCACCCCACCATGTGGTAGAGTGAGTAGCGTGATTTTTTTATGGTATCTCCAGGAGCCGGTAGTCACCTTCAATTTAAGCCATCAGTTCGACCAGAGAATACTAACACTCTTCAGAATTCTGCTCGAGATAAGAGTAAATATACTGCATCGCAGTTTCGATCTCACGTGCATATGAGCCTTTTTTTTGGGTTTTAAACCCAAAAGATGCCCATGAGACCTTATTACTAAGCCTCCGCTGTCATCCGTTTGCTTGTCCGTCTGTCCGTCTGTCTGTCAGCGTGCTGTATCTCATGAACCGTAATAGGTAGAAAGTTGAAATTTTCACAGAATTTGTATTTTTATTGCCGTTATAATAACAAATAATAAAAAATTCAAAATGGCCGTCATGAAAATAAAAAATAAAAAAGAGTATTATTTCTTGTATTATGGTACGGAACCCTTCCTATGTGAGTTGGACTCGCACTTGACCGATTTTTCGGCGTCTCGAGCATGTTTATAATGTGGTCGCAGTCAATACACAATATCGCAATTCGTGCATGAAAAATTTTACCTCGCACTACAAACTAAAAAAATAAAAAAATGGGCCAAGTGCAAGCCCAATTCGCACACGAAGGGTTCCGTACCATCGAACAAGAAATAACATTACTTTTTTGTTTTTTTTCATGTCAGCCATTTTGAAATTTTTATTATTTGTTGTTGTAACGGCAATAGAAATACACATTTTGTGAAAATTTCAACTCTCTATCTATTACGGTTCACGAGATACAGCCCGCTGACAGACAAACGGACGGACGGATGGACGGACGGATGACAGCGGAGACTTAGTAATAAGGTCCCGTTGGCATCCTTTGGGTTCGAAACCCAAAAAAAAGGTCCATATTCACATGAGATCGAAACTGCGATGCAGTATATTTACTCTTATCTCGAACAGAATTCTGAAGAGTGTTAGTATTCTCTGAACGAAGTGATGGCTTAAATTGAAGGTGACTACCGTCTCCTGGAGATACCATAAAAAAAAATCACGCCACTCACTCTACCACATGGTGGTGTGGAAATGAGTTATTTAGCCAAAACGAGTGTTGGAGTGGGCTTTGTGGCGCTTGTACACTGAAACTATTGAGTCTACAAAAAAAAGTGACTACACAAATTGTAGGAAATTGTCTCTAGTTTAATTGTTACATAGCAATTTTTGTCGTAAAATGAATGGGAAAGAAGTTATCGTGAAAAAACTGTTTTTGGGCGCCATTTTTCCAAGATGGCAGCGCGAGCGGCAAAGGTACGAGGTGGCAAAATAAAAATTCGGAAAGAGCACATCGAAATTTATAAAACCACCAATTTGCATAACTTTCTGAAAACTTTCCAGATAAGCCCCTTTTTGACGACCAAATTATTGGGCTATTAGACATGCCGGAGTTCGGAACATGATTTTGTTTTGACATATTAACTACTACTAACTAATTCGGTTAATTTCGGGTAATTTGACTAATTCGGTGATCAAAATATACAGGCTGTAATCAGAACACTAGCAAAAACTTACCTTAACACAATCTAATGCCAATAACCATTTGCCTTAACTTGTAGTTTTAGTGATTTAGTATTTTTCAAACTCGCATTGTATAGCGTGCAAAACTCGGGTCAATGCCCCACCTATGACGCGGCATTGACTTCGAGTGACCTATTAACGGAACGTTCGTTAACCTCTAGTTATCAGTCAGTACCTAGCCTATAGTAGTCAGATATTTTATTTGCAATATATTCGGAATTTAAAAATTAAAGATTTTTTAATTTTTTTTCGTAGTTTGTCTATGGTTTCTTATCAATAATCATCAATGCTATCACCTGTCTTCGTTGTTGCTAGTGTTCTAGTTACACCCTGTATAACACTTACTATTCAACTGGAATTTGAACCTAGGCAATTTTCCCTGTTGGGGCCTTGCACAAAAACACTGTAGTTGACATTATTCGAATATGATTTTTTTTTAATCCAAAACCAAAAGTTAATAAAAACAGACATAAATCAAAGTAAGAGCAGCTAAATCATTGTACAACACAGCTCTCGCTACTCATAAATAAGTGGGATGATAGTTGTTAATAACTTTTTTAATGTATTACTCTGTAGCGGCTATAAAAGTTATTTAAGAGCTCAAACTCCACTTTGTGTGAAGGACTTGTATGCGGAAAAAGTAAGCCTACATAATTTTTTATAACTTAATTTTCTTACAGAGAGTGCCAATTTACATGTATAAAAAAATTTTCAAAAGAAAAATAAAACCGACTTCAAAAACGACAAACACTAAAAAGTAAAAAATAACTTTTGTTTAGCTACACGTGTAATGCACCTAGGTATGAAGTCGAGCGAGCATATTAAAACAAAATTAGAAATCCAAGAGTGAAGCTCGCCCGACTTCATACCTAGGTGCATTACACGTGTAGCTAAACAAAAGTTATTTTTTACTTTTTAGTGTTTGTCGTTTTTGAAGTCGGTTTTATTTTTCTTTTGAAAATTTTTTATTTCACAATTTTTAGTGGCCCCACTGTACTATAATATGCTGTGCCCAGTTAAAACCCTACTGTTTACTAAGCTATTACACTGATCGCGAGCAATTTGCTCCTATCCATTGAGGAGTTCTGTTCTTCATCTCCGAAGATATTCATCAGATCTTCACCAAATTTATATGGGACCACCTGCACAGTATATCCTTTCAAACAAAAAAAAAATTTTCCAAATCGGTCCAGGGGTCTTTGAGTAATCGGGGAACATACATAAAAAATATAAAAAAAAATAAAAAAAAAAAAAAAAAAAGATCCCGACGAATTGAGAACCTCCTCCTTTTTTGGAAGTCGGTTAAAAAGCGTTTCACTGAAACTTCGTCCTGCTAAATATAATTTTAATTTAAACAAAGTGGTAGTACATTACCATTGTTCGACTAAGTTCTTAGTAACTCTTTGGTATGTCTGTCTGTTGGGTTTCAATAGGCAGATATTACAAAGAGTTAGATTCTTTAGTGAACCTATAATTATTAAAAAAAAAATTGCAATCACTGGAGACTGCCAACAGAAGTGAAAACTTAAAACTATTTAGTTTTTACATCTATCGGCCCTCCAAGCACTATTAACTAGCTATTAACTTTAGCATGTGGGTGACGCGACCTTGAAATTTTTACCCATCCCAAAATTGCCCAACGCGCCTAAAAGTTTTCAGATCAGTAATAATTATTATTATGATTTCAGAGGCATACAGAATTCCATATTAGTCTAAACTCGGTATTTTTGCCCATAACTCGATCAGTAATGTTTTTAAGATATGAAAGTTATTATTTTTATAAGAGAAAACTACGAGATAAGTGCAAAGGTCACTCTTTCCTCAAAAGGCAACGAGATTGAATTAATGCCATATGAAAATGTTCCAACTGAATGATGTTATTATGAAAGCGGGCTTGTTCCGCATGCAGCATTAATTAATTATTTCTGAACATATTGCAGTTACGAATTTACTCAATGAATTCAGGCTTATTACAGTATTTTTTTTGAATATACCTAGTATTTCATTTATGACAATTATTTTGAATTCGAGCATCGTGGTCAAACGTGTGACCGATGGATTTAACATGTAACAAAACACATACAAACAGAGGTTGTGATCAATAGGTTCTCAATATTTATGATAGCGCCAATTTTTAATATGAAACTTTGATCACAACATTATTTTATTATTTATACTTATTTTTGTGTTATTGTCTTACCTACAATTCAATAAAGTTTCTAAATTTTAAATCAAAAATTGCAGAACTGGCAATATTCGAGCCCGTCTCTTGGGTATTGTGCCCAGAGATGGGATCGACAGTCGTTTAGGCTGAATAAAATACCTATCTATAATTTTGGCTTTGGCGATAAGTGTTCTGTGAAAAAAAGGTGAAACCTAGTAATATGCAAGTGGGATACGCAGGTTCGAACTGTGCCAGTTCTGAATTTTAAATAAGTACATATGTATTTATTATTTTATTGATTGTCAAATTATGGTCAAATTCTTGTAAAAGTTATAAAATCACGAACATGAATTATTATCAACACTGGTTTGGAGATAATAAAATGTAAAGTCTATGTACAAAAAGACCCTACCCGAGTTTGCCTGGCATTATTACAGTTTCAAAAGCAAACATTTACCCCTTACCGCGGACAAAATGGGAAACAACTGGGTCAAATTTTAAATGCGACGGTCTTTGTTAATTATTATTGTGGACCACGAAACAATGAAATGCAGTCAACAACTTTTTTTTTCTTGACACTGGTGTTATAAAAAAATTGATGGACTTTTTGTCATTAATATAATCATCATCATCATCATCAGCCTGTGTGCTTAGTATAAGATTTTACATCTCACCAGGATACCAACGTTGATAGCATTCGAGAGTCAAAACAAAATAACGTCTAAGTAAAATGAAGCAAAGTCAAAAATTCAGTAGGTATCTATTTAAACGCAACGTGTTTCTGTTACAAATAAATAGTTATAGATCTTTATGAGAGCTCGTCATCTTACGAAAATCGACTACTTCTTTAATAGATAATAATATTATTGTTGTAAATTCATAATAAAAATCACGAAATCAAGTTGTTTTCGGAATGATAATAATAATTCATCTAAATAGTTGCAGTTCGCTAAAATATTAGTTCAGGTGAATTTCAAAGCAATATTTTCAAAAACTCCGCCGTAGTTTAAAGTTTGGGATGAATGTGAAAGTTCAAATGCAAATTTTATGTAAATCATATTATTGTTATGAAAATTAACTTGAAAATACAAAAACTAGGTGCGCAATATTTGAACAATTAATTCTTAGGAGAAATAAAGAACTATTTTGCATACTGCGTAATTAAATAAAACTGGTAAACTCTTTTTGACCTGATTCTTGCTTCATCTTTCTACTATCGTAATGCACGACATTGTCAAGTTCTGCACCCGTACGTAGTGGAATTTCCACGGAGACCTAATAGTTCGTATCAAGTTGACATGACAATCGGGGTATGAAGCGGCCCCTTGCCTTGATTGCCATGTTGATCTGTCGCGAACAGGTAGGCAGGAACAGCGATATTTAAAATAACACCTGTGCGTAGGTACGAAGCAATTTGCCGCTTTTCTAATTTAATTCGAACGGCTAGGTTGTGAAACGCCATTCAGGCATCAGTTTTCTCTTCTACTTTTAATACTCGTAGGTACCTTAAAACAGGAGTGAGTAAGCATCATCTAAGCAAGCTCCATCTTAGACTGCATCATCACTTCTCAGCAGGTCTGATTGTAGCCAAGCGCTAGTCTATTACTAGTCACTACCCATATTATAAATGCATTATGTTGGTTTACTGGTTTGTTGGTTTGTCATTCAATCACGTCCCAACAGAGCATCAGATTAACGTGAATTTTTGGATGAGTATAGTAAAAGACCTGTAGAGTGACATAGACTACTTTTATCCCGGAAAATGAAAGAGTCCCCGCGGGAATTTTAAAAACTTAAACCTCGTGAACGAAGTCGCGAACCGTTTAAGATAACATATTGTACGGCACCTCAAGTTAAAAATTTAATATGCAATTCTAAGGATTCAAGGCACTGAGACTCACTTAGCCTGAGTTGAGTCTAAACACTGACACTTAAAATCTTATGAGACTAATGCAATAAACGTCACTAGGATTAAGATCCTAGGAAAGCCACCTGCGTCCATACTGATAGATGGTTCCTAAGAGATATTTTACGATCCATTAATAGAAGTCACACAGCTTTATATGTTGGAAACTTCATTTTATAGTAACTCTAGTCTTAAATACTATGTTTTAAATATATTATGTGGGAGAATTTAAAAAACCAAAGCAAAATGTACGTGTCTCTTGCTCTACATTTTTATCGATATTTGGGAATACCGGGATTTCCTATTATAATAGTTTGAACTGATTTTATGAATTTATTTTTATTTCATGTAGAACAGCACGTGCCACTTATGATATGTCTACCACCGGTTCGGAAAATAGTTTCTTCTGAAAAGAACCGGCAAGAAACTCGGTTTTTAGTGTCTGTTTGTTTGGCATCTCGCAATAAGATTATAATGTTTGTGTGCGTTTGTCGCAATGAATTTGCTTGGTGTCTGTTTGCTTTTCATTTCGCAAAACCACTGTTGAAACGAAACTTCCAAGCACAAAATAAGAAGGGTATATGTATTTAATATTTTATCAGAGACCTGAAAAACTTAATATACCTGAAATATTTAAATTCAAATTACTACAAACTTCCAATTAATATCTCAATGGTTTTTGTTACTACTCGTACATAATCCAGAATACATTTGCAATATTTTAACGATGACATAATAAAGTTATGATGCAAAAATAACCCAACTGTCATACAGATTTTGGCATTGTCCTTTCCAAGACATTCAAAGGATCTATCTACATGTTCTTAGGTAATGTTTGAAAGTTGTACGTAACTTAAGTTTTAGTTTGAAACCACTTTATCACAGCAGTGAAACTCGCATTCGTTATCAGGTACCAACTTTTGGGGACTAAAAGGTCAATTTTCAAACTATACGGCCTCGCCAAGTTCAACTTTTAGCGTTCAAGCGATTAACGAAGCAAGGAATAGTTTATTGGTCGAAGCTTAATTTACTATGAAAAGTTTTGTTAGTAGTGTTTACAAATTAAATTAAACATAATATTTCCAAAGTAGGAGTAAGTTCTGAATTAAATATAATTGGAGAAAGTAAATCAATTGTTCACATAGCGAGGACGGAAGAGGATCATGTTATGAGAAGCATACTTTATACAAGTCAAAAGTATACATGGGTTGGCCCATAGAAAAACACTCAGATATCATAAGCTGAGCAACATGAGCGAAAGCTTATTGTATTATAGGCCAAGATACTCTTTGGGTCTCCAAGCCAGTGAAGAAAGTTGTAGTATTCAAATCGGGCGAACTATTGAACTATATTATAGCGCAGGTATAAACGCCGCTTTACTGCCGCAGTGTTCTCGAGAGGTTCGCTCAGTTCAATGACGCTAGATGCACTTCCAGTTCCGTGTTACGTAAAGGTGAGATTGTGGAACTTTTTGACTTTTAGAGACGTGTATTGCTGGAATGCTTTTTGCGTTTCCAATTCCATAGTATCTATCGTTCGAATTCTGAATTACAATTATTAGGTATATTCAGTAAAAGCCAGGGTAAAGCTATTTGACTGTTCCAAATCAAAGTTAGTTCACTTTGACAAAGTCTAGCAACAAGGTAGGCACATTTTTTTTACTAGAGATGAAAAGCAGTTTTTACCATCATCAATCAAGTTTGCAATAACTGTAAGAAATGCATTCTCACATTCTCATATTATTTTTAATTAATAAACTAGCAAACTCTATATAAACAGCTATAGTTACACAAAGTACCGTAGAAAATTATTCAGAAAAATACTATTAAAAAGTTAGCTCACAATATAAACGATCAATAAAAGAAAGAAAAATTGAGAGAATAGATGGCCTGTCACTTGTCAAGATAAGTTTTCTATGATTACATTATATTTTCCATTAAACTATGTCTTGCTCAATCGACCTAAATGATCGGGAATATTAGTTCAAATATATGGAATTATAATGATTAGGTATTATTCAACTAAGTATGCTTTTTCTGTAACTTAGAGATCTCTGATTTGTGCGCTCCTTCTCTGTGCGTCGCGTTCATCATTGCTAAACATCATGATCTCTTCCATTAAGAGGGCTCTCTCCGTCACTCGTTTCCACTCGTTTCATACAATCGTAGTTCCAATTTCATTTGAATATTAAGCAACCATCCATGAAATTTTACAGACATATTCTAGAAACTAATATCTATGTCTGTGGTTTTCCAGATTTCTGTTAAAATATTCGGTTTCAAAGTTACGCGGTCTTAAATTTTCATACAAATCTTGGAGCCCCTGTAATTTTAAAACTACATATTTTTAGAAAAATCTAAAACACCACAGACACAGATATTAGTTTCTAGAATATGTCTGCAAAATTTCATGGACCTTGGTTGCTTAATATTGAAATGAAATTGGAACTACGATTGTATGAAACGAGTGGAAACGAGTGACGGAGAGAGCCCTGTTAAGTAATCATAATCACATAATGGTAAGAGTTTTCTTGTGATGATAATGCAGTAGGTACTCAGATCCGTCCGCATACTAAGAGAGCGAACTCTTCGGAATTTTTACAGTAAAAATTATTATTTTTTAGGTTTAATGAAACTGGGTCCGTTGGCTTAACGTGCTCTCCGAGGCACAAAAGAAACCAAAAAAACCAAATTTGGACGTCCAAAGTCGGCCACCTATCCAGTCACCGACTTGGGACAACGTAGCTTATCAGTCGCAATTGGTTGATATGCAACAGCACAAACAAGGTACCTATCTACTCTTTGACTTAAAAATTTTAATTTCTACTTTTTTAATATGAATTTTTTTTATTGAAAATATTACAATAAAACTTAAAGCTAGCCTTATCTAATTACTATACAAATCATGCCCGCGTGGAATGGTGCCAAGAATACTGGCTGCATTTCCGCGTTGGACAGCCAGGCTGATCCGTTGCGCAAAAAATGAGCCAGCCCTTCTGTCACCCGATGAGGCTATTAAACGCGGTGAAATGTCTCGTAAAAATTTCTTTGCACTAAGACTCCATGGCCCCAGGGTCTCCACGGCAAACGGAACAAAAATGTAACTCTCAATAAGAGAGGCATACTTGCGCCGCTTGCCGTTTTCAGCCATTTCTGCTGCGGCTCCCGGTCTTGATACTGTCTCCCTGATATGACTTCATTCTATTTCATATTTCTACTTTACTTCATATTCAAATTTAATGTAGTTACTCTGTGTGGTCTAAATTACTTACCTACATAACATATTTTCATGTACTCATTGTACATGTATGTAGATGAAATATTGCGGGTATTTCGTATAGTTTTTATTAAAATATTTTACGTCTCATAAAATACGCAAAAAATATAAACCCTTGGGAAATATATTTCCATCACTTCTCTTATAATTTCCATTAGTACTTGACAACCAGGGTGGGAAAAGACAGCTGAAGCCGATTTTATTCCGAATATTGTAAGTAGATGTGTTCGTACAAAATGCTAGGAGAAAATATTTACCTATTCGTAAATAAATATGACACAACGAACTAAGAAAACAAACATGTTTAATGTTGTGTGAGTAATATAAACATCTTTTTTCTAACTGACGCGAACGATTAGATCTACAAGTTATCCCAAAAACTGACCAAAACAAAAACCTAGAACCGCCATTTCTATAAGTAAGGCTAGACTAAACTAGGAAACACTTGATGAGAATTGAGAATATTTCGGACTGCACGTACGACTCGATTTGCCTCCACGTTTCTTATTCAAGCCGCTATCTAGGATATTATGAAAGGCCGTTCTGGCATCAGTTTCCCCTCCACTTTTTATATTGGTACCTTCAAGTCAAGAGTGAATACGCATCTTCTGGGCAAGCGCGCTCCATCTGAGGCTGCATCATCTCTTGTGATTTGTTAGCAAGATCGATTGCAGCCAAGCGCTATAGTTAACATTTTTTGAAAACATGTTGATATTAGATATTAATATAATTAAACTATATTCGCTATACTCAATCAAATAATACTGTACCTGAAATTTCATACCTTTGCGGCTATTTCTGCGAAAAGTTTTATGTAATAAACCGTAAAACGTCATTAAAATCTTTTTTCACCTACTTTACAGTAGCTATTCACGCCAGAGTCGTATTCATCTACTTACTGTCCCAATTATTCTCGTTTCCATGCCCATTGACCTCTTTCGTCGTTCCTATACTCCCTTACTCATCCACATTGACCCATTTTCATAAAAATCAAGGGTAACTTGTTTGAACGACTTAGTGAATAAAATTGTTTTAAATCCTGTATAGGCATAGCCATATACAAGCATGCCTGAAGATCAAGAATATATCATTAGAAAATGGCAGTTTTTGTGAAGTGGCCTGCTGAGCGTACCGAGAATTAAAATTAACACCTTGTGTCACACTATGCCGACAGTGATAACATTTAGTTCCGAATGTTAGTGATGAGACACTGCTGCTAGCTATCAGCGCCAAAATAGAAAAAATATCAAGGGATCAAGTTGCTCCAAAAATAGGTCGGCAATCGCAGGTCCAGCGTTTAAAATTAAAGGTCAGTGCTTGAAACGAATAAATAAAAAAGAAACTCATGCTAAAGGTTTTATTTTAGTCACAATTCAGAGATATTAGTATCGATTAGTTCTAAAAAGCTTTACTGCATCTCTTCGCTATTTTCATAACAATATATTTTAGTATGAATAGAATTTCCTGTCATCACTCATAATAAAAATGGTTATAACTTTTTAATAAATTATTCGAAAAAAAACATATCGTAAAATACAGTAAAATTCTCGAAAAGATGAGGTCTTGGCTGGAGAGCGCTTGCCTAGAAGATCCCTATTCACTCTGGCTTTGAAGGTATTTAAGTTATACGTGGTAGGAAACACCGACGCTGGATGAGCATTCCACAACTTGATGGTTCGTATCAGAAAAGTCGAACAAAAACGTTTCGAACGAGTAGATTGGATGTCGACCACATAAGAATGCCAATGTTTACGGTTTCTCACTTTTATGTGAACGAAGAAGATCTTTTCCTCAACACCGATCACAACCTTTATACACCATGTAATACGAACATAACATGCCTATGGTGTTATGTTATTAGTTTCAGCACAAAAGCTGCCTAAGTAAAGGCGTGTGACCTCTATTTAAAACAAAAACAAATAAATGTCTGTGTCAAACAATTAAATGTTATCCTTACTTCCTATATTATGAAAGAGAGTACTTCAAAAGCGGGAGCCGCAGCGGAAATGGCCGAATCCCGGAAAATGCGCTATTACGTCTCTTCTTGAAAACTACATTTATGTACCATTTGAATGCGAATAGTTCCATAAAGTTTAATGCCAAACAATCTGTTCAAATCTGAGCCATTTTGAACTTTTCCTTATTTGTGATAAT
Source organism: Maniola jurtina (assembly GCF_905333055.1). Lineage (NCBI taxonomy): Eukaryota > Metazoa > Arthropoda > Insecta > Lepidoptera > Nymphalidae > Maniola > Maniola jurtina. Next base: position 9,013,116 of record NC_060046.1, on the reverse strand, counting down.
CTAAGTTTAGTTCTGAGTAGGTAGGTACGCTCACATCACACATTTGGCACTCCTAATAGTGCCAAAATGGCGAAAATCTAGTCGCTTTAAAAACAGGTCGGCAATCGCAAGTCCAGTGTACCTATTAGTAAAACTACCTACTTATTAGCAAAAGTAAGGGGTGGAAATGTGCAGATTAACTTGAACACTAAGGTTGTATAGAGCGTATTATGGCTGCTTCTACACTTAAGATACCGTTCAATGAGGCAGTGTCGCTGGCATAAATCTGTCTCGATTTAACTGAAACTTAAGTCTGAGTAAAATCAAAATAAAAATTCTCACCCCTAACCTCAAATGGTCTCCAGAAACAAAGTAATTTTGTCCAGTGATAGATGTACGGAACTACGAATTAGCTTAGCTTATTGGACACATTTGGAATTATTTGAAGACTATTTACGAGAGTAATTCTGTGATCTAAACTCATACTAGTGTGTGTGGGGCTAGACAAAAGCCCAGTCGTTCCAGCCTTTCTTCAACCTTCCAACTTCCTTTATTATTGCATTCCTATACACTTTCCACGTCAAGCGCAGAGCAAAGAGAGGGCGGCGGAAGATTGCAATGGTATTTTCAGTAATTCCCTTTGCTGGAAAAACAATCTAACATGTGAGAATGCTGGGGTTACGTACGAGGGTGACTGTTTGAGAAAAACAATGACAATTGTTTGCTCATAAAAAAGCTTTTCTGTAATATAACTATATTTGAAACTTTATTCGGTATTTGGAAAATAGTCTACTGATAAAATCTGTGGTTCTCCATCTCCACCGTAAAATTTGTTTTGTATGAAAACTTGTCACTAAAGTTAGCGGAAAATATGTAAATATTCAATTTTATTGAGTACTGACCCATGAAAAATTTAAAAGAGCCTATAGTAACACAGCGCCGAGTTCAGAGACGAGTTTTGGTAATTTATGCAAAATTCTTAAAAAAAAAAAGTTGTAAGGAATTTTTATTAAGTATCAAAACCATAAATAGAACATAATTTATCTAGACCTCAACATTGCTCTATTTCTCCTGAGGCATGATTGCCATCATGCGCAAGCCAACATAAGCATAATTAAAAAAAAAAAGAACTTTAAAACAAAAATCTCTTTGTATTTACTTATAAATTCTGTTCTTGAATCTATAAACTCCTAATTGCTTGTAAGATTTATGCCTAAGGAAAATATCAAAGATCAGACTATGTTGTTATTATACTTTTTCTTGGAACCACAGTTCACATAATTATTTAGCGAAAATCTCGAATATTTCTAATAAAGTAAAATTAAATTACAACGTTTTCCTGCGGCCAGATATTCTCCGTCATTATTTGAAAATGTTCTTTGAGAAAACTTTGGCTTATGCTTACCCACACTTCCATAATAATATTATATTATGTAAATGCGAAAGTGTGTCTGTCTGTTATCTTTTCACAAGCCTTAGAAGCTTTTCCATCTGCTTAACCGATTTTGGCAAGATTTGGTACAGAGATAGTTTGCATCCGGGAGACAGATGTATCCATGTAGGCTAATCATCCTGGAAAATCAGAGTTCCCACAGGCTGCACGATGTTCTTTGAAGAAAGAAAATGATTACATTATCTTGATGTACGTAAAAGTACCAAGTACCTACTACGAGCATAGGTACAGATAAAGAAGAAGTAATCATGTGAATAATTCTAAAAAGAGGTAAAATTTCTACCATAAATTCACGGCATTGTTCACTGAAACGCCATAAAGTATTTGGTAAAAATCCTATTTACCACCGACACTTCCATCGATCGAGGTTTAAAGTTAGAGTGCCGGTCAAATAGGGCTGCCGACTGAATAATTTATGTCCATCCCGAACGTAAACGGAAGCGCCTTACGTGTAATCCAATTTTAGGCTACTTCTTCACAGACAATATAAATGCCAAGACCCAGTCCTAAATTTTTAATCATACTTTATCATCATAATGTTATACCTAATTAGGTAAGTATAAATATACATACGAGGAATATTTAGGAAACTTGCACTAATGAAACAACTTTATTTTTAACCGACTTCCAAAAAGGAAGTGGTTCTCAATTCAGCCCGTTTTTTTATGTATGTACACCGATTTTTCAAGGTTCACTAAGCAACATTGATGTAGAAGGAATTAAGAAAGGATTTCTTTTGGAAACTCCCCCTTAGCTTATGTAAATAAAGGGTTGAATGTTTCAGAATTTTTAGATTTCACCCCCTCACTGATTTTCGAAAAATTCACTCGAGTGAAACCGGGGCGGGTCATCTATTTTCTAATAAAATAGTATCTGTGATTCACGTATAAACCAGAGTGCCTCCCACAAACGCATTTAGCAATGAAATAGTATCAAATAGATTCGAATAATTATTTTCCATTTAGAGTTAGCGCTTACCGCCAGATGTTAGTGACAATAATCGAGATTTAGAGACCGATGGGAACAAAATATCCTGCAAAGTTTAAGTTTTAGTGTTATTACTTCTTGTGCAATGTTGCATTAGAGCATCGAATTTATAAATGCGAAAGTGTGTCTGTCTGTCTGTCTACCTGCTAGCTATTCACGGCCTATCGAAATTTGATACAGATATAGCTTACTTATATCTCGAGGATGGACATAGGCTACTTACTTTTTTATCCAGAAAAATCAAAGAATTCCTATGGGATTTTTAAAAAACCTAAATCTACGCGGACGAAGTCGAGGGCTTCATCTAGTTTCTAATGAATAGTAACCATAAATCACGTACATATCTCACACAGGCCCATTAGCGATGAAATAGTATCAAATATAATTATTCGAATAATTTGTCATTTAGGGCTGACACTTATCGCCAGATGTTAGTGATAGTGTAGCTCTCTATTTGAGAGTAGAGACAACAGAAGAATATGAAAGTTGGTACAAATCCCATCCATTATAGTATGATAGGGACGTGTGGCCTAGTTGTGACAGCGCGTATCAATCGATTGTGATTGTTAAGCAACGCAGACCCAAGTCAGTACCTGGATGGATGACCGACTTGGAAATCCGAATTTAGCCGTTTCATTTCACGCGTGGCTCAGTAAGCACGTTATCAGTCCCGGTTATTATCTTTAGGTACATCTGAAAATAACTGTAAAACCTAAGAGTCGAAATCTCGATCTCTTAGTCGATTTGTATGTAGAAGAATCTGAGAACCCACAGCATTATTATCCCTAGAAGATTCCTACCACTATGTGATAAGGGATCACGATTTTTAGCACTGAGGAATTCGAATAAAGAGAAAGATGAATAAATGAATGAATGAATATACTTTTATTGTACACCACAAAATTAATAGGTACAGATGATATGGAGATGGTATGAAATGAAAAGTTTTTATCCTCCTTTCAAGCGCATCGGTGCGCTATGTGCGCCATTTGCAATGAAAATGTTTCAATTCTCTGTTGGACCAGTTTAACAAATGAGTTCTTCGAAATTGCCCCAGAAATCAGTATTTCCCTTGAGACTAAGCTCCGGTTACCGTAAGTTTCTAAGTGGTAACTTGGTACTTACCGATGCAGCTCACAATTTGGATTTGAAAACAATCTTTGAAAATTATATAAAAGAATTAGGTAGGTAATTGACTATTCTATAAAATAAACTTAAATGTAAATCAAATTTAAAAAATATTAAATTGAAAACTAAAAATAACAAGTTTAATTTAAAAATTTGTAACACCCTCGACAAGTGAAGGTTACAGTAACTAGAAAAGATCTGATAACTTTCAAACGGCTGAACCGATTTTCTTGGATTATAACTAAGAACACTCTCGATCAAGCCACCTTTCAAACAAATAAAACTAAATTAGAATTAGTTTAGGAGCTACGATGCCACAGACAGATGCACAGATACACAGATACACACGTATAATTTATAACACCCCTCTTTTTGGGTCGGGGATTAAAAACAGGTGCGGCTTTACTAAACTATTTTATTACAAAATAATTATCTAAAATTGGTCAGGGTCGGTTACACTATAAAATAGGGTTCGGTAGCCATCCTAATTGCTAAAAACTTTGACGATTATTATTTCTTTAGCAGTAGTTTTTTTGCAAAAACTGTTCAAACCCCGGTAAGATTTTTAAATACCAATCATATTTTTTTTCGATTGTTAAATTTCTATCATTATCTATTCTAATTAATCATATTATTGTGGAACTGAACTTTACTAATTTTCAACTTTACATTGTAATGGCTGTGATATACGAAAGATAGACTGGACGAAAGTATATGGGTTCCTTGTTTTACTATGGATCTCTAAAAAGGATAGAAGAAAATATTTCTGAAATAGCATAGAATAGAATAGAACAGGGCCTGCTTATTGCATACTTAAGTCCATAAATATAATATTATCGCAGCAGAATCTTCATGAAAGCCAATAATGAAATAATATGAGGCGGAGAATGTATTGTAAGAGTCTATAAAATTATTATTATAATCTAGGAGAGCTGGAGTATAATATACGGCCCTTTATAAAGATGCCCAAGGTTTTCTGTTGTAACGGTAAAATGGGTACATCGTAAAAAATTCGTTGACATTGATAATTTTCTTGTTCTATAATTATTTTCCCACCTTTCATAACGTAAGTGTTGACCTCAGTCAACAACTCTGGTTTTTTATTGCTTTGCATTTGTTAACAATCTACCAATAATAATTTTATTTGAAAAAAATTTCATCGTCTAGGTAAGAGTATTTACATTTAATATTTAGTAAGAAAATATTCATTTAGTATTCTCAATAATTACGTAGATACAGAGAAATAAAAAGAATATTAAATTAGGTTTCCTTTCGCTTTATTTATTTAAGAAATCATAACATCAAAGGATGCCCCAAGTTAGTATAAACATAATCTCGTTTGGTAGAATATTTAAGAAGTTAGTTTTGAAAACGCTTCCCTTTTCGCCTTATCATCAAAGTATGATGAAATTTATAGATTCTCCTGAAGGATGGAATCCTCTGGAATGCTTTTAAGCAAATTTGTTACATCATACCAGTTTTATGAGTACGAAAAAGATTCAGGATAATTTTATGAGAACGCGATAGCTATTTAAGAAAAACTTAATTTTTTTTTGTCAGAAACGAGATTTTGAATATTCAATTAACAATAGGCGTTGATGCATTTTTTAGGGTTCCGTAGCCGAAGGGAGCTAACGGGCTCTTATTAATAAGCCTCCGGTAACCGTCCGTCCATCCCTTTCTCCGTAGGTATGTCTGTCTGTTTGTCAGCAGGCTATATCTCGTCAAATGTAATAGGTAGATAGTTGAAATTTTTAGAGTGTGTGTTTCTCTTGCCGCTATAACAACACATAATAAAAACTTCAAATAGCTGTCATGAACATTAAAAAAAAACTAAATATTGTTATTCTTGTACGATAGCACGGAACACTTCGTGTGCGAGTCCGACTCGCACTTAACCGGTTTTAATTTATTTCTAAAGTATCTGAGTGTATCAAACCTTGCGAAAGCTAGAAACATACTTGTAACTCCACTTCTGTAATGTATTCGTAGTGTGTTTTACAGGTTTAGCGCTTGACTGAGATAGCTCGTAAGAAAAAATGCAACAACGTTGACATCAACGTTGAATTCCTTGGTTACCTTCCCGCAACACCGTCCTCGGTTCTACTTCACGATTCGTCTCAGTGAAACTGTAAGTAGGTATACCTAATTTGGCGCCAAACTTGTCGCATATGTCAACCCAGATAGCCATATCATATTTTGTCCGAATCATTAGCTTAGCATAATTTTAGGTTACTGAATTCCATTATCCCAAAACTAGGTCTTCCGAAAATTAATCGATCATTCGTACTTAATCCCTAGCTTTATACTAATTAAGGTCAGTCGTTTATAACGGCGGCATCCCTTTCAATTTTCGTCCCATCGCATACAAGATCCATATCAACGCTAACCCTTTATTAACCCGAAATCTCGTAATGTGAAAAATGTGGAGGCAAACATCAACGACGGAGGGTAGGCGGATGTTTTGGCAGGCGGGGGAGGGGGTGGGAAGTCTATTGATTTTAGTCCGCTCCCCGCTCGCCTCACGCATCTCACAACTGTTGCTTGGGCCACAGTTCAAATAGGCAGAGGAACAGTGGCCTGCTTAGGCCACATTACATTACACATTGCACAAGTTCCTCCACCTAAAACTGTTAAAAACTTTACACAAACTAAACTATTACCTACTAGTAATATTGTCCTACCTAACCTAATTTGCCTATATTATTGTTTGTAGTATCCGATTGATACTACAGACAGACATAATGTAACAATTTCGAGGACCATTAGGGCACTATTGGGGTCTCATACATCCAGTTAAAATCTTGTGCAAAGTGACAGTTTTGAAGATAACAGATAAAAGCGAATGAGTAATTTATGCACCTACGTTACTTATTTATATAAAATTCATTTCTCTCTGTCTGTTCGTTGCTTAGGCTTCCACGCATCGTTCATCTGACAGTTCTTTTTGGCACTTGTGTGAAGGTTTCTAATAGTAAAATCGATGTACATACACGTGACGCGCTAGTCGCATAGCGTACAAGAATACCGGGCAAACGTTACTATTTAATTGTTTTTGAATAGTAAGAATATACCTAATAAGCGAAGTACGCACAATCAAAGCATTTATTAGAAATGGATACCATTAGTACCATTGTACAACTATGATTGGCAATTGTTGTAAGCGATGTGATGTGATAAGTGAAATGATCTAATGTTGATAATAATATAATTAATTACGTAAACTTAAAAACTTCAACTACGAAAGTTTGAATAATTCTCACAGCCTTTAGTTTTATAAACCGTAAATATTTTACACCTCCCTATCGACAATAATTTTCGTTTTTCTGCAACGATTTTTTCATTTCTGCCCCAACCAATGAATATTGCAGTGAGTTCCAGAAATCATTATTTTTTTAAAACCTTTTATTCCAATTATGTAATTTATACGAGTAGATTCTCTGAATATCCTGCTCTAGGTACAGGATGGGGAATGCGCCGTCAAACGACCTTGGAAGTGATAGACATACAAATATTCGCGCCGTACTTACTAGTTATGTATAATAAAAATATACTTTTTATGGTACAGTAGGAAAGTATCGTAAAATCGAGTACTTTTCTAGGTCATCATAAAAGGCCGTTGTTGACATTTTACAGTTTTCGTGATCGTTATACTGGCTGATAGTAGGTAGTAGGTACAGAATTTTTATACTGAATATGAATGACGGAGGAGGAAGAGTGGGCACCCTGACATACAGGTTTTGCAAGCTTAATTCAGGGCCCCGGAATAATTCGTAAAAAGACCAATTTCAAAAATAAATAAATCATTTAATAATTTAATTCTAATTTGTTAAAGAAATATGGACTAATAATAATATTACTATCACTTTACTACTTTTCTGTCATATTTATTATATTTATTTTTATCATAATAGTTTTTGATTTATCGTGCAAAATGTCGGAAAAAATACCCAAGCACGGAACCCTCGGTGCGCGAGTCTGACTCGCACCAGTCCGGTTTTTTTATTTAGAACTTATGAGACTGAACTCAAATGTAGCGCGATATTAAAGTAATTACGCTCTTGTATCAAAGATAAAGCTTTTAAACCGAGAGAAATAAAATACGAGACCTAGTTTTTGTACAATGTGTGATCTTGTAGTGGGGTCAGAGCCCAGTTACTATTGTAAAGTAGAATATTATAAAAACCTTATTATTACTAAAACCACACTGCTATTACATGGCTTACACAATGTAAAATCAGTGCCTCTCGTAAAAAAGGGACAACTCGAATGCCACGTTTATTAGGCGAGGAAAAAATTGGAAAGTAGAATAATTAAAGTCTTATTTCGCTTTCTAAGTTTCTCTGGAGATGAAAAAACGTAACTTTTTAATGATTTGTAGTAGGTACCTATTTAGCAATTAAAATAATTATTTCTTTGAATAAAGTATTATGACTTTTTATGAAAATTAAAAAATGTACAACCAGTATAAATTTTTACCAGAGTCGTTGGCGTATTTTTATTTAGCCTAAAAAATATAGCTCTTCTGAATCCGAAAAATATGACTGGAGGATATACCGATCGAATAATATTTTTACCTCTATAAATCAATAACCAAGACCTTCATAAACACCGACTTTGCATGCATATAAGCTAAAAAGTTACGCGTTTAAGCATTTCGGGCGGGAATCGCGGCAATATAAAAGCGAGTAGGTAACCTTCATATGAATGGTGTACCTATATCACAAGAAAATCTCGTAGAGCATCTCTCTCGAACCGGGTTGGATACCTAGTTAGTAGTTTGTAACATTGTAAGACGCCTACCCGATACACGTTCATATGAAATAGTAAATATATAGATAGATAGATAATAATAATTGATCTGGAAAACGACGAGATTTCTTCTCGTCTAAAGTGCTTGAAGACCAAAATCTTCGAACTCTGCGTGTTACTAATGATGACATATGGATCCGAGACATGGTCGCTAACTTATAAGCTTCAAAAAGCTCAGAGTTGCTGTATAGTGATGTGTTGCACTGCACTTTGAATTGGACTGTATTGATAACACTTTTGATGGTTGTATAAATGTTTTAATAATAAAATCGTAATAAATTGTACAACAATAATATAAGCGCTGGTAATTTGGAGGCGGTGGCACCGCGAATGCGCCGGCGCCGCGCCCGTCGCAGCGAAGCCCCCCGCTGCCCGCAGCCGCCGCCGCGCAGGCCTGGTCCAGTGCGATAGCACTAGACAGTTGCTGAACAAGCGATGGAGAGATGCTTGGTGTTCCTCTTCGTGATCAAATCAGAGATGAAGAGATCCGTATGAGAACCAAAATAACCAACGTAGCTCAACGGAATGCAAAGTCAAAGTGGCATTGGGCAAAGCATACCTAAAGTTCAAAGTTCAAAAAACTGTCAGATGTTGGGGTCCCAGGACGCTAGAACATTGACCTCTCATCAGAGGTCGCAGAGGAGAGCGCAGCGTTGGCAGATCCACTAAAAACAATGAAAGTTTGAATACTGAATATACTAAAAGATAATTTAAGACACATAAACCTAATCATTTAATCATTAGTATCGCTAATTGCTAACTCATATTTAAGCAACGCTTTTGTGTGAAATATACGAAGGTAATCTTGATTGCTTACGTTTAACATACTTTAACCATTACAAAACTTCTAGGTCATTATGCTTACAATAATTTGAGAGCTTTTTAATGTGTACAGGTTCTTAAGAGGAAAAAGGCCTGCACCCTACCCAACGAGTAAAGTTTCACGAGCCCCAATCCTAATTTATCAGCTAAAAATTATGTACAGACCTTGAATATTCTTGAACTTCATGAGGCTTAGCTTTTACAAAGTTTTTTTATAACTGATGCCGTACAAAATACTTTTTTCATGAGATCCTGAACGCTGCTTAATGAATAAGGTACGTCTTTAATCGTTTACCTACCTCTGGAAAGTTAAATACACATCTACATCCATTATAATACAGGGTTTAATACTCTGTTTGTCGAAAACGTTACAATATTATATTTTACAATATAACAGATATGCCCGCCACTTCATCCGCGTAGATTTAGGTTTTTAAAAATCTCAAGAGAACTCTTTGATTTCCCAGAATCAAAAGCAGCCTATGCCCATCCTCGGGATGCAATCTATCTATTTTCGTCAAAACCGCTTCAAGTGATTAAGCTAGCAAACAGGCAGACAGCCATTCTTTTGTATTTAAAATATTACTTTGCAAGTTCGGATATTAGTATGGATAGATTGGTATTTTATAAAAAATTCAGAACGTTTTACCTCGTTTAAAGCTGCTGTGAATTACCAATTACCACATACATAATTATACCCATAAAGTTAAAGTTAACCATATAAACGCAATTACTAATACCCGTTGGAACGTAATGCGACCTGAGCTGTATGACCCATAATTGCTTACATAATTTTACTTAATGACATATAATTTAAATGAATTTTCCTTAAAACCCCTTCTTTTAATTAGAGCCTTTTTGCAAGGATGTAATAACCATTTCTTTTGATATCTCCGCCGACTTAAAGGGATTTTTGCACGAAGTGTTGAATTGGGGATATTCTGTTTTATTAAACCAACGTTTTTAAAGAAAAAGCTTACCTCTGTAAAAGAGGTAATAAGCCCATAGCAATGTAATACAATTTCAGCTATCCAGGTTAAATTATTCAGAATGAGCTAACGTAGACGATAATCTTTTGACTGAAACCGATTTTAATCGACAACGGCCGACCATTCGGTAAGAAGCGGGATCCGAATAAGTGTCGACGTAAAATCTTTCATTCCTTCTTTCTGTCAAAACTTGGATCGAGTCAACATACTCCAGTTTGTTTTAGGACCATTTTTGTTGTAGAATGTATTAATAACTAGCCAATGACCGCGGCTTCCGTCAATAAAAGTATAAATCGTCTTTATTCCCGTGCGAATTTCAAAAATCTGACTTTGTTCCTTTTTCATATTATATAGAGAACCACTGTGCAAAAACAGCTTTCTCAGGACTCGCAAAGTCATGTTCAACATTTTGGGCAGACATTGATGGTCATGAAACATGATTTAAAGTCTTTTATTCTATATTCATCGATTTTTGTCGGACCGACAATTACTATCGGTCATAGTTACAGACAATTTTATTATGCAACCGGAGGAACATACATAAGATTTATCTTAAAAATCTTATAATGCACGCTCACTTGCTATCAATTTCCTATCAGACCGTAGTTCCTTGGAGGCAATGGGGCGAAGTGATTACCGGTTTTATTACCGGAAATGATCTTACTTAACTGAGGCAACACAACAACAATTTTATACGTATTTCAGACAACTGACGAATCAATCAGTGAGCGACTCAGGAATTTTATTTTTATTCATTTATTTATTTTATTTTAATTTACTAAAAACGTGCACAAAGGATTACCTACTTATGTCTACCAGAGGGATTTCTTTCAGCAGCCTATACCTTTACAATGTACTACCTATTGGTTAAGGCCTCTATTCTATATTCGTTGCTTTTTGTCGGACCGACTATTATCGGTCATAGTTACAGACAATTTATTATGCTACCGGAGGAACATATATAAGATTTATCTTGAAAATCTTATGATGCAATAAAATACCTTAGCACGCTCACTTGCTATCAATTTCCTATCAGACCGCAGTTCCCTTGAGGCAATGGGGCGAAGTGATCACCGGTTTTATTACCGGAAATGATATTAACTGTGGCAAAACAATAACAGTTTTATTCGTATTACAGAAAATTGTCCGTCTAATGTTGATACTTTACGACCATAATGCAATATTCAAATGTAAACGCAAGATGCATTGTGTTGTACATAAGCAGTAAAATAAAACGATATTGTACTCGTAAAAATTTCATTTTCTTTAGAATTTTTGAACTATTCCGATGTAAAATTTGACTAACGCCTTAACGCCTTCATAATAATAATAATAAATGCCTTAACATCCAAACTAGTCTATGCAAATTACTTCATAGCTTTATTAGCTCCCAATATTTGTGTAACTAAACTAAGGTTGTGTTATAACTTATAACATCCAGTGTAGCATACAGAGCGGTTAATGGAAAGATGCCAATTGAATTATGTTGCTACTGTATGCAAGCACTAACTACTACCGTAAATATCTGTTAGCCTTGTCCAAAGAGGTGTAAAGCACTAGATTCTAGAGCAACATTTAATGCAAAGTAGGTCCTTGACTATACTCTATCCACGGAAAGATGTAAATATAGGGTTCTCCCTGTTACGTAATCCCATACAAATGACAGAGACAAAAATCTCAGTGTGTGTTAACCATTTGAATCACAAACGAAATTATATTTTCCGCTTGAATTTCGAGTGTTTTTTGAAAACATGTATGAATTTTTTTTTTTTGAAAACATGTTTGTGATTGGTTGGTGACTCAACATGGTTAACGCCCACTGAGTTTTCGTTTGTGTCATTTGGGATGCAAATCTAACGACAACGTAAGAGTATATAAGAAACTATGTAGCTGATATCCACTATTTTTTATGCGTAGATTTAAGTTTTTAAATCTCATGGGAACTGCTTAATTTTCCGTAGAGTAGCCTATGTCACGCTCCAGGTCTTTAACTATACCCGTTGCTCCATTGCAGCGTGGTTGGAGGACAAACCAACAAACCAATAAATCAACAAAAAAATTTATAATATGCTTAGTGAAGTAATAGTTACTTGTGTTTTAATCATTAGGTGGACCCGCTTTTTTAACGTCTGATGTTTTAGGTTTGCTACTCTATAGTCTAACTCAACGGCTTTAGCCATGTATGAAGAAGTTACGCTCGAGTTGAAAAGGAGGCTTAGGAAGCATAATCCGATTATTTAAAGGCGTATGTACATGTTTCTGTTTTGGGTAGTGTGACCTAAATTGTGGCATATTTTTCTTATAAATAAGGTTAGGTTGACTCAAGTAAGTTATTTTGCGGCTTACTTTTTATTGAGTATTAGCATCTGAGAAAATATTATGGCATAATATTTTCTGAAGTGTCAGCTAATATTGTTATACCTACGTAGTGAATGATATTATAAGGTACTTACTACAAAATAGAAGAATGGTGATGTTGTTATTGAGTATATTTACCTGGGTGGTTTTTCTGTAAAGTTGTGGTACGAGTAAGTCAGGATTTTTAAAATATATTTAGTTTATAAAACTTTTCCATGGGACTCTTTCTAAGATTGAGATTGGGAAACAGACATACACACTTTTTGGTCCGTGGTTTTAATCTAAATATTCGATAGCATGAATTAATTGTCGATAGAAAGTAGGTATATAGCTCGGAGACCCGCACAAGGCCTATGCTAACAAACTAAGTTAGGAACACTGCAAGCAAGCAGAAGCGAAGCAAAACGCATAGTTTGCTCTAAACCCAATTACATTTAAGCACATGTACACTAACGACACCGACAAGACAGTCTATTGATCAGTTTTGTATGGAAAATGAAGGTTTCCTCACTAATAATAACTCTAATGCGGCCCCAACACAATCAGTGCGACACATCTGCCTTGATGCGGTATTGGCATTACTATTCCGTTGAACAAGCCTCGAGTTGTCACACTAAGTGCTTGAACTGCAGTGCGACAACGCTTTCTTGTATAGCTTTTTGTCTTGACTTTTGTATAGCTTTTTCAAAACAAAATCTAAATCTTTCAAAATATTAAAGAAACTTACTGTGTTTGAACTTCCGACGGCATCGGCATCATAACGAGACAAAAGATATTCGAGTGTCCGGCCACAGAGTCAAGACAAATTTTCCTTTACATGGTTGCTCTAGTTCCCTCCACTCAAATAAATTCTAATAGGATCTGGCAGAATCCCTAGCCTGCCTGTATTTGTATAAATAGTTTTAAAAACAAAAGTTCATCTCGAGATTCTCCTTATTTTACCTCAAGCCTACCTACGTTAAACAAATAGAAATTACAAATACAGAATTATCATGTAGATATATTTTAAAAAAGGATTTTAATGTCAGTTTTCCATACTCACAAAAACCAATAAAATTTCCGAAACTTTCATATTGATTCAAACCCCATGGTAGATATTGTTTTATTACTATGATTGTAGCAGACAGTAGCCAAATGAAAAGAAGGCGACAGGACATATAGTTGTGAAACAAAATGTCGCTAGTAGACCGATGCACTAAAGCAATTTAATGCCATACACGTAGTACAAACTTTGAATATTACTTTCACGTACATAAACACTGTATTGAACGACTGAAATGCATGACCCAAATATTTTGCGTAGTAAAGTATTGCGCACATTAGGGAAAGTCGTCCCGTGTTTTGCGAGATCAACAACGATTTGCAGGCGGTTCTTTTTTGAGAGAAATTCTTTTATCTCAACATCTGGCGTAGAATTATTTTCATGATAATATTATGACCACCACGGCTGCTATGAATTGTTATAGAACCTTTTTTAGTACCTTTTTCTTGATAATTTCAACATTGTGTATGTGGAACACCATACAACGGACAGTTTTCAAGTTCAATGTCGCTCAGCGTGCAATGAAATGGGCTAAGTTGGGAGATGAAATCCGTAACGAGGAAATCTGTAAGAAACCAACACACACAGTGACCAACTAGACATACTTAGCTCAAGTCTCAACGAATTATCAAGCTGAACAAGTCATTTCTATCGCAGAACTGATGACCACTGGGGCATGTTCTGGACTGAAAATCACGTACCAGTAAGCGCAGTACCTATAGGACGATTTCCAGCCCGCTGGGCTGATGATCCTAAGCATATAATGGATAAGGAAGGCTCCATGGTGTATGGTGGCGCGCTTTCGGGAAGGCCCCAAGTCTAGCAGTGGACGCATACGAGCTGTTTGATAGAAGAACCCGCAGAGGTGGAAAGATGTCATTAAAAAGGTCATATAGGTAAAATAGGAGCCTTGATCGTCAGAATATGGTCTAAAGCTAAACTCTAAAAAATATCGCGTTAACCTAGTTAAATAGCCTAGGTAGCTCATCTCGGTTTCTACACAAAATCTTAACATAATGTAGCATGTACCACTGAGTTTCAGCATCCCCCAATGCAAATAAACTCTATTGGGAATCCGAACATTGTATCACGTTCGACTATGTACTGTAATTTTTGTCTGTCAGGATATCTCTAGCAAATATATTCAGACAGGATTGTATGTAACGAAACAAAGTTGTTTTTGTTCTGGATTAAACATTATTTTCCTTTTTATTTATTTATATAATATTAATTATGTATTATATTAAGCTCCCAGGAGACATAACTTAATATTGGAGATGTCTCTCAAAAAGCTAAAAATTATGTATATTTATTGAAAACGCCAATGGAAACACACTATAACAATGTAAAGGATCATTTAAGTTTTAAATGATAAAAAAGGTTGGGAATGAGTTGCTTTAAAGTTTTGATAGTTCCAATAACTTAAAATTGTGAAATGGTTAAAAAAAATACCCGGCTGAGTTTGCTGTGGACTCTTGTTAGAGCAGGACGCCCTTGGAACCCTCGTAGTTTAAGTTTTAAGTTGGCGCAATTAAGTAATTATGCACCAGTAGGTACATCATTATCTTGTAAATTCAACAATTTACAATTAAAAAGTACACAATGGTACAACCTACCTATTTTGAAAAAACTATTCTGTTTCTCGCCATTCAATTGAAATCATTAGCAAAACTATAGAGAGATATCTACTAACGTAAATTGTATCCTCAATAAAATTACTTGACTAATTTATTCACGCAGTTAGTTGCTTTCACTAATTTAATATACAGCCACAAATTTCCACATTGGAGTTAGGAAATTAACCACAGCATAATTGCCACAATTCGGACCCACAATTTTCATTGTCACTCGGGGCGTAATTTATTTGACAAACAAACCCGTTTACAAATAATACACAATGGGTCGTTTGACTTGATTCATCGAAAATAAGCTGTGGCAGCATTGGAAGCACGTTCTATACAGAAGCTAAAGGCGAAGTTGCGAAGGCAAATTGTACCATGTAGGTAGGTAATATGTATTATTAATGGAATGGTTTCATTGAGTAAATCTGCTTAGTCAGAAATCGATACTTAAAACACGTTTATAATTTTCATGACAATGTTTTACCTACCTAGTCTAAAGCGGATAACTATTGACAGGAGTGTGGATATTCGTTGGAACATGTTACTATGAAACGCCATGGAAGCGCCACATCTAGTGAAATATTTATATCGCTGCTATTAGAGCTATTTTGCGAAGGAAAAACAGGGTGCCATAATAAGGATCCACGGTTACAACAGGCCAACCGCCCGTGCAGAAGTTCTTCCTTTGAGGCGGTCGAGCGCATATCACGGATTCCCACTTCAACATTGTAGGTTGAAACTATGAGAAAACACACTAGTTTGACTCACAAAAATTTCTTTTGAAATTTTTATGTTTTGCTACAGTAAAGTGTGAATACGTTTGAAATAAATACTCTACAACTACTGCGTTTTACACGTTTGTGTAAAAATCTTTGTAGATAACTTTTGAAGTGTTACACAAAAATCAAAATCGTAGATTGTACGTTGAGTTGGTAACTATGAGGAGTGTAAACGGAGCATAATTTCTATTTTAATATTAACCAATTAAACTCAATTAAATTTGGTTTGGTAGACACGTTTTACACATTATTTTGTGTCTGTCAGATTTCATTAGAAATATATCTATAGATTCTTATAGAAAACTTAGTTTCAAGCTTCACGGACTCAGAAATTTGCCTTTAAATCTTAACATTTAAATGCAAATAGGAATCAAATTCCGTTTGTGTGGATAGTGCTCCGAATATACTAAAAGGGACTTAAGTAGGTTCCAAAAGTATACAGCAATAGGATACAATAATATAACACACGAAATCGTACTTTGACCAGCAATCAATACCTTACTTACCTTACTACTTACTTAACTTAGGTATATTAAGTAAGTTGAAAATCACGCGGGCAAATCGATAAGGATAATATACGTTTAAGAATTCCAAACTAAGTCTCAAGACCGCGCCTGAATTGATGTTATGTACATAACACACTAAATACCTAGTGTTAAAGCAATATTGGATTACAAGACTTAGGATGTACATTTGACCGATGTGAAGGAGGAAACTTGTCTCTAAACAATGGCTAGTCTTCGCTTCGCCTACCACTAAACTTCGAACTGATTTAAGCTAACTTTAAAAGCAATTCACTCGGTCCCCATTATCCTACGTTAGATTATATCATTTCAGTTCAAACTTAGTTTACGATGATTACAAATTTCGCCGTCCAATACCTAGTATCTAGATCTATACCTATATAATTAGTAACGTATGTAAGGCACTTGTCCCATCGCCGACGATGAGCAAGAAATAAGTTGAGAATTGAGATATGAGAAACTAGTTGGGTGAGCAATGAGAAGCGAGTGTAGATGAGATAGTTTTGTCGCTAGGTTAGGTATAAGCGAGTGTGTGAGTGCGACAAACAGGACTCGCATCGGTCGCTTGGCTAGGCGGCCGAGACTACAATTTAGTACAGCACGAGTGTTTTGGGCATCGATGTAGAATGCGTTTTGACCGCCAAGAGAGCGTTGCTGAGTGCTTTTTTTTTCTTTCGTAGCTTTTTTCGCTTGTCGATAGTTCTCAACGACTGTGTGCACTGTCAGCTAATGACGATTAATACATTTATCTCTTTTATAGACAAGGAACCAAACATCGATTGTACGTTTTTTGCCCGAGAAAAAAATTGATCGCTGGTTCCACGTCGGCGGCCAGACAAGTGCCTCAAACTTCGTTTTACAGTCAGATAAGCATCAATCAAGTTCTATATTCAAAATTTAGTATTGATTTAACAGCAAATTAGCAACGATTAAAATTCAGTTGACATTCAGGCATATTGAGTGATTGAAGAATACAAGTCACTTTGTACCAAAAAAATAAAAGTAGGTATACCCTTCTTATGAAAAAGCTACTTACCAGGAATCTACATAACATTATCGGAAACCGTAGTCATTATATTAAACCGCCACATAACCAACACAGTTCCGAGAGTTATATGAATTACTGATGATACTAACGACGATGATGATGATAGACTTCATCCGCGTGGATTTAGGTTTTTTAAAATCTCGTGGAAACTCTGTGATTTTCCGCGATAAAAACTGGTCTGTCCTTCCTCAGAGTGCAAGCTTTCTCTGTATCTCCCCGTCAAAATCGGTTAAACAGATGGGCCATGAAAAGCTAGCAGACAGACATGCAAACAGACGCACGTTCGAATTAATAATATTAGTATGGAGGTTTATATTATTATCAACGTAGTGAAGTTACACAGTTGATTGCACACGTGAAAATCGTTTAATTTGAAAACGCGGTCACAAATGAAGCAAACGAGTGGTGATAGCGCGTATATCGATCTAAATGCGGTTATTTATATCAAACTAGATGATGCCCGCGACCTCGTCCGCCTGAATTTAGGTTTTTTTTTAAATCCCGTCAGAACTCTTTGATTTTCCGAGATAAAAGTTGCCTATGTCAATTTTCGGGACGCAATCTACTTCTGTACATTTCATATAAATCGGTTAAACGGATGGGCCTTTCGGAATCCCGTGGGAACTCTTTGATTTTCCGGGATAAAAAGTAGCCTATATCCGTCCGCGGGATGTAAGCTAACTTTGTACCAAAATTCAACAAAATCGGGTGTTAGGGCCATGAAAAGCTATCAGGCAGACAGACACACTTTGGCATTTATAATATTATTAGTATGGATGGATGTGTAAAATTACCGACTAACTTGTGGCTCACCGATAACGTTAAATTAAATTTACATTTCGTCATTACTAAAAGCTTATTTAATAGAAAATATCTAATTATTATTGAGCTAGAGTCTTAGGTATAAGCCCAATAGTAGGTATATTTACAGGCAATTAGCCATATGTATACAATTCAATTCACAAAGTAAAGGCACGGACAAAGGGGCAAATGCGGAGTGTAACGGCTGGAACCAATCTATTTCTCGCATTCAACTGTCCGCATATAAATCGCTCTGCACCAGAGTATACAGTATAGTAGTCCAAACACAATCAGCGCGACATACTTTCTCGCGCACTTTCTCGACCATTTTGTTGAGGCAATCTAACTACTCGACGTAATGCAGATAGTGAGAAGATTAAAAGGACAATTTTTTTTGAGTTAGTGCACAGTAATTAGTGAAAGTATATACCTAGATGTAAGTGCTGAAAGAATACGTGAACAAAGTGTCTCTTTAATCTAGAACGACTAAAATACGTCTAAGGACAATTTATTAGTACTTATGTAACATATGTCATAAGTTTAGTTTAAAGTAAAACTATTAATTAAGTAAAAAACTCATTGGTACTCAGTAATAAGATAACAAAAAAATAATGCAATATCTGCGAAAAAGCGTTGTCATACTGATAGTGCTTGGCAGCTGTACATGTAACTTTAGATTAGATATATTATGTGTAATCTTTGAAGTGAATTTGTAAGTGTCAAAAGCAGGGGCTTTATCATAGTGCTGTTGAAATGGCATATGATTTATGCATGTTCGTGGTAAAAAATATGACAGGATAGTCACTATCCAGTGCTGTTTGGACGGTAAAATAAGTACGTCAGAGATAAAAAATATCTACGGGCTTTCACCAATATTTTATCAGGTCGAGTGTAAAAAATCCACTTTTGTAACCGATAGAACCCTTGACTGCAATCTCACCCAAAGAATGGTGCAGTCAAATATGGAAAGGGGCAATCCATACTTAATTTCATAAATGCGAAAATTGTGTCTGTCTGTCTGTCTGCTACCATTACACGGCCCAACAGCTTAACCGATTTTGTCGAAATTTGGTACAGAGTTAGTTTACATCCCGGGGACGGACATAGACATTTATCCCGAAAAATCAAAGAGTTCCTACGGGATTCTCAAAGACCCATCCGTTTAACCAATTACATGTTTGGTACAAAGGTAGCTTGCGTTCCGGAAATTTTTAGCCCGGAAAAGCAAAGAGTTCCACAAATCGTTTCCACGAAACCACGGGATTTTTGAAAATCGTGGGTATCATCTAGTACCTATAATATAAAACCCATACAATTCGCAACACAAAATCGTTAAACTTGTAATTAGTTAATATTATTATATCAACAACATAGTTTGACAACTCGACACCTAACCGATACCGTAATGAATGAGTTGAATTTAGGTCCAGATAATTCGTGCCATAGTAGGTTTCTTGGAATACAAGATTCCAAGAAACCTACTATTATGTGATCAGTCGTAATTGTTTCGGATCACAACCCTGTAATGAAAAATACGATACAGAGAGAGACTGAACCGCTATCAAGATGGTACTTGAAAGATGTAAAAAACATCACAAGGACCTCTTGTAAGACTTTTATTAAAATTTTACTTAGTTCAAAGTAAATCCGTCAATCAAAATACTTAGAATATGTTTTGGAAACTACAGAGCATCCACCGTAATTTCGCACGTTTCAACACAGGGACAAAACCCCTACTATGGTGTGATTAGTTGTAGTTGTTACGGTAATGACCCTTAGTAATGAGAATTACGACTCAAAGATAAACTAAACCGCTGTAAAAGTGGTGCCCGAATAATACTCTTGCGTAATTTTGTACGACTGAAAATGTAAAAAATAAAATAGACAAAAGGAGCTGTTGTAAGACTTTTATTGAAGGTACTTAGTTTGAAGTAATCAAACCACTTAGGATATTTCTCAGAGACTAGAGGGCATCCACTGTAATTTTGCACGTTTTAACACCGGGCAAAATACAAAATAACGAAGAAGCTTTTATGATTAACGCGCTTTGTTTTGATACGCATCGTATATTTTGGGGCTTTTATGCCATACTGAATTCAAACATTTTGTACATAAAAAGAACCCTAAAACCCCTCGGGGTATTGTTTTATTTGGTGGTAAAATTAAACTTATAATTAAACTTCAACAGTAACGGGTTCCATGTAGTTAACCTAGGTGTAGATTCAGACTCATATATTTTTGACAGGCTAGGTAGGCAGGTTCTTCTAATAAAATTACTAGTTTAATTTAACTTTAACCTTTAGCGAAGCAAAATACGAAAATAAACTTTATATTTTTTCTTCAAGAATAAAAAGGAAATAGTTTTGTCGTTACCGAAAGTGCTTGGAGTTGAGACAGATGCTCAGGGTGTGCGCCCATGGTTTTTTGGTTGCATCCCACCTACGAATAACATTGTTGATAACAATACTGCCGCAGGTCTTGTCCACCTTTTGACACCTACAAGAGTGTTGCAAATAAGAGCGGATCGTTAGCAGGGTTGACTAAGGTCATCCTAACAGAACGTGGGATCATCGCAAGTTCGCGCGTATTTTACTCGTACGCGCGATCAAACATACTGACCTCGAATAGGTGTCCCGCGGTGGTTGCATCGCTTATTTACTTGCGTAATCACGTTTTATTAACCCCGACCCAAAAAGAGTGGTGTTATAAGCTTGACGTGTGTATCTGTGTATCTGTCTATGGCATCGTAACTCCTAAACTAATGAACCGATTTTAATTTAGTTGTTTATTTGTTTGAAAGGTCGCTTGATCGAGAGTGTTCTTAGCTATAATCCAAGAAAATCGGTTCAGTTGTTTGAAAGTTATTAGCTCTTTTCTAGTTACTGTAACCTTCACTTGTCGGGGGTGTTATAAATTTTTAATTTACACTTGTTAGAATGACACCTTAGAGAGCTACAAAAAGGGTAGGAATTAAGCCCGCTTATATAATTGCTTCTCTTACAATAGCTCTAACTTTACGAGCTGAGAATGGGTTTTAGGATTCATGGCAATAAAACTCAAAGAAAAATGTTAAGTTCTATTGAATATGCAAGTGATCTGGAATGGGTGGATTGGCTTTCAGAATTTACTATCGAAATCTCAGGTACAGGCAAAGTGGGTCAATTGCCAGTTACTATTTCAGTGATGGCAAATACCCTTGTTAAGTTGATTTGCAAGTTTGTTAATGAAATGTTGTATCTTTTTACTTGTACGTTGTATCTTTGATGATGCTCGTATGTTTATTTCTTGCCAGCCATATTTTTGTCATAAATTATACCAACTTATTCCTTAAAATCTAGCTAGAAATTCATTATGAATCTATAGCCTAAGCACGCGTCTCCTCACAGAGTGAGAAGGGTTTGGATCACTCATAATATTTATGAGAGCACTACGCACAGAGATATAGAGCATATGTATTATGGTCGATTCGATAATACTTTAAAAACAAGAAACACCCATGGATACGATTAAAAATGAACCTTGTAAGGTAATTTTCATTTCGAATGCCCTAAATACCAGGTTGGTCGTTTAACAATAAAATATTCATGAGGTAGGACGACACGTACTACGATCATTATCGTAATTGCTTTTCACGGTTGGGATCCGTAAATTACGTAGTACGTACTGCAGTTAACAATTAGCGGTCTATCTTTATAGCCTTTGAGCTTGAGAGAAAATTAGGTGTGAAAATCTAAAAACATCGTACATTGAAAACCAAACTAACCCCATCCAAAATTTTGTATTTCCGACGATATGTTTCCATAGAAACGTAGTTTGGTTTATGAAATTTTGTAAACACCACGACACAAATATATCTGTTAGTAGTTATAGTTATGTTGTGTGCATCTGTAGTTTTCCAGATTTCTGAATAAATATGTTGTTTTAAAATTACACGGATTCAAAGATTTACATTAAAAATTTCAAGCCGGCGTGTAACATTGAAACCACATATTTTTCGAAAATCTGACAATTCTTATAGGTATACAAATATTATTCAAAAGTATAAGAAAGTTTTTTAAGTTTTCACTTGAACTTCACTTATATAGCTACCTTTTAATAACGAAGGAAATGTGACACATAAAAGGTTTAGGAATCAAATGATTATTCACAGTACATAAAACAAAGCCTACGTAATAGCTATTTACAACGGCTCACTTCAGCCGTACATTTTCATATTTACATAAAGCCAATAAACATCTTTATTGTGGCGCGAATCCACGACTGCCTCGTAAATCAAATACGATGTACTTAATTAGCAAGAGAGCAATTAATGCATGAAGGAACTCACCGTGGTTATAAACTTTGTCCGCATTATAACATCACATATTACGCTTGTTTCTATTAATAATTATTTCTGTTTTATACTGGTTTTATATACTTCATTTTCATTATTCTAATCTCTATTCTTTTTCTATCACATAATTGTGTTCATCGTCATGCATTTAATTCTAAAATATGGTACAATATAGAGTAAAGATACAGTATTTACATAAATTTCGACATCGATGGTAAATGAACCGTGATCTAAGCGATTAAGGCACTCAGGACTTATTTAGGGCGCTTCCGCAATTTTCGATATGTATTTAAAGATGTGTTTCGAAAATTCTCTTCTAATGTAGACAAATACTTTAAGAAAGTTATAAAAAGTCAGACTTCTTATGCTAGTCGAAACTTAAAAGTTAATAACAGGTAATGTTGGTTTACAATGTTGGGTCCCCACGCAGATACACTATGTAGAAGAAGCTTCATAATATTAGTTTATCATAATGTTAAGAGAGGTCTCTCCGTCACTCGTTTCATACAAACGTAGTTCCAATTTCATTTGAATATTAAGCAACCAAAGTCCATGAAATTTTGCAGACATATTTTAGAAACTAAAATCTATGTCTGTGGTTTTCCAGATTTCTGTTAAAATATTCCGTTTCAAAGTTACGCGGTCTTAAAAATTTACAAACAAATCTTTGAGCCCTGTAATTTTAAAACTACATATTTTTAGAAAAATATAAAATACTACAGACACAGATATACAGTTTCTAGAATATGTCTGCAAAATTTCATTGACTTTGGTTGCTTAATATTCAAATGACATTGGAACTACGATTGTATGAAGCGAGTGACGGAGAGATCCCTGTTAATGTATAGAGAATAGCACTACTTGACCTTGCGTAAACATTTGAAAGCTGAAGTTAGACCACGAGGTATAATATGTCCCTATTTATAATTTAGAGAATAGCTTGAATAGCTTTCACGATCGCAATTTAATTATTCAAAGCATAAAATCTTAGCGGTTATTTTGGTATTTGTAATTATAAAAGTTGTATTCTGTACTCGTATTACATTTCACGTTCTTAGCATTGGTTCGTAAACTTGGATAATTAGAGGCATATTTCCCCGAGTTGAAGCATAAAACGTAATCAAGAAATGTTAATGCTAACAGAAATTTAGTTCAGAATTGAATAATTTTACAAGAAACAACATTTTGTAAATTACGAGATCACTGAATAAAGTTAGATATTTCAAAGTACTTAATTCGTTTCCGTAAAATTATGTTCTAATTTGTTTCATTCACAAAATAGTACGCAATTTAAATTTAAGCTGTAAAATTAATTTCGAAATGTAGGTGCCTATAATAAATAACGTGATTAAACTTATGTAAAACAACTTTTAAAGCATTAGGTAATAGGTACCAGAGTGAACGAGAGTGAGGGACCTCTCGTTTTGATCGTGAATTGACGATATATCAAATATGGTGGCGTAAAGTCAAAGAAAAATAGGGCTACTTTAGGGCTACTTAGTACTTACGCGCGTCAAATGTACCTACTAGTAACATTTGACGCCTGCGAGTGACATCGAAGCCTCGATGTATGTATGTATTTTAATGAAATCAGATCTGATTTACAAATAAGTATTTTGTTTGATAAAGTTAGCCGTACTAAATGCATACCAAAATTGAACTAAAGCACTAAATGCCGGTGGCTATGTTATATTCAAAATGTTGGTTTTGAGATTTACCACCGCTACCAGGTACGAGCTAAGCTTTTGTTTTAACATAATGAATTAATGGAAAAGCTTTTGTGCTGAAACACACTAAAACTTTTTTGGGTTACATGTCCGCGCAACTTTACAATTAATATTAATAAAAAATTAAATAGACCATTGTGCTTTTTATAGTTTCGTACTCGAAGGGAGCCAACAGGTTACAGGATCCTATTACTAAGCCTCCGCTGTTCGTCCGTCTGTCTGTCTGTCAGCGGGCAGTGGTATCTCATGGACCATACTGGGTGGAGTGTTGAAATTTTCACAGAGTGTGTAATTCTATTTCCGCTATAACAACAAAAGATAAAAAACTAAGATCGCAAATTTTAAAATGCAAATTTCAAAAAAAAAAAACTAAAATGTACGTTGCTGTTAATATTTTACGATCATACGGAACCCTTCGAGTGCGAATCAGACTAGCGTTTGACCGGTTATTTATAATTTCTTTCTATTTAACGGCTCGTAGACAATCGTAGCGGTCTACAGATGTCTTCTACAGTTTTTCTTTTGTTTGCTTACATTTTTGATCTCGAATTACATTGTTGAGTTTAGAAGTTTAAGTGTGTGCCAATTATAGTTTGTTCATCAGTTGCCTCATAAGTGCCAAAGTACTATTAGACTTAGATATAATACTAGCTTATGCCCGCGATTCGTCCGCGCGGACTACGCAAATTTCAAGCCCTTTTTTTACCACCTTAGGGGTAGAATTTTCAAAGAACATCTTAGTACATCTACATTACAATAGCTATTTGCATGCCAAATTTCAGCCCAATCCGTCTAGTACTTTGTTAATTAACATATCAACTTGACCGTTAGCTTATTCAGTAAGTATGTAGGTAAAATTATCGTCACCATTAACCTTTGAAACTAAAACTTGACTGCAATTAAAGGTACCTAATAAAATGTGAACTACGCAGTCTCTACGTGAAGCGCACTTGGCTAGAAAATGCCTATTCACCTTGCTTTGAAGTTACCTATATTATACATGGCAGGGTACAGGCATGCCGGAAGTAAGCAGATTTTACATCCTGTCAGTGAGTCGGTAAAATACAAAACGAAAGTCTTTGTAGATACTTCATGTTGGCAGAACGCGGCGAATTAAAAAGCCAATAAAGCTTTCTGCATCTGACATGTATAATGCATCAATTTTGAGAAAGGACTCACCATTTTTAACCCCCTGAGCCAAAAAGAGGGGTGTTACAAGTTTGACGTGAGTATCTGTCTGTGACATCGTAGCTCCTAAGCGAATGAACCGATTTTGATTTAGTTTTTTTTTTTTGTTTAAAAGGTTCGAGAGTGTTCTTAGCTATAATCCAAGAAAATCGGTTCAGCCGTTTGAAAGTTATCAGCTCTTTTCTAGTTTTCTTATAGAGGTTTTTGTGTCGGGAGTTTTTAAATTTTGAGTTAAAGGAGATCATTATTTTTGGGCCTTTTCTGAAAGTGCCGGCCAACGAAAAAAAATGGTACGGATCGTTAGAACTAGCCATTTGGAGTAATAGTTAATATGGCAGAAAAGTTGTAGGATTGTTCTGAACCTAGTTATACAAGGTCGAAGATTCGTCATTTTCATACATTTTATTGATTTCTAAAAGTGCTGGGAAACATAAAATACTGTTAGATATTGCTAGAACTAATGATTTGAAGCAATTATCATTATGACCCGAAGGCTGCAGGGCCATTATATGTCGTGTTATACAAGTTATACAAAAAATTAATATACTTTGTATAATTAATTGCAACCGATTTTATGATTTTGTTACTGTTCTGATTGTTTTATACGAATTTGAATACACGTACAATTATTTTGACTCCCACGAAGTGCTGGATCAGCTGCAATGTGAACAAAATTCGTTTATACATACCTGGATTGTATGCGGCCTTGTAATACTAGGTGATCTCATTCCATAGCCTGGAAATGAGCTCTTCTTCTATTATAATTACATATTGTTTGTGATAACAAGTACTGCTGAACTGTTTTGCTCATTGACCAGTTCATGGATTTTGTCAAGGAAATCACGTCTGTAGTACACGTTATTGATGTCTATCAGAACATGATAGCTGTTTAGCGATGTTACCGCGATCCTGAAATAATCGATCACGTTACTTAATGCCCGGTCACTCTGATCAATCCTGAGCAAACGAAAATCTCTTTTAAAGCAATTGTTCATCACTTCCACCATCCAGCGGCAAATGGTAACAAGCTTAGATTTATTGATTTGGTCAGTAATTAGCTGGGTTTCATTTCAATGTTTTGTTTCTAGCATTTGTGTCACATAACCGCATGCCTCAAGAAAGAAAGGCTATCTATAAAGGGCATGTACAGACAGATACAGGCATATACATATATCTTCAGAAAAGCACTATTTACTTTTTTCAGTGAAAATCATACCCTAACCACAAGTTCCGAAACCACTAAAAGCCTTTATATTTGTTGCGATGGAACAATAATCTACACGCTGCAGCAACTTTCAATGCCCAGATTTTAAATGATACCTTAAATGATATAGAAGATTTTTACTGGATTTTTATCTTAGTCCAGGGTTTTAGAGATACCATAAACAACCTTGAGGTAATCTTTCTTTCTTGAGGTGTGCGATTATGTGGCACAATTGCCAGTAACAAAACGTCAGTATAAAAACCCAGCTAACTACTGACTAAGCCAATAAATCTAGACTTTTTACCATTTGCTGCTGGATAATGTAAATGATTAACGACCGCTTTGGAAGAGATTTTTGTTTACTTAGGGTTATTCAGGATTTGTAACCGGACATTAAGTAACATCATCGATTATTTCAGGATTTTGTCAGCATTGCTGAAAGGCTATCATGTTCTGATAGACAACAACGTGCATGCATGTGATTTCCTTGACGTAATCCATGAACGGTCAATGAGCAAAACAGTTCAGCAGAACTTGTTATCACAAACAATATGTAATTATAATAGAAGAAGAGCTCATTTCCAGGCTATGGAAGCCAACATCCTCCGTTCAATGACTTTCCTAGATTAACAGAAGAATTGACGCGGGTTGCTTTGGGCAGCTATCGACTGAAGCAAGCCCGTAGTTACTATGGTGAACAGTACGTATAACCAAATGGTGCATTCATCACAGAGCTCGTCGGAGATATTCCAATTCCCAGTGGCAGAAGTTTGGGAGATGGCTGGATGAGATCACCTAGTATTACAAGGTCGCATACAATCCAGGTATGTATAAACGAATTTTGTTTACATTGCAGCTGATCCAGCACTTCGTGGGAGTCAAAATAATTGTACGTGTATTCAAATTCGTATAAAACAATCAGAACAGTAACAAAATCATAAAATCGGTTGCAATTAATTATACAAAGTATATTAATTTTTTGTATAACTTGTATAACACGACATATAATGGCCCCACAGCCTTCGGGGCATAATTATAATTGCTTCAAATCATTAGTTCTAGCAATATCTAACATTATTTTATGTTTCCCAGCACTTTTAGAAATCAATAAAATGTATGAAAATGACGAATCTTCGACCTTGTATAACTTGGTTCAGTACAATCCTACAACTTTTCTGCCATATTAACTATTACTCCAAATGGCTAGTTCTAACGATCCGTACCATTTTTTTTCGTTGGCCGGCACTTTCAGAAAAGGCCCAAAAATGTATGGAGCTAGAATGATCTCCTTTTATTGCTCTATCATTCGTCATGTCAAAAGTACGAACAGAGCCACTAACTTATCTGTTTAGGTGTCAGCGTCGCTACTGGTGAATTTGGTATAACTATTTTTAAGAAATCCACCAAGAAAAAAATGAAATTAAAATTATTTCAACATACGAAAATTCAAAATAGCTTAGCTAGCTGATGACCACCGATCCGTCCACGTAGATTTTGAAATACTTAGTGGCTAACGCGGCTCTAGTTCCAATTTCGCCCACCTGTACAGAGAAGTTGGTGGCACAGTAACCATAATATTTTGTTTTTTACATCTCGTCCTCAAAAAGTTTCTTGAGATAGAACCTCTGCGAACATTAAACAAATGTGTGGCCATATTTTTTGGACAAATATAAACATATTATGCATTTGAAGCACGCTCCTTCAACTCCTATTTTGCATACCGAAAATATTATGAATTTTTAAAACAGAATAGCTATTTTGTTGACACTTTCTGTACAAAGATAATATATTGTTAGGACCATGCGTCCGTAGAATATCTGTGAATAATAAAGAGGATTGTATTTGTTATATTATTTAGTGCGAGTTCATGTCATGCCGTGAATGAAGAAGTTCAGCGACAGCATGTGCACGTGCGTGCGTTGCAGAACAAAATTGCACATGAAAAAGATATTAGTTTCTAGAATATATCTGCAAAATTTCATGAACTTTGGTTGCTTAATATACAAATGAAATTGGAACTACGTTTGTATGGAGCGAGTGACGGAGAGACCGCTCTTATCATAATATATATCATCATCGATAAAGTAAGTACTAGATACTAGTAATTAAAAAGCCAGACAAATCGCGCAGTGAAATTTCAAAGTATGTCCGAAGAATAAGAGCTCAAGTATGCTCTAAATAAAATAAACCTACAATCTACATTTTGTAATAATTGTGTACCGAAATTATGTTATTTTTAATTAAAGTCCTTCAAATGGTCCAGTTCCACAAAATTATTTTTCTATTGTCAGAACCAAACCCAGTTACGTTTCAACAAATGCAATTTGATTTTTACTTTGCGTTTATGAACCTTGAAATTAAAAAGGTTTTGCGAGAAGTTTGAGAACAAAAGCTTGGTACAACCTGGGATCCGACCGAACCAAAGTAGCCATTCAGAAGTAGGTCAGAAAAGTTTAAAACATTTTGTAAATGCTAAGCTTTTACACAGAGCTAAATGAATAGTGTAAAGTTTCCACCACACATTAGCTCTAATAAAATATGAAATTGTTTGTACTTGGCTACTACAGGGACATTACATTGCATTATTGTAGCTGCTGGTTGTGAAAGGTCACTCTTAAGGCCTTTTACGCCGGAGCAACAACATGCGACAATACAGCATGGTATAAATTGTCACCTTAACAGCATGCGGCAGTCTATTTTATGCCTCGGCTCGACAATATCGTGCTGTAACGACGATGGAATGACAGTACGATAGACTACCGATGATTTTGTTACATTTTAAACCATAGTATTATTCAGCCCTGTGGCTTGCTGCAATGTCGCACTTTGGCGTTTTTAACCCCCAACCCAAAAAGAGTGGTCTTATAAGTTTGATGTGTCACGTATCTGTGTATCTGTCTGTGGCATCGTAGCTCCTAAACGAATGTACCGATTTTAGTTTCATTTTTTTTCATGAAAGGTGGCTTGATCGAGATCGTTCTTAGCTATAATCGAAGAAAATCGGTTGAGCCGTTTGAAAGTTATCAGTACTTTTCTAGTTTTTTGTGTGAACGACTATTTTCCGTATTTTGAAATTTGTACTGTGATTGAGTATGGCATTATTAAAAGACACCTTCTCAATGTGTACAAAGCTTTAGACAATATTAATGAATTTTAGGAAAATGTCCTCGTGATAATTTGATGATAGAAAGGCCATTTATTACGCAAACAGAGGCCGCGAAAATCGACACTTGACTAGAATAACTTATCGCTTAAATATTTAGGGACTATCGTATTTTATCTCTTAAATTTCCTTCAAAAGTCACGTTCTCTTGCATTGGAGAATTTATCAAGGGAGATTACGCTTGATCGGTTCAAACCTTGCTTTTTAATACCGGATTACCAATGCCGGGCTTTAGATTAATTATCTTTGTTTTATTTCCATAAAGTTATTCTGATTCTTAATCCCATTCAGCCTTCAACCCCTATTTAAGAGGCTACTAATTCAGTTCAAACGGCAATCTCGTCGGCTTACTGGAAGAACTATTTAGTATATTCACTATTTAGTAGGAAAAGAAAATCATCAAACACTGACAGTATGAAAACTAAGTATATTGTAATATATACATATACGTATAATAATATAAAAACGACTACTGAAGATAAGTAGGTACTGAACAGATTTACAATGACTAGATGCCTGTTCAGTTTTCCTATGAACATAATATTACATATAAAGGAACTCAAATATTTTACTAGTTATTTTTAGACCCTTATTTACTCTACCACTGGTTTGATGTCTTCTAGTTATACGTACCACAAACCATGCCACCCACGCACTACGAAAATCAATCTAAATAACATACGCGTTATTTACCTTGAACTTTGATCTTTTTAATTTGATTTAGGAATTTAAATATAATTTCCACTCTCCCAACGTCAAGGCTTCTCTTCAGGTTAATTAATATTTTAGTCATTGCCGGATATTAATAGCGCTGTAACATATTGTAAACATAAATAAGTAATAAGTAGGTAGTTACATTCAGAACTTTCTTAAAAACATGGGCGATATTAAGGTAATAGGTTTCTAAATTCTGGGTCTGGCCATGTTCTGGGCATCTATACCTATCCCACTGGACCCCAAATATATAGGCAGTTTTTAAAATAGCTAAAATAGGTACTTGTTATGTGGGTATTTTTTACATTGCAGAGCTTACACAGTCAGCACTGACAAAACTATAAATAAAAGGAAAAACTTGTCAAAATATTTATTTTAATATTAAAAAAATAGAATCCATAACATGATCGCCAAATGTATAAATTAATGTAAGTACCATTAATAATATGAAATGGTTCTTCCTTTCGTACGAAAATATTCTTTCTCTCCTACATGATATAGTTGTCATGTCTTTGTTTATTTAATTGGAACAAGTTAGCTGAGAAAATATTATCTTTATGTAAAAATTTCAAGCTTTCAGTCTCAAAGAATATTACAAATACATTTTACAAACAAACAGACACAGATTTGAAAATAAATAATACTTCGAGCTGGATGTAAAATATTTGAACAACGTACCGCCAACACTACACTATTTGTTCCAAACTGGCCTCTATTTTTATAGGAATAAGTTTCAAAATGCATAGATTTTTCTCTTATAGGCGTTTACCTGTATTGGACGGTAGCAGGTGCAAAACAGTATTGAATTTAAAAGATTTTTCCCACAGTATGTAAATACGAAAGCTTAATACTCATGTTATTTATAGTTATCCGGGTTCATTTGTTACTCCATCAATGATGAATCTCCTGTCATTCAATACAAATTACTTAATAATTTGCTAAGCAATTTTGGTTTCTGACTTTAAACGAACAAGCGCTTTACTAGGTACAGTCAGCAACAAAGCTAGGTTTGAACCCGCGCCAATGCAAGCGACTATGGACGGGTGCGAACCTAGCTATATTGCTGACTGTACCTTTTATCTACTACAGCATAGTTAAGCTCGTCTATTCCTTCTTACTGTTAACTTATATGAAAACAAAGAAACAAGAAAAAGTTGTAAAAAAAGTATACAATACCTACTTCTTTTTGTAAAATTGTAACATCGGACAAGTTCACACTGATTGAACGCTTGCAAATTAAAGATACTCTTATATTGTTATGAATGTTCATTGTTCAGTATTTTATAAATTACAAATATTAACTACAAGTATTATATAAATTACAAATAAGAACCTACGGACATAACCGTTCTAATTTACTAAAGCAAGCCAAGTCTTTTGAAAGTAAATCATTTAGGGCTTAAATAACAACAGGGCATAATAACAACGCATTTGCCGCATAAATGATCTTTATAACATACATTTTTAAACAAAAGCGAGGGGAATATTAATTTTGCTACCATGAGCATTGTTTAACCGAAGGCTCAGGAACTTGAAGAAAATGGGTCAAAAAAGAAAAAGTTGCTTCTTTTTTTTTCACTCCGTGGCAGGCTGCGTAACTTTGACGCAGTCGCAATGGTCGTATACCACTGTGCCGTCTCAACGATACCGCCACATTACTGGACATCCCCATAGGGATCCCATAGGATGCCGTTTTAGTGGGTATTCTGGTTGCCAGCGAGTCCCACATACCCCCCCGGAAGCAGCGTAATCAGCTCTGCTTCCGGGAGGGATGCGTAAAAGCATTTCCCAGCGATAAAAAAAAAAAAAAAAGTCGCAATGGTCGTATTTGCCTAACCTCTGCCTCCTGATGCAAGTAGGAATGAGAAATACAGTGAACAATGTTTCCTCCCAACCAGTTTCAGTCCAAGCATATAATAGGCATTATATTTTGGCGTTGTTTTAAAAGTTGGTTGGTATCAAACTTTAAGCAAACACTACTAACTACATATAGGTAAAGAAGTTTCCCACTCAATTTAGGTATGGCACTGTCCTTTTCAACTATTGATGATTAAACCTTCAGTCTTCACTTATATAAAGTACCGGGGATTTGGTTTAAAGTATGCCAATTGTTGCGTACATCACACTAATATTATAAAGGCGAAAGTTTGTGTGTATGTGTGTATGTTTGTTACTCTTTCATGCAAAAACTACTGAGCGGATTGGGTGTGTAACGAAGACAGATTATACCCTGGATTAACACAATAGGCTACTTTTTATCCCAGAAAATCAATGAGTTCCCACGGGATTTTTAAATAACCTATAGCCACGCGAACGAAGTCGCGAGCATCAGCTAGTAGGACATAAAAATAAACTATACCTACTTAGTAATAGGCCGCTATTCATTCGTCATGTTAAAACGATATTGTTTTTTCCCGTTAATGGAAATATCAAAAGGAATTATCACCATCGAAAATAACTTTTCAATTTACAGCTCAAGTAAATAAAGGGTTCAATATAAAAAATGTTCATTAAAACATCGGCTAACCTTTGTCATTTATAAAATTGGTTTTAACAGGGCTCTCTCCGTCACTCGTTTCCACTCGTTTCATACAATCGTAGTTCCAATTTCTTTTGAATACTAAGCAACCAAAGTCCATGAAATTTTGCAGACATATTCTAGAAACTAATATCTGTGTCTGTGGTGTTTTAGATTTTTCTAAAAATATGTAGTTTTAAAATTACAGGAGCTCAAAGATTTGTATGAAAATTTTAAGACCGCGTAACTTTGAAACAGAATATTTTAACAGAAATCTGGAAAACCACAGACATAGATATTAGTTTCTAGGATATATGTGCAAAATTTCATGGACTTTGGTTGCTTAGTATTCAAATGAAATTAGAACTACGATTGTATGAAACGAGTGGAAACGAGTGACGGAGAGAGCCCTCTTAACATGAAACGGTTTAAGCAAAATCAATTTGCTTGAAATTACTTTTTATTTAACAAAACCAGACAAAAGTCCTTACACATAGCTTAGACATTATTTCTAAGACTAATAAATAAAATAAGGAGGTCTAATTTTATGTTCCTATTTATTGTGCAATAAATCCGTTTTTCCTCTTGAGGTACGGATTACGGAACCCTAAAAAGACTCTGGATGGGTTCGGAACTAGTCAGGCTTACTTTGACTAACTACGTAAGTAAAACCAGTATTAGCTAGGTAAATGTAATGGATATCACTCACGATAGTTTGAACGCTAACACTAACTAGGTATATAAAAATTCCGACCCACTTTCATCTAGGACCGTTCTCGTCTTAGATTTAATAAGTTTAATGTTTAAACTACTCATCTTTAAACATGTTGCATAATTCTGCTAAACAAAGCCTTTGTTTTAGATCCCTCATGTAAATTTCAACGTAATGCCGCGCGAAGTGATATACATAGTTACGCACATACAAAATGTCCACCCAACTTTTGACCTACTTTGCTCTGGAGTCTGAACTTTGTAACGACGCTTCATGTTTTAGCCCAACAGCATTTACCCCATTTAAAGTCCTCAAACGGTCCATCTTTTCTTAGACGTATTCTGTCCTACATTACGTAAATTTGAAATGCTAGCAAAACTTTACGCTAGAAAAATATGCCAACTTACTATTAGGTGCACAAAAATTTATAATAAGCAGTATAATAATAACGAAAGCAAGATGATAATATGATGTTGCAATTGGGAACCTAGGTACATAATTATATAATATATATATATATGTACATAGCTGAACCCACCACAGAAACTATTGATGATTAAGTACGGAACTCTAATAAAAATGGAGAAAATAAATAAATCTAAGAAAATAGTCTACGCATAAAGGATATTAAAAGAAATCAAAGTCAATGCCAATATCGACAGTGTCAAGGCTAACATCGAAAAATATTCTAATAATACACGACAGACGGATACACTTTATCAGGGAATGGATATTGATGGCAGCGCGACCGCAAATCGTAAGTAGGCTGAGGTTTGCGTGAAACCGCAAACCCACTGTAATATGGAAAACTGAACTCAATAAACGTTGAGCCTGAATAATTTAAGTATCATACTTGATCTTACAACAAAGTTGCAGAATATTCATTAAATTAGGCATTCAACATAGATTTTAAAAGAAAATACGTGTAGGCACTTTTTTTTTCCCCCTTTCGTCTGGCTTTACACTGATTAGCCAATGTCAAGTTTGTAGTTAATTATAAATTAGTGAAACTATGTATATAAGTATGGACTTCGTCTGTGCCGGCGCCTGCCGACATACACGCGGCGCCCCTCTAGAGCGCTTCCCAGTCAGTTCCACCACCAACAAACACCAGCAGAACACAAAAACCAGCCATTTCTAACAAAAAAACACTCCAAAAAGGCACAATACGCGCGCCAGCAAACAAAGCCACAGACGAAGTCCCTGTAGGCACTTTGTAAGTGTCTTGGTTTGAAGTACCTAATCAAATAAAACTACAGCTGAAAAACTTTTCAATACCGAAATTTACATACTATAAAAAGCCTTACGTCCACCTGAGGTGCGCCGAATCGAGCCGAAAGTCGAAACGCCTCAACTGTTTGTATCACAAACGATTTGATTCTACTTGACTCGGCGAACCTAGTGCACGCTGGCCTTTAAAATAAACACATTAATGCTTATTACGGAAATATAAAAAAAGAGTATGTACCTCAGTAGGTAATAAAAGGAATTGAGTTAGTTACTCATAGAGATAGGACAGTTTTAATAATAATGCAGAAAAGTTATTGTACTAAAGCTGAGTTAAAAGCTTGAGGTAGAGATATTTAAAAATATATATGAATATGTTTAAATAACATGCAAAGTGGATGCGCATAATAAAATTATGCATAATAATGAATAATATATGAAAATACTAGCTAAAGCGTGAGCTATTGCACGTTGCTGCTATGTTAGAAACACGATTCCGGCAACGATTGTGTAAAGTTTCAACACAATCGGATGAATGGTGCGCGAACGCATAAGTAACAAACAGACAGACAGATAGACCAAGCATAATTTTTTATACTTAAGAAGATAAAAGGGTTCCGTGGTGTGCAAATTCTCTAATTCCAAGCCATTCAAACTACAGCTAAGTACCAGGACTAAAAGCAATTACGACTTATTTAATAGCTCTTACTCTTAGAAAACTTTGTACTTAAAAGCACCTACTTTTCTAACTAGTATAATGTAAACATGAAATATAACCCTCCATTTAACAAGTTGAGGAAACCGCAAAAACTTCACTTTGCGGTGCTCTTCATTCTTTTTCATTAGAGCAAAGACTTTTTAAAAGAGAACCCTTATTTGTTAGCTTTAACAGCTTTACGATATAGTTAGAGTCAACCACTAACATTATACCATCACGTCACCATCATATGATAACAAGGAACCATTTATTCATCATATATATCATTACCATAATGTAATACCATAATGTAATATCATCAAAAGTTTAAAATTCGGTCTAGTTCTCTCCTCGTCATTTTATAATAGCACCACTAGGCATTTCCAAGATCTTCATCCCTACATATTTGAAATCCCACGGACCCATACGAAGCGATTTGCTTCCTCGTTTCTAATACATACTGCTAGAATATGGAATGCCCTTCCAGCTTCTGTTTTTCCCGCTAATCTTGGTACATTCAAAAGAAAAGTGAATAGGCACCTTCTGGGCAGGCGCGCTCCACCTTAAACTGAATCATCTCCTGCTTGGTTGGTTTCAGTCAAATGCAAACCCATTTATTAATAAAAAAAACACCTTACAATTACGTTCATATTACATGGGGTATGAAATTCGAGCTAGGGAATGAGTATGACAGAAGATAACAGAAGAATATGACAGAAGAAGACGCACGTGATTAGAAAAGATAGCGCTCTACATAATATGTGTACCCCAAGTGTTAATATAGAAAACTTTAAGTTTTCACTTTATTTTTTACATAAATATCATTGGAGTCGATGCAGCGTAAGCCAAATATAAAATACTAGTGACCCGCCCCGGCTTGCGAAGCCGGGGCGGGTCACTAGTATTTTATAGAGAGAGTAGTACAATTAGGGTAGAGTATTACAATTTTCGTAGGGATCTCTAATTTTTTGAAAATAAAATAGTCATAGTTATAGTCATTTAATATTCATAATATAAATTATATGTCAATCACAACTCAAATTAATTTTTTAAATAACATTTCATAAAAAATGTTCTTAAAAATATAACATATATAACAAAATAAAATATAGCATATGTCTCTCAGGAATAATGTTTTTAGCTTTCTACTGGTGAAAGAATTTTCAAAATCGGTTCAGTAGTTCCAGAGATTATTACCAACAAACAAACTTACAAACTTCACCTCTTTATTATATTAGTATAGCATGTTATCAGCATAAAAACGCGCAACAGTATTTTAACGATCCGTTTGTTCCGAATACTGTTCTAATTCAAACATCAATGGAGAATTATCCCCCATAGAGGACGAAAATGTGCGCAACGATTTATTTAAGAGGAAAGATAATGCGAATGACATAGACGATTTCACCTTCAAACTAGCAATTTTGACATGTCATGACCCTCTATTGACAATTAATCAAGCAGACATTTCAATCTGCGAAATTTACGCGGACTTTTAGTATTTTGACGTAGGAGGGTAAAAGATCCAGTAAATGAACGAATAAGGACTACCCTGACATTGACCTAAAATTAAGGTATATGAGAATCGTTCTATATATAATTTTTATATTTTGTGTGTCTGTACACAGTAGGTATACACTCTTAAATTATTTAAATATCAAAAAATCAAATAAAATGCGTGGTATTAATTATTATAACTTATTTTATTTAACAAAAGGATAAATTGCCAGTAAATGAACTGGGAATTTCAGTGAATGAACGAACTCTATCTAGTGCATAAACTCTCGATTCCTATTAATAAATAAATTCTTAAATATATTTTCGGCTTGGAATTCAAAAAAAATTGTCAGATTTTCACAGTTTTTGACTTATTGTATATTTTTTTCTACATTTTGCGCGATAAATCAAAAACTATTTTACATAATAATAATAAATAAAACCTGTTTTAGAATGTATAATAGAGAAAAACTTAATGCCCATGTTGCACCCAAGTCGCTGGAAGTGCAACATCAGCTGCTGAATGTTTTGAGAGTAGTGAGAACAATATACCGTAACACATGTTATCAGATTTGTTCCTTTGAGCCGAGAAGCCACATGTTTTGATGCTTTTTAGACAATCTAAGATCTCTCATTAAGTGGTCCAAATCATTTTGATTGAATAGTCTAAGTTGAGATGTAAAAGTCACTACATCGTCACTACCTTCTGAAAGTTCTTGAAGTAGATTGGAGGTACTGGGTTGGGGCTGAGGTACAGATTTATCACCAGAAGTCAGAATCGTTCTAATTGTAGACTGCAAGTTACAATAGAGTCGCTTGGAACAATTTTTTTGCTGTTTCTTCTGGTTATATTCACAATGCAGAAATAATAATCATCATGGTGTTTAGATGGTTCGCGCCAAATTATAATACTTTTTTTAGTAAAAGTAGGGTCTATTCTTATTTGCTCATAAACGCAATGAGGAAATACAGCTTCCACATATAAAAATTTGGAGTCCAGGCCTTGCTGTTAGCTGCTAATGGGTTCTCAAAGTAGCCCGAGTATGCTTGTTTTACAAAGTTAGACACACTTGCACGACATTCTTTAATACGTACTCGCCACCAAATGGTACAAAAATGATTGGAATAACTTGCAGATGTTCTTCTTGATGTTAACACCTCGATAAATTTTGGAAATTACTTGTGTGATCTTAATAAAGTGTGAAATGATTCGGAATCGGAAGCCACTTTATATATCGCGAAATTTGGAAATGTGGTCAAATTTTCGAAATCCATATTTATCAATGAAAAGCGACATAATTTTGTAAGTAGTACTTACTTACTTCAGTTTACTATTTTTGAACAGTTTCGCAGAGGTACCTACAACAATCGGCCTCATTCAATCAGCCGCCATATTTATAGTAACAGGCAAATAAATACAATTAAGTATTGGAACTACAATACCTATGCTCCTAAATGTATCTTAAAAAACAAGTCTCATTCAGCGTTACAAGTGCAGAAGAGGAAGTAGACAGACGGATTAACATCAGTTCGAACAAGTACTGGGCACAAAAGGAAAGAATGAAAGGAGCTTACCCAGTACATCTTAAAAGATCCGTTACAGATACATGCATCCTGCCATGCCTCACCTATGCCAGCCAAACATGGGTCCAGACAAAGAATATAAAAAGAATAATAGTGACTTGCTAAAGGGCGATGGCAAGGAGCATAACTTAAGGAAAAAATATTCAAAGTGAGAATTGAAGACATAAGAAAAAAGACAAAGCCTACAGACACCTTGAGACATGCCCTAAAACTGAAATGCAAATGGTCATATTGTATCGATTTTTACAGATGAAAGAAGGACAGGAAAAATCTCCCCTTGGCCAGGTCCAGCAGGCAAAAGAAAAATAGGTAGACCGAAGACGCGTTGGTCTAATGCTATTGTGCAAATCGCGAGAGAAAATTAGCTTGATAGTACCAAAGACAGAGAGAAATGGGGATACCCAAGAGGGATCCTTATCCAAGAAAGAAGAATACCAGAATAAATATTTTAAAAAAAATCTAAAGAAAAATTAAACCGACTTCAAAAACCACAAACACTAAAAAGTAAAAATAATTTTAGTGATTGTGGTTTTTGAAGTCGGTTTTATTTTTCTTTTGAAATTTTTTTATTTCACAATTTTTAGTGGCCCCACTGTACTATAATATGCCATACCCAGTTAAAACCCTACTGTTTACTAAGATATTACACTGATCGCGAGCAATTTGCTCTTATCCATTGAGGAGTTCCGTTCTCCATCTCGGAAGATATTCATCAGATCTTCATCAAATTTATATGGGACCACCTGCGAAGTATACCCTATCAAACAAAAAAAAATCCAAATCGGTCCAGGCGTCTTTGAGTAATCGGGGAACATACGTTAAAAAAAAAGATACCGAGGAATTCAGAACCTCTTCCTTTTTTTGAAGTCGGTTAAAAATATTTTTTAAATTTTGGTAACAGTTTCCTTTTTGTGATCCCAGGGAGCTTTAAATATCGATTTTGAACCAAATCGGTCAATCAACAAAGAATTTCAAAATGGCGTCGACTTTTTTAAATTTTGGTAACAGTTTCTTATTTTGTGATGCCAGGGAGCTCTAAATATCGATTTTGAACGAAATCGGTCAATTAACAAAGAATTTCAAAATGGCGTCGACTTTTTTAAATTTTGGTAACAGTTTCCTTTTTTGTGATCCCAGGGAGCTCTAAATATCGATTTTGAACGAAATCGGTCAATTAACAAAGAATTTCAAAATGGCGTCGACTTTTTTAAATTTTGGTAACAGTTTCCTTTTTTGTGATGCCAGGGAGCTCTAAATATCGATTTTGAACGAAATCGGTCAATTAACAAAGAATTTCAAAATGGCGTCGACTTTTTTAAATTTTGGTAACAGTTTCCTTTTTTGTGATGCCAGGGAGCTCTAAATATCGATTTTGAACGAAATCGGTCAATTAACAAAGAATTTCAAAATGGCGTCGACTTTTTAAATTTTGGTAACAGTTTCTTATTTTGTGATCCCAGGGAGCTCTAAATATCGATTTTGAACGAAATCGGTCAATTAACAAAGAATTTCAAAATGGCGTCGACTTTTTTAAATTTTGGTAACAGTTTCTTATTTTGTGATCCCAGGGAGCTCTAAATATCGATTTTGAACGAAATCGGTCAATTAACAAAGAATTTCAAAATGGCGTCGACTTTTTTAAATTTTGGTAACAGTTTCTTATTTTGTGATCCCAGGGAGCTCTAAATATCGATTTTCAACGAAATCGGTCAATTAACAAAGAATTACAAAATGGCGTCGACTTTTTAAATTTTGGTAACAGTTTCTTATTTTGTGATCCCAGGGAGCTCTAAATATCGATTTTGAACGAAATCGGTCAATTAACAAAGAATTACAAAATGGTGCCAACTGTTTTAAGTTTTGGTAACAATTTCCTGTTTTGTGATCCTAGGGATCCTCAGATATTGATTTTGAACAAAATCTATGACAGTTCAAGAAAATAGATTGTAAACACTATTTAAATTATTATCATTAACAATAAATGAAAACACGACGCGCCACGTATACTGCAGCCCCTGAGCTTGAGCACAGGCCGAACCGGTATAAACCGATTTCTCTCCGTACGCGACGTAGCGCCTGTGCTCACGCACACACGCGCCTCAAGCTTGTAGTAGTGTACCTATCGTAGCGCGCTTATATGAAGCTTTGACTCTGTTCGCTACTCATGTGGTTATACAACGCAATACCAAACTCACAAACACTCGTACAAACATACAGACAAGTATATACTCACACACACTCACACACACTCACACACACACACATGGACGCACGCACACGCACTTTTGAACGGTTTGAACGGAACACGGTTTTGAAATTGAAATTGAAAAAAGTGTAAGAATTTGTAAGAAAATATTTAAAAAAGGTATATCAGCCGGTTTTTTATTCCAGCTCTTAATACATGTAAAAACGTCCAATCTGTTCATTTACTTGAGCCTTTACCCTAGTACCTAATTATATCGACCGCCCCATATCAAAACAAAGTAAATGTCATTTTTCCGAAAATCGTTTTATGTCATAAGCCTAACTTTCATAGTATGTCCCGTTGTATTGTAAGGACACCCACATTAAAGTAAAATTAAAAGCTAGTAAGTCGCTTTGACCATTTTAAAACATAGTAAGTCTATGAACTCGCTAGGTTTTTTATAGATTAATGCGCCTTACTAAGTTTTTCAAAGGAATTAGATTAAATAAAATAAATATCACCCATTATCTAAATACCATGTCAAAACAGTAAATACTTAATAATGCATTAAAACTTTAAAGTAAGATAGGAAAAGTCAAAAGGAGTTCTGACCTCTACATGTCAACTGTTAAATATGGTTTGCAAGGGAAATACTTTGCATACTTACATAATGTTTTTAGGGTTCCATATCTCAAAAGGAAACACGGGACCCTTATAGGATCACTTTGTTGTCTGTCTTTCTGTCCGTCTGTCCGTCTGTCGTGTCTGTCAAGGAAACCGATAGGGTATTTCCCGTTAACCTAGAATTATGGGCAGGTAGAGAGGTCTCAACTCTCGTAGCCCAAGTAAAGGAATAAATCCGAGAACAAATTTCGTGATTCTAGATCAACGGGAAGTACTGTATAGGTTTTCTTGACGGACGGACGGACAAATGGCCAGACAACAAAGTGATCCTTTAAGAGCTCCGTTTTTCATTTTGAGGTACGGAACCCTAAAAAAGAAAATGATGCACATGTAATGAATAAATGTGTAGGCCAGTCTTCACACTAAAATATTTAAACCCCTTTAATTTAAAAACTGTCATAGCCTAGTGGTTAGAACGTCCGCCTCCTAATCGAAGGTCGGGGGTTCGATCCTGGAATCACGTTCTACTAACTTTTCAGTTATGTGCGTTTTAAGCAATTTAATATCACTTGCTTTAACGGCGAAGGAAAACATCGTGAGGAAACCTGCATACCTGCAAGTTTTCCATGTTCTCAAAGGTGTGTTCCTAAACTTCTCTTGAATTTAAACCACTTACTAGGTTTTGATCTGAGAAAGAAATTTGACATTAATTGACAAAATTGAGAGACCTAAGCTTGTATAAGAACACAGAAGTGTCATAATTCGTGTTCACTTTGCCTAACGTCTCTCGGAGAGCAGAGAGAGATTTAAACTGTTTCTTATAATCATTGGCCATATTTCAAATGCGAAAGTGTGTTTGTTGGTTTAATA
Source organism: Maniola jurtina (assembly GCF_905333055.1). Lineage (NCBI taxonomy): Eukaryota > Metazoa > Arthropoda > Insecta > Lepidoptera > Nymphalidae > Maniola > Maniola jurtina. The sequence continues at coordinate 8,970,529 of NC_060046.1, read as the reverse complement.
TTCAATCACGCTACAACGGAGCAACCAGTCGACGTGGTTTTTTGCATGGATACATTTAAAGACCTTGAGAGTGACATCTCTCTCCGCATCGTATTCTTTATTGCTGAGGGTTGTGACCTCTTTCCATTATTCCTACATCTAATGGTAGGTTTTCTTGGGATGCGGTGAGTTCAAAGAGCCTACGGAACTCGACTAGAAAAACGAGATTTTGACTCTTAGGTTTAACGGTTATGAATTAGTTATTATTATCAGTGATAAAATTGATTAGGGCTGCCAGGTAAAATGACATTTATCTCGGAAAATCAAAGAGTTTCCACGAGATTTTTTCCAAGTTTGCGCTACTAAGTACATATATTATGAAGAGGAAAGGTTTGTTTGTTTGTTATCGATAAACTCTGAAACTACTGAACTACTTGCACTAAAGACATAATCATCAACATCAACCGACAGACGTCCACAGTGAACATAGGTCTTTAATAGGGTCTTCCACATGCTACGGGTTTGCGCCGCCTGAATCTTTGCGCTTGCGCTTGACGACAATCATGCTTTAAAGAAAGCAATGATGAGGTCCAAGTTGGAGCACGCTTACCTAGAAGATGCCTATTCACTCTTGGCTTGCAGGTATCTAAGGTATATATGGCAGGAAACACGGCCGCCGAAATGGCGTTCCAACCTTTAGGCTCTCCCCATTGCCCGCAGCATGAATCTGAGCTTTCTTATGATGGTTATATTATTATGTACATATAATATCTCATAAGAAATCTCTAACACACAATCCAGCTAAGTAGGTCCAATTTCAAAAAAAGCTAGCTAGCCGACAAATCTAACTCAGTTAGGCAGCCTTCGGGAACCTTCGAGATGTCTCTCGTCCAAAATTCCTCAATGCTTGAAGACCAGTCTTTGAATAGTGCATGATGTCAGTGATGAAAAATGGATCCGAAATATAGGTCTTTTTTGTACACAGGAAATGCCTGACGCATACCCCTCCGTCATGTGGGGCTTTCACCAAACTTGCACTACTACGAAATCCATTTCGGAACACGGCACCCGGAACGAGGCGCGCTATCTCCTAAAAAACATAGGTATAATACCTATTTAGAACACTTACTATCTGTCATCATAATCTATGACAACCTCCGAGTATTTACCTGGTAAAACCGTGACTTTAGAATAAATTTTAGTATATAAGCAGGCTTCATTTAGAAATGAAAAAATCCCTATTTTATTTTTCAACGATTATAAACACAACTTTCATTCAAAAATAATAAGCTTAAATTCATTTTAAATAATATTTTGCGACGAAATGACGCGCACAGTCCTTCCGCCATGACAGTCCAGTGGACACTGAATTCCATAGAGCGCCTGCAAGAAAATAAATAGCACAGGAAGTTTTTTGGTTAGTTTTAGATTATTTAAGAAATGAAAAACATTTAGTATAAAACTAACAGTTCGAATTGATTGTTAAACCTAAACATATCATTTACTGGAGGTTGGCTTCAAAGTATCAAGATGTTAAAGAAAATTTTTACAGAACAAGTTGCGAACAGCAATGTTTTCAACTTGTTTTTTTTATTTATTGGGATAATGTATACTAAATTAAAAGAGGCCCTTATAATCTTCACAAACTGAAGTTTTTAATTGCATGTATTTAATAGCTGTTAATGCTTTAGAAAAATAAACAATTTACTTCAAAGTACAGCATTTTTGCGATTTGTCAAATAGCAATTACCTTAACCCTATTTAGAGCTACTCACGTTGAGCGATTCTGGTCAGATTTTGGGCTTATTTCAGCGAAACGGCTCTCATTACTCGGTACTTGTTTATTCAAACGCGTCCCAGACAAAGCAGGCATGTAGGCGTATCACAGAGCATACGTTTAGCCATATTAACAGGGCTCTCTCCGTCACTTACTCCATACAATCGTAGTTCCAATTTCATTTGAATATTAAGCAACCAAAGTCCATGAAATTTTGCAGACATATTCTAGAAACTAATATCTGTGCCTGTGGTGTTTTAATTTTTTTCTAAAAATATGTAGTTTTAAAATTATAGGGGCTCAAATATTTGTATGTGAATTTTTAAGATCGCGTAACTTTGAAACCCAATACTTTAACAGAAATCTGGAAAACCACAGGCATGGATATTAGTTTCTAGAATATGTCTGCAAAATTTCATGGATTTTGGTTGCTTAATATTCAAATTAAGTTGGAACCACGTTTGTATGTAGCGAGCGACGGAGAGACCCCTCTTAAGACTAACCCTGTTGACCACGTAGCCTTTATGTATGGACAGCAGGCCTATTTTGTCGTCCGCATTTTGTGGGACTTAATTAAATTTGCATTCGTTCACTGTTTGAAGTTCATCTGGACGCAAATCTGTACAATGTGTACGTATATTATATAGAATTGAGTCACTAAATACCAGTTTTTAGCATCGTATGATGTTAAATCCATATAATGTGAAACGTGTCTGTCTCTTTATCTGTCTGTCTGTTAACCAATTTTGTCAAAAGCGATTAAACAATTTGACAAAATCTGCTTGGTACAGTAACTTGCATCCACTTGCATCCTAAAGATGGGCATAGACTACTTTTAATTTGGAAAATCAAAGAGTTTCCACATCATTTTTAAAAACCTCAATACGCGGACGTCGCGTGCTGTTTAGTTAAAACTAAATTACAAAATAGGTAAAATACGTATTTCTTATAGATATCATATTAATTCTATTAAATTCACATGAAATCAGGCCATAAAATAAACTTTAGTAACGCCCGTTCTCGATACGTCTTCTTCTTTCTTTCTTTCTTCTCTCGGGGCTGGTTTCCGCACTTAAACGTTTCCGTTTCTCGATTATTTCTCGATACGTATAAGTACTCCATTTTGTAGACTAAAAATAATGCCCGCACAAAATATTTTCACCGAATCACGAAGGCAGGTATAATGTATCGAAGATTTACAATATTACAAAAAACCCCTTTTAGAATCGAAGTGGGTGTATAAATGAAAAGGAAACGAGATTGAAAGAAGCTCTAGCGCTCACGAACTTAATATTATTACTGCTGACTTAAAAGAAAACGAAATTGAATTATGAAACGGCGCCTTTATAAACTCAATTACATTACCTAGAAATAAGATATTCTAATATAATATAATGTAATACGAACTTTTGACGAGAAAAGGCACGAAGTGTGAAGATCAACAATTTCTCAATAAATACGCTCTACAAAATGTAGGTGCACCTAAGTGTGGTTGCATTAAACCTAAGTACAATTTTCACATTTTCGAAACTTTTTATAATATAAATACGTGATGTCCTTGATTTTGTCTATATGGATTTAGGTTTTTAAAATCCCGGGGGAACTCACTGATATTCTATAAAAATAAGCCATATCAATCTCCAGGTTTTAAACACATTCAGCTACTATTTAGCAAAGAATCACATCATTCCGTTGCTCTGTAACGGTGTGATTGAAGGACAAACCAACTGTCCAACAAACAAACCACTTTTGCATTTATAGTAATTTATTTATGGGTAGTCATTTGAACCTTTTTGTAGCATACCTATCAAATGATACAAGTGTAAATTAAAAATTTATAACACCCCCGACGATCCAAAGTATTTGAGTTTTCCAAAACATCATTTTCAAATAAATAATTATGTATTTAGGCAACGTCCATCTTGACAGCTTGACATTTGTCTATTGACATAATATTAAGAACCTAACGGTTATCTAACCTTCTTTTCTACAAGAAAACTAGAAAAGAGCTGATAACTCTTAAACGGCTGAACCAATTTTTTTAGATTATAGCTAAGAACACTCTCGATCAAGCCACCTTTCAAACAAAAAAAACTAAATTAAAATCGGTTCATTCGTTTAGGCGCTACGATGCCACAGACAGATACACAGATACACAGATACACAGATACACAGACACACAGATACACAGATACACACGTCAAACTTATAACACCCCTCTTTTTGGGTCGGGGGTTAAAAATAGACTTTCAATTAATTCAACACGTGTATTGCTATAATTTATGTTAGGTACCATTGATCTTAGAGCTACCCCTAGGGACTTCGTTGCGTAAAACGGAAAACTAGATCTTACGGCTTTTCCAATAGATCAATCAGTATGCCTTATAAGCAAAACATACTGACAATTTACTCTACTACATTATAATGTCCTCCCTTCTACTAATTTATTTCACACTAGCTGATGCCCGCGACTTCGTTTGCGTGGATGTAGGTTTTTTAAAATCCCGTGGGAACTCTTTGATTTTCCGGGATAAAAAGTAGCCTATGTGCTAATCCAGGGTATAATCTATCTCCATTCCAAATTTCAGCCCAATCCGTCCAGTAGTTTTTGCGTGAAGGAGTAACAAACATACACACACACACATACAAACTTTCGCCTTTATAATATGAAGTGTGATTAAAGGTAATGCTGAATATACTAAGTATTTTGGGTATGTCCATTAATCATCTGGTTAGTCTAGACTAAAACATTACAGATACATAAGCTACATAACCATACTAAAAAGAGACTTCCAGTCCGATGAAATTCTAGCAAAATATTTCATACCACCCCCTTGGCTCTCACAACGTTATAATTGCCTCTATAAATTTTTAAAACAAGTTAGCAACCAAGAATATGGCCCCGAGGTACAATTAAGCGATAACACCCTCATTATTTAATCCTTTGAAAGGAAATTTTGGTTCTTATTCCAAAATCAAGACCGCCATCGTGACCTTTTATCTTAATAATAGAGGTATGTATTTTATAATGGACTTATTTGAATAAACAAAACAACAATATAAATAATCTGAGGTTTTCTAAATGTAAAAGGAAAAGGTCTAGGAAAACTAATCTATCAACGCACATCTCAAACTTCTGGACGTATCGGGTTGTTTGGCATACAGGTAGCTTATGACACAGACATCCACTAAGAAAGGATTAAACTAAGATTCGAAATATGTAGTCCACGCGGCCAAAGTTAACTCCATCTTGTGTGCTGTTAACGAGGAGCTAAGTAATTCTTTTTTCTAAACATTGGTCAAACCTGCATCGGTACGACAACAACAGCTTTATTTAGATTAGTTTATACTATATCTGCATTAGGCTGTATTATTTTGTGTTTTTTCTTTTTCTTTGTATGGGTTGTCTTGTGACTTATATTGCCTGAAATAAAAATTACTTATTTATTTATTTATAAAGTGCGGGTATAAGCTAGTTCTCATATAAAGTAGTTTATTACTTTGAGTGTCGCTAAGCCCAGCGTTAATTAAATGTTACGCATTGCGTTTGTGCACTCCAAACAACTTCATTATTATTTCAGTAGAATTTAGACTTCTGCGTTGTACCTGTGGTTGTACGCTAAATGTAGCGTAACTAATATGTACTATATACTGTATAATAATAACTTTTGCCAATAATTTTTGCTAGCGTTCTGTTTACACCCTGTATCTGTCGAGCCGCGTTGCGTCGCGCGGTGCATCGCAAATACGTTTGAGCCTTATAAATATAAGTGTACACAGCAACACAGTTTGCAATGACAGCATAGAAAATGTTTAATAGTAGGGGGTTTGGCAAATTACTAAGCAAAACTTCCAAAATATGGATCACTGGAAGTTTATAACTAAAACAAAATTACAAAGTTAGGCATAGTTGGCTATGTCAAACTAGATTGATTTAGAAGTTCTCTAAGGGATCTGAAAATTATGTGAAGAAGTTCTGTGAGAAGTTATCCATCTTACAGTTTATCTAGTGTTAAAATATAATGTAACAATAATTTAAGTATGTCATCCCTGTTTTAGATATAGCAACACTGCCCCATATTAACTTCCTTCTACTTTTTCTCGTAAAGTGTGATCGACCTGCTGTACCACGGACCTTTGTATTTTGTATCTTATTTTATAATTATTATAATTAAACAGTCATCATAAGTAAATATCTCTTTTTAATTTTTCAATACAATATCAGGTTAGGGCCTAGGTACGTGTGGACAAAAAGCAGGTCGGTAAAAATACTACGCTGTGTGACGGCGTGGGTTCGCCATCTTGGAAACACCCGGTGTTAAAACGCAAGTAAAACGTGAATACGTGAAATCCAATCTCAGGACACGGAGTAATCACGGTTGTAAAATATGGAGGACAAAGAAGACTCCAAAATTAAACTACGGGGCGAAGAAAACTGGACGATTTGGAAGTTCCAGGTTACACTTCAACTAAAATCCAAAGGGCTTTACGACACACTTTTAAAGGAAGAAAAAGGTACCGAGAAAGACGCCAAGGCTATGGCATTATTAGTAAATCGAATGACCGAAAATGTAATACCGCACGTGTTATCATGTGACAGTGCAAGCCAAATGTGGACAAAATTACTATCAATTTTTGAACAAGACTCTCATGTGAGTATTCATCTCTTGTACCAGCAATTTTATTCCATAACTTACGAAAGTAATATAACAAACTTATTAACAAATATTGAAAACATTAAATCAAAAATTATTGCTCGTGGAGAGAATCTGACAGATAAAATGATCATCACAAAGGTATTAATGAGTTTACCTCAAGAATACAAACACTTTATCTCAGCGTGGGAGTCGCTCCCTAAAGAGCGTCAAACTTTGAATGAGTTAAGTGCACGCTTACATTTAGAAGAAACACGGTCAAAAGAAGGCGAGGCCAGCGAGGCACTACTAGTTAAACAAAGAAAACAACATCCAACATACAATAATAAAAATAAAACTCAATGTAAATTTTGTAAAAAGTATAATCACACTATAGAAAATTGCTGGTTCAGACAAAGGAAGGTTCAAAAGAATACACACAAGGATACCAACGCATTCATCCTAGCATCAGATGAGGAAACAGCGGTTACAGCATCTTCTTCGAGCGAGTGGATCCTGGACTCCGGCGCTAGTGAGCATATGTGTTGTGATAGGTCTATATTCTCAAAGTTTAGTGAAAGTTCTCAGCGTAAAGTGAAAATAGGTGACGGCACCTCGTTAGATGTGTTAGGAATTGGTACTGTACAATGCGAGGCTTGGAACGGTATAAAGTGGATTGAAACAAAACTGTCAGACGTATTGTATGTTCCATCATTAAAAGCAAACCTTTTCTCTGTTGGTAAATGTTTAGATAAAGGTTATTTCATGAAAAGTGATCAAAATTATTGTAAAATTTTAGATTCAAATAACAGTGTGCGAGCAATTGCTAAGAGGTTAGATACTAAATTATATAAATTGTTTTTTAGAGTAGAACCACCTACTGCTAACTATGTTTCTAGTTTAACTGAGTGGCATGAAAAGTTTTGTCATCAAAATTATCAATATGTTAAAAAGTATCTTGATCTTCATAATATTAGGTATGAAAATTCCAAAGTGTATCCATGCAAATCCTGTTTACAAGGCAAACAGCACAGAGTGAGCTACAGTAACAGTGAGTCTAGATCTTCAGTGCCAGGTGAGTTGATACATGCCGACTTATGTGGTCCTGTAGAATCTTATTCTATCGGTGGCTCTAGATATTTCTTGTTGCTTAAGGATGACATGTCAGGTTATAGATTTGTTTATTTTCTCAAACATAAAAATGAAGTAAAACAACACTTACAAAATTGCATAAAATTAATTAAAAATCAAACTGGTAATTGTATGAAGTATTTGAGAACTGACAATGGCTTAGAGTTTTGTAATAGTGATATAAAGGTCATGTTAGACAACTTAGGAATCTGCCATCAGAGAACCGTAGCTTACACCCCTCAACAGAACGGCCGAGCAGAACGCGAGAACCGGACTATCATGGAAGCTGCAAGAACATTGATTACAGGTATGTCTAAACGTTTTTGGGCTGAAGCTGTCAACACAGTGGTATTTACATTAAATAGGTGCGGATCCAGTCCAGTGAAGAATAAAACTCCTTATGAGGTATGGTTTAGTAAATCTTTTGATATTAATTTTCTTAGGAAGTTTGGTATGCAATGTGCTGTACATGTTCCTAAAGAAAAACGCCGAAAACTGGATGGGAAAACCAAATTTGGGATATTTGTAGGCTATGATACCAATGTCAAAGGCTATAGAGTATATTTCTCTAATACTGATAAAGTTGAGACGGTGAGGGATGTCATCTTTCTGCCGGAAAGTGGGGAAATTCCACTGAAAAATCAGGTAAACAATAGCCATCATGACTCTGATACAATATCTTCCAGTAGTGAAGAGTCCGAAGAGGAATTGCAAAGTCAGAGCAGTAAACACTCTCAGGAGGTATTAAAACACTCTCACAAGGTACTAGAACACTCTACGGAGGAAAAACACTCCCAGGAAGGTCAAGACTCTACAGAGATTACTGGTGAGGTTATAGGCAACAAAACTGATGTATCATCAGGTAAAAGTTCAGGTCAACGACAAGCGGGAGATATCATGCTGCGAGGTCGTGATAAAATCATCAACCCAAAACGGTATGAAACTGAATTTTTAAGTTATGCTTACATGACAGAGTTGGAAAATGAACCCCAGTCCTACCAAGAGGCTATGGAATCCAACGAGTCCACTAAATGGAAAGAAGCTATTAATACTGAGCTGAAAGCTTTGGAAGAAAACCATACTTGGGATTTAATAACGGTAAACCCGGACGAAAATATTATAGACACCAAATGGGTATTTAAAAGAAAGAAAAACAGCGAAGGTAAAGTACAAGTTTATAAGGCTCGCTTGGTCGCTCGAGGTTTCCTTCAAACAGGTGTATCCTATGATGAGGTTTACTCACCTGTCACCAGCTTAACTACGGTAAGAATCTTAATTTCTATAGCTGCATATTATGGCTGGAATATCTATCAACTTGATATATGTAGTGCCTTTCTACATAGTTCTATAAATGAGGATATTTATATTTACTTACCAGAGGGTCATAGTCAGTCAGGCAAAGTTGGAAAACTTAAGAAAGCTATTTATGGGCTAAAGAAGGCACCTAGATACTGGTATGACACTTTCTGTAATTTCATGATTAGTCAGGGTTTCAAAAGGTCTAAAACAGACATGTGTTTATATATTAAAATTTTTGAAAACACAAAAACATTTGTCATACAGTATGTAGATGATATTCTGATAATAAGTTCTCATGAGTCTATGGTAGAATACCTAAAACAACAAATAGGTAAAACTTTCAAAATTAAAGACTTAGGTCTTGCATCATACTACCTAGGCATTCGAATTATGCAGAATAAGGATTTCATCTCACTAGATCAGTGTGAATACTTAAAAAATATCCTACAGGTATTTAACATGTCAGATTGCAAAGGTGTGACTATCCCTTTAGAACCAAATTTCAACAGTTCACACTTGTTAAAAGAAAGTTCTGAAACTCCAGAAATAGAAAATAGATGCAGAAAATTAATAGGTTGCATTATGTATGCTATGTTAGGAACCAGACCTGACTTGTCAATATCCATAAGTATACTAAGTAGATTTCAAAACTGTGCCAGTACAGATCTATGGAAACACTTAAAACATATACTAAGGTATATAAAGGCTACTTTAGATATAAAGTTATTATATAAACGGAATTTAAATAATGTTATTTGTGAAATTCCTTTGAAAGCCTATGTGGATGCTGATTGGGGAGGTGACATGGTTAGTAGAAAGTCAACCTCAGGTTATTGTTTTATGGTTTTTAATAACCTAATACTGTGGTGTAGTAAAAAACAAACGTGTGTCTCTCTATCATCCACTGAGGCTGAATATATAGCACTAAGTCAATGTGTCGCTGAAGCATGTTGGTTAAGAAATCTGTTTTCAGAGTTGTCGCTGTTATCTGATAGTGAACTTAGTGTTCTGATTTTTGAAGACAATAGGTCTGCAATCTGTGCTGCTAATAATAGTGGCATTTCAAAACGTTTGAAGCATATAGATATAAAATATCATTTTGTTCAAGACAAGTTATCTCAAAATTTAATATTAATAAATTACATAAAAACTGAAGAACAAATTGCAGATCTCTTGACAAAGCCTTTACCTAAACCAAAATTTGATAAGTTTAAAAATTGTCTTAATTTAATTTAGAGTTTACATTTTCGAAGGATTTTGAGCCTATTCATTTTTTTTTGTATAAATTGTTCCATTAAGGGGGGGTGTTAAAATATAATGTAACAATAATTTAAGTATGTCATCCCTGTTTTAGATATAGCAACACTGCCCCATATTAACTTCCTTCTACTTTTTCTCGTAAAGTGTGATCGACCTGCTGTACCACGGACCTTTGTATTTTGTATCTTATTTTATAATTATTATAATTAAACAGTCATCATAAGTAAATATCTCTTTTTAATTTTTCAATACAATATCATCTAGTTTCACAACTGATATGATATACCTACGTTCGTAGAGATTCTTAGAACCCGAGTAACTAAGATAGCTCAGTTGCTTTTAAAGCTAAAGTGGCTATGGATAGGGCACATAGTTCGAAAAATCGGTCAAGTGCGAATCGGACTCGCATACGAAGGGTTCCGTACCATCGTAGACTTATGAGCAAAGTTTTTTTTTTTTTTTTTGAGAAAGAATAGCTCTATCAATCAAGTCAACTCTTTTATTTTTTACGTGAGATGTGGATTTTTCAGGATTAACAATATTTTCCTTCGAAAATGTAAATAAACGGCTACTTAAAACAAATAAGAGAATAAGGAAACTCTTAGAAGCTGAAATTCAAAACTAAGATCATTTGCTATTTAAAATAATCTGGGCTTGTGAATAATTCATTGCTAACCCCGAAAATTAACGTGCTCTTCCATTTGAAAGGCGTAATGGCGTCGAAAGTAGGAATTTTAGATATTTCCGCCCGGCGCTATGCTCGCTTTTGGCTGCAATTAAGCTTCGAGCTTTATTATTATAATTACGTAAATTTTTTGATTAGTTCCTAATCTTCTTTATTTTTTTTTGTAACTGGTTTTTATTCGCAGTAGATGTGTGATTTAATCTAAAGTACGTACCTACTTAGTCAAAGGCTTTATTATTCATTTGACACAATATGGTACGGATATTAGAGAAAGAGACAGCGAGGGCCAGACCTTCGTTCTTTTATAAAAGCGGAAAATTTCTCTGCTTATTGTTCCCAACACGTTAAAGAACGAACAGCGACTATGAAGTTTAGATCAAGGTGGCTTTGGGAGATACTGAAAAACTGTGACGCCAAAGTATACCGTCTGATAATTTTTCTATATTTTATTCGGAGTATTATTAGAAATCATTACTTAAACTTCAGATCATACTTTTAAAAGCAATAATCGTGTTATATGAACAACACAATTTTTGCATGAAAAAGTTCTTTCATAAATAGGTACTGATTTAATTAGGTTTTCTGGATTGACATTTATCATGGCTGATCTTATATTTTATTCAAATCAAATATCAGCAAAACTTATTAAAATAGAAAAGTCCAATTTTATCAGTCAGCACTTTTAACAAATTATAAAAAGAAAGTCTATTAGAATACCTTTCAACGTAATAGTTTTAACTTCATTATCGAACAGATAAGAAAAAAGGTTAAAGGTTAATCTTAAAAGTCGCTTGTTAGTATAACATTTTATAAGCTTAAAGAAAATTTTCAAAGGAAAAACGGAAAAAACTGTAAATTGTTGTTAATGTGTGTGTGCAGTGTAAAGCAGCTCCTATCTGGGAGGTCGGTGATTCGGTCCTGGGTGCTTATTCTTAACTTTTAGTGATACTACTTGCTCTAACCGTGAAGGAAAACATTGTTAGGGAACCTGCACGCCTGAGAGTTCTCCAATATGTTCTCAAAGGTGAGTGAAGTCTGCCAATCCGCACTTGGCCAGCGTGGTAGACCATGGTCAAACACTTGTCATTCTGAGAGGAGACCCGAGCTCAGTAGTGAGTGGTGATGATAACGATTACTGTTTGTAATGATCAACACAACTTTTACGTCCATCGTACATAACAGAAATCGTAAACTGTAAGCAATGTCAAAGTAGGTACCTACTTACGTTTGTATGAAAATAAAAGCATACAAATGCAAATAATCATTACAATTCCATTAAGCTTTAATCGAATACGACCTCATACCAAATTATGCTTCCACTGAAGATAAATATTGCTTCATATATTAAAACGCCCACAGACATTTGAAGAGCACAAAGATACTCGTACATTAAATACACGTACATTTATAACATTTCGTAGTTCAAATTCTGTCATGTAAAAAGAACGTCGTTCGCTACAAAATACAAATCTTCTTGATAAAGTGTTGGTAATTCTTTCTGCTGTGTAGTCAGAACGTCTATAAAGGAATTACTTAAGAGGAAAACCTATGCGAATGACATTGACGATTTCCCCTTCAAACTAGCAATTTTGACATGTCATGACCCTCTATTGACAATTAATCAAGCAGACATTTCAATCTGCGAAATTTACGCGGACTTTTAGTATTTTGACGTAGGAGGGTAAAAGATCCAGTACATGAACGAATAAGGACTACCCTGACTTTGACCTAAAATTAAGATATATGAGAATCGTTCTATATATAATTTTTATATTTTTTTTTATCTGTGTCTATACACAGTAGGTATACACTCTTAAATTATTTAAATATCAAAAACGCAAAAAAATGCGTGGTATTAATTATTATAAATTATTTTATTTAACAAAAGGATAAATTGCCAGTAAATGAACTGGGAATTTCAGTGAATGAACGAACTCTATCTAGTGCATAAACTCTCGATTCCTATTAATAAATTCTTAAGTATATTTTCGCCTTGGAATTTTAAAAAAAATGTCAGATTTTCAGTTTTTGACTTATTGTATATTTTTTTCTACATTTTGCGCGATAAATCAAAAACTATTTTACATAATAATAATAAATAAAACCTGTTTTAGAAGACTGCAAGTTACAATAGAGCCGCTTGGAACAATTTTTTTTGCTGTTTCTTCTGGTAATATTCACAATGCAGAAATAATAATCATCATGGTCTTTAGATGGTTTGCGCCAAATTATAAAATTTTTTTTTAGTAAAAGTAGTTAACTATTCTTATTTGCTCATAAACGCAACGAGGAAATACAGCTTCCACATATAAAAATTTGAGTCCAGGCCTTGCTGTTAGCTGCTAATGGGTTCTCAAAGTAGCCCGAGTATGCTTGTTTTACTGGGCACAAAAGGAAAGAATGAAAGGAGCTTACCCAGTACATCTTAAAAGATCCGTTATAGATACATGCATCCTGCCATGCCTTACCTATGCCAGCCAAACATGGGTCCAGACAAAGAATATAAAAAGAAATAGTGACTTGCTAAAGGGCGATGGCAAGGTGCATAAATTAAGCAAAAAATATTCAAAGTGAGAATTGAAGACATAAGAAAAAAGACAAAGCCTACAGACACCTTGAGACATGCCCTAAAACTGAAATGCAAATGGTCATATTGTATCGATTTTTACAGATGAAAGAAAGACAGGTAGGTAGACCGAAGACGCGTTGGTCTAATGCTATTGTGCAAATCGCGAGAGAAAATTAGCTTGATAGTACCAAAGACAGAGAGAAATGGGGATACCCAAGAGGGATCCATATCCAAGAAAGCAGAATACCAGAATAAATATAAAAAAAATTCAAAAGAAAAATAAAACCGACTTCAAAATCACAAACACTAAAAAGTAAAAAATAATTTAAGTTATTGTGGTTTTTGAAGTCGGTTTTATTTTTATTTTGAAAATTTTTTATTTCAAAATTTTTAGTGGCCCCACTGTACTATAATAATATGCCATGCCCAGCTAAAACCCTACTGTTTACTAAGCAATTACACTGATCGCGAGCAATTTGCTCTTATCCATTGAGGAGTTCTGTTCTCCATCTCAGAAGATATTCATCAGAACTTCATCAAATTTATATGGGACCACCTGCAAAGTATACCTAGCTTTTCAAAAAAAAAAAATCCAGATCGGTCCAGGCGTCTTTGAGCAATCGGTGAACATACATTAAAAAAAAAATTGAATTTGCTCTTATCCATTGAGGAGTTCTGTTCTCCATCTTCAAAGATATTCATCAGATCTTTACCAAATTTATATGGGACCACTTGCAAAGTATACCCTATCAAACAAAAAAAAAATCCAAATCGGTCCAGGCGTCTTTGAGTAATCGGGGAACATACATAAAAAAAAAGATACCAACGAATTCAGAACCTCTTCCTTTTTTTAAAGTCGGTTAAAAATATACTAAGATTTACTAACATGGTGTTATACCATAGAGTAGCAAACAGAGGCAAAGCTTCTAAGAAGCGAGCAAAATTTATAACTATTTTGGTAGGGCTGGCACTGGAGGATACAATTTAATTAACAATAGTTATTTGTTCAACAAGATGGTAAAGTTTGTTTTTGTTGTGATTGCCTAGTTTAAATATCGATCTTTAAATATCGATCGATAGATCTAAATATCGATTTTGAACGAAATCAGTCAATTTAGAAAGAATTATAAATGGTGCCAACTTTTTTAAATTTTGGTTACAGGTTCCTATTTTGTGATCCCAGGGAGCTCTAAATATCGATTTTGAACAAAATCGGTCAATTAACAAAGAATTTCAAAATGGCGTCGACTTTTTTAAATTTTGGTAACAGTTTCTTATTTTGTGATCCCAGGGAGCTCTAAATATCGATTTTGAACGAAATCGGTCAATTAACAAAGAATTTCAAAATGGCGTCGACTTTTTTAAATTTTGGTAACAGTTTCTTATTTTGTGATCGCAGGGAGCTCTAAATATCGATTTTGAACGAAATCGGTCAATTAACAAAGAATTTCAAAATGGCGTCGACTTTTTTAAATTTTGATAACAGTTTCTTATTTTGTGATCCCAGGGAGCTCTAAATATCGATTTTGAACGAAATCGGTCAATTAACAAAGAATTTCAAAATGGCGTCGACTTTTTTAAATTTTGGTAACAGTTTCTTATTTTGTGATCGCAGGGAGCTCTAAATATCGATTTTGAACGAAATCGGTCAATTAACAAAGAATTTCAAAATGGCGTCGACTTTTTTAAATTTTGGTAACAGTTTCTTATTTCGTGATCCCAGGGAGCTCTAAATATCGATTTTGAACGAAATCGGTCAATTAACAAAGAATTTCAAAATGGCGTCGACTTTTTTAAATTTTGGTAACAGTTTCTTATTTCGTGATCCCAGGGAGCTCTAAATATCGATTTTGAACGAAATCGGTCAATTAACAAAGAATTTCAAAATGGCGTCGACTTTTTTAAATTTTGGTAACAGTTTCTTATTTCGTGATCCCAGGGAGCTCTAAATATCGATTTTGAACGAAATCGGTCAATTTACAAAGAATTTCAAAATGGCGTCGACTTTTTTAAATTTTGGTAACAGTTTCTTATTTCGTGATCCCAGGGAGCTCTAAATATCGATTTTGAACGAAATCGGTCAATTAACAAAGAATTTCAAAATGGTGTCGACTTTTTTAAATTTTGGTAACAGTTTCTTATTTCGTGATCCCAGGGAGCTCTAAATATCGATTTTGAACGAAATCGGTCAATTTACAAAGAATTTCAAAATGGCGTCGACTTTTTTAAATTTTGGTAACAGTTTCTTATTTTGTGATCCCAGGGAGCTCTAAATATCGATTTTGAACGAAATCGGTCAATTAACAAAGAATTTCAAAATGGCGTCGATTTTTTTAAATTTGGTAACAATATCCTGTTTTGTGATCCTAGGAATCCTCAGATATTGATTTTGAACAAAATCTATGACAGTTCAAGAAAATAGATTTTAAACACTATTTAAATTATTATCATTAACATTAAATTAAATGAAAACACGACGCGCGACGTGTACTGCAGCCCCTGAGCTTGAGCACAGGCCGAGCCGATATAAACCGATTTCTCTCCGTACGCGACGTAGCGCCTGTGCTCACGCACACACGCGCCTCAAGCTTGTAGTAGTGTACCTATCGTAGCGCGCTTGTATGAAGCTTTGACTCTGTTCGCTACTCATGTGGTTATACAACGCAATACCACACTAACAAACACTCGTACAAACATACAGACAAGTATATACTCACACACACTCACACACACACATGGACGCACGCACACGCACTTTTGAACGGTTTGAACGGAACACGGTTTTGAAATTGAAATTGAAAAAAGTGTAAGAATTTGTAAGAAAATATTTAAAAAAGGTATATCAGCCGGTTTTTTATTCCAGCTCTTAATACATGTAAAAACGTCCAATCTGTTCATTTACTTGAGCCTTTACCCTAGTACCTAATTATATCGACCGCCCCATATCAAAACAAAGTAAATGTCATTTTTCCGAAAATCGTTTTATGTCATAAGCCTAACTTTCATAGTATGTCCCATTGTATTGTAAGGACACCCACATTAAAGTAAAATTAAAAGCTAGTAAGTCGCTTTGACCATTTTAAAACATAGTAAGTCTATGAACTGGCTAGGTTTTTTATAGATTAATGCGCCTTACTAAGTTTTTCAAAGGAATTAGATAAAATAAAATAAATATCACCCATTATCTAAATACCATGTCAAAACAGTAAATACTTAATGATGCATTAAAACTTAAAAGTAAGATAGGAAAAGTCAATGACCTCTACATGTCAACTGTTAAATATGGCTTGCAAGGGAAATACTTTGCATACTTACATAATGTTTTTAAGGTTCCATATCTCAAAAGGAAACACGGGACCCTTATAGGATCACTTTGTTGTCTGTCTTTCTGTCCGTCTGTCCGTCTGTCGTGTCTGTCAAGAAAACCGATAGGGTATTTCCCGTTAACCTAGAATTATGGGCAGGTAGATAGGTCTCAACTCTCATAGCCCAAGTAAAGGAATAAATCCGAGAACAAATTTCGTGATTCTAGATCAACGGGAAGTACTGTATAGGTTTTCTTGACGGACGGACGGACAAATGGACAGACAACGAAGTGATCCTTTAAGAGCTCCGTTTTTCATTTTGAGGTACGGAACCCTAAAAAAGAAAGTGATGCACATCTAATGAATAAATGTGTAGGCCAGTCTTCACACTAAAATATTTAAACCCCTTTAATTTAAAAACTGTCATTGCCTAGTGGTTAGAACGTCCGCCTCCTAATCGAAGGTCGGGGGTTCGATCCTGGAATCACGCACTACTAACTTTTCAGTTATGTGCGTTTTAAGCAATTTAATATTGTATATCAAATCTTTGAAAAGAGCAACCGCCGAGTTTCTTGTTGAAGACTACGGCCTAAACTTCTCTTGAATTTAAACCACTTACTAGGTTTTGATCTGAGAAAGAAATTTGACATTAATTGACAAAATTGAGAGACCTAAGCTTGTATAAGAACACAGAAGTGTCATAATTCGTGTTCACTTTGCCTAACGTCTCTCGGAGAGCAGAGAGAGATTTAAACTGTTTCTTATAATCACTGGCCATATTTCAAATGCGAAAGTGTGTTTGTTGGTTTAATATTCAATCACGCTGCAACGGAGCAACCAGTCGACGTGGTTTTTTGCATGGATACATTTAAAGACCTTGAGAGTGACATCTCTCTCCGCATCGTATTCTTTATTGCTGAGGGTTGTGACCTCTTTCCATTATTCCTACATCTAATGGTAGGTTTTCTTGGGATAATAATGCGGTGGGTTCAAAGAGCCTACGGAACTCGACTAGAAAAACGAGATTTTGACTCTTAGTTTTAACGGTTATGAATTAGTTATTATTATCAGTGATAAAATTGATTAGGGCTGCCAGGTAAAATGACATTTATCTCGGAAAATCAAAGAGTTTCCACGAGATTTTTTCCAAGTTTGCGCTACTAAGTACATATATTATGAAGAGGAAAGGTTTGTTTGTTTGTTATCGATAAACTCTGAAACTACTGAACTACTTGCACTAAAGACATAATCATCAACATCAACCGACAGACGTCCACAGTGAACATAGGTCTTTAATAGGGTCTTCCACATGCTACGGGTTTGCGCCGCCTGAATCTTTGCGCTTGCGCTTGACGACAATCATGCTTTAAAGAAAGCAATGATGAGGTCCAAGTTGGAGCACGCTTACCTGGAAGATGCCTATTCACTCTTGGCTTGCAGGTATCTATGGTATATATGGCAGGAAACACGGCCGCCGAAATGGCGTTCCAACCTTTAGGCTCTCCCCATTGCCCGCAGCATGAATCTGAGCTTCCTTATGATGGTTATATTATGTACATATAATATCTCATAAGAAATCTCTAACACACAATCCAGCTAAGTAAGTCCAATTTCGAAAAAAGCTAGCTAGCCGACAAATCTAACTCAGGCAGCCTTCGGGAACCTTCGAGATGTCTCTGTCCAAAATTCCTCAATGCTTGAAGAACAGTCTTTGAATAGTGCATATTGTCAGTGATGAAATATGGATCCGAAATATAGGTCTTTTTTTTGTACACAGGAAATGCCTGACGCATACCCCTCCGTCATGTGGGGCTTGCACCAAACTTGCACTACTACGAAATCCATTTCGGAACACGGCACCCGGAACGAGGCGCGCTATCTCCTAACATAGGTATAATACCTATTTAGAACACTTACTATCTGTCATCATAATCTATGACAACCTCCGAGTATTTACCTGGTAAAACCGTAACTTTAGAATAAAATTTAGTATATAAGCAGGCTTCATTTAGAAATGAAAAAATCCCTATTTTATTTTTCAACGATTATAAACACAACTTTCATTCAAAAATAATAAGCTTATATTCATTTTAAATAATATTTTGCGACGAAATGACGCGCACAGTCCTTCCGCCATGACAGTCCAGTGGACACTGAATTCCATAGAGCGCCTGCAAGAAAATAAATAGCACAGGAAGTTTTTTGGTTAGTTTTAGATTATTTAAGAAACGAAAAACATTTAGTATAAAACTAACAGTTAAAATTGATTGCTAAACCTAAACATATCATTTTCTGGAGGTTGGCTTCAAAGTATCAAGATGTTAAAGAAAACTTTTACAGAACAAGTTGCGAACAGCAATGTTTTCAACTTGGTTTTTTTTATTATTGGGATAATGTATACTAAATTAAAAAAGGCCCTTATAATCTTCACAAACTGAAGTTTTTAATTGCATGTATTTAATAGCTGTTAATGCTTTAGAAAAATAAACAATTTACTTCAAAGTACAGCATTTTTGCGATTTGTCAAATAGCAATTACCTTAACGACCGATAGGTCTCACTGCCAAGTGTTATATTTTTAGCCCATATTGCTGTCTCAGCTTAAAAAGCAGGTAAGGGCGTGCTCAGACTGGCCTAGTCGGCTTTCTGGCCACTGACTTTTCCGTATATTTATGGTTTAACCTGCAATTTATTAATGTATATTGATTTAATTATATTAAATCAATATACATTAATAAATTGCAGGTTTCTTTTATTACTACTTAAATATTTGTTTCTGATCTTTGAGCTCTCTCTAAAGAACATCTGGTATTCCAAAAGAATCTTTCGAGTACAGGCCAAAGATGGAAGAGATCTGAAACACAGAGTTAACAAAAGCCGAATTATCCTGGATTGCATTTAAGTTAACAGATCGGAATAGAAACTTGGACTATCAGAATAGAGCATCTCACCCCTATGTATCACCAGGTATTCCAGGATTTGGGAAAGAAGAAAGTAGTGGTTTATTTCCTGCTATACCTATGTCCTATATAAACTACTAACAAGTGTAAATTATATGTATTATAACACCCCCGACAAGTGAAGGTTACAGAAACTAGAAAAGAGCTGATAACTTTCAAATGGCTGAACCAATTATCTTGGATTATAGCTAAGATCTCGATCAAGCCACCTTTCAAACAACAAAAAAACTAAACCAAAATCGGTTTATTAGTTTAAGAGCTACTATGCCACAGACAGATACACAGATACACACGTCAAACTTATAACACCCCTCTTTTTGGGTCAGGGGTTAAAAATTGAAGTGAGTCAGTATATTACATTAAGTATCTACATTCATATTTAACAATAAAGTTCGCTATTAAAATATATCACAGCGCTAGAATATCTGAAAGTAATAAAGCAGACGTCACTCTCACATTTTAGTCGTAAATTTTTTAATCTTTAGAAGCGATAAAATTTTCAACATAGTTAGCACATTGTACACTTTTATAAAGTTACTATGTCACTGAATTTAATGGATGAGAAATTTCATCTATCGAGATTGATCGTTTACACCCGGTTTTAGGTTACGGCTCAGACTCAAAAAACTCTTTATGGGAATGAAAACGTAACGTACAAAATATTTCTATTTGCAATTCTAATTGTAGTTTGCTGAGTAAGCAATTACTGCTATAAAATATAACTTAAAAAAAGCATCAAATTCTTCTTTCATTGAAAATTCGTTAGGAATTCAAATTGCAATAATTATCCTGTTATTGGGATCTAATTGCGTATTTTTTATTATTATAATAATACCTTGATAACTTTTATTATGACTAATTAACGATACCCGCGACTTCGTCCGCGTAGATTTAGGTTTACAAGAACCTTGTGAGAGCTTTTTCTTTTTCGGGACCAAAAGTAGCCTATGTCCTTGATGGGATATCTCTGTACTTAAAAACGTTTAAATAGATGGCTGTGCAAAGTAGCAGAGAGACACACTTTCGCATTTATAATATTAGTATGGATTATGCAAGAATGTATAGTATGGATTACCAATAGAATATTTCTTGTACAAAATATACACGTGTTCCTTCGTGCAAGACTACAAATAATATTTCTATTTATTGAAAAGGTAGTATCCCAATTGGATTATCTTCAGATCCCACTACATACTCCTCAGACCAAATCACATAACACCTTATTAAGATGTTTCTCCATCTTGTTCAGCAGCTGTCTTCACCCCTACTTGTATATAAGTAAGTAGGTACAAGTTTCAAAGCTATTTAGAAGAACTTACGAGCACTTTCTATATCTCGGACGGCGGAGCGGGCGTGCTAAGCTCGATGCTTTTATTTGAAAAGTCCTCCCTTTCCTGGTTACGTTCGGATATATATTATACTAGCTGATGCCCGCGACTTCGTTCGCGTGGATGTAGGTTTTTTAAAATTCCCGTGGGAACTCTTTGATTTTCCGGGATAAAAAGTAGCCTATGTGCTAATCCAGGGTATAATCTATCTTCATTTTAAATTTCAGCCCAATCCGTCCAGTAGTTTTTGCGTGAAGGAGTAACAAACATACACACACACACACACACACACATACAAACTTTCTCCTTTATAATATTAGTGTGAAGTGTGATAAGTGCAATTGCGTTTCATCCCGGCTCAGAATATTTTATACGAGGTATTAAATAGTTCAATTCTTGTATTAGACGTACCTATTGATTTATCCTTTCATTTTGAACTTTAACTTTCAGTGTTGTTTCATTGATGCTATTGATGAAAGCTTATTATAAAATCGACGATTATGTAAATGACAAAAAAGCTTGGATTTGTCTCGCTCCAGCAATACACGGCGCTGCAATTGCTTACAATTGCAACAGTATGGCATATAATATTATTGTAAATTGAGTACTTGAAAAGAGCAACCGCTGAGTTTCTTGCTGGTTCTTCTCGGTAGAAACGGCATTCCGAACCAGTGGTAGATTACTTTGACGATTCAAAAGCTTGACTTGAAGACTTTGACGAATAAAAATATTTTGAATACATATTGAAATTTTTTTTTGATGACAATAATATTACAGTTTACCTGGCAATGCTCATAAGAAAGAAACAACAAGTTGTAAAGATGGTACTAACTTATCTGCAACACTATATTTATACAACATCTACAGAAACTAGTTTTGGAGAAAACTTGTAAAAAAAACAACATTTGAAATGATAAACTCATATTTTTATTCTTTCAGAGTTCAGACATTATTTTGTCTCTCTCATTTGTTAACAGATTCTCAATCTTTGAGACCTTGATAACGAGGTAAAAGGTCTTATAATTTACATCCATTTAAGTGTCATATACCATACGTTAACATTTGTGACTCAAAACTAAATTATAAGACTAAACAAAAATCAGACAGTCATGAATTGAAAAAGATAAAGAATATCATAATCTCGACATTTCACTCGACTAGATAATTTAACAAAGTCTTCATTACAATATTATACCCAGCCATTAATCACAAACTTTGAATATCATCTTGGTAATTAGTTTCTATTCAAAATCGTAACCTAGTTTCTAACTAGCTCTCATACTGTTGATGTTATTTAATAAAAGGGCATTCCTTTATTGTTCGAGAAACTGGAAAGTATAAATTAAATTTTTATTTATTTTGCAGTCCACAGATATTGATGACCAGCCAATGCCCGCGACTTCGCCCGTGTGGATTTAGGTTTTTCGAAATCCCGTGGGAACTCTTTGATTTTCTGGGATAAAAAGTAGCTTATGTACTAATCCAGGATATGATCTATCCCCATTCCAAATTTCAGCCAAATCCATTTAATAGTTTTTGCGTGAAGGAGTAACAAACATACATACACACACACACACACATACACACAAACTTTCGCCTTTATTATATTAGTGTGATAGTGTGATATAATATGATGTACCTATTAGCCGAGAAAAAGTGTAGAAGTTAAACTTAAAGCCTAGCTTAACACCCAGGTAGTTAGTGCACGGACGTAAGCTTAGGAAAACTTCAAACTATCGTTTTTTCTGCGCGTTCTATGCTCGTTTTATAATACGCGCTTGCTTACGCCCCGCTAAATTTCTCACTTCAATAAACAGAACAATTCAATAAGTGCAATCAAAACGATCTTAGCACTATAAACGCTAATATTCTAACGCGAATCTATATACGATTGATTAGAATCCAAGATTTTATGTGGACCTCTGAGCCAGCGTAGAATAGACCGAACTCTTTGAATGGGCACATTTTCAAAATGTCAACCACGGCTTCACTCTTTATTTTGAGCAGACTGTAAGTATTTTTGCTTTGATGAATAGTTAGAAAAAATTAACAAATACTAAAACGTAGATTTCAGAGGTGTTTCTATATAGGTAATATAGATATAAAGGAAGTTAACATAGTAAGCTAGAATAAATTGTGGAGATAATGCAAGCGACTGCTGGAACAGTTTCAGCGCATAATTCAGTTTTGCTTAAATCCAGACTACCTACTCGTAAAGCACAGTTACTCTGAAAGCGAGGTAAAACAAAATAAGCTCCAATTTTAGATATAAGTTCACCGTTATCTAAGCATTTCAGTATTTCATAGTTCATACGAAAACAATATCAAACTCCATATAAATTTAAGTGGTGGCTAAAATTCATGAAAGCCTGTACACGAGCTTTTGATGAGGTCAAAGATGCAAATTAGAGTTTAAGGATGCACATTTGATTATATACAAAAAATTATAACAAACCCGTTAGCGAAATTTTTTGTAGTAAAAGCTACATTACTGGATACAGTAATCGCATTTAGGTATTACTAACTGACCCGCTCTACTCGGTTTTATTCTTGTAGAATTTCAGAAAACCCCAAGTTACAGAAGAACGTGCAAAATCTTAGATTCTAAGACCAAGTTATTTAAACTAAACATTGATAATATTACGACATTCAGTCAGGTTAGCTTCTATATATTGTAGATATAGATGAAAAAATATAGAATTGTTTTCTTTGTAGTCGTATTCCTCATTGGGATGTTGAACAGTAGTAGGAGTTTTCTTGGTGGAGTAATAATGCGGTGGGTTCCCATATGTTTCCATATACAACCCACTACAACGACGAAATTTCAACCGACCCATGGCTTAATATGCTCTCCGAGGCACGGAGGAATCGAAATGGCCAATTCGGACCTCCAAAGTCGGGTACCCATCTAGTTACCGACGCGTCTACGTTTTACTCAATAATCGCAATCGATTTATATAGGTACGTTATTTATTTGCGTCTAGGTCACACATCCCTCCTCTGATATTACTTATAGAATATAACAAGTGTAAATTAAAAATTTATAACACCCCCGACGACGATCCAAAGTATTTGAGTTTTCCAAAACATCATTTTCAAATAAATAATTATGTATCTAGGCAACGTCCATCTTGACAGCTTGACATTTGTCTATTGACATAATATTATGAACCTAACGGTTATCTAACCTTCTTTTCTACAAGAAAACTAGAAAAGAGCTGATAACTCTTAAACGGCTGAACCAATTTTTTTAGATTATAGCTAAGAACACTCTCGATCAAGCCACGTTTCAAACAAAAAAAACTAAATTAAAATCGGTTCATTCGTTTAGGCGCTACGATGCCACAGACAGATACACAGATACACAGATACACAGATACACAGATACACAGACACACAGATACACAGATACACACGTCAAACATATAACACCCCTCTTTTTGGGTCGGGGGTTGAAAAGGCGATCTATAGGAAAAGTTACATATTTTATGATTCCGAAAGTGAAGCGACGATGACCCAAGTCGGTTAGTGGAACGTTTGAAACTGGATCGGAGCATTAAAGCTTGCATAATATAGAGTTCCACTTTGCTATATGACACTATATCTCAGTACTCTATAAGTGTCAAAGTCAACGCTTTAGCCAATGTAAATTCTGAAGTTACTTTAGCTATTCAGAGTGAAGTCACAAATCTTTTATTCATAAAGACAGCAGAAGTAGTTCGCACCAATTTTTAGTGCATAGTTTTGCATCTGAATTTAAAATTAAACGTATTGTCGTATAGAAAGATCTCGGTAAATATGGCGTTCATCTACTTTTTCTTTATCCCTGGACTTCTTTCACGCGTTCGGCCATAAAATGATTGGTTACATTACTTCATTACCAATCATACTAAACTTAAGCATGTAACAAGTAGGTATTAACCTACCAAAAAATCAGAATTAACTGCAGCAACGATTCAAATTTTCATTCACGAAGATAATAATTGCTAGAGTCTACGCTGAATTCAAACAATGCATAAATTACGACGAATTCCATGAATTTTAATGAGTTTAGGTATAAAATATAGGTATTAATTACTCACACTCGTTTTATTCTTGCTCACTCTTTCACGCGCTCTATTTAGAGATCAATTAGATTTAGCTACAAGAATGTGAAATTTTCATGTAGCGCCTATCATAATACACAATCTCTCTTTTATTAATAAAAAAAACATCAGTCAATTGCGAGTCGGATTTTTAGATTTTCATGGCGGTCATTTTTAAATTTATGATATTTGTATGAAAAATTGCAGTCTCATGGCTGCTTTTCATCACCTACCTACGTATTGCATATAAAATTTGGTGTGTTTGTGGTCATTCTATAATAAAAAAATGTATGAATTAAAAACCGTAGCGAAAACAGAAGTAAACAGTGTTTTTTTTTGAATGTTTGTAAACTTACAATCCAGTAAGCAAGCAGAATTACTTAGTCAAAAGGAAATGAACATTAACAGGGTTTTGAAACATGACATAATTTAAACTAACCCCTATACTCTTTAAGCGTTAGTTATTAAATACCATCTCTAAGTAGGGAATTATGTAGATGATATTATTACAATATAGGAGGTACACTACGGCGCATTCCCTTTTGCTTCAAAGAGCTTAGTCTCGAAAGTTATGTAGCAAGTTTCGTGGCCTCGGTTATTATTGCTAGCATCTGATACTAATCGTATAGTCTTTAGATAAAGCTATATACCTACTGATGTTAGTGGTGGCAAGTAGTTTATGGAAACAACAATATCTATACGTTACGCGGGGAATTTGTAATCAACATACCATTGGTATGATGATTGCAAATTGACGACCTCCAACCCGCTGGATTGACGACGCAAACATGCTGATTGATTGATTGATAACATTGGTACACATAGACGTTAGATATAGACTCATTACGATCAACCCGTCACCGGTTCACTACTGAGCACGGGTATCTTCTCAGAATGAGAAGCGTTTAGACATCACCAAGCTGCTGGCCCAGTACGGATGGTCTGACTCCAAACATCTTTGAGAACATTATGAAGAACTCTCAGGTATGTAGGTTTCTTCACAATGTTTTCCTTCAACATTCAAGCAAGTGATCTTAATTGCTTAAAACGCATGCCCGGTTTCGAACCCCCGGACCTACCAAGTAAGAGGCGGACGTCTTAACCACTAGGCCTATACCAAGGTATATACCACGTAGCGTCTAGTACGCTACTTGGTATAGACTACAGTGATAAAACTAGGAACACCTAACAACATCAATAGCTCAGAACAGAAGTCTATAAATTATTGTACGTACTTGAAACTTTGATAATATTTTGAATACGATAGGGTACATTGTTTGATAAATTGATATTGAATCATGGTAATAGTAATTACATATAATACTTGAATAGGAAAGTTTTAGGCACTTTTCGAGGAGGTACCAAAATTTACAAATACCGGCCAGTACTTTGGCTCTGGCAAAAGAGTATTTGCTTCTCTTTGGCGTAATTCAAAGCTAAATTAAACCCTCGTCAGCATGCAGCTTAAAACGTTTCGTCGTGTTTTAAATGAAGTAAAACAGGATTTCCCGTAAGATTGAGAGTCGCATGGATTTTCAACGAGTTGCAAAATACACTCTTCAAGGCGTAAAAAATACATTAACAAAAAAACTTTTATGCTTAAAAAATCATACATCAATGAGCGCTAAGCCAAAATGCACTAAAACTTCATCGAAAAAACACTTTACTTAACTTGAACTTACAACTTGAAAATGTACTGAAAGTATTTTTTAAAACAAAACGTAAATTCGTGTTTTATTTATGTTTAATTAATCTTAAAAGCTTTTCTTGCTCCTGATTACTTAGAACAATTATTCATAATTGTCCCATCTTCGGCTCCGAGATTTAATATTTTTCACTTGTAGTAGTCTTCGCTACGCTTCAACCCACTCGCACGTAGTTTAGCTATATAAGAAAGAAAGAGATAGCATGCTCCCTACTTTCTTAGTAGCCATGCCGGCTACAGGCGTCATTTTCGTTTTCGTGCGCGCGCGACTACCGCACGTAGTAAAAGATAATAAAAATAATAAAAAAAAAAAAAATATTTCTCAAGTTAATTACCATGCCGAAAAGAAGACACAGTGCTAATAAGGAAAAAAAATGGCGTAAAAAGATTAGAAAATATGAAGAAAAATTACGACGCCAGCATTACGGATCGGATAGTGAAGGTATGTACGAAAAAGTTATTCTTTTTGTTTCCATGCTAGCTATTTCTTGGCTACTTATAGCAATTATATCTCTGATCTACTACGTGATATTAGACCGTAGATTAAAAAAAAAAAAAAAAAAACAAAACGGCTTCGAGTCAATACGAGATATTGACCAATAGCAATATATTATGAGTTAATACGAGATATTGACCAATAGCAATATATTATGAGTTAATACGAGATATTAACCCTTCTTTTATTTATTTATCTTTTCAACTTTCCCCGGTCCCCGCAACCAACAGCACGACCGCTACCTTCTGTCGTGGAAATTCCACACAGGGCTGACTCGATTGAGCCAGAAGTATGGGGCGTGGAGCCCCCGCCATCACCACCTGCGGCGGCGGCAGCATCTACAGTACCCGATCTGACAGAGGTTACAAATGCACCCCCTAGTGCCGACTAGAACTCTTACTCGCTTTAGGGGATTTCGAGAGCCTCCTTAAAGAGGGACTAAAGAAGGAGGTGAGGGGCGAATTATTACAAAAAAAAAAAAATGCTTATTTCCAAAAATCTGTCCCCTGCTGAAGCCCTCCGTGCTCAATCCAGGAATTAGCGCAATGCTAATAGAGTCGGCCCGGAATAGAGATTCCCATGTTTTGAAAAAGCAAAACCAGCTGGCATGTGCTTTTACAGTACTCAGCAAGACAATGTCGGACGTGCTGACTAAACAAATAGAAGTACCGGCGATTCTGAAAAATCTTGCAGATGCGGGTAAATTGATTGCTGACTCCCATTATTTAGAATCTGAAACCAGACGCTCACTCGTGATGCCTATGGTCGACAGGAAAATTGGTTGATTTCATCAAGTCTTCTCGGGGCATCCAGAAGACGGGGAAACTTATCCAATCTTCAGCCACATCAAGTGATTTAAACTTCAAGCCCTCCCTGCCGCGTACACACTCGAACTACCGCGGCGGACGTCAGCCGACCCGCGGCAGGGGGGCCAAATTCACGCCGACGCAAGTTTACCAGCGCCGTTCAACAGCGTACCAACCACAGCCGGTTCGCAGCGGGCAGCGAGCGTCAACGCCGCCACCATCGACGTCTCAACGTCACAAGCAGTCGTGGCTGGCGAAGCAGAAACGATAAGGTACATGCGGGTCGTTTAAAATTTTTCATCAGAGCTTGGAAAAATATTACTAATGATGAAGCTGTTCTTAATAGCATTTCTGGGTATAAAATTCCATTCACCGAGTTACCAATTCAGGACCCAACATCTTATCCAAAAATATCTCTTCGTAATGATAATAATAATAATGAGTTTAATTTTATTAAATCAGAAATAACACGTTTATTAAGTTCTCAAGCAATTCGTAGATATGAACCGTGTAAGGGCCAATTTGTTTCAAGGTATTTTTCTGGTCCCTAAAAGTAACGGTGAAAAACGTATTATTTTAAATTAAAAAAAAAAAAAAAGCTTAATAAGTTTGTAAATATAAGTGTCACTTCAAAATGGAAGATATTAGGACTGCAATTAAGTTAATGTTCAAAAACTCTTATATAGTAAACCTAGACCTCAAAGAAGCTTACTTTTTGGTACCAATACACAGAAATCACACAAAATATTTAAGAATTTTTTTTTTGAGGATACTCTTTACGAGTTCTTGGTTTTACTTTTTGGCTTAAGATCGTTGACACGGTTTTGGTCATTTTTGAGCCATTTTGCCGCTTCATATTTTGTTAAACACTGCATTTACGTAAAATATATTCATACTACATTGTAGAATATTTATTTCCTGTTTTATTAAATTGGAAGAAAACATTTCCCAATTTATTTTTATTTTTTATTTTTATGGCCTGAAATATCAAAAGACTATTAGTGAATTTTGGGTTTCGTGTCATCTTTGACATTCACTACATCAAAAGTTACTAGGTCAATTCATTCAAAGACATATTATATTTTTTTTTTAAAGATGAGGTCCTGAACTAACAAAGTGACAGATTCAAAGTTTCAATTGGTATTTTTTAAATTAGAAACATCCAAACCAAAAAAGTTATAATTTTATAAAATTATAGTCATGTAAAACTATCATTTAGGTGGATTATTTTTCTTTATTTATAAATAAAATTAAGTACTCATGAAAGTAAAACATATTTACAATATATGTTATGAAGGGGTTAAAAAAAAAAAAAACATCTAAATTTAATTATTATTTGTTACCAAAAATAAACTTGAAATACACCATAAAACTGTGCAAACATGCAGTAGGAATCGAACTAGGAAACTAGTATCGGTCGAGGCTTTTCCGAGAAGGGACGTAACACTTGTTTTCTGAAAATTCTTTGAAAGTTTTCTGAAAGTTTTTTGAAAATTCTTGTTGGATTATTTAGAATATACCTGAAATTGTAGTACGACTATCACATCTCAATACTAGGTATTTTTAATACTCGTAATTTTTTCTTACAGATAGTTTAAAACTTTTGTATATATAATATTTTCATTTTTGTGTTTTGCGTATGTAGTTAAGGATTATAGCTGTTCTAAAAATGTAATACATAATTTGAAGAACAAACTAGAGAATGCCTATCAAAGACCATTCTGTGTGAATATCGAACAAGACCATTCTGTACCCAACTAGGGTAAGACAGAGAATTTGGCAGCTATGTATGTGTGTTTGTTTGTTTATCGATTCCCTCATTGTTGCCAAACTACACATTAAACTTAATATAAATCCCGTCCCGTATGTTAGAGGCTATATTATGACGTCAAAACAAATCAATTTAGGAGATATAACCAACAAAAAACAAGAAGTGTTGCGAATTCAGAAGTACCTACTTAGATACATGATATGAAAAAAAAATAAAAAATGTAGATATGTCAAGAAAAAATTAACTTCAGACAGATGGCTAGAGTTTGATATCAAATCCATTATGCAGATTTCGAATATATATATAATTTATACATATAAAGATATACTTAATCATCTACGATGTATTTTTGTAAAGGGACAGGGAAACCCATCCTCCTCATCGGTGCCTTTCCCTGGTGGTGAGTGTATTATCAGGCAAGCTTTCGCCAGGCAACAAGTCCCTCCATCAGCAATGAGTATAATTCTTGCATCCTTGTCGAATAGTACAAAATCCCAGTATACTTCTAGCTTTAAACTATGGTATGGTATGGCTACTGCAATACTAAAAGTTTAGATCCTTCTGATATTCAGGTTTAAATGACTTACTGGACTTCCTCGCTGATTGCTTAAGAAATGTATCCTTTTATGGTTCATTAAATAATCATCGTTCAGCTTTATCTCTTATTTCCATAAATAAGGTGGGCCAAGATGAACGAGTAAAGAGGGTTTGTCAAAGGTGTTTTTAAAATTAGACCAACCTTTCCTAAGTATAATACCACTTGGGATCCAAATGTAGTTCTTAATTACCTTGCAAACTTATACCCAAATAGCTCTCTTAATTTGGAACAACTCACTAAAAAGCTAGTAGTTCTACTAGCCTTGTCTACTGGACAAAGATGTCAGACATGAACGTTAATTAGGATCCCAAATATTAAAATGAACAGTGAAAGGATTGTTATAACGATTACCGATATTATTAAAACTTCAGGGATAGGCAAATCACAACCGGGACTTGACCTCCCTTATTTTATACAACGGCCAAGCGTTTGCCCAGCGGATACACTAGTATCATATATAACGATGACCTCGACCTGCAGATCTAGTCACGATGATAGACTTATACTTACTGCTAAAAACCCTTTCATCCTGCTTCGTCCCAAACCATTGGACGAAGGATAAAACAAATTCTCACAGCTAGTGGCGTCAATACGGCAATATTTAGTGCTCATAACTCGACTTGCAACTGCTTCTGCTGCACTACGAGCAGGTGTCAGTGTCGATACTATAAGAAAGACTGCTACCTGGTCAGAGCAGTCAGCAACCTTTGCGAATTTTTATAATAGACCTTTGACTAACGATAATTTAGGTTTTTGCTAATGCACTATTTAATGTTTCGCCTAATTAAGTTATTTTCTTTGTATGGAATACAGATTCAGGTTAATTTTTATGTTAATTTTCATAATAAATAACTACTTATTTTGTTTAATCTAGATTTGTTTTTCGGTTTAATATTTTGCCCTCCAACGTTTCCATTTGCTCTGAACATCTTACAAGTGAAAAATATTAAATCTCGGAGCCGAAGATGGGACAATTAAATGATCAAACGAACTTACCAAGTGAAGTTCGATCTTGATTGTCCCATCTTCGGCGAAGAGATTTAAGGTCCCTCCCATCCCCGTCTATAATAATTATTTATTATTTACCCGAAACATCAACGTTGGAGGCC
Organism: Maniola jurtina; assembly: GCF_905333055.1. NCBI lineage: Eukaryota > Metazoa > Arthropoda > Insecta > Lepidoptera > Nymphalidae > Maniola > Maniola jurtina. The sequence goes on along the minus strand of NC_060046.1, from coordinate 8,939,033 downwards.
TTGTTATTCTCTAAACTAAATGACGCCTGTAGCCGGCATGGCTACTAAGAAAGTAGGGAGCATGCTATCTCTTTCTTTCTTATATAGCTAAACTACGTGCGAGTGGGTTGAAGCGTAGCGAAGACTACTACAAGTGAAAAATATTAAATCTCTTCGCCGAAGATGGGACAATCAAGATCGAACTTCACTTGGTAAGTTCGTTTGATCATTTAATTACATCACACCATTTTACCTGCTTTCGGCTTTTTAGCTTTGTAACTGTGAGCAACTATAACGTTATATTAACATACGAGTATATAGATATGCTTATGTAACCTTGCTCTGCATGAGGGGTAACTTAACTAAGTAGGTACCTACCTAAATTAAACTAGGCGTTCTCTTTTTCTCAATGAATCTTATACCTTACTTAATAATTCCCGCTATTTCATCCACTGAGATTTAAGTTTTTGAAAATCCCACGGGAACTCTTCAATTTTTCTGGATAAAAGTAGGTTTTATTTGTCTCCGGGATGCAAGATAGCTATACAAAAAAGGTGAAACTTGTTTGTGACTTTCTACTGGATTTAAGTTTGTAAATATTCCGTGAGAACCTTTGATTTTCCGCGGCAAAGTAGCCTATAGCCGTCCTCGGAATACAAGCTATTTTGTCCCAAATTTCGCCAAAATTGGTTAAAGGGATGGGCCGTGAAAAGGCAGCAGAAAGACAGACGGATACATCTTTGCGTTTATGATATTAGTACGGATGTGAATATACGAGTACAAGCTCGAGTATGTAACCAGTGTCATTTTGATTGTGTGAGTAATAATTGTATGGGTGTTGCAGTTAATTAATATACTTTACCTAATTACTCCCATGAAAATTTCAAAAATCCGGCCTTATACCATGTCTACATTATAAAATGAACTACAGCGCAAAATTTCAGCTTTGTTGGTTTCAAAGGTTTGAGCTGGGCGTCGATAAGTCAGTCAGTGAGTGAGACTTTTCTTTTTTAGAAGTTTGACGTGTATATCTGTGTATCGGTGTATCTGTCTGTGGCATCGTAGCTCTTAAACTAATGAACCGATTTTAATTTAGTTTTTTTTAGTTTGAAAGGTGGCTTGATCGAGAGTGTTCTTAGCTATATTCCAAGAAAAGCGGTTCAGCCGTTTGAAAGTTATCAGATCTTTTCTAGTTACTGTAACCTTCACTTGTCGGGGGTGTTATATTTTAATTTACACTTGTACTGTATGAGATCTTCGACTAAATGTTGTTCTCAGTAAAACATTCAACATGATGTACCTAAAGGGCCTCAAAGAAAATAAACACACGGAAGAATGCATAGTGAAATAGCCCCTACACATAACACCTTAATTACATAAAACACGAGAAACCCTCCATTCCATCCAATTAGCAATAAATCGGCGCTAATATACTGTAACGGTGAAATAGTTTTCACGATACTACGCGTGAACAATATTTTAATTATGGACAAATTGGTAATGAATCGGATATATTTTATACCTTAACAATACTATAAATAATGTGTACTAGCGGTTTTAAGTGACCTTGCCCGTGTTTAATTTCTGTTTTCCCATCTTTGTATCGTATTTCTCTGTTCTGATGGTATTGATCCCTTCCCAATCTATACATATAATAAAATTGTAGAAAAGTGGTGTCTGTACAATGGAAATATATAAAAAAAAAGTAGCAGGGGTTGTTATTATATCGATGCCGAACCCGAAATTGTAATTAATTTTTTTTTTTGTCTGTTTGTCTGTTGTCTGTTTGTCTGTGTGTTTGTGCACGCTAATCTCAGAAACGGCTTATTCGATTTAGATACGGTTTTCACTAATATATTGTAGTAAGCTTCACTTAGGATTTAGTGTTTATTTCATGTCAATCGGTTCATAAATAAAAAATGTTATGTCAATTTAAAGAATCACGGCGCCTCGCGCCTGAGCGTCCGTGGCTATATAAAGCGCGAAAAGTCACTATTCCACGCGAACGATGTCGCGGGCACAGCTAGTAATTACATAATCATAGAAAACTTGAGATAACAATTCGATAAGTTCCCAAGTCCTCTCACAATGTCTCATAGGACTGAGAAGATTTGCCTCAGTGTAAAAACAGTGGACTCTATACAAATTTCCAATGGTGTTTATTTTCTGGAGAGTTTTCGTAAAATTGCTTATTATACCGGATGCCTAATATCCTAAAATTAATCTTCCCTAACTTTATAGGCTTTACGATTTTAGAGATATCGTGATTAGTCAGCAAGTGGTAGTCACTTTTTTTATAGGTGCATTACATACTTTATTAAAAACGTAGAATTTTTATTTTTTGTATCTATGTTTTTTTTTCATATACCAAAACTGTACCTAGTTACAAAGTTATAATAAATTAAGTAACATTGGAAATGCTTATCTCTAAACAGAGTCTTATCTCTATGTTGTGGCTATTCCAAAAATATAATTAAATCACACTATAATCACACATTTAAAGCATAGCTCAAAAAAACTTATGCTAATACACGTAACTTCGTTATCCTATTTTAAAAGAATTGTGCGATCTTCTTTGATTAATTAATTATTATAGAAAGCTAGTTATTTCATATAAACAATCACTGGATTTATATACATAGGTACATTTCGTCCAGAATCTAAATACTAAATTATTTATGATCAGCAAAAAACAAAGTATTCGTTGAAACTAAAAGGTCACTCTCTGTTATTTCACAAGCTCAAAAACTAACAAAAATCAGAAGGTTCGTTTTCAATCAAATCACAGTCCATCCTAAACAAATATTGTTTTTTGTGAAAATATTACCAGACTTATTCGGTTGATTCAAAATATGTGATATAAATAATTTAGTAGTTGTTTATTTAGTTACCATTTCTGTTCTCATAACATTTTCTTAAAATATCCTAAATACAAATCCAAGCTAAAAATTGAGTAAGTAAATATTATTTTTGAAATATTTGTCTTAAAAGTTGCTATTAATTCATATAAAATATTGAAACTTCCGTTTGATTTACAATACGTTTTTAATAATTTAGTCCATTAAAAACGAAGCATGCAAACTGTGAAACCTACTGCAGCGGTATTCCCAGCTGATTTCAACATGGGGTTTTTCAAGAGGCGGTTTAACAAATTCCTGAAAAACTGGCAACGCATTAGCGGTTCCTGGTACAGTAATCCTCATGGGCGGGGGTAATCACTTAACATCATGTGACTCGCCTGCTCGTTTGCTCGCTATTTATATAAATAAGCTACACTAGCGGCACGCTATGATGGCCGGTTTGACACATTACAATAGTGATGTGGAATGTCAATTTATTCTCGAACAAAAAACAATTAAGTTTTGTTTTTGTACCTGATTAAATAGGTTTAATAAAACAAAAATGTATATGTTTATTTAATTTATTTGAACGAACTGAATATTTGAACGAAAATGAATATACATACTTTATATGCACACAAGAAACATATGAATACAAAAGATACCAAAAAAGGTGCCACAAAAGGCCATAATTAATCAGATTCGTCCATACTACTATTTTCACTGTCGTCACTGCTATCATCACATACATTAATAATTATATGTTCGTTTTCTATAATATTATCTATTTTCACATCTCTTTCATAATCTTCCCTTATTAATTTAACAGTTCTATTCACAACCTTTTCCCAGTCTCCTTTAGTCACATGTTCACAAGCTTCTTCTAATAATTTTAGCATTTTTTTTGTGGTAAATGGGGGTTCTGTATTGTGTCTTGCAGCATATCCCTTAATTTGAGCCCACACCAACTCAATCGCATTATACTCACAATGGTAAGGCGGTAACCGTATAACTCTGTGCCCATGTTCTAATGCTATTTCGTCAATGACGTATCGGATCTTGGTTGGTTTGTTTTCTTTTAAAAGACGTACTAATTCCGCTTTTAACATATTCATGTTTGCATCTACGCCATTTTTACGAAGCCATGCGACGATATCAGCTTTCTTTTGGGATTGGGCAGGTGGCTTGTCAATTTGCATCGAGTGGTATGGGGCGTTGTCCATAATTATAATAGATGGTTCAGGGAGGCTACACAACATTGAGGTAAACCATTCAGTAAACTTTTCTCCATTCATGTCTTCATGATAGTCTCCAGTGGTTTTTGACGCAAAAGCCATGAGAGAACCTTCGACAAACCCGTTGATGGTTCCGGCGTGACAAATTATAAGTCGCGATCCTTTTCCTACAGGAACTTTGGAAGTAGATGCTGCTGTGTCATCGTTCCAAGAACGGCCTACAGTATGGTTAGCATTAAGCCATGTTTCATCCAAGAACACAACATTTTGCCAATTTTTGATTTCTTTCACTTGCCGTAAAAAAGTATACCTTGCCATCGCTATATCAAATCTTTCCATCAATATTTTGCGTTTGTTACATTTTTTGTATCGAAATCCAATGGTCTTCAAAATCTTCGTTAAAGAACTTTCCCCACCGAAGAATAATCCAGCTTCCTTCAGTGAATGCACCAACTTTTTTCTTGTTGGATACTCCTTCTGTAAATAGTAGCCGCAAACATGTCTTCGGATAGCATCGGCATCAAAGCTATCGATGCCTACGACTGGTTTTGCTCGTTTTCTCTTTTTTGGTGTGTGAAGTTTATTTTCTTCTGTGCCAGTCTCGCCATATTTTTTTTTAGTTATCCGTCTAACAGTTCGTTGTCCAATATTAAGCGCATCAGCTACGCGTTCAACCACTGACGTTATAGGTAAAATTGGCCCTCCATTTTGAGCTTCACGATCGAAATAGTTACGAAGGCGTATTACGAACTCACGTGTCTGACTATTTAGAACAGTTCTCTGCGTACGTTCGGTCATATCGACGAAATCCACAACAAAGGGCTTGAACAGAGTCCAAATTAACGAGCAAGGGTCAACAGTAATGCAGTATCAATATTTGAAATCCAAAGCCAGGTCAAAACTATATCACAATCGCATTGCACTGACAGTTTATACTTTTCGAAGCAACGTCAATTCGAAACTGCTTTGTTTTGCATTGAGCATTGACGCGAGTTTGCCGGAGGTAGTAGTTGTGCTAGCCAGCGATCCTATGTGACGATCGTATTAGATTCCATTTTTAAAAATTTATTGATATTTTTTTGCGATTTCAGAGGTTTGTCCACATAGTGAAAATTGTTCATATTCACAAGTACATTCACCCCTTAAATGGTGCAAACTGATTTTTCTACACTTGTATACATTTAAGAAATCAATTTAATAAATAAATTTTGAGTCCTAAACCTAAAACTACATTCGATAAAATTTATGAATCTCTGCACATCACTATCGTCAATAAAGTAATACAATTATTTCCTTCAAAGTCGTTATCAATTAATACGGAACTTCATGAGCGGACAAACGTCAAACCGGCCATCATAGCGTGCCGCTAGTTTAATATAATAATCTCTTAAAAACGAAATGAGAAATATATTGTATAAAAGTATAATAAAGAAAGCCGACGTTTTGCCATATCTTTTCTCACAACTGATGTTAAAAGGAAAACTAACACGAACTGACAAATAACCTGTGTCCATTCAAGCTAAAATATACGAAAGATGGTCGTAAATCACTGCCGAAATAAGACAGGCCACTAAAACAAATTCATTGGTTAAATTCTCGGACATAACATTACTTTGCTGAATGTCTTGGCGTACGTTGTGCTAAAAAAAATCCAATACTTTTTTGAGGGCAGGATTTAGACTGTTTTTTTTTTGGTTCCATCGTAGTTGTCAAACTACTCATTTATTCGATTTTCATAAATGAAGTGTGAGGCTTCGTCTTAGCACTTCAGGTATTGAATGGCGTCCTGAAAAATCCAATAGGCGTCCATATTGTGACACAATATTATTGTAAATTTAACATTTAAAAAAAGTTTTATAATAGTTATTCTCGTTAAGATGGACATTTCCAATCAGTATCTAGTAGATTATTTTATAGATTCAAAAGCACTTGTAAAAGTTTATTGGTATAAAAATATTTTTATGTCTATTTCAAACTAAATCGAAAGAGATTTAAGCACACTTAAAACTGTTTTTAATTCCGAACCCTCTGTAACCCTATAGAATCGATTGGCGTAAGACAGGCGTGAATAATTGTAGCTCTTGGCGTCAGATGCAAGGATCTTTAGCAGTGAGCTAAAGCTAAGTTCTTTGCCTCTGGAGAAAGAACCAGCAAAGCAAGTAAGGAACCAAGAACTAATTGAGTTTACAAATGGTTTACAAAAGTCAATGTCAAATACTCTACTTGTAAGTTAAGTATTTTTAACCCCCGACCCAAAAAGAGGGGTGTTATAAGTTTGACGTGTGTATCTGTGTGTCTGTGTATCTGTGTATCTGTGTATCAGCTGTGTATCTGTGTATCTGTCTGTGGCATCGTAGCGCCTAAACGAATGAACCGATTTTAATTTAGTTTTTTTTGTTTGAAAGGTGGCTTGATCGAGAGTGTTCTTAGCTATAATCTAAAAAAAATTGGTTCAGCCGTTTAAGAGTTATCAGCTCTTTTCTAGTTTTCTTGTAGAAAAGAAGGTTAGATAACCGTTAGGTTCTTAATATTATGTCAATAGACAAATGTCAAGCTGTCAACGCTGTCAAGATGGACGTTGCCTAAATACATAATTATTTATTTGAAAATGATGTTTTGGAAAACTCAAATACTTTGGATCGTCGGGGGTGTTATAAATTTTTAATTTACACTTGTTACAAACTTATTTTGATAGCCTTTCAAATCCTTCATGCGATTAGTAAATTCCAATCCAAGCTATGAAAAACTATGGCATAGCATATTCTTTACAATTTCTGTAGCAGTAGTGAGGGCTTGAGAACTTATTATTTTTCATGTATGCTTAGTTTACAGGGGATTAAAAATGCACGCTTTTATGCTTGCACGGCCAAAAGCCGACCGACTCCGAGATCCCTAATTTACTCTTTTGAATACGTATGCAGCTTAGCAGTTTCATGCTTGTTGATTTTAAATAATCTACTTAAATATATTATTCTTTTTATCAAGGCTCATTTTTAAGATCGGTTTTTACATACGTTCAACGTTGCGTTCAACCAAAAGACCTTTTGGAAGAATTTAAAACTTTATACCAAAGGCTTTCTTTCTTCTCAACATACCTATTATGCGTTTGGTGTTTTCGTATTTGATGTTTATTATAAAATCAAACATCAAACCGCTTATCGAGCTTTTTCAAAATATTATGTTCGCAAACTTAAATGACAAGTTCTTTATGTATGAAATAAAGAAAAAATAAATTACTCTATAAATTGTTGAAGTTTCAAAAGGGTTCATAGGAATAACTTTAGTATTAATATAAAGTTTCTTACTGATTTCGTTTCTATTCAATTAAAGCTAAACAAAATAAGCGGACCATGCTACAGAAAACAATACACAATGATCACTCCTGTAGAACAAAGCGTAGGTATAACCGACAAGTTTCACCACGTGTAAAAACATAGCCATACTCTTGCCATACTCTTTCATTTATTAACCGACTTCCAAAAAAGGAGGAGGTTCTCAATTCGTCGGGATCTTTTTTTTTTTTTTTTTTTTTTATTTTTTTTTATATTTTTTATGTATGTTCCCCGATTACTCAAAGGCCCCTGGACCGATTTGGAAAATTTTTTTTTTGTTTGAAAGGGTATACTGTGCAGGTGGTCCCATATAAATTTGGTGAAGATCTGATGAATATCTTCGGAGATGGAGAACAGAACTCCTCAATGGATAGGAGCAAATTGCTCGCGATCACTGTAATAGCTTAGTAAACAGTAGGGTTTATAACTGGGCATAGCATATTATAGTACAGTGGGGCCACTAAAAATTGTGAAATAAAAAACTTTCAAAAGAAAAATAAAACCGACTTCAAAAACCAAAAACACTAAAAAGTAGAAAATAATTTTTGTTTAGCTCCACATGTAATGTACCTAGGTATGAAGTCGGGCGAGCTTCACTCTTGGATTTCTAATTTTGTTTTAATATGCTCGCTCGACTTCATACCTAGGTACATAACATGTGTAGCTAAACAAAAATTATTTTCTACTTTTTAGTGTTTTTGGTTTTTGAAGTCGGTTTTATTTTTCTTTTGAAAGTTTTTTATACTGAGGAATAAATGAATTAATGTGTGTTTGAAAGAAAAATATATTTTGAATTGAATATAATTTAGCTCCGACATCGAATATGAGGGGCATACCTACTCGAAATAATATCGTAATGCAATTTTGTGTAAAAGTTTGGACAAGTAAGATTTACTGTAATACTTATATCTACTCTATTTCAACGCCAAAGAGAAATAAAGTTTAAATATGTAAATACCACCAAGTATTCTTTGAATAATTATGTGATAATATGAGCAGGTAACTATTTAAAATTTTAATTTATTTATTATCTTAAAGATTTAGCTAATATAGCATATTCATTAATCTATTTATGTATTTTCTCAAAGTTTATAAATTTTGTGAACTTGCCAAAAAAATTATTGATTAATTGACGAATATAAATTAAGAATTAATAAGATACCACAAAAAGTATGTTGGCCCAAAGAAAACAATTTAATTAATTCGAAACGGTTCTTTTGTCGGAGAGTACAAAAAGTAATATCAGCACCAATAATTGCATTCCTCACGAATAATGAAAACGCAGACACAATATGTGCTTAGAATTCTCAATGTCAAGAGGGGCCCGGAACATAATACGTGGATGGAATCTACCAGTACTTTAAGTGCTCCTTATGGATTTTGTAACCAAGACGTCGAGTGAGTAGGATGTTGTCATGGTATAGGACTAAAGGGCTGACTTTGGGAAAAAGATAGACAGTAAATAAATAGGTTCGACCTAGTTTCCTTTCCATCACTTTTTTATCATCAAAATCAGGTGTGTATGGTGTACCTATTGTTGGAAATGTGATCTGAAATAACATTGTTGTCAAAAACTGGCAGAAAGTTCAAAGTTTGTGTTTGTGCAAATTGATTAACTGCCCTTGTGTTACGACCCTTAAGTATTCGATTGTTATTGAATATAATTATTGTAGCTAATAGTTTTCACCCAACGGTTTCATGCTCCATAAACTGGCAACGCAGTGTACCTACTTGTTACGTACTCGTACCTATTCGTATTCTACACCATGTAATGATGTTTAATGTTTATCATATTTATATATTACATAACTTTTTTATCGGTTTCTAATAGGTTCGCTCGACTGCGATCTCGATGGTGGCTAAGAAACGAATCGGTAAAGACTAAAGATGCCAAGCACTTTTCAAAATCAATACTTAGTAATTCATGCTAAAATAATGGCTGGAGAGTTAAAGATAACATGCAGATAGACTGATTTAATTTCTCATTAGTATATTATAATTTATGTGAAAGAATAATTATTATGGTATCAACGGTATGTGAACGGTAAAGTTAATATTCAAATCTAAGTTTATTCTGGTCCTAAACAAACACTTCTTTATCTGGATCCATTTGTATTCCTCTATTTCCTAAACTCAAATAATTTTCTTAAAATCCTTTTGTATTCCTTACCTTCGTACATTAAGAAATTATTATTATTTGAACAGTCAATGTTCAATAGTTTCATTAATAAACTAGATTTGATTTAGTAAATAATTTATTTCGGGAACGCGAATCTTCGGGATATTTTTTTTTGTGATGGAACCACAAATTCTCGGTTTTCGGATTTTTTCCTTTACTTGTGCTATAAGACCTACCTATCTGCCAAATCTCATGATTCTAGGTCAACGGGAAGTACCTGATAGATTCTTGATAGACACGACAGATAGACAGACAGACAATGAAGGGATCCTATAAAGGTTCCTTTTTTTGAGGTTTGGAACCCTAAAAAGTTCATTAAAAACAAAAAGTTAAAAAATATTATAATGTAAATAACGGGTACGATTGATACAATGATTTTGAATTATCGATATTTCGAGCCAATTGCACGAGACGTGGTCATGACAGGACTGCTGTGGTGCATCATCATAACCATCGTAATAGTTAATTAATTAATTTAATTAATAAAATAACGTTAATTAATTCTATTAATAAAATTAATTGAAGTTAATCGTGGTATGTAGTCGTTATTTACATTATAATTATATTATCGTTAAACCACGAAATAAGTTTTAACATTTTGTTTAGGAGGTGGCAACAAAAGTAATTCACAGTAATAATATAGTGTAATTTTTTATTATCAGAAACAATATAATATGTAGGTAAGTAGAAGTTTCGCATACAATTTGCGGATATCAGAAAGCTGAAGCCAAAGCCAGCCGTGCTAAAGTTTTTAATAGTTACCAGTTAACAAAGTTATATCTTCTCGACGTAAAAACTCGTAATTTATTATTTTATAAGGTTACCCGATAATATTTTCGTATTAATGCCTTTCTTAAAGTTACAATCAGCGACTTAGTAAATTATCCCTATTTTTGCGGTCAAGCGCGAGTCGGACTTGCTCATTGAGTGTTCCGTCCTTCGGTTAAAATTACATTTCGGTTACCTTTAAACTTAGAAAACCAATATATAATAGTGTGCTGCTAAAGTGAGTATGCACTATACATGCATACCTATATGGGTTAAATACCCTAAAAACTTTGACTTGTGCAACCTAGTTTGCTTTTATTGACGGGCAAAGTTTCACTTTAACCGTAACATAACTTTAACGGCCTGTCATGCAACTGGACCTTAAACGTTAGGGAGCTCTTCGACTAATATAATTTATGTATGTCGTTACGAAAACTCGGCACAAGTCTTGAGAGTTGACTTTAACAAGATAAACTAATTTTAACAACGACCAAACTATGAATATAGGTGCTTAAGTAAATTTCGATTGTTCATGTTGTTAAGATTTTTTTTTATTTGTCTCCTTAAGTGGTCCATGCCAACCAACTTTATGGACCATGAATAAAAATATTTTTATTTAAAAACTGTTGCTCGTTAAACGCATTCATGTTTAAACTGTAAATTTTCAGTGTAAACTGTAAATGCTAATGTGGCGGAAAGTTGCTTCGAGTGGTGATGTTTTATGTAAATTTTTAATTTAGCGCCCGATAAACTTACTTCGACCTCATCTACTCGTACAACTACGAATACACCTACTCTTAATTGCGTTGTATTTAACTTAGCTAGTTTGTGCTTATACCTACTCGTAAAATACAATAGCATGAATGTACTTATATCAAAGTTTTGTGATACTGTTGTAAATTTGATTAAAATAGTTTAAACGCTTGGATAAATAAGCACAAACAGCATACCTTAGAAACGTCTAAAGAAGCCACTAAATAGAACATCCCGCAAAGCCGGTGCTGTTTGTAAAAAAGCAAACAACTTTCATTATAGCTTAGAAAACTGTTTACTCGGTGCTTCTGTCGTGACCGCAAATCTTTAACTTCAATGAAATAATATTGAACCAGTGATTACGTAGTTCTGAGAATAAAATGAAAACTACTTAGTACTTCAATTAAGAAGGACCTCGTTTGAAAACACTGCAATTTTGTCTGTGTAAGAGATTTAAAGGCCGATTCACACCAATTGCGTACATGTGCCACGTGCGTAGTGACGCGCGTAAACCCCTAACACACCGGGTTACACATACGTCCACGCTTTACGCAAGCGGTGTGCCATCACACTAATATTATAAAGGCGAAAGTTTGTATGTGTGTGTGTGTGTGTGTGTGTGTGTATGTTTGTTACTCCTTCACGCAAAAACTACTGGACGGATTTAGCTGAAATTTGGAATGGAGATAGATAATATCCTGGATTAGCACATAGACTACTTTTTATCCCGGAAAATCAAAGAGTTCCCACGGGATTTCGAAAAACCTAAACCACGCGGGCGAAGTCGCGGGCATTGGCTAGTGTTTCATACAATTTCATACATTACAACGCAATGGTACGCGCTACATCTACGCTTACGCAGCCTGTGTGAACGAGCTATTAAATGCAACTGTGACGTGAGATGACCTCCAACCCACTAGATTGACAACCTTACGGAGGCGGGAAATGGGTTGAGGCTCAGCCTAAGTTAAGATAACCAAAACGTTTTGGGAAAAAACTTAATGATTTCTTAAATAATACCTACTATGTTTTAACCCAAAACTCTTAGTCAAAAAAGTCTTCTATACAAGCGATGTATTGTATTTCAGCAGAGATAAAATCAAAGTTTTCCGCAATGAATTTAATATTTACATCGTCTCGTAATACGTAGCAGAATACATAAGCAATTTTTCATTCTCAACAGCGTTCTACAAATCTGCAATTCATTTTGCTTAATTAATTTGCTCCACGGAACGGCTATACCTACATTTCGTAGGGTGAAATTGAATATCAAACGCTCTAAGAAGCCTAGAGCGTTCTCTCGAAATTAAAAGCAAGACTTTATAGGCACTTGTAGGTACGACTTATATTTTATAGCATAATCTTTGCCTGAATAGTATAAGCCATATACCTCGAAGCCTTTTGTGTTTCAAAGTGGTGCAGAAAGATATACCTGCTTACGTAAAAAAAAAATTCGCAGTTAGTAGAGAAAAGCAGCCGACAAAAGAAAACTAATAAATAACAGTGGTTTTTTTTTTTCAGATTTTCAAATTAATCTTAATATCAAAAATTTAAATCATCGTTTTAATTTATTTAGTGAAAAACCATGCGTTTAGTTTTTACATGAAAGCCGAGCGTCCCGTACAAACTAAAGGAATGGTTTTTCTTAATTAAAGTTTAAGTTAAGGTTTAGTTGTTAAAGTTGATAGATAGATAAAAGTTTAGTTATAGCTGATATCAAGTTGATAGGTTAATGTTAAAAGTTCGCCGTAGTTAATAGTTCCCAAGTTGATAGTCATCGATATAGTTCATCTAAGAAGAGACAAATAAACTATGTTAGATAGATGAGTGATTGTATTGCACTGAAGAACTTAAACAAGGTTTACACTAACGTTAAGCACGTGCGTTCATATGGGCTAAACAGGTTTTTGTGGTAAGCTAGGAAGTGAGAAATTTTCCATTATTTCTTTAAATATTTGCACACTAAATACCAAAAAGCTGAATTTCACCTAACTGCAATCGAACCATTTTCAACTAACACTGCTATCGTAATCGTTAGCTCTTTTTGCTTCCCGGCTTTGAGGAGATAAAAGCTTAAACGGACTTCGAGCACTTAACTTCGAGCCACGTTCGAAAAATTAGCGTTGCTTGAAAAAATATATTTCTTTCAGACTTAATCAACACACCAATGAACTTTTTGATAAGCCTATAAATTTTTATATTGATAAAGTTTGCGGAATTCATAATTTTTCGATTATCAAAATACTACGTAGAAATACTAATAGCTGAAATTAATAATCACTTCTATCTATAATAATCTATGGATAAGTTACTTAACAACGTTATTAGGTATTTATCAAAAGCTGTATGAACTTTTTGACAAATTACAAAGTTGCAAACTTATAATCTACGAATTACAAATACCTAGATTGATGAATCATATTAATTTCGGCTGTAAGAGAACCCGTACTCGATTTACCTTATTTTCCCTTATAAAGCTTCTTTTAAAATTAAAATTAAAAACAAGGCATGAAATCAATTTAAATTTAACAGATAACTTTTCCAAATATCACCATATTAACTTTAAGAATATGTTTTCACAAGAGCTACATGAATGGTTATTATGACGAGCGTAAATTAAAAATTTTAATACCCCCGACAAGTGCAGGTTACAGCAACTAAACTAGCGGCACGCTATGATGGCCGGTTTGACGTTTGTCCGCTCATGAAGTTCCGTATTAATTGATAACGACTTTGAAGGAAATAATTGTATTACTTTATTGACGATAGTGATGTGCAGAGATTCATAAATTTTATCGAATGTAGTTTTAGGTTTAGGACTCAAAATTTATTTATTAAATTGATTTCTTAAATGTATACAAGTGTAGAAAAATCAGTTTGCACCATTTAAGGGGTGAATGTACTTGTGAATATGAACAATTTTCACTATGTGGACAAACCTCTGAAATCGCAAAAAAATATCAATAAATTTTTAAAAATGGAATCTAATACGATCGTCACATAGGATCGCTGGCTAGCACAACTACTACCTCCGGCAAACTCGCGTCAATGCTCAATGCAAAACAAAGCAGTTTCGAATTGACGTTTTAATATGTTTCTTGTGTGCATATAAAGTATGTATATACATTTTCGTTCAAATATTCAGTTCGTTCAAATAAATTAAATAAACATATACATTTTTGTTTTATTAAACCTATTTAATCAGGTACAAAAACAAAACTTAATTGTTTTTTGTTCGAGAATAAATTGACATTCCACATCACTATTGTAATGTGTCAAACCGGCCATCATAGCGTGCCGCTAGTGTAGAAAAGAGCTGATAACTTTCAAATGTCTGAACCGATTTTCTTGGATTATAAAAATATAATGATTAGGTGCTCTTGAAAAGTTTCTTCGACCGAAGATAATATTAATACGAAGTAACACTAAAACACAATCCTAATCCTAAGGTTGCCGGGTAGAGATCACTAATAAGCAATAAGGCCGCATTTTGTTTGGTATCCTACTTTTCTTTTCTGGTGTTTTTATTTTCTTTCTTGTGTTGGTACAAATAAAGTGTATAATATAATAATAATAACGTATATAAATAAACCATTGAAATCACGATACATATTATATTATATTAATTATACTTTCCTTGCAGCATAATCCTCTCCCAACAAAGTTACATATCCTTGATATAAAGATGACAAAATTATATAAGTGGTTTTAAAATATTTAAACACAAACTCTAGAAGCAAACTTTATCATGCTATTAGAGATCGTTAGAACTAAAATCGTCAGGTAAGCTGTTTCAGTAATCTAATTACTTTAATTTTAAAAGATGCAAGGACAACCTAGCGAAAATACAATACAAGCTGCCCAGTTAAGTATATCTTGTTAAAAGGGTCCTGGTTGTACACAAAGTTTCATATTAAGTTGCGAGTGGAAGCAATTCTCGGTAGATTTAACGAGTTTGATCTAGATGCCGTAGATGATCTTGGAACAACGGAAATTGAGTTTACACTACATTGTCAACTTAGTTGATAAGTACATAATATCTAAACATGGAATACAGTGAAGTTGATTGTCGAACTCACATCATAAACTAGCTGATCCATTCTCAATTATTCTTGGTAGAAATTCTGGAAATTTTATAGTAAATAGTAAAATCTCAAGTTTATATGCATGTTGATACGAGTTTATTAGCCAATCATTTTCCTATAAACCTCCATAGAGTTAACCAACAGTTACAGTACAGTAACAGTTACAGTAACAGTACAGTCAGATAGATTTAAAGGTATATTAAATCTTCGCTGTCTTGATGAATTGCTTGAAAATAGCAATGCCAAATTTTCCACTACCGACGTTGTAACCTGAACAGATAAGTTCAACTACTTCTTTTCTACTACTTATCACAGTTTTTATCCCGAAAATCAGAGTTTCTACTTCACGCATTTTAAAACTTAAATTCTCTCTGAAAGTTACGGGCATCAGCTAGTGTAATATAGGTATAACGATCGGCTGCTCTTGAAAAATTTCGATCGACCAAAGATAAAACTGATACGAAGGAAAACCAAAACCATTAGATACAATTTCTGCTGCTGATATTCCTATTCATGTAAATTAAATTCTTGGATAAAAATTGCCATTTACTTCCACTCAAGGTGTGCAGCAAAAAGTTTCGTATCGTCTTTTTAGCGAACATTTCTTATGTAACTTCGTTTCCACACCCACTTGGGGAGGTCTGTCTGCTGAAATTTCGTTATAAAATAAAATTTCACCATTCCCGCAATATAATTGGTTTATATTTATGGCATACCTAGATTTGGACTAAGCTTAATATTGATTTAGTAACCTACCTAGCTACAGACCTACCTAGTAGTGATGAGTGGTTATAGCCCAGTGGTTAAGACGTTCGGCATCCTATTTGGGAGGTCGGGGGTTCGATGAGAGGTCTATCTTTGCGGAGTTATGTGAGCAACTAAACTTGCTTTAACGGTGAAGGAAAAGGAAGGAAAGCTGCATGCTTGCGAGTTCTCCATGATGTTCTCAAAAGTGTATGAAGACGACCAATCCGCACTGGGCCAGCGTGGCGAACTGTAACCTAATCCCTTCTTACAGGAGAACCTTGCTCAGTAGTGAGCTGGCGATAGATTGATCATAATGACGATGATGACCTACCTGAGTTTGCTATTACACGTAGGTATCTATATCTGCTTGTTCCGTACATACCTAACTTGACAAGCGGGCGAACATAAAGGTGTAATTATTATTACACTTTTGATACAAAAAAACTTTTTTTCAATACAGAATAGGTATGTTTTTAAATCATTGAACTCATTGAACAAAACTAAGCGAAACGAATTCAATGCTCCTTTTGAAAAAGTAGGTAGGTATCAGCTATTTTCAATGAACCAGAATTTTTCACACCGTGCCCTATTTTCGAAGCAGAAATAAAATTAGTTTAGGCGCTATCTAGTTTCATTTAAATAACACATTACTGTCCAGAAAGAAATAAAGCAATTTACTGCCGAATAATATTGGAAAGACGAGGCGAAGCTGAGTACTTCCAAAGTGATTTTAAAAGGACGAGGCGCAAATTTTTTCCTCCATCTACGGCTATTTTAGCCGAGACTTGTATAGTAGCTACTTTCCTTTCATTAGTGAGGGAACAACAAACGAATTAATCCAAGAAAAAAAACATTGCAGTTTGTATAGTTAGACAAAGATAATAAATAATATCAAATATGACGCCAATTCCAAGCAGATCGGAGAAAAAAAAAACTTTTATCCAAATAAACCTAATAATATCTTCAACTAGCAAATTGAAAAACATTCTTCAATATAACCTCTTGACAAATTCATCTGTGCACACAAAAGAGTCGACATTCCGCACCGGTGGTAAATTGATACCAAAAGACCATTGATATATCAAGAGGGGTTGAAATAATCCATTTAAATAAAAGCCTTAGCGCGTAAGAAGAAAATTGAAGAAATTGGTGAAACATCATAAAAAATCCTTTTATTCAATAAAACCTAACTTAAATGATTGAAATTAATTTACAATAATTATAACATCTAAAATCTAAATTATTAAAATAATGAACCTAAAACTAAAAACCTTAAAAATATAATATAATAACTAAATTAAAACATCATAAAAGATTTTTGAAAGTTCCACACCCTCACTGATTTTTAAAAATTCTATTGGAGGAAGCCGGGGCAGGTCAGCTAGTGCTAGTGCAATGCCGGGCCACTACTGAGGACGAGCCTCCTCGCCGTATCAGAAGAGAATAGCTTATTACTATACACGCACTTATATAACTTGCTCCACTGCTTGCTCCTGGTTAATAGCCTGTCATCGACAGCTACACAAGTGCTATTCAGTGTAAAATTAGTTAGCTCAAAGTAGTTCGATGCAGGAGCATAATAATATACTATTATTATTATTCAAATATATACAAAATATTTTATTGTTTTACTTGCTGCTTGACCGCAAACGACGCGTTATAACATGAAGGTGTGTACTTAACATGTATGCTTACATTTGAAATTAGTGTCTAGATGAAAACTATTACAAGTT
This sequence comes from Maniola jurtina, assembly GCF_905333055.1. Lineage (NCBI taxonomy): Eukaryota > Metazoa > Arthropoda > Insecta > Lepidoptera > Nymphalidae > Maniola > Maniola jurtina. The sequence continues at coordinate 8,921,382 of NC_060046.1, read as the reverse complement.
TCCACAACAAATATAGTGAGTGATAAATAATTGAAAATTGATTTCGGGCTTCAAAATGTTTTGTTCAATTAATCCCACTAAAGGATGCCTTGGGCGTACGTCAAAGGGTAAAGAGCAAGTAAAGGTCCTTTGTACATAAACAACCGCTCACTTAGAGAATTCAGGCTTTACACAAGCAATATCAGTGACAATGAGTTTATATATTGTCATCACGTTTACTTTGAAGTCAAATATTCGAGCCAAATGAAGTAGATTTTGTGGCATACTTCGAACACAAAGGTTAATGTATTAGGTATTACAATAAATTATCCTTTACGGCGAAAAAAATAATCGAGACGCTTTATGGCCTAAGCCAGTAGGATTTTCGTTTAAATTACCTAGACTGAATGGCCTCTATAAAATTCATATTATTAAGATAACTATTTTATGGACTTCGTCTGTGTTGGTGTTAGCTGCTCTGCCTTTTAGGAGTGTTTTTTTTTTGTTAAAACTGACTGGAAAGCGCTCTAAGGGGGTGCCGTGTGTATGTCGGCGAGAACCGGCACAGACGGGGTCCATACTTGTATATTTTAACTAACTTGTTATTGTAAAGCCAGACGAAAGAGAAAAAAAAACTTTTTTATTACCTTTAAAACCTGCTAGTGACCAAAGGAAGCATTGCTATTAAACCTTTTAACAGTATGAATCTCTAAAGGTTAGGTAAATCACTAAAGTGAGATAGAAATTAGAGACTTAACACATGCAACGTCGCATTTGCCACTCATCGTGTTTTCTTTTTCTTCGATCATTTGAGAAGGTTCTTTCCCCAAAATCACATAGAACTTGATGTTTGAAACCCATGAGAGCAATAGAACACGCTATAAAATGTAATTTCATTATTTTTTCAACTGGAATAATTATTCTATGGTTATATTTCAAGGGGTATAGTAATTTTATTAACACATATAATATTATAACCATTAAATAACCTACCACAATACGCATTATCATGTCGTATAGTTTGGAAATGACTAAATCTCAGTCACCCAGTCAATAAGAAATCGCGTTAGCGTACTTTATTTTCCTATTTGTTTTTATTATTTGTATGTAATGTTTTGCGTAAAAATAAAGAATTTATCCATTTATCTATCATCCATTAAAGATAGTTGATGGGAAAATGTTTAGAGCTTATACCTAACATAAGTTAAAGTTAAAAAAAATACACCGGCATCTGCAGCTCTAGGCTTTACTTACGATACAATAATAATCGCTGCGTTCAAAATTCACATGTCTGAAAGATCTTTTACAGATTGCTTACAGAGATATTCCAACTGCAGTGCTCTTGTACTGGTATATTATGGCTAGCATTACAATTTGCACCGCAGTCGCACATGCAAGATAAAACGATACTAATGCTGCATACTAAATGTAATTTACCCCATAATTTAGTGCTTTTTGCAAGGTGAGTCTGAAATTGTTCCCAAAGCAATGCCCAGTGAATAATGTTTAACTCAAAATTGTCAAAAGGCATTTTTAAGAGAGAAATATTATATCTAGGCATATTTTAATAGAGATGGACACGCGCTTACACAACTCTATGTTCCACATACATTAATATTGTAAATATGCAACTGTGTCTGTCTGTCTATAAACTTTTCACGGTAAATCTGGTTATCCTATTAATTGTGACGGAATTTTAACAATTTATAAATGTGTTAACAGGGCTCTCTCCGTCAGTCGTTTCATACAATCGTAGTTCCAATTTCATTTGAATATTAAGCAACCAAAGTCCATGAAATTTTACAGACATATTCTAGAAACTAATATCTGTGTCTGTGGTGTTTTAGATTTTTCTAAAAATATGTAGTTTTAAAATTACAGGGGCTCAAAGATTTGTATGAAAATTTTTAAGACCGCGTAACTTTGAAACCGAATATTTTAACAGAAATCTGGAAAACCACAGACATAGATATTAGTTTCTAGAATATGTCTGCAAAATTTCATGGACTTTGGTTGATTAATATTCAAATGAAATTGGAACTACGATTGTATGAAACGAGTGACGGAGAGAGCCCTCTATCATTAAAAAAAGATGCTTCACTCTGGTACAATATGCCTAGCGTTTATCAGTGTGACGCGGGGTAAAACTACTACTTAATCCCTTGTTTATTAATTATATTTGACCAAACCATGGGCTTAAACTACACAATTTAATTCCCGCAGTGCTACAAAGCAACACTATTTGCTTGTAAAGAATAATTTATTGAAACACAGCCTTGATCGCTCATTCCTACCAAGTAAAATGCAATTAAATAAATTGGCAGAAGGATATTGCAGACACTATTAATCTAATTGATAACTTGGAACTCTGTTATGGAAACGGTAAGAAACTACGATCTGTTAATAAGCAATACGTTTTTTATAGCCTTAGTCTGCTGAGTTTCTTGCCGGCTCTTCTCAATGGAATCTGCATTCCAAACCTATTATTTACACTTATATTTTTATCAATAAAGTGTATAGTTAAGTGTGTGTTTTTATCAATATAGAATAGGCGACATATCTACGCAATTTATTTTTTGGCCAAGATTCATCCCTTTGGATTGAATTTATGTATTTATGTGAGGATGTTACGGAGCAAGCTATTCCTTATAGAAGCAATAAAGGGACCAACAAATGTGTAATAAACAGAAGAACAAGACATTTATTATTATATTGTGATTTGGATTTAAAAAATAACTACAATAGTGTATAATAGCTACTACTTGTTAAAATACTGTTGCATACCTGTTATCTGCTTAATGAATTAGTTTTATGAGCCGATGATCTTATAAATAGTCTTTAAGGCTAACGTGGGGCTTATAAAAGATATTTTAGAAACTCAGTCACTAAGGCAAAATTTTAACTTTTAGAGATAAAATAACTAGGCACGGCCGTAGCCTCCCACCAGACCAGATCGATGAAAATCGGACCTGCCGGAAATCGAACCCGGAACCTCCCGCTTATAAAACAACAGCTCTCGCCACTGCGCAAGGGAGGTCTTCAAATAGGAGGTATTTTACAAAATAACATCTTAAGGATTGAAGGCCCTATAGACTAGACTCTTCTTTCTTAGTCCGCCACTGCTGACAAAATCACAATACACTTTAGGTACATCAAAACTCTCAAGAAATTTACATGTAAGGTGAATAAATGGAAAAATATCATCCAAAAATTAATAAACTTAATAAAACTATTGAAATTTACATGCATCGAATTCAGATCGCTCATGCATAAGCCAATAACTCACAGGAGGCGTCGTGTTGTACAATATGCGAAAACATCGAGCAAAAATCCTGCCATTTCATATGGATTAAGCTAAAATTAAAATAATAAATTGTCGTTTAGCATGCGTGCCGTGTGGCAATCAATTCGATTTGTATTGAAATAATTAAAACATGAATATGACAAAGCGAGGATTATCACACATGTAGCCAGCACATACTGCGGTCTCTCGATTTGTTTTTTAGGTAGTAAAGTTATTATAATTTTTAGCTATTTTAGCATTTCGTTTTAAAACAAATAACCTTTACAGCTCGTTCACACAGGCTGCGTGAGCGTGGCGTAAGCGTAGACGTAGCGCGTACCATTGCGTTGTAATGTATGGAACTGTATGAAACATAGCATACCGCTTGCGTGGCGTGAACGTTCGCGTAGACGTAATGTGTGCAGTTATGTCTACGGATTCACGCGCGTCACTACGCCCGTGTCACGTGTACGTGCTGCATGCGCAATTGGTGTGAATCGGCCTTTATGTAACGCCAAGTTCACCTGGCTATGCATCTGTGAAGACTGTTTTACGCCAGAGCAACAACATGCGACAATGAGACATACTACAAAATAATATGAAATCATTTTTTTTGAAGCCTTAAGCAACATGGTGGTAGTCTATTTTATGCCTAAATAACATTGTGATGTAGGATTGGAATATTACCGATCGACAGTGTCAACGCCTTTTGCTAAATTATAAATCATTGTACATCAGCCTTGTAGCATGCTGCTATGTCACACTACATTGCTTTGACGTCAATGAAACTTTGTAGACTTTTAGACTTATTGGGAAATATTCTGCGATAATTGATTACAGATAGCGGTGGGGTTTTAATGTATATAGATAGGTATATACATATAATATGACCGTTCGCTCTTTGCCTGTTACATTTTTTACTATATATATATATATTTTTTTTTCATGATTACTGTCTATCTTTGCTGTACCTATTCTACTCCATTTACAACCTCTCGCACTGCCAAGGGTCACTGGTAGAGATCGAAAGTTTGTATGTGTGTGTGTGTGTGTATGTTTGTTACTCTTTCACGCAAAAACCACTGGACGGATTTGGCTGAAATTCAGAATGGAGATAGATAATATCCTGGATTAGCACATAAGCTACTTTTTATACCGGAAAATCAAAGAGTTCCCACAGGATTTAGAAAAACCTAAATCCTCGCGGGCGAAGTCGCGGGCATCGGCTAGTCTCTTATAGAGATAAGTGCTTCCCTGTCCACTTTTTCTTTCCTTTTATTTATATTGTTACAACTTTCTGGTACAAATAAATAAATAAAATAAATAAATAAATAGCTAGCACGGAAAACCAGGCGAACGAAACGGAGGTTTTCAATAATAAACAGTCAAAATGTAATCATCGTTTAAAACCAATGAAATTAATTACTTTAAATAAATACACCAAAGATAAAAGTGTCGACAGTAAAATCGTCTCTCTACTCCCCGATTAACCTACTTGCGCAATAATAAAAGTTAAATGGTCACGAAACAAATTGGAATTTTCAATACAGACGGACAAGTTTCGTATTAAGTGCAACAGGAACGACAAAACATGAAAGAGAAAAGTTTCTCAAAAATGTCTTAAGACAAGATTGTTACAACTCGTTTTGAAAGAAAAGTTGCTGAAGAGGAAAGTCGGTCGGGGAAATACTGGTTGCGTAACTTTATTGATGCTGAGCGCTTGTGGACAGGTTCAATGCTATTCCAATCGAAATTGGAGAAAATAAAACCGAGTAGGAGGAAAATAATGATCGGGTACTAAATCGGGAGAATACTAATTGCGTATCTAACTTTGTGGACCCTAAGCGCTTGTAGACTAGTTCGATGCGATTCCAATCCGAATCCAAAAAAATAAGGATCGAGATGTAGGGAAATAAGGGTCGCAGACTGAATCAGGAAAGTACTGGCTCCGTAACTTTGTAGTCGCTGAGCACTTGTGGATGGGTTTGATTCGATTCCAATCCGAATCTGAGAACATAAAGGCCGATTCACACCAATTGCGTACACGTGACACCTGCGTAGTGACGCGTGTAAACCCGTAACATACCGAGTTACGCATACGTCTACGCTTTAAGCAAGCGGTGTGCCATGCTTCATACAGTTCCATACATTATTATCAACACAATGGTACGCGCTATGTTTACGCTTACGTAGTCTATGTGAACGAGCTATAAAGATTGAGATGGAGGGAAATAATCATCGGGGACTGAATCGGTAGAGTACCTACTTACTGGCTGCGTAACTTTGCAGTCGCTGAGCGAATGTGGACTAGTTTGACGCGGTTCCAATCCAAATCTGAGCAAAAAGGGATCGAGTTCATAGACATATTACATTACTTGATCGAGATAAATAAAAATAAAATTCGAGGACTGTATTCGGTTTATTGTATCCAACATAATATTATGGACGGTGACTAGCATATTTTTCAAATCTATGAGTTTTCATTAAGTATTTAATAATGTCATACATTTTTGAATTTTAATTTTATTCCACAATGCATGAAATTTTATATTTTGTTAAAAACCCTGCTTGTCGATTTAATTTTAAGAGTGAATTATAAAAAATACTCATCTAAATTTACATGGTTTATTTTCCCCTAACCTGTAGTAAAAACAACTGGGATCGTAAAATGTTTCAAAATTCGTAACTTCGCCCTCTTCATTAATATTTATATAGCGCATTGCTCTTAAGAGGAAAACCTATGCGAATGACATTGACGATTTCCCCTTCAAACTAGCAATTTTGACATGTCATGACCCTCTATTGACAATTAATCAAGCAGACATTTCAATCTGCGAAATTTACGCGGACTTTTAGTATTTTGACGTAGGAGGGTAAAAGATCCAGTACATGAACGAATAAGGACTACCCTGACTTTGACCTAAAATTAAGATATATGAGAATCGTTCTATGTATAATTTTTATATTTTTTTTTATCTGTGTCTATACACAGTAGGTATACACTCTTAAATTATTTAAATATCAAAAACGCAAAAAAATGCGTGGTATTAATTATTATAAATTATTTTATTTAACAAAAGGATAAATTGCCAGTAAATGAACTGGGAATTTCAGTGAATGAACGAACTCTATCTAGTGCATAAACTCTCGATTCCTATTAATAAATTCTTAAGTATATTTTCGCCTTGGAATTTTAAAAAAAATGTCAGATTTTCAGTTTTTGACTTATTGTATATTTTTTTCTACATTTTGCGCGATAAATCAAAAACTATTTTACATAATAATAATAAATAAAACCTGTTTTAGAAGACTGCAAGTTACAATAGAGCCGCTTGGAACAATTTTTTTTGCTGTTTCTTCTGGTAATATTCACAATGCAGAAATAATAATCATCATGGTCTTTAGATGGTTTGCGCCAAATTATAAAAATTTTTTTTAGTAAAAGTAGTTAACTATTCTTATTTGCTCATAAACGCAACGAGGAAATACAGCTTCCACATATAAAAATTTGAGTCCAGGCCTTGCTGTTAGCTGCTAATGGGTTCTCAAAGTAGCCCGAGTATGCTTGTTTTACTGGGCACAAAAGGAAAGAATGAAAGGAGCTTACCCAGTACATCTTAAAAGATCCGTTATAGATACATGCATCCTGCCATGCCTTACCTATGCCAGCCAAACATGGGTCCAGACAAAGAATATAAAAAGAAATAGTGACTTGCTAAAGGGCGATGGCAAGGTGCATAAATTAAGCAAAAAATATTCAAAGTGAGAATTGAAGACATAAGAAAAAAGACAAAGCCTACAGACACCTTGAGACATGCCCTAAAACTGAAATGCAAATGGTCATATTGTATCGATTTTTACAGATGAAAGAAAGACAGGTAGGTAGACCGAAGACGCGTTGGTCTAATGCTATTGTGCAAATCGCGAGAGAAAATTAGCTTGATAGTACCAAAGACAGAGAGAAATGGGGATACCCAAGAGGGATCCATATCCAAGAAAGCAGAATACCAGAATAAATATAAAAAAAATTCAAAAGAAAAATAAAACCGACTTCAAAATCACAAACACTAAAAAGTAAAAAATAATTTAAGTTATTGTGGTTTTTGAAGTCGGTTTTATTTTTATTTTGAAAATTTTTTATTTCAAAATTTTTAGTGGCCCCACTGTACTATAATAATATGCCATGCCCAGCTAAAACCCTACTGTTTACTAAGCAATTACACTGATCGCGAGCAATTTGCTCTTATCCATTGAGGAGTTCTGTTCTCCATCTCAGAAGATATTCATCAGAACTTCATCAAATTTATATGGGACCACCTGCAAAGTATACCTAGCTTTTCAAAAAAAATAAAAATCCAGATCGGTCCAGGCGTCTTTGAGCAATCGGTGAACATACATTAAAAAAAAAATTGAATTTGCTCTTATCCATTGAGGAGTTCTGTTCTCCATCTTCAAAGATATTCATCAGATCTTTACCAAATTTATATGGGACCACTTGCAAAGTATACCCTATCAAACAAAAAAAAAATCCAAATCGGTCCAGGCGTCTTTGAGTAATCGGGGAACATACATAAAAAAAAAAGATACCAACGAATTCAGAACCTCTTCCTTTTTTTAAAGTCGGTTAAAAATATACTAAGATTTACTAACATGGTGTTATACCATAGAGTAGCAAACAGAGGCAAAGCTTCTAAGAAGCGAGCAAAATTTATAACTATTTTGGTAGGGCTGGCACTGGAGGATACAATTTAATTAACAATAGTTATTTGTTCAACAAGATGGTAAAGTTTGTTTTTGTTGTGATTGCCTAGTTTAAATATCGATCTTTAAATATCGATCGATAGATCTAAATATCGATTTTGAACGAAATCAGTCAATTTAGAAAGAATTATAAATGGTGCCAACTTTTTTAAATTTTGGTTACAGGTTCCTATTTTGTGATCCCAGGGAGCTCTAAATATCGATTTTGAACAAAATCGGTCAATTAACAAAGAATTTCAAAATGGCGTCGACTTTTTTAAATTTTGGTAACAGTTTCTTATTTTGTGATCCCAGGGAGCTCTAAATATCGATTTTGAACGAAATCGGTCAATTAACAAAGAATTTCAAAATGGCGTCGACTTTTTTAAATTTTGGTAACAGTTTCTTATTTTGTGATCGCAGGGAGCTCTAAATATCGATTTTGAACGAAATCGGTCAATTAACAAAGAATTTCAAAATGGCGTCGACTTTTTTAAATTTTGATAACAGTTTCTTATTTTGTGATCGCAGGGAGCTCTAAATATCGATTTTGAACGAAATCGGTCAATTAACAAAGAATTTCAAAATGGCGTCGACTTTTTTAAATTTTGGTAACAGTTTCTTATTTCGTGATCCCAGGGAGCTCTAAATATCGATTTTGAACGAAATCGGTCAATTAACAAAGAATTTCAAAATGGCGTCGACTTTTTTAAATTTTGGTAACAGTTTCTTATTTCGTGATCCCAGGGAGCTCTAAATATCGATTTTGAACGAAATCGGTCAATTAACAAAGAATTTCAAAATGGCATCGACTTTTTTAAATTTTGGTAACAGTTTCTTATTTCGTGATCCCAGGGAGCTCTAAATATCGATTTTGAACGAAATCGGTCAATTTACAAAGAATTTCAAAATGGCGTCGACTTTTTTAAATTTTGGTAACAGTTTCTTATTTCGTGATCCCAGGGAGCTCTAAATATCGATTTTGAACGAAATCGGTCAATTAACAAAGAATTTCAAAATGGCGTCGACTTTTTTAAATTTGGTAACAATATCCTGTTTTGTGATCCTAGGGATCCTCAGATATTGATTTTGAACAAAATCTATGACAGTTCAAGAAAATAGATTTTAAACACTATTTAAATTATTATCATTAACATTAAATTAAATGAAAACACGACGCGCGACGTGTACTGCAGCCCCTGAGCTTGAGCACAGGCCGAGCCGATATAAACCGATTTCTCTCCGTACGCGACGTAGCGCCTGTGCTCACGCACACACGCGCCTCAAGCTTGTAGTAGTGTACCTATCGTAGCGCGCTTGTATGAAGCTTTGACTCTGTTCGCTACTCATGTGGTTATACAACGCAATACCACACTAACAAACACTCGTACAAACATACAGACAAGTATATACTCACACACACTCACACACACACATGGACGCACGCACACGCACTTTTGAACGGTTTGAACGGAACACGGTTTTGAAATTGAAATTGAAAAAAGTGTAAGAATTTGTAAGAAAATATTTAAAAAAGGTATATCAGCCGGTTTTTTATTCCAGCTCTTAATACATGTAAAAACGTCCAATCTGTTCATTTACTTGAGCCTTTACCCTAGTACCTAATTATATCGACCGCCCCATATCAAAACAAAGTAAATGTCATTTTTCCGAAAATCGTTTTATGTCATAAGCCTAACTTTCATAGTATGTCCCGTTGTATTGTAAGGACACCCACATTAAAGTAAAATTAAAAGCTAGTAAGTCGCTTTGACCATTTTAAAACATAGTAAGTCTATGAACTGGCTAGGTTTTTTATAGATTAATGCGCCTTACTAAGTTTTTCAAAGGAATTAGATAAAATAAAATAAATATCACCCATTATCTAAATACCATGTCAAAACAGTAAATACTTAATGATGCATTAAAACTTAAAAGTAAGATAGGAAAAGTCAATGACCTCTACATGTCAACTGTTAAATATGGCTTGCAAGGGAAATACTTTGCATACTTACATAATGTTTTTAAGGTTCCATATCTCAAAAGGAAACACGGGACCCTTATAGGATCACTTTGTTGTCTGTCTTTCTGTCCGTCTGTCCGTCTGTCGTGTCTGTCAAGAAAACCGATAGGGTATTTCCCGTTAACCTAGAATTATGGGCAGGTAGATAGGTCTCAACTCTCATAGCCCAAGTAAAGGAATAAATCCGAGAACAAATTTCGTGATTCTAGATCAACGGGAAGTACTGTATAGGTTTTCTTGACGGACGGACGGACAAATGGACAGACAACGAAGTGATCCTTTAAGAGCTCCGTTTTTCATTTTGAGGTACGGAACCCTAAAAAAGAAAGTGATGCACATCTAATGAATAAATGTGTAGGCCAGTCTTCACACTAAAATATTTAAACCCCTTTAATTTAAAAACTGTCATAGCCTAGTGGTTAGAACGTCCGCCTCCTAATCGAAGGTCGGGGGTTCGATCCTGGAATCACGCACTACTAACTTTTCAGTTATGTGCGTTTTAAGCAATTTAATATTGTATATCAAATCTTTGAAAAGAGCAACCGCCGAGTTTCTTGTTGAAGACTACGGCCTAAACTTCTCTTGAATTTAAACCACTTACTAGGTTTTGATCTGAGAAAGAAATTTGACATTAATTGACAAAATTGAGAGACCTAAGCTTGTATAAGAACACAGAAGTGTCATAATTCGTGTTCACTTTGCCTAACGTCTCTCGGAGAGCAGAGAGAGATTTAAACTGTTTCTTATAATCACTGGCCATATTTCAAATGCGAAAGTGTGTTTGTTGGTTTAATATTCAATCACGCTGCAACGGAGCAACCAGTCGACGTGGTTTTTTGCATGGATACATTTAAAGACCTTGAGAGTGACATCTCTCTCCGCATCGTATTCTTTATTGCTGAGGGTTGTGACCTCTTTCCATTATTCCTACATCTAATGGTAGGTTTTCTTGGGATAATAATGCGGTGGGTTCAAAGAGCCTACGGAACTCGACTAGAAAAACGAGATTTTGACTCTTAGTTTTAACGGTTATGAATTAGTTATTATTATCAGTGATAAAATTGATTAGGGCTGCCAGGTAAAATGACATTTATCTCGGAAAATCAAAGAGTTTCCACGAGATTTTTTCCAAGTTTGCGCTACTAAGTACATATATTATGAAGAGGAAAGGTTTGTTTGTTTGTTATCGATAAACTCTGAAACTACTGAACTACTTGCACTAAAGACATAATCATCAACATCAACCGACAGACGTCCACAGTGAACATAGGTCTTTAATAGGGTCTTCCACATGCTACGGGTTTGCGCCGCCTGAATCTTTGCGCTTGCGCTTGACGACAATCATGCTTTAAAGAAAGCAATGATGAGGTCCAAGTTGGAGCACGCTTACCTGGAAGATGCCTATTCACTCTTGGCTTGCAGGTATCTATGGTATATATGGCAGGAAACACGGCCGCCGAAATGGCGTTCCAACCTTTAGGCTCTCCCCATTGCCCGCAGCATGAATCTGAGCTTCCTTATGATGGTTATATTATGTACATATAATATCTCATAAGAAATCTCTAACACACAATCCAGCTAAGTAAGTCCAATTTCGAAAAAAGCTAGCTAGCCGACAAATCTAACTCAGGCAGCCTTCGGGAACCTTCGAGATGTCTCTGTCCAAAATTCCTCAATGCTTGAAGAACAGTCTTTGAATAGTGCATATTGTCAGTGATGAAATATGGATCCGAAATATAGGTCTTTTTTTTGTACACAGGAAATGCCTGACGCATACCCCTCCGTCATGTGGGGCTTGCACCAAACTTGCACTACTACGAAATCCATTTCGGAACACGGCACCCGGAACGAGGCGCGCTATCTCCTAACATAGGTATAATACCTATTTAGAACACTTACTATCTGTCATCATAATCTATGACAACCTCCGAGTATTTACCTGGTAAAACCGTAACTTTAGAATAAAATTTAGTATATAAGCAGGCTTCATTTAGAAATGAAAAAATCCCTATTTTATTTTTCAACGATTATAAACACAACTTTCATTCAAAAATAATAAGCTTATATTCATTTTAAATAATATTTTGCGACGAAATGACGCGCACAGTCCTTCCGCCATGACAGTCCAGTGGACACTGAATTCCATAGAGCGCCTGCAAGAAAATAAATAGCACAGGAAGTTTTTTGGTTAGTTTTAGATTATTTAAGAAACGAAAAACATTTAGTATAAAACTAACAGTTAAAATTGATTGCTAAACCTAAACATATCATTTTCTGGAGGTTGGCTTCAAAGTATCAAGATGTTAAAGAAAACTTTTACAGAACAAGTTGCGAACAGCAATGTTTTCAACTTGGTTTTTTTTTATTATTGGGATAATGTATACTAAATTAAAAAAGGCCCTTATAATCTTCACAAACTGAAGTTTTTAATTGCATGTATTTAATAGCTGTTAATGCTTTAGAAAAATAAACAATTTACTTCAAAGTACAGCATTTTTGCGATTTGTCAAATAGCAATTACCTTAATAAACTCTGCTGAAATATCATACAAGGATACTCCATTACATCTCTCTTGATGGACGTGATCTACTCTACTTGGATATATTTCATAGTTAGGGATCCATGGCTACTGGACACAGAGGTGACATTATAATATTACTGAAAGTGCAATCCTTTAAAAAAAACATTCACATAACTCCAAGAAAACTTGAAACGAGTTAACATAACATTTATTTTGTTGAAGTATCCCATTAATGCATCATACACATAACATAGATAATAACATGGATATTATCATTGAATTAAAGGACTTCCCTATTTAAATATAGGATGATATTATTATAAGTATTTGGGTTATCGATAAGAAATAAAGAAATACGTGCTTCAGGACCCCAGCTCAGAATTTCTAAATTCCACCCGAGCGAAGCCGGGCCGATCAGCTAGTATGACATAAAACTGTAGGCAAAAACGAGTTGAGCCTCAAATATTCTAGTGAGGAATGACCCATCTAGTAGATTAGGTACATCAGGTTGCTGGTTATTTTGTAGAAAAAATACAACAGAATATTATTTCTTGCAATTTTTAGGGTTCCGTACCTCAAAAGGAAAAACGGAACCCTTATAGGATCACTTTGTTGTCTGTCTGTCTGTCCGTCTGTCATGTCTGTCAAGAAAACGGTAGGTAGCTGCTCTCATAGTACAAGTAAAGCAATAAAATGAAATAAAATGAAAGAATGAAAGGGCTTTACTTGTACATTCTAAAACAGATTTTTGTTTATTTAGCATAATAGCTTTTGATTTATCGTGCAAAATGTCGGCAAAAATACCCGAGTACAGAACCCTCGGTGCGCGAGTCTGACTCTGACTTGGCTGGTTTTATTATGTTTTTCATCGCCTATGATTACTCTGAGACAACTATCTGAAACTAATTTTAAAGTCAATTTCATGAAACAATTCCGTGACTGTGCGGCGCAATATGAGACCGCACACCTATTCGGTATCAGTCGAAATTGAAAACAAAGGGGTGAACTTAATTCGATGCATTCATTTGGAACATTTTCTGTGCCCACACGGGGTGAGTATGCCGACCTTTCGGCAAAAGCATCCGGAGCGCGTTACTATCGTTCAATTAGTAGCCAAGAGCTGTCCGGTACACTGCTGATGTCAGCGATACGAACAATAGGTAACAACTCGTTAGCTTTCAACTCTTGTAGATAGGTTCGTAGTATTCACGCTATTTCAATTCCATTCATTCATTTGAAATTACATTTCCAATTTCTATTCCGAAAGAAAACTTCCTATATTACAAAGAAAAGAAGAAGTGGGCATAAAGTGAAATATGTTCGAGGAATTTCTCTATACCTATGCAAAGTGGAATAACAACTGTATATTATACATTTCTAAAGTTTTAAATGTTCAAATGTTTGACTACAGAACTGCTGTTCGGTTATGTTCTTTATGCACTGCATCCGATCCAAATCCGATTCAAGTCCGAGAAGTTTTGATCAGATGTAGCCGTAGAATGACAGAGAGTTGTGTGAGGCCCTGTGAGGTTGCGCGACCATCTATGACTACCATCCTAATTTCGTTTTAAATGACTTCGGAAAACGAACTAGGGCATAACCTTTTAGTCAAAGTCAAAATCAAAATCATTTATTCAAAATAGGTACAATTGTACTCCTTTTGATGGTCGAAATTGTTAATTTTGTACGATATAGTGGTGATAATTAATTACGTAAATTAAAACTAAAGCTACGAGGGTTCCAAACGCGCCCAAGTCTGAGAAGAGCCCACAACAAACTCAGCCGGGTATTCTTTTTTTATTATCACTACTTTACAAAATCTTATACAAATGGTATTACGGCTAGTTCGGATCTAGAACTCTCACTCAGATCAGATTCGTATCGGATACAGCTACAGTGCGTAAAGAGCCTAACGGTACCCAAATCTATTAACCAAAGCTAAAGTGGGAACATAATAACTATGTTAATTATTATGTAATAACGTGAATTATAATCTCGTCCAACGCGTCAACGCGAGTTTGTCGTACAAACTGAAAAGCATACCGATTTGAAAATTACATGTTGCTTTTATTTAATCACTTTACAATCAAGACGACCAACTCAACAGAAAAATTAGGAATAAATTAAATAGGTACTTAGTTCAATTAATACTTTTTATTAACCCCCGACCCAAAAAGAGGGGTGTTGTAAGTTTGACGTGTGTATCTGTGTATCTGTCTGTGGCATCATAGCTCCGAAACTAATGAACCAATTTTAATTTAGTTTATTTTTGTTTGAAAGGTGGCTTGATAGAGAGTGTTCTTAGCTATAATCCAAGAAAATCGGTTCAGCCGTTTAAAAGTTATCAGCTCTTTTCTAGTTATTACTGTAACCTTCACTTGTCGGGGGTGTTATAAATTTTTAATTTTAATAACTTCACGATTAGACTGCATGTAAAATCCGAAACGTATATCTATGAAAAGTTCATGTCCAGCCATCTATGTTTGCTGGACTGAATCAATTTTGACGGATACGAGCAACCACCCTGAAAGCCTTTTGAAGCCTAATAATCCAGTTGGTAACATACAGATGGCGTTGTTTGTACTGAAACCATAACGTTTTTGTCTAGTCCATAAAACTTATAATAACTCAAAATAAAATAAGTGGCAAAGGTGAAGTATGTATTGTATAAAGATCTATGATAAAGATAGCTACCTGACAAACACTGTATTAGACAGATCATACAAATTGAATATTAACTTTAGTCAATGGGCATTCAAACCGACTGAATTGTATGAAAACATTTCGTAGCACTGTAAACAACAGTAGTCATAGAGTTTATGGATAAAGCATTTGTCATACTGGCCAGATTTTACGCCTGCAATTAACTTTTAATGGTGACACCTGGGGTCATTTATAACTTTTAAATTAAAAACTATGATCGGAGTAACTTTAATCCCTCTAAATATTATGGTTTTCAAATCAATACGATTGGTTTTCCATACAAAATAACAGTATTACGCCACTGCACGTGTCGCGTTAAATAGATAATTTGAAAAGTTAAGTAGATATGTACATTGGATTGTTATATACTAACGTAATTCCTCAAAAGGTACATAAGCCTCTGGTGACTTTTTAGTCAAGGAATTGGTTTTAGCTATGATTTTTTTAATAAGTAATAAGATATTTTCACAAAGACCTTTGAAAAGGCCTACCTACATATTTTCCGGTGAAATAAATAATCAATCATACTTATACTTATTAATTATTGTAATCTGTCGATAAGCTACTTACTCGTAGCAGCGTTGTCATTTATCAAAAATAGCACCTATGGCATTTTTTGACAAATAAAAATATTATTCTAATAACGTATAGACAAATTACAGATTGGTGTTAGGTTTTAAAATTTGGATTAGGGTAAAAGAAAGTCCTGTTAAAAATTATAGGTAAGTAGGTATCAGAAGAAAATAATATAAAGCTAAGAAGAAAATAGGTTGAGACATTGTATTAAATTACCAGTATGCAGAAGCCCTTATCATAACAATCAGTAGCTCAATCGGAGACGCAAAGCAAAACATGAACGGAACAAAGAAACAAGCAGTCATTAAGTGCACGGCCATTCGATACCACTAAATAAAGTGATTAGTCAACTAATCAAAACATATTCATTAGTTATTTTATCTCCGTAAATATTGAAATTAATACTATCTTATTTATGTTCTTATTCATGATTCGTGAATTAATTAAAATTGAAGGCTGAAAATTATTAAAAGTTACTAAAACAATGTTGATTAAAAGTTGTCATGTGAAGTGATATAGGTAAACAGAAATGTATCGTAACGCCTTAATTATTTTGGGGTCTATATTTATTGCCTTTACTTTTGAGGTTTGTTTTTACCTTTTTTACTCTACTAATTTTTTGTGTTTAAATAAAGTTATAGTAATAAGGGAGCAATTTAAAGTGGAGCCTCTTAAAATACCCTTTACGAACAATGATGCTAAGGACATCGTGGTTAACAGGGAAGTCTTGGTACGTTTTACACGTACTGAAGTCAAGGGAGCACTAAAGAGTATGAAACATGGAAAGTCACCGGGACACGATGGCCTGAGCATCGAGCACTTAAGGTATGCGGGTTCGCACCTTCCCAGAGTCCTCAAATTGCTCTATAACCTTTGTATTAACCACAGTTACCTGCCAGAAGCCATGATGAAGACAGTAGTAGTGCCCATTATCAAAAACAGAACAGGTGATGCGGCGGATAGATCCAACTACAGGCCGATATCGCTGGCGACGATAGTGGCTAAGGTGCTGGACAGTTTGCTAGATGCACAGCTAAGTAAATCAATTAAAATACACGATGCTCAGTTCGGCTTTCAGCCTGAACTCTCTACGGAAAGCGCGATCCTGTGCCTCAAGCAAACTGTGCGGTACTATACCGACAGGAAAACTCCTGTTTATGCCTGTTTTTTGGATCTATCCAAAGCATTTGACCTAGTAGCTTACGATGTCTTGTGGCATAAGCTCGAAAAGGAAGCAGCTTTGAGACCTGAACTGATTTCATTGTTTAAATACTGGTATGGTAACCAAACTAATGTGGTTAGGTGGGGTAATGAACTTAGCGACCCATATAAAATGGAGTGTGGAGTGAGACAGGGAGGGCTGACGTCCCCTAGGCTGTTTAATTTGTATGTGAACCAGCTGATTGAGAGGCTCAGTGGAGCTGGTGTCGGGTGTTCAATAGATGGCATACGCATGAATAACCTTAGCTACGCCGACGACATGGTTCTACTGAGCCCCTCAGTTGGGGGTCTGAAAAGGTTGCTGCAACTCTGTGAGGAGTATGCAGAGATGAATGGACTCAGTTACAACGCCAAAAAAAGCGAGTTCCTTGTTTTCAGGGGAAAGAACAAACTATCCAGCTTTAAACCAAAGATACAACTATGTGGTAATCCCCTGAAGCAAGTAACTGAGTTCAAGTATCTCGGTCATGTAGTAACCGACAGCCTGAGGGATGATAGTGACATGGAACGAGAGCGCCGGGCTCTGTCGGTCCGAGGCAATATGTTAGCCCGCAGATTTGCGCGCTGTACTGGGCAAGTAAAGTTGACCTTATTCAGGGCTTACTGCCAGTCATTCTACACGTGCAGTCTGTGGACGGACTACAGGCAGCGGACCTACAGTGCCTTGCGTGTTCAATATAACAATGTGCTGAGAGCGGTGTTGAGGAAGCCTCGACACTGCAGTGCGTCGGCAATGTTCGCGGATGCTCGCGTGGATGATTTCTACGCGATCATGCGCAAGCGTGCCGCGTCCATGATGCGCAGGCTAATGAGTAGTACCAACACTCTTCTCAGCGCATTGGCCAGGAAACTAGATAGTCCTCTCTGGAGGTGCTGGGGGGGTGCGCACATAGGCGCCAAGAGGCTCCCTCGGGCTTTTTAGTTATAGTTTTAGTTATAGAATTAGTTGTTAAGCTAGAAATAAGTACCTACTAACATAGTTTAAGTTATTTGTCATACTAACACAATTATGGGTCTAATAGCCTGAAATAAAAGTTAATTTATTTATTTATTTATTTATAGTTCATTTGATATAAAATTTTTTGATTGTATTTTCTAACCATCATGATCAACTCATTATCGGCCCACTAGTAAGCACAGGTCTCCTCTCAGAAGGAGCAGGCTTCAGGCCATAGTCTGCCACGTTGACCCGGGGCGGATTGACAGAGTAATGTAATATTAGAATGTGATAATTGGACTTTAATACATTAGTATGTACAAATTTTGGATTGATCTGAATTGTATATTGTTTAAACTGAAAATAAATATAAGGTATGGAATCTAAACTGGTGAAAATTGAAGCTCGCCGCATTACACAGGTCATTGATTTTGTCCTGTTTGGTCAATTGTAAATATTTACTGGTTTATTTTTAGCTGACCCGGATTTTTATTTACAGATCGTTTCAGCTTTTGGGCAGTCAGTAGTAAAACACGTATTGTCATATGTACATATTATGCCTACGTATCTGGGTAGCTAATATTCTGTTCAGTTTTTTACAAAGACAAAATTGTAGCATGAGTGTTTCCCAAATTCGTTTATCTTTATGAACTACTTCTTGTATGAATGAATAATCCTTGTAATGGAGTTTTATTTTTACTTTTAAATATATCTTGCCAAGAAGCCATGAGCATTTTAAGAGTTTTAAATTATTAAAAATCATAGTTTTTTCACTAAAAGACGTTCTTTGCTCGACATAATAATTCACTGACTACTTTCCCTATGGTGTGGGACGTGCAACGCATACGAGTGCAAGTTTGTACTAGGGATGCCGACGGCGTCACTTTAGTAGTACCTAATGATTTAGAATTGTGCTTTTTTATTATTGTAGAAAATCCTAAGAAATACTTTTTACTCGTCTTCAACTATTATCATCAGATGGAGGAAAATTTCGAAATCGGTTAATGTGGTCTGTTAAGAGTGATACTGTGTTTTTAACCCCCGACCCAAAAAGAGGGGTGTTATAAGTTTAACGTGTGTATCTGTGTGTCTGTGTATCTGTGTATCTGTGTATCTGTCTGTGGCATCGTAGCGCCTAAACGAATGAACCGATTTTAATTTAGTTTTTTTTGTTTGAAAGGTGGCTTGATCGAGAGTGTTCTTAGCTATAATCTAAAAAAATTGGTTCAGCCGTTTAAGAGTTATCAGCTCTTTTCTAGTTTTCTTGTAGAAAAGAAGGTTAATTAACCGTTAGGTTCATAATATTATGTCAATAGACAAATGTCAAGCTGTCAAGATGGACGTTGCCTAAATACATAATTATTTATATGAAAATGATGTTTTGGAAAACTCAAATACTTTGGATCGTCGGGGGTGTTATAAATTTTTAATTTACACTTGTTGATATGCTATTAATTAGAAGTGTATGAGTTTAATAAAAACTGCTACACCTCTTTCAGGTCAGCACACTTCCATCTTATACATCTTAACAAAGTGAGATTGCAGTAAAAGACTAGCTTGTATTTAAATAAACTTAAAAAGTATATCTACCTGGTAAACTTCTCAAATTAACTCGAACTGTTTTTTTCCAGGCGACAGATTTTCAAGACAACCTCATAAATGGCTACCGTACTCTCATTGCTGACATCCAGGTACGGACACAGAAATCTCGCGAGGACATGGATACCCTAGTATCACAAATCAAGCTCCTAATGAAGAATGAAGCGGACAAGGCTATCAACTATATGACGGTGTATCTTGAACAGATATCACTGTATTTTCAGGTATAATAACATGGTGTGCTCTCACTTAAGTTTTACCTTCTAAGAGAGAAAGAGAGAGCGAGTGTTATAATAATGACAAAAAAGTATAAAGTGTAAAGTGGCGTTAGACGCAACACTGTGCGAACTGAATACCGTTCATCTTAATTAAATCTTAGTAGAGAAAATAACCAAATTATGTATGTTAAAATATATATTATTTAATGAGTCATCGATGCGTAAAAAACATTATACCTACCTACTTATAAGAATTATTACATCTAGTCTCTATTAACATAATATTTTGGTGATCGCCACGATATTTGGACATACTCACAATATGAGACATCATTACAAAAGAAAATGAAACTCGAGATGCCTACTTTTTAAACTTTATTGTCTAGAAAGAAAATAAAACTCCATATCAAAATAAGTCACGAACAAAACAAATTTTCAATTAAATTCAATAAGTAAAAGCTTCATTAAAAAGATCTTTGTGAAATCCTCCTTCATACAAAACACAATCACAAAAACATTAGATTCATTACACGAACTAGACATTTAGAAAATGTGAAAAATGAAGTCCATTTCTGAGAGAAAACGGTAAAAGAGGTGAAATAAGAGCGTATAACATTGCACGTACCCCCCTTAGCCGTCTGAGGAGTGGAATACATGAGCAAGTCGTCGCCTACAACGGAAGTACTACTGGGAGACTGCAAGCACTCTTACGCCGTAACAAATGCAGTGTAATGCATTGCAGGACCACGAGCAAAATATAAATGAACGGTATCTAGGTTAAACTTTTATGAAAACCTAGCTTTCGCCGGTGACTTCATCCACGTTACCTACAAGTACTACTAAAATTCTCCACATTTGCTATACATTATGTATTTACAACTTGTTTAGGCATCTCATGCAAAAAATGATGTTTTAGGCTTGTTTTAGGCGATATTTTTATACAACAGAAATACTACTGGGCCACTGTAAGCACTCTTATGCCGTAACAAATGCAGTGTACTATATTGCAGGACCACGAGCAAAATAAAAATGAACGGTATCTACTATCTAGGTCTAAACATAGCTATTGCCCGCGACTTCGTTAACATGACTTATACAGTACTTCTAAAATCCTCCAAGTTTGCCATACATTGTTTCCATTTACGTATATGTATACAACAGTTTAGGCATCTCACGTAAATATATAACTGAAAGTACTACTTGAATTGTAAATCTGACGACAATTGTTATGTCAAGAAGGTGATAATTAATTGTTGTAGGCTTGTGACATTAAAAAGTGTCCATTCTATTTACATATGTACCAATGTACCAACTACAGACAATTCATTTACTGAAGAATGAAAATGTTCCCTTAAAATAAGAGTAAAATTTGCTCTAATAAAAAAATCCTAGAGAGATTAGAGTTTGTAGCATCCGTATTTCCTGATTTAAACGTTTCAGGTAATAATTCACGATCGCAAGCCCCGCAATGGCACTTACTGTAAGGAGAGCATTGTGAAATTACTGGGCGAGAATTTGCAGCTGGCGGACGAAAATGTTACGTTATGTCTCGCTTTGGGATATCAAAGGGTACAACGACTACCAGGTAAGTTGATTATAATATACTCATAATATTATAGTCTGTAAAATTCTTAAGTTGTAATTTATTATTTTATACTTAGAAAATATATTAGTTCAAGTAAAGTTTTCTAGATAGATTTTATTTTTAAATATCAAAGTAAAGATTTGATTTTGTTTTCTAAAGATATTTTTTTTAAACATTACCTTTATTAATATTATTACTTTTAGTAATGGGTATTATTTATCCCGTAAGGAATTAGGAAAATCATTTTGAACGAAAATAATAAGGGAGATCGGATTACTATGATTGTTGATTATTCTAAATTAGTAGTAGGTATTAAAAAAGAAAATTAGAAGGAATAATCATATTTTCCTCCATAATTATCGTCATCATCCCATCGCCGGCCCGTCACTGAACATGGGTCTACTCAGTTCAGAAAAAGGTTTAGGCCTAAGTTTACTACATTGGCCACGTACGGACTTCACACATTTTTGAGAACAATATGGAGAACTTTCAAGCAAACAGCAAGTAATGTTTTCCTTCACTTAGTTTTAACTGTTTAAGTGCGTTAGACTGCACTTAAATAACTTTATTTCGTATTATCTAAGCAACATCGATTGTTTGGAAACTAGTTTCCGGTTTACGGATATGACTGTCAACCCAGTCCCCGCTCGACCGACATATTGTGATGTTGTGAGCCACCACAGTCCACTACATGTGACTTGGTTTTATTTTGGCATTGTCTTCCTTGTTTACACGTATCGTACGTGCTGAGTGCTGACTGCTCACTGGGGACCGCGCAGGATGTGTTGAAAACAAACCTACGTTGATACATGGCTACCTATGGTACAGTTTGAACTAGAGAGTTTATATTTTCAATCTTGTAAATGTGGTAAAAATCCGTGATAGCCTAGTGGTAAGAGCGTCCTCCTACCATTCGGGAGGTCGGGGGTTCGATCCCGGGTACGCATCTCTACTAACCTTTTGGAGCTACGAGTATATGCGTTTAAAAAAATATCACTTGCTTAACGATGAAGGACTTAACCTGCATGCCTGATTTCTCCATAATGTTCTCATAGGTGTGTAAGTCTACCAATCCGCACTTGGCCAGCGTGGTGGACTAGGGCCAAATCCTTCTCATACTGAGAGGAGTCTGGTGCTCAGTATTGAGCCGGCGACGGGTTGGAAAGGTTTTTAAATCGGTAAATTTTCAAACGGGTAAGTAGTAATTAAATTATTATTATTTCATAATTCTTTCATTGCAGAAAAGTTACAAGTACACTTTGAAACACTTGAGAATCTCAAAAAATATTCAGCATCAAAACTATTCGAGTGTCAGAAGCAACAGCAAGTTGGCGGCAACTGCTCTCATGAAAGTCAAGATCTTGAAAGGACAGTGGTACGTAACTTGTAAGTCATGGTTTATACAGAAGTGGTTAGTGGCGGAAACGTGGCATGGCAAGCCACCCTTAGCCACGTTAGCTATATAAAGGCGATGTAGAACTGGCACCCCAACAAGCTTCAGGCTTGAAGCTTCAACACTCTCGTTCATTCTGTCTAAAGTATAAGAAGTAGCTCTTAGTAATTCTCATTGCTGAAGATTCCTTAATTCAATCACATGGCAGATGTATTCTTTTGGCATTCGACTCTACAAAGAGTATATTAATATTACTTTGTCTCTAAAACTAAGGTATCCACCAGCAATAAAACTTGCAGAAGTCAGCTGTTATGATCATGTCATTGCCAATTTCTGCAAGTTGTAGTAAGTACACGAAACTTGTAGAAGGTGACTTGCTGCAAGTGTTTACACTATGTACTTAAATGACGTGCAAGTGATTTACCAGAACAAAATTCTGCAAGTTTTATAGTTAGTAGATACTTAACTTTAGGACGATTACTATTTTTAACCCCCGACCCAAAAAGAGGGGTGTTATAAGTTTGATGTGTGTATCTGTGTATCTGTGTGTCTGTGTATCTGTGTTTCTGTCTGTGGCACCGTAGCGCCTAAACTAATGAACCGATTTGAATTTAGTTTTTTTTTGTTTGAAAGGTGGTTTGATCGAGTGTTCTTAGCTATAATCCAAGAAAATCGGTTCAGCCGTTTGAAAGTTATCAGCTCTTTTCTAGTTACTGTAACCTTCACTTGTCGGGGGTGTTATAAATTTTTAATTTACACTTGTATTAGACTTTAGTATCATAATAACCGGGAACGATGGCTTAACGTGCTCTCCAAGGAAAAGCAAAGGCCAAATTTTAATCTCTATACCCTCTAGACCCTACCTCTACCCTAACTCTCTAGACCCTCATCCATCCAGCTCCCAACTTGGGTCAACATTGCTTTATCAGCACAATCGATTGATAAAGTGCTGTCAGCTGTTGCGTTGCTTCTGAAAACAAAATTCGGATCTACTACGCAACCCATCATACAAATAGTACTACGGCTACTTTTGATCGAGAATTCTCGGATTCGGATCGGGTGCAGTGCGTAAAGAGCCTAAGCAGGCTTAATCTTTTACCAAGATCGCTTCTATTTCAGTTTTTATACGAAACTTCGCCGTTCCCCGTCGTGATGGCGGAAATTGCGATACACGGCTTCAAAGAGGTGTCGGATCTAAGTGTCTGCCTCAAAGACATCATCTCGAGGATGATGACCCATTCAGTGAAAGTCATTGGAGACTTCAACAGATGTATTCACAACATTGAAATGCCCAAACTGAAGTACTTGCTCAAGTTTATGAAGAAATATGCTAGATAATAATGTTTACTTTTAATATATATAGAGATACAAGATAATAGTAGGTTTATGTTTAAAGCTAATTCTCATCATAACAATTTGTATTATGGCGTCGGGTTAGGCGAAAATGCTTAAATCACATCCTCATGGAATTTACTTGAGAAAATAATTATTTTTGTGGAGAAAATATTTACGGCAAAGCGTTGACCGTACAAGATAATAATATGAAAATATCAACACTAAAAATCAGAGTCCTATTTTCATAGATAACGAACATATCTGATGGCATAAAAATAATTAGGTACCTACAGTATTTTTTGGTTCGCTTCATTCTACAATTTTTTCCGAACACAAATTAAATTTTAGGAATTTGAGCGAAACGTGTCAGAGTTCAACATTTTGTTTATATTCCTTGAAGTTGTAAAAGGTATCGATTACAGATTTAACATTTTATACCCCAGACTTTTCCATCTGATCACCTTTTTAGTAATTAGCCTATTGTCATATTGTTGATTTATGACTAATACGTATTCCCATTATCATTAAAAAAGAAAAGCTTTTTCAGGTTTCATTCTATACCTATTTTACCTAGATTGCAACGCGTATCTGTCGATAACAATCATGGTGTCACTAATTCGATATGGTTAGATAGTAATGTTTAATAAAGTACCGTAGTTAAACTTAACAGTGAGTGATAACGCGGCAAAATAAAACGCTACTTTTTATTGTACTAAACTAATATCTAATAATTATTTACTATTCATATTACGAAAATATGAAGATAAGTTCCTAAATGGTATTATTTGCTTGAAAGGTATTTGATAAGCACTGCCACCACCTGGCATTGCGAAATTAAATAACTCCATACAATTTTAATACTCTCATCAAGATAAGTTACTTAATTAATTTAAAAGTAATAGCCATATTCATATTATAATCACTTTGCGTTACCATAGATATCAACGAAAGTGGTAAGTAGTGTGTACTTAGAGAAGTGTTTTTCTATGAATATCAATCCATCTTTATCATTAAGAACAATCATTTCCAACTCCAATAATATACTCGTAGGTTTTCTTTTTAATAATAGCATACGTAAATAAAGCCTATCACATCATGATACATAATATTATGTATATCTCCCATATAGCCTTATGTTAAGTGTAGTGCAAGTATATTCGAACTTATCTAGTTTCGAAGAACATTACACAATAATATAATCAGCAGTAAAATTGTTTATAGCTAAATAAATATTCAACGATATCTAGATTTTTACACTTACCAGTAATATGACAACATCAGAAGAACACGGCTGATATTTAAGTAGTCTGCTAAACCTCAAAGTCCTCTGAGCCATAGTCAACGGACCCACAGGCCTCGAGTGTATGAGTGGAGACGGTGGCGGATGAGGCGGTGGGGTTGACATGGAAGGTAAGTTACGGCGAACAGTCTCCAGAGGAACCGTTCGAGCCACCAAAGAATCACTCCCAACAGAATTGGCACTACCACTGAATATGTTCATCAAGTCACCGATTGACCCGCCGCCGCTCGAACCTGCGCTACATCGCAACTTATCCAAGTCAGTAAGACTTGAGCCTCGACGGACTCGTAACCGGGAACCACTGGCATTTGAACGGTTAGATTCAAAAGTCTGCTCGCGACGCACGTCAGCCTCGCTGACCGCATGACACTTTCTACTTCGCACCATTTTTACTCGATCATAGACCCAAGAACGAGACAGTTCAGCGCGACAATTATCACAAAAATACTGAAAGTGAAAACTTTACTGTTTTCACCTGAAGTTAAATAAATTTGCATACAAATAGGCGATAGGTGCGCGCGCGTCGCTATCATTAGGGCCACGGACGCCCGCAGGATAGTGATAACGCGTCCTCGCTGGTTTCCGTTGACATTGTTTTACATAACTTCTAAATAAAACAGTTTAATTTCTTTTCACTTTTACTGATGTGCGTACCGTACAAAGTCTGTTTGCGAACTGCGGGAGTGCGTAGAGTGTAGACATGGTTGGCGTGGATGGAGTAACAGAGTAGAACTAATGAAGTGATCGGGTTCAAAGGCTTCATAGGACTCGGCGGGAGGCACTACTTACCCAGTAGGTGACGGGGCGCCTTAAAAGAAAGCCTTGTAGAGAATGTTCGTTAAGTAACTTGTGAACGATTAAAAAATATTTCACATTTCATAAATATTCTTTTAACTATCTGCTCAAAACATTTGTAATTATATTGAAAACTTTATTAGAGCGTTAACAAAATTGTGCGAAGTTTCAATCTTAAATAAACGCCCGTTTACGATCTGAATCTAACATACGTAATAGCTACTTTATCTGACATTAAAATATAAATGACTCACTCTATATTTGTAATCTACTTCCAGTAACATAACTAAAACGAGACCAACTACAACAGTAGAGAATATTGAAAGCAGAAAAATACGTAAATTGTAGTTAAAATACTTTTCAAATATGTATGAATCCAATCCTGAAAATAGAGTTTTATTAAATAAAAGTACGAAACATTTTTCAACAGGTACCATTATATCTACTCGCAGCTTTTCTAACACAAATAATACAAATACCACAGAGGAAAAGGTACAAATACCTCGAAATGTCAAATAGATACGCTGCAAAAACGTTCATGTATCAATCTAATCTCATTTCAATCCGCCGAGATTTTGTAAAGGTGGGTAACGAAGCCACAGATCGATCAAAGCCCACTAGAGAGCTTTTGTTACGATGTGGCTTAGTAATATAAGTAAATATCTATAATATTTCAAAAAACAACTTGCTATAGTGGTAGCTTCCTAAGTAAAAACCTGGTAAGAATCCGATCCAAAAATTCTTATAATTCTTCAAAAATCCATACATCCATAGTCAATACCTACTAATATTATAAATGCCAAAGTATGTCATTCTATCTATCTATCTGTCTGTCTATTACCTATTCACGGCCCATCTGCTTAACCAATTTGACGTGGTACAAAGGTACTTCTCGGAGACGGACGGTACTTTTTATCCCGGAAAATCATAGAGTTCCGGTGGGATTTTTAAAAACTTAAGTCCACGCGGATTAAGTCCCAGGCATCATCTTGCTATACATATTATGTGAATCGTACGTCGGTACCTACAAAGTACGATAGATTAGTCGTGTTTAACCAATCATCACTAACGAAAATTGAACCATTACTAAAACTTCATACATATTAAGAAATCTGGGATAATTTGTTTTTTCAAGAGCAATTTCAAATAGATTCACTCACATAAAACCTATTTCAGTAATAAATAATAATGAAAATCATTTTCACACTATAATAATGAATTACTTGAATGAAAAAGTTCTCTAATATTCTTTCTAAAGTTCTCTACTGTTAGTAAAGAAAAAGTTCTCTAATATTCTGAAAAGTAATATCTAAATAGACGGCTGAAAAGGACATTAAAAGAAATTTGAAACATCGGAATGTAATAATAGATATTGAAAAAAAAAAATAGACAACTAAAAAAATATAAAACACTAGATCATGATGTTCGCGTCTTCAACTGACGCACTAGGTAGGTACTTCTTCCGCGTGGATAAAAATTTTTTTTAGAATCCTGTGGGAACTCTTCTGAACAAAAGGTAGTCTATGTCCGTCTCCGGGATGGAAGGCGTATCTCTGCCCCAAATTTTGTAAAAATCGATTAAACAGGCCTTAAAATCCCATGGGTATTCTATTATTTTTCTGGATAAAAAGTGTCCTGTGTCCGTTCCCTGAATGCAACCTGTACCAAGTTTCGTCAATATCAATTAAAATTGGTCGTGAAATCTGACAAACAGACAGACTGTAGAGGCATGCAGCCTCTTTTAAGACCGGCAGCTGCGAAGAAAGCAACACACTTTGCAGCTGTCACTTAGAGAACACAATTTGAATTCGGAACGATTCAAAATATCTTGCTGGCCTGGACGAACCCCGGGCAGCGCATTCAACCAATTCACTTCAGATCATCAAGACCGAAACACCTCGGTCTAGCATCAAGCTCCGGCCCTCGTTTTTCTACCACAGTTTTAATTGTAACCAAGGCACATGTTGTAAATACAGCCCAAGTAATACAAGTGATAATATGTAGCGGCATTTTTATTTATCAGTTATCATACGCTGCATGGCTGCTACAAGACAAGCCATTTATGATATTAGTGTGGAATGTGGATTTGACAAGACATAGGTACGCAATAATAAAAAATCTCGGGTTCACAGTGAGACGCTCGTTTTTGTTATGTGC
The DNA here is from genome assembly GCF_905333055.1 of Maniola jurtina. NCBI lineage: Eukaryota > Metazoa > Arthropoda > Insecta > Lepidoptera > Nymphalidae > Maniola > Maniola jurtina. The sequence goes on along the minus strand of NC_060046.1, from coordinate 8,893,017 downwards.
TATTAAAGCTATAGTTATGTGCAAGCCACGCAAGGAGGCCCATAAGGAGTTCAGTAACAGCCTTTTCGCATTTCTCAGCGGTGGCGTACGTATTAACGTTTTTTCACAGCGGGATTAAAATACAATGGTATGTCCAGTGTTGTGATGTAATCTTGTCATGCCTAGTTTTCGAAAAGAAAAATAAAACGGAAAATCCGCTATTCTAGAGCCATCCCCAACTAAACATTAAAGCACCAAGAGGACGGAGCATTTCTCATTATTTTCAAATATCTTAAAAAGTTGTAATACAAATAATTGTTGCTTGGAATATATTTCCATATTCATATTTATTGTTTAGAAATTATCAAATGATTATTACCTAATTAATGAACATTTATATCACATAGTACGAGATTCATTTAGGTTAGTATATACTATACTTATATAAGAACATGTTTCACGACGTATAATAAACAAGATCTTGCTTAAAAAGTTGAAGACAGACATTAATAAAATGAATGTCGTATAAATTGGACACCGACGGTGCTAGACTACGTTTGATTAACATCAATTTCGCGAAATTTGATTAGGTGCAGACAGTCGTAAATTCTATGGTTCATGTCGGAGTATACCTTCGTCAGATTTAAGATAACTAACTGTATTCATAGGTACCTTGGGAAATTCACGCCTTATTCAAATAGGAGTTAACTCTCTTAGTTAATGAAGTTAACGAATTTAGAAATTATTAATAGAATTAAAATAATTTGAACAATGAAGGTAAGATTATTAAAACTTTTAACTTTTTATAATTCTTGACACAAGCATTTAAGGTTTGTAATAACGATCCTACAAATTTTCATAAACGAAAAACGTTTATAAAAATCTAACTAATCTAGTTTTTATTTTGTAAACTTACCTAATTCCATACACCTAGTTTCTTTCTTCACTCATTAAAACACATTAATTCTCCATTTGCATGAAAATAATAGTCATATAAAACATTAATTAATCAAAGACAATCGAAACAGATAACAAGTAAAAATATAAAACCAAAAAAAATATTTTCATTAAATCTGTTTCAATCATCAAAAAGTAAAAGGTACTCACGTTAAGTTGCATGACGATCTTGTTGTATGCTCGATGCCATCTTTGTTTCGGCGTAAGTTTAGGTTGCTCCGGCTGGAACACCATCTGTTCTTCCTCGTGTCTATTTGGCTCCTGATTAAAAACACTATCCTCTGGATACTGCTCATCAAATCTTTCCTGGTCTTGAAATTTCTCGTCTTCCCTAAAAGTCTCATCTTGATCTTGATCGTCCTGGTAGTCGTTATCTTGGTCAAAGGACTCTTGCCTCTCGAACCTATCTTGTTCGTCGGGGACTTCGTGAAATGTAACTTTCGATTTGTCTGTGATTGGTTCTGTGGAAAAATTGGACATTAGACTTGGCTTTAATAAAAGAAAAATCTTGTCTTAGATGTAACAATTTCAAAGATGCTCAAATCCATATCAATTCTAATAAAGTAATGGAGTACCTAACTGAACTTATAGATGTGAGTATGTTAGATGCTCGTCTGCTACCTTTAATGGCTCAAACTTTAAGCAGTCATTGAAACAATTTTGTATCGAGCGTCTCTTCAATTCAAATTATTTTAATAATTTTTATAATATAGAGTACTACTTTTTAGGAATAAAAATTTCAATGCAATGTTCAAAAAACTTAAAACCACGCGTATAAAGTCGCTGGCATAATTAATTTTATAGCTTGTAATACAGTCAATTCTCGTTAATTTTTGCTTTTATTTTCAATTCTACTGCCTACATTCAAGTTTGCTGTTTGTTAGGGTAGGTACTTTCCATTAATGTTAATTTAAAAAAATAAGATTATAATATAATATTTACCTTCTAAACTAGTTGGTATCGTAAGTTTTTCTTCATGTTGCGATATAAAAGAACTTTGTGAAGTTTTTCGATCAAGTACAGAAGGCGTTTGACTATGATAACTGTCAACAGAAGGCTTTCTGACTTGAGAAACAGTCTTAGTGGGCGACGCAGTCTTTTGTATACTTGGACTGGTATCCTCCGCTGCCTTTGCTTCTTCTGCGACATCTTCATGAATGGTATCATGAGCGTAATCTTCATCACGATACCTATCTAAAGATGTCCTATCGCGATCTACTTGATCAAGTTCAGTCTTATTGTACTCATCCTCGTAGGCACTTTCATCGAAACTCCCTGGAGGATAATCCTCTGGAGCATCGGGTAAGGTCCGTGTTCTACGCACTGGAGGTCTTTGCATAGAATCCTGTCTTTTTAACGACGGCGTTCTTGGTAACGATGGAGTGGACGTCGTCACAGTAGTAATTGGAACTGATGAAGAATCAGACACAGGGACGGATGTCGTATCGGATACAGTCGGTGCACTTGTAAACGGTGTGACGGAAGCTGATTCGTAGGTTGAGGATATAGTTGATTCTATATGTGTAACAGTAACCGAAGACATAGATACAGATGGAGGTTGTTGTTGTTGTTGTTGTTGTAGCTGTTGCTGTTGTTGTTGTTGACTTACAGAAGGAGCAGCAACAGCAGCCGCGGCGGCACCAAAAAAACTTCCAAGTTTCTTCGCGCCACCCGCCATAAATGAGCCAAAAGTAGCCGCTCCTGTAAGGACAGATGATTGCAGCTGTTGTGCTGGCAGTTTTTGTTGTTGCTGCTGTTGCTGTTGTTTTTGCGCCATCTGTTGTTGCTGTAGCAACAGTTGCTGTTCTTGTTGTTTATGTAAATATTCCTGCTCTTGCTTCTGATTATATAGATCTTGTTGTTTCTTATATTGGTCCTGCTGCTGCTGTTGCTGCTGCTGCTGATAATCAGTTTGTTGTTGTTGCATATAATTCTGTTGTTCTTGCTGATAATTATCATGTTTTTGTTGATACTGTTGTTCTTCTTGGTACAGTTGTTGGCTATCGAAATACTTTTGGTCTTTTTGTTCACTATGAATGTCCTGTTGCTGTTGATAATCGTGTTGATCATACTGAAGATTATATTGTTCTTTTTCACTATGTTGGAAGTCTTGTTCGTCTTGATACTGAGTTTCATATTGATACTGAAGATGCTTGTCTGACTTTTGATCTAAGAATTGATTTTGACTATCTTGGTATGACTGTTCTTGTTGATCGAACTTTTGGTACTGCTGCTTATCCTCATACTTATTTAAATCGTATTGCTGGTAGTTTTGTTCGTGTTGACTCGTAATAATATCTTGTTTAGTGGTCACTGGCGGTTGAATATATGAAGTGATTTTTGATGGCACAGACTTTGGTATCACAGAATCGTCTAAACTCGTCACTGGATAAGAAAACTGTGTAGAACTATCCGTCTCTGCCCATGTCGTTTTCTGAGCTGAAAATGGAAATAAATATTTGAATACAGAAAAAGTAATATCGTCAAAATAACTGTTAAAATACTTAAACGACATATTGGCCACTGATTCAGAATTAAACTGATTTGCTTATGAGTTTACATTGCGTTTGGATAACCATGACCGAATAACGGATATTTTTATCGGCATTGAAATACCTACTCAGTGTCAATGATAAGTAGCCATAGGTATAACTACATATACTTTTAAAATGGGAGCATCCAAGTGAATTATTAATTAATATTTAAATTGTTCTGGCGTAAATGGAGCTTTAGTGATTGCTACCTTGCGCGGCTGGTGGTGTAGCGTGCGGCGTCTCATCGAAGAAAGGCTGCATCCCCTCATCGTCGTAACTACAACGTCATAACAGGTTAATATCATATTAGAATTTATATATGTAATGCCAATAATATAATAAATTAATATGTATAAACACAAAGAAAAGAATCCTATTAGAATAGAATTGAAATATTTCTTATTCAAGTAAGTCATTACAAGTACTTTTGAATCGTCAAATGCATCTCTGTTTGGTTGCACAGGTTTGGAATGCCTTTCTTATCAACAAACTTGGAAATCGCTCTTTTCAAAGATTCCATTTATAACACTACTAGCTGATGCCCGCGACTTCGTCCGCGTGGATTTAGGTTTTTTGAAATCCCGTGGGAACTCTTTGAAGTTCCGGGATAAAAAGTAGCCTATATGCTAATCCAGGACATTATCTATCTCCATTTCAAACAGCCAAATCCATCCAGTAGTTTTTGCGTGAAGGAGTAACAAACACACATACACACAAACATTCGCCTTTATAATATTAGTGTGATGTGATGTGATGCCATGCCATGTATAAAATTAATTGCAGTCCCGCGCTTGCTAGAGCGAACTGCAAGTCAAATCCTCACTCTTTTATGATTTACATAATCTACAATTTTATTGTGTAATATGCTTTTTTCAGGAGCACACTTTTATACATTTATCAAACGAATGTATAGGCAAGCCAAATTGCGGAGTTTTGTTATAAAAGATAATATTTGCAAAAATAGAGCATAGTGTCACATTCAGAGTTGAGGTTGAGAGAGTTGCGGCCTTCTTTGCTTTCGCTATATGGTGTTTCTTATTGAACCACTTTTTTTTTACTAAAATAAGTATTTTCAGTTTATTTATGTTTTAATCACTAGTAGTTTCACTAGTTCGCTTTCGGCCGACTAAGAACACTCCGTGCATATTACCAGAAAATCAATATGATGACAAATTTTCATAAGCAAAATTACTGTGTTGAGTGGGCTAGAAAGCGATCGAAGTCATATCGATCGAAGTTATATTATGAAGACGAGTGTGGAACTGGTTCATTCATTCATTCACAATGACACAACTGGACCATAATATCTACTACTATAATAGTACGCGACTAGTTGAGATGGCAATTGACCTGGGCACATAACGCACACCTGCACAGCTCCCGCGCTAACCCGGTGCGGCACAGCGCAGGTGATGTGCGGGGCGTCGCCCCGCCTCATACCCCGATTGCCATCTCAACATGTCGTGAACTTACCTATGCGGTAATACATTAGTAGTAAATTTACTTTAAATATGGCATCATTATTTTAGAATTTGACATTGGCTCCTGGCATAATGCTTTGTCAATAGCAATAGTATCTCCAGCCACTAGATGAGCAACTCCAATTGGTAGATCGTCGCACCAAAGACAGTATTGTATCTGCATTTTTATACACACCTTGTACTATTATAATTGCTATCCTGATAGTGATCTATGGCAGTGTCTTGATATTGCTGTGGTTGTTTTTGCTGTTGCTGCTGTAGCGATTGCTGTTGGTACCCGTAGCTGACGTAGTTATAACTACTAACGTCGGGCACCGTTCTCTCGGGTTCTACAAAAGAGAAGTTGCGATTAGTATCGGTTGCGATGCTGTAAAGACCTGACGCGCAAGTTTAATACGTAAAGAGGCCTCAAGAGGACAGTGGTGTGGAAATGTCTGGGCATGGGTAGGTAGAGGTACCTATACAGATCTAGTGTTATATGTATAGCGCGCGAAGCAAAAAGTTGACTGACGAACCAATGTGTGACGACACAGAAATTTTATACCAATAAATAAATCGTCAAATCA